>NC_056578.1:28210485-29557985 GCF_018340385.1 Cyprinus carpio | reverse complement strand
ACTCTCTGTGCCACATTGAGTAATGTTATACATTCTCCATGCATAACATTACCTCAGTTTTTCTTCTTTGCAAGCTGTGCTTCAGCTTTCCGCTTCTTGTATGCGGCTATCTCCTCCATCTGCAAGCCATGAGCCATTTGCCTGAAAAATACATTGGAGAAGATAAACACAAGACACACACACTGCAGCACACAGGCCGCGGAAAGGCCTCCCCTTACCCTGACTTGAGAACGGGTGGCACAGGGAGCGGTTTGGTGAAGCCATCTCTCCCGGTGAGCCAGTAGGTTTCTTCTATACCTTTGCCCTGTGGAGAAGAGAGGATGAGAGGACAGAGAAAATAGCATTCTTTCAGGTGACTTGTCTATCTAAACCCATGAACTTAATTATTCAAGAATTATTTTGCATTGTTGATCTTACCACTCATTGGATATTTTACTTATTCATTGGTAAGTAAAATAGCTTAATTTGGAAAAGAAGTGGTAAGAGTATATTTTACTGCATTTGGAGGCAAACCTTACTATCACTATTAGTTACTGGCACATTTTAACTCCACGTTTCACACAGTATACCCTACAGCTGCCATTTTGAGAAAATACATAATTTAATTCATGCATGATCTTTAACTACATTATTTGCATGATTTTACCACCACTGCATGCACCAGCATACAGTATACATCACAGGTTGGTAAGATTTTTTTATTATTATTTGTCTTACCAAGGCCACATTTATTTGATTAAGAGTACAGTAAGAATTTTTATTTTTTTTTGTATTATTATTATTTTGATTAACTGTTTTGCATTTATTTATATTTTAAAAAGTCATTTATTCTTGTGATGACAAAGCTGAATTTTCAGCAGCCATTGCTCCAGTCTTCAGTGCCACATGATCCTTCAGAAATCATTCTAGTGATTTAAATGATATGAAACAATTTATTTGTTCTACAGATGAACTCAGATGAGCTCACCTTGAGTTCTGTTCTGGCTCTCAGCTCTACTTCGTACCCCAACTTCAGGTCCATCAGGATTTTTACTGTACTGGAATGGACATGGATTCTGTACGCTGCAAACACACAGTTTAAGTGTCTTTTTATCTTTTCTTTTTAAGTTTAGCCTTTGGCGACTGTTCAGTTAATGAATTTGAATTTCACTGATTACAGATGTTAATAATTTTTATCACTGTATTTTAATGAGACATACATCTTCACATACTGATCATTGAAACACAGAAACAGAGATGTTTATGGTGAAACTAAGTGTCACATGCTTACGCAATCCTGTGGACTCCATTCTAGAAGCAGTGGTGACCGTGTCCCCAAACAGGCAGTACCGTGGCATGGTCAAACCCACCACACCAGCCACACAGGGACCTAATAAGAAAGCATACATGATGTAAAGAAAGCATTTAGATTTACATTTTTACATTTAATCTTAAACTAAATGGGATGGATCAGCCTGACCTGTGTGAAGTCCTATTCGGATGCGGACCGGTACATCAGGCATATGTCTCATTTTGAAGGTGCCAACAGCACTGAGGATGTCCAGGGCCATGTTTGCAATCTCGGCTGCATGTCGGTTCCCATTGGGCACAGGCACACCTGATGCCACCATGTAAGCATCACCTATGGTCTCCACCTATAGACAATAAAGACAAGAGACATTCATTAGTAAACTGAAAGTTTATGATATTTAGCATTAAAGGTCACTTTTTTTGTAAAATTTACTTTTACGTGTTGTTTGGACAAAAATGTGTGTTGGCAATGTGTGTACACAACCACCCTATAATGATTAAAATCCACCCACTCCTTTTTTTAATCCCCATAAATCATGTCTCAGAACAAGCCGTTTGCAGAATCTGTAAAAAGTGATATCACATTTAACAGGCCCCACCCATGACTGTTGACGGACACTACCGTATTAGAAATGTCTTCTTAAACCTATAGAAGTTATTCAGTCCAGAACAGTGAGCGATTTTCTGTTTTTATTTTATTGTTTGGGTCATATTAACAGCGTAGACAGCAGGATAGGTACTGTATATTACACTGCTGTCACTCAATACACAGATCTAATATAAACAGGGGTGCACATAAGTTGTCCGCAAGTCTGCATGCGTGACCAAAATAAGAAATGCGCTGTGTATCAGAGCGCGCGTTTGCTTACCGACATGGAAGACAGCTGTTAATGCACAATTACCATTTTAGATCGACAAACTGTACTGTATAAGATTTAAAATTGAAAGCATAAATCTAGACTACCCGCTACCATTTTCAAAGCAAATTTCATTCACTGACGTTTAGTCGCCAGTGCTAATTCCAGAAGCGCATGTACTTATTTGCCGGCAACCCGCCAAAATAAAAGCTTGCTGATTTTCAGTTTGAAAATGATAAAAGTTCAAATTAAAATAATAATAATAATAATAATAATAATAATAATAAATTAATTTTAAAATAAAATAGTATTATCACACTTTATTATTTAGTTTATTATATATATATATATATATATATATATATATTGAATATACTGAATATTTTCAGGTTAAAGCATGATTTAAACAGGTACAGCACATTCACATGCAATCGCTTTTGCAATAATGCATTCAAACTAATGTAATCTTGCAGTGCTACTTAATCTGTATCTGATTTTAAATGAGCAGAAATCTGTAAGAAATGCATCGATCTGTAGATAAAATAACTGATAAAATAACTGACGAAAATGTTATTTTCATCACAAACAAAATTTGCACAGCAGAAAGCAGCAATTATATCTTTTAATGCTGACAACCATGTTATTAGTTTGGCATGTGGTAGGAAAAAATTTTTGCACACAATAGCCTAAGACACTTTGAACCTCTCCTGTTATTTTATTTTTTATTTTAATATAGGCTACGTTATAACATTTCAAACATGTGTTTTTGGTATCAGTGTGGAGAGGGAGTGGAGTGGGAGCGGGAAATGGTGAACCCGGAGAGGGGCTGGAGCAGAGTGATTATTAAATGCTCGGAGCGCAAAGGGGAAATAGTTGCCACTCCACTCCGCTCACATACTCTGGTGCCGTTTGAGGACCAAACCAAATCTCCAGGTTCTCATATAAAAACCAGGCTGAAAAAATTATGTGCACCCCTGAATATAAACATGCGATTTCTTTCCCAGCTGTTTACCTTCACAGACATAACCGACTGTGTTGACAGTTTAAGCGAAATAAGACATGAAAGAGAACTTAGTTTAGTGCTCACATGCCGTGTGACAGCCACTTTCTGTGTGCATGCTTCAGATGTGTGCGCTTAGAAAACCCTATATGAGATTTTAAACTGATATGGCTTTAAAATGCATGATTTCAGCACAATAGACATGATAATCAAAAGCTAACAAATGTTTTTTTTGATGTACGAGCTGTAAAGACTCGGAGGGAAAAGGGGAGCAGGGAGCAGCAGCTCATTTGCATGCATGAAAAACAGCGTACTTGTACTTCTACTTAAAATATACATTTTCGAAATGATATATTAAATGATCTGTGGGGTATTTTATTGAAACTTCACAGACACATTCTGGGGACACCTGAGACATATTACATCTTGTAAAAAGGGCTATAATAGGCCTTCTTTAAATTAGAGAAATCACTGTGGAAGCCAACACATTTGCTTATACAACGAATACAAACAATAAAACTTTTATAAAAGTTTTACAATAAATGTTACCATAATTTTTGTAGTGTTACCTTGTAGACGTCATGATTGCCGATTACAGCATCAAATGTTGTGTAAAGGTCATTGAGGAGGTCAACCACCTCTATGGGCTCGCTGTTGGCTGAGATTGTGGTGAAGCCAACAATATCACTGAAATAAAGACTGACACTGTCAAAATACTCCGGTTCGACTGTAGTGCCCAGCTTCAGAGCCTCTGCCACTGACCTAGAGAGGATGAACGAAAACAAAAGATGTTATTATTTTGTGGTTATGTAGTAGTGATTTTCTTGGTTTCATATTTAGGATAATTTGATTTAACTTGATTAACTGGAATTATATATATATATATATATATATATATATATATATATATATATATATATATATATATAACTTTACTTATAAGACTGAATGAAAGTGGTTCCCTATTTATTTCTCTAAATATCACATCAGTGCATAGTGTGGTGGTAAAGTCATTATACTGTGGCTGTTTATCTGTCACTTACGGGGGCAACATTTGTGTGAGGAGTTTCTCTGTCTTTTGTTTCTCTATTTCCAGCTCCTCTGTCCTTTCCCTGATCAGCTCCTCCAGGTTGGAGGAATATTGCTCCAGCATTCGCAACATGGAGTCTATGATGTTGGTTTTTTTTCCTTTATTAACATTCTTGAACTGTAGAGAGAATAAGAAAGAAGACTAAGAACGGAAGAGAATATAAGAATATCAGACTGATTTCACACAATTTGTCACCACTGCTTGGTTATTCAGAAACCTATTATAACAACCTCTGTTTTAATTTCAGTCTTACAACATGAAATGAGTACTCATTAAAAGTTTGTAATTTTACAAAAGAAGGGTTTAAAAGACAAAAAAAAGAAAGAAACTGTTAAGTTACCTAACCATACATGATGAAAACTGAAAATGGTTAAATACTGCATTATACTGGGGGCTGTTGAATGCTTGAATCTGATTGGTTGACAAACTTTCTAAGGTGTGCAATTATTTTCAGGGAAATGCATGGCTAAATTAGTTCCACGGCCGCATTACATGTCCATATCACTTACAGCCTACAACATCAAAAGAACCAAAAAACACAACGACACTGACCAAGCAATTAAATAAAATAAAAACCACAATTTTTTCCCATGTTTCTGCCACAAAGTAATGTTTTATTGTGTACGGAAAGCACATACTCTCTTTCTCCCGTTTTTAGAGTACAGACACACACACACACACACACACAGAAATGTGTTATTAGTGCTGCTCTGATGATTTTAACTTCTTTAATTTCAAAGCTACGTGTCATTTCTCACAAGCGAGTTAATACGGCACTGTTCTTGAAACAGATTAACTTACATTTTCGCTATTGATGGAGATGCTGCTGCCAATCACTGTTAAGAGACGCACAGACTCAGGTAATTCACACGCACTCAATCGCTCACTCTCTCTCTCTCTCTAATAACTTCATTATTAACTACATTAGTCTGCTATCAACAGCTCAAGCCTCCTTTGCTAGGTCTAAAATTACGTTTTGTAAATCCATATATTATTTCATTTAATTAAATAAACAGCCCATAATACAGTATTTTGATCACAGTATTTTTATACTGAATTTCTGGCAACCACATAAATTCAACATTATGGTGATGTTTTGGCATCGCTGCTGATGTTCACCTGGTCAAAGATTTCATCAAATGTGGGTCTCTTCTCTGGCAGTTCATTCCAGCACTGCTTCATGAGCTGAATACACTCCATGGGAGCATGATCCGGGGACACAATGGGCCTGCACATTGGAGGAGGCTTCCGGATCTTTTGGACAATTTCTATATGATCCAGATGTATTAAAGACTTAGAAATTGTAAAGTTACTGTAATGGCATCGTCTACACAACACTCTACCAATATAGACAGTACAGTACAGATCCGAGGTCCACAAAAAGGTTCAGAGAAAACCAACATGAAACAAAAGACTGTTTGTCTGTGTCATCAAAAAGTTTGAAAACCCCTGGTAAAGATGGTGGGGCCATGTGATTTTACCATCAAAAGAGTACTCCAGCATGCAGAATGGAGTTCCTCGCATGACCACCTCTTGCATGATGATTGAGAAACTGTACACATCACCAGGTAGACTGCCATATAAACCAGGGTAGGGCCCTCTCAGTATCTCAGGGGCGGTCCACAGAAGGGCTGTGGGGGATAAAAATACTTTTAACATCCTATGCAGGAGGTAGACATCAAGAAAGGTCTCACAATAAACCTTACTTTCAGCAGGAGGTTCAACATAAGGAAATCTCTGAGCTTCCAAAACCTCGTTGTAGCCATAGTCTGTGATTTTGAGCACAAAACGCCCATCGACCACACAGTTCCTGGATTTAAGCCTTCCATGACAGACGTTCCTGTGGTGAAGATACTTCATACCCTGCATGCCAGTCAGAAACACACATAAGCTTACATGTGATGTAACTGCAAATGCATTTATGTGTCAGTAAACATACATACAACAAAACCAATAAATAAAACCACACAAATAAATGAATCATATTTTTAATGACCAATAAGTACATTTATAATTCATATTCTAACTGTTTTTGTGGCATACTGTATGATTTGAGTACAAATTCAGAAGACATTATGAATTTGTGCTTGCTATGTTTCAATGCTCTTAAATTAAACCAAGCACATTCCTAATAAGAGCACCTTGATGAGGTCTAGAATGAGAGAGGACTTGAACATCCAGTCCAGTTTGACGTCATCATTGAGCAACAGATCTTCCAAGCTGCCGCGTGAACAGTACTCTGTTACTATGGCAAACACCCCACAGTCGTGGAAGAAGCCGAGAAAGGGGTTAACGTTCTCATGCCTCATATCTTTCATCTGGAATATCAAGAGCAATCGTATGATTAATTGTATGATAAAATAAAGGAAATAATCAACAACAGCAAACAAAGAACATACAAACAGAATGAGTTTGTACTATGAGTTTGTACTTTGTATTTTTACTATGTAAAAATCAGTGGCAAAACCAACCAGTTCAAACACATCACTGGTATGAGGAGTGATGCTCCGGAAATTTCCAAATGGGAGCCTTTTGAGCCAGGCCCAATCACCCTGCAAAATGAGATTTACATTAAATATGTATAATAATGTATAGAAATAGTTTATATAACATAACAAATTTTCTATGATGTTTACTTATAATGTTAGTTACGGTATCTTGCTCTCATAATCTAGTTTTATAGTCACTATATAGTTCTAAATAACCATTTTCCACTATCCCTTTGGCTAAAAAAAAAAATGTTTTTGATACTTTACCATTAAGATTTCAATATATTGGCTGCATTTGTTGGATCAAAATATAGCAAGACGTTAATATTGTAAAATATGATAACAATTTAAAATAACTCTTTTCTATGTGAATATTTTAAAATGCCATTCATTCCTGTGATGGCAAAGCTGAATTTATAGCAGCCATTGTACCACTCTTCAGTGTCACATGATCATTCTAATATGATGATTTTCTGCTCAAGAAACATTTCTTGTTATTATAAATGTTAAAACAGTTATGCTGCTTAATGTTTTTGTTTTTGTAAAAGTCTTCACTGTCACTTTTGATCAATTCACTGCACCCTTGCTGAATAAAATCATTAATTTCCTAATTACTAATTAGAATTATTAGTTACTTTCTTACTGACCCCAAACTTTTGAATCTAACTGAACTTTTCATCAAGGTGGTTCAAGCCCAGTGATATGTAAATGTGGGATACATTTGAAGATTTCTAAACGTGTATTTGCAGCTTAATTTGGCGTGGACTGTGGAGAAATTTTTTGGTTGTGAATGTTAAATCTATTTATTTTGAACTAATTTACTTTAAAGTAGAAAATAATTTTCTCTTTCTCTTTCTCTTTCTAGTATTTTTCATAATATGAGCCTTTAATATTCAATCTGCCATTTTGCTATTGAGTGTTTTTCTTTTACCTCATAAATGGCAACATTCGAATTTTCGTAGGTGGCTGGCGACTGAATAGACGATGTAGACTTAAGGCTTCGATCTGAAATGCTCATTCTTGAGTCACTGGCCTTGCTGTCATCCAAGCTCAGCTTCTGTTTTTCAGATACAAGTATGAATAATTAGTGTGGGAATGTTTGTTTGTGTGCACATGTGCTTGTGTTATACTGACCTTATTGCTCAGGGATGGGTTGATGAATGTGACATCATTTAAAGTCAGTAAAATCTTGTTTGGACCCCGCACCATTCGGATCTTACTAATTTTACGTCTATACAAAACATGAAAAATATTTCAAGAAACTTTTTAGACAGAATCTGCACACTCTGAGCAAAATTAATTGTTACAGTAAATGTAGGTTATAATTTGATGAATACCTGATGCAGTAAGAACAGCCAATCGAGAAGAAGATGAACAGAAAACCAGACAGGAAGATTGAAACCATGTGTAAAAGATTCACACCTGTAACACAGAGGGTGATTGATACATATGACATAAAATGCATGTATGTTGATGTGAACGAAAACCAAAAAATCGTGTACATACACACTCACCTCCACGGCAGATGAGCCCATGTGTAAACCAGCAGCTGGAATCAGTTTTTGGTGGTCCAGCTGGGGGGAAATGGATTGGCCGTCCCAGAAAACGCACCATATCTGTCTGCATCTCAATATGGTATGTAGGTTGCAACTCCCAAGAAAAGCCATCTGTGTCCAGCACCACATAGTCCATTGTGCCAAAGTCAGAAGAGTTTGCTTGTAGGCTAAAACCTTTGAATAGCAGGTTTCGGCCATTCTGGGCGATGTTCCCCCCAGACATCCACTGACCTGAAGCCCTGACACTTTGCACAGCATGAGCCATGAACATGATGGAGGAGTAGATGGTGCCAAACAATGGGGACACCTGTAAGGGATGTGAAGGTTTTACATTAGCTATATATTAGCTTAGTGTTAAAAAAAAATTAAATCCCCATGTAAAACATTGCTGTACCTGCTGTGGTTTAAGGTGCCTGGGAAGCCCTCCTTCCTCCTGGGCCTTTTCAAAAGCTTGGTAGAAAGACTGTTCCTGTGGAGACTCAATAGTGATGGTGAGCACAGCATCGTAAGCTCGTAGCAGCTTACTGTTATGGCGCAGGACAGGCTGGGTTATATGATGGTAGGGCAGACTGTAAAAGAGCGTATCATAAGGTAAAAACACCAGCGAGCCGTCTGTCATCCGCATGTCATAAGCAGTCTCCAACAGCAACTTCTGGGTTCCTCCACCAATCAACACCGAGTGCATAACGAGGATGACCACTGCAAACAGAAGTATTGAAAACATGAGAGGACAGGCAGAGAGATGAAAATCTCACAGTGGCAAATGAGCAATCAAAACAAAAACGTTCATGATTTTAATCATATTTATTTTTATGAAAAAAAAAAACAACTGAAGTTGAAATATTATAAATATTACATATATATATATAAAGATAAATGAAATATTTCAGTATAGAGGAAAAAAACATTTTTTGGAAATAACCTTTTTAGTGTACTAATCAAAATATGAGCAATTCTTTTCAGTTAAACTGCTGACAAAAATAGCAGATAATATACTTTTAAATGAAGAGTTTTGTATTCAATTGTATTTAAAATAAATAAATAAACAGTAGTAGCATTTCACTTTCAGCATACGTGTACAGTTCAAAGTTTTGAAGTCAGATTTTTTTAAATAAATAATACTTTTATTCAGTAAACATGCATTAAATTTCTATTACAAATATATGTTGTGCTTTTAAACTTTTTATTCATTAAAGAATCCTGAACATCAGCATTTTAGAATGATTTCTGAAGAAACATGTAACGCTGAAGTCTGGAGTAATGAAACCACTGGAATAAAATAATTGTTAATTCCTAATTTTATACTAATACTAATTATTCATTTTAAAATAGGTTGTACAATTACAATATAATATTAATATTATAATATTACAGTTTGTCTTGTATTTTTGATAAAATGCCGCCTTGGTGAGCATAAGAGGCTTCTTTCAAAACATCTTTTGACCTCAAACTTCAAACCAACCTCAAACTTTTAAACAGTAGTGTAAATACTGAAGTATCAGTATCCCAACAAAGTACTGTAATAAACTCATTTGGAGTGTAAATTATGGAATAAATAAGTTGCAATTGTTACAGCTTAACATGAGAGCAGATCATTTATCACTACATCATATGATACAATGGCATTAATGTTTCAAACTCACAGCGGAGATCTGCCACTTTCTTGACTCTGGCCAGGGTCTCGCGCACACTGGTGTGGTCATTATGAACAGATGCCACAATGCCAACAGGCAATCCATGACTCCGCAAGACGTTGGCCAGCTTTATACCCGCCTCCAACCAGACATCCTCAGCTGATGAAATGATGCCCACATGTGCCCAGCGAAAGTGGTGCATGAAGCGTAGCAAGACCAGGGAGGGTAGGGGCATGGTGTGTGCAAACGTAGGGTGACTCCGGGCGTCATCCAACTCATGTCCAATACAAGACCAGGAAAACACTGCCTTATTCCAACTCTTTGCTAACAGAGAGGCAGCTTCACAGTAGCCTGGGTTCACTGGACCAATAAACCCAGATGCCCGTGTGTAGAAACCAAGGAAACGGGCAAAAGCCTGGGACGTCTCACAGTCCTCCTCCAGGATGACATAATCAAACGTGATGCCCTGAGAAAGGTAGGGGTCCCTGTTGATGCGATCCACAGCTAACCGTGCAGCCAAGCCAGGCTGGGCTTTAGTGAAGAGGGGGTCACATGACCAAGGCCCCACCACCCCAACCCTGAAGGTGGCAGCAGAGGTGGCAGGGAAAAGGCACAGGAAGCTTACCAGAGACAACAGAAGCCAGAGACACAAATAGGTATGTTTATGATCATAAGAGAAATTAATGTTTTGGTCAGGGGTCTGGAGTTCTCTGGTGGCCCATCCTGGACTTAAGCTGTGAAAGGCACTGGATGGCCGTCGCATTGCAAGGTAACAGATCAGCCACACAGCTGGTGGGTTGGCACACAGTGGAGATTCTTCACTGTCACATGAGAGATGCCCTTAATGTCAATCAGGTCACCAACCACAGCAAACTAAGAAAAAATTACCATGTTAATCTGTTTGCTAGAATTATTATCAGTTGATATTTAGCATGATATGCAGTAAAAATGCTCTCAGAACAGCAGAAATACAGAAATCAAGAAGGATTTCATCTATAAATGTGTGCTGGTTATTTACGTTGTGAGATTGGGAGTGAGAGGATTGCTGAAATCCTGTTAAGAGTATAGCATAATTCAGTAATGCTCAGGCTAGTCTCTTCAACTTTATCCAAATAAAACATTTAATGCATTTAGGCTATTGTCTTGTTAACCCTAAAACAGATCATATGCAAAACAACCATTACTGTATGTCCTTCACTATATTGAGTACCAATATGACAATGTGAAACTTAAGTGACTTTAAATGTGATTATCCAAGTAAGGCTCTGCTGCTGCTTGAGTTTATTGTGATCATCACAGCCAAAAGACAGAGTTAAGTATCTTTAAGTAAACTAATTCAATTAGTTTGAAAAGAACCTTGCTAGCAGCAGTACACCAATACAAACTATAATAAACAATATTAATTATCTAGAATCGCAACACTTTTTAAACTTATTGACTTTGTATTGACTTTATGGAATTACTGTTGTCAGTTTTTTGGATTGAACCATTGGATTTGACTTACCAAGTCTGACTGCCAAAGTAATATCTGATTGCTCATTTCCATATCTCATCTGTGCAAATCCTCTCCATGGAAACACTGTGACCATGTGCAAAAATCAGTGCAATGAATTATTTCTTGTTATTTGCAAATCTGCGGTGAAATAAATCCAAATATGAGCAGCAGGTATGACCATGGCCTGTCCAGAAGTGAGTTACAGTTATAATCTTCTCTTCTGCTCTGCACCGTGCCACTGCTGACCTCAATGAATCACCTGAAGATTATATCAATCCAATTTTCAGTCTGTGTGACAGACACATTGCAGTGTTGTGCATGTTCTTCTAAACATGCTAGTAGCTGGTAATTGTTGCAAAAAGATACTATTATCATTTTACAAAGTTTTTACACAATGAACACTTGTTTAAAAAAAGGGGGGAAAGGAAGAATATAAAGAGCAAGAACTGCAGAATCCAATGAATTTCCCAGTTGTGCCTGTCTGATATTATTTTGGCCTGGAGTTCTGTGAGATTATTTGGCGCTGTGGTCTCTATGGAAGCCCGTTTCCACCACAGTTGAGAAAAATATGATTCTGTAATTCTGATTCTGTATTTCTCCTAATATTGACTTAGTTTCTCATAATGATGACTTAGTTTCTTGTAACAATGAGAAACTTTCTCAAAATAATGACTTAGTTTCTCATAATAATGAGAAAGTTTCTCATAATAATATCTTAACATCTCGTAACAATGAGAAACTTTCTCATCATAATGACTTAATCCACACACATACAAAAAAGACTTAACGTATGCACAACACAAGAGTGACGGCACGCGAGCGACATCTGTTGGTCAAAGCCATGCAAGAACACCTCAAAAATTGCTTGTTCTGTAATCTAAAGTGTACAATGCTATATAATCTGTCATTAAATAATGATTTCAGATAGATTATCTGTATGTAATCTTTTGTTAATTTGTAGCACTTACCAACAAGTTACTCTGCCAGCACGATAGTTCATGGCTTCAGATACAGTAGAAAATATTCCAACAAAAATCAAACACATTTTATGAAGATACATATCTATGCTTTAGCGTACCACACCACTTCTTGCAGGACACGTGGATGTGAAAAAATGCTTAATGTGGCTTAAAGTACAATGACAAATTCAGGATACAATATTATTGATCATGCATACAGGCAACAATAAAAGCCCAGAATCTGAACACAACACCCAAAGTTGCACGTTAAGCATTTTCCTATAGAAAACCGTTATAGAAAATGCATAAGTATTGCTGTTTTGTGTTGCATTCATATTCTGGGTCCACCTGAATGCCTGTATATACAATATGGATGTTCATTAATTTCTGTATTCTGAAAGTTCAATCTGTCTTTGTACTTGAAGCCAGGTTAAGCATTTTTCATGTTAAGAGTTTGTCCTGCAAGAAGTGGGATGCTGCAGACCAGCGGTTGCCGTGGTAACGAACAATGATGCTTTGTGCTTTGAAATGAGATGGCTTACTGTGTGATCACTGTATGCATGTGATGCACGAAAGGGACAGCTAATAAAACTAATAAATCATCAAAATAAACATCTATAACTTAAGTTTATATGTGTAATGGCTTTCATTTCTTCATAAAATGCTTGGATTTCTCAACTGAAATATTAGTCTGGAATGTTTGAAGCCATAACTATCTGGCAGAGTAACAGTGTTACAAATTAACAAAAGACTACATGCAGATAATTGATCTGAAATCGTTATTAAATGACAGATTATAGCATTATACACTTTAGATTACAGAACAAGCAATGTTTGAGGTGTTCTTGCATGGTTTTGGCCAACAGATGTCGCTAGTGTGCCTTCACTCTTGTGTTGTGCATGCATCTAGTAAGTCTTTTTTTGTGGATTAAGTCATTATTACGAGAAAGTTTCTCATTATTATGAGATGTTAAGTCATTATTATGAGAAAGTTTCTCAATATAACGAGATACTAAGTCATAATTATGAGAAAGTTTCTCATTATTATGACTTACAGAATCATCATTTTCTCAACTGTGGCGGAAACGGGCTTCCATAGGTCTCTGTTATATTTTTTTCAGACACCTAATTCTGGTAAAGCTAGCTAAGTTTTATGAACAAAAGTGACAAAATTTTGCGGTTCATTTTTATTTTCTGCTCCTCCCTGCAATCCTACACAAATACTTTCCCTCGCCAGATTATTGCTTTCTTATGCAGTGAGTGACCAAAATTAAATCCTTGGCCAATCAGGATGTTTTAGTAAAGCCTTGTCTGGAATGCTTTCCATATCTCCATGTTTTATGTGCTCAGTCAAAGCTCGTGGCAGTTTTTCTCACGCATAACTCACATAATTCCCCATCCAGACTTGACCTTGCGTCACTGCGGTCCAAGGACATTTCACCGGAGGTGCAGAGAAGTGTCACTCACATATCAAAGCTAATGAATATGGAAAGACTGCTGTTGCAGATCTGAGTGTCTCCCCTTACCAAAAAGTAGTATACTTCAAGTTTATTTTATTAAGTATACTTAAGTAAAGTTCAAGTATATTTTGACTTTTTGTAAGTATAAGTCAAGTATACTTAATTGTCATTATAAGTATATATCTATACTTTAAAATAAGTATACTAATAGCACACTTGAATAAACTTCTTTTTCGTAAGGGTCAACATTGCCTCGCTGTCTGCATCAGTCATTGAGACAGATCATGTGTTCATGTGTGCAGTTCATGTGCACTGTTTGCTTACACACACTATTAGAGAGCTACAATAAAAAAAATAAGACGTTTAAAAAGCACACACTGTGTGCTTGCATTATGAATACTTTCACAGTTAGAAGATAAACAGTAAATAAGCAAGTACTTATAAACTCAAAAGTAAAGGAAATAAGCAAGTCGCGATGACATTGATGAATAATATTGTGGAAAGGATGACCTCTGGGGGCAAACTGGAGAAGTTGCAGGTCTAGATGAGGTATTAAATATTAATAAGGAATGGAAACTTTCTCAAACATTCCAGACTTAGATTGTAGACTGGTTATGAAATACTTTGATGCTACATAGAGTCTAGAAGGAAAACAAATGACTATGAGTTTAATGACTTACTATATGAATCTTTTCAGGTTTTTTTTTTTTTTTTTTTTTTTTTTTTTTTTTTTTTTTTTTTTTATGTGTGTGTGTGTTTATATAAATGTGCATAAACACACATTTAAAATGTTATCTATTTATATGTGAAATTGAAGAATATGTGTATAAGAAAGTATTTGTATATATTTGTGTCTGCATAGTTGCACAGTAGCTGGACTACTGAAGAAAGAATACATTTGAAGAAACTAGATCACAATTACAAGTGTGATTGTAAATGTAGGTGAGGTGGGCTTTTATTAAAAATTCGATAAGGTCTGCAAAGCAAAGAAGCCACTGTATCAAGACGAACAACAGATTTATTAACATACCAAATAAAAAATTGAAATGAAAGTGAGGTGACGTGTGGCCAAGTATGGTGTCCCTTTTGTGCTCTGCATTTATCCCATCCAAGTGCACACAAAGAGCAGTGATTAGTGAACAAACACACATCACCGGAACAGTGTTTTTTTTTTTTTTTTTTTTGCTGTTGCGCCCAGGGAGCAGTTGGGGGTTCGGTGCCTTGCTTAAGGGCACCTCAGTCGTGTGTATTGAGGGTGGAAGAGAGTGCTGTTCATTCACTCCAACTCCTGCCAGTACTGAGACTCGAACCCGCGACCTTCGTGTTACAAGTCTGACTCTCTAACCATTAGCCCTCAATTGTGAATTACAAAATACTTTTAAAGATTTTAGTTATATGCTAATGTCTGCTAACCTAAAGACATAAAATCAAACATGAATGCACACAGTGATTGACAGAGAGCATTTCTGATATTAAACAAGGATTTATTATTATTATTATTATTATTATTATTATTATTATTATTATTATTGCTGCTGCTGCTGCTTTTTAAGGCTGTCACAGAAACAATTATCATCATTTCATAGGATAGGGGTTATTTTAGTATAGGGTTATTTCATTGTGTGTGATATAAAAATGAACTGCACTGGCTCAAAATCAAGGCTATAAGGACACTTCACAGCAGGTGTGCCTTCAGTGTATTCATTTATTTATTTTTATTTTTATTTATTTTGAAGAGGCACAAGTTCTGGCTCACATGGTGCCCAGCAAAATGAGGTGACAAAGATATGGCCAAGGAAACAAATATCTGGCTTCATGAACCAAGGAAAAATTGCAAATGATCATGTGATCACAATGCATTCTCACAGGAAAAGAGCAGCTTCAACATTTTGATATCCTTTTGTGTTCTAAAGGAGAAAATTCAAACTGGTTTTGAACAACACTAGAAAACTAGATCATGAAAGTATTTTTCAGGTTAAGCAAAGGTGTAACTGAGGATTGGACTGACCAAATGTAGACATGGTTTTGTGCCACCTCAGACTGAACTATGATCCCATCTAACCAAAATATGTTCTAAGAATCTTTTTTAATGTTCCAATTTTGTTATGAAAATACTTCACTGTTGAATGTTCTCTGAATGTTATTAAACAAGTAGCAGATTTAAAAAAAAAAACTGTTTCAAAAATCAAACATTTCTAAGAATGATTTACAACAATGTTTTTGTGATAACATTCCAAGAACATTATTAAAGACCATATGACTCTAAACATTGTATTAAAATTTCTGGAAGAAAGTTTGTTCATAACTTTGCCAGAATATTAGTCGAAGTTCTGAGAATCTTTCTTATTAGCTGGTATGCCACTGCATCACAGGACAGTTGCTAAAAACCTTAACATAATAAACAGAATAAATGAGTACAAAACTGAACTGGCACATCTCTGACCAAGTCTCTATAAACTCTGCCTTAAGTTTCAAGACCTAACCTATAACCTACCAAGTAAACGGGTCTGCATCCAGATGGTTCAAGTTTGAACAAAAACAGCTGTTAAACATGGTGGCGATCCATATACGGACAGCCATCTCGTGGGAGCCATTAGGTCTGATGACCGCATATCTGATGGTTTATACAGGAATATGACCATTTTATTTGACCAGCTGCATCCCGTGGTTCACTTTTCTCTCAGAATCTTATATTTTTTAGAATGGTAATGCCTCCACTCTTTTGAGAACTTTTTGTTACTCTTGAGTACAGTGCAAAATCTGAAAGAGATTTTCAACTCTTTATATCCCCGAAGGAGCTGGACCATCAAGAGAATGGCAAACCTTAAATATAAAAGGACAAACAGTTACATGGTGAACACAAATTGTTTTGAGAGATTAAATCACACATTACTAGTGTGAATCTCGAAGAGAACTTCAGCTGCACATGTGCACAGATCATGAATCACTCCCTTGGTGTTCTTTCCAAAACTGAACAAATATAAAAACAGATGTGAATGTACGTGCCAGTTTTCAAACTGCAGTTAATCAACAGACGTGATTTGATGTGTTATTTGAGGTTATGCTGACAGGAAATCAGGTCTCAAACCTCATTGACGTTTGTCACTCTGAAAGGATCTCTCTGTCTTTTTTATTCTCAGTAACAGCTCTCCTTCTTTCTCTCCCTCTAGCTTCCTGCCTCACTGCCTTTTTACCTTTCTCTTTCTGTTTTTCTCTCTCTTTCCACTCCCGGTTCTCCTTTGGGAATGGTCTTGGTCATGCTTCCTGTGGCTGTGATAACGTAATGAGCTCAGATGGGGGGAAAAATGTCTCTCACCATTTCACGTCACAGCTGTTTCTTCTCTAATAACACTCTGCTGAGAATTCAAACTTCCTTGACCAGCTTTTCAAAATGAACCATAATTAGGACAAACGCCAGCTCATACTATGTCAAACGTGGCTAAATTGAGTCCTGTGTTTGTGGGCATTTTTGGACCTTTGTTTCTAAGTTTTTGCATTATTGATGGTAATGTCAGAGAGATGGTTTATTAAATCTGTTTTATGCAAACTAAAGGAGAGGCGCCACTGATTCAGGCTTGTGGTCTAATCCATCACCAGATCCCTCTGATTTTTCTAATTGTAGGCCTACTTAAATGTTATAGTCAGGCCAGGTAACATGCATTTTCAACTTACAATGGTGTCGCAAACACTCATACTTTGGTTTTTTACACAACTACTTACTAAACAAATTATAAAATACGTGGACATTAAATTTATTTCAGTTTGAAATATTTTATAATTTTACCTGCATATTTACCTGTATACTTGTTCGATAAGGTGCATGAAAGAGAAAGCGTGAGTCTGCAGAGCGATACAAGAGAAATGAACAAAAAAATAATAATATTAACTGCCAATCAACCAACGAGTTCTCTATTTGCAATGATCTGAGAATTATATGAGAACATTTCAGTTGAAATGAAATGGAGATTTTGACATAAGAAAGTATTTGAAAATATCGTTGACTTATGTAAAACAAGAGGGAGACAAAGAGAGAGAGAGCCTGAAGGCTTGTTAAGAAAGAAATCAAATCACCACAGCATATACCGTTTATTTTACCATTCCTTTACTTTGTCATAGTATAAGGAAATGAACATGTTGTCATTTTCCATGAGCAGAGAATTCAAGGCTAGTCACTTTATGAATCTGCTTTTCATTAGGCCATTGGGTGAAGAGGTGAAATGTTAGAGGTCAATGACTCTAACTGGGTGCATGACCAACAGTTTAGTTCAGAAATCAACAGACCTGCTTGAGAGGAATGCTATTTCATCTGTACTGCAAGATAAACAAACGTCCATCTAAGTGGGTGAATGGGAGATCTGGAAGAAACAAGCAAAGGAGACCCTCTACGAATCTCCACATTACACTCAAATACTTGACACAGTGTTAGTAGGTCAAAGGTCATGGGAACCACCAGTCAACAACCTCTTCCTCCCACGATTCTAGACAACATAGCTGGATTATTTCTCCCACTGTCAGGAAAAACTGGGATAATCCTAGAATAGCATTTTGTAAAACTGCTCCAGTCACATGAGAATCTTAAGAAAAGACTGCAATAATCTTATGTGTCCAATAAATGGTCCTTCAGTATGTTTGTTTTACTTTGCTACTTTCAATATATGTAATAAATGGCTTTGGTCAAAAATAATCTTTTTATCCTAGCTTCACATTAAAAGAGGAAATTAATTTATAATCCTCATTTATAAATGAAAGAAATTCATGATTAAACAACTGAATTTGAGAAATGAATTATAATCCTGGAAAACCAGGAAACATTTGCATAATAGCAGCTAAAAAATAAAACAAAAACAGATTTTTGGGCCTTAAAACCATTAGAAGTTCAGTGCCAGGAGTCCCATGTTACAGTTCATCCAGAGTGCAGTGATCTCACAGCTCATCTTCTATGAGTTTCATTGTTTTGCCTTGTGTTTCACAATCACTTACGCAATAGCAATTTGTTAACACTTTCTGAATCCTATACAGTCACATTCGTCAATCATATCATCATCATCATAGTGCAGTGGCTGACTTGACCTTGGATGATAACACTTGCCGGAACCTTCTCTTCAGCTCTTGCATGTTCGGGCTCTTTGGCCTGGCAAGGTGTAGTCCACCTTTTCTCTTCTCCCCATTTCCTCCTCCCAGCGCTCGGCTTACCTCCTGACATAAGAACAGAAAGGCAGCCTGGACGCTCTCATGGTTTTCCCTGGCCGAAGCCTCAAAGTAGGGCTCTCCCAGTTCATCAGCCAGCGCCTTACCCTCGTGATCCGGGACCTGCCGGGCACGCAGCAGGTCGCTCTTGTTTCCCACGATGATAACAGGGATGTTGCCGCTGGGATGGATTCGCCGCACATGTTGATAGAGAGGCTGGATGGTCCGGTAGCTGTTGAGGTCAGTGATGGAGAATACGAGCACATAACCATCTGCCCAGTAAATGGAACGGTTGATCTGCTCTTGACAGTACAGACCTTCTGCATCATCCTGGAATGAGAAAACTGGTGTTTTTATTCCAGTTTTATGTAACAATGTTTATGAAATTTTTTAGCAATTTCTAGGTGAAAATTTTTCTACATCAAATTCTGTAAGAAATATGCTGATTTGTTAAACAACAAACATTTTATTATCAGCATTGACCGTTGTTGCTGCTTAATATTTTGTGGAACTGATAAAAAAATAAAAAAATAAGATTCTTTGACAAATAGAAAGTTCAAATGAACAGCATTTATTTGACATGGAAATCTTTTGTAAAATGTCTTAAGTAAAAGTAATAATAGTGTATCAAAAATTTTAAGTAGCCAAAACTGTCTTCAACATTGATAATAATAACAAGAAATGTTTGAAATGTTTCTTGAGCCCCGAATCATTTCTGAGCAGCAACGATTTCTGAAGCATATGTAAGTGAAGTGAAAGTGAAGTGAAAGTGAAAGTGACATTCAGCCAAGTATGGTGACCCATACTCAGAATTCGTGCTCTGCATTTAACCCATCCGAAGTGCACACACACAGAGCAGTGAACACACACACACTGTGAACACACACCCGGAGCAGTGGGCAGCCATTTTTATGCTGCGGCGCCCGGGGAGCAGTTGGGGGTTCGATGCCTTGCTCAAGGGCACCTAAGTCATGGTATTGAAGGTGGAGAGAGAACTGTACATGCACTCCCCCCACCCACAATTCCTGCCGGCCCGAGACTCGAACTCACAACCCTTCGATTGGGAGTCCGACTCTCTAACCATTAGGCCACGACTTCCCCAATAATATTTGCTGTATTTTTAACCAAATAAATGCAACCTTGATGAGCATAAGAGTCTTCTTTCAAAAATGTTAAAATATTATAATGATTCCAAATGTTTGACCAGTAGTGTGTGTGTGTGTGTGTGTGTATAATTACATTATTTTGGAAATGAACTGATCATTTTACTGTAAAGGAAAAAGATACAATATTATTTTAATGATTGCTGCAAATATTATACTATATGTTTAATAGGTTTTTAACAATAATAGGACGGACTGCTAATAAGTTAGTTCTAGCATAAAAACTAGAAAGTAAATTCTCAGTCATTATGACACCTATATATACACTATGCTTGAGCCAGGATCAGATTCATTCAGTTGAAGAGAGCCCTTCAGTCCACATGAGTCAGACTAATGAGCTTATGCCTGAACACACCCTCTTTATCTCCCCTGCACTGTAGACTTTGTTTACTGGCCAAATGTTTGAACTAATATTCCCCACAGTTCATCTGAAGCAGGAATCCCACAGGCAGTGACTGACTGATCTAAATGACTGTGATAATACACCACGGGCACACTACTTGTGATGGATGTTTAGCTGAAAGTTGGAAGGAAGTGTAAGGAATGTGATTTGGAGGTACCTGCAGTGAGACACACGGAGTGTCCTGCACTTGTAAAGAAACTTGCTCCCCATCCAAATCAATCTTCCTTGAATACAAGGCTCCTAGAAACGTTGAAAAAGACATGTAAAAAAAAACCACTTACTAAAATGATAAATGTCAGTGTATTTTCAGTGTAAAATGCTAAAAGTCTCATAAAATCTATTAATGATGAAAACATTTTTACAGTTCAGCATATGATCATAGTGTAGTAGCAATGTTTCATTATAATGTTTACCTGTGTTGGCTTCATAGTCTCCTATGAATCTTTTAGTGAGAAATCTTACAATCAGAGCTGAAAATTGAATCCAAATGGAAACTTTGTATTAGCATAAAGACATAAGCAGTGTCACTCAAACGCTCGTGCACAACTTTGCAGTGTCCCAGTGTATGTCGCACCCTGGCGTTAAACTAGCTTAAATATCCCCAACATCATCATTTTTCAGGATTAGAAACATGCGTCCCATTTATTAATGACTTTAAAAAGAATAAACTCTATAAACATTAAATCACCAAAGTGCCATTAGAACGGCATGAAAGAAAAACATGATGGCATAAAGTAAAATTAGTTATATTACTTATGCATATTAGAATCCACATTATTTGATATATTTACCTGTTTTTCCGACATTGCTTGCCCCAAGAACAACTATTTTGACGTTTTTGTTTGGCACGCAGTCTAGTAGAGGATACTCCGGTATAGGAACTAGCAGAAAGTTGCTAGAGCCACTGCTCATTGTTCTTGGCTGCTCGATAAGAAGACGCATTTAGAAAGCTGGATCTGTTATTCGGCTGTCTAGAAATGCATCTCTTTTCCTCCGCTTTCTCGCGCTATTTGAGCCCGCTGCACACGTTAGGTGTCCTCCTCATAACGCAAGAAGCTTCTGTTATCCAAGCTTGCCAGACTTCATAGACTGTTTTAATAAATGCAGTCCAGTGCACCCTAAGCGCTGCCTCCACTTCTGCACGAGATCAGTGTTAATTCTGCATACCGGCCCTCTAATGAAGTAACTAATGTAGTCTAGCAAAGTAGAACTGAACCGTTCAGCACCCGCGGTTCCTGATCGCCAGATCTCTTCCCACAGACAGCAACTGCGCCTTCAGCTAAGAAGAAAAAAAAGGACAAGCGAAGGGGCGTGAATAAACTAGCGTGGCTCACTCAGACCCAAATTAATGTAGGCCTGTAAGACTGAGTGTGATATGCTTAAATGTGTGTATTAAATTTATATTAATAAAAGTTCGCGTTTGACAGAATGTTTATGCATGGATATTATGCATTTATATATTAATAAGCGTGTTGTAAAAGAATAAGCGTATTGTTAAATAATTAGTGTTAGCTATTTTACTGTTTTCCTTGAGGTGTCGATAGTAAAAAAAAAAAAAAAAAAAAAAGGCACAGCAGCTGTTTCCTCATCACGCAAATAGGCCTGCAATTTACTGGCATAAAGTTGGCTTGACTTTGGACGTTCGAGATTCCCAAATTTAGGGACCGTCTATAAAGTTACATGCGATATTGGTATACACTTTTCATACTTCAATAGCATTTGAGGAGAATGACTTACAATCATAAAAACAACTGCAAACTGTTCATCTAGATGTTAACTATAATGCACACCTTTTACATGTTTGATATTTATTAAAATAAACTGTCAAATAATAGCTACACTGTGAACAACTTCAATGAGAAACAAGTGGTGGCGCTAGAGAGTTGGAGTTAGAGACTTCAAATTTGCTATAGTTAATGCTGGGACTGTCCTCTATCAGTGTGCAAAATTATACAACTTTCCCGCAATCGGTTCTATGGGCTGCCATAGACTTGCGGCGGAAGAAGAAGAAGAAGAAGAAGAAGAAGAAGAAGAAGAAATAAGAAAAAGAAGAAGAAGAAGAAGAAGAAGAAGAAGAAGAAGAAGAAGAAGAATAACGCCAACGGATACAATAGGTGCCTAAGCACCTTCGGTGCTTGGCCCCTAATTACTGTAACTGACTAGCAATAGTTCTCTAGTAACTTACTATAATTATATTTTTTACTAAAAATATTTTAGTTTTATTTTACAGTGTCATTTAACTTCATGTAAAATTAATAACAGTTTAATATTCTTTAACTGTAAACTATTTCTTATTGTATTCGTGTTTTGGTCTTTTCTTCAGTAATGCAATGTAAAATATTGGAATATCTACTGTTATACTAAAACTTACTGGATTTGAATTGGTTCACTTTTTTTACTGTTTTTCTTGTGCCTCATTCATTCATATATGTAGAAATTGTAAAATTAACAACAATGACAACTGTGATACTTCATAATTTTTATTGTTCAATTATTATGTTTTCAATAATATTTTCATATTTTCCCAGGACCACCCCAACCCCTAGACCACCACCAATACATTAACTTTTACATAAAAGAACTATAATACATTATTTATACAGGAATTTATAATTATTGACATAGGCAGCACTTCCAATCAATCTTTTGAGCCCTGCTGAACTGGCTGGCTGTCACTGGAATGCACCTCCTGCATGATGACATTCGATCTGAAAGAAAAAAAAAGATAATAATCTTATCAAACTACTTAGTAATATGTAATATATTATTAACGTGTGTGTGTGTGTGTATATATATATATATGTATATATACATGTGCACATAGATAGATAAGCTCTTATATATATATATATATATATATATGAGAAAAAATATAAATATATAAATATAAATAAATAAATATATTTAAATGCAAAGCTTAAAATTAATTTCCACTTCATATAATATTTATATATTATATGAATTAAAAACAATTATAATTTATATAAAATAAACATAATATGTAAGTAGCAGCAAAAGGTGAGTCATTTTGTCTATAAAATTATTTGACTCTAACAATAGCTAATTTTACATATGATTTACAGTTTATTTTAAAAAATATCAAAAATGTAAAAGGTGTGCATTATAGTTGACACCTAGATGAACACTTAAAGTTTGTTTTTATGACTGTAAGTCATTCTGCTTGTGGTCGAGAAACCAGAAAAGGAGAAGGGCGGGTGTTTACGAATGTTACTATGCAGAAGACTGGGT
The DNA here is from genome assembly GCF_018340385.1 of Cyprinus carpio. Classification (NCBI taxonomy): domain Eukaryota; kingdom Metazoa; phylum Chordata; class Actinopteri; order Cypriniformes; family Cyprinidae; genus Cyprinus; species Cyprinus carpio. The sequence continues at coordinate 29,534,153 of NC_056578.1, read as the reverse complement.
TCATGAATATTGAATAGGCCCAGTGATAGGAAGGTTACCAAGCAACGTCAGTATTACCTAATTAATATTCATAGGCTAAGCCTTCGCCATAAAATATGAAAACATCAAGGGCAGGGCTATTCCTATAGGCCATGTATGCTTTTTACAAACAGTATCCATAATTCACCGTTGTCTGCCTTTATACCAATTGGTTCACTATGCTTTTCTGAGGTGTAATAAAATTATTAAATTATATTTTTATTTAAAATACCACTTTTTTTAATTCAATATCATAAATCGGAATTATAGTTACTGACGCAAAAATGATTTGTTTTCAAAACAAGTAAAAAACAGATCTTTATCAGGTTCCTTCAGATATTATGTTCTCACGATTATTCGCACTAATTCGATATCATGTTAGGCTATTTATTATTCATGGGATGTTACATTTACAAGACATGATTGCAGGAAATCACGTGAATGATAAATAATGTTGAATGTTTTTAAATGTAGTGAATGACATTTTGTTCAGTATTTACAAGTGCAAATATACCATATATAACAAAATATGCTTAAAAAAAATGTAAACAAAATATATGAAAGAATAAATGTTAAATTGTCAATATTTACCTAATTGACGCTTACAGTGACATTTGCATATCCTTTCTTTTTTTGGTGCTCTGTAAATTCAATGCTAAATTCCCCAGTATTCGTGAACAATGTTTAAAAAAGTCAATGTGAGCAGAAGTCTTGGTCATAGTAGGTTTCGTAGTGTTGTGTAGTGCGCAGCTGCTGGGCGACACTCCCTCATTCCGCCGATAGCTGGACCGACTGAAGGATTCACCGGAACTTCAGCCTGTGCGGCTGTCACAGTTTTAAATAGGGGTTCGGTCCAATATGGCGGAAGACGGATGGAAATACTGATGACAGTCCGAAAGATCGCCTCGATTTGTACGATGGTGAGTTTTTCCTCGCGTAAGTGAGAGTTGTCCCGTCCACTGCGTCTAACCTGTGTTTGGATTAGCCTGCTAACAGGGCTAGCTCAACAGCTACCAGATAAACAACCGCGTCATGACATGGCAGCACAGCCACAAAAAGTTTGCACACCTCTCTGTCTGTGTTTATAGACGCAGTGGAAGTTTGGAGATGTGGTTAAACGGACTTGAAAGCATATTTTTGTCAGATATTTTGATATTGTGCTCAAGGGTACAGTGTATAGCCTAGCGTATTAGCGAGCGACACACATAATGTCCATGTTTGATTAGCCGGACGGCTCGGGTTTATTTACCGTCAGATGATATCTGGCATGTGGATACTTTTGGATATGTTTACGAGTGTTTTCGTAAAGAGGAAGGATGGACGGGGTAACAGGCGAGGTCATGCACGAGACTACAGTTCCTCCTCCTCCGGCTGCTGCTGCTGTTGTTGTTGTTGTTTTAACATTATTTGAAGGACACAGCTAAAAACTGGTTTAATGAGCTCAGTGTTTTTTTTTTTTTTTAAAGCGCTGAAAGGGTTTACACGACAACATTCACAATAGATCAGTTTTACAACGAACTTAACAATTCAGGATTTGCTGTGTAAGTTACATAATATTGTTAGAAATGACAAATTATTTATTTGGGTAACTACTGGGAGTTCTGTTATAGAACGATTTCCAGTTTGAGATTTAGTTCATATTAATCAGTATGTCCTTTCAGTAGCAAGATATTTACAGTATGTGACAATTTCCTTATTTACCAGCAGTCACTGATAAGCAGTTATAGATACACGTGGATTTACATCTCGTTGATTTGGCTTAGCCACCTTAGGGTGCCAGTATGTACTGTGTAAAAGAATTATGAAAAAATCACAGTTAATTTTAGTTTAACTTGTATTTTTGAGACCTCATGAGCAAAGATAAACAAAGATGTGGCTGTTCCCTGTAGGGCGCCAATGCCTCTGCTCTGGAAAAGGAGATTGGACCGGAACAGTTCCCTGTTAATGAACACTACTTTGGGCTGGTCAATGTAAGTTTACATTTATTGTTTTGTCAGTGAATGTGCTATAAATAGAAGATGACTTTGCCATATTATTTAACATTTTAAAGCGCCTATTTTTATGCAATGTGCTTGTGCCATCACTTAATAGCAGATTTGGCAAGCAAATATATAAGAGGCAGCAAAGTATAATAATAAAAGCGCTCTGTATATCCAACAATGGATTGCTTTCCTTCCCGGAGACATTAATTGCAGATATGACACATATTGTATGCGCATGTATGTCATCACATGTCCTTCATCAATATTTAATCTGTTCTTTGTTCAATCACAATCTGGTCACTCAGTTTGGCAACACCTGCTACTGTAACTCAGTGCTGCAGGCACTGTACTTTTGCCGGCCCTTCCGGGAGAAAGTCCTGGCCTATGATCCAGCCACGACGGAAAGAGAGCCTGCTCACCTGCTTGGCTGACCTGTTCAACAGCATTGCAACTCAGAAGAAGAAAGTGGGAGTCATTCCACCAAAGAAGTTCATCTCCAGGCTGAGGAAGGAAAATGGTGAGAAAATATCCCGGGTCTTACAGTAAGCGATTGGACTGACTGACTGACAAGATGTCAGTCGATGTGGGTTAGTGGGAATATTATGCAGGTGCCCGGAGATCTGTAAAATGACATGTGAAGATGTTGCTATGCAGGTAATATGCTGTTCTGAAATATTTGTAAACATTCTGAATGTAAACGTGGATATGAAGATGTTGTCTAGATACGCTACCAAAAGTCTGGTATCAGTATTTGTGTTTTATTAATACTTTTATTTAGCAAAGATGCCTTAAATTTGATCAAAAGTGACAGTGAAGACATTTATAATGTTACAAAAGATTTCTAATGGTCTTTTGAACTTTCTATTCTTAAAAAAATATTAAGCAGCACAACAGTTTTCACAACAGTAATGATAAGAAATGTTTCCAAATCAGCATATGAGAATGATTTCTGAAGGATCATGTGACACTGAAGACTGAAGTAATGATGCTGAAAATTCAGCTTTGTCATCACATGAATAAATTACATTTAAAAAAAAAAAAAAAAACTATTCAGATAGAACACAGTTTTGAAATAGTAATAATATTTCACAATATTCTGTTTTAAATACCATTTATTAGATCTGTATGAGATGAATGTGTAGCTTGAACAGGTAGTCCGTTTCTAATCAAGACGTGAAGTTATGCTTTAGTGAATTTGATCGTAATATAGTAACTGATCTGATGGATTCAGTTATTACATTTGTTAGGATGATTAAAACAATAACAGAGCAGCTCATAAGAGTCATTTATCATGAACCGGAATACACTGTTCATGCAGCATGCGGCCAGCAAAGACAACACAATTTATTGTTGTATAAGTTTGCTTTGACTGCAAATTCAGAACTGACATAAAATGTCATTTCTTTTACCACGGCACAGTAAATTCAGCTGCACTGCTTAATAGCTATGCATTAAACACTTTATACATGATTGAAATGCACATTTATTAAATGATCAAATAATTTTTACACTGTTCATTTCTACTATTTATATATTAGACTCGCAGCTACCTAATGCTATCACCGCTTCCTTTTATTTTGCCTACAGAGCTGTTTGACAATTACATGCAGCAAGACGCACATGAATTCCTCAACTACTTGCTCAACACCATTGCAGACCTGCTACAGGAGGAAAAGGGCCAGGAGAGACAGCAGAATGGAAAGGTAGTACAGAATGGTGGAAGTGGAAGTGGAGGAGGCGGTGGAAGCGGTAGCAGCACGGGAGAGGGTGAAACGGAGGAAAAGACCCAGCAGACCTGGGTGCACGAGATCTTCCAAGGCACACTGACCAATGAGACACGGTGCCTGAACTGTGAAGCGGTGAGTCAGAGGAGGTAGACTGAGTCATACGTACCCTAAAGGGCTCTAGCTTTTATTATTGAGATATGGGATGAGTGAGCTGTTGTGACCATGTTTTCGTCACTTTACTTTTGACTAATCGGCATCTGGGGGATTGTGCCACAGCACAAAGAACTCTGTTAAATGTGTGGATTGTGGAATATGATGATAACTTTCCTAGCTGCTCCGAGATGTATGTGTGTGTTTTATAGTAATTTTAATAAAAATCTTCAGCTTTGCTGCGATTGTTAGTAGGGCTGCACAATTAGGGCCAAACATTTGTGATCTATATATTATGACTATAAAATTAGTATATATACACTAAAATAATGATGATGAGGATGATGATGATTATTATTATTACTACCACTACTACTATTAAATACAATATAAAGGAATGAAATATTAGTATTGTAATATTTAACAACTTTTAAAGCAATTATTTATAGGAAATAATATAATCTAATAATAGTATTACATTTATATTGTCGTTGTTATATAATATAATAATAGTATTGATATCTATAATAACTGTAAAAATACAATACTGATATTTATGGCTGTTGTTCATGGTGTTCATGGTTTATGGTGTTCATTTCTCCTTTTTAAACGTTAAACCATCAAGATTTTTTTGGCGGAAAACCGTAAAGAGCTCTTCAAGCGTCTCTTGTGCGGCATGTTGTGTTTTCAAATGCACGTTATAAGCAATCCAAACTCACAAATGGAAAGGTCCATGTTTTTCATTTGATGATTCTGAAGGGTGCTCATGGGTGCCCTCTTTCCTGCCAGCACACACCTTTGATATACTGAGTTGATGCATTTTCCACTGCATGCTGCTACTCTACAGTCTTTGTGATATTACATCATTGAAGAGTAGAGCAGGCACAGAGGAGGACAGCAAGGGCTTAAGGTTGCATTTGGGACAGGGTCTAGCTGTTTTTGGAAACACTATGTATTATAAAACACATCAGCATATTTCTCCAAGGATTCCTTACATCGACCGACCAGTCATTCAGACAAGCCACCAGTTAGCTGATTTTGATAATATATAGCCTTACATTATATGTAGTCTTAGAATGTATGACGGGTAATCATGTTCTCTTTCATCCCAGGTGAGCAGTAAAGATGAAGACTTCCTAGACCTTTCAGTGGACGTGGAGCAGAATACCTCCATCACACACTGTCTTAGGTAAACCACAAACTGCCAAAAATGTCCCATTGGTGCAAATTCTTTGTTTAATGTTTATTAATGTGGAAATATAACGTATTGTCTCTGCACTGACAGGGGTTTCAGCAACACAGAGACCTTATGTAGTGAATACAAGTACTACTGTGAGCAATGCAGAAGTAAACAGGAGGCTCAGAAAAGGTATGTAGTTCAAACAGACTGGCATGGCTGAAATCACTCATGTTCCGGAGGCACATTTGCTGTGATATTCACTTCAACCAGTGTAAGGCTGCTGCATATGCACTGCCCCGTCTATGTAGTATTTCTTTCCTTCCTGAATGCATCTTGGTGTTGTACTCAGTGCATTACTGTGTTGGTTCTTTGCACCAAGAGAGATTTTATTCATGGACCATTTTACAATTACGGTTGCTCAGGAAGTTGGCCAATAAAGTGCAGTCTGAGAATAGAGATGGAATTTCAAGTTAAAATTGATCCTGTCTCTCTTCCTTACAGGATGCGGGTGAAGAAATTACCCATGATCCTTGCCCTGCACCTAAAGCGCTTTAAGTATATGGACCAGCTTCATCGCTACACCAAGCTCTCTTATCGTGTAGTCTTCCCTCTGGAGCTGAGGCTCTTTAACACCTCTGGCGATGCTACCAACCCTGATCGATTGTACGACCTGGTGGCTATAGTGGTGCACTGTGGGAGGTAGGTTTCTGACGTGACTGTCAATTTAAAGGAACAGTCCACCCAAAAAGGAAAATTTGCTGGAAATTTACTCCCCCTTAGGACAAGATGTAGATGAGTTTGTTTCTTCATCAGAATCAATGAATCCTCTGCAGTGAATGAATGATGTCAGAGTGAGAGTTCAAACAGCTGAGAAAAGCTTCACAGTAATCCTCAAGTAATCCACATGACTTTATGAACTGAAAAGCTACATGTTTGCAAGAAACAAATCCAGCATTCAGGTGTTTTATTAAACCATCGCTTCTGGTCAAAATACCAGTCCATAATCCATAATAAACTTCCTCCAGTGATAAAGTCCATCCCAGCTTTTATCAGCTGCTAGGTCTCTCATTCTGACGGCACCCATTCACTGCAGAGGATTCATTGATAAGATTTCTCACAAACACACAGAAATAATCTGTGTCTGGCCTGAGTACATTTTCAGCCAATTTTATTTTTGAGGAATCAATGTTTATTATCTTGAAGGATTGTATATTAAGTTAAGAGCACTGTATATTCCTAAATGCATCCTATTGTGAATGATTTATCCATGCATAAGTTTTCTTTTTAATAAATTTTTTTTTTTTACCTTGTAATTTTCAATCAAAATGTCATAAATCGATCCCCCACTGAAACAAAAGTCTTCTTTCTGGTGAGCCCTGGGATCCCTCTCTTCTGCTGAATCGCTGTGGAATCTCCTTTGTTTCTTTTCTTCATATCTTGTTAATATGTTTTCTTTTTTGTAGTGGTCCAAATCGAGGTCATTACATCACTATAGTGAAGAGTCATGGTTTCTGGCTGCTGTTTGATGATGACATTGTAGAGGTAAGTCAGAATATAATTGTTGCTCTGCTCTGCTTAATTAATAATGTATTCCAGGTTACATACTTCAAATCTGTAACATGCTGTTAGTATCCAGAGAAAACATATTTTGAATCGAAATGAAAAGATTATATACATTATTTCACGAAATAATACTATTAGCACATAGACTTCAATGATTGTACACGTTTATTATTTTTCAAAAAGGTGAAATAGTTTTCTGAAGTACTACTTTTGATAGAGTTTTTTTTTTTTTAAAGAGAGAATAGAGAAAGAAGTATAACTTGATTGTTTCTTATTCCAGCTTTTATTACAATATGTTCATTTTCACATTTAGTTTGCATTTTCTAGCAATGAATGTATGATTTGCAGCCCAAGGTATCTGGAAGTCTAGCACTACACAGTAGCATATGTCAGGTGATTTCTAGCAGCTGCTTATGCTTCACTAAGTGCTTGTCTGGAGTTGTCCTCGCATTGACCCAAATACTTTTGAGTTCTCTGAATGAATTCTAGGAGTAGTGATGCATTAATGAGACCAAGACCAAGACTTTTATTCATTTGAATAGTTTAACTTGATGTTTAGAACGTATAAGTTTGTGTCTTGTTTTAAAGAGCTATTTTTGTTGGAACATACTTAAAAGAGTGCTATATATATTGTGACCCAACCCTATCTTTCCATTACATGCTCAAGACACTTGATTGTTTAGGTTTGTTCTATACTGCTAGCTTAAAAGCGTACCTTGACTCGACATTGAGACAGATTTTCCACCACCTGCGTGCACATTTCTAGTATAAATCCATTTGGTTTTGACACACTGATGCGATTTCCGCTCTGCTACAAGTTAACCTAGACAAATATTTACACACATGTTGTGAACACAAACTCTCAGGTGCTTCTCAGAAAATGAAGTGGTTCTCGTATCATAAACAGCAGTCACAGTGGTGGTGTAGGGTGCTATATGTTAAATTGAGGCAGAGCAGTGCTTAGCTCTGTTGCATGCTTAAGTCAGATGTTTTTTTATCTGATGTCTGATGCAAAAAATAATAAAAATGAAAGACATTTTTTCAAAATGTCTACAATGCAGGTTTGGAATCTGAGTAATTAAATGATAGAATGTTATTTTTTTGGTTGAAATATCCTGTTGCTCATGTTGTTCCAATCTGTAAGACTTATCTTTGGAACTCAAAGAATTTTTTTTTTTTTTTTAATGAAATCTGAGATTTCTATCCCTTCATCGAAAATCCATTCACTGAAAACTTTGATGCTTTAAAATGTTTATAAAAATGGAAGTAATTGTGATCCATATTAACTGAGCAGTTTAATCCAAGTCTTCTGAAGAGACACAGTCACTTTATATGACAAACATATTTAATTCTCATATAAACATTGATCAATGCACGTACATAGTGCACATCAAATATCATAAACTGAAGCTGAAACGTGCTCGTTTAAAATGAGAACCGTGTTCTTATGTGTCATGCAAGCACGGTTAGGCTTCCTCAAGAACCAATGAGGTTTGTTTTCAGAAGTTATCAGAACAGATTAAATACGTTTTCTCTTTCTCTTCCCCCCCCCACACAGAAAATAGACGCCCAAGCGATGGAGGAATTTTTTGGTTTGACATCGGACATCTCCAAAAACTCTGAGTCTGGGTATATACTCTTCTACCAGTCTAGAGACTGAGCCAGCGGGAGTGACTGACAGAATGGGAGGGCGTGATTTGTGAGAGACCGGATCACGCAGATAGGGAGGCTTGGGCTTTGTTGACACAGCTCGGCCCCCTGCTCCATCCCCTCTCAGTCAAGTCCCTTTTCATCCAGGCTTATAAGTGGAGCTTTGCACCGAAGCATCAGTCAGGCCCCAGACAGGAGCAGTTGATGCCAGAGAGACCTGGATACAGCACAGTAATCACCAGGCAGAAGTAATCATCATCTGGTTCTCCGTCGTCTCACTCGCCTGCTTTGTGTTGCTCGGCACACACAAAAATGCACATGAGCTAAACATGTCTTGATGGCCTGAGAATGGACATTGTACAAACTTTTTTTAATTTTTTTCCACCACACATAGTAATAAGGTTCATTTTGATAATCTGGTTCACATCACGTTCGTCATCGCTGGGTGGTGTGTCATGATTTATGTTTCGGCACACTGTCATGATCAGTCCAGAAAGCCGCTTGACAGTTCTTCACCCTCATTGGTTCATCTGCAGTGTCAGACACGGCACATCATGCTGTATCAGTGTCAACCAGCTAGTTATAAATATGCAGAACCAGTAGCTCATGTTGTAATTATAGTAGAGCTGCTCCACCTGAATGGATAAACCTGACCAGGTTTGAATTAGCTTGAAGCATTTTTTGTGTTGAGAACTTAACAAGTGATTTCATGTAGGGCCTGTGGATTGATGGGTGCTCTGCTCTGTTAAGTAGAGAGGATTGTTGATACCAGAGTTGTGCGTGTATACAGGATGTGGCTTGGCTTAAGAATGCTCTTTCAGTATTCAATGAATGTAAAACATTCTGCCAGTTCTTGTGCACTGCAAGTGAGTGTACAGCTTGATTGTGTCATATAGTGCACATTTAATAGTGCACTAACTGTAAAGTGTAACAGATGGAGATAGTAATAAGGGCTTTATATTATTCTGAATACAAATTAAAGCTCATAAATGCCTGTCTAATTGAAACCAAAAGCTGCAAAACATTTCCAGTCGTGTTTCATTAACACTGTAACACTGTGAGATTGTCTGAAATGAATGTGGACTCATTCAGTTTAGCCATTAAACAGTAGAAATGTTGGTTGATTCAAACATAATATGGCTCTACACTCCATTATAAAGTTCCTGATTCATTAAGCCGATTGAATTGGCTGCATCTACTCTTCTCTAGATCTCTATCGTCTCCGCTGCCCACTTAATAATGTTTTAACTCCGCATAGACCTAGATGGGAAGTGAAGCACAGCCGAAGCTGAAGTGCATTTTTAGATCTATCTGTAAATGCCAGGTTTAAGCTGTGACTTGCTCAAACCTGAATGGCTTAGTAATTGTTAGATTGATTAAGGGGACTCCGTAAAGGATTGGTTTTAGTTTGTGGATGTTGCACAGCCGGAAGGATGAGCCACTTCTCCCAGTTCACTCGCAGCTAGTAAATATTTACAAGACTAGACCACCCTGCAATTCGATTTATAGGCAAAAAATTATGGCACTCCGCAAGATTAGGTATTTAAGTCTTGTAAGGCAAAAAGTACATACTAGTGAGGTACCGTAGGTTTTTCTTGAAAGGTTTTCAGAAACAAACTTGCTTAGCCTGTTGTCCTCGTCTAATTTTTTTCCCAACCAAATAGTTGTGACTAAAATGGATAGTATAAGAATGAAAAGGTCGTCATTTTTTTTTTCTTTTCATTTCAGGTTTCCTTTGTAAACTACACTGGTTTTATTTGATTGTTGGTTTGACAAAAATGCGTCAAAACTAACAGTGCTGCTGATTATTATTCCATTCATCCTGTAAAGTCTACTTGGTATCAATGCATGCGTGGTATAACAATTCTTGACATTGTTATAAAGCATTTATAAAGGTCTTATAAACAAGACATCACAATGTTTGTACAAAAGTTTAAGCTTCTCGCTGGTCAGTTAACCTGCTGGCGTTGCGTGTCTTAAGTAGACTGAGCTATATGTTGAAATAAACTGACATATGGTGCCATGTCATGAAAATAACACATTTACACATGCTATGTAAGAGAGTTTGTAGATGTGTCATCATCACAGTTGAATTAAGGCTTGTCCGAGCTGAGTTAACTGGATGTTTTATTTTTGAAATTGGCTTGTGATGTAGTAGTTACGGGAGAGAGAATGTTTCTTTTATTTGGGCTCTTTTATTTCATGATTTTATTTATGTGTAATTATGACTGCTATATTAACTTTTCTTTGACAATCTAATTTTTTTATACATTTGTTAATTTGTTCTTTATTTGGACACCAGGTCTGTTGTATGTTATGTGGAGAGAGAGTTGAAACATAAATGTAAGGTTGATGATTTTGGAATTATCAGATTAATGCTGCAGTCTTGAGACTTGCTACTAGTCGTAGAAACAGTTAATGCACTGATCACATTAACAGCACCCTTAGAGTTTTGGCATTAGCAGACAGACATAAACTACATCAAAACATGAGACAAACAAGCTAATGCTTCGTCATGCCAACTTTGGTTGTGTTTCATCCTGCCTCTTCCCATAACATTGTAATAATGTTTATTCCATACTGGGTTTGAAAAAAAAAAAAGTGCACTTTCGATAAAGCAATGTACAAATTGTAAACCAGGTGAATTATCTGGTTTTGAAGTGGAGTGGACAGCATGGATGAAAGATGGGACTGGATCACCCTGTCCCAAATAAAAGACAAACAAAAACACATCAACCATCTCCAGGGGGTTCATTTAGTCTGTGTTTCTTTATTACCTTATTAAACTAGGCAACACCCATGTGGTTTCAAGCAATCATAGCTTGTGCCAGCATGTATTTACTTTCATGAAGGTAAATTTTCACAAAACTTATTTGCAGACACTTAAAGTAACATAGAGCCTCTACTCTAAAAAATGCATTCTAGCTTCAAGCATTTTTTATTTTTTATCAATACTTGAATGAAGGTAAGTTTAATAAAAAAGCAACATTTTGAGCATTTTTATCAAACACTATCTGAATCATATTCAGTTCGATGATCAATGCAAAGATGCAGTAGATCACTTCCACCAGCAAAAGCTTCACAGTCCTTTACCACTTCCGGGATTGTCATTTAATTTAGGCAGTTTTCATTTATATGCTGTTTGTTGTTGATGGTCGCATTATTTTTTCATATTACACATGAGATCACTCGTTTCTGCGTCTTCCTCACCTGTTTTTGAAATCGGGAGATTCTGCACTCACTCAGGAGATGTGTAATAGCGCCCCCGAGCGTATAACAGTGAAAACGCGGAAACCCCGAAAATTCTGTGTTTGGAAGGGAAAAAGTTAAAAAATTGTATACATTAAGAAATATACTGTGATTTTGTGAAGAGTCATTTTAATGCTGTACACTCACATAAGACGAAGACTGACTCAAAAAAGCCTAAAGAATTATAAAAGACTGAGAAAATCCTCACGCTCATTGGCCGTCGCCTCCGTAGTTACTCTAGTTGCATAGTATCAGGGTTACCAGCTATGCATAACGAAATAGCCCGGCCAAACAAATTAACGCAAAAATAGCCCAATGACCATATCCAAAATATTAAATCTCAAAATATGCAATTCCCATATCTAAAATACATTAACAGTCACTGTTATACAAGTGACCACAGTTCAAAGGCACATACCATTCTTCACAAAAGTTAACATCTTCTGCAGTTTTTTTTTCACTGGTAGAATAAAAAATATTTCAGTCAAACATAATTTATGTAATATACCATAGGTGGATCCCGCAGCAAGAGTTTAAAAGTAGCCCAGCTCCACAGGAAAGCAGGAACATCGTTACGGCATACAAAAGTTGGAAAGATTTGATGAGTCTATATGAAACTGAGGGGGGAGTGGGAAGCCCAAATTGCTTTATGTATTCTTTATGTCTCATTATGTAGACTGCCGAGACTGTCGTGGTGATCTAATGCTACATGAAGTAGTACTAAATGCACCTTTAAAATGATAACATAATTCTAAGATTATTTAAAAATGATTAGATAAAATCATGATAAAAATGATTAAAATCATGATAAAAATGATTAAAATCAAATAAAATGATTAATAGTAAATGAGTAGAGAAACTACCTTGTTCCTCAGGTTGTGCACAAAGAAGGCCTTGCTCCAACTCAGTCTATAGATATTTTGTCCTTTCGTAAATGAACTTGAGTTCTTGATCAGTCTTGTATTTGAGCTGAATAGGTTGATCTGGGATTACAGTGAGTTTTTAGTTTGTAAAGTTTGTAGGCCATTAGACTGCTTCTAGAAATGGCAGTACTCACTCTGAAGAGTTTTATTCTTATTGGAGGAACCCCTGCTTTTGATCCACCCCAGCAGAGTCCAGGTAACTTCAAATATTTATACAGGATCTATTCATATGCAACTTTCATGTAAATATCACCCCCTTGTGGTTCAGTGATGCCATGCGTTCAGAGCATGTTCTCCAAATGGTTAAAAGTGATCAAAAAATGTCTCATTCTTCCAAAAACATCTTCCATTTCATCTAATTTTTCTCAGATTGTGAATGGTCGTTGAAGACGTTTTGCAGCGAAGGGCTTCTTCTGACAACAGGTATCTGAAAAGCAACATGTACAACATTTAACGGTAAAAAATTCATTTAGTTCAGATAAAAAGAACTCAGAGCTACCAAAATGTACTATATACACTTTATTTAAAAAAGATATCACTATATGTAAAAGTTTCTGTAATGGTAAAGACCAAGCCTCCATCAGCTGCCAATACATCAGAAAAATGATAAAACTAATAGCCAGAAGGGGAACTTCAGAAAGCTTCCATGTTAATGTAAACAAATATAAGAGATTTCAGCTTTTGAAATGTAGACTATTTTGAAATTTTCAGTGCCCACTGAGTGCATGTTGAGGATTCATGAATATAAAAGCTGCTTTCTATATAGAGAGGTTTATAAAAGCATTTACTATATTTACATTCTATAGTCAGAGCTCTGTTTCTTGATTAAATACACTACTCTGTTGGGTTTATAATGATTCTTTTGATAATCTAATGTATTCTGAAGACCTGTCTTGTTCTAGAGTACTGGGAATATTTAAGATTATATTATATAAACAGTATAGCGTCCGCAGATACATTATTTCTGTGTGTGTATCTACTGGCAGATCTCTCTCTCTACACTTTTACAGGTCCACACTCAACCCCCACACTACATCTGTTCACTTAGGGGTCAAACTATAGTCTCTGAGCCTGACACTTTGCCAGTGAAAAAGTCCCAGAAGTTGCTTGGTGGTTTGCTGTCGTTTGACATCGTGGATGAGGCGTTGGAGTTTTGTCGTACCCAGATGCCTTTCTCTCTCGGACTCTGTGGTTGAGAACCGTTGTCCTGCCGTCCCAGACTGAAATGAAGGTGCTCCTCTGAGCACGTGTGCCTTGAACTGCCTTGTCTTTGCTCCTGCAGCTCTCCCTCTTCACTCTGGGCATTAGAAGAGGACTGGGACAGACTTAACAGGTTGTGGTGGGAATGAAACTGCCTCATTTTACCAATGGACTTGGGTGGGACCTCAGAGGAACCTTTTGTAGACAACCACACACACACACACACACAGAGAATATACATATAATATTAGGTTGCGCTTATTTACACATTGAAAAGTACTACACTACAGTTCAAAATTTTGGTAAGATTTTAAGAAACTAATACTTTTATTAGTATGCATTAAATCGATCATTAAAAGTGTCAATAAAGACATTTATAATGTTACAAAAGATTTCTATTTCAAATAAATGGTGTTCTTTTTAACTTTCTATTCAAAGAATCCTGAAAAAAAAAGTTCCTTAAAATATTAAGCAACATAGCTGTTTTTCAACAATGACAATATTAAATTCAGCATGTAAGAATGATTTCTGAAGGATCACGTGACACTGAAGACTGGAGTAATGGATGCTGAAAATTATATACACATAAATATATTAAATTAAAAAAAGGTCATTTAAATTGTAATATTTCACAGTATCACAGTTATTGCAGTATTTTCCATCAAAGAAATGTAGCCTCAGTGAGCATAAAAGCATAAAACATATCTTATCGACCTCAAACCTTTGAATTGTAGAGGAGATTGTAATTTCATAATTACATAACATTTATAACTTTTTTTTTAGCTCAAAAAGAGGTAGTAGATATTATTACTAGTCTAACTGCTGCGTCATTGTGAAGAACATGCTACTCACGTTTCCTCTTGGTGTTAAGATGAAGCACATTGAGGAAGACCTCACTGCTCAGACTTCCGATCGAAGATGTCTCTGGGTAAAGAGGAGACAGTGGCTCCAGCGATGAAAGGTCATCACTGGACTGACCCACAGAGTCCAGCGATGCCTGAGTGTCCCTCCTTCCACCGGAGTCTGTCTCCATTGTCAGGCTGCTACTACTGCTGTCACAAAGGAGAGATGCGTATATTAGTGTATGGACAGTAGCAATTATTGTGGTTTCACCTCTGTAATCAGGCACATTATACATAAGATTAAAATGGCAGCCTTTAATTTAGGGTAATTAACCCTTTAACCATTTAAACATAACCCTTTTTAAAGTGTCTGGGTTCTGTCCTTTGAATAGAGGATCTAAAATTCTTCAGATTAAATTACATTATGGAGTGCAGCTGTGCCTGCCCACTTTTTCAGCCATCTTGACTGATATATATATGTATATATATATATATATATATATATATATATATATATATATATATATATATATATATATATATATATATCAGATCTCAAAAGCAAACAACAGTGATAATATACGCTCGTGGTCTGCTGTGAAAATCAGGATTCTAACCTTTATCTCCAAAACAAAAAGGCTTGTCTGCCTTTGGAGAAAATGAATGGGTTTTTTAATCCCTGGAACCTGAGTGTCACACTTTTCAATTAAAAGCTGACCTGAGTTTCCTGCGCAGCAGATAGTCAATGACATCAGGGTCCGTCTGAATGAGGCTCATGAGCACCTCCTGCTGCAGCTCAGCAGACACCTGCAAATGAAATCAAAAACACTCTCTCAGCTAATGCTCATTCTATTAATATATATATACTTAATAAGAAGAATTCAACAAAGTCATCTTACAAGCTCTGTGCATACAAAGTTATAATATATGTATCATATGCAGGCCTAAAATAATATATAGTTCGCCCAAAGATGAAAATTCTTTCATCATTTGCACATGACTTTCTTCCGTGGAACACAAAAGAAGAAATTCTGAAGTGCTGGTGGCCTTTTGAAATGGAAAACCTTCAGAAAAGATCAGGGAAAGAAGTTTCGACATTTCTCCTTTTGTGCTCCAGTGAAGAAAAAGTCTTAAGTGTTTGGAATATGATTTTTTTTTGTATATTTTCATTTTTAAATGACCTATGCATTTAATGGTATACACTCTCTACTGTCTATCATTCCTCAGCTCCACTCTCTCTCTCTCACCATGAAGAGATGTTGGTGGTTCTGGATGAGCATCAGGGTGACGGAGATGATGACAGTGCTGTCTTCTATGCCCAGAGCTTGAGGACTGAGCTCTCTCTCTGATCCTCTCTCTTTCTGCAGGAGATTGGGCCCAAAGATCACTGCCAGGTTTGCTGCCGTCATCTTATTACCTGAGATCTAATCACAAAACCAATTTAAAAACAGGTTAGAATTCTGATTTGATTTGAAACAATTGATTGACAGTCTTTTGGCATGGGGCTGTCATATATTTTGTTTAGTATCGCCATTATTAAATCTAGCACTGTCAGTTACACGACAACGGCTTGTTGGTTTACACAAGGACCTAGGGCATTTTTTTCTTCTTTTTTTCCTGTTTTCTTTTTTTCTTTTTTAAATGTCAGTAGATGCATATAAAGAGCAGTGGTGCATTTGCTTCAAATCCAAATTCCACCTCAAACATATAAGCTGAATACACCAAACTTTTAAGGGCAGTGTCCAGTTTATCAATGCCCTGCACATGCATACTGTAGTGTGCTATGCAGATACATAGCATGTGTAAATGTCTCAAAAAGGCAAAAACCTAGTGCAAATCTACTACTGTACAAAAAACTACTGCAGAATCTGTTTCTTTCTAGCTCTGATATTGCCACATACGGATAACTCTTGCTCAACCACCCATCTGTATGAGATAAACATCCCAGTCTTTTTATCCATTATAAAGGCTCTTATAAAGTGGAGGGGACTAAATTTGCCAAGGCAAAACCATCTGTACCATAAATGACGATTATGATGCGAACCCAGACCATACCTCCTGCTGGTTGGGCCCAGTAGAGCTTTTTGCATTCTCCTGTACTGTATGAAGAAGCGTCAAGAGCCTCAGCAGGGTGTCACAATTACAGGGCGGCAACAGGTACAACAACTGCTGCAGGTATGTCAACTGATCTGCCCCCCTCAACTCTGTCAGACAAACACAAAACATCTTGTAAGGTAAGCATACTGTATTTGATAACAGCTGATACAATAATGAGAAGTGTGCTGGATATTACTCAGTTTAATTGAGTATCCTTTATATTATCCTAATAATATAAATGTTAGATCATTTGTGAATGCCTGTTTCTGTGATTGTAAGCTCATACGGTTAGCGTGCAGGAAGGCCCGGTACAGTTCTCGTGGTAACAGGGGGTCAGGCATGTCCCTCAGAAACTCCTTCAGTAATGCAGCCACGTCATGAACGCTGTGCTCTTCGTCTAACACGACATCTATCCCCATGTCAAAGTCCTCGCGCAGCTGAAAACACACAAGGACACAGCAGGAAGAAACATCATCAAACAAACTGGCACTGTACACAAGACTCAAGTATCTCATGTATCCCGTGCCTGTACAAACACAGTATAATATACACATACAAATCACAGTCAATCTGAAGTCAGCTATGAAAACAAAACACTGTGCGCTATGATCGGTATCTAAAACATTCACTGTACTGGAGATGTTATACTGTCAGCAGTGTGTTTGTAGAATCAGTGTGAAAGACAGGGGGCGCATGCCACATGTGAAAGAGAAAAGATGTGGCTCTAGAGAGTACCTGAAACTGACAAACTTACTTGACGGACTCTTTTTTTGGAGCTGCCTACGCGGAAAATCCCCAAAGTTTTTAACCCTAGAGAAAGAGAGACAGAAAGATAGTAAATAACTGCTGGGTTCATATTTCATTTTCCTGATTTCATATCTATTTTAGTGTTTTTTGAGTGGTGTCTCATTTGGGTTTGCAATCTGAACCCGGGTGTATGGTGAACTATTAGCCTGAGGATGTATTCAAATTAGTTTACTGATATTTCAGGGAAAGAACAAAATTCGCAAAAGTATTGTGTTTACAGTATTTTGTACACAACATTGTTACACTCATACAGTTCATAAACATATCACTCTGATGAATGTTATGGTCTTCAAACCAGGTTTGTGCACCACACAGAACTAAAATTGAGAATGCCTTTTAAACTCTTGAACTTAAATTTGAATTACAGCAGCCAACCCAGAAGCAGAATTACAATTAAACTAGAATGAAGCCATTGGTGAGCCTGTATTCCCTGATCAAGCATTTAATATTTGGCAGAAAGCATGTATCTCAGTTGTCAATGATATCTACACTGATATTATTTTTTCCCACCTTTTCTCAGATGACACAAAAATTATCCCTTGCCTTTCTAGTCTTCATTTGTTACATACTTGCAGTTCTGAAATTTTGTTAAAAACTCATTTCCTGACTTCCGAATCTTCCACCTAAATCCCATCTAGATCAAATTCTCGAAAGTACCTTTAGATAAAAAGAGTGTATTGTCTTCTCTATACAGGCTGATCTCCTCTATTTCTCCTCCTTCTCTCTCCTTTATTAAGCAACAGTGGGAGTCAGACTTCTGCCTCACATTTGAAGATGAGATCTGGATCCAGGTCTTGTCCCATGTCTATACCTGCTCTATTTGTGCACGATATAGTCTAATCCAATGAAAATTTATTTATCGATTTTTTGTTTTTGGACAAAAGTGAGGTTGGCAAAAATTAGACATGATGTTGATCTCATATGGTTGCCATAAGGCCCATGCAGACTAAATACAAATATTTTGGTTATGTCCATCCTTAACTCCTTTTTGGCTATTAAATGTTTTTCCTCTTGTTACAAAGAAAAAGATCGAGCCTTATCCTTTGGTTGCACTTTTTGGAATTCCTCCAAATATCACAGGTTTACTGGGATTTTCTGCCAACATTCTTCTGCTATGGAAACAAAATCTTCCTCCATCTTTTGATATCTGGCTGCTAGATGTAATGAGCTTCATTTATTTGGAAAGAAATATGTACACAATAAAGGGCAATACTGGCATATTTTCTAAAACTTGAGACCTTTTATTAGTTTTTTTCTGATTATGCAAATTCTTCTTCTGTAGTCTGCCAACCTAATCATTAGGATGTCCTTATGATCGTGGCTTGTTTTTGATCAAATGTGTATTAAGTACAAGTGCATTTTAGCTACATAATTTATATTTGTAATGTTTTGTTTGATGATGTAAATGTGTAGAATATGTACATGGGCGATTACTTTTATTTTTTGTTTCTAATCTGATTCAAAGTTTATTCTATGCATAATTACCATACACTCTATAAATATGTATTGAGGGGGTTTTATTTTTATTTTTAATTATAATTTTTTTTTTGTGGGAAAAATATTTGTTTCTATTCTCCTGTATCTTTTTCTTTTATTATCATAAAAAGTTTGATAAACAGAAAAAAAAGAAACCTAGAATGAAACTGGAATCTCTTTCTCTCTCTCTCTCTCTCTCTCTCTCTCTCTCTCTCTATCTACATACTTTCCAATTTCATTCTAGTTTAATAGTATGCAGACTAATGCTACATATAGAATTTTGAGTTTAATTCGTATATTTCATTATATTTAATGCATTAATTTTCATTGTATAGACCAAGGTGAAAGAACACTTTATTTCCCTTGAATTTAATATAATTTAATACTTCCAAATGGCAGTAAAACAATATAAAGTTGTCTGAAAACAATGTGTTATATATTTTGTGGTGCTGTGTGGCAAAATGTTTATCGTTTTGATGGTTTACTTATTCCACTTTATTTACGGAAATGTTTAATCAGTCAGAAATGAATGAAGTTGCCTTGGAATAATGAAATTTCCCTTCTGTTGCAGCTGCCAATCCATTTCAAATTTCAAATCAACTTCCTGTCCTTCCAGTTTTTAAAGAAATCACTGGCCATGTGCTGTAATGCTGTTTGCAGCTCACCGTAGGTCTCAATGTGTTTACAGCAGCGCTCTACCACACGGGGAACTTGTCTGTAGATGGGATTGAGACTGCGTTTGTGACCAGCAGCCTTTTTCAACTCCAGCTCATTAGGGTGAGAGAGCTGCAGAGCTTCAAGTAGTCTGGACTGACTCTCAACCATATCAGAGATAGAGTCCACAGACATCCCTCCCTGACAGAGAGGAAGAGAGAAATAAAAGATAAAATTTATGATAAAAAGACAGATGAATGAAGGCATATGCTGTACGTAAGGCTTAAGCAATAAAGGTCAAAATGGCATCATCAATTTCTACGAAAGCTTGTTCCAATTACAATGAATTATTAAAACAGATAAACACCTGAAACATTGGTCAGAAAAGAGCTCAAAGGCAGTGAAAAAATAAATCTGAACACAATAAATCTATTTGTGCTATGTATACAAAAGAAATGTAAACAGATTTCCACAAAAGCTTTTCAGATGTCAACACGATGACTGAATGAGGCAGTAATCTGTTCTCTTTCTCTCTCCATGTTTGGGCGGAGAGAATCGAGAGTTTGATTTGGCAAAGACACAGACATAAATCTCATTGGCTCCTGCTGATATGTAGCCACCCATAGAAAAGTTGTCTCCAGTCATACTGAGAGAGGTATGGAAATCCCCCATACGCCATCAAACAATAACTTGAACCACGCTGCCTGCTGCCACTGCTGTCTGACTCAGTAATAACAAACATCTCAGCCATTATTAATGTGATGAAGAATACTATACTGTTCAAGGTATTGCCCAGTCCATCTTATGACTTAATCTACACTTGTCTCTGATATCTGTTCTTGTGCATTGATAAAATTAACAGTTTTATTTATTTAAGTGGTCATAGCATACATTTAAGTCAAGTCACATTTTATATAGTGCTTTATACATTACAGATTGTTTCAAAGCAGCTGTACAGTAATAAACTGGAAAATAACAGTGTAAATGTTTTAAAGTTCAATTATGAAACAACTTCAGTTTCAGCTATAAAGTATCTCTAGAAGACAATAGTGTCAATATTCAGTTTAATTTAGTTCAGTGTTTATCCAATTTAGTTCAAACACAGTGAATAAAAGAGTTTTTTAAACACTGTTTAGTTTTAAATGATCATGTGCTATGATCAGAAAATGATATAATAAAAACATAAATTAACTTATTTGAATTGAACTGACATTTTTACTTTTAGTCTTTTAATTACAATTAATTAGAATTCTATATTTTATTATTTAAATTTTAATTGAAATTCTTGAAATTAACTTTATACCTTCTTAAATACCATTTTCAGAGCCTATACATCTGTTTTACAGTATCTCAAAATATGACTCCATAAACCTTTTTTTTTTTTTGTATTTCTGAATCAAGTTTATTATTGACAGTGAAGGTGTCAATGAGATCAGTGAATTATCTCTTTTTTCTTAATTTTTTTTTTATCTGAGATGTACCATATCAGCACTTGACGGTGCGTGGGGAATTCTTTGAATGAAATGATGCCAGGTTAGTGATAGCAAGGAGTTTTTACTGGCTCTGATTTATATTTGCGTAGATAGTGTCCTCTTCTTTTCTTTGCTGACGTATGAGATGTCAGCAACAATCTCTCAAAGCAATAGCACACGTAAATGTGTTATCATGTATAGCTGTCAGGCCTAAAGTTATGCATTTGATGTTATGTGTAATAATGAACTGCAGATGTTTTTCAGGTTAGATGTTCAACATGACCCGGGTTCTGTGTTTTAATAATCAGCTCCTGATTAATAGATCAAAAGACCAAAATTATACATACCACAGCTTTAAGAAGATGAGGATGTTGGTGAAGTTTTAAAGATAATGCACTTACCCGTCTGTGTGTGCGTGAGGTGTTGTCCATGAACGCTGATGAGGGAGGTTTGCTGTGGGCCTCCAGTGCTGGTGAGGAGGCAGCATCAGGTGATAAGACTGTATTGGCCAGTGGCTGGTTTCCATTGTGCTGCCATTTCTCGGCACGGAAGTGAAGAACACTGGCCTCCAGGTCCAGACAGTCCCGTCGGCTCTCTTTCAGGGCATCCAGCCGTTGCTTGTATGCCCGGTCGTTTGCAATTACCTGGGCGAGCGGGATACCGAATGCTTTGGCTGCAGACTCTGTGGAAGAATCCAAACCGACAAATGACCTTAACAGTAGGCTTATGGACTATTTAATTCATTTTAATTATATGGATAGATTTTGATATTTAGTGTCTATAGGTTCCAAAGCTTATTTGCTTAGATGTAACATAAAGTGCGAGTTTTGGACTATTTTTACATGACATTTCAGGAAGGGAGTGTGTGAAACATGTCAAACTCATTCTTTATTTCAGTAAACAATGACTCTGCACATATCAAATGTCATCACAAAAACCTCTAACTCATTATCAAGTCTTATCTCATCTTATAGTTTTTATTTCCTATATTCTTATATCCTATATTCTATATTATTATATTATATCGTATCCTTTTTTTTTTTTTTTTTCTCGGGTCAATTTTGAGATTTTGCATCCATCTTCTTTCAGACTAGTGGAAAGGAAACATCCAAAACACACATTTAATTGTTTATTTTATTATCTCAAAATGAGATTTTTTTTAAATCCTGCAATCTCAATTTCTGTAACACTTACATACACTAAACATCCCATTTTTATTATGAAACTCATAATTGTCTAAATGTACTGTGACTAATCAGCTGGGAAAGCATAGTGATATCTTTTTTTTTTTTTTTTTACCTTATTCACCTGTAATATGAAGAGACTTAGAGACAATCAAATATTAAGGATAATTCATACAAAAATGGAACACAAAGGAAGATATTCTGAAGAATGTTTTGATGCCAACTGTATTCCATTGTATGGAGAAAATATATTTTATGTTCCACAGAAGAGAGAAGAGAATCATTCAGGTTGAGAGTGAATAAATGATGACAGAATTTTCACATGGACTCTCCTTTAAAGTTAATATTTGATTGTCTTTTATTGGACTATGAATGATACTGCACTTTTAAGATCTATGGGCCACAAAAGACATTATGTAGATTTTTACATGACTTGAAAGTATAATATAAAGACTATAATGTTTCAGACATATCTTCAGCTTTAATATGTTCAGTATCTAAATGCACTCTTCCTGTGCTGTTCAGTGAGTGATCTCATGTGTAGCTGCTGTTTGCTTTTCTTGTGCTAAGAACAAAAACATGTTTATCTGCCCAATGGGATTAAATCTAGAAAGCTCTATTCAACATATGGCACATCAACATACTGCTTAAACATATTTGGAAAAGTAAATAAATACATACATAAAACAAAAAAGAAATAAAGAAATAAAAAATAAAGTAACAAAAATATATAAACAACTGTTGCAGGTTTGCCTCTCTTGTATATCTTTAGTTTGATAGTTATTTAATTAAACGATTTCAGAACTAATTAAAACATGAGATGTAATATCACCTTAAAAAAAACGTCTTACATGCTTTACCTCAAAGAAAGCATTATTTGACATATTCTACTTAAGCAGCCTAAATGTAATTGAACTTCTATCTATGTAGATGGGGAGGTACAGTACAAAGACATGATGCATACGTAAAGCACACTCTTTTAAATAGCATCTTTAACACCCTAACAGGACTACACTGAGGTTACATCTAATCTGTTTTGGCTGTCAAAGCAACACAAAAGCAAAGCAGTCTTGTTGTCCTCTCTCCTCCCTCCTATCCTCACAATCCCTTTTCTCCTATCTCTGCCCCAGGGCTTAAAAGTCTAGTCGCAGGTCAGGTTAGTTTGGTCCACTAGTTGCTAGTCCTTGATAAGCTGGATGAATATGGGGATTGAGTCCTCTTTAAATAAATTCCTCGCTCTACCCTATCACCTTCCTTCATTCAGCCCTCCCCACCCGCCACCTTGAGCTGACGCACATGCTGGAAACAAGTGCCAGACTGTGGTTGCAGGTGGCAGGCGTTTGGCTGAACTCCAAGAACATGGCCAAACAAATCCCACAGACTCAGGAATAAGTGCTGCTTTAGCTCCGGCAACTCCGGAGCCGCTCTGAGATCAGTCTGAGCTCTTTTCATATCTGCTAACTCTCATTTGAATGTTAGTAGCATATTAGTAGACTTGCTAGCATACATGCACTTGCAAAGTTACATGCAGTCAGTAGAATATCTGTTGGGAGACCATCACAAAAAAAGAGTTAGCAGATATTAAGCAGACAGTCTACTAATAATCTAATGACAGTTATAAGTGAAACGTTACTTATTGTCAACAGAATGCTCAAAAAGGACCATCAAAATAAAGTGTTTTTTTTTTAATTGCTACTTTTCTTCAGGAAGGATGCACTAATTTGATCAAAAGTAACATGTAAAATCTTTCTGAAAATTCTATGCATCAAAGAATCCTGAAAAAATGCATCATGGTTTCCACAAAAAGATTAAGCATTGTTTTCAACATTGATGATAATAACAAATGTTTCTTTAGCACCAAATCGGCATATTAGAATGATTTCTAATATCAGGATCATGGAAACTAGAGAAATTGATGCTAAAAAATTCAGCTTGGCCGAATTGACATTTTAAAATATATTTTAAGAGAAAACAGTTCAACTCAAGTTTTTATTGAGCATCCTCACAAAAACTGGTTTTACTGTTTACACATTGGAATGGTTTCAGAATCGTTTAGATCAAGGGTGTCAAACTCAGTTCCTGGAGGGCCACAGTCCTGCACAGTTTAGATATAACCTTCATTAAACACACCTGATCCAGCTAATCTAATCATTTAGGCTTATTTGAAAACTACATGATATGTGTGCTGGAACAGGGTTAGAACTAAACTCTGCAGGGTTACGGCCCTCGAGGAACTGAGTTTGACACCCCTGGTTTAGATGTTATCAGTATGAGTCAGTAGCCACTATTTTAGCCCCTTAAGCAGAAAGTGAAGCACTCAGTCAAGTTTACATTATTTAGTAAACTGAATAATCTTGCAGTACAGAGTGTGACGTCATGGGGTTGGTTTGCCCCTGCTGGTTTGGGGTGAAAAGCAGGTCGGAAAAAATACGTTTTTACATGGATACTCGTCAAAACAGCCCTTCTGACATATTTTTTTGTGAGAACTTAATTTGGTACTCGAATGCTGTCCCAGCTGCGGCTTTTTGTGTGCAATCTATCACAGCACGCGAGTACCGCAGTGACCTCTCTTTCGTGTTTTCTCATGCTTGAATGGCTTAAAACACTTTAATGTTTAAACTGACAAGACTTCAAACGCGTCAGAATGATAAACTTTCTTGAGGATGTAGCACTAGCCCGATCGTTCAGATAGGTGATTAGTTTTAGCTTTGTGTTAACAGCAGGTTTATTTGTACTCAAAGGTGAACATAAAATTAGTTACATATCACTAACAGTGAACGAGCCAGTGAATGCAAATATGTCTAAAAGGTTTGACATAACAATAAGATGTGACATGAATGATATACTGTAGTATGAAGCGTTTTTTTTACATCACGTTGCACCTTGCTTTATGAAAACAATGTTTAGGATACCACGAATCATCAAAACTTTGTGATTTAGATGGTTTGATGTTGGATATTCATCCAGTTTATGGTGATACTGAAAACCAAGCATATTTGTGTGTTCAAAAGGAAAGAAATGCTTGTTACTTCACTGGCCAATGGAGCAAACCAATCCCCATGACGTTAAGACGCTGTGTTACTGCAAGACTGTGGCGCCCTTGCTCCAAAAGCTATAACAAAACATCCTTTTTTCTTTGAAATTGTTACATTAATCATGTTTGTTATTTATTTTTTTAATCAAAGTGAAAATCAGTTTAGTAAATAATGTAAACTTGACTGACTGCTTCACTTCCACATTAAATGATCCTACAAAAAAGATAAAAACAAAGATGAATACAAAATACAGAGAAAACAATGTATATGCATTGCATTCACAGGGATGCACACATTGTCTCGCATATTAAAGTCTTAAAGCTGTGTGTCTTAAAGGCCTGTGGGATTTGCAAGAACTGTGACACACCAAACAGTCCTGGCAACTAGAGTCAGAGGATCCACAGAGGGAACAGCCATTTATAGTCTACCATTACTGTCCACCAGCATCACCAAAGAATGACGTTTGTAGTACGGTAATAACGGTTTAACAATGACGTCATGAAGTTGTTATATATAAGTTGACAAATGTAAGTTGGCATTTGGATGAAATTTGAAATGCAGTTTCACTATCATTTGTTTGTAGTTTAAAATAATCTTAAAGCAAATACTTAAAGACTTGACATTTAAGTCTATATGTTTTATTGGTTGTTTGTGTAACAAAGATTACAAGACTGTATGAGCTCAGGAATGCTGTCTGACAAACATGGTGCACTTAAACACAATCCGATTTTACTTCCATAAAGTGGCATATTTAAAAGTAAAATGGGATATTCAACAAGAAAAATGTACGGTGGGGCTTGATTTTGTTTCTCTTGAGAAGTGACCATTATGTACTAGAATGGAGCCAGACTTATTTGCTAATGCAGTGCCATAGCTACATAGCTGATGGTAGACCTTGGCAAAAATAGAAAGGCACTTCAGAGGAAGTTATTCTTTTTTCATTAAAAAATGATCACAAAGACAAACCATGTTTTCTTTGGAATTTTCTAAAGTTTAAACCATTGCCTTCCTAGTCATTTACACGTTACATGAGATTTATTTGAAAAAATGACATAAAAGCATCTCTTACCTCGCTCTTTCTTTTCTTTTGAGAAGGAGTCAAACTTTCTCCGTAGTGATTTCCTCCTTTTACGAATCTCTGGAGATCAAAAAAAGAAAAAACAGGATTATTGTTGCTATTGTGTAGACACCTACACAAAAGTCTAATTTTTTTGTTTTTGAAAATCTCTTATGCCTGCCAAAGCTTAATTTATTTGATCAAAAATCAAATAAATGTAAGTAAAATAGTTATAATGTCAACTGTTATTACAATTTAAAATAACTGTTTTCAATTTGTAATATTTTTAAGATGTAAATTATTTCTGAGGGCAAATCTGAATTTTTCACTAAAAGCAGTGTAACATGATCCTTCAAAAATCATTCTAATATTAAATATTAAATCATTCTGCTGATTTAATGCTCCAGTAACATTTCTTATTATTCTGTTGAAAACAGCCGTGCTGCTTAATATTTTTGTTAAAACCATGATGCATTTTTATTCTAGATAGTTTGATGAACAATTAAATAAATTTAAATAGATTTTTTGTTAAATAGAACATTTTAAATGTGTTTACTGTAACTTCTGGTAAATTTAAATCGTCTTGCAAAATAAAAGTATTAATTTCTAAAAATAAATAAATAGCTTTTAAACAGTATTGTATAAAAATGTAAATCTTATGCTTAAAACATGTAATATAGGTAAAGGCACATAACACCTAAACTGATGCATGTTACAACAAGTCTTCCATTCCCAAAAATAAAATGTGTTCCATTTAGATGGCTGATAGTAAAGTGGAATCTCCAGGAATGGCCAGAGAGCTGGCAAAGCAAACACTATAGCACTATATAAAACCTATATTAGTGAGTAAGCCAAAATTAGAAGCAGAAACATTTCCTACATAGATAACCAACCACAATTATCCTTCATTTATTGCTGTAAAGAAAGAGTATTCTTTCCAAATTTGGAGCTAAACTAAAACACCTTTTGTCTGTGTGTTTTCATAACTCTGATGTACTCTGTCTATATACGGACCCTCAGGAGAACAGTAAAAATGTGATGAATAGCTGTTCCCTTTACTAGGTTAAAACTTCCCCCACAGTGGTGCAACGTTTTAAACTCAAACCAACAGACATGTTTACACTCAAACCTCTTCCTGTCTGTGAGTGCTGGTAATTTGGTTCCATTTTGTTACGTCTTTAACTTACAGATATACTTTTACTTGTTTGAATCAGAAGAGGTCTGAGTTATTGAGCTGAGGGGAAAAAGGTTTAAAAGATGCTCTGCTAAGATGTCCAGAGAGATAGAGAAAACGAAAGGGGATTGTAGCACATCCAGAGGGGCTTAAGGTGAGGGTCATATTACCATGGCTGCAGGAAATGAGAGTTTATTTCCATGGCAACTGCCCCCTACTCTCCCCACATGCCAAGACATCATGGTCTAAAGCCCCCATCAGAGAGAGGATCATTGGGGAATGAACAGAGAGCATGCTGAGATACAAGCCTGATTCAGGATAAATAATCTCTTCGGGCCACAGCAAAGATTGAAAACAAAGTAAAGGAGCCACTTTTATAAAGCAAGAGACTAAAACAAAACCATGACAACAGCTTCAGGCTGCAACAGTACATAAAGATTAGGAATTACAGACAAAATGCTAAATGTTTAAAGTACTTAACTTTTAAATAACCACAAACACACCAGAAAATAACCAAAGCCAAACAGAGAGGTCAGTCACTCATGACATGCTTTTCTAATTCTCTTAAGTGCATTTCACAAAGTTTCATTTAACTCTCCAAAGGACATTCATCTTCCCCAAAAATAGCTGCCAAACACATTGATGACAATTCCAAGAGGAACAGCTAAATAAACCACCAGGCTGAATCTGACAGATTTCTCCTTTGGGAGGAAAATGTTCCATAACTATTCCCATAAATCGTGGTGGCTGCTTCCCCATGGGTCGGCTAAAGTGCTGGCTGAGGTCTTCTCACAGATGACCAGTTGAAAACTGCACTATAGAGAACAGAGGATGACCTTCTCTGATCTGATCTCATCTGATCGTGTGGAGCTGCTTCTACGTGCTGGGAATAGCACTTCCCATCCATAGTGGGACATAAGGAGACTCTCACATGATAACAAAATGCCATCTCACATTATCAAACAATAAACAGAGGTGGTTTTGTTAATTATTGTTGTTTATTTAATAATATTTGTGAACTCTCCAATAAACTGATTTTGCTTTTTGACCTAAAAGGCAACTCAGCAGTACCAAAACTGTTTATTGTACAAGTGCACACAAAACGTCTTTAAAACCAAATATTGCCATGTATTATGAAATGTATGAGTCCAATGAATTGCAAAGGCTCAACAATATTGCTAATGGCATAAACTGCAGCAGAAGGCAAACACATGGAACAAATACTGGGCTAAGTTCTATTGTTTTATATTTCACAGTTTTGCTCTTGGATTTCAGGGATAAGGACATGTCACACAATCTGTCCATGCTGGCGTTTGCCTAATTTGGCGACTTCCACCAAGTGACGCATGAATTTGTTTTTGGAAACACAGTCTTTGGCGTCAACAACAAAAGATATGTCTATAAAAGAGAGAGAGAGATAAGTCTATTTATAACTACGCACAAATCTCACAAATCTCACTTTCACCTCTCAGCAGTCTTATCTGGTAGATTTACTATCAGAAATCCCTCTGAAATCCCTATGAATTGACTGTGTGTAATGTAATATCTGCATTGGTTTCTTGGGAATTCGATAAGCATCTGTCTGAAAAAATCATATCTAGACTGTGACTCAAGCAATTTATAACATAGTATTTAAATCTATGCACTTCTCCTGTCATGCATGATTACCAGCCATCACAAAACAAGACATTTGGAATGTACCTCTAGGGATGCTGATCTTAAAGTCCAGGTCTCTTCTTTCCAAGTGGTAAAGGGCCACTTCCTGCAGACGTGCTCTCTCCAGCTCCGAGAGGCTTTGGATGGAAACAGGCAGCAGCCTCACGCTCTGTCCCAGCATGGTGGCCCACGTATAGTCACCCTGAGATATAGACAGACAGAAAAACAAAGCAGAAGTGAAACAGTGAAGGCGTTACTTTCGGTCTCAGCATGCCTTTTTGCAGAGTTTGGTTGCGGCCTGGCTCGAACACACGTTTGTCATTTTAAAGGGAAGCTGATTCACGTGTGTTTGATCAGAGTTGGAATTCTGCAGCCAGGCATATCACCAAGAGCAGGATTTACCCTGCTGAAAGTGATATACTGCGGTTAAAGTGCTTTGCACACCTCTTACAAACCAACCATCAAATATTGTGCAATCTTAAGGTGTGAAACCACTTCCAACAGACTTTAAGAGAGATTTTTAGACATTCATAGTTTTAAATATTTCTCCCTAATAGGAACACGTCTGGATAAACATGCCCTAAAAGGCCCTGTCTGGGTTACTAAAAACACAAAAAGCCTAAAGGTCTAAGTACTTAAAACATGCTATATGAGAAAAACACTATTTGAGCTTCTCTGTTTAATTTGGATTCAATAACGGCTACTTTTAGATTTGGCAGCAGCACTGTATTGGGTAAACATACAATAGCTAGTGGACTTTTTTTTTGACCAAAATAATTCCTCTGACAGCATACATCCTGTGTGAAGTCGTATGTGTTAGCACATCTAATGTGATGACAATGAGAAGAAAAAACAGTTACAGAAAGGAAACTTGCTTGTGATCAGCCACAGTGCTTATTTGAATACTGCTAGAATAACAAACCAAAACATAATGTCTTGTTCTCTTTAACCGAGAGATGTCAACCTGAAAGTGTACATATCCAATTTTTAAGTCTCATTTTAAGTATCAAGTACACTTAAATTGTTAAAGTTGTTCAAATCAAAACATTGAGAGTACGCCTCCAAAAACAATCAAGAAGTGACTGAACTTGCATGAGGCCATTTGGCCTGATTCTCTGGTTATAAAGCTCCAATCATTCACTGTTTAAACAAACGTGTGAGTTGTCCATCTCACTGGGGTTTACTTAAAAGCAGGAGTGCGCCGAGAAAATGACAGAGGTTACAGGCTGTGCTCTGTTCATTTTGATGATAATAGAGATCAGTGAAAAAAGCATGAGATCCATCAAACACCCTGTTGATACCAGTAGTTGAAATTAATGTAGAAACTATACCCACAAATTACAAACTACTGGAAACTGGTATTACTGAGGGCATCTCTTTTCGCTATTCATATTCATATACAAACAATGTGCATTAATGAGGCTTTTTTATTATGGAACTGTAAACATGCCTTTACAGGATCTTTGAGATATAAGATATAAGTGATGTTCTTACAAGAAAAAAACATACTGTGAAAAAACTACTGTGGCTGCGATTTCTGGGTGGCAGGATGAGAGAGGCCTCAGGGTAATGCAAGCCACAAAGTCTTTTTCCCTTTCCCCTCCTCCCTAGCTCTTTTTCATATGCCCTTCTCTTTCTCACATACATTGTCCCTGCTTTTAAAATAAAAAAGTGAAGGTCAGGAATGAAGGGAAGAGCAAAACACAAACACATGTAGCATTGCGCCATGCTTCAAAGCCCACTGAAACCTAAACACCCATCATTCATCAAGAGTATTGTGCTCATTTACTGGACACAAAGGCTTTTGTGAGAAACACTTGCCTTCATAAAACCAAACACTCATGACAAATTATCCTATTAAAAAATCCTATTTGACGTATCAGGAGTCTTGTGTTAATGTCTCAAATTACAAAGAAGAAAAAACAACATTTTTGAATGTATATGTTATTATTCAGGCTAAATTAAGTATATGCTGGTAAAGACCATGATTGATAAGCTAATTTTTGAGTATATCAGCTCAGAAAAAACACACTCTGAACAATGATCCGTATTTCTCTGTGCAAAAATGAAAAAATTAAAACAACACAAGACAACTCAAAATATACATCAAACCCTACTAACCCAAGCACATCTTGAGATACCAGAGGGAGGAGACCAGAAATAGTCTAGTATAAGACAAGACTGTATGGAGGAAGCCCCGTCAGTCCATGAAAAGACCAAGACCTATACAAATATTTACACAACTAATCATGATCGTATGGAAGTCGGTTTCCACAGCAGAATTAACAATTAAATGACTTTTTAACCACAATTCTGACCTTTTTATATCTCAATTGCAATTGTGAGAAATTTGGATCATAGCCAATCACTGGTTATTACTGAGTGTATATTGTGCTGGAACGATGTTCCTGTAATGGCAGAAATGTATATTTGACAGGGAAAATAACAGGCTGTTCCAACATGTCCATGTGTAAATCAGGTTCTTGCATTCATGTCTGAGACAAATAATCCAAGTGCAGACATACCTGAGTGCATGACAAGACCCAGATAAAAACATCAGAGGTCCATAAATATTGTTGTAAGACCGCTCGAGTACTAGAACAATAAAGTAAACAGTTTTGTGAAACTACTTCACTTCACTTTGAAGAGATTTCCTTAGCCATCCAGAACAAACAATAGCTTATTCCTTAAAAAGTCTTTCTCAGTGCATGCTCTCATTTCCGTTCAGAATTCTTGTCCGATTTCCACTTCATATACTTCTTGAGCTCTGACCATATTTGTCTCCTGATCCTTAAAACCTGGCTCATGGTCCCTCATGAGAACTTTGTTATAAATACTTGTATTTAGAAACATGCTGATAGTTCCCAGATGTCCTTTTTAAATAATTTACAAGTGCTTGTATAACAGTTAATCCAGTAACAATCCTGGTCTTTCTATCAAAGGAACAAAATCAGATAATTTTTGTGATGATAACGAGTATTATATGCATATATCAGTGATCAACTTCTATTGTTTATTCAGTCTCCACTACATCTGGTGAGCATTTCCATCTGTGGCTTGTTTTGGTGCGCCTGGATGCATATGTATAAATGTGAGCGCATAATAAAGTGTGAGAACATAAACAGCTAAGCGTCCATACAATGGAAAGTTACATAGAACCTCTCTGCTCTTTGAGCAACACATCAAACTGACCAGACTTATCTCTCTGCACATTTAGTGAACTGAAAGATAAATGAGAGAAAATAAAACGGCGGCATTCAGCCCTTCTGAATTATCCATTTAAGCTATACTAAGAACAAAAACAAAAAGGCAAACCCAATATCTGCTCACACAGTGGATGATCTCTAAGCTACAAAACAAAACAATTAGACAACCTCGGACAGTCTTAGCATCAAAGGAAGCCCAAAGGTTTTGAACAAGGGCTCTTTTCAGTTCTCAGACTGATTTAGGCTG
Organism: Cyprinus carpio; assembly: GCF_018340385.1. Classification (NCBI taxonomy): domain Eukaryota; kingdom Metazoa; phylum Chordata; class Actinopteri; order Cypriniformes; family Cyprinidae; genus Cyprinus; species Cyprinus carpio. The sequence continues at coordinate 29,501,604 of NC_056578.1, read as the reverse complement.
CCAGCATCCCTCCACTGCATCCTGTTAAGTGTGTATCATTTTCTAAAGGTTCCCTCAGAGCAAGATACTAAATTCATCATTCTGTGTGTAATGCTGGTGGCCTAATCAGTGGTTATATTTATATACCTGATGGGATAAAGTCAACAAAAGAAAACTGATTTCCAAGGAATTTGAGGTCTGCTTTATGTTTTAAAGCCATTGAAACTGACATGAAAAATTTTTAAACACGTCTTCAAAGGCGGTAAAGTCTCATAAACAGGCACAATGCTCTTGTTTTTGTGAGAAAAGGGGACTGCTGTATCTCTGCTATGATTTGTCTCCTAATAGAATGATGTCACAGAATCGACCAAAATCTTAGTTAAATAAATGTCAAAACGTAAGGCAAAGCAAAACAGACACCCTTTTTAAATAAGCGTCAGTGATAAATTAGGTAGTCTGAGATCATTAAAAAAATCTATTGTTTTAGTAAAGTTACATTTGTCCAGAAATGTGATCTTTGTGTTGACGGTTCTTGCATTTTTAATTCATTATATTTTCACAAAAACATTATGATTTAATGTCATGTACCCATCAAGTAAAAATAGTAAAATACTTTGCACTTTAAATACAAGTGTACACAGGTTTAAACACATTTTTCGAAGTAATACAATTATTTTTTACAAATATTACATTTCAGTTTTACTCCATTCACATTCATTAAATAAAAGCTAAAAATCTGATATTAAAAAAAACATATTGACCCTGAAATACAGTTAACACTCTGACTTTGAATTGTCAAAAAAAAGTTAATTAAAAAAATGCAATCTTTTATGAAACTTTTATACCAGCCATTACACCATCTGCAGTAAGCGTTTTTGTCAGTTTTTTCACTTTAAGCACCACTTAATTAACAAAAATTGATTCAAAAACTGCAATTTTGAATAACTTCATGTATCTATACAAAGAAAAAAAGAGTGTGATGTCACTAACCCTTAGGTAGATACACACTATAAATCCTCCACGTTCTTCCGTCGAACTCTTCAAGAAACATGTACACATACACAACCGAAGGACTGTATATGTTTCCCTAAAACAGTATGCGGTAGCTGGTATTTAAACGTGAAATCCAGATTTAGCCACACTCAGATAACAAAGACAAAATGCACTATACACCATCTCAAACAAACACATGTGGCAATCATAAACACTATCAGTAATGCTATTCCCCAAGCATTTACTGTTTACCATTGCATTTACATATTCACTGAATATATTCTACATGTTTATTATAGTCTCAGACTGTAAAAAAACTGCAGCCACAATAAAACATAAACTTTGCACATTGAATATGTAAATGGAGTCACACACACCCTTCACTCTACCTGCAGACTGGGAGACGGGCAGTGTGTCTGACAGAAACACACACTCTGTGAATATGAGCAATCTCCTGAGACTCTTCAGACAGGTACAGCCAATCCGACCTGAGCATGAGACAGACAGACAGAAGCAGAGAAGGATAAAGAGCGAGAGAGAGGTCTGTCCTCTCCATCTGCCATGTACTCATGTACATCAGAGTGCAGCCCCAGGGTTGCCAAGAGCAAACTTCACATAAACACTCGGTCAGTGACGGAGCGCAGAGGGGGAGGAGCCTGAAACTGATACAGCAGAGCTTTGAACGAGTTCCCCTGTCAGAATGTCACTCATCATCAGTGTAATAAACACTAGAGACGCACTGTCCTCCCTTCCCAGGCTTTCTACTCCTTTTTCCTTCTCTGTGTATTCATAAGTTCATTCCTGTTGAAAGCCTGTCCTCTTCAGAGAAATGAAAACAATAGCAAGGACAAAGGAAAAATTGAAGAGCATGATAATGAAGAAAGAGGGAGACAGTGACAGCAGGAAAGGAAAAGAAGGAAAAAATGAGTAATGCGAGGGCTTCAGGCAGAAGGTGGAGTGGTAAAACTCAAACACACACTATACATTCATAAACTAGCTGCCTCGTGATGAGCACATACACATAAAGATTGTGCTGACCTCACAGATCTCAATTTTATCTGTTACACAGATTCCACTTTTTCATGATACTGTAAGAGTCTTTGTGCTCAGTGTGTTCTAAACTGGGAATAGTGTGGGAAAAGTTCAAAAGTCTGACACTGCATTGAAATTTCAAATCCAGTTAAATATTACCATTCAAAGGTTTGGGGTATTTCTTTTTTTTCTTGTTTGGTTGGTTGGTTGTTTTAGAAGTAGTTTTCAGTTTTTATCTTTAAAGTCTTTAATGCTCTTCAAGGCTGCATTCATCAAAAATAGAGTAAACAGTAATGTTGTGAAATAATATTACTTTTTAGAATAACTTATTTTAAAATAGAATTTATTCCAGCAATGCAAAGCTGAATTTTCAGCATCATTACTCCAGTCTTCAGTGTCACCTGATCCTTCAGAAATCATGCTAATATGCTGATTTGCTGCACAAGAAACATTTTTTATTATCAATGTTTGAAAAAAGTTGTGCTGCTTAAAATGTTTGTGGAAACTGATACATTTTGTCAAGATTTTTTAATGAATAGAAAGTTTAAAAGAGCAGCATTTATTTGAAATAGAAATCTTTTGTAAATGTCTTTATCACATTTTTATGCATTCTTTGATCCATCCTTGCTGAATGAATATTTAAATGTAATTTGAAAAAATATGTTTGTTTCTATTAAAGCACAAGATGATTCTTAAATCATGCTGGATGACATGATCATCAGGTCTTGCATAAACCTGAGGCACTCATGTCAGCTCAAGTGCCAGGAGTGTCATGCACCAATTTGTTTTAAAGAGGCACCTTTGGCAGTTCTGACTTAGTAGTTTTGTCTAGTAGTGGAGTTTTTGTGTAACTTGCAAAGAGACCTGGGTTAAAATCCTAAAATAACATAACTGATTTAAATTAACAGTTTGAATGGGCAAGGCGCTTCTTTATGCATGCTAATTACTAAGAAATTGTCAAATTCAATGTAACATAATTTGTAATCATTTGAATAACAAGTATTTTCACTAGTGGCACCTGTGTTGTGCGTGGGTGAGAGTATATTTGTGATGTTTGTTTGGTCAGTGCCTGATGGCTCAGCAAATGATCCTATTAAAGTACTTCTGTGCAGCTAGCTGACAGACTGACAGATTGAACTCCTGGATAGCGGCACTGTTAGTAGCATCCGGACTAGTCTTCATTCAACCTTGGACACACAAGACCACAGGAAGGACCCGACAAGCACAAGGTAACAACAAACTGTTATAGACAAACATGGCCCTGGAACAAGTGCCCCTGGTTTGGCCCTTGGCCTGGTTAGCATGAAGCAGTTAGCCCCTGCTGGTAAATGCCATAACTACACTCTTAAAAATAAAGGTTCCAAAACAGGGGTTTTCAATGCAGAACAGTGGTTCCCAATCCTGGTCCTGGAGAACCCACAACACTGCACATTTTAGATGTCTCCCTATTCAAACACACCTGATTTAACTCATCAGCTCATTAGTGCAGACTCCAAGAACTCAAATGTGTGTCAGATAAGAGAGACACCAAAAACGTGCAGTGTTGGGGGTTCTCCAAGACCAGGATTCGGAACCACTGCCATAGAAGAACCAGTTTTGGCTCCCCAAAGAACCTTTCAGTGTACAGTATCTAAAAAGTATTTTTTTCTTCATGTAAATAACATTTTAATAATCTAAATAACTTTTTTTCCACTATAAAGTACCCTTTGTGCAGTGGAAAGTTTCCATGGATGTTAAAGGCTCCAGATCGTAATAAAGTATTTTTAATTTCATAAAATATTTCTGAGAGTGTACACCATCTCTCTGGATTGATGTTCATTCAAAAGTATCTGTGAATTCTGATGGAATAACATTTTTACTAGCTAAATATAAATCACAAAAAGTTCATTAATAGATGATGACAGTGACAGATTTCTGGATGATATTTGTCCCTGTCTTTTTTTTGACAATCCTGTGCTTAGCAAGTGCCAAGCCAATGGATAGCTTTTCTCCAGGTATCCTGGACCTCTTTGACCTAAAATAGCTACAGTGCCACCAATAGTAGACATAATTTTTCAGGCTGATAAATGTGTGGCTCTGAATAATGTGTTTGGAATGTGGTGTGAGGCTGTGTGCGGTATGTCTTGGATTTGCCATTAATTTACCATCTGCAGGGCTTGGATGTGCTTGAGCTCTCTGGAGATTCTTCCATCTCCATCAGGGATGAAAATACAGTCCAGATGTCTTCATCACTTATACCATCCATCCACAATCATACTGTTTTCACAACATCAGGACTGCCAAAAGAGCTTTCATCATTTTAGAAGGGTGCTGAACAAAAGCCCTTTTTGGCTGATTTCAGGGAGGACTGTGTAAGATTCAGGAAACATTCATCCTCAGTGACGTGCTTCAATAAAAAAACAGTAACATTTCATTTTGATTTCTGTTTATATATGAGATCTAATAAATCATTGGCAGTAACACACCATGAAAATCTTTGGACTCTCATTCTCACTTAAAAAAACAAAACAAAGTTATGACTGTCCCAGCGGTTTTCCATACACATGAGAAATGTTCATATCCGGCCATTAAACCAGAAGTGCCCCTCAGTTTCATGTGTTTGACCTCTGACCCTGACATCAAGGATGCTCTCTTCCTGTTTTGGCCGTAACATAGTGCTTTTAGGTGAATATGATCATATGACCCTGATACAGGATGGACAGGGACAGGAACAGACCTGTCCCAAAAGAGTGGACAGAAGTAAAATCCAGTGTGTACAGGTTTGATGCGGATGCTCAGATGATGCAGGAAGACCGACACATACTAAATTTATACTTTTCCATGACATCTGATTTAAAAATCCGTCTCGTCTGAATTTGTACACTCATCACTTAATGTTGGTAAGTCAATTCTTTATAAAGCTATTGGTTATCATGCCTCTGTTTAGTGTAATTACTGGAAGCTGACTATAACTTAAAGCTATAGACTGCACTGCCCACTACAGGTCAAAGTTGGCAAGTTCGACACGTAAATAAATCTCATCCACAGTCTTTAAACTTTCTCTGGCACTAAAAATAAAGAATATGAGTACATATATTTTTTCTTTTAAAAAAGTACACCTTTACATCTCCAGCACAAGACTTTTTTTCTTTATCAGGAATCACTTATGAGTCATAACATTCACCTGTTCCACTCCTTACCCTCATACTTTTCTCATGATGGATCATGTCCTCTGAAGATTCAAAGCTCTGTCTAGACATGCTGAGGGGGAAAAGGTAGCAATGACTAGCGTTCATGTTGCAGTACAGTTATAGACAGGGGAAATGATCCATGTTTAAGTGCTCTGATTACTGCTGGTACAGTGTTTATTTTCTCTTGCAGTGAGAAGCAGCGTATCGGCAGATAGTGGAGACAGAAAGAGAGAAAATAGAGAGAACGTGAATATCTGGAGTAATGCTTTGGTTCCACGCAACTCAAAGATATTGTGGGTTGATGTAATACTCTTTATTAACGCTACTGCCTAATTAAACCTGACCATAATCAACAATGATGCTACTGTGCATATTAATATAGAACAGCTGAACAATCCATAATAAATATATACACACTAACATCTAACTGAGCACTATTATGTTGAGTCAACTGAGCAGACATTATACAGGTCCTTCTCAAAAAATTAGCATATTGTGAAAAAGTTCATTATTTTCCATAATGTAATGATAAAAATTAAACTTTCATATATTTTAGATTCATTGCACACCAACTGAAATATTTCAGGTCTTTTATTGTTTTAATACTGATTATTTTGGCATACAGCTCATGAAAACCCAAAATTCTCAAAAAATCTCAAAAAATTAGCATATCATGAAAAGGTTCTCTAAACGAGCTATTAACCTAATCATCTGAATCAACTAATTAACTCTAAACACCTGCAAAAGATTCCTGATGCTTTTAAAAACTCCCAGCCTGGTTCATTACTCAAAACCGCAATCATGGGTAAGACTGCCGACCTGACTGCTGTCCAGAAGGCCATCATTGACACCCTCAAGCCAGAGGGTAAGACACAGAAAGAAATTTCTGAACGAATAGGCTGTTCCCAGAGTGCTGTATCAAGGCACCTCAGTGGGAAGTCTGTGGGAAGGAAAAAGTGTGGCAAAAAAAACGCTGCACAAAGAGAAGAGGTGACCCGACCCTGAGGAAGATTGTGGAGAAGGACCGATTCCAGACCTTGGGGGACCTGCGGAAGCAGTGGACTGAGTCTGGAGTAGAAACATCCAGAGCCACCGTGCACAGGCGTGTGCTTTTGAACCAGAAACAGCGGCAGAAGCGCCTGACCTGGGCTACAGAGAAGCAGCACTGGACTGTTGCTCAGTGGTCCAAAGTACTTTTTTCGGATGAAAGCAAATTTTGCATGTCATTCGGAAATCAAGGTGATAGAGTCTGGAGGAAGACTGGGGAGAAGGGAATGCCAAAATGCCTGAAGTCCAGTGTCAAGTACCCACAGTCAGTGATGGTCTGGGGTGCCATGTCAGCTGCTGGTGTTGGTCCACTGTGTTTTTATCAAGGGCAGGGTCAATGCAGCTAGCTATCAGGAGATTTTGGAGCACTTCATGCTTCCATCTGCTGAAAAGCTTTATGGAGATGAAGATTTCGTTTTTCAGCACGACCTGGCACCTGCTCACAGTGCCAAAACCACTGGTAAATGGTTTACTGACCATGGTATTACTGTGCTCAATTGGCCTGCCAACTCTCCTGACCTGAACCCCATAGAGAATCTGTGGGATATTGTGAAGAGAAAGTTGAGAGACGCAAGACCCAACACTCTGGATGAGCTTAAGGCCGCTATCGAAGCATCCTGGGCCTCCATAACACCTCAGCAGTGCCACAGGCTGATTGCCTCCATGCCACGCCGCATTGAAGCAGTCATTTCTGCAAAAGAATTCCCGACCAAGTATTGAGTGCATAACTGAACATAATTATTTGAAGGTTGACATTTTTTGTATTAAAAACACTTTTCTTTTATTGGTCGGATGAAATATGCTAATTTTTTGAGATAGGAATTTTGGGTTTTCATGAGCTGTATGCCAAAATCATCAGTATTAAAACAATAAAAGACCTGAAATATTTCAGTTGGTGTGCAATGAATCTAAAATATATGAAAGTTTAATTTTTATCATTACATTATGGAAAATAATGAACTTTTTCACAATATGCTAATTTTTTGAGAAGGACCTGTAGCTTACTGCACATTACAGTCAATCAAAAACAATCTAGCCGATGTTATACAGCTATAATATCTAAAAGCTTGAGAAAACAGAGCTTCTGCAATGTTTAAATTGCTTTAAAATGGAAGAATCCATTTTTAGTATAGCATACATGTGCTCAATTTTCAAGGCTGCATTCAATTAATTAAAAGTGACAGTTAAGAAATTTGTGATGTTACTAAAGATTTCTATTTCAAATAAATGCTATCTTTCTATTGATCAAATAATCAATAGAAGCAAAAAAAAATTAAAGCAGCATAACTGTTTTCAACACTGATCATGATTTCTTCAGGACACTAAAGACTGGAGTAATGGCTACTGAAAATTCAGCTTTGCCATCACAGAAATAAATTATATTTTTTTAAAAATTGTTTTATTTATAACTGTGCTTATATTTTACAATATTACTGACTTCACTGTATTTTTGGTCAAATAATGCAGCCATGGTGAGCAAAAAAGATGTTTTTCAGAAACATAAAAAAAATTATACCAACTTTTTTGAATGGTAATGTCTCGCTTTAGATAACTTTCATTCATCGTTTGTAGCACAAAGTGACACATATTCAAATTTGAATAGTGCAGCGGTGCAAAAGAAATGATTAACTTTGCTTCTATCAATTGCGTCACACAGTAAATCAAAAATTCAAGGTGTGTGGGCCAGTGTGGTCTCATTTCATCTTCCAGGAGGACAGATTACATAACATGAGTCATAACTTGTCTTATTTCCTTTTCCTTTTATCCTTTCAATCCTCTTATCTTTTCTCTGCCTTATTATAACATCAATCCGTTCTTCAAAATATCCCTAGAGTTCATGGAAAGGAAATGCCATTTACAAAAACATTTGCAAAAGATGCCATGCTTCCCTAAACAGGACATTCTCCACCCATCGGCACAGCTTTCTACTGTTCTGCTCCATTATGCTGAAGAAACTTCCACTGACTGACATCCACAATAAATCCCCCTGAGTATGCTTCAGGTGGTGCTAGTGTTTTCTCCCCAAACAGTAAATAAAAGCAAGCACCATAACCTTTTCCAAAACACCTGTTTGTCACTGTGAAGTGTAAATTTTACCTCAAGGTCATCACATGCAACAGCAAAAATTAAATTTGAGCTAATCAGATCTAACATTTAGCCCCATTTTACCTTACTCAGTTAACATAAGCACAAGCAAATGGAACCAAATATATCTGTTCATCATGTAACAGATTTATTCATGTCACGTGGATGACCAGTCTTTCCAAACAGGCAGAAATAGAAATCAGTCTTGCCATATAGGCATTGCATTTGGGACAGACATCATAACAATATTGCTAAAGGCTGCAATCACTACATACAGTAGTCTGGATCGGCACACTCTGCTTGTTATTGATCAGCCAATCGATCAACTATGGCAATTTACACATGCCTAGTCTTCCCTATAAGCTTCCAGCGATGTAATACTGATTATTAGGTATATGTTGGTTGACTGCACTCCATTTATGCATGAAGTCACCTCTTGACCCCGGACCCTCATATTCTAGTTTCAGTTGACTTTCGTTATTTGCTTGTCTCTGCTGGTCAACTAAATTCAATCCTAGCTATCCAAATAACTCCCATCAAGTTTTTTTTTTTTCAATAAAACACATTAAAATTATTCCCTTTTAGCTTGCAGAGCCTTGTGACATGAGATGATGACACATTGTCTGAAGATGCCGTATCTGAACTTTAAAAAAGAAGGTTGAATTTGCTTTGAGGTTTAAAATTATGCACATAATAACGATCTATACTTGCAAAAAGAAAACTCTCTTTGTCTTTCAGGTCAGAAACTTCAAATACATGCAACCAAATGACTGTGAACTCTCAAGAGCATACAAGGTTTATAGTCTTTCTGGCAACGTTTGACTTGTCTGTGATGCAACTCAAACGTCTTAGACCACTCTCTTCAAATTCCAAATCATAGAGAAGATTTAAGCTCTAATTCTCTAATGAAGGCAAGAATTTTGAACACTCACATTCCACAGAATGGCCGTTCCACAAATCCCCCAGATCATAAAGTAATATTATTTCCAATTAAAATCATTGTTAAGGCCATTGCTGCCCTTCAGTAGACCTCACATCACTTAGTGGGCATACCTTTCAATGGGCTTGACCATGGAATGTACCAGGAAGAGGGGAGGAAAAGGAAGTTCTTTCATGCTCATCAGTCATATGATAGAAACCTTTCAACTGAAAATGTTCAGAGTCATCTGATTGCTCACTGAGGAAACTGGTGACAAGCTTTGAAGTATAAAGTTTAGATGGCAGCGTGCGATGACAGGTCTTCCGTTTTGTGACTTACATCAGTTGTTAACTGGATCTAAATGTGAGCTTGCAGTCAGTTGCACTAAAAGATTGGAAACCTGGCATACATCACCAAAGAGAAGTTGAAGTTAAGTTATAATAATTTAATAAAAAATTAAAAGGTGAAAAGAAATTAAAACATGAAACTTGAACTCTCCCGCCAGCATTAGCATTAAAATTAATTGTGACCTGTCACTCTGGATTTTCATGATCATAAACATTAAAATTAATTCCTTGAAGTGACCATTGTAGACCTTTTATTAAAAAGCTGACAGTTGTTTAGAACTTTGTGGCGTACCCTTCAAGTGTGAAAAAACACCAATAGATATTTGACCATCTCAGTTAGCAGTCTGAATCAGTCTGATGAATCCTTCACTGAATCCATCAGCTACTGAATCAACATACAGTATACTGAACTGCCAGTTCTGTTTCAGTGCATAATTACATTACACTGCAAAGCTGTGACACCAGGAAATAAAAGATAAGGTCTATTCTCTCTTTGCTTTTATAGCTCACACTCGTGTCTTTGTTAATATTTATCCTCTTCTTTGTGGCCAACCATGAGCCTTATGAAAATGACATGAAACTGATAAGCAGGCATACCCAAAATAATATGTCAAGGAAAACAGGAAATAAAAGAACAAATGACCCCAACAAATGGACCCCCTCCCTCATATTTCACTAAAATGTTCTTCAGTATAGAGATAAAGTTAATGAAAATGTAATAGATAAATTACACCTGTCAGATGTGTCCTAAAAAAGTTTGTGGAACCCTTGCATCATCTATCATCAATGGACCTCTCTTGTATCTGTGAAACTAAATCTTGTAATCTAACCCAGGTAGAGTTCAGCTGTCATCTGCAAGAAATTGTGAGCTTGAATGGTGTTGTGTTTTCTTGCTACTTTTTTTGGTTCACGACACAGGGAGACAATCTAATCCTCATCTGCCTGCTCCAATCCAATGCAGAGTTTTCCAACGTTCCAGCACATATTTCACTTTTTTTCCCCACACAGTTGGCAAAAAGTTTCCCAGCATTACCACGGTTTTAAGTATGTTTGGCCATATGCATTTATTAAGTTTGCCACATATATAAAACATAATGTGCAGATGAGAAGCCTCTCATTGATCAAGTACTGATATAAGAGATAGATCTGTTTCCCTTGACTAACACTGCAGGAATGTGCAGTTCCAGAGAATGACTCTTATCATTATCCAGAAGCTTTTAAGTATGTGGTTTTGTCTCCTCTAAGAATAGACCATTATGTTTTACCTTTGCTAATGAACAGATACTAAAAGCTCTTCACAGTGCAATGCCATAAAGTGAATTTTTTTTTGACAGAACAACTAAAGTGCGTCATGAGAAATGCTGTTGGACACGGTGCATAAATTAGCGCAGATGTTTACAGTAATGCTGGTTTTGCACCTGTCATTTTTCTGCTAACGAATGCTGACGGCTATCTGCAAACAGCTGACAGCAGGATAAAATAGAAGGGGGACCCCTTCCCCCACACACACAGCATATGGTCTTCATTATATCACACACTGTCCAAGATGTTGGCCAATTCATCAAATCTTCGTACTTTTCCACTGCGCGCTGTTTAGAAGCATGAAAGCAACTTCCTAATCTATTTCTACTAAGGCTTTTACCACCAAGAGCAACAAAATGATCGGATCAGCTGACGCAAATCCTGAGATTGCAGTAAGTGTGTAGTCTATATTGGCTCATTAGCTTATGTGACGTCCAGTGGGTTTAATTAAATTTGCGCTGTTCAGATTGGCTTGACCCGATGGGTGAAGAACCTATTAAATCCACCTTTAGAAACAAAGCCGTCATTCTGAATTGATCACCCTTCTTAAATTTCATTACATGTCATTTAGCAGGAACCATTCATGTGAATTGCAGGGACAGATCTTGTGGAGCAATTTGGGGTTAAATGTCCAGCACAACAGTGTCAGAATTTTCTACTCTTTTTCTATTCAACGGGGCATTCACATCCAGAGCTGAACCTGTGATCTTTGCATCACAAACCACAATTATCATTAGCAGCCAAACTGGAGTGTAGACGGGCTACTTTATTACAAACATTTATATACATACTGAAACGTTTTTAAGGGCCTTTAGATCAAACGTTAGTTCAAACTGTAGTTATATATATATATTAGTATATCAGTTTAAAAAATTGCTCTTGGAGATCAACTCCTGGATCAAAGTGCAACAATATACAGCCTACTTTATAGCATGTTTACCAATACTGATGACCCCAAAACGGGTTATATTAATACTGGTTTATGCTCGTTCTTTTAATAATTAATATTTACAGCCATATCTTGAGAAAAATTAAGAGAGAGAAATGAATATTTCAGTTGTGCAACCCTAATGTAGGTTGATTACAACGGGGAACATGGTTGAGAACATTAGTAAAATATAAATACTGTGCACAGACAGCAACAGAGTAACTTTAGTTTACACTTCTTATTTAAAATGTAAATCATTATGTGCAGGGAATCATACAGTTTGAGCCTGCGTTAAACCGGTTCACATTTGCATAGAACTATAGGTAATTCCCCTACTCACCACATAGTAGAACTGCATGTCCTGGCGAACAGGGTCCTCAGGCTGCATGACTGAAGATGAGGTTTTATCCGATCCCATGGAGAAAAAAACCATAACACTTCCTGGGTAGACACTCAGATCAGGTTAAAACAGACAAAAATAACAAAGCAGATCCCACTTGTTTTCATCAGTCAGACTCTTGATGGAGGGAGTCAGTCCATCTGTGGAGCAGCTCCTGTTTCTGGGCCGTTGGTAAGAGGTTCAGTGTCAGTGCTTCCTCTGCGTCTGAGTATCTGAGAAGTGATAGCAGCTCTTCCTGTGAAGGGGTGCTCTCTGAGTGTGTCTGTGTGCACTCCAGCTGATAAAATGCGAGTCCCTACACGCAGCTCAGTGCAGCCTCTGCTGTGCTCCTTGCCTGTCAACAACAGGAAATGTACCACTGGCAGCTCAGAGTTTGACAAGCTCACAGACTTTACTCTGATGCAGCACCAGGAAGCACTGGGAATGCATTAGTATGGGCTGGGATCAGGTCTCGCTTTTCCTCCTATTCCCACCTCCTTAACTGCGCATGCCATAAAACAAAGGTCTGAAGGTTCAAGTTGCTTCAAGTAATACTAGCTTTTATCTTGATAGTCACTGCAGTACGATAACCGAACTTTGCTCCATGACGTTTTTGATCTGACTAAAATACTAGAACAAGCACTATGCACACTTGATCACACACACAAAGAATCTTAAGAAATCCTTTTTGACACGGATCTCTTCAACATTTCAGTAACCCTATCCTTTTTCTTATATCACATTTACAAAACTTCGCATTACTGTACTGTCAAATAGGTTGTAAGACTCATGCTCATAGTCTTGTGTGAAGGCATTTAAGAAATAGAATAAATGGCCTACAAATAACTTTTGTCTTCTGTACAAACCAGCTATATCCGATAAAAAAAAACAAAAAAAAAAAACAATCCTCACCATCTCAAAAATATGTAATAATTTCAGGGATTCTGGTTAAAAGTTTGGGGTCGGTATGTTTTTTTTTCTGAAAGGATGCATTGAATTGATACAGAATGTTGTATACAGAATGCTGATACAGCATTTTGAATTAATACATAAGATTTCTATTTCAAAGAACCTTCTAAGAATCCTGTTAAAAATGCCTGTTTCCACAAAAATATTACATAGCCTTTTCAGCCATTTTTAACACTATTAAGAAATGTTTCTTCAGCACCAAATCAGTGTTTTAGAATAATTTCTGAAGGATCAAGTGACACTGAAAACAGGAGCATCCTAACGTCTGCTGAACAATCAGCTTTGATATCACGGGAATAAATATTACTTCAATACTATTTTTACTGTATTTTTTATCAAATAAATGTAGCCTTGCTGAGCTTCTTTCAAAAACATTATCTTAGTTAACCACTACTTTGTATAACTGAACATTTGACAAAAAAAAAATAGTTTTGACCTTTTGTTATTGCACACGATGGCCTCGTGGATCAGAAAAGATTTCCAGTACACAGCGGAACACAGGTGTTTACGGAAGTGCAGCGGTGGTAGTGGTTACTATTTTGGTGAGCGCTTAAGAAGTTTGATAAACAGCAGAAGTGGAGGGTACAAATAAAACCACAAGGGGGCAATATTGCTCAAAATTTTCATAATGGAAACGATTGTATACGTTTGTTGTGGAATAACTATTTTTTGTGTGGTTTAATGACAAAGGAATACCTTTAAATATGAGGAGTTTTTGTCACAGTAAAATCCCAGTCACAGCTACGGAATTTGCTATTGTTTTTGAAGCCATCCCTTCTGTGATTATGTTTATGAAGGGATTTAATTTCCATCTTAATGTGTTTGAAACAGTCATTGGTAAATTATCCCTGGCCACAAAGTCAGGATTGCTTGTATTCTGTTCTAGCACGAGGTAGCGTCTTATAATGACGTCTTTTATTGGAACAGACAGGTAACATTAACTGGAAAAGAGTGGATTTTGCCTCAGAAATTCTTTATGTAATAAGATAAATGCTATCCTACAAAGTGTCTTCTACAACAGTTTTTGATGACTGAAGATTAGTCTAATCTCTTTTGGTATTGTGAGTATACCAAGAATCGTGACCAAGAATATACCAAGAATCAAAAACATTGGGTTTTTTGTTTTGTTTTGATTTTGTTTTTTTTTTAATTCCTGATATCTCTTTGAAATATGAAAATGTTACTCTAGGTTATACACATTATGAGAGTAAACAGTCAGATGTGTTTTATTTATTCAAACTTATTTTGTTGCTGGCTAAATATTTTATACACAAATGTAAATTTTGTAAGCCTTTCTTTAACATTTTTTCTTGAAGACATGAAACACTATATGTTTGTGATTTGTCAGTACATTATCTTGCTCCCTGGCATATGATATACCACCATTCTGTTATATTTGTTTTATATTAATAATATAAAAATTTACTAATGTCTTGTGTGGTTCTCAGTTTGGAAAGGAAATTTCAATCCTGCTGAGAAGGGCTTATAAACAAAAAACTTCTCTAGAAACTGAATATCAAATTTGGATTTTGAATAATATAAAATATTAAAGGTGGGTGGGGTAGTATGGTTTGAAGTAGAAAAACAACACCACAACTGCGAAGGACTGTTATGCAAGAAAAATAATTTATTTTAATGATATACCTTTAACATAAATAGGCAAGACATACTTAAACCGATTAGAAATCTCACAGCAACCGTCATTTCTGCTGGAGGGTGAGGTCTATAATACACATATTTTAAAATATGTCTTTCCAAGGAAAAAATAAGAAAAATATAATTCTCATTATTGTCTTGTCTTCCCACCCTGTCTTTCTTTTATTCCCAATGAACAAGGGCAATATGGAATTTTTAAAGCTTTTTCCATTCTGGCAATCTATCAAAGGACCTTTGTGCTACTAAACTCAGTCTTATCTTTTATGTAAAAATGTGACAAAAATTGTAGTCTTTTGTGTAATGCAGGGAGTTGTCAACTTGTGGTGTCAAGAATTGATTAAAGTCGTTGGTTATGCTTGAGAGCAACCAGACGGTTGTTAACTTATTCCGGACTCCCTTTTTTTCTCCCTTACTTGGCACATTTGACTCTTCTGTGTTCTGAAATGGGATTCTATTGGCTGTGTGAGGAAAAAGAAAATGGCTTGAGTGAAGCTGGTGAAACTCTATAGAGAGGAGTTGTTTTTTTGTGTGTGTGTGTGGGGGGGTGGGGTCAAACACTGCTGAATAGAATGTGATTTACTAGTGACTATAATGTATATGTCTCTCCGATAGATACTTGTCTCCCGTCTCTGGGATTTTCATAATTGATGCACAGGGCTTCTAACAGTCCACTAAGGTACATTTCTTGAATTCTATTTTGTTTTGCCCATATAATACCATCTCCTTCCACTGTCCTTCTCTCTCTTTTACTTGTACCTGTGAGAATACTGTTGACATTGATAGGGTTAAGCACAGAGTACACAAGAGTAGTGATAAATATTATAGTAAATCCTTAAAAGAGTAAAAGAAACTCTGCATACTTCTACGGAAGTGCAATACCAAGGCATTTAAAAACACAGAGGCTTCACGCCAGAGTACAAGGCAAATAAACACTGGTTGTCAGACTTTTTTCATTCACTAAATATTTAAAACAAGTGTCACACACTATTTTAATGTGGTGGTATTCTGTCTCTTTTTTCACGTTATGCTTTTCATATTGTCGGAATACCTGAACGACTAGTCTGAGAAGATGAACATCAAGAAAAGATCCACATCTCGATCTTGTTCCAGACTTAGAACAGATTTTTGCCAAGCACTTCCTCTCCTGGACTGCTGAGGGCACTCCGGCTCAATAGCACCAGGTTTCTGTCCACTGTCTGATTGGGAGCCAGAAGAACAGTCACATGAGGAAGGGGAGCTTCATATGGAATGGTAAGAAGAAGCAGTCTCTAAAGTCTCAGTCTCTGCGGTTGCCTGCTGTAGATCCTCTGTCTGCAGTAGTCTCCAAAATTCCCTTAATGTAGGATGATGGTCAGTTTACCACAGGTGACCTACTCAAGTCCTTGAGTGAATTACCACATTTGATCAAAGCCTGCAATGTCTTTGTGCATTCTACAATCTGGTCTTGCAGTTACATGGAGGGCAACCATTAAAAAAGTATTTTCTACTATGTTCTTTTTGGTCAAAAATTAAATCTAAACATAACACTGTTGAGCTCTGCCTCTGATGCATAGTCTGAAATGGACATAAAGTGAGAAGCTTTGCACTTGGATTTGAATGGTCCACTGTCTTGCAAGATGATCTGGAATTGTGGTCATAAGTGCTGTCTATTTTTTCTGGAAAAGAAATTGTGGAGGCAAGAATGAGAGGTATATGAATTCGCTCTTCTTTTTGTGTGTTGAGTGAAATCTCTGTGTCGAGAATATACACTTGGACCATTAGCCATTATGGGTTTCCTGAGTTGCAAAGAAACCCCTGAGAGATTTGACACAATGGACAGCCAGAACTTACCAGTGACCCACTGGTAACACTTACTAGACCCTCTTCTGTAGTCTAGTGTCCACCCCTTAGACTATCACTTTCTATGCTATTGCCTCATGTTGTATTGTCCACAAATTTCCTTTTCAAAGGTGTGTTTTGTCTATCACAATTTTGATTTGTTGTTTGCTGTTTACACTTCTGGCAGTGTGGGAAGATCTCTAGATGTGGGTTCAGGTGTATTGCATGATGATGGTTTAATTTGACCAATTCAGTCCCTAGTGGACAGCTTTGTGTCCGTTGTGTCTTTGATCAAGCAGTTAAATTTTCTTATATATCTTATACATAGTTTTTTTTTTTTTTACAGATTAAAATAAACTCAAGAAGACATTTATATGGCCTTTTATATTTTTTGAAAAAATAAAAAAACAATGGAAAATAACAAATATAGCTTTTTTTGTCTTGTAAACTAGTTCTTGTACTGGTGAAAGTGCTTACTTTTAAGGGGTACCAGACCTTTCTTACAACTTTGTGGAATGTTTCCGACTCGTGTCATACACTCCTCGCTCTGTGTGAGTTTGTGCACTCTATGAAAACATAATTATCCTACCAAGACAATTTCTAGTCCACCACTGAAATGGGCAGAGCAGGCTTTGGCCACAAATAACAGTCTGAAAATATTTATTGATGTCAGTTTCCATTCAAGAGTTTCATCATCGCATTCATATTTCCAGGGTAGCAGATTTCAATGCCAGTATTTTATATCTGTGGTGGGCTCAGTTTCCTTTAATACTGACTATACTCCACAACAATCGTACATCATCAGAGTGTGATCCCATTGTCTGAAAGCAAAAACTCAAACAAAACACTTCACTTCCTTTTGCATGAGGAGTGCAACAGAAAATCAGCCATATTGATATCCAGAATGTGGTTCTCTACAAGTGGAATCACTGGTCCTGTGGAGCTGGTTTTGGTGTGTTCATTGCACTCCCATCTGGCTGTGACTGAGAGAACTCAGTGACTCGACGTGCCAAGGGGTTTGTGCTCTTCAGCAACTCCATGGCAGAAACTCGGGTCCCGCTGCTGGCTTTGCTGCTTCTCTTCTGGAGAAGAGCCATAAAGTTCTCATTTCGTGAACTTGACCTAAGAGTGGTCCCAAGGCCCAGAGTTTGGAGGTCTGTGCTACTGCTTTTCACAGGTGAGACCAGACCCTGCCTGTTTCCAAAAGAATCTGCTGGTTCCTTGCGACCAAGAACTTTCCTCTTTGACCTAGGAAAAGTAGAATAATACAAATGCTGTGTAACAGTTTACATCAGGTTTCCTGAAATCTGGACTTGGAGGGCCACTCCCTGCAGAGTTTAGCTCCAACCCTAATTAAAGACACCTAAAGAGTTACTGATTTGAACTGAACTCTGCAGGGCATTGGCCCTCCACTCATATACACTGTATATCCTAATGATACACTACTTGATATATTTGATTATAATGACGTGAAAGAGTTAAGAGGGCTGGCTGATTCTGTTTCTGAAATCTATTTGTATATATATTATATAATATTTATTATTTCAATCAGACAAAATTAAGTGGCTAATTGCAGTGGCTTCTGCACTAGAAGACATAGTCCTTAATATCCAGTACCAGACCATGTCTGCATATGTATTCATTATGCCAAATTATACCAAAGTAATTTTGGTCAGAGAGAAAAAGCTAAAGGAATCAGTATGAATGTTAAACTGTAAATTTTACCTGTGTATGATGGTAAAGAGGTCCTCAGTTGTGTGAGTTGTGGGTGTTTGAACAAAAACATCATCGTCTGTTTCCTCTGTAATGTGTAGTTCGGTCTTGTCAACAGCAGAATTGTTCTCTTCCATTATTTCTGTTTCTGCGTAAGTTTCTGTGGGGCAGCATAAAAGAACATAAATTAAACCCCAAAATGATTATACTTAGAACATCTTAACAGAAAATGTAAACAAATGTTTAACCTGTTACTGTCTCTCCTGGAGGTGTCACTCTTTCCGTAATTTGATGAGAATCTGAATCTTTTGAACTGTTCTCTTCAACTACCACATCATTCTCTTGATTTCCAGAGGTCTCATAACTTTCTGAATTTTTATGGTTTCCATCTAAATTTTCCTTTACAGGATCATCTTGATCTTCACCTTTAAGCAAATCTCCCTCAGTGTCAGATGCTGATGGACCTGTAGGTGATTGGGAGATGTTGTCAGAAAGTAGAGTTTGCCTTTCTGCCCCACCATTGGTCTGAATGCTTGGAGAGGGCAGAAGAAAAACATTGGGTTTTTTTGGCACTGGAGGAGGTACCTTGGGCTTCCCTTTGTCTAATTCTGCTAAACAGGATATTGTCATTCTACTTGGCAGGGTCTTACTTTTGTCCTCACTTTCTGGACTACTTGGGGATGGAGGATCTTCTTCAATAGGAATCCCATACTCCAGATCAAACTCAGGGAGAGGAGGTACATAACTGTGGAGTGGCACTTGTGGGGCTATTGCAGATGTGCTGAGTGATGACTGAGCTGGTCTCTTAGGTTTGGGCTTTCTCACAACCATATAGATGTTACCCACAGGCATGGGTCGGTCAACAGGGGAAGATGGAGGAGATTCAGGTGCCAGAGGGGAGGATGAGGAAGATTTAAGCATCAAGTTCATGGGTCGTTTAGGCAGAGGCGGCTTCACTGCAACTGGTGGCTTTGACTGTTTTGTGTTAGAGGGAGTAATAGGAGGGCTGAGATCTCGACTTTGCTCTTCCTCTATAATGTCAGAAGAGCCATCAGGACTGTCCTCAAGTTCTGAGCGACTTACTGAACGAAGTCGGATGTTTCGCAAGTCTGTTGTTGTAACCATAGGCAGTGAAGACTGACTAGGGCTCAGTTTACCTGGTTTGTTGGCTGTAGATGTGTCAGAGTGGCGTCTGCTGGCTTTCATCTTGGGTTTAACAGAGGATAGATCCAGCTGAGAGTTTGCAGGTAGTTCAAATGAAAGACGTGAACGTGATTTATCCTTTGCAGAAGCTGGGAGAGAAGATTTACGCTCTGGAATCTTTGGGCGCATCTTGCAGCCAACTGGAGAAGGTCCAGTGATGAAGGTGTTTGATATAGTTGGGGTTGGAGTTTCAGACTGGCTTGAGTAGCCACTGGATGGGGACATGAGACATGGGGGCTTGAAAGGGGATACCTTGGTCTCAGCCTCAATTGAGAGCTGGGATGGAGATGTGGCTCGTGAGGTTGAGGGTGAATTTAGGGATTCTGAGCTGCCCCGCACCTTCATGCACTCAATCACCGTGGTACCTGTGGCTGTACTTGAACCCGACAGTGAGCGGTAGGGATCATTGTTGGACTTCCACTCATTGAGCTGCCAGTGAGGAGAAAACCCAAGCTCTGTTTCCCTGTCAGCAGGCTGAGAAATATCAGAAGATGTCTCCAAGCTACTGTGGGCTTGATCTGTGTCGTCCTCAGGCTTGGCAATTATGAACTCAGGCTGGAATGAATCTTGAATATGGTAATCTCGGGGGATAAAGAGACTTTTGGGTCTGCCATCTCTGAAGTGCCCTTCACTGTGGTAGGAGCCCATTCCACCAACCTCTGATAGGTTTTTCATCAGGGATACACTACGTACTGGAGGTGGTGGCTTTTTCTTAGATTTCTTTAGTGAGATGCTGCGTGATCGTGACCTCAGTTGACCATCCAGAAGAAAGTCTGATCCTGTGGTCACAGAAACATTATCAGTGCTCATGCTATCCTCTGAGCTGTTGCTTGGATATAACAGGGCATAACTCTCAACCTCTGAAACAACAGGGACGGCCTCACCTGGAGAACATATATTATCTGCTGAGCAAAATGATCCAGAGTCTGTTGGTGTTGAAAGTGAACGTTCACGGAACCTGAAAACATTGGACTGGGCTGATCTCTTCTCCTGCTCACCTTTGTTATTTCCTGTGCCTGCAGTGGAAGCTGCCCCCTCTATGTCATTCCTTTTCCCTACAGGAACACCACCCCCTGTGGACACTGTGAACACCCGGTGTCCACATGGCTCTGAGATGGAGGTGAAAGAGCTGGAATGTGACCCTGAGCTCATGGAGAGGCCTGAACTGGTCTGGGATGGACAGATTAGACCACCTCCTTCACCTCCAGGTGTTAACATTCCAGTCTTAGATACTGGTTGCTTGGAAGCAGGGCTGGTAACCAAGGCATAGTTGTAAGAGTCATTCCAGGAAGGAGAGAAAGTAGAACCTTTTGGGCCATTCCATGAGGGGTTTGGGCACATCAGAGTGGCATGATCCATCATGCCTGATGGGGTCTTTGGGGATGGGGGTATACTGTACTCCAGGTCACTCTGGGTCTTCCGAAGGGGAATATGCTGTTGGCCTGTGTTTTCGGTAGTTGGCTCCAAAGATCTGGGTTGAGAGGATCCAGGGGAACAGGCACCTTGTATTAGATCAACAGCAAGAATTTTGCTGTCACCTAAAGACAAAATAGTTTTTAAATAGAGTTTAAAACAAAAACAGAAGTTAGTCCTTCATTCCTAGATGCATTTCTGTAAAGATTCTAAATTATGTAATTCAGAATATTGTTAAAGGGGTCATATGATGCTGCTAAAAAGAACATTATTTTGTATATTTGGTATATTGAGATCTGTTTATGCAAATTAAAGGTTCAAAAAAACACATTATTTTCCACATACAGTACATTATTGTTACTCCTCTATGCCCCGCCTTCTGAAACACGTCGATTTTTACAAAGCTCATCTGTCTGAAAAGCGAGGTGTGCTCTGATTGGCCAGCTATCCATTAAGTTGTGATTGGCCGAATACCTCAAGCGTTTGACAGAAATGTTACGCCCCTTACCATATTGTGATGCTGTGTATTGTTTTTTTTCCTCTATGCCCAAATTTATGACCATTATAAATGAGGCATTTGTTGCATCCAGTGGGGACATAATTATGGATTATAATGACTTATACTGTCTTTTTATGCGCTGCGTTGCATTGCGCTGCGTAAACATAAAACCATTTGTGATCGAAGAAATCACAAACAAGTGGTATTCTACACTGCTCAAAACTCACGTTTGAATCGTCAGTGGCAAATTCTTTCAATATAAAAAACGTACTTACAGTCTGCGAGTCAGAACAGCTGACATTGTAGTCTACTCTACCAGGATCAGAAAAAGTCCTCCATAAAATGTGCTGGACACATCTGAATATTTGGGTTAAACTGTTCTGGAACAGTGTTGTAAATACAACTTAACCACTGATTTCTAGTCGTGTCCTGTTTTGGAAGGCCAAACAAAGTTTTGCTTTCTCAATGAAACAGCTTCACACACCGCAGCCTTGAGTGAGTGGAGGCCGGAGGCCTAGAGTAAGCCATGGCCTAGAGTGAGCGGAGGCTGGCTTGAGTGAGCAGAGGCAGGGGGAGCTTGAGAATGGCATGGCCGGTGAGCAACCACATGTGACGACCCTGGGCTGGACTCCGATTCGTCCACGGTGAAGGCCACTCTGGTGATTCACAGTGCAAAGTTGATGTATTTCCTCAGCGACCAGCACGGATCAGCTCTAAGCATGACAAAGTGAATATTGTCCTCTTTTGGAAGGCCAAACAAAGTAGTTTCACTTTTACAATGAAACACACAGCATTTCCACAACATGGTGGTGCGGCAACAACAATAATACAACAAGAATAAAAGTTACGCCTTCTTTCTTTGCGTGAACATTTGGGCAGCGTTATGCAAATCTTCCCACATTGAGGTGTAGATGTGGGGGCTTGTTAGAACGAGCTGTTTTAGCGGGGTGTGGTTGACTTTACAGATCTTCCTTATGCACCAAGAGCTTGTAACACTCCAAAGAGAAAGGAAAAATTTAAATTGCATCGTATGACCCCTTTAACTAAAATTGCAATCTGTGACAATTTCTCAAAGCCTATATGTGGCTCTAACAAACATTAGATTTACAAATTACTCTAGGTAGAAATCATTGGTCAGTGCCCATTGTCCTTTTCCTTTTTATTTCCTTTTGCAATCTGTGACCCTGTCAGTAACTTGCCTAACTTCCTGTTAATCACCTTGGCAGTGCAGCGTGACATCGGGGCCTGCAACCACACTCCTCGGGCGGGGAACGGTCTTTGGCTTGACCGCTGAATCAGTTCTAAAGACGGCCCGCAGTTTGCTGTGTTGTGTGGAGTGCTTATCAAAGCTCTGGCCTGAGGCAAGATATGAGATACCAGCTGTCAAGCTAACTGCCAGTCTTCAGTCAGAAAAATTATGTTTATTTTTATGACCTTAAAATGGTATATAAAAGGTATTTTATCCTATACTGTACATGTTACGATTAGGCTGAAAAACATTAGCCATGACTGCCTTATCAGACTTGAGGAAAAGCAATGACAAAAATTTTAGTAATTTATTAGAAAAATATTTTTATGGATAAAAACAATAGCCAACATGAAATAGATGGTTAGCTGGAGACTTGATCATGGTGCCTGATTGATCTGGAGAAATGAAATCAGACAATGGACACTAGATACATCAAAACAAGAGCTGGATATTGACTAAGCACTAGCCAATGGCAGATCTGTGTGACTTTCTATCATTTCTGTGGGATAATTTAATGCTTATGTGTTTTCAAGAACTGCATTGGACTGGGTGTTTAATAATTTTAAACACCGGTCCAGGAGGGAGTGCTGTGATAAATGGTCCACCATTCCACAATGATAAAAGGAACAGAACATAATGTGTTAATTAAGCCCAGTTCTCACTATATTCTTTACATGGATACCCCTTGTGTCTCTCAGAAAACAGCTTTCTGAAAACATCCAATGAAACCTCATTACCTCCCAATATGTTAGCTGGCTTTATTCATAAAAATACCAACAAAAAGGAGGTGAAAAAAATCTTTCTTTCTCTGGCCCTGTTACTCCCACCCATCCGCTACAGTTCTCTCTCTCTCACTCACTCCCTGTCTGTCTCTCACTCTATGCAGCTTTTTCTGCACCTCCTAGCTAAGCAAAGGAGGGAGAGCTGCATGTTGCCATGGCAACAGCTACCTGTTCATTATCTTTAGCGGGTGAAGAGCAGCACCACTTTGGGAACCAGACTCCAGGCTGCCTAAGCATAGCATAATTTGTGTTTACAGATCCAAGCACCTCTCTACTATGTCCAGGACAGAGAGGGGAACAGGAAGGTAGTCTAAGGGGAGATTTAGAGAGATGGGTGTGGGACAGCTGAGACAGAGAGGGAGGTGATGTATCACTTTAAAAAAACATGGTGACAAATGGAGAGAGGAGCAAATGCTTTAACATTTTAAGTACATTTATAAAATGTAAATGTGAGAAATCTTATCTGATCTGTGAACTCTTAGGAAAGAGATCAGAAGAACTTAGAAACAGGGTTGTCTGTGTTGGATGAAGATGATGATGATGATCATGTGTTTTAATTTGCAAAATCAAAAACATTCAACACTTTTTCATGTGACCTAGGACCATTCAATTTATTTTTCTTAGACATAGACTGAACAATAGTGTCTCCTCACTATGTTTTTCCCTCAATTTTTACAGAACATCAGCTGTACTCAGAAAAAAATTAAAAATTCTCACCACTTGATATGGACTCATTTCATTAAAAAAGCACATTTTAACACAGCTAATAAATTTTGGAAAATTCTTAACATAAACTACACATCAATTACACCTCCAAACAGGTCGGACTCTAAAAAAACTTAAAATATACAGATATACTCAACATGATAGCATGCCACCTTTACCTGTGATCTCAATGGGTACAAGGTGAGCTGGAGTATGTCGGCCCAGGTACCAGCGAGGTTTCTCTGCAACAGGTGGACTCAGTGAGGCATTCCAGCCTAGAAGTGACTTCTCTGAACCACAGGGGGTCGGGTCCTGCACCCGGACCCCTAATGTTGTGGTCTCATCCTCACACACCTGCTTATTTGCAGGCTAAAGAGAGAGAAAATGAGAGTATGAATATAAAACAATATGATTAATTCCTTATTTTTGTATTTGTAAAGATTTGTATTATAACCCAAATGAAGTATTCATTCAAACTCTTAATTTCTAAATATGGATTTCGGGGTTCATTCTACATCTGCTTGAATAGCAGAACTGGTAAATGTGAATGATTATATAATTCATTTAAATAATCCTTTATATTCAAATACTGAACTGAGTTTTTATCAGATGACTTGGTAGGATGTTTAAATTACAGTTTGTTTACATGCTCAAAAAAAAGTTAGCTAGTAGCTGTTTTCACTCAGGTGACAAACCACATCTAATTAGATTTGCAAACTTTATGCAAAACATTAATGCTTTACAGAAAACGAGTTGGTGGCACACAAGTCAGAATGCAGTGACTGCAAAATTCTTAATAAAAGCCAAAGTTACTTGTTTCATCAGAGTAAAAGAGCTTATAAGACAGCATACAAGTAGTTACCACAAAGACGAACTCTGTCTTCTTGTTGCTGAGTGAGGAAGGGGGTCGGCTGAGAGTGGCTGACGTGTCCTCCGAGCTCTGAGAGGAAGGATGTCTGAATGTCTGTCCTGTCACTCTGTTATCATACAACTGCTCCTCAAAATCTGAGTAGACAGACACAACATGCTAGTTTTAAAGTTAGCAACAGCACTAAGAGGCAATAAAATCAATTCATGAAATCTCTCTCCCTCTTTGTCAGAAATGTTCCCTTGGGCTCTTGTAAACAGAATGATTACCATTACATTCATTCCAAGGACTCCCCTCACAAGACCCCACCCCATTCTTGTAGCCATTTTAATCCCCCAAAACGTTCTCTTTATCCCCTCCCACTATATACTGAAAAACACACATACTAAAACACTGTCCTCCACTCAGGTCTATCCGTTGCTGTTCACTAAGTGTGCACTGGTTTGGCTCTATTAGTGAGAGCAGCATTTTTGAAAATGTCCTCAAATGTCAAATAGTGGCCTGTGAGGACATTTAGGTTGTTGAAAGTCTCATAAATTGGCCAAATCATGTTTCACTTTAAATCTAAAAATGTCAACAGGATTAGTGAATATTATCATAGTATATAAAACATTTAGTCTATGAGAGGTCCTCAATAATAAAGTCTATGTGTGCAATGGTGTTTGTTGATCCCTCTTTTTCCGATCTGGGATGCCACACTCTTAGATTTGGGTTGCCTAGCAATGGTGGGCTGTCTAAGACAATGGCATACCTCCGGAGTCAACAATAGCCCCAAGCCCCAAGTTTAGCCTCGTTGAGTACAACCCTCTTCACATGCTGGGACAGAGCTGAACAGAGCACACAGTTGAAATCCTAAACCTCCACTTAAATAAGATTGAGACTGCAGCAAAACGTCAGCCAAGCACTGTGTACCACCACATGCACAACTTTTAAATATGTGTTGGCATTTTATTTATCACACTGAATGGAGACCGTTCTATTCCAGGAATGATGCTTGACCAGATGGCTTACAAATCGCTACACTAATGAGATACACAGAGAGACAATCCTTTATTTAGCCTTAGACCTCATGTTACTCAAGGAAGCACTTGCACTGCAAAGACTGATGGACCAAACCATGCAATCTGATGTGTAAAATCCCATGGAAAGCAATGTGAAATATAAAAAAAGATGGTTGTGATTTGGAATGTGATATGGCTATTAGTTCCCTGCAGCTGTAACAAGAACCAGCTTCTGCAAACACTGGCCAACTTGCAAAGCATTCTACACACAAACCGCAGGGGAAATTCCTCTTTAATATACATATCTATCCTCACTTTTCCAAACGCTCTGCTATATTAGAGCAATTTCATTGTTACAAAAATATTTAAAATAAACACTGCACTTTTCATATTTCTATTCATCCTAAAAAGTATCACAGATTCCACAAATTAAGCTGCACAACTATTTTCAACATTGATAGTATTGAGAAATGTTTCTTGAGCATTAAATTAGCATATTGTAATGATTTCAGTAGAATCATGTGACAGTATAGTAAAGATCTGCTGAGAATTCAGCTTTACCATAAAGGAATATATTACATTTTAAAAAACATTAAAATAGAAAACTTATTTTAAATTGTAGCAATATTTCACATTATTGTATTTTACTGTATTTTTGATCAGTTCAGCGATGTTGCTCATGATAATTTAAAGACTTGCAAAATGTGAGAATTACAATGGATGTAGCTAAGCATTCTTGGAAATTCATACTAAAGTAAGTTCCAACCAAGAGAGAAGAAAGTAAACAAGACAGAGTTTCTCTGAAACTCACCGAAACAGTGGTTGGATCATACAAGCCTCTGTGGAAAGGTAGGCTTCAAAGACCAATATCAAAAGGTCAAAGATGATGTATGGGAGCAAGTACCATAAGTAACAGCAAGACTGAGAAAGTGTGTGTGTGAGAAGGTATTTCAAACACACTCTACCCTCCTCCCCTGACCTGATCTTAGCCCAGTCTAATGGGACTCAAAAATCTCCATTCTTATCAGCCAATCAAATGGCTCGTCTAGACAAGATGCCAACCACTCAAGCATGAATGAGTGGTCATGAATGACCTCAAAGCATCGCCTAACAAGATGCTCACTGAAAACCACCCATTTATTAAATATGGGTCACTCCTTGTCTTGTGTATGAGGTAGAGGAATGGAAGAGGTCAAGAGCAACAATGCCCCTTTTCTTGCCAATTTGGGCAGGTTTTGTCTGGTATGTTTTCCATGTGATCTTTGTTTCTGTGAAAGACATTTTAAATTAATCATTTTCCAATTAATCATAAAATCAGTTGATCATAAATTATGACTAACATTTCCCTTTTTTTGCAGGCCTAACGTTTTAGGGAACAGAAATGTTCTAACCTTTATTAGTGTTGCAATAATGAAACAAGGCGGCTAGACATCTGTCTGAAAATACTAATAACAATACGATGTCATGATTTGAGGAACAAGCTGATTTGCCATATAAGTGAACCAGTCATATCAGAGGAGAATGATGTAATGTGACATGATGTTACCTTTGCTATGTACCTTTCTTATATAAACTTCTGTATCCTTGATGCTGGGAATTTTCTGTGATTGATTTGAGGTCTTTCCGACTGTGATGAAAGCATATTCAAGGGCATTATTTGGAGTCTGTCTGGTTACTGCTGTGCAGCAGGTATAGTGGGGTAGTACAGATCTGAGGCCCAAGTGATATTGTTCAAAAGGGGCGAGACATCGCCCGACTCGGTAGGGTGTCACCAGTAGACACTCCAGTTAAACTTAAGTTATATGCATAGAGGATTTCTACCACATTTCTTTTATATACAACATATTACAAACATTATAAAAACACTTATTAGTTTCTTTCCAAAACGTATTTGGATGCTAAAATATTATTTATTATATAGTGTTTGTACTTTCTTCGAGATAAAACATCATCCTTCACATTGGCTATATCAGCACAGTGAGGCGCGGTCACGCTGAACGCAACAAATTTTGTACAACGGAGCAGTGTAACTTTTTATTTGTTTCTTTAACGCTATTTTATTTTGATAATGAACAGGCTTCAATATACCAAAATTATGTTGTGTGTGCGCGTAAGGCGTCGGCGCGATGGTCATACCATCACTGGTTGGTCAGACAGAAGCAAGACATTATTCAAAGCTGTCAAGCTTTTGCAAAATAATTAAAACTGTAAAGCTTTTGCAAAATAAAGAAAACTACTCTCTGCTGTTTTTTCATCTTACACTATCCTCAGATAAACTCTAAGGGCGGTACATTGCCATTGCGACTTACCTATGATGAGTTCACATTTCACTCACTGGCTTAAGCGTCACATTTGTATAGTACTACTGGAATTCGTGATTGGTTGACAGCAAATTTCAAATATTAAATGGAACGATAAAATAACGTTATTAACCGGTTAATGGTCATTTAAATTTAGTTTCTGTTCAGAACTATAAAATTTGATTTCGTTTCTGTTTCTAGTTCTGTTCCTGTCAAAATTTCGTTCGTTTCCGGTTTTCGTTTTCAGAGCCCTGCCCCAATATTTAGAATTAATGGTAAATCAGCAGGTTTTTCAAGATAGATTCTTAAATATTTCTTACTCCCCCCATGTCTTGATATTCGGCTACATCCTTGAATGACAGGTACAGTGGGTATAGAAAATAATCACCCCCCGCCCTTTAAAATAATCACATTTTGTTGCTTTGCAGACAGAAATGAAGATGGACACAGTTTTTGTTTTATCCAGCTGTATTTACTCAGTGCAACTTATAATATCCAAGTGTAAGATATAAACACCAACATGTCAGGAAAAAACAAAAACAACTGAAACACTGAGTTGGAAAAAGGATCACCCCCTCTCAAAAATGACTAGTAAACTCAATCAGGTGTAGCTATTCACCTTCTCAATGGCATACAAAGCTATTTGACTTTCACCTGTGATCAGCCGTGATCTTTTTTTATTTAGCTCAACATGAAAATATCTTAACTGTATGGGAGGGTTGCAAGGAAAAAGCCACTCCTCTAGAAAGGCCACATGCAGTCACGACTGAGCTTTGCCTAAACACACCTTGAAGATTCTGAGGCAGCTGAGACTAAAACTGAATTATTTTTCCTCAAGACCAAACAATATGTCTGGCAGAAATCCAATCCAGCTCACAATCCAAATAACAGCCTCCTCCAGCAGCATGGAGCAGCATATCCTGTTATGGGGGAGTTTCTCTGCAGCAGGGACTGGAGCACTTCTCAGGGTAGAAGGAAATATGGATGGGGCAAAATACCGTCAAATTCTTGAGGAAAATCTGCTGCCCTCTGCCTGAAAGTTGTCAATGGGAAGAAGTTTTACCTTCCAACATGACAATAACCCAAAGCACACAGCAAAACACAAAAAAACAAAAACAAAAAATCAACACACAGTGGTTGAAGGAGAAAAAGGTGAGTGTCCTTGCATGGCCTAGTCAGAGCCCAGACTTAAACCCCACTGAAAATCTGTGAAATGGCTTGAAGACCACAATCCACAAACGGTCACCATCAAATTGAACTGAACTTGAGCAGTTGTACAAAGAAGAGTGAGCAAATATTGCAAAGTCTAGATGTGCAAAGTTAGCAGAGACAAATCCCAACAGACTAACAAAATACTGAAACAAGGGGGTGGTCCTTTTTCATACCTTTTTCATTTTTCATTCTGTTTTTTTTTTAAGACATTGTAAATTCAATTCTGAGAATTGTTTCTAAACACATTTTAAATGTTACAAATGTATTACTAAAGCACATTACAAAGACTGTGAATTCTGTAGAACTGAATAGTGGAGATAGACCAATAAACAGTTTTTCACCAATTCTATGTTCATTTTTTGGGCGGGACTAAAACAGTGGCTCGATGACGCACCGGAGCCACCGATCATGGCCCCTCCCCTAACAATACAATAAATGTCGATGAAGCACTGGAGCAAATATGTATGGGCAAATATGTATGGCTTTGTAAACACAATTAAGCTGCTTGGAGCATCTATTCAGGCTGTAACGGTATTTGACAGTTAAGAGGAGAGTTGGCATGGTTTCAGTGCAGACAGCAGACACACCCCTAACATTTGAGAGCAGAGGATACCACCCATTTTTTCAACATTTTGATAACTAATTTATGTACTTAGCAGATTTTTTTATAATTCAAATTTGGCTGAGTGGTTAGTAATACATTTTTCTGTGGTGTGACAAACTCAGAACACATGAAGTTAATTGGTTAACAGATGTTCAGGAGCAGGGGCATGCCCCAAACAATCACCTGACTTCCTGAAACCTCCATATATATCGGGTCACCTTATACCGTACTGCTAGTCTCGTTCTCTCGAACCCACCCTTTCCTCCCTTTCTCATCCATTCAGCCAACCTTATCCCACATTATCTTTCTTTCAGGTTGTATCGGGGGGGTCCTAATTGTCCGGCCTAAATATATGCTAGAGACGGTACCCCCACCCTGAGTCTCGCTGAGCCATCGATTCTAGATGCCCTGATCAACCTGACCATCATCCCATTCCCTCGACCCCTTCATCCTCTTTCTACTCTTCCCAACTCTCTGTTCAACTAACAGTTTCATAGCTTGTTTGTGGCATGGTCCTAGCTAGTGAAATACTTAATCTTGATTTTACAGGGAATTTAAATTTTTCTGAGATGTTGCTGTTATATCTTTCACTTGGAAGTTATAAGTTGCACTGAGTAAATAGAGCTGGATAAAACAAAAACTGGGTCCGTCTTCATTTCAGGCTGCAACAAAATGTGATTATTTTAAAGGGGGTGATTCTTTTCTATACCCACTGTATATGAAAAGGCCAATTGCTGTTTATGCACATAGCACAGTGCCACACATTGGTAAACACTGACCACCCACTCACTGTTGTTTAAGCAACAGCTGCCCATTCAATCTGATGCGGAGCTTAAACCAGAATAGCATCTCATACCTCACAGATACATATTAATAGCTGACATCAAACAAGAAAGAGATAAAAGAGGGAAATTCAGCCATGTACAGTCACACACTCACAGCAATAAGAGCCACAAGCACTGGCTTATTCATTCACCGAAAAAAAATGAAAAGGGAAGGGGAGACTGTGTATTATCTGCAAATGGAAATTAATCTAATGGATTTTAAATAAGAACAATAAGATTTTAAATAAGAACAAAGTATGAGTCAGAAATAAGAGGGGGAATGATGGGAGACAAGTTGAGGGAAAACATGAGGATGCTCAGAGGAATAGAAAAACAAATAATGCCTCTCTTACATGCACTGGGAAAAACAGAATGGGAATGGAAGTGGCGTGTATTATATTAAAGGATGGATTGAATGCGATGCGATGTGAAATGCCAGAAAAACAAAACACAAACAAATGATATGCAGATCCAGGCAGGCAGATGATCGGGCTACACAACCTCTAGTGGCATAGAAACACACAGATGAAGTGCCGGCAGCTGACTCTCTTACCTTGCAGCAGACTCTGTAGGTTCAGCTGAGCCTCCTGGTGCAGTTCCTGCACACACTCCGGCCTACTCCACGAGCCGAACACATTCACATGCTGTTGCCATGACGATTGGAAGTGGGCCGTTCGTTTGCTCTCCGAGTCCAAGTTGGTGGCGGCTGGCAGAGAGAGAGACAGAGGGAGGGGAGAAGAACAAGAGATGCAGATAGGAGGAGGAAGTCAGAGCAAGAGAAAAAGGAGAGAGCGATGCGGAAAGAAGGGAGGGGAAAGAAAAAGATACATAAATATAAACTGATACAATTGAGATGTCTTTTATATATTTGCATACTATGGCAGCAGAGAGTTGGAGACATCCAGCGGAGCAAATGAACCACACACTAAATTTGCAATCAAAGGGCTGAGATCTCATCATGTAACAAATAATAACAATTCATTCATTACAACTCTAATATGTTTTTATATCTGGCAAATCAAGCTGGTCTGTATGCCAAAAGACTGATCACACCAAGGGCGATAACAACAACTATAACTATAAAGTTTTAACAATCACTCTAATTCTATGAGAATAGGGAAGTCCAGAATACTGAATAACAATATAGTTTAAATCACTTTCCAAAATGAATTTCTAGCTGAAGAGCAATAAAAACATTGACAGCCAATCAGAATCCACCCGATTTTTAAAGAGCTTGAACATCTATACATGATAACTGCAGCGAACACTTGTAATAAACAGAATGTTGCTGTCTGTTGGTGTGGACACTATCTTTCCAGTCTTACCAGTTAGATTTGACTACTCAGATCAAATATTACATATGACTCATGAACTTTGTTAAACAGAAAGGAATCCGAATAAAATATTACTGTACATTGTTACTGATGATAATCTACATAATGAACAAAAAACTACATATTCTACTAACAAATACGTCACATGGTAAGGTCTAAATGTAATGGTGTGGGCAAAATGAATCATACATTTTTAAGACTCATTATCCTGCACACCAACAACATGTCTTTACTGCAGAGAGACAGAAAAAGACACTGATGAAAAAAGACGCTCACTTATCTCCCAAGAGGTTAACTGAGCACACTTAATTACAACTTCAGCAGTAGTTCTAAAAGAGGAAATTAATATGCTATTTCTTCCTCTTACAGAATTCTGTCTGATTTTCCAAGCATAAAGATTGATGGAATTCAAAGCAAAGTCAACATGCTGAGCATCAGGATAAACAGAAGGGGCTTTAAAGGAGGGATGTGTGGGAATGGCTAAAGAGGAAAGCTGCAACTAGAGTCACTCACTCACTGCAAGTCTTTTGTCTGGATTAGACACAATACACAATATATACCTCAATATACCTCTTTTCAAAGAACCTACATTTGATTTTGGGCTCTTCAGCAATACAAGCTAATCAGTGTAATATTCATGTCAATAAAACACAATAAATCCACATAATAAACTAAGTAACAAACAACACCTAATTACTTCCTTAGTGGTGCAACTGCAGTAAGATTATGGAAACAGTCTCATGTCTAAGTTCTATTGTATCTATCGTTCCATGTATCCATTTCCTGCTCACCATCTGAACTCCATCTCATACATGCTATGCTTAATTAGCCCAATGTACTCACCTTCATTAGCGGCTGATTAACTTGCATGAGCTGGATTTTTAACTACAGGACACTGAACATGGCATGACGTCTCAGCAGCAGGACCCTTAAATGACGACTCTAATGACTACTTGGCTTCTTCACATGCAAGCGATGCATGTCATGCAGGCCATATCAAACACGCTTTTTTGATTAAAAGCATATTTTTAAGTGTATATTTTGGTGATACTTGGCCTGCCTCCAAAAAATCTAAATGTATTTTAGAGAAACAACCAGGATGCTGCTGTTACCCACTTCATCATTTATAGGCATTTTTTCTCATCTCATTTTCATGGTGGAGAAACTGTCTGGTCGATATTTGTCAGACTTGTCTGCTAGAACGACATCATCACAAATACTGCACAAAGTGACGAAACTTGAGAAGAATTGAGAACTAAAGCCTCACCACCAAAATTCGTAATAATCACCTCCGTCTCGAGTTTCAAAACAATATCTCAAACTGTGCATAGACTTGCCACAATAAAAAAAATTTGCTTCGGCCAAAAATATATTCAATATTAATGTAAATGTTTCTCAACAAATTCTTAAACTCCATATTTTTTATATGCCAATTTAAAGTCAATATTTATATTTCTTCTATTTATATTAAGGGGAACATCTGATACATATATGATACAACTGATACTTAATGAGACATAAATCTCCTGAGGAATATATATGAACATACTATAATTAATATCTCACCCAAAAATTTAAATTATGTCAATGTTACTGCATTTTCTGTAATATAGGTCACTTTTTATGATCTGAAATGTGCTGCAACTTATATTCCGAAGCAACTTATATAATGCAATTAATGTCAAGCATGCAAAGTTCTGACAAGTAAATACACAAATAACATAGATCTGGAATTACTAGATTGACATACAGCTTATTCATCATCAGACTGAAATGTAGTCATTCAGAATTTAAAAAGGTACACAGCTCGATTAGAATTTTCTGTTGTACATTAGGGCCGTGCCAGTCAGCATGACAGCCACTCTAACACGGTGGTAGACAAAACATATTTTTGCACATGTAAGTTTGCTGTTTTAAGTTTGGGCATTACTGACAAGGTAATCAGGTCATCAGCCAATCAGCTTTCACAAGACTTTTCACCTGTATGTTGTCCTCCTTCTCTATATCGGCTTGCACAATTTCTCACTCAGGAATCATGTATGTTTTTGCTCTGTGGTCGTACAGAGAGTGCTGCCAAAAGCAATTACTCTCACAGGATAATTGTAGTGGCATGAGTCCCAATCCAAATTCTCTTTCTGCCCTTCACCCAATCTTTTCCTCTCCTTTCACTGATGTGTGAGATTGAGGCCTTTCCACACCATCAAGCAGGACTGGAGCCCTTTACTGGACGCACACAGAAAACATACTTAGCAGCACCAAACATGAAGCAATAGTGATCTGTTTCTCAAAAATGTGACCCCTTGACCACAAAACCAGTCTTAAGTCGCTGGGGTATATTTGTAGCAATAGCCAAAAATACATTGTATGGGTCAAAATTATAGATTTTCCTTTTTTGTCAAAAATCGTTAGGATATTAAGTAAAGATCATGTTCCATGAGGATACTTTGTACATTTCCTACTGTAAATATATAAAAACTTCAGTTTTGATTAGTAATATGCATTGCTAAGGACTTTATTTGGACAACTTTAAAGGCGATTTTTTTCAATATTTAGATTTTTTGCACTCTCAGATTCCAGATTTTCAAATAGTTGTATCTCTGCAAGCTATTGTCCTATCCTAACAAACCATACATCAATGGAAAGCTTGTTTATTCAGCTTTCAGATTATGTATAAATCTTAATTTGGAAAAATTGACACTTAAGACTGGTTTTGTGGTCCAGGGTCACAAATGTCTAAGGGTGCTAAGGGAAGGTTCATGACAACATCACCACCACAACCAAAGAGTATAGAAGCCAAGAGGCGAAACTCAATAGAACGCTCCATAGCAACAGTTGCCCCCATGACGTGACGGCGCGGCCGCCATTATGGACTGAAAACTGAAGCAAAACGCCGAGAAATAATTGGAGTCAATGGCACTGAAAAACTTAACATAACAAAAACTGAACATAACTTAATTTTTTCTGGCCGTCATATCTAAATATGAAAACAATTTAAAATTCATTAATGAGAATGACCGACGTTAAATGACAGAAAATATACGTCTATGTGTCAGTTATGCATGGCCTAATTACCCTTAGGGAAATAGTATTTTGGGACAAAATATTACTATAGAAGTACTATAAGACTACTATAGAAATACTATAGCGGGTCTAGGATATTATACAGGTATTACAGAACATAACATACCTCTGTGATGTTCTGTAATACCTCTATAATATTTTTAAGCTGCTATAGTATTTCTATAGTAGTCTTATCGTACTTCTGTAGTATGTCCCAAATTACTATAGGCCTAGTATTCCTGTAAGATTACTATAATATTTTGTCCCAAAATACTATAAGATTCCTATAGTACTTTTTCGTAAGGGTATGTCCCCCACCGAATCGGCTTCATTAGCCTTCCACTTACGGTTTGCAAAGATACAATTTTAAAATTACTGCAAACCTTTAATCTATCAATATTTATGTTCTATTATGCATTTTCCTTGTTATATGAATAACAGAAATTCATGAAATAATATATATAGGCAGACACACAGTAATAAGATTTATTCAAATGTTGATTTTGACATTAGTGAACATCACCATATATATGATTTGGAAAAATAAATAAATAAATAAATAAATAAATAAATAAATAAAATTATAAATGAGCATTTCTAAAGACAGTTCATCTTTTACATAGAATTTCACAAAAATATTAACAACTTGTTTTTCAACATCTTCAGTGAAAGTGCACACAGTTAACGTTTCAATGGCAAGAACAAAAACAATAAACAATCTGTGAATGTCCTATTACAGACGGAAAGGTACAAAAAAAAAGATGTGCAATCTAGCAAGTGCACACATGAACTATAAACAGTACTAAAATGGAAGTGGTGCCATAAGATCTCAGTAATTAATCAGACACCACCATCTATTGTGTGTGCATTTGTGTATGAGAAGTTTGTTTGTATTTTTTTTTCTTTTTGTGAGAGAAGAGGCATTGACATAGAATGGAAGCATTAGTCAAAAAGGTGTATAATCTAGCAAATGCACACATGAACAAAAAAGAACTCTGATCATCTTTCGGAAACTAGTGTACTACTAGCCAGTTCAAGTTTTGTATAGATTTCTATACCAAAATTATAGCAAACTGGCGCTAACGATTTCAGCAGCTTTCAGTCCATAATGGCGGCCGCGCCTCCGCAGCGCCATCTACAGACTGTTACCCATAACACAACAGAGTTTCGCCTCTTGGGCTTCTATACTCTTTGCCACAACTGGACAAGCCAAAATAAAAAGCTGCAAAACACTGACTGCAGTGAATGAATGCGATTTTTAACAGCAGATGGTGTGTACGAGGCAAAACTCCTCACAGTGATCGCATAAAACAGCCGCTCAATTAATCAAAAAGATCAGATCATGATGAAAACACTAACATCTTCTCTCAGCTGCCACATCTACATGGAAATATTCAGCTGAGGGTTGGAATCTACAATCCAAGTGTGAACTCAACACATAAAGTGTTAGCCAGACTAAATCCCTACATGGACACAGCTCATATTTATGGGAATAATGTGTCTCTCTGTTGTCTTTCTCTCCATGGTAACTGTATAGTCTGATGGAGAAGATGTGAGCACAGAGTGCAAAATTATTGTATTAGAGTCATATAGATTTCTATTACAGTTAAAGACCAAGCTATCGTTTCTTTCCTGTGTTGGAATAGTAAAATGGTTGAGACATGTCATAGGGTTTGGCTTGGCCAGTCTTTCATTTTCCCAGCAAAACTATACTTGACATCTTGTACCATGGATGAAAGCAATGAAGACACTTTCAAAATGAAAAAAATTCAGCCAATTCATTCTTAGTCAATGAAAGGAAATTATATGCGAGAGACAACTGAAGACATAAACAAACCATGTTATTGCTACAGTAGGAGGAGGCAGGTGGTATTTACACTCATATAAGACAGTGATTTATTGGAGAAAAATGTACAAGTCATAAACATTTCTGGCTATGTTCCCAGAAGAGAAAGGAGACATGTTTTTTTTTTTTTTGCATAAAATAACAAGATGCAGGGCAGTGGAATGAGAAAAATAGACAAGGTCTAAAAACACATTTTTTAAAGGTTAATCACACTGCATCAACAGATGATAACCAATGTTAGCTGGGTTTTGTTGGATCAGTGTGTGTTAACCCTGCCGGCATCTGCTGCTGTTGGTTGGTGCATGTTCAATCAACGTTTGTTGTGGAATGTCTGAGAAGTGACATACTGTAATCTGCTGACTGTCATCATTGGTCGACATCTGTCGGTGCAGTGTGAATTACAACTTCTTTTAACTTGTGCTCCCATTTTAGTTCACTATAAGTCATATTTTCAGTCACAGTCATTTTAAATTCACTATAAGTCAGTCACTATAAGAACAGATTGTTTCAAAGCATGCTTCACAGAAATAAACAGGGAAATCAATCAGATCAACAGGAAGATCAACAGAATCAATAATGTAAACTTCAAATATGAGAAATGCAAATTCTGCTGTTAAGCTGCTCTAAAAAAAACACAATAGTGTCATTATTCAGCTCAGGTCAGTTTAGTGTTGGTTCAGTTATGTTATGTTCAATTCAGCTATAAGCATCTCTACATAAGACAATAGTGTAGTTATTCAGTTCAAGTCGGTTCAATGTTGATTCAATTCAATTCAAAAACAGTGTCGATTTTGCACATTTAATCCATTATGAAACAATATAAAGTAAAAGACATTAACTAAAAGCCACAAAACTCCTATTTTGATATCATGGGGCCAGGGTCATGGAGAATAGAATAGAATAGAATAGAATAGAATAGAATAGAATAGAATAGAATAGAATAGAGTAGAATAGAATAGTTTGCAATAATGTGCATTGTGTAGACCAGGGGCCCTACACTCTGGACTTTGAGATCCATTTTCTTTGCAGAGATTAGCTCCAACCTGGATTAAACACACCTACCTGCAACTTTGTAGTAATCCTGAAGACCATGATTAGCTTCTTCAGGTGTGTTTGAATAGGGTTGGAGCTAAACTCCGCAGGAAACTGGATCTTGAGGTCCAGAGTTGAGGACCC
The DNA here is from genome assembly GCF_018340385.1 of Cyprinus carpio. NCBI lineage: Eukaryota > Metazoa > Chordata > Actinopteri > Cypriniformes > Cyprinidae > Cyprinus > Cyprinus carpio. The sequence goes on along the minus strand of NC_056578.1, from coordinate 29,463,191 downwards.
CTGGTGTAGACTCTAGTCCAGGGCTCGCCAACAGTGGCATGCAGAGAGATAATTGCTGGCATGCGAGCAGTAGGGAAAACTGCATACTGACGTACATTTTGAGGTAATAACTTCCCATAGTCACACAGCCTGTTAGGAGCTATAAATACTATGAAAATGTGAGAATTAACTTGCGCTAGTCTACAAATGCACGCAAGACCGCTGCACATATTAGGTGTTTCAGATTAAAGCCTCAGTGGTCTAACAGCACTCGTCAATGTCAAAATGACTGAGATGGCCAATCAAATCAAAGTAGGCGGGGTTTACTGTTCACAGAAGCAGAGCACGAAGCGTCAGTATAACGTTAAAGAGAGTGAGGTAAGATGAAGCTGCAAATCATTTAATATTAGTCAACTTTTAACGATACATTTCATGCTAGAAATGTTAAATGACTGACAGCTATATTCAGTGATGCATCATTTTTTTTTCTCAAATATGCCCATATTTACAGAGAGAGAGAGAGAGAGATGTGCCAGTGGTGTGTGTGTGTGCGCGTGCATCAATTAAAGCAGTGCATTAATATAGAAAGGTGATTAAACTGAACGGTTTTAATGCATTGGCCTTGTCACACACACATAGAGTGGTGTTCAGTATGTTCACACTGTATATCTGTTGTTCAAGAAACTCTGGGGGTGGGGTTTGGGGGTGTTGGCACAGTGGTTAACCAGAAAAATTCTAAATGGCACCTCAGGCCGAAAAGGTTGCCGACCCCTGCTCTAGTCACTCCTCCTCACACAAACACACACACAGAGATTAGAAATATAATTTCTCTCTTCTTTCTCATTCACACGAGTTAGCGTACACTGATTCCAGGACACCTCCTCCATTCCACATGTTTTCCACAGAAACATGGCACTGAGTGTTGGTGAGGCTGTGATGTGTTTACATAAGCTGCAGTGTTGGTCCCGGCAGTGCTGACTGTAGTGACTGCCGCTTCCTCACGGCCTGTTCTGCACTGCTTCAACCCTCCCCGTCTGTTTCCTCTGGTGCCAGTGAGCGCGTGTGAACGACAAGTGCTGAAAGACAGACTATTAGTGAAAGTGTCTCTGTGTGTCAGTATGTCTGAAACAAACACATGCACACATGCTCGCACACTTCCCAAAGAGGAAGTGTGTGGAGGATAGGAAATGTATCCACTGGCCTTCTGGAGTTATCTTTACCCGGTCCTCGTCTCATCCTCTCCAATACTCTTTACCTCATATTCCCTCCGGATTTATCCATCTACTCAAGTTCCACGGAACACAAAGATTTGTTCACAAAGAACACAAAGAATAAGTACAAGCTATCCTGCAGATGAGTCCCAAATGTGGTTACATTATTCATAAGAGTGAAGATTAACAGCATTACTGAGAGGCTACAGCACTGCTTTGTTTCTACATTTATTGACAGAATAATATGCAGCAATTATTTTTATAAAGCCCGAAATTTATTCAAAACAACACAGTAAAACTGCAGCGTGTCCTTTTGGCACAATTAGCAACAAATCAACGCAACTATAGATGCAAATATAATGATTGTTTTCAAATATGTTTTAAAATAATATTTTGTCGGTCTCAAATAAAAGTTTGTTCAGGGAAAACTCTAAGATATAATATAATATAATTTCAGATTTTTTTTATCAAATTGCACCCTTCATCCTTAAATCAGATCATATAGCCACACATTTCTTACAATGGAATGAAATTAACATTAAAGACTAAGGCATGACAGACAAATCAACTGTCCCACATGATTTTTGTGCAGTGTTTGGTGCTAAATGTCTTTACCTTGTAAATAGTCTAATGGCACAGTGGTGGAATCAGATCACACATGCACAGAAAGTGGGATAATGTGCCACTCACAGGTCCTCTTCTCAGGGGAAACATGCTAAATCGAAATGAGAAGTTCACTTTAAGGTAAAAGCTGTGTGACTAACAGTAAAATGAATTTAAAGAACAAATAGTACAAGCTCTGACAGCCTGTGTAAAGGAAGTGGGATTTCATCTAAGAAAGCAGATACTGTAGCAGGATGAAGCAGATATACATTGCGTATACAAGCTGGCACTATGTTTTAAAGTCCCCACAGAAAATCCACCGGTCTGAAGCAGATAGTTAGTGTCCAAGCGTGAGTGGAATAGAAAGGACTCAATCACCAGGAAGGGCAAGAGCTATTTTTCCTCGGAAAACAAAATGAGCTCATGCTAGAAATGCTGTGAACTTTTGTCCAATTTCTGCTTTTATGCGTGTTTGGTGGTGGCTGATGGGGATTAATGTGGTACAGTCATACTGTGGTGTCAGAGCCAAAGCTTAATCTGCTGCTTATAGCAGTTAGCACCATTATAACTCATTTAGTGAAGCTTGTCCAAACGAGGAATGAATCACACTGGCTACCAGTAGATCTAATGGGGACACTGTTCCAGCTAAGAAAATTCTCAGCTAAGAGAACTTTAATGTCTTAAAAAGAGATACAGACTCATGTGAGAATCAGTAGTTTGAAAAATGTCATGCCCGCTTTTGTAAGGCAGTCAGTCAGGGTTGTAGACTATGAGTCTATTCGACATTTTGATTGTTGTGATTGGCTGAGGTGAGCTCTATTTTCTGCCCCTTTTTGTGTTGACAGAAAAATCCAGAACAATCCCACAGGAAAGCATTATGGTGATGTCATTTGTCGTCCTGGTTTATTTTGGCTCTGGGTCCATAGTATCCACTCAACTTGACTTCAAACTGGGCAAAAAATCCCAGGCTTCTTTGTGCTTTCACAGGCACCACATTTAAGCACATTCTCATTTACAGTAGGATCTGCCACTTGCTCAAATTCACATGCTAAGTGAATAAGAATTCAAAGGACTCAGTGTTTGTGTGCATTTACACTTACTTACAAAAACACTGTACCACTGTCTATTCTGTTAATGGTGCAGTACCCATAAAGGGACCAACTTTGTGCTTATTTATCCTTAAAAGGTTTATAGTAGTAAGTTGCTGTTAGGCACCTTTTTTAGGGGTAGATAAGGTACAAAGATGTCCCTAAGGGGTACTGCCCCAGTGACAAGTTGTTTGAAATGTTTGAAATGCACGATTTTTCTTTTCTTTTATGATTATGATAGAACAGTAACTAGACGGGACGCAAATTGGGAGAGCGAGAGAGAGAGAGAGAGAGAGAGAGAGGGGAAGACAGGACCAGGAAAGGTTTGTGAGCCAGGACTTGAACTCAGGACACCTTTAGCACAAAAATTGCTATATTTTGGCACACTGGCCAAAAATAAAATTACACATTTTCTTTGACAGTGTACATGTTTTATATGCCAAACTTGGAATCAAAAGTGAACTCTATGGCGAAGGAGTGTATAGGAAGCTTGAAGAAAACTCATCTTATCATCTAAAATAAACTTTTGATATCCTATTCATACAAAAACACAAGTGTATTAAAGAAATCTTTCACAGGACAGAGATAAACAGAAATAAATTATGCTGGTGCAGGCTACGTTACAACAATGCAAAGTCCGAAAACTGTCAAAATTTAAACAAATCTAAAGTTTAAAATTAAATTTTATAGGAACACTGAGATAAATGTGTAAACATTTAAATAAAATTACAATGTAGTTCAGACATTAAAGAAAGACATTAAAATGCGCACACACACACACACACACACACACACACACACACAAGTAAGGGATAATATAAGCAAGGGCTGCTAATGACAACCTGACTGTACATTTTTCCACTGGTTACAAAGTTACTTACCAAATAAAATAAATGGAATGAAACAATTTTTATTTCAATTTCATTATGTGAGAAGAAAGAGAGACTACAGAGTGATATGAGAGACATGAAACTAGCTAAGAAAATAAAGAAATTGGTTGCCTGGGACAACAATTAATTAACGTTCAGTTTAACGGTCATTATAGAAAAATATTCAACCCCAGTATGCCACAACTGACCAATTAAAGTAAAGTCATCCCGCAAGCCATGTAATAATCACTGCTAATGCTTAGACCTACAGTTTATAAACACAATCAAGAAGAGTAGAGACTAATGACCTTTAGATAACTTCCAGGTTTTATTGTCTCAACATTATTGACAGGAAACTGCACTTCATCCACTTCCTGTCACAGCACACAGACTCTGTGATGAAAAGAAATCTCTGAAGGTGTAGATGAATGAAAGTAACAGGAGAAACAGGAGCTGTCAGCTCGTTCCTCAGGGAATGGCTCACATGGGCATGAAAAAACAGACAAAGTCTGGAGGACGTTGCTCTAATGTGCTGGCATCAGAATTTAGGCATCTAAAGTTTGTCCAACAAAGAAGGGTACACTAACCTATGGAGGGGTAAATAAATGGATCCTCAGTAAAAGGTTAAAGAAGAGACTTCTACAGAGCTCCTTCCTGCTCAGGAAGGAACACATAAGGGTGGATTAAGTGGATCTGACTTCCTGTAGAGACATACAGTCAGGCGAGGTTATGGAGAAAGACAAGTGACATTTATAAAAAATAAATAAATAAATAAAGTTTCATGGAATTCTCATGGTAATTCCAATAGGTTTTCTATCATGGTTTCTGTTTGGACATTGTAAAAGTAATCAGTGAGAGGTTTAATCCGAGTCTTCTATAAAAGACACAATCTCTTTATATGAATGAATTTTATTTAGACATTTAATAAACATTAACCAACACACATACAGGTCCTTCTCAAAAATTTAGCATATTGTGAAAAAGTTCATTATTTTCCATAATATAATGATAAAAATTAAACTTTCATATATTTTAGATTCATTGCACACCAACTGAAATATTTCAGGTCTTTTATTGTTTTAATACTGATGATTTTGGCATACAGCTCATGAAAACCCAAAATTCCTATCTTAAAAAATTTGCATATCATGAAAAGTTCTCTAAACGAGCTATTAACCTAATCATCTGAATCAACTAATTAACTCTAAACACCTGCAAAAGATTCCTGAGGCTTTTAAAAACTCCCAGCCTGGATCATTACTCAAAACCGCAATCATGGGTAAGACTGCCGACCTGACTGCTGTCCAGAAGGCCATCATTGACACCCTCAAGCGAGAGGGTAAGACACAGAAAGAAATTTCTGAACGAATAGGCTGTTCCCAGAGTGCTGTATCAAGGCACCTCAGTGGGAAGTCTGTGGGAAGGAAAAAAAGTGTGGCAAAAAAACGCTGCACAACGAGAAGAGGTGAACAGACCCTGAGGAAGATTGTGGAGAAGGACCGATTCCAGACCTTGGGGGGACCTGCGGAAGCAGTGGACTGAGTCTGGAGTAGAAACATCCAGAGCCCCCGTGCACAGGCGTGTGCTTTTGAACCAGAAAACAGCGGCAGAAGCGCCTGACCTGGGCTACAGAGAAGCAGCACTGGACTGTTGCTCAGTGGTCCAAAGTACTTTTTTCGGATGAAAGCAAATTTTGCATGTCATTCGGAAATCAAGGTGCCAGAGTCTGGAGGAAGACTGGGGAGAAGGAAATGCCAAAATGCCTGAAGTCCAGTGTCAAGTACCCACAGTCAGTGATGGTCTGGGGTGCCATGTCATTTGCTGGTGTTGGTCCACTGTGTTTTATCAAGGGCAGGGTCAATGCAGCTAGCTATCAGGAGATTTTGGAGCACTTCATGCTTCCATCTGCTGAAAAGCTTTATGGAGATGAAGATTTCGTTTTTCAGCACGACCTGGCACCTGCTCACAGTGCCAAAACCACTGGTAAATGGTTTACTGACCATGGTATTACTGTGCTCAATTGGCCTGCCAACTCTCCTGACCTGAACCCCATAGAGAATCTGTGGGATATTGTGAAGAGAAAGTTGAGAGACGCAAGACCCAACACTCTGGATGAGCTTAAGGCCGCTATCGAAGCATCCTGGGCCTCCATAACACCTCAGCAGTGCCACAGGCTGATTGCCTCCATGCCACGCCGCATTGAAGCAGTCATTTCTGCAAAAGGATTCCCGACCAAGTATTGAGTGCATAACTGAACATAATTATTTGAAGGTTGACTTTTTTTGTATTAAAAACACTTTTCTTTTATTGGTCGGATGAAATATGCTACTTTTTTTTGAGATAGGAATTTTGGGTTTTCATGAGCTGTATGCCAAAATCATCAGTATTAAAACAATAAAAGACCTGAAATATTTCAGTTGGTGTGCAATGAATCTAAAATATATGAAAGTTTAATTTTTATCATTACATTATGGAAAATAATGAACTTTTTCACAATATGCTAATTTTTTGAGAAGGACCTGTACATAGTGATCATCAAATATGGTAAACAAAAGATCAAATATGTTTGTTTTTTAATGCATGATGAAGCTCATAGGTTCTTGCACATCAAGCAACTGATTTGCAAAACAGATTTTGGTAATGATTTAGTAATTCACTATTAACTTGTTGCTTATCAGCATGCATATTACTAGCATACTGGAGTTTTATTAGTACTTAAAGCACACATTAATACCTTATTCTGCACGACCACATTCTACATCCTTTTACCCTACCTAAACATAACTACTACAACAATTACATAAATTACCATCAATTAACAACAATTTAGGAGTTTGAGGGAAAACTTTTAGTGAATTGAATATGTTCCTGTCAGCAACAGAAGATCACAGGCAGGTAACTGCTACATACAGTAGATGGTTTATTAGCAGGTGAGTATGAAAAACAAGTGAAGCAAACAGGTGAGTAACTGAGTTCATCAAACAAACACTTAACTGAAAATAACAGTCCTTTCTTTTACAAGTATTGCCGAGTGGAACCGGAAGGACTGAAGACAGAAGATGAATGAAGACAGCTAGTGATGTGACATTTGAACTGAGGCGTTGGAGCTTGTGTTGCGATTAAATGGGTGTGCCAGGTGAAACCTCAAATCGAGGTTTGCATCATAAGCGTAGAAATCATGTGACCAATGACAAACGAGGTCTCAGTTTGTTTGGAATACATCATCGGTTCGCTTTGAGTGATGCTTTCGGATAAAGGGGGTTTGAATCTCATGCCACCATTTGGGTATTGTTGCAGACAGGTGTCTGCAGTAGAAGTAGAGTGTCAGAGAGTTGTGTATGTGTTACCATATTATAGTGTATTGTTATTATTAATTATATTAGCTTTATTATATATTACTATCATATTAGATAGAATTAGTTGGATTGTATTGGATTTGGATTGGACTGCTTGTTGATTTGGACTGGCCTTTTGGATTTGTTTCCTTTTTGTGACATCTTACTTTTCCTTGTTATGGAGCCAGCAAGAAAGAGGAAAACCTCCCCTGTCTGGGATTTTTTTATTAATTTTTTTTTTTAAATAGTTGGTATGTTAAGATATGTTTAATTGATCTATTTTATTGTCTTAATATAATTATAATCCTCACTGTATAATCTTTCATGTCTATTATTTCATGTTTCAAGGTGAAATGCTTGCTGTGCCTGAAGGAGTTGACATTCAATAATAACACCTCCTCCATGCTCAGGCATTATCGAGCACTGCATGAGCATGCACAAACTAGTAACAATCCACACACTAGTCAAAGTAATAGATGATCACTTTTAAATTTAAATTCTACAATACACCAGCATTGTATTCTGTTATAGATTCAAAAAAAAGAAATGGCAAATGAGGGCCTGGTGAACATGGTCATCAGGGACTCCCAACCCTTTTCCATTGTGGAAGATGTTGGGTTTAGGGAGCTCCTGCATGTGTTGGATCCCACTTATGTTATCCCAGCTTGAAAGGTATGTGATTAATAAAGTGGTTCGTTATTATTTAAGTAGTTAAAATTAAGAGTAACTGCATTTATTTTTTATCCACAGGCTTTGAAGGCCATGGTTGATCATAAATACAAGGAGGCTAAGGAGAAGGCCAGAGAACAGTTGCAGAGAGTTACCGCTGTAACCCTTACCTCTGACATGTGGACATCCCTAAACACGGATGCATACCTAGCAGTAACTTGCCATTTTATTGATGACAATGACAGGCTGTGCAATATTTTACTAGGGAATTTACTAGAGCATTCCCCTAAGAGCCATACTGCAGAAGACTTGGCTACTGGACATATCAAGCTCATGGATGAGTGGGACATAAAAGATAAAGTGAAGTGCCTGGTAACTGATGCTGCAGCCAGTATGATAGCATCTGTATGATCATTGAATGTTTGGCATGCAATATGTATTGCACATCCACAAAATCTTAATGTAAGGAAGTCTTTTTATGACATCAGTAGCTTCAATGAAATTCGATCTAAATGTAGGAAACTTGTTACCTATTTCCGAACCAGCACTACAGCAAAAGAGAGACTGGCACAAGTACAGGAGCAGATGGGAAGTTGATTATTGAAGTGGACACTCACTGGAACACTATACAATACTATACTGGAACACTATACAATATGTAAGGCAGCCCTGGCCTCTCTAAGGACCGACATCACCCCTCCTACTGCTCTGGAGTATGAGGCAGTCCAAGATGCTTTACATGTCCCTGCCCCTTTCCACCAGGCTACAGTAGAGCTTTCTGATCAAGATCTCTAATCAAGATTAAAATCTGAATGCACTACTTTAATAAGAAGTTCTGGTCTCCATTCTGCTTCCACCAATACACCCCCAGCTCAGCTGCCAGCCTCTTCATAAGCAGGCCAATCTACAAACAACAGTAAGTAGTATATTCCTAAACAATTCTTAATTTTTCCCACCCCAGACTGCTGTTACAGTTTGCTGTATTACACTCCCTCCCCCATAGCACTGTACCCAATACAGTCTCTCTTTTGTTGTTCACACTGTCATTGTCCCGACAATTAATGAATAATTAATTAACTGTGTGTGACCGTTGTCTCTGAACAAGTAAAGTCAGACAGAGAAAGATATATATTTTATTTTATACCCAGGCAATGGACAAATGTCTGCTCAGGTCATTGGCTCAGGATTAATTAATTTGTCTGCTATCTTTTTTGCACAGTAACTAGGTGTCACTAGTGAGCAATGCTTAATGAAGCTTCGGGTAATGAACCTTTTTGGTGAAGCAATGGGCTGCAAAGCCTCAGCGGTTCAGGAAGCCTCATTTTGCCATCACTAAAGGTCATTGCACACTGAGTCTGAATATATTGTCCGGAATTTTTGCACGTTAAAAAATAAATATGACCTCAAGTTATGTTAATCATGTTTACACACTGCCTCCGAAATATTTCTCTGGATCGGGTCCGATTTTTTGCACTTTTCGCATCCGTGGAAAGCATTTTGAGAGGTGTTTTGACAGTTCATAGCCACCATACAAGTGAACTCTAAAATCCAGAATGGTGATTTTCAAGTTCATGCAATTGGTCTCGCAGCACAAAGCACTGTATATAGATCCTTGCACACTGAGTTCACAGAAATTGGTGGTCTTTTTTTAATATGTGGCTCTAGCATCGCTAGCAAAGCATCAAACTGAGCCACTGACACCCTGAAGTAAACTTTAAACAACAGGACTGGATGGACCCAATATTTCCTTTCTTTTTCTTTTTTTTTTAAATCATCCTCAATGCTTGAAGACCCCATTTAGTAGGCCTACTGTTATGCATTTTTTTCACAAATGATTAATTAATATGCATCGGACTCAGTGTGCAAGGTTTCCGTGCATGACAAATTTGTAGGATTTCGAATACGAAAAAACGCACGTGAAAATTCGGACGTGTGAAGAGACCTTCAGTGTGCAATGACCTTTATGTGTGCACAAACCTTAAAGACAGGGAAATAACAGGAAAACACTGCAGGATGATAGTAGGGTAAGTATAACAGGTAAAAATTCAGGTAACCTCAAACCAGATACTGCAAAACAAGACCAGACATTGAGGGCAGGTAAGGGAGTGCATATGCTGCCTTCAAGTGCTATCGGAATTATCATAAACGTCTCTCAAGTCATATTTACTACTGGGAAATTTAGAAATAATTTTGATACCAGAGTTTCCGAGTTGGGCGGGTCATAATCTTTAAACATGGTGGAGGGGACAACCATTGCTGCTGTCAATGCTATTCTCACAACAACTACATCCCTTTGTCTTGTCGCTAAAGTAGTTTATTTATAGGCTAGATGAACGATCATTCGAAGCATATTGTATGTTTTATAAGCAGTGAAATAAGCATGTATTTGACCGAAAGTCCAGAATTGTCAGCAAATTGCATGTGTAGCGGTGAATGTTTATGATAGTCAACCAATGGGATGGTACATTTTATTCTTTCCGACATTAAAGCACTTGAATACGACAAGCTCTTAATCACAACTTCATAAGTGGGAAATACGAAATTTCCGATAGCACATGAAGGCAGCATTATATGTGCGTCTAGATGAGATGATAATCAACAGCAGGTGTGGTGATGGCTGACTGAGTGCAGGTGGGAACCAGGAGGCATGCTGGGAGATGTAGTTCTGTGACAGGGCTGATGAGATTGTGACAGTTCCCTAATGTAAAGTGTTACCCAGATTTTTAATTGGTGTTTCTGTTTTTATATATATATATATACATACAGTAATAACTACATTGTCATTAGACTACAACAATAAAAATATGAATATTTGAATTTATAATAAAAAAATTGTATATTTTAATATCAATTTATGTATATTATTATAAATTTATATTGTTGGTATTTACACCATTTGTATTTATAAAGTTAACACATTTATTTTGACCTATTTATACATTCTTCTCACTTGAGAAATACTGTTGAAAAGCAAAACAAATAAGTTACTGTACCTCTATAGAGACCACTAAATGATGTCATTGATCAACAAACCTGAAAACTGAAAGAAAACTAAGTTTAAAAGAGTGAATACCAGTAAGAATTCAAATTATAGGTCTATATCTGTAGAACTGGCAGTGTAGTTATTGTAAGAGTTTAATTTGTCTTTTTATTAAATCTATTTCTCTTTTCTGTCACTCTATTCCTAATGACAAATAGTATAATATATGGTACAAATATGTTTCATCTCGAGCAGCCTCTTGCAGGGTATGCAGGCTTAAGACGGAGGGAAGGTGCCAAGAGAGACAGAAATGGAAAGATCACATGCAAGACATGGTATGTGCAAAGAAGCACAGTGTGAAAAGTCACAAATAAAAATAAGAATGTGTTTGTGTGAAAGTGTAACTAGATGGAAAGAGAGAGGGAGTTTGTGTTTTGTGAGCAGCTGGCTTTTGCTGGAACGTATCCATCAGTGGCAGGATCAATAGATGACTGATAAAGACAGAGGTTTGGCAGATGTCTCAGAAAACCATGTGTGAACACACACTGGAAAACTTAAGTGCAACACACACACATATACAGTAAAGACACTGGTTTAACCCTCTCTGCAGCCCTTTCCTCTAAGGCATTTAGACTGTCAGTCCGGCTGTGTGGCCGCCTGGATTTAAAGGCTTCATTTAGAAACTCGTTTGCATAAAAATTCTATGAGGCTTAATTTTCTCTCCCATTCATTTTACATGCATAATTAGCCAGTGAGCTCTGGAAGCCTTCCGTAAGAGTGCATGTAACCTATGAGCAGAGAAAATGTGTGTTGTCATGAATATTTGTGTTCAGACTGCACAGCTTCAGCATCTTTGCAGGTCCATATTCAAACTAGCCTTGTGTATGTGAGTGTATCATTGTTATTATTCCGAGTTACTGAGACTTTAAGCTGGAATTCAGTGCTGAAATATGATCTCAAGGCAGAGTGTAAACTGGAATGGCAAATGGGCACCAGTCCCATGTCTTGAGCATTAGCATGTTTTGTGTGTGTGAGAATCTCTGTGACCCAGGATCACTTTGCAGAGGTGTGTTATAATTCCATGAGCAAGGTAAACACACACTGCTGCACACACACAAACAATGGCACACAAAACAGTCCATTTGCGTGCAGCACTCATATTACATCAAGCCCATTAACTTTGTCAACCAAAACATATTATTTTTAAGTCATCAACAGACTTATTCAGTGCAGACTAAAAGCATACACTCTCAAATCTCAAGCTCATTATTAAATGTGACAGACTACAACCTTTACAACACAAATGCTGACAGCGTAAGCTCACAAATCCTGCTTCAGGAGAGAAGATGATCTCCCATCTCAAAGAAACCCTCTGACAGACGTCCTCCTGCATTACTGTCTGACCTCAATGTCTCTCTATAAAGCGTTTTTATACTTCCAGCAGTCACGGCGGGTCTCTGAGTTTAAAAATATTTAAGAAATGATCCTATTACACACTCTGTTCCAGTCATGGCTCTTGCGGTCTACACAGAACATACAGGATCGCTAACCCTACCTGTTTTTCCTCTGAAGACATCTAGCCTCTCCATAATAACATCCATAGATGGAGGGAGAGTTATGAAAGAAAATGTCTAGTGGCACAAACCTCTAGAGTGACCAAAATCTGAGGTGGGAGTGAGGCACTGGGCGAAAGAGGGAGGGAAGGAGAGAGAGAGGCGGGATACATGAGAACTCAGTGTTTTAGGTTGTCCCCCTCCCCACTCTATTGTCAACGCAGCACTGCTTTTTCCTTCCCATGCTCACGAGTACCTTCCTGTCTGCTGGAGGTGACAGCAAAACAGCCAATGAGACGTCTGGAAGCGCTCACAGGCGATCACAGCAGCTATAAAGAGCACAAAGTCCAAAAGGCACAACCACACTGAACATTAACCAACCACTCAAGCAAAACACTTAGCAGTGTCCAAAAAGCAATTTGCCAAGCACCAATGCCCATGGGCGATAACTTTATAAAGAAATGCAATTAAATATAGGATAATACACATAATGTACATCAGTTGTGGAACATCCATCCTTTAAGGACTTTTACGTCACAAAAAACGTTTATATAGGATGTTTAAAGAAAATAAGATTAAAGTGGTGACATTAACATTACTGTCAACACTTTTGCAAGGACACATCAGATTGATCAAACGTGACAGTAAAGTCACTTTTACTGTCCAAAAAATTTAACAAATGCTGTTCTTTTGTACTTTCTATTCATATAAGCATCCAAAAATATACCAGTTTCCACAGAAATATTAGGAAGTACAACCGTTTTCAACATTGATAATAATAAGCACCAAAACTGCATATTAAAATGATGTCTGAAGGATCATGTGACACTAAAGTCTGGAGTAAAATTCAGCTTTGCCATCACAGGAATAAAGTACTTTTTAAAATATATTATAATAGAAAACTGTTATATTAATTTTGTTACTAATTTGTCACAATGTTACTGGTTTTACAGTATTTTTGATCAAATAAAATAAAGAGGGTTTTATTTTGGCTTCAGTGAGAGATGGAGACTGACACACTGAGATGTGCTAATGAAAAAAATTCATAATATGACTGTGTGAAAGGACAAAAATGTTGGGTGGGTAAACCTGTGCAGTTCATTCCCCACAGGCATGGGGACACATGAATACAGATACAACACAAATACACATAAACAGATAACTAATACATAACATGACACAGAAAGTTTCATTATATGACTGCAATCTAACCAACAGTTGCATTCATGTGCCCAAACTGCTTGTGACATCCAAGGTCAAAGGCACAGAGATTAGGATCACTATCTCACATACACAAAACCAAAAACACAAATATTCACACCAGATATATGTGTGTTTTTGTACGAAACAAACAGAGCCACTAAACCAGTGGTGAGTAAAACACTCTTTCAAGTATGGCACTGTTGTACTGGTCAGATACAGGTTTCAAGTATTTTCACATACTTCTGTTAAGAACACCAGACACGTCTTACTGATCTTCTGCCTGAATGTTGACAATTTCTGTTTATACATTGAAGATCACTTATGTGTAGTTCAGTGAGGGGTGGAAAACTAAGATATCTCATAGGTTGACACAGGAACTCTGATGCAGTGTGGGAACACAGACACACACACACACACATACAGGCAGCATCGAACAGGCTTTCAATTGACTGGCAATACCACCTGTCCGTTGCCATGACAACAGCTGCACGGTCTCACACAGCAACACACAGCTCTCTCTCTCTGTTCATGTCGGGTTACGGCCCTTCTCTGAGAGCATGACGTCAGACTGGGAGAGAAAAGTATGAATGAAAACAATGTGTGTATAGAAAGCAATGTGCGTATAGAGCACTGTGCACTCCAGACATTACACAAACACACAAATACATCACCAGTTGTTTGCATTTGAATATTTGAGTGCTAGAGCTGTGCTCAACCATCAATAACTTGATTTTTCAGCAGAATGCACACTCAGAGCTAATGGCATGAATCACAATCAGAAATACAATACGATCACTTCATTCCACATTACAGATTCTGAAATGCACTGCATGGTGGACAATGGATCCAGAATCTTCCAGTGATTCAGATTCAGATCACTTCAGTACGCCGAAAAAAACACTCAACAGTGAACACTGGATTCAGATTCAGATTCCAAATTGGGTTCAGAAATAAAATAAGATTCAAAATAAGAAATACAAACAGATCCCTTTATTCTGAATCACTTCTTTAAAACCATCCAGTGCTCTGAAAACCTCTCACAGCTATGGTGTAGTCTAAGTTTGAATCAAAAATAAAAAAAAAACATTCAACATAAAAATGAAAATGGAATCACTTTATTCTAAATCACTGGTTTATAAATAAGCAGGAAAAAAAAAACATCTGGATCCAGAAAAAGAAGTTAGAATCAGTAATCAGAATCAAAAACTTTATCAGAATCATTTTTTAGGATTCACTGATACAGAATCTATCAGAAAGTACAATAAAAAACAAACAAACAAAAAAACACTTTACAGCAAATACTGGATTCAGAATCAGAATTAGAATCAGAAAACAAATAAGATTTGAAATAAGAATCACAAACAGAATCACTTTACTCTGACACTATACTGATTCGAAACCATCCAGTAAAAATTATGCCAAAACTAATGCTGGATTCAGAATCAGAAATAAGAACCAGAATTAGAATCGGAAAGATTCAGGAAAACAACAAAATACACTGCACAGTGGATTCTGGATGAGAAACCAGCCAAGCAACATTTAAAAAAAGCCAACATTGAAAGACTAAGAGACATATTCCTTTATTCTGCTCCCTAAAAATACCATGAAGCTTCCTTGTTTTAAACACCATACAGGCTTAGCTTGTGAACTCTGTTGCCATGAATATGGTCATCTCTACTTAAGACATGAATGCTTTTGTGTCTGTAAAGCACTGGAATTTATCTGCAATCTCATATCTAGGAGGTTCTTGAGAGAGTATGATAGTGTTAAAGAAGACGTATGTTTGCTTGTACCCGTTTAGTGTGTGTGCTCTCTAATTCACAGATAAGAGACAGAATGACAGCTCCCCATCTCCACACTTCCCTCCTCCCTCTGTCTCTCTCATCTCCCCGTCCTGATCATCTTCTCAAACTGCTGTCTTAAACCTCTCTCCTCCCAATGCTTTTTCCACCACCGCTTTCCCCTCTCCTCTCATCTTTTATTTTGTTCCTCATTCTCTCTGATCCTCTCCCCGACTCCGGCTGTCTTCTGTGTCTGTGTGAGTACATGGTTAAGGCTTGTCACTTCTTTGGTCCTTTCCTTTTCAGTCTTTTTTGGATAAAGGGAAGAAAGCGCAAGAGGTTTCATAGAGCTCACAGCTATAAAAAGAGAGCGAACAGTGATTTTAAACCCAGCGGTGACCATGACACTGATTAGCCAGATGAAACCAGTCACTGAAATTGATATTCTCTCACACGTGCGCATATACACACACACAAGATGACATGTACAACACCTGAACTGAGGGTGAAATGAGACTGTGGCATTGTGGAGTGTGATGTAGTGCAAGAATGCATGTGTGATAAATCCCTGCACACATCTAGATGTGACACAGGTACATGTGTGTGCGCTTTACCTGTTGCCCCCTTGGTTTTATGCCTCCCTTTGGCCCGGCTTTGGGAATTACCCATTGCTCCATGTTTCCTGTCCCAAAACATCACCTCATCCCAAGGTTGAAGCCACCGAATTGACAATGACCGAGAGTGTGTTGACGCGTCTATGTGTGTGAGCACGGCAGCGCATGCATGTGCGTGTGCCCGCCTGACACGGAGAAGTCGGCGAGACTGAGTCTGTTTGTTTGCATGAACGTGAGTGTGTGAGGGTGCGTGTGTGTGAGTGTGTGAAAGAAAGAGAGAGCATGCGCCCAATCCAGTTTGATTCCAGCCAGTCAGAATACAGGCTCTGTGCTCATTTCATTGAGAGCCAGGGAAGGTTGAACGTATGGATGTAGGGAATGCTAAAAAGAGGAGAGGAATGGAGAGGGAGAGAGAAAAAGGGAGGTGGATGCTTTATCACCGCTGAGTGATTCTGAGGAGAGGTGGAGCCATTGCAGTTGGAGGGGAAAAGAGAAACACATAGAGAGAGGGGCGAAAGAGGAGAGACCCTGTGCACATGAAAAAAAATTTCACATGCCATACTGTGACCGTCATCAAACCATCTGTCTTCTTCCCAAGAATTTGAAAAAATAACCACATTTTATGGAAACCAAACCATAATAGGGAAAAAGGGATAGTTCATCCAAAAATGGAAATGCTGTATGACCTGTGTGGCTTTCTTCTGTGGAACAAAAAGGAGATATTTTGATATTTTTTGTCCATACAAATAAAGTCAAGGGGTTTCAGTGTTGTTTGGTTTCATTGTATGAACAAAAACAGTTCTTCAATTCAATACCATCTAAATCAAAACTCAACTGCATGTTTAAATATCATCACAAAATACAAAGTATATTATTACCCAGCTCTTTATATAAAGTTGGATATATAAGTGTATCCAACTTTATCCGTATATACACTATATACTTAAATAAAAAGCAATATACGCTATATATAGCAAATCTCTACTGCTTGATTGCTTGTATCATCACAAAATGTAAAGTATATTATTGCCCAGCTCTAATCTGCTAAATGTGAAAATACCTAAAAAAAGTCATGAAGATAAAAGCACTACATTTGTTAAAAGCACTACATCAATAAATTTGACAGGAAAACTTAAATAATTATGCTAAAGAAAGTGTTAATGAAAATTTAAAAATGCAAAAACGTTTGTGTGGCATGCTCAATCATGTCTTAAAATCAAAATACAATGAAAGTAGCAAGATCTGTAGAAGATCGGTTCTTCTGTATTGTGACATACAACTGAATGATACTGAAAATGGATGGATATTGATTGGATAAAGGCAGATCTAAATGCTATCTTGCAAAAGGACAGGAAAGAAACAGGGTTTCAGTGGTTTAAATGATTGGAGAAGTCAGACATATGTAACAGAGAGAAGACTGTTGTCTCAGCAGAAGATCAAGTTATGACATTTTGAAAAAAATTCACAGTCAAAAAAAGAAAAAAGAAAGAAAGAAAGAAAGAAAGAAACATGCATGATGCATGGATGAATCAACCACAATAAAATCAATAACATGCATTTGGGAAACAGGGTGAATTACCATTTAATGTTGACTTCTATCTTGTTTTCATTTTTCTGACATTTTGTGAGACCTCACTGAATTAGTTTGGTCTGTTTTCGTAACACTGTACCACAGTCATCCCAATGAAGACTGCAAAAGAGTGAGCGAGAGATGAGGGTGGGCATGATAGAGAGGAGGACGGAGTGAGGAGCAAAGATGCGGCAAACAGGGAGAGAGTGAGGGAAAAGAGAGGGAGAGAGAATCACAAGAGGCAGAGAGCTGGAGAGGAATATTGAGAAGAAGGGAGGTGGAGGGAGAGAGAGCAGACGAGGTAAGTAAAAACAGACGCTATAGGTGAGAAAGGCAAATAGAGAGAATGTGACTGATTGGAGACTGTGATTGTTGGAGGAAGGATGCTTCCCAAGGACAGATGACTGTCAGCCCAATTTTTCCTGAAAAGGATGAGATAGGATGGAGTAATAACTAGCGGAGGATAATAAACAAGTGTAAAATCCTGTTATGAGCCTAGGCTGCTCGTGAGTGCGGCTTGCTGTCCAAGCTGCTGACACACACACACACACACACACACACTGCAGTGGAGAGGGCACGTCCCTCCCTCTACTGCAGACTGGAGGTTTAGCATTCAAAGCCACAACACTGTTCTCCATTATCAATTCATCACAGACATCTGTCTGGTAAACATAACATGCTCCGCCCCTTCACACACACGCTCACACAGAGGTCACATCTGCAAATATGCACACTCACCTGCTCAAGCAGACCAAAAGATGCAGTGAGATTGATACACGCTGTCATGCCTTCATACTTGCACAGTTTAACACAAACACAGATGCTACTGCCTTCTTGAAAATAGATAAGACCAGAGGAAGTGAAGAATTTATAAGAACATATATTCATATTGTGAATGAGCACAAAGTGTTAATCTACACATACATTTATAAAATAAAAGGACTAGTCTACACACATACACATCCTTCTCTCCCCCTCACACACACAAACACACACTGCACAGAGCAGCACAATGATTAATCAGCAGAGCACACACTCCAGTGACCACAGCCTGCCTTGTGCATGTTGATAATACACACACACATCTTCACACTTCATTTAAATCAATTTTAAATGTTTTTTTTTTTTTTTTTTGTATATTTAAAGGTCAGTTGAGTTATTTACAATTTGTAATATCTAGTGGTTTGACGATTTAAGTTTTTATGGCTGATATTTTGGCTGACAGCAGGGTAGTCTATGACCGATATATAGCTGATATCACACAATTTAATTAAAAGATAATAAATAACGCAAGCATAATACTAACTGCAAGTAAATTTTATATTTATTTACATAATATTTGCTAGAATAACTGAAAAGAAAAAATTGGAAAATGAGTACATTTGAAAACGGCTTTAAACACGTAAACAAACTTACAGTTCTTCAGATAGCAACTTCTTGATTCTGTAATCCTATTATGTTGTTTTCAAAAATAAAGACATGAATTAAAAGGAAGTAAACATTCTAACTAACTGTGCACTCAGTAAATCTGTGTGCACTGGGAATAATATATTCTCAAATAAATACCAGGCCATGCTAAATTTACATATAGTACACAGTGAATAAGACACAAATTTGAGACAGCGGGACACTTAGGTTAAAAAGACGTCACAGGACATTCCCGTATTTCAGCTCTAATATTAGTGTCCTGACACTATGAATAATTCTTGTTTTGTCCCATATTTCATCTTTCCTAAAAAATCTGTATTGCTGATTCATAGAGTAACTGTCATAGCCAAGTAAATTAAGATGTGATGTTTATGTAGCTCGCTTTTCCAAATGACTGCCATATTAGCCAGCAAAATGATAATATTACTAAGTCATGTGCAAAAAAGTAAAATGTGATTAAATGTATGGAGAGAAACCTTGTGACCGATTATAACACCTACACTTCCCCTTATATAAAAAAAAAAAAAAAAAAAAAAAAACACGAACCACACCAATATATACAAACACAGAGTTCTTTTTCCACATAAAACGACAATTTCTAATATATGTCCACTAGACTCAAATTTCTTTAAGTTCTCTCAGACATTTAGAAAACACCCCCTCATACCTGTAGGCACTCCAAACACAGACAGGGTTTATTCTTTCACCTCAAATACCATGTCAATGTTTCCAGGACCCTCTGCAGTGATCAAACAGCCTTCCTTTAAAAACAGGAGTGAGCGGAAGGAAGGGGCAGAGGAAGTGCACAGGCAAAGACTGGCTCAGTTGTTGAGCGCTCTGCACAGGGCAATCTGAGGTCAAACACACACACTCACAATAACATTACCTGAGTAAACACACACTGCACCATTACACACACAAAAGACTGTTCATGTACTATTCATGCACATTCGTATGCATTCATGAATACTTATGTTGCTGTTATACAGTGCAGTTCAAAAGACTGAGACCTCACTGAAAATCTGTGATTCTTATTTAAGCCTGGAATTCAACAGAGGGTTTTAAAAACATGATAACAAATCAACAGGAAATATTTCATATTCACACATTTCTTTTTTGGATCATCTCAAATCATGCTGGAGAACATGATCATCAGGTTTGATACAAACTTTTGGAGTTTATGCAGCTCAAGTGCTGCTGCCATTAAAGCATTAAAAAGACAACAAACAACAAATGTTTATATCAGTTTTACTTTTAACTAAAATCTCTACTATTTGAGACCATACAGAATGATATATATCATGTTTTACATGTTACAAAAATATGGTACTAAGGAATATTCACAAGATGAATATTCAGAGCAAAAATTTTGTCTGATAAACATTTTCATTTGAATGAACAGCTGTTAATTTATCTGTTCAGGCCAGCATTTGCATTCGCATACTGTCAATGTGACAGATTTTTTACCAATAGGTGTTCTAATCTTTTTTTCTATTGCACTGTGAATAAAGCTGGCCAACTAATAAGATTCAAGCTTTTGGTCACGTGCACAGAGCTGCTGCTGTTACATAAAACAAAGGCTTGGTGACGCTTATGAGCAGACTATTTTGCTAAGTGGCTGTAAATAACAGAGGAAAAATACATAACTGGCTGTTTGAAAATGGCTTTGTTTGTGTTTAGCAGAGGAAAGTCATACAGGATTGAAACTACACTAGGTTGAGTAAATGATGACAGAATTTTCAACCCAAGTGAAGCTGAAACATCACACAACAACACAGTTTCACATCTTACTGATCACAGCTCTCGCTGTTCTTTTCACCTCATTACATCAAATGAAAGCAGATGAATTTTTGAATCCAAAGGATATGCAAATTAGCTACATTTTACAAAGGGTCAAAATCATCCGATGTCAAAAGTCAAAACATTTTGAGTGAAAAATGCTCACAATCACTTAAAATCTTTCCAGCGCAGCTCACTGATCATGAGGCTGAATCTACTTCTATTGATTTTTATGTCCAAGTGGATATGTGCTTATATAAGAAAAAAGAAAGCAATGCTGATATCTTATACAGGCATAGAGAAACAGCAGGGATGATTAGAGCTGATACACTAACATCTGTCTATGACTTATCACTGTACTATAGGGGGTTGTCCTGCTCTCGAGCTGAAAGTGACAGCTGGCTTCACAGCTGCACTGATCCTATTGTTTTTCATCTGGTGCTGGACTGGAGAGATTATGAGAGTAAGATGAGATCAGATCAAATCTCTTTTCGTCCTTTTCTCCAACCTTTTACTGTTTAACTCAGTCACAAAACCAGTGTTGTTATTGCTAAGTAAAACTAGGATTGTGTTCATTCTTTGAAATATAAATATAATATAAATATTAGAAGAAAAACTTACAAAATAACACTGCACAAAACCTACTGAATATCACTTCCACTGAACTTTTCCCTTCATATTATCCCTCTAAACTCTGAAATCAATTGCTGTAGTGTATTTTTTTTTTTTTTTTAATGGAGTTAATATAAATCAGATAAAAATGATAAAAGCAGCCCCTGGGGTCTATTAGCGGATGTGTATGGCATTACATTTCCTCTCTGGAACGTGAACAGTAGTCGGAACCTAAAGTCCAGCGGTGTGTGCGAGCACCTCTGCCATCAAATGAAATGAGCAAAATCAGGTCGATTTACTACACAGAACAAATAAACTACTGCCGTACTATATCTAGATTTGACGCTTTCTCCACACAAACTGAATCACAGATACGGTGCTGGAAGCAGACGGTGAAAAAACACTGGGGAACAAAGGGGATTTTACGATACCTCAGTGCAGATCCAGAGTGTGTTCGGATCAGTACTGTCAATCCACACTATCATTCAGCACCAATCCTGCAGCTCCTGTTTAACAGCATGAAATCAGACGTGCTACTGTCACTGAGAGGTGTGTATGTATATGTGGCCATCCGTGTTTTATCATCAGGAAATGGAATCTGGAGCAGCGGACATCTGGCAGCAGATTGAGATTTGAAATAATTGGCTGTGGATTAATAATCCAACTCAACTGCTGGTGGCATAAAGCAGCAAGAACATGGCAGATTACAAACCCTAACTGTCCATCCACCCACCGGATTACACACACACCTCTACAGTGCTTCAACCGCACTTCTCCTCCAAATCTCCGCTGTTCTCCACAATCGTCTATAAAACTGTTCTTTAGTGCCTTAATCTCATTTTCAGACTCTCTTTCATCAATTTACGTATTTCAAACTCTCATTATTCTGTGCGTTCGTCTCTTTTTAACTCCTCCATGCAGCGCTGGATTAGGGGATTGTAATTCCAGCTAAACTGCTCAGTGTATCTGAATGAGAAGGAGGTGTGTGTTCTGCATGCAGAGCAGGGGAGGTTTAAAGGGACATCGGTTTTGTCGTTCAGCTCACACAATGATAGGATGGAGAGAGCGGGTGGAGCGGCTCAAATCCTACATCAAAAGTCTCTGCACAAATGAGGACAGCTGTCCCACTGCCAGAGATGGAAGCACAGGAAGATTAGCTTCTTGCAAGCAAAAACAGCTGATAACAAAGCAAGGGCTGTGAACTGTGTGGATTGATTAATAGAATAATTGACTATTGTTTATGGGCTTATGTCCGAAAGGTGGAAATATGGCTCTGACTCATGTCTGTATGATGCTCAAAATGGGAGATGCCGAACACTAATTTTATAAAGCAGATCCATCGGCAAGAATGAGTGGAAATAATGGCGATGGTTCTGGAAAAGAGGAGTTCTTCCTAGAAACTTAATTATCTAGATCAGGGATTCTCAAACATTTTTAGGCCACAGACCGCAAATATAATGATACCCTTTTGTGTAAACACGCATTTATAAATGTGAAAAAGGCTGATCATGCGACACTGAAGACTGAAGTAATGGCTGGTGGAAATTCAGCTTTGCCATTACAGGAATAAATTACATTTTTTAAAAATATTTAATATATACAATAGAAATAGTACTTTTAAATTGTAACAATATTTCACAAAGTTGTTGTTTTTACTGTAAAATATTAAATAAATGCAGCCTTAGAGAGCATGTCAACATTCAAACATTCAAAAAACTTACAGATCCCAAGCCTTTGGAATATAGTGTAAATAATAATCTCTGTTGTCTATATCATATATACAGTTGTAGTCTAAATTTTACATCTACTTTGCACTATCTGCAAAATGTTAATTATTTTATCAAAATAAGAGGTGTCATACAAATTCCATGTTATTTTTTTATTTAGCTCTGACCTGAATTAGAAAAAAAAACATGCATATAGTAATATATATAGTCAGATATTTCAAAAAAACATTTACATATAGTAAGATGTCTATCTATCTGTCTGTCTGTCTGTTGTCTATCTATCTGTCTGTCTGTCTGTCTATTATATATATATAATATATATATATATATATATATATATATATATATATATATATATATATATACATACACACACAGTATATATATATATATATATATATATATATATATATACACATATATATATATATATATATTGATATATATATACACACACATATATATATATACACACACATATATATATATATACACATATATATATATACACACATATATATATATACACATATATATATATATATATATATATATATATATATATATATATATATATATATATATATATATATATATTAATTTACATATAGCCTAGTCCACAAAAGAAAATAATAATTACATTTGTAAAAATGACCCCATTCAAAAGTTTACATATGCTGTCTTGTTACCTGGAGGGGACTGTCTTGGGGGACTTATTCATGAGTCCCTTGTTTGTCCTGAACAGATAAACTGCCTGCTGTTCTTCAGAACAATTATTCTGGTCCCACAAATTCTTTGGTTTTCCAGGATTTTTTGCATATTTGAACCCTTGAACCCTAACAATAACAATGATTGTATGATTTTAAGATCCATCTTTTCACACTGAGGACAACTGAGGGACTTATATGCAACTATTACAAAAGGTTCAAATGCTCACTGATGCTTCAGAAGGAAAAACCATGCATTAAGAGCCGGGGGGTGAAAACTTTTGAACAGTACGAATGTGTGTAGATTTTTCTTATTTTTCATTTAGTACTGCCCTTCAGAAGCTACAGAGGATATTTACATGTTTCCCAGAAGACAAAATCAGTTCCGTTTACCCCGCTCTTAAAATTCAAAAGATTTTCACCTTTAAACTTAATAGTTTATTGCATCGTGTTTGCTTCTGGAGCATCAGTGAGCGTTTGAACTTTTTGTAATAGTTGCGGGGTCATTTTTATAAATTCAACTATTATTTTCTCTTGTGGACTATATGTAAATGTCTTTTATGTGTAATATCTTATTCAGGTCAGTACTTAATAAATAAAAAAACATGCATTTTGTATGATCCCTCTTATTTTGGTAAAATAATTAACATTTTGGAGATACTGCAATAAATGTATAAACCTAAAGAGAAACATAACTTTTGGCTTTCAACAGAATAAAATCATTTTCATTAATCTCAGGATTTCCAATCAGTCTTTAGAAAACAATAATCTGTACTAAAGTAAATGTAAAATTGTCCGAATTTTACATTTGGTAGATGATTTTAAGCACTTCTATTGTATCTAAGGTATACATTTGATCAGTTCATTCATTCCCTGTAAAATCAAACCCATAACCAGATGTTTGAGCTACTGGAACACTGTTGCTTTTTACTCAATTTACTTTATTCCCTTGCAGCCACCCGGGGGTTCCCACACACCAATTTGAAAACCCCTGATCTGGATCTTTTGTTGAGATGTTTCAACAAATCACATTTCTACACAGAAGCAATCCTCCTCATCTAAACAGAGCTTACACTTGATGGATCTGTGTGCTACCAAAAGCTCCTTGCACAATCACTGGGGTGCCCCAGTCATTTAGTTATGTAAAAGGAACCCTGGATCTGTCCCCTCAACTCGCACACTCACACATATATTACATAAGCCTGTTGGTGACAGAGTGCTGATAAATGTCTTTGCTTTCTCAACTATGCCCTTGTGTATGCATGATCTGTATACTCAGAGAATGACGTGCACCCTCACAGAAACACTCTTGCTCTCTGTATGTCTGAACTACAGATGCACACACACATATACATTATTAAACACAAGAGTTTGTAAGAAGAATCTAACAGTTAACAAAGACACTGTTCAAAAAGAGTAACTGAGAGAAACCAAATGTTGAATCTTCACACATATAAACAAAGACTCATAGAACAGTTTGTCAGTCTGCTTGCAGGCTTATGTTGTCTGGGTTTGAGCAGGTGTGTGTGCTTCAGTGAGTACCGACTGATTTTGCAGGAATACTGTCTTAATTTCTGTGAGTCATTGCTCCGCTGTGTATGTTTATTATTGCCTCTGCAAAAATAAAGCTTATTTACACTTATTAAATATAAAAATATTTACTGTAATTACTTAGGCTGTGTCTTGAGGCTGGAGCTTTCTTAACTGTGAAATGACTGTGAAATGTAATGCCAAAAAGCCTTCTAAACTTTAAATATTTCTATAGTAATTGATCTGTGCCACTAGCAGTGCGACATGAAATTGCCAAAATAATTACTGTTCAAAGAAATTTCCTAAACTCTTACCACCCCTTCCTCCCTATCCTCAATCTTCCATTGTTTGAAAACATATTGTATAGTCCTGCCTCAAACTCATGCCTATACAACACTTATCATTTACAGTTGTATCTGCATTTTTAGCTGAGTTAGACAATATGGTATGGAAAACACATCTTTGATGAGTGCAATGGGTATAGAAAAGAATCGCTCCCCTTTAAAATAATCACATTTTGTTGCTTTGCAGCCTGAAATGAAGACGGACACAGTTTTTGTTTTTATCCAGCTTACTCAGTGCAACTTATAACATCCAAGTAAAAGAGAAGGTTTACCTTCCAATATGACAATGACCCAAAGCACACAGCAAACTGAGCACACAGTGGCATGGCCTTGTCAGAGCCCAGACTTAAACCCCATTGAAAATCTGTGGAATAACATGAAGACTGCAGTCCACAAACACTCACCATCAAATTGAACTAAACTGAACCCAACAGACTAAAGGCTGTAATTAAAGCAAAAGATGGTTCAACAAAACACTGACACAATGAATGCACAATGCAGATCATTATTTTAATAAATAAAGTTTTTGTGCAAACAAAGCACTTACATCGCTTAATAAAACTGAGGTTAAACCACTGGAGTAGCATGAAGTGCTTTAACGATGTCTTTCCTACCATTCTGGGCTTTGAACATGTCGAGGGACAGAAAGCTCTCGGATTTTGTCAAAAATATATTTATTTGTGTTCAGAAGAGGAACGAAGGTCTGACGGGTGTGAAACGACATGAGGGTGAGTAATTAATGACAGAATTTCCATTTTTGGGTGAACTATTCCTTCAATTCGTCGATGGTTCCATCTTCCAACTGTAAAAAAAAAACAATGAAAGAAGCTGTTTTGGTGCTCAGTGCAAACTGGTTAAGTATGTACTAAAGGGGAAGGGGAAGTCGTGGCCCTGACGCCGCAGCATAAATGGCTGCCCACTGCTCCGGGTGTTTGTTCACAGTGTGTTCACTGCTGTGTGTGTGCACTTTGGATTGGTTAAATGCAGAGCACGATTTCTGAGTATGGGTCACCATACTTGGCTGTATGTCACGTCACTCACACTCACTCACTCACTCACTCACTAAAATATATACTATCAGATATTGCTCACTTAATGTTGTAACAGGACAGAAGGAAAAGTTATGCTGCTCTACAACTTTTTCTGTTAGCTGACAAGTGATGTTAGCTTGGTAGCTAAAGTTAACTACTTGTTTCTATGGACAAAATGAAATTTTTAAAGGGGCTTTATGAAAGAATTTAAGTATTCATCACTTTTTATTGCCAATGTGTGAACAGCATGTAAAGAAATTTTAAAAATAAGAGCCTGTAGACAAATTTTTACGTGCTCATGGGATAATCCAAGGGAAACTATTATAACAATTTTTATAGCAATTTTAATGAACCTCATCTGTTGACATGATGTTGGTCAATCACAGTGGCCAATGCTCGCTTACATTACTATGGAGTGTGTGCAAGAATATATATACAGAAATACAGCTCACTTAAGTGTCGCTAATAACAAAGGTTTCTGAATTCTACATAGAGATTAATATCAGAATTTTTAGGAGTTAATCTTTACTGTTGACAGTGAAATAGCTTGAGGGATCCTCTTGAATAGGACTAAGCGGTATGACAATACATTTTCACAGGACTGCTTGATTTTTGACATGCTGAAACAATAAAGGAGCAATAAAGAATACATTAAATACATTTCTCACACCAGTATTATGTATTTTAAATTAAATAAGTTTTATGACCAAAAATTTGTAATTTGCAACAAAATACATTTTGATTTATTTGTGCCCATCTCTGACTGTAAGATATTGTTAGTACACAAATTACTGTAAATAAACTAGCAAGAGTGTGCAAAGTTTGTTTAAAGACTTAGATTCATTGATCTTCAAACACAAATGTCCCTCAGTTGAAAGTCTGATATAAAGTAATCATGTCTCTTCAGAAGACTTGTATTAAACAACTTAATTCATTGGGATTACATTTACTATGGCTTTAGGAACTTTTTGAAGCATTAATGTTTCAATCTATCACTTTAAGAGAATTAATTTTCCAAGAGTGCCCATAGTTGAAGAAACATCCATATTCTTTATTTTCATATTAATATTTAGAGATTTAACAAGGTGTAATAAGAAACTGAACCTGTTTTTTAATAAAGCAATGTCAGAAAAAGCCATCATAACAGCCTGACAGTGGTGACTGCAGGTACAATGTGACCCTGTGCAGTCAACCAGCTGTTACCAAGATTAAATGTGACAACAGCAATATTGTTAATTTTCATATAAATGCTTGACTGACATAGGCGCTAACAGTGAGTGAAATGCAGTTAAAGAGTAAAATGCTTTAGGGAACATCTGTATGCTGTTTCTGTGATTATAACACAGCAGAACTGTGCTAATGAAAACAAGGGAATTGGAATCTCCCCATGAGACAAAACTGTATATTTGGATAAGACATAACATCTCTCACAGCACACCGACATGGTTTCAATAAGTTTGGCTTTTCTGCACAGTTGTCTTATGACCATAACATTTTCTGCTTCCTCAGTCATTGTAAAAGCTGTGTCAGCATCTTTAGTTCAGGGACCTTCTGCCAAACCTGCGGAGTTGCTCAAAAATCATTACTTCATTCCTACACGAGAAACAGAAACAGTAAAGGGAGGAGAAACTCTGATAGCACAGCAGGTTTCATTACTCCAACAGCTTGTGAGATCTCTCATGACATCTCTATTCCCTCTGGCTCTCACAGTACGCTGGCTGTCAATCATCAGCTCCATGTGCAAACTTCTCAGAAGGCCTAGATGCTGGGAATTTTCTGTCACTACCCAGCTGTTAGTCATAAAAACATAACTGTAAATCTACGCCTCTCTCTCACTGTCATAGCCTCATCAATAATTATAAAAAAAAAAAAAAATAAAAAAAAAAAAAAAACACAGACGCCATCAAAATCAGATTTTTTGCATTGGCAAGAAAACTAAATAAAAATGGTCACTGAAAGCAAAACTTTTAGTCTTTTATCTCATTCTGAGAAGCAAGTTTGCAGTGATATTGGCTCAGAAGCATATTCAAAACCAAGTTTACCTGTTCAACACTCACCTGGATCATAGACCAGGAGCCAACTGACCAATTCCCACAGGACAAAAGGAAAAGGAAATAGAGAAGGACAGCAGTGTGTGCTGTTCTGCACTACTGCAACAGAGGGTGAGGGGTGCAGAAGAACGCGCTCACGTTTAGAGGGCTTAGAGAGAGGAGGGAAAGGAGGTGGAGTGAAGAGAAAAATGGAAGGAGAAACAGGAGAGAGAGCCCCCCCCCCTTCTTTTCTCAGTTTTTTTAACTCATGATAGACTGTGTGAAAACCTCATGAACTGCACCATGGAGGAGGGAATGCCTTGAAAAACCATGAAAAATAAAACTAAACCACCGCGTCCACAGTGGCTCTGATGTCGGGAAAAAATTAAGACTCTTATTTTCATTTTTACACAGTGGTGGAAATGGCCAAAATTCACTTGGGGGACTCTAGTGTTTTAATAAAAATGAAAGAAGTGAAATGAAAGAATGATTAAATAAAAATGAGAATGATAAGTAATTATCTCTAATTGTTCTGATTGGCTAAGCCCTCCATATAAACACTTGTTATTTAGTGGTACAGTATTGCATGATTTGTAGATTTTATTTAATATTGTTTACACTTTGCATAAACATTTGAAATTAGTTTGTAAAAGTTAATATTATATTATTCAGGACTATACGTTTACATTTCTTTTTAGGGACACTCGTGCTTAGAGAAAAAAGCAGACAGCGTACAACTGGCTGAGGGCAAAGATATGCTAATATGGACCAGTCCGTCAGCAGTCATGGGCGGGGCCTGAGCAGCATGATGTCAAACTGCTCAGAAAATCAAACAATCAAAATTGAGGCTGTTTAGGTTTTTTAGGAATTAAAAAAGGAGTGAATGGTTTTTTATCATTGTAGGGTGGTGCTAAGACACATCCCCTTTAAAAGTTTTAAATATCAGATTTCTGCAACCACCCTTCTGAACCACATAGGTCTAGATGTCCAATGGAGTTTGAATCAGGGGTGTTTCTTCCAAAGAGGCAAGGGAGGCAGTGATTCCTCCACAGCAGAAAAATAAAACAATGCAATTATTACAAAACATGACATTAAACAGTATAAATCACTTGATTTTTCTAAAGTGACATTGTCCCTCAGCAACACCGGCAGTTAAAATTAGAGCAGGAGGCAGCATCTCTCTTGCGTCCCCTGAGCCCGCTAAGTTTTAACAGACCCCCTGCTGCATGCTGTGGATTTGGTAGGGGGTAATTGAGAACGAATGAGAAAATGTCACTTGCAAATTGATCTAAATTAATAAATAATGGTTAAAGGGAAGACTAATAAAAAAATAAGTAAACAACACACCTAGATATCACCACTTTGTCATGTCACATTGAAACTTGAAATGACATTGAAAACATGATCTGTGAGGGTTTCTTTAGTTTCTTTATCAGTTTGGTGAATGTGATCATCATGACGCCTGCAATGTTTAACAATCATAGATGCCTGATGATCTTAAAGTAATTTAATATAACATCAGTAGACAAATACAGTATAAATGAAAATATATAATTTCAGTACATGAAATGTGAAACTTGTATCTGGATTCTTATAGTTATTATTTTAGAATAAACATAAAACAGCTTAAAAAGTACAGTACTTTGTTTTAATAAATAATAAATAATAAACAGAACAATAACTACAATGCATTGTAAACATCCAAGAAATGTATTGGTTGTTGTTGTGTTGTAGTTTTTTGATAGTGTAAGTCATGTTTATTTATTTAACTTATTTATTTAACTAAAATTTGTCAACCTTAAGTGGAACTGGAATATGAATTTATATTTAAAAAAGAAAAAAATGACAGTGAGGTCTTTGCCCCCTCATTTCGCAACACTACTGCACACCACTGGTTTGCACAAACCTTACAAACAGCACAACAGTAAATATAGCTGCAAGCAGCGATGAAGGGCCAAAGCCCCCAGTGCCACTGCCACCCCGGAGGCATCAGGAAAACAGTGCAGAGTGGGCACATGCATTTAAACCTATGGCAGTCTGGTTGTTGAGTCACAGCAATGAAATGGTTACTCTAGAATATCAGAAGTGTGAAATTTTCACACTCTTTTTAATTATCTATACATTTTTAAAATGATTTTAATGATTATAAGCAATTATAAGCATTTGCTTTTAAGCATTTGTAAAATAATTGTAAAAAAACTATATTGACAGTGCAGTACATTTCAAATGATTCCATGCATTTATTCCTCATTCTAACTGATAGTAATTGAGAGAAGAAAGATCAGGCTTAAAAGATTTCTTATCCCATATCTTATCCACCTAGTGGACAACCTTAGTATTATAGCCTTCATCTGTCAGTTAAAACGTGTGATAGTTTAAAATTTGCTCTTAGCCCCCAAAGCATCAAAAATTCACAAAACTAAGCATGTTTCTTCAGAATGACATGTTCTCCATTCGTAAAAAGTTAAGGAGTTTTGACAATGCACTTTGAAGATATAAGAAAATTGCGGTTTCCTTTTCCTTCAATATATTGGCAAAGTTACATGTTGACAAAGTTTGGTGTGAATCGCATGATTATCCTAGAAGGAATAAGCAAAAATCCAGATCCTGATTTTTTTTTTTAATCCACATTCAAATCAAAATATCCGACTTCCTGTTGGTCATAGCTAATGACTTTAAATTAGTTTTCTGGCTTGATGAGAACAAAACATGTACCAAGTGTGGTGACTGTAGGAAAAAAGAACCCATCTATTTTCGTCAATATAGAGCACCTCCTACACTTCCATTTCTGAACTTCTGCCAAAGTCTTATGGTTGATAAAAGTGATGTGTGTGTGTTGAGTTTCATGAAATTCATGAAATATTAAGAATCCCTTCATAGTTTTACATTGGCCATGTTTTGACATTATTCTGATGAAGTTTGAAACAAATTGAGAAAAAATAAGAGTGTGTTTTCAAAGCATTTTGAAAATGGCACACTTCCTTCTGACAATTGGTGGTGCTATAACTTTAAGTCATTATAGTCACATCTATTTGATCGGCCTCCTTCAGTGAACATATTGCTGAAGTTTGATCAAAATCAGACAATGTATACTGAAGTTATAACACACTTCCTGTTTCTGTTTTTTTCACCATTAAATTATTGCCTCACCACGGCCAAACCATCCGAGATATCAAAAATCCCTTTGCAATTTAGCATCCTCAATGACTTGAGATCATATTAATCAAGCTTGGTGCCAATTGGATGAAACATCTAGGAGGAGTATTAAATATTTTGATGGATGCTCTTTTCAGAAAACCCTGAATACCTCACTTCCTGTTGGGTGAAGCCTATGACATGCAGTGCAAAATTTGTTCAGGTTTCATATGTATATGTGTAAGTATTTATGAGATATGCAGCAAGATTTCTGACTGTGTTCCAGGGGTGCTGTAGAGCCCCTGCGCACACCCAGCCTCTGCGTCTGTGCCAATTTTCCAACATGTGTGCCCATTTTCAAGAGTTTTTGACCATGATAAGGCTCCTAAAATGCCTAAAATGAGTGTCAGGGAAAAAAAATTCATCTAAAAAAAAAACCTAGAAAAACAACAGGGGCCTGCACACCCTAGGGCTTGGGCCCTAATGATGGAGAGTTTAAGGCAGAGCTGCATCTTGGACATCATTTGATGTAGAACTGCGTCTTATCTTTCCAGATCCCAAGAGTCATAATAGAGGAAATAGAAGAAGGAACAAAAGCAGCATAATCTCTCTCATTTCCTGTCATGTTATTGGTATCAAAATGTGAATGGATGCTTACAGACATGTTTTTTCATGTTTACATACATAATCATGTGCATGTGAGCATGCATGACTTCAGACTTCTGCATCCCCATGTAAAGATTATTATATAATATTAAAATACGCCTTGCATTACAATTTCATTCAGAAAACTCCACACACTGGCATATAAACCCTTAAAAGGAAGGAAAAACTCAGTCCCTCAATCTATTTCAACCTATATCCTACTAAGGCAAATGCTCTCTGCTTCTTTCTTTCTCTACCTTCCTCTTCATACTGTAAACAGCAGGGCAGACAACATAATCTCTCTCAGTAAAAATAGGGCTTCTTTCCAAGGCCTGGGGCCACTGAGTCTGCTGTTCTCTGTACATGAGAGCTTTTACAAATGTAGGAGGGTGAGCCATCCATCGGTTACAGCAGGTGCTTAATTGTGCCGAGATTTAAAATAAAGACCATAAAAAAGTTAAGGAGACATGAGTAGGCAGATATGGGCAGATCACGCAGAGTTCAAGGCAGTGATAAATAGTGTGGTTATTCCCTCTAGTGGGTGTGAATGGAATTGCACATGCTATATAAATTTTATATATATATATATATATATATATATATATATATATATATTCTTAAACATTTCTTTTGCCATTAATTGGAATAATGCAGTGAGATTTTTGTTTGCACAAGGAGTCTGACAACAGCCAGTGCTCCACACAGAGATCTGATCTCACTATCAGTCAGTCTGTCTTGGATTATATGAAGAGAAATACAAAACTAAGACAAACAAAATCCAGAAGAACTGTGTCAATGTCTCCAAGACACTTCAAGAATCCTACCTGCAAAGCTACCTGAAAAACTACGTACAAGGCAAGTGCACCTAGGACAAAAGCTGAGTTAGCCTCAAAATCAATTACTCTTGGATGAACATCACATGATCTTAATAAAACACCCAAGTGTGCATATTTGTATCACATTCTACTTTCAGCACATCTTAGCAAATCAGAACTGCAACGCTGCATGAGTCCATATACCGCAGAGAAGATAGTGAAGGAATACAAACAAACACACTCACACACAAACACACGCACACAAATGTATACACATGTAAACTCAAATTTGCGAGCAAATATACTTACCTTTTCACAAGGATCAAAAGACGCAGCTAAACAAACAGTCCAACAGTATGTCAAACACATATAGAAACTGAGGCCTGCACACAAATACACACACCGAAGGGAGGAGGAGTTAGGCCTCCTCCACATACACACACACACTGAGCTGGTGTGACTCTTTGACTGAGCTGTGCATAGGCTCCCAGCTGGCCCGTCTTTCAGTTAAGCACTGGGCTGATCTGTTCTCCAGTATATAAAGATGCCACTATCTCCACTCTCAACTGCCTATAAACTCAATTAAGTCTGTCAGACACTCTCCCTCCTCCTATATCCGTCTCCCAAACTCCCAATCTCCCTTTCTTTCTCCCACCAGACCCAGATGAGCAAACACACTCATAATCTGATTAAAATCTCTGTGCCCTTCAGAATGATTTTTTTTCTTCAGCTTTATTATCTGTAATATTTGGACTCATTCTTACCCATAAATATAGTTTTTTAGTGATTATGACGTGCTCGGGAACATACAGGAAATTTTAGTCCTTTTTTTGTTTTTGAGAATTAAAATATTGTTCCATTTAAACCACATTTTGAAAACAGAGGCATATGAGTGCAATTACTTGAGCAGGACTGGGTCAAACATTTTCTAGATCAGTGGTTCTCAACCAGGGGGCCTCAGCAAACTTCCAAAGGGGCCTTAAAATGGCTTTGAAATAAAACAAAATAAATATTATGAAATAAGACAAAAGAAGCTTTAAAACAAACTAAAACCCCAAACTTCTGGAATTCTATAATTTAATTATCTGAATTTCAACTAATTATTTCTGTTACTTATTTTAATCTATGGACACTCCTTCTCTAAATTTAAAAAAGGGGGTCTTTGAATATTGTTGTGGACATTAGTGGGCCTTGGAGTCAAAAAGGTGTAGAACTGTTATTTGGATCGAAATTTTTGAATTAAAATAAGAAAGGGGAAGTCGTGGCCTAGTGGTTAGAGAGTTTAACTCCTAACCCTAAGGTTAGGTTCAAGTCTCGGGCCGGCAATATCACGACTGAGGTGCGCTTGAGCAAGGCACCGAACCCCCAACTGCTCCCTAAGGCGCCGCAGCATAAATGGCTGCCCACTGCTCCGGGTGTGTGTTCATGGTGGGTGTGTGCACTTTGGATGGGTTAAATGCAGAGCACGAATTCTGAGTATGGGTAACCATACTTGGCTGTATGTCACGTCACTTTTAAAAATCCAAATATTTGCCTTTTATTAGCGATATTAGACTTCTGGAACCCACAATATTATAATTAAAGGGATAGATCACCTAAAAATGAAAATTCTGTCTTTACTCACGAAATTCCAAAACTTTTTAGCTTTCTTTATCTTGTGGAACATAAAAGAACATAAGAGATTTTTTTCAGATACAGTGGAAGTCAATGGGCTCCAGTGTTGTTTGGCTCTCAAAGTTCCACAGAAGAAAATGAAGAAATTCATATGGTTTTGAAGATAAGTAAATGATGACAGAATATTCAGTTTTAGATTAACTATCCTTTTAATATTAATTTACACAAATATTTTTGGGGAAAAAAAACTACAAATATGCATTATACATTTATCAGTCAATGACTAGACCATACCAGATAGCTGTATGAAAACTGAGTGCAGATCAAGATTGAGTTCATGACTGTAGAGCACACTTTGTGAGACAGATTCTGGGGAATTTAAGATGTTAGGTCACATTCCTCTGGTGGTTCTCCAGTATTTATCTAAATCAGTCAGTCCGCTGTTTGTTGTGGTGTTACACACTCATTGTAACAGGTAAAGTTATTGAGCAACAACACATGTGATATGTACAATTCCTCATAGGCGCATACACGGACAAAATACATACTGATATGATACTAAACACTTTTCTCTGACCTACAGCTAATGGAGCGAATGCTGAGTGATGCTCTAAGACCTTATTGTGTGTGTCTCCCTCAAACTGGCCAGAGGGCATACTGACAAAGGCCTTCCCTTCCCATACACCCACTCATATAACCCTCTGTCACCACCATTAAATCTGACACTGATCGGTGTGTGTGTGAGAGTAGGTCAAAAATTCCACAATAAGGATATAATTGAGACACAAATACACACAACACTCCAGAGCCTGTCTAACTTTAAACAAATGATCTGCAATGTCTTAACTTGTACCCTCTACTCTAAGTGAAAGTGAAAGTGAAAGTCGTGACATTTGCCAAGTATGGTTACCCATACTCGGAATTGGTGCTCTGCATTTAACCCATCCAAGTGCACACACACAGCAATGAGAAGTGAACACACCGTGAACACACACCCGGAGCAGTGGGCAGCTCCAGCGACCGGGGAGCAACTGGGGGTTCAGTGCCTTGCTCAAGGGCACTTCAGCCATGGGTATTGAGGGTGGAAGAGAGCGATGTTCATTTCACTCCCTCCCACCTACAACTCCTGCCAGCACCGAGACTCGAACCTGCAACATTCGGGTTACAAGTCCAAATCTCTAACCATTAGGCCACAGCTGCCCATGAACTCTAACAACCATCTTCTATAAAGGGGCCAGGGTTTAGATGGGTCTGAGTAGCCCCGGCAGGTAGCCCCTGCTGGTAGCTGCCATAACTACAACATTCTGCTCACTGCACATCATTATAGTCAAAAGTTTGGGGTCAGTTATATACAGTATACAGTCATGGCCAAAAGTTTTGGCAGTGACATAAATTTTGTGTTTTGCAAAGATTGCTGCTTAAACTGTAAAAGCTTCACTGGCCAAAAAAATGAACTTTTCACAAAAAATAAATAAATAAATAAATAAAAAATTCACAGTTTTTTTGATCCTGCACACAAAATGACCAGCTAACATTAATTGACCAATCATATCAGGAGCACATGTGAAAGTGTGAATGAGTACTAGTCAGGTTAATCACTATCATATTAATTAGATTGTAAGAGCAGACTGATTGCTATAAAAGGAGGGAAGAAGCACTTCCAATCATTGTGTTCTTGTTAGCAATACCTCCAAAGAAACATGTGCAGCCATCATCGCATTGCATCAAAATGGCCTCAGATGCAAGGAAATTGCTACAAAGAATACTGCACCTGAAAGAACCATTTACCAGATCATCAAGAACTTCAAGGAGAGAGGTTTAACAGCAGTGAAGAAATCTTCAGGACGTCCCAGAGTGTGCAGCAAGCTCCAGGACCGTCTCCTCCTGAGGAGTCAGCTACAGAATCATGTCTCCAGCAGTGCAGAGCTTGCTCAGGAACAGCAGCAGGTTGGTGTGAGAGCATCTTCATGCACAGTGACAAGACTTTTGGACAACGGCCTGGTGTCAAGAAGGGCAGCAAAGAAGCCACTTCAAGGCACTTCAAACAAAGAAAAACATCAAGGACAGACTGAAATTCTGCAGGAAGTAAAAAGATTGGACTGTAGAATACTGGTGCAACGTTATTTTCTCTGATGAAGCTCCCTTGTGACTGTTTGGGACATCTGGAATATCAATTGTTCAGAGAAGAAAAGGTGAACACAGTCCTGTGTTGTGCCAACAGTGAAGCATCCTGAGACCATCCTTGTGTGGGGTTGCTTTTCAACCAAGGGAGTGGGCTCTCTCATAATTCTGCCCAAAAACACTGCCATGAATAAAGAATGGTATCAAAACGTCCTGCAAGAGAGACTTCTTCCAACAATCCATGAGCAGTTCGGTGATCTGTGCAATTTCCAGCATGATGGAGCACCATGTCACAAAGCAAGAGTGATAAAGAAGTGACTCAAAGATCATCACATTGAAATTTTGTATCCGTGGCCAGGAAACTCCCCGGATCTCAATCCCATAGAGAACCTGTGGTCAGTCCTCAAAAGGCGAGTGGACAAGCAGAAGTCAACAAATTGTGATCAACTCCAAGAACTAATAAGGCAAGAATGGATCACCATCAGTCAGGATTTGGCCCAGAATCTAATATCCAGCATGCCAGAGCGAATTGCAGGGGTTATGAAGAACAAGGATCAACACTGTAAATATTGACTCATTATGTTTTTTTGCCAATAAAAGCCGTTACTTATAATATGTGTATCATTGTTTTTTCAGTATACCATAGAAACATGTGGAAAAATAATCTACAAATACTGAAGCAGCAAACTTTGCAAAACACAAAATGTATGTCACTGCCAAAACTTTTGGCCATGACTAGTATGTTTATAGCAAGGATGCATAAAATTGATCCATATTGATATTGAAGACATTTATAAAATGTCTGTGGGAAAAAAACATGCTACAGTTCCACAAAAAAATCAATTAGTTCAACTGTTTTAAACATTGATTATAAGAAATGTTTCTTGAGCACCAAATCACCATATTAAAATGATTCCTGAATGATTATGTGACACTGAAAACTGAAGTAATGGCTATTGAAAATTCAGCTTTGCTGAATGAATAAAAATTTTAAATGTATTAAAATAGAAAACAGTTATTTTAACATTATTATTGTTAATATTACTGTTTTTACTGTATTTTTGATTAAGTAAATGCAGCCTTGATGAGTATAAGAGACAAAAACATAAAAAAACTACCAATCTCAAACTCTTAAATGATAGTGTGTGTGTGTGTGTGTGTGTGTGTGTGTTTGTATATGGTGTATATATAGTCATGATGTAATTTTTCTGCAGCTCCAAAGTGTAGAACTAATCTTACATCACCTGAAAAGAACAGTGAATAAACATTTCACAGTGTTTTATTGATATGCACTGACTCACTGAGTGCTGCCATTGTTTCCCTGAAGCAATGAAAAGATATTTTCAGTGGTATAAGAAGCTGAGTTGGGTTAACCAGCAAAAGAGAATAGGGCCATGGCCTCACTGAACCATTGGGAGGTGTGCGTGGTCAGGGAAAAGCTCCTAATGTGGGCCTGCAGCATCCAAGATGAGTCTGCGTGTGCCAGGACGAGCAGCCAACACGAAGATTCAGACTCAAAGGACGAGCGGAATGAAAGGCATGTCGTGGGGTAAAAAAACATTCATTCCCTCACAAAGACAAAAACATTTTTTTTAAAATTAACGGTGTTAAGACAATGACGTGTCCAAACCGGTCCAAATCCCTTAGTGCATGAAGAAAACTTTTCGATAATCTCCCAGCAAAGGTCTGGGTGGTCAACTCTCTCCTCGTAACCCTGAAAATCTCCCAAAATAAACAAACTGATCTTTGAATAGTATTTAATGAAAAGGTTTTAATGGAAAAAGTAATTCGGTGCCCCTCACACCCTCTGTCTCAAGCCTCTTAGAGAATGTAAACAGAACAAACAGTGAAGAAACCTGACTGACTTGTTATAAAGAAGAAATGCCTGCAACTTACTGCAGACCATACTGATAGTGAATACTTCACTTGATCTAAAGGGGTTATATTTACCACTGTGTAACAATTTAATAGCTGGAACAGACTTATATTTGAAGAAAAAAAATGGAACAATGGAGTGCAGGCACGGAGGGAAGAAAGAGGCTGTGAGTGAAATATGGAGAGAGCGCTATTGCTCTGGAAGGGCTGCCTAGCTGAGATAACTATCAGTGCTGTGAGAACGGAGAAATGGGTTGATTTATGCTGGAAAAGAGAGAGCTGTATTGGAAAAGGTTGTTTCTTTGTTGTCCACATGGCTGGATTAATATGAACATGGAAAGTGGAAAACATCTGCTGAGCATTACAAGCCGTCGGGGGACGCCCATGCACCTCTTGCACATTGCACACGTGCAAAAAGACACACGTATACACGCTCACATTTACACAATCCACACAGTTCTCATTTCCTGCTTGGAAAGTGGGGCCAGGCCGTCAGCACCATTTCTTGAGTCTCGTTCTATACATTCACTCCCATCCCCCCATATTTGAGAAACTCAAGTGGAAGTAAAAGAGGCGTTTCCACATCAGCACTATAATACAGTAAAACATACACATGCCATCTGCACACTTCTTCAACCAGATGCATGATCAGTCCCAACTCACTGAGGAATGTAAAACAAACGTGAACAAAATAGAGAGGATGACATCATTGCGAATGGAGGGAAAAGGAAGAGTGGCAGAGCTTAAAGTGCTTTAAAGTGCAAGATGATGTTATTACAAGCTTGAATGTTGAGCATCAGTTCACAGCTTGGCTCATGACAGTCGTCAATGTAATTAGACAACATGGAGACATTGTGCATGTAATGTGATTACAACTACTTTTTCACACCAGGTGATTTCACATCAGGCTACCATCCTACCGACTTTCTGAAAGTCATTCTGTCTGTTTCCATGGAGATGATTGGCTGGGAGTGAATGACCAAACTTTCAACAAAGCAGATGATTCAGACTCTCTGTAGATGTGTTTCCAGATCTGCCTTCCTGTTAGGATGTTTTTCTTATCTAAATATTAATCACGAGAACAGAGTCCACAAATCTGCTGTAAGACCCACAATGGGCACATACTACTGAGACCTGTCAGCAGGCCTGGGGATTTAGCTATCCCAGCATGCCCGTGAATGTCGTAGCACGGTACTAAGGCAG
Organism: Cyprinus carpio; assembly: GCF_018340385.1. NCBI lineage: Eukaryota > Metazoa > Chordata > Actinopteri > Cypriniformes > Cyprinidae > Cyprinus > Cyprinus carpio. The sequence goes on along the minus strand of NC_056578.1, from coordinate 29,423,140 downwards.
CAGAACACTCTCAGTGGTTTCCTCTAAAAATAAACAACAACGACAACAACAAGCGCTGGGGTTAGCGCTGAGCTGCATCTGCCAAATATGAGCTAATGCCATTAGTCAGGAGGGCAAGAAAAAGACAAATGCAACTTATATGTTACCTCAACACAACATGAGGAATTCAAGAAGTTGAACAACCACAATTCCTAGACCACATATTTAATCTGATGCCAAACCATCCCTGGTTACTTCCCTAATTTAAATACAAATTTAAACCAGAAAGCATTACCACAGATCTGGCCAGTCCTCAGTGTTTATAAAGACTTAAACTGAGTAAAGAAATGGTCCCAGACTACATAACCTACTCTCCCTGCTAAACCAAAACCAGTGAAGCCAAAATCTGTCAGTTAAAGGTGGTTTGTCTACTTATATAACAGAAATGCCCAGTGATGTTTATTCAAATATTTACTGTATTAACATACACTACTGTTCAAACGTTTGGTGTCAGTACGTTTTTTTATGTTTTTGAAAGAAGTCTCTTTTGCTCACAAAGGATGCATTTATTTTATTAAACATACAGCAAAGTCACTAATATTTAAAAAAAAAAAAAAATCTATTTAAAATAACTTTTCTATTTTAATTAACTTTAAATTTTAATTTATTACTGTGATGGCAAAGGTGACTTTTCAGCATCATTACTTTTCAGTGCCACATGATCCTTCAGAAAAAAATTCTAAAATGCTGATTTGGTGCTCAAGAAACATTTTATATTATCATCATTGTTGAAAACATAATATTTTCGTGGTAATCATGATACTTCTTTGACTTTTGAACAGTAGTGTGCATCTGTTTACTCTCTATTCCGGTCCGTGGGTAGACAAAAGCATTAGAAAGGCAGTAGTGAGTCATTTGTGGTTACATGATCAAGAATCCAAATTACAGTAGATATAAAGACTCAGAATAGGTAATAACCTATAACTTCAAATGAAACCTGTCCACTAATTTTTTTTTTTTTTTTTATAAAAAACATCCAATCGATGTATAAAAAGGGTCTCTGTAGAAACCACCAATTATGAAACCATCTGTTTTGCGTTAATAATGAAACAATACAGCAATAACCAGTCGTGAAAGATCTCTTTTAATCTCATCCAGCAATACAAACTGAAAGAATAAAAGAGTGTCTCAGCTCCTAAGCATTGCCTGGACCAGAATCAGAAGACTTTGAGAAATCCGTTTCATGAAATATGGATCAAACGAAATGCAATAATCTCACCCAGAAAGTCAAAATAGTCTCTCAGTACCTAAAAAGAAAACACAAACACATTTTTCTCAGGCCTTTTATTAAGTCTTAAACTACAGGAGCCATATACAAACAAATATACTCACAGGTAAATGGATTAAACACACCACAGATGAATACTAGTGTGAAACCTTCAGTCCAATACTGAGTGCAGACATGAAAAACGAAATATTTGATTTGACTGCAATGAGGTAAGAGTCGCCCCCATTTGATAGTGTCATATGATGATTGGAGCTGAAGGTTTTTATGCCCCATGCCCAAAGGGAAAAGCTCAATGCTCAGCTTTATTCCACTACTTTCTATCTGTTTTAGCACACAAAGTATGAGAAGAATTATAGATGTTGAGTCAGTGAGCAGAAATGAGTCAGTGCAAACTCCCAAGAATTGTATAAATGGCTATATAAACAAATGAAAAATGTATTTTGTTCATAATTAATATTATTAACATCCCAGGGTGAAAAAAAAAATATTTTTTTTTCTTTATTTTTCTTTAACAATAATAAAATTATTATTTATAAAGAATGTCAATATTATTATTAAATCTATATTAAATCATCTTTAAATTATATTATAATTTTATGATTCTAATATAATTTTATGTAAAAAGGTAATTACCTTACTTTATGTAGTCTAATTTCTTATATGTAATTTATTTTTTACAGCTGATGAGTTTGCAGAAGAGTAAACTGTGTGTGTCTGTAGGCAAACTCAGCAAGTGTGCGATCAGTGTGTGTGATGGAATAGAGCGCATGATAAATGAGTGACCAGTGACTACCTGAGACTGCAGCACATTAGTACATAGTACTATAAACTACAAGCCATACAAACACACTGAACATTACAAATCATGCACAGTCTCTACAAAGAGCACACACCTTCACCTAAAAGTGTTAGGAGCAGCGTAAAGATGAGTACAGTAAAGCTCCATTACCTCTGAAGAAGGGCATGGTGAACGCTGCCTCCGATCCCCTCGTTTCTCCCTGCCTGCCCTGTCCCGGAGACCTCCGCCTCCTCCAACGCATCCCTGTACCGTCCGATAACACACACACCCTGCGCTGAATAAATGACAAGTCAGGAATGTGCGTTTTCCCTCGTGGACAGCATCATACTCTGAGCACAGACGCACACATGCACACGCACACACACACACACACCTAACACAGGAGTTCATAGGACGAGAGGATGCAGCTGCTTTTCCTTTCACACTTTCTCCCTCTCGCTCTCTCATCAGTTCTGTGTCTTTCCATCCTCACTGCAGCAAATTCTGTGGCGTCAGCCTCAAATCACAGCTTACACACACACACTCGCGCAAACAGGGCATCACTGTTGAAAAGCAACCAGCACATTCACACTGTTTCACCGTTATGAAACACCTGCTGTCCTCACATCACGTACTAATGGATCTACAGCCTCTATATTAGTGGTTGTCCACCGTTGTTGTTGTTTTTTTTCAGGAAAGATTTCACATTGGTGATGCAACGCAGTGCCAAAAACTAGGTAGCTTTTTTTGTTTTGGGTGTTTTTTTGTTTTTTTTTTTAGGATACAATATCATGCAATCTGTCCATGCTGGCAGTGTTTCAGCTACTACCTAATTTGTCTCTTTCTTCCAAGTGACAGACAAACTCTGATTAAATTCTGTGGAGTTTGATTGCTCACACAGTTTTGACACTGACAACAATAAAATATAGGCTTATTATCTTCCCCATTTTAAAAGCCTATTGATATGTTATGCTAATTATGCATGAATATATATGGTGAGTTGCATTTTATTTTTTCTACTTTTCTATTTTCACATTGTTTTGCTGCATTGTCTAATTCTACAAACACAGACCTGTGGCCCATTTTTCATTGCATTGCACAACTGCATGTGAAGAAACACGAATCATCACGTCCAAAGTCAGACACCTAGAAAAAGGACAATTACAGCCCACTAATTAAACGTCAGCAGAAGATGAAACCCAGAAATGAGCTAGCATTTTTGCTCCTGTGGTTCCATTGTTTTGAAGTCAATGGTTTTTTAATGGGTTCTTGGTTAAATGTCTGAAATAAAGTCTGTGGTTAACACAACCCTAAGATATTTTGACAATGTATCTTACAAAATAAAATACATAAGTAAAAACCCACTTGTGATTTTTTTTAAGCATTGATGTGTCTTAAAGCAGGCACCTGCTAGCAAGTGGCAAAATGGAACTACAGAGACTGGCATTAAAAGTCATCCCACCAAACAGGTAAACTCACCTACACACTTGTGTTGTATTAATACTCCTGCTCTTGCAAACTATTCTACTCACACTTGTAGATTTAAATAATTTCAATGATCTGTAGAAGGTTTAGTGATGATGTTGAAATTGTGCAACTGTTTTGTAGTTTGTTCATAGCCTAAGTTTAGATTTTTTATTTCTGACTCTTGTGTTTAGGCTTCATAAAAGTTGTGTTCATTTGTGAAGATTATCTTAATGAAAAAAACATCAAACACATAACAAGAATCATAGACTTTTGTTGGTCACAGAGCTTTTTTTCTATAATAGTCCAATGGATGTCAAGTGAACCTAATTTCTGTTAGGTTGGGCTATAAAAATACGTCATCCCTGCAGCACTCTATTTTTGCACATTATAACAAATCAAAGCTGGTTTACCCCTCCAGAAGTTTAGATCAGTAACACATTAAGAAATATAAAATCATATATTTTATAGTGAGGCACAGCCTGTCACCTGATTTTATTGCTACACTGGCAGTAACGTCAAATTTCATACACTTTATGGTGTCTGGCTAAAGGGAAGAGCAAGCTACTCTCGTTCACTCTACATCCACAGCAGAATTTGACACTTTGAGTGATGTGATGGCATCCACATCTGTTTCCCCGTGTTTGTGTTGTGGTCAGAAACACTCCAAAGGCTGGAAATTAGTGGCCAGTTGGAACCCATTTACAAGAAACATGCTGGACCCACTAGGGGAATCTGGGTTTGGTGATTTGGCTAAAGATGTGGAATAACAACCACTAAACAAAATCACTGCACTCACCATACAGCGTATTTTTGATGCATTAATCAGATGGCTCAGCTACTGTCATGCTGTGATGACTGTATAATTAAAATACATATTCCTTGAAAAGTTATTAATATGTTTTTTAATGTTATGATAAAATCAGTGAACCCAGTTGGAGTTTATTTACACCCACCAAACCCACTGCTGGCACTGCAAATAGTTTAATTTAAAATGTCTATTATGGTGATTAGTGTTACTATTAGTGAAGCAGTCATATTCATTTCAAATCAAAAACTGCTGTGAATAGATCATAAAGTCAGTGTACTATTACCTCGAGACCCACTAGTTCAGAAATCTTTAAACTGTTCGGAGTGTTTCATTGCAAAGATGTGTTTGCAAAAGACAATATTACAAGTTCTAGAATTAGATTTCGAGACCGATTGTCAAATATATCTGTAAAACTAGTTAGATGATTGAGATGAAGTTGTTAACAGTGTTTACTGGAGACCTGTTTGAACTGATTCAGTCTGATTTGACAAACCAAATGGGCATTTCACTGAAAAGAACCCCTTCAAAAGAAGTGGGAAATCAGGTTCTCCCCCGCTTGGGGTTCAAACAGAGCCAGTTTAAGAGGAGGGCTTGATTTCTTGCGACACCACACATTACTAGTTTTGCTTACTGACTTACATAACAACACCTTTCATCTACTAACAGCCTTGTTTCTGACCTAACCGCAGACTCCACAATGACAACCTCAATTACCACTTTAAGCTACCATAAGACAATGAATTTACTTAAATTCTCAGAGCATTTTATTAAACTTGTTAGGGTTTGCAGCTGTGTACAGTACACCTGTAATCTGTGTAACACAATCTCCAATAAACAGAGATCCTACAACTTTTTTCTTAATTTTGTGCCTTTTCTCCAATTCCGTCTGCTGTAAGCCACTTCACTTGCTCCCCAACATCTGGAAATCATTTCTCACCTATTACAACACTGCAGGCCATTTGTTGATCTTGACTAGGAGCCATTCTCAAACTAAATATCGATTCTTTTATTGCTAAGTAATTGTGTGCTGATAAAACACTACAGTGCCAGTATCAGGTGTAGATGCAGATGAACTAGAGTTGGTGTATTTAAAGGCACCGTAACATTTAGAGCGCTGCTCTGTTTATTCATTCTTATTATCTTACGGTTGTGAGTGGTGGGTCAGCTGAAGACCATACAATATAAACAGAGGGATTTTGTTTTCTTTGGCTGCCTGGTACTCAGACCATGAACAGAGAGTGAGACTTAAAGTGCACAACATGTAAAGCAGCATTGCTTGGAAAGATTCTGCCACATTCCAGCAATCATGTCCCAGTATGAAATGTCTCCATAGTAATGGCAGCTGCTACATGGAACTATCACAGGTCACATGACCCAGAATTATTCCCTCTTTGAGGTAACATGGGGTCACTTCAGCCAAAGCTAATGCTCAGTGCTCATAAAAAAGAACTGTTGTCTGGTTGCCATGGTAACAAGCAGATAATAGTTTCAGTCTGTTTGTGGATGGTTTTTGAGATAGTATGGATATTTCTGGTGCATCTCCAGCTACCTTCACATAAACAGCTGCTTTTGCACAGCTGTTCACAATAGTTAGGTTTAATCCTGTAAAAGACGAGGAGGGAGATGATGAAACACATTACAGTATGATGCAACGGTACACAGCTGCTAAACTTCATACAACACACTTTTCAAACGTCAGTGGCTGGTCTAAGTCTGTGGGATCTGTTTGTGAGTGTGTATGTTTGTCAAAGCCCAGAGGAAATGTAGTTCCTCTCTCTCTCTCTCTCTCTTTCGATAGGAATCTTAAAGGAGAAGACCAAGTAAGCACATAACGGGATTCACATAGTGTGTGAACGTGCCTGACATTTCCCAGCCTCTTTTCAAAACATATTAATGTCAAAAATGGAAAAAAAGAGGTTTAAACATGGAAAATTGGACTAAATGCAAAGCTAAAACTTGTACCCTTGTGACAAAGAAGTAAACATACTTTTAAAAAAAAAGAGTACTTATTATGGAAATAATATATTTTAAAGAATAGCTGAATGTAATGTTGTCGGACACTTAATTTCATGTGATTTACAGAAAAAGCAAATATATTATGTTAAATTTTTATTTTTATATTAAATGCAATTAGTTAAAAGTACTTTTTTACATACTAAAGTACTGTCAGGGGTGGTCATGGAGAGCATTTATTAACAAGAAAACTCAAATCAGGAAACACAAGAAATTTTTTTCCATATACAGGTCCTTCTCAAAAAATTAGCATATTGTGAAAAAGTTCATTATTTTCCATAATGTAATGATAAAAATTAAACTTTCATATATATTTAGATTCATTGCACACCAACTGAAATATTTCAGGTCTTTTATTGTTTTAATACTGATGATTTTGGCATACAGCTCATGAAAACCCAAAATTCCCTATCTCAAAAAATTTGCATACTTCATCCGACCAATAAAAGAAAAGTGTTTTTAATAAAAAAAAAAGTCAACCTTCAAATAATTATGTCCAGTTATGCACTCAATACTTGGTCGGGAATCCTTTTGCAGAAAGTGACTGCTTCAATGCGGCGTGGCATGGAGGCAATCAGCCTGTGGCACTGCTGAGGTGTTATGGAGGCCCAGGATGCTTCGATAGCGGCCTTAAGCTCATCCAGAGTGTTGGGTCTTGCGTCTCTCAACTTTCTCTTCACTATATCCCACAGATTCTCTATGGGGTTCAGGTCAGGAGAGTTGGCAGGCCAATTGAGCACAGTAATACCATGGTCAGTAAACCATTTACCAGTGGTTTTGGCACTGTGAGCAGGTGCCAGGTCGTGCTGAAAAAAACGAAATCTTCATCTCCATAAAGCTTTTCAGCAGATAGAAGCATGAAGTGCTAGAAAATCTCCTGATAGCTAGCTGCATTGACCCTGCCCTTGATAAAACACAGTGGACCAACACCAGCAGATGACATGGCACCCCAGACCATCACTGACTGTGGGTACTTGACACTGGACTTCAGGCATTTTGGCATTTCCTTCTCCCCAGTCTTCCTCCAGACTCTGGCACCTTGATTTCCGAATGACATGCAAAATTTGCTTTCATCCGAAAAAAAAAGTACTTTGGACCACTGAGCAACAGTCCAGTGCTGCTTCTCTGTAGCCCAGGTCAGGCGCTTCTGCCGCTGTTTCTGGTTCAAAAAGCACACGCCTGTGCACGGTGGCTCTGGATGTTTTCTACTCCAGACTCAGTCCACTGCTTCCGCAGGTCCCCCAAGGTCTGGAATCGGTCCTTCTCCACAATCTTCCTCAGGGTCCGGTCACCTCTTCTCGTTGTGCAGCGTTTTTTGCCACACTTTTTCCTTCCCACAGACTTCCCACTGAGGTGCCTTGATACAGCACTCTGGGAACATCCTATTCGTTCAGAAATTTCTTTCTGTGTCTTACCCTCTCGCTTGAGGGTGTCAATGATGGCCTTCTGGACAGCAGTCAGGTCGGCAGTCTTACCCATGATTGCGGTTTTGAGTAATGAACCCGGCTGGGAGTTTTTAAAAGCCTCAGGAATCTTTTGCAGGTGTTTAGAGTTAATTAGTTAATTCAGATGATTAGGTTAATAGTTCGTTTAGAGAACCTTTTCATGATATGCTAATTTTTTTAGATAGGAATTTTGGGTTTTCATGAGCTGTATGCCAAAATCATCAGTATTAAAAAAAATAAAAGACTTGAAATATTTCAGTTGGTGTGCAATGAATCTAAATATATGAAAGTTTAATTTTTATCATTACATTATGGAAAATAATGAACTTTTTCACAATATGCTAATTTTTTGAGAAGGACCTGTACACGAGATTGGACAACCAAGACTAAAACTCAGGACTATATAAACACAGCACTAAAAGAGAACCTAAATAAGACAGGTTGAATCAAATCAGCAACTATGGAAACAAATAGTAACATACTTAAAAACATAAGAAACAGTGATACCACCAAATGCAATAACAAACTATAAGTCTCCTAGCAGATGAATACAAAACTAGATGTAACAACAAGAAGTATATCTTTATATGTAATGTCATGATTACTTCTGTTGTCTTTGAAATATATGGTTAAAGTGTACTGTTAAATGTACTGACAAGCATTTATGGTAAGTTAAAATCTAATTTAATTTCTATTGAAACGTGTATGTCATGTATTTAAATATATTTGTACAATTGCATTGTAATTGTGAATGATTTATTTAAATGATGAAGCTGCAATTTAGTTTTATTTAAAATATATTAAATGTAATAAAAAAAAACAGTTAAAATTAAAATTTAAAGTGTTTTACATGTTTTATTATGTAAGTCAACATATCAAAATTAGTGTACTTCTTTAAACCACAAAAAAAGATGGAAACATTATTTAAAATATCCTGCAAAGTAATACTATAAATTTGACATTATTACAAAATGTGCTAAAGTGCGTTAAGTAATTTAGTTATGAAAATTTTATCTTTTTGCATTTTTTAAATATCTTTTTAAGATTTGAATTACACTACAAGTGTGCATTCAATACAATTAAGCACACTTCTTTTTCAAAAGGGTATGCATTTTGTGACAAATACTAAAAGTCATATTTAAAATCCAGTTAAAGGAATAGTTCACCTAAAAAAGATTACTTGGTTGTCTCTTGACAATGCTCTAACATCACACGCAGATGGCAACGCAATCTTGCTAACCTGCATCCTATCTCTACATCCTTTAATGCACCTCTTTCTTTCTCTGTGGGTCTCTGGAACTGTCAGTCAGCTGTCAACAAAGCAGACTTCATTTCTCCTTTTTCTTTACAATCCACACTCAGTTTCTTGGGCTTGACTGAGACTTGGATTCATCCAGAAGACTCAGCAACCTCAGCTGCTCTAACAATTTCTCTTTCTCTCACACCCCCCGTCAGGTTGGCCGGGATGGGGGCACTGGTCTGCTCATTTCTAAAAAGTGGAAATACTCAACCCACTCTCCCCTATGCAATTATAACTCATTTGAATCTCATGCAATTGCTGTAACAGCTCCTATAAAACTACATGTTGTTGTAATTTATCGACCTCCTTGGCAAATTCTAGGCACCCTCCAAGAGGAGCTGGATGGGCTGCTGTCCTCATTCCCGGAGGATGGCAGTCCACTTTTAATCTTTGGTGACTTTAACATTCATCTGGACAAGCCTTATGCTACAGACTTCCATTCACTCCTTGCCTCATTTGATCTCAAACGACTTGCCACTACAAGCACGCACAAATCAGGCAACCAACTTGACTTAATTTACAAACAAAATTGTATTGCAGATAACATTTTGGTAGAACCCCAACATATCTCTGACCATTTCTTCATTACATTTAAACTACATTTTGTTACCTGTGTGCCACCAACCCCTATACCGGTTACCTTTAGACTAAACCTTCGCTCCCCTTCACCCTCCCATCTTACCTCTGTAGTTTCCTCCTCTCTTCCCTCACCTAACCATTTCTCATCTCTGCATGTGAATGCAGCAACTAACACTTTATGCTCTACTTTAACCTCTTGTCTAGACGATATTTGTCCTCTCTCCTCCAGGCCAGCACAGGCTGCCCCTTCTAACCCCTGGTTATCCAATGTTCTTTGTAAACATCGGACCAAACTCAGGGCAGCAGAGAAAAAATGGCGCGAATCCAAAATCCGTCAGACATGAATATGTATCAGTCTTTGCTTTCATCTTTCTCTGCTGAAGTCCATACTGCCAAATCTTCATAAACGGCGCTCCAGACACATGTAATCTCTTCAAAACATTTAATTATCTCCTCTGTCCCCCTCCACCACCTCCCACACCTTCTATAACAGCTGATGATTTCCACATTCCACATGCCACATTCTTCACAGACAAAACTAGAACAATCAGTAGTCAATTCTCAGCCCCACACACACAGGACCTCAAACTAACCACACCCACTGCTAAAACTCCCATTTTCTCCTTTTGTCCCCTCACTGAGGCAGAAGTATCTTATCTTCTCCTCTCCAGCCATCCTACAACATGCCCTCTAGACCCAATCCCCTCACACCTTCTCCATGCAATCTCTCCTACACTCTTACCAGCACTCACACATCTCTCCTCACAGGTACCTTCCCCACTGCATTTGTGCAGGTTCGGATAACCCCACTGCTCAAAAAATCTACATTAAACACCTCTTATAGACAGCTACAGACCTGTCACTCTCCTTCCTTTCATAGCGAAAACCCTCAAACGAGTTGTTTTCAACCAGGTATCATTGTTTCTTTCACAGTACAACAAACTGGACACTAACCAGTCAGGTTTCAGGAGTGGCCATTCAACTGAGACTGCGCTACTGTCAGTCACGGATGCTGTGCGGATTACAAAAGCTGATTCCAAATAATCAGTTCTTATTCTGCTAGATCTATCTGCTGCTTTTGACACTGTCAATCATCAGATCCTCTTGTCTGCCCTCTCAACACTGGGCATCACAGGGATTCCACTTCACTGGTTTGAATCCTATCTCACTGGTGGGTCTTTCAGGGTGGCCTGGCGAGGGGAAGTATCCAAAGCACATCAACTGGTCACTGGGGTTCCTCAGGGATCAGTTCTTGGACCCCTCCTCTTCTCCATATACACTACATCACTGGGTCCCATCATACAGGCACATGGCTTCTCCTACCATTGCTACGTTGATGACCCACAGCTCTATCTCTTATTTAAACCAGATGATCCAACGGTAGCTGCACGGATTTATGCTGCCTGGCGGACATCTCGGCATGGATGAAAGAACATCACCTACAGCTCAACCTGGCAAAGGCTGAGCTTCTTGTCTTCCCTGCCACTCCAACTCTACAGCATAATTTCACCATCCAGCTAGGCTCTTCTACAATTATCCTATCAACTTCGGTCAGAAATCTTGGTTTAATCTTTGATGACCAGCTGACCTTCAAAGACTACATTGTAAAGACTGCTCGATCTTGCAGGTTTGCATTGCACAACATCAGAAAGATCAGGCCCTTTCTAACGGAGCATGCTGCACAACTTCTTGGCCAGGCCCTTGTCATTTCAACCCTGGACTACTGCAATGCTCTTCTGGTTGGACTTCCATTAAGCACAATCAAACCTCTACAAATGATTCAGAATGCAGTGGAACAGCTGGTCTTCAAAGAGCCCAAAAGAGCCCTTGTTGCACCTCTCTTTATCTCCTTGCACTGGCTACCGGTTGCGGCTCGCATCAAGTTCAAGACATTGAGGCTTGCATATAAAACAGCCACAGGCTCAGCACCCACCTACATCCGTTCACTACTATGAATCTACAGCGCCTCCAGAAGTCTGAGTTCCGCTAGTGAGCAACGCCTCGTGGTACCATCACAGAGAGGCTCAAAATCACTTTCCAGAACATTCTCGTTCACCATTCCTGGCTGGTGGAATGATCTTCCCACCCCTATCCGGAATAATGAATCACTGACAATTTCAAGCGACAGCTGAAAACTCTCTTTTGACGCTACTTTACTACTTTAAGTTGCTTTGGATAAAAGCATCTGCAAAATGACTAAATGTAAATGTAAAAAAGAGAAGTTACCCACCCTCAGGCCATACAAGAAGTAGATTAATTTGTTTTTTCAGATTTGGAGGAATTAAGCAATACATCACTTACTCACCAAAGAATCCTTTGTGGTGAAAGAGTGTTGTTACCTGTGGATTATTGTGATTTTTATTTTTACACTTTTGTTTGAACTCATTATAACAGCATTCTCATTCTGTCTGGACCCATTTACTGAAAAATAATCACTGGTGAGCAAGCGATGTAATACTGAATTTCTCCAAATGTTCAGATGGAGAAACACTCTAATCTACATCTTGGATAGCCTGAGGGGCGAGTACATTTCCAGCTAATTTTCATTTTTGGGTGGACTATTCCTTTAAGCAAAAGTGTATCTGTTTTTGTAATGTTTCAGTGTGTCTGGGGGCCAAAAGCATGTCGACCTCTGCTACATTACAACACTATTGTGTCATAGTAAGCACTGGATGGACTGTAATGTATTACACACACACACACTCTTTGGTCTAGTCTTGGAGCCAAACACTTTCTTTCCAAGAGTTGCACAACTGCCTAGAGATGGGACGCCAGGACAGGAAAGGCAAGCAGTGACTTACATATGTTCAACATAAAAACACACACAAAATGTCTGCACAGCACAACTCTGTCTTGAGAGAGCACGCTGGAACTGAGTTTCTCTCCAGATACGTCTACAGGCATCTGGCAGACAGACACACTATGTTATAGAATTTATGTGTCAATTCTTCTTAGTTGCTAGCCCAAAAAAATACATTAAATGTAGAAAGAAATAGAGATTCTGGAGGTGGAAGCTCTTGGACTTGTTGCGCAACTGTTGCATTTCATTTTAGACTAATTGATTCCTTTTGTGCTTGTTGTTTTATCTTTGGTAAAAAGGTCAAAGTGAGAAATAATCCAACTTGAGATGGAAATATTGCATTGTATTTTGTCATAATACAGCATGAGAGGTGACAACATCTTAACTATGATTAGGTCTATGAAAAGAAAAGTTCTGGATGGGTTTTTTATTCACTGATATGATCATCATTACTATGGCAACTCAGGAGCCCAGACCAGAAGAGCTAAAGGAGCAAAACAGCCAAAAATAAGACAATTTGAAGTTTCTTCTCAATTCAGATGAATATACTTGCCACTCTGTCCTTGAATACTCTGGCCCACTTGCTTTCTCCTTCTATCCTCCATTTCTCTGATCTTCTGTCTCACTCATTCCATCGATCCTTGCTCTCTCACACACTCTATTAAAATTCCAGTTAATCTTGCTGACTATAAAAGACACTGAAAAAAGGAAACGGCTTCACTCAGTTCAGAGCATTCTTCACACTTTGCCTCTAAAAGTCAGGGGTATAATCTCTATATAAATCTCCAAACATTAATATGAAAGTCACTGCGAGATTCAAATTCATAATCTGCACCAGATCCATGACACTTTGCACATAACAATTTACAGATATATGAAACACTCAGTAAGGGAGAAAAACTCAAAATGCTCAGAATAAATCATGTTTATTCTTTTAACAGTATATTTTGAGAATGTCCGATTTGCTTATTGTTTTTTCTTGGAAAGAACAGTGCAGTTGATGTCAAACAATGATCAGTATCAACTTACATATGCTGAACACTTGGCCAATAACCATAATTAGTACATTTAAATTCTATACTATTTCTGTGTTAATAAATTACAAAAAAAATCATTACAATCAATCACTTTAAATGCAACATTTTTTAAGTCAGAGTGGGTGCTTCTTCTGCCGCTTCCAGTTATTAAAGCTGTACAAAAACTATATATCGGCTGATATTGCAAACTGCTACTTGTTATCATCTTATTTTAATTTATTATCAGAATCATAAACATACTAGTTTGGAACACAAATGATTTTACTGTTAATAAAGATTGGCCAATGAATGAAAAGTCTCACACATTTACAGAAAATAGCTTACTTCTGCGTTGCAAAGTAAGGTAGATAAAATACAGTATGAAAACGTACATTAATTATTTAAATTCATTTCCTTAAAAATACATTTGACAGTGTTTTTAAATTATTAGTGCTTTTTTAAGATTTAAGTGAAATATCTAAAATATCTCAAATCAAATCAAATATCTAAAAAAATATATAAATAAATAAATTAAAGTGTATCTAAATCACAATGTAGGAGAGAGAAGAAAAGCTTTAAGAGCTGGAGCCATAGCCTCCGGGGCAACTCAAGTTTGAGGGCCAGGACTCCCGGCTCATGATCCTTTCCCAATCCCAATCTCTCTTCAACTGTCCTATCAAACTAAGGCAAAAAAGCGCTAAAACTGAACAAAAAAGAGAGAGAGAGAGAGAGAGAGAGAGAGAGAGAGAGAGAGAGAGAGAGAGAGAGAGAGAGTGAGAGTTGAACAAAAGAGAGAGAGAGAGAGAGAGAGAGAGAGAGAGAGAGAGAAGTTTTAAGGATCACAACACTTGATCCTTCTGTCTTCTGCCTAAATACACACATACCTCCACTTGGTCTTGTGACTTTCACATGAATGCCTGAGAAATGAGGCAGCAATCACTGGAGTTGACTGACATTCAGGAAGAGCTGAATCAACTATCAGTTTTAATTCAATTGCAAAACTGGCCCTGCTTCAGTCACTGTAAAAACAAGCCTCCAGTCTGCTCCTTCACTTCCTGTCCCCATCAAACAGTCTCCAGAGGGACCTGACCTCAGCCCCCAGCCGAAGAATCCACTGCATACAGAGATCCACATCAATCATTTATCTTCAACATGTCAAAGCATGGCAGAAGTTCAAGCTACTAATGCTTCACAATTACAGTATTAAACAAATACAGTACCAGTGATCTCCTCCTGAACACAGTAGTTTCTACTGTGGTCTGCCACTGTAAAATGATAAGGACAGAGGAAAAGAAGCACTCCATCACTCTGCCAAACGTGCTGGGCTTAGGGTTAAGCTAAACAATACAGAGAGGCTTTCTCTGATAAGACAAAGGAAATGGATGGAGGAAATATTCTGCACATCTTCAGATGGTGAAAGTTGGCGAGGTTTATCTAGTTTCAGTGCACAGAGCAGTGTGGGAGGTGTCAGGAGGAGTGGATGCCAAATGCGTCTCAAATGCAAATGGGATAGATTTAAAAACAACAGATTATAATGTGAAAGTTAAACACAAAGCCAAGTGTGAATGTAATGTGTTTGTGGCATGGAACAGTGCATTTGTTTACTGTTCATTAAGAAGTGAAAGTGTTGGTCACTATCCTAATACTTGAATAGCTGTCAAATGACTTCAACTGACACTGATTTCTTCTGTTTAAACAAGACCAGCTTTTGTTTGTTCACTATACTTTTGTGGCTGTGACATACGATAGCAATTTCTCCCTCTCCAATGCAGCCTAGATACACTTAGTAGTAATAACAGTAAAAACTGACAACACAAGTCACAAACTAATCTACAAAAAGATACTAGAGCTGATTCTGTTCTTTTACATAAATTTATCATGGTAACCATAGTTTCCCAAACGCCATAGTTACAACATGGTTATAAAAATAAATGTAAAAAAAATGGCAAAAAGACTATACTACACAATAAAAGCAATTAAAAATGTTTAATCAAATTAACTATTTTGACGGTGGGCTTTAGAGGTCAAAATCAACATGCATTAGAAGAATGAGTTAAATTTGACCCAGAAATATTTTATATTTTATTTATAAGGTGACACATTATTGAAATTGTTCTTTATGTTGGGATACAATAGAGCAGTAATAAAAAAGAGAAAAAAGGGGGGAAAAGTGCCTACAGCACTTTCTTAAACACCTGCAGTACTGCAACAAATTGCCTTATGAGGAATGGTTTTTTTTTGTTTTTGTTTTTTTCTGGAAGTTAATTAATAAAAAGCACATAAGGCAGCAGCTCTGTATACAATGTTTATTAACTAATATTAGAATAATATACAAGTTGAAGGCCTATTTGAGCCATTATGAAATGCTATGTGATTAACCAGGAAACCTGACACCCTTTGTAAAAAGAAATTGTATTCCAAAATTCGTTAACATTTCTTACTTGTCAAACTGTGTTACTTCATCAGTATTAAAAACTTTTTTTCTCTGTCATATTAAATATCATATCATATTCTTTGGCACCAAAATAAAAACACACCTGTTGACCTGTTAAATACTTTTCAGTGTGGGTCAAATTTGACCCCTATGATTCCTAGGACAAACAATACCTGTAGCAACTATATTTAAAGAAACCACCATTTCTTGATAAAGGGTTGTTGTTATTATTCAGGGACTTTGGTTTATTCTTTTTGAACTAAAAACTAGGTTCATGCAGTGACAGACTAGGTTCCAACAGGACCATCAGCCCTTCATCTCTACATATACAAATTTACATTACAGCGAGAATAGAAACAGCTACATTTAGAGACTGAACACAAGATGTATAGAATTAATAAAGACGCTATTGTTCTCAAAATATGCCCAGCAGCCCAAGAATGAAAGTCAAGTGATGTTTCGTTTACATAGTTTACAAAATGCGCACGATGTTGTTTGGTGAATGTAAACACATTAGTAAGGAAGACCCTGAACTTGACAATTAGCTAAGTGAGTAAACAAGTCATCCACACACATCTATAAGCCAGCAAGAGGGTGTGAAGTACTAAAAAAAGTTCCTACTTGTGGCCGGCGGCTTGGTGGCCAGTGCTGAGATGTGCTTCTGCAGGCTGATAAGTTTATTCTCCAGAGCTCCGGAGCGGTAGCAGATGGAGGCGAGCTCTCCCTCCAGCTCCTCCAGGATGCTCACCGAGTGACGGGATAAATCCGACAGCTGCCGGAGCACCGCGCACAGAGTCAAGCCGCACACATCCACCAGATCCGTGAACATCGCACCGCGCGCGCGACTCTTGCACACATCTTCAGGCACTATGGTCCTCTTGCAGAAGGGCATCTTTTCTGCTGTTATGGTAATCTCCCTTTAAAAGTGCGTGTTTCGCCAGCGCCGAAGAGTGTTGGCGGTGACTCTTGCTCGGGATTGCGTGTACAGTGGAGGCATTTTATGCATTGTAATTGTTTGTCCACTGTGAGGAGCTCTGCAGCGCTCCAGTTCACACTAGATCTCTGCAAATCACAGCTCCGAATTCCCATGAACTGCGTCTGAGAGACCTCACCCACTCGTGCAACAAGACCATATGAGCTGAATCTTTCACGAAAACTCAGCTGTGCTCTGCGCATGCTCACAAAGGTTTTAAAAGTGTCTCCCAACAAGACTGAGAACAATGAGAGTAATAAAAACCCTTTCTTCAAGTCACATATTCTAACTCTGCATTTGCCAATCCCTAAATACACATCTGGCCTAGTGTGTGTGTGTGTGTGTGTGTGTGTTTGCATGTTCCCCCACCCTGAACCAGAACTTGGCTCACGTAGATGTTTTGTTCATCCAGTCTTTCCACACTGGATGGCGAGAGAAAGCGTACAGTCTCTGTGAAGTCTAAATGATGAGGAGAGGAGGGGAGAGATGGGCTGAGAGTCTTCTGTTTTATAATCTTATCAGGTATGTTTCTCTGAGGCTTCATCTGAAACCTTATCTCATACAGGGAATTGATTGGAAACATCTGGGCCTTGTTTTGCCACAGTGTATGACTGTCTTCATTGTTCCTGGTTCCCCACCCCACTCCACGTGCCCCCCCCCCCCCCCCCCCCCACCCCCCCCCCCCCCCCCCCCCCCCCCCCCCCCCCCCCCCCCCCCCCCCCCCCCCCCCCCCCCCCCCCCCCCCCCCCCCCCCCCCCCCCCCCCCCCCCCATCCCCCCCCCCCCCCCCCCCCCCCCCCCCCCCCCCCCCCCCCCCCCCCCCACCCCCCCCCCCCCCCCCCCCCCCCCCCCCCCCCCCCCCCCCCCCCCCCACCCCCCCCCCCCCCTCATTGTTCCTGGTTCCCCACCCCACTCCACGTGGTTTACTTTATGGCAATCCTCCCCCTCGTTTCGTTGAAAGGACTATTTTCTGCTCTTCTGTTCCTGGTTTCTTTTAATGTCTCCTGCGATGGAGTGTTTCTGCCCAGTTTGATTGGAGGGCTTGAGGCAGTCTGGCAAGGCTCACGTTTCATTTTCAGAATATTATATTTTTGCAAACATGTCCATGGGGTAGCCAGACTCTTATTAACTTATAGCGGACCAGATACCATGTCATAAATGAGGAAAGGCTTCAAATCTGACCTTTTTGTTTGATATGATTTAAGTGATTTATTTCCACATTTTAAATGTGTGATGACTGCGATAGCCCAAAAATGTCAGAAATATGATATACTGTCAACTATGAGATGAGATTCAAAATCATGAGATACTAAATAATATTTCTGAGTTATAAAGTTGAAATTTCATTATTTAAACTGTCATAATTCGGACTTTATGTGATATTTTTTCTTCCATCTTTGAATGCGTGATGACTAAAAAGACTATTTCTGCCACAAAGGGGTAAAAAAAAATCACACTAATTTCAACTTTTTTGTCATTTTTACTTTATCTGATATTTTATGCCATTATGACGACTTACAAAAGTTTTTTTTCTTATGTAGCAGAAATGGTCTACCATAGATAACAGAGAAACACCTAACAGAAGTCCATCAGAAGTCAATGAGTGCTTTCAGGATGATTATGCTTTCAAATGCAGCAGAATGTTTAAACTCAAGGACACCAGAGCCTGTGTGTTTTTAGTTTGTATTGCGTTCTGGCAGACAGCCCCTGCAATGTGTGTTGAGGTGAGCCGTGCTGTGCTGCTGTGGACCAGCAGGCCAAAGGCTGCAGGAGGAACAGGCTGAAGCTCAGCACGACCCATATGGCCTTCTGGAGATGAGCCTCAGCTATGTGGCACAAGAGGAAAACATACACACAGGTGTGTTCTAATCTTATAATACCACACAAACAACAAATCCAAAAGCAGAATCATTTATACAAATATTTGCTCTAGTTTATAAACACCCACTCATTCAAACATTGCCAAAGCCAAGGTGCTGTGCTGCTTATTTGATTGAGATAACTCCAGTGAGCATGTTCAGACTCATCTTTAATCATTCTAGCTTTTCCTCAACTATGTTTATAATACATAGCTCTACCTGCTGAAGAGCAAGACAGCAAGTGCATGTAAAATTTTTGATTTAAAAATAATATATGTACATATAAATAATAATAAACAATTAAAGTATGTCATGTGTGTACATGAACAGAAACATGTCTGTCCTCCTGCTTGAAAATATTTGTATCGTATATCTATTTAGGGACTGACAAATTTAGTTTACTGACATGTTAAAAAGCCAAATAAAAAAACCCACCCACTTCATTTCAACAATGGTATCAATCAGTGAAAGGCTTACTTTGGTGTGATACCGCACCCACAGCACTTGGTGTCAGTACAAGTACAAATCAACTGTCAATTCAGCCATTCTTTACACTGTGGAATATGCAATAGATATGAAATATATGTATGGTAACCTACCAGTACAATAATGGCTATGAAGATCATGGCCAAAAAAAAAAGAACAACACTATCTCCAGTCTTCGTATGAAAACTGAGTGCTGAGGGATGCACACAAGATTCTGAATCTTGAATTTGAAATGTTGCCATCAAGCAGAAGAGGTTAATAACAGAAGAGGTTAATATCAACCGGGTTTAAGAATTAACTAATTCCATTTAGTCAAGATATTTAATATCACTAATAGTAATAGACGACTACAGTGCAAGCTCTTCAAGGTTTTTGTGATTATGCATGTGTTAATTCTGAGGTATATGAGCCCCAAACAAATCTCTGCTTGGGGATAATAAAGTAACAGCCTATCCCAACACTTCCTACAGGTCTACTTTTACATATTTATATTTTCAATACTTCTAAATATTTGTTCAGTAGTGCCCGGACAACACAATTTATTATTTGTGTTTTGTTAAGCTTCTAATAAAGTGATAAAGCAGTTGTCATCATTTTACAAAATATATGGCCTGAAGAATGAAAGCTGTATCATACACTTGGAAAATTATGAGCTATATCACCACTTATCGACACTAGAGGTGTGACAATACAGACAGATGAGACAAAATACAGATACTTGGTTCACTTCAACAAGACGATATTTTAATACTTTAAAAAAAATTTAATTGACAAAATATTTGCCTTTTAATTACAGAAAGTAAAACAATGCAGTTGTATTTTGAAATATTTTAACTAATCTAGGGCTGTAACTAATGATTATTTGGGTAATCAAATAATCTACTGATTATTTTGACAATTGATTTATCTGATATTTTTCCGTAACAAACAGACATAAGTGCAAACCAGGCTTTAGTATGACTATTTATATAAACTAACAATGAGACAATAATAATTTGCTCAAATAAAATATCAAAACCAAGTTATTTCATGGTTTTATTGAACAACACTGTTAAAAAACAATGTGATATGCCTATACATAATATGAACATAACCAACTTAAGTCCATTATGTATTTATAACAAATACCTGCAGAGGGCGCCAACGGCCTGGTGACGTTTCATTTGACAGCGTTATTAAACATGTTTAAATCCATTCAATTTTAATATATGGCCACATGCAAACGCAGTAACTTATTTTGAATCGCGATGTACAATAAATGGCATATTTAGAAACAGGTTGACATTCTCCTGTGTTGGCAAAGTCTTATAAATGATTTACGTTACAAATCTAGTGAGAGAACGCCCTTTTCCCAGACGTGTATTAAGCAATTCAAATTCACAGCATATACAGAGGAAGAGTTAGCCCCTTTCACACATACAGTCTTTACTGGTAAATTATCAGTTAGTTACCGTTAAGAGATCATGGACCTTTTGAAAAATCCCGGTAAATGTGTTTTGGCGATCATATCATTCTTATGGAGTTGACGCGATTACTCTGAGCTGTTTACAAAGCTCCGCTGCTTTATAATTAACCTTTCTACGTAAATATGTGCTAGATGGACATCTTTGACCATTGCGCCTCACAGCTTTTTGTCGCACTTCTCCATTCATCAGGGCTGCGACTCTGCAATTGGATACTATTATGAGCATCTTGTATTTATAAGAGCAAAATATTCTGATTGGCTAGTAATGTTAGTTTGGTTGAGAGTGAAAGCTGTGGTAGGCAAACTCAAGGACTAGAAAGTGATAACACTTTTTTTAAATATAGGATTTTTATTTCCCGCAGCCAAACGCTGCATGCCAGAGAACTTTAAGCCCTGGTTTGAGAACCACTGATTTGGTCAATCCACTTCATACTTAAAAAAAAAAAAAAAAAAAAAAAAAAAAAAAAAGACAAGATTCACTGTAGTTGTAAATAATTTTTTTTATTTCAAATCAAGGTGTTTGCTAGGCTGTTGACTTAGCTGCTGGTCTGTTTGGCAGCCAGTCTCTTGTCTCTCTCCTCAGCAATGGTCAGGCGGATACCCTTTCCACGAGGCAGGGACACCCATGGCTTGTTGCCCTGATGACAGACACACAGTATTAATACAACTATTAACTTGTAATACTGTAAAACAAAAGTAGTTTATTTAATCTGTAAAACCGCTTTAAATCCCACAACACCTGTAAGCATATAATTAATGTAGAAACGTGTGCACGCCATTGAGTAAAAAGTTCCCAGAGTCACATCTTAATTTTGAGCACTGCTTGAGCATATGCAAAGCCCAGTCAAATGCTTGCTAACAGCCCATATTAAAAAAGACACCAAACTTCTTGTACTGACCTTGCCGATGACGAAAATGTTGGAGAGCCTGGTGGCAAAGCTGTTGCCAGTGCTGTCTTTAACATGTACCACATCAAAAGAGCCAGGATGCTTCTCTCTATTGGTGATCACACCAATACGCCCCAAGTTAGCACCTCCAGTCACCATGCACATGTTGCCTATTTACACAGAAAAAAGAAAAATGACAATAAGTGGTGTGCTACTCAAAACAAAAGAAAATGAGACAGAAAAAGTTTAAGACAATAAGCTCACCAACCTGTCTCAAACTTGATGAAATCTGTAATTTTGCCAGTGTCCAGGTCAATGCGGACGGTGTCGTTGACCTTGATCATAGGATCAGGGTAACGAATGGTGCGGGCATCATGGGTCACCAGATGGGGGATTCCCTTTGTGCCGATGAGGATTTTCCTCACCTTGCACAATTTGTACTGAAAACAGGACAAAAGCATTAGCTCATAAGACCTGCTCTAATCCTACCGCTGAGATCTTGTCATACTATCCATTATTTGTCATACTGCACAAGAATATTAAGCTCACCTTGGCCTCCTCATTTGTGATGCGGTGAACTGTAAAGCGACCCTTGACATCATAGATCAGTCTGAAGTTCTCGCCCGTCTTCTCAATGCTGACCACATCTGAAAGAACGACAGCAAAACATTTCATTAACGCATGACCATCAGATTGTCACCTCAGCTTATGTTTTATAACATCCTGCTAAACAGCCTGCCGCATCCATCACCTGAGGTGGAAAATCAGTCACAGCAGATTAATATCCTGTTGGCACCTACTAGGCAAGTATGGGTGCACAGTGGAAACGCTGTGTGAAGAAGAGTGCTATAACAACACTGAAGGATTAGTCACTCAATGACGATTGCGGTTCAACCATCTGTTAAGTTTCAGCTCACACGCTCAATTATGAGTGCCAGTGCAGAGACCGGAAAGACTTTATTTTTAAAGACGATACCATGGCAATACCACGGCTGAGGTGCCCTTGAACATTGCTCCGAACCCCCAACTGCTCCCTAAGTCGCCGCAGCATAAATGGCTGCCCACTGCTCCGGGTGTGTGTTCACAGTGTGTATGTGCACTTTGGATGGGTTAAATGCAGAGCACTAATTCAGAGTATGGGTCACCTTACTTGGCTGTATGTCATGTCACTTTCACTTTTTTTTTTTAATGCAATACACTCAGCAGACAACTAGATGACTGATATTAGTTCAAAAAATAAATAGGTTTTGTGGCCAAATGAATCACTTTGCATGCCCTAAGGTGCCAAAGTGTGGCTACACACACCTCACATTTATAGCTTTTACATTTCAGAAAAAAAAAAAAAAAAAACTGAATTTCTGAAAATCTGAAAGCAGTTGATGGAGATTTACTACCAATCACAGAACTGGCTTTACTGACGAGATGCGCGTGGCAATCGCATGCTATTCATTGCACAGCCCTAACACATCCTAAACATTGTCTGACCTAAACACCTACCCAATGCATAAATACAGACGCTGATATATGCCAATGGCCTGAACAAGTGCATATGACCTTAGCTAAAATTGTAAAATTAGCTGAGGTTGTTGAAAGTTCAAAAGCATGTTTCCAGCTGAAGAGCAAAAAAAGTTATTTGTGAAGCACTTCAATATTATGCATCTGTGGGACTTGGGGATTAGAAACATTAAAAAAAAAAAAAAACTGAAGGACTTGAATAGCACATTTAGACATCACAGATTAAAGGTCCAGATAGACAGTTTCATCACACAAAATATTATACTTTAATATTTAGGCTCTAAAATATGTCTAAATGCTCCTTATTCTGTTCCCACCAGAATTTAAACAGTTTCACCACAAAATATTCTTACACTTCTCATAAAATCTAAGACTGTTTGGATGCATTGCTTTAGCAAATCATTGTGATACAGCTTAGTGCACTTTGTGCTGCGTGATTTTTTTTACAGTGAAGTGTGACACTGTGTTCATTTACACACATCCAGGTCACAACCCAATGTTCTCAGTGTCACGGTTCACAGACCATTCAGTAAACTATCTGCATGTGCTGTCAGTTTAACATGCATTTGAGAAAGCAATGTGCAACAGTTACACTTTCACATTTGCATTACTTCCAAAATGTTGTGGACAGATGACAGCATTTCAATGGATTTGTAATGAGATGCACAGAAACTTGGTCTTGGTCTAAAGAAAAGCTCAAAGGTTTAACACTTACAAGTCAAGGCAAATACTGTCTTTTAACTATGAAATTAAGTCTAGTCGTATTATAATAGTACTAGTTCCATCTTGCTTTAATCAGTAGGTTCACAGATGACTACTAAAACAGCAGTGCAGCAGAACTCACCCATGAAGCCAGTGGGGTAGGTGACATCAGTGCGGACCTTGCCATCGATCTTGATGAACCTCTGCATGCAGATCTTCTTGACCTCATCTCCGGTCAGAGCGTACTTGAGACGGTTCCTCAGGAAGATGATGAGGGGCAGGCACTCCCTCAGTTTGTGGGGACCGGTGGAGGGACGAGGAGCCTATAGAAACCGAACAACAAAAATCCACATCCATTTGTCAAGTCTGTAGAATGCATACAGTGTCACAGTACTTAGTCTCATTTTCTTAATCACTATATAAACTAACAAATAGTGTCTCAATTATACGTCAATGTGTATTCAGAAGGTCCACATGGCTCCTTAAAGACCATAGATCTGTACACATTTTTAAGGGTTTTCCTCAAACGCGCAGTCCATTTCTTTAAATCTAAAACCTTAACAAGAACGAAACTGAGCTCATCTTTAAGAAAGTAAAGCACCACTTACAAAGACTCCAGTGAGCTTGTCCAGCATCCAGTGTTTAGGAGCTGCGACGCGCTTCAGATGCTTCTTCGGTCCTCGGGCCTGTATAATAATACAAACAACTCAATCAGCTACAAGAGGATCGTTGAGAGCAGTCGATAGAAATATGTGCAGTAAAAACACAAATGCACGATATCAGTGTTCTGCACCAAGAACACTAAACCGGCCAAGAGCGGCCTTCACATCCTTTCCTGAGATTTCAATACAAAAACACTGAAGCGTGCTTTTTAAACAACGTGAGCTTTATAGAAATAACATGTTTTATTGATTCAGAAAGTATTAACACCATTGAACGTTTAAAACCTATCATTACACCACCCAGAAACAGTGAGTCCCCTTCACCGCTGAGCTACTGAAACCCGTTACCCTTTTAACTAGCACATCTGCGCTTATTTGGGACAAATAGTGTGTCGTTCATCTTCGATGGGGTAAAAGAGCAGTATT
This sequence comes from Cyprinus carpio, assembly GCF_018340385.1. Classification (NCBI taxonomy): domain Eukaryota; kingdom Metazoa; phylum Chordata; class Actinopteri; order Cypriniformes; family Cyprinidae; genus Cyprinus; species Cyprinus carpio. The sequence goes on along the minus strand of NC_056578.1, from coordinate 29,398,259 downwards.
TGGAACAGGACTGCACACCTCAGCTCTTTTGAAACGTTGATGATTGTGGATTATTTTGGGAGGCTATCGTGAAGGAAATGCACTCACCATGTTGGAGTCTGCGGAAAAGACCCAGCACTTCCTGTCAGCGGAAAATAAGCTAAACTACCGGCGCCGAAGAAGGACACGCGACGCTTCTCCTGTAAGTCCTACGAGCGTGTGCCATCTAGTGGGGAGGCAGGACTGTAATCACTTCAACTCAATAGTACTGACACAGGCATGTGTATCGTTTGAGATAATGTTGTGCTATAATGCGCTATAATCAATGTCTTGAGCCTCCTTCGATTTTTTTCTTTATAAATGTATAAGTGTATGTTTCCTACATACGGGGCCTTTTTGGTTATTCCTGGTACGCAGAAGTTGCCACTACTGTAGCCTACTGAATACAAAGTCCAACTTACAATTTTAAAGACATTCAAATCAAAGCGCATTCTTTTATGACAATGTCACAATTGAGTAAACACCAGAATGAATTTTAGCTAATTTTACTACTTTAGTGCTATGCATAAAAAGTGAAATTAATAGGATATTACAGTTGTTGTTTGTTTGTTTGTTTGTTTGTTTTTTCATTTTGTCAATTTTCTCTAATCAAAATGTAATATATATATATTTGGGAATATTATTTCTGTTTGTAATCATTTTGTAACTCTTTCATGTGCTTTTTCAAATTCTTTTGTATCATTTTAGTTCGGTTCGGTTCCTTGAACGGCGTGAATGGCAATATCCTTCAGGATTCGCAGTGGATGTAGTAAATCATGTGATATTGGTTTTGGCTTCATTTTTATCACAACCAACAAGTTGTTTGTTTGTTTTTTTAAGTAAGTTGATGTACTTGTTTAACAAGGGGGAAACAGTGCCAGTAGTTAAGATGAGGGGAAAGTCCATTTAAAAACAAACTATTATCTTTCATTGTTTAAGATGGGGAAAAATGCTTGGAAATTCCAGGTTGTGAAACAGGGCTATGTTATTATAAGCAGGTCAAGACCAGTCATCCACTGGTCACACTAGACAATCGCTTGAATGCCTTCTCCATCCTGCAGCATGTTTGAGTCTTAAATGTGCAGCTGGCCACTAGATGCCAGTACTAACCAGTGTAGCAACAGATTTATAGACTCCAGATAATATGAGCTTATTTGTTACCAATTTGAAATTATATTTTAATAGTAAATACTACTTAGTTTTTTTATTATTATTTGATTTTGGTTAACAGTTGTTCACCTTAAATCTTTTTTTTTTTTTTTTTTTTTTTGTCAAATGTGGGATTCAGTTAAAGTGTTTTATTGGAAAGAAAAAGACAATATATTGTGCTTTGTGTTTTTATTTTCTCACATTCAGAAACAAAACTGAAAAGTACACACTTTTAAATATAATAGGCAATAGCTCTCTTATGTAGAAAAATAAATGGATAGAAGAAAAAAAGTGCTAAACAAAAAAAAAATCTTTGATTTAGTTTCAGTAAGACACAAATGTAAAAAACAATAAAGCAAAAAAAAAAAAAAAAAAAAAAAAAAAAAAAAAAAAAAAAAAATCACAGACAGAAAATATCTGACAGAAATTCCTCTTTCAGTGTGTAAAATGAATGAATTTTAAGCATGTAAAATGTGTAACATCTGTGTTTTTGTAGAAGACCTGCATGGATCCACATTACAATTAACTTACTTTTTTCATACAGCCTACAAGACCATCGAAAAAGAAAAAAAATGAGAGAGAGTAAACAGAACAGTAAATTTACATTTAGAAAAAATAAAGACAGTAGGCAATATTCTTTTTTTAATTAACGTTGACCTTTTTAAGTGCATGAATTAATCATCTCTAGACAAATAAACTAAAATATAAAATAAGGCTATGAGACCATGCAGGCTGAATCGTGGGGTAAACAGACACGTCTCATTAATATATTTAACCATGGAAAACGTTCGGCCAGGTCGAGTTCCTCTGTGACCAGCGAAGCTTGCGATGACACGGCTTCTCAAGGGAATCTCTTGAATGATGGAGGGGCTCCGCTGAGCGCACCAATTTCATGATCACCTTCCATCACACACTTGTAATACCATCCGTCTGTTAGTCCAAACAGGGTCTGAAAGTCAGACCAACCGGCAGCAGGCAGGCACGGGTAGCCGAAAACCTTTGTTCTCTACAAATCTGTTCTTGCACCAACCTCACAATGAGGTGACCTTTCAAATCCATTCCACATATCAGGAGGTGGATTCTATAAAGGTGTGAATGAGCTTTGGAAAAATAGATGCCTGGAAAACAGGGTGAAAAGTCTTAAGGATGGCCATTTTGGTTTGCGTGCTAAGTCCTCTGACTTCTGAAGGCTTTTGAAAGTCTATAGCTCACCTAAGAGCAAACCTACATTACTCTGCCCTCCAAAACCATAAATAACAGCTCTTGACAGTTCATATCTGTGAGTTGAATTTTCTTTTCATAGCCATGTTAAATTGCCATTCATTGGATGCTTTGATTTGGTAGCACCTGAGAGGGTCAGCAGCCAGCCGGCACATCCGCGATGAAGTCAAACTCGTTCTGACCCAGCCATAGCTCTGGAAGCTCATTGGCACGGTCCAAACCCAGCTCCACCACAAGCGACATCAGAACTTCCTCATCGACCGGATCAGAATCAATGATCCCGGGTGCCTGTGCCACCGCAGGGGTGGTGACCTGTCCTGGGTCCAGCATGGTGGCTCTGTACCCTCTACCGGGTCCAGTGGTAGCTGCAGAGGACAGATTCTGATAGTGGCTGTTGAGTTTCTGAAGCTGCATGGAGGCTATGAAATGCTGACCGGACTGCAGGCAAAAAGGCTGGGGTTTTCCCATCACGGGGGAGCTGGGATGGAGGGCAGCGGAGGGGAACTGAGGGCTCGTCTTGCCTGATCCAGAGTAGTGCAGGAGAGACAGAGAGTCATGGTCCTTCATGGTGGCACTAGAACGCAGGAGGCTCATTAGTTGGACACACCTAAAGCAAAAGAAGATGATAACATGAAAGTCCCTTCAGAACATCTTTTGTGTTCCAAGGCAGAACGTTTAGAATGATGGCTGGAATACAGTACACGACTTTTGGAATCGGAACAGATTTTAAAATATTAAGCATTATACACAAATGGTTCCAGAGAAAAACCAGACATCACACACGACTGATGGTCACACACTACCAGACTTTCAAGTCACCAAACTCATGCAGAAATTGCAAAAAGATGCATGACATATGAAAACAATGCATTTTAAAATCAGTTCAAATTATAAAACATGTTTGATATCCTCTGACTAGATGGATTCATATTCTGAAGCTTAAAAAAAAAAAAAAAAAACATCGGTGTCCATCGTAAAGTACACAGTTTTCTGTTAAATCTGTCATCTCCGACTGGCTGAGTTTCAGCAACTTGCATTGACTCCTTCAAACTGCATATCTGGGCAAAAATAATCTGTATGTGTATTCCAGCCTTGAATTATAAAGCTTTTTGGGTGAACTATGACTTTAGCTGAGATCACAAGGCAAGAGTATATCAGTGGATCAGAAGGGGCAGCAAGTCATATGACATTCCAAGACTATAGTAGAGATGAACCATTCATAATCCCTCAGATGTGGGGTTAATTATGAAGTACGTGACAGCGTCCTGTGACTCCATATCCTCCTGTGTCTCACATGTGCTCGCACACACACGGAGGACAAGTAATGAGGCACTTAATCATATGTGCTGCTCCACTCTCCTCAATCCCCACTTAAAGCCATTCTTTTGGGGGAAGGCATAATTGCTGAAAGCTGGCATGCAGCTGCAATGGACCTCCAGCAAAGAGCAGCACACAGTCTCTTCTCAGCGCCCCTCCCAGACACTGACAGCTGTAGGGCATTCATCTTGAGATCTTTGTGTTTAGCTCATTGTATTCATTATCCATGGCCTGGAAGCAGTCACATATAACACGATGAACCCTACAACTTAATTAGACCAAGACAAATGTAAAACCGAACTTTGCCGTATATCTGCAGAGCCTAACTTTAATATTGAACTAGTCAATTTTGTTGGTGGACTGTTCAATAAGTGCTGTGAAAAAGCATCATAAATGATGTGTTGATCTAGTTACATTAGATATATAATTTTAAAAGCTGTCATACAAATTGATAATCTTTTTTCAGTGTCAATCTTGAGTCACAATCTTATTTAAACACAGCTGACTTACAACCACTGGATTAGACCCAAAACAGAGCGAAAATGTGTTCCGTAACAAATATCCAAGAGTGGATGTGGAAAATGTAGTAAATTCTATAAACAAAAATTATAAAAATCTAGTTTTATAGACATCCTTCAGAATAATTATTTCGCGTCATTTAAACAACAGGAAAAAGAGTTTTAATAATACAGTTTAAAAGTTATTTAAATGTTGGAATTTGTAGAATGGAAATATATTAAAGTAAAAAAAAAAAACGTTCACTTGTCACTTGTTTAGGATAGCTTACCTTTACAGGAGAAATGGTCAACTTGCGTTCTTGTTGCGAATCCAGTATGACTAAAGAGCAAGACTTTTTATAATTTAAGAAAATGTAATATGCACTGCATGAAAATAAAGGCGTTTAAATAAGGTGCTGTTGTATTTGGCAAAGACTCCGGAGGTGAAGTTGGAGAAATGTTCCCCGTGCTGTTGCAGGAGAGCACCCTCAATGAACTGTTACTGAATCAAAGGCATTAGCCTAAATACACACACTCGACGCTCTCAAGAGGGATCAGAGTCCGCTCAAAAACATGGCATGGAGCATCTGCGGAACTGGACTGTGACAAGTCGACGACTGGTTTACTGTAGGAGGATTTTTTTTAAATTACAACATTTGACGGATACTTGACTCCAGAATTAATAATCTGTCATCATTTACTCATATTTACCCATATTTGTCTTCTTTGGTATACCAAAATTAAAACTGAAGTCCTGAGTACCTGTCGTTACGATACAAATTAATGGGCTCCGTGTGCAGGAGTGGAATTTATCCGGGTTTTATGTTCAGCCTTATAAAGTGCGCGGACAGTGCAGATGCTCTCACTATTTAGACACACACCTCACTGTTGCCATAATAGCACACTTAATAATAATTATCTTTCATAGACACACCACGGGAAAAAAATATCTTCGAGACAATTAGTCCTGATTGAGTCGTACAGATTTTCTAAACACAATATGGTAATCAAACAAATGTGTTTTGTTTTAAAACTTGAAAGTTCTTTTTGATAATTTAACCAAAATACTGCTGCAAAATGTATTTGTCACATTCGTCTTTCTTAACTGAATCAGAAATTAAACTGAACCGCATCAATTAAAAACCTGTTCCGACAGAAATCGGTATTTAGCTGTGTGTTAACAAGTCTTGAGCTGCTCATCTCAATATTGATTAAAGAAGAGACGCAGCCGAACGGCCGCTTTCTTTTCCGTTTAAACGGGGTTAAACACCGCATCTGTGGTCATTCATGAAGACACTGCACATGTAGATTAGGAGGGAAGTGACGGGTAAAGGAGCAGGGCTTTGCTCCACTCCTGTGGGAAACGTTATGCAAATGAAGACAAACGGTTTTGACATGCCCTTTGTCTGTCACAACTCAAGAGCTGATGTCATGAGGGCTACTTTTGTGTAGAATAATGGGTCACACTCCTCAAATACTTCATTTCAGTCCAGTGCTGCTGACAAAAACTCAGTATAAATCTGTTTGTGATCAATGGAGTGAAAGCTTGAACACGTCGTCAGGGAAGACCAGACGAACACTTTGCATAAAATTCGTTGGGACGTCAAACACAGCCCATCTCGAGATGAGCAGGTGCCATGTCCTTTAGGAACGTCTTTAGTCCGGGTTGATGATCAACAACAACCTTTTCAGTCAGTGAAAAAGAATGTATATTTAAAAAAAAGGTTTATTTCTTTCCTTGAACAATTTGAGTCTACAAGACTAAATCTTTTTCTTAAAAAAATTCCTCAGAAAATGTCGAACATGCTTTTCGTGGTTATTTTTCAGATATTACTTTGAAATAATTTTACAGGGAATAGTATTTACATTCTTTTCAAACTGATTCGAAAATCAAAAACATAGGAGAGCTGTATTCTGTCATTTTGTGTTTTTAATGCATTTGGATAACCTAATTGCTCTGGACAGAAAAGTCAATAAATAAAATTGGTATCATGTTATTCGACTCAAAATACAGAACAAAATACAGCTGCAAGTAGTCAGTATGCTTATTTTAAACTATTAAAACCTGAAATGAAACCGTATATTATTTATTTAGTCTTTCAAAAGCAACCCTCTCCAGCAGAGGAAGAATCAAAAGCAGGATCATTTAAGTATTGAGTAGACTGTTCTACACGCATTAGGGTTTTAATAGGGCAAGCCGTTGAAAATCAGTCCCATCTCTCGGTTTAATTCTGCAAGTTTTATAGCACTCTTTTGGTAGCATGGATCGGTTTATTGGGCTAAAATGCAATAAGCCCCATCTCTCAAAGCTAATAAAGGACTTAATGAATCACACTTGGTGTGCCATTCAGAGAAACCTCTGCAACCTAGAAATCCATAAAGATCATGCTGAAAAGAACAGGACTTCCACATGTGGCAGCCCCTAGTGAAACACAAGGACAACACTCACTGGAAGAAAAAGCCACACGATTTCTTTTTTATATTTTAATATATAACAGAAAAGCATTTATACAAAAATTAAAAGTTGACAGGCAGCTTGAAAACATTTGGAATTTTTTGACTCAAACACAAGAAAATAAACATTGTGGTAAAAAGCATGCCACAGGCAACATAAAACAGTTCATGAAGCCAACATGACTTGGAATTTGGTCAGTCTGCCCACTGAATTTCACTGCGAGATACTGCAGTTAAAAGTTATAAAAGATGGTTTCATTAAGGGGGGTGAAGCCAAACTGAAGTAAAGATCTCAGTGACTTGCCCTGTGCATCTAAACCATGGTTCGACATGTTTCTGGGATGCATCTTTGACAAGACAATATCTCACTTTCAAATGATCCCATATAGTTAAAACAGAAAGAGTGACAACTGCACCCACAACATGTTGCATTCACACTGAATTTCACCTGAAAGTGGCTTTGGATATCTGTAGAAAAGTACACCCATTAAATTTTTGCCCCAGATCCAACATTGACTAAAACCATTCAAATGTGGCAACACAGGCCCATCTCTGCATTCAAGTAATGTTTACCAATCTCCCCTCTGGTGATGGCTCCGACATACTGTCTTCATTAGAGGAGCAGGGCCTGATTTGGAAACATGAGCTGGGAGCCCACTCCTAAACGACATTCTTCAGATTCCCTGTAAACAAGCAGGGAGGAGATAGAGAGGGGTAAAGACAATTTATAAAAATGGGTTAAAATGAATTACAGAAAACATATTGAGAAATATTAATACAGTGATAAAGACGAGGTGCAATGAATGGACCTGTGAAAGATTTACAGATTAAATCAGTGCTGACAAATCTAAATATGTACAAAAATCTGCTGTGTCCACCTGAACATCTGCACAAGAACCTACCTCACTTTAATAACACAAACTGAAACAAAGCAGAGAGGTTGCAAATCTGGAAAAAAACAGGATTTCCTATGACGTCTCTTACGGAAGCACAAGCTATTCAAATATTTCTAAATCTAAATCAATTTACATGGATTTACAAACCGCAATTTGCATTGGAATTGTGCCTGCCATTCACACTAGCTGAGCTGAAAAAAAGGACGTCTCCTTTGTTCTCACCAGCTGCTTGGCAAATGAATTTGAATTTAAGGCTCTAAAGGAAATCCTGGTTTAAAAAAAGGAATCAATAGGAATCCATACTTTACGAAGCAAGCTTTATAATCATTTTAAAAATTACATTTTTTAAATTCGATCTGCAACTAAGCCACAGTTTGTCATGAAATGTACGTGAAGTCATGGCTCCTTCAAAACTTGAGAAAAAGCATTCCCTCGTTTTAAGAGATTTAATCAGAAGCCATACATTAACAGTGACATTTTAACACTATTTTTAAGCACAACGTGTTGCTCTTATTTTGAAGGTTGAGGTTCCGAAGCACTTGGAACTAATTATCTTTAATTCTCATTTGAATTGAGGAAGCTTTTCCTTTCCTAAATCTTGAATGGTTTCATATTAAGGAAACCGTAAACATTATGAATCTATTTACATGTAGAATTTAGCAGATGTCCGATGATCTCCCGTCTCCATCTTTCCGGCCTACATATGCATTCTCTTTTCAAATATAATATATATGTAGTCGTCTACAACATGCACAAACGATATGTTCTCTATTAACACCCACTGTTTAAAATGATATGGCATTCAACATGAGTTTGATAAACTGTATAGTATTTGCTGATCAGAACCACTGAAAACAACTGTGTATGGTGTTTACTCGTTTCTGCCCCTCTTTCTCTCAGCATTTTATAATGCAAGGCTGAGTGTCGTAAATGTTACCCAGATGTGCTCGGAAACTCTGTTAATGTGTAACAATTGCAAGCCTCTCTATATATTACTTGTATTAATCAATCGCAGTTCTTCACAGAGAAATGGTTGTGCATATTATCAGAATGCATGACACACAGACTTCAGGTAACTCTCATCACACAGATTGGCATTCGTCTTGCATTTGCTTCCCTCATCTGCATGATTTCCTTTCCCTCATAAACATGCTGTTTATGGGACATACATAAGACTGTAAACAAGCACTGAGCACTAAAGAAAAATCCTAATTAAACAGTTTAATTGATGTGAGCTGTTCATTTGAAAGCTGAGGCATATGGGGCTGTGCGACTTTGTTGAAAAACGATATGGAAGTCTTTAGAAAACCCTGCACTTCAATGGTGTAATTCAGTGCCTAATAAAACCTCATCACAAACAATTACTTCTTCCTAATATAAACCCAACCATCTGACATCTATTGACCAGTGTGCTACACTGTCCTGACTATTCAAACAACAACTACAATTAACACAAAAATCTAAAAGATCCTAAAAGCAAAAATGATCTGGAATCTGTGCCCATGTGTGATACAGCAGTCTTAAGAGATGGGTGGAAAGCCTAAATTGGAAGTTGAACCGTCTGCGCCTTAAGCCCTTTTTAATTATTCCCTATAGCTGCGGGACAGAGCAAACACATGCTACACACCGCATGGGCACAGAAAATAAGCATGTTTGCATATTTGTCATGTACTGTTTAAGGAATAGGCAAAACTTTCTCATTGAAAAAAATTAATAATTCCGGCAAAAAGGAGTAAGAGTAATGCTTGTTGATGAATACATCTTCTGGAAAACTGATAAAAAAAAATATCAATTATTTAGTATTATATGACTATGTAATGTGTGTTTTCATACAAAGAAAACCTTTCCCTGCACCATAGATCTTAAATCGCTTTCAAACTTAAGGTATGGCCACATTAGCCACAATTCAGTAAAATTTCACAGAAAAAAAGCTCCACTGTTTATTGGATATAGTGTAACAATGCATGGGGCACCGCTCGCAGCAAAGTCAATTTCAAACTAAGCAGCTTTCTTTTGGTCAACACATACACAAGTGAAATCTACATGGGGAACTTTTTTGGCCTCACAAGAAACTCCCAATCACAAGGATTCCCATTTAAATGACTGGATATCAGCTATAAATCTGTGCATCTGTGACCGCATCTTCATGCAGATTCAAGTATGATGCCTCACAATATACCACTAAACAATTTGGTGTTTCGTGAAAAATCGCAACATGCCAAGTCAAAATGCACTTCGAATTTGAGAGCTTATAGGGATGTGGATTTTTTTCAACTTCAAATTTGGTCTGTTCATTCAATTGTAGTCCAATTACTGCATACATGCTGAATAAAGCTGATCCACAATCAACAAGGAGAATAAAATGATCTGCGGGTCTCCCGCAAAAAAGAAATATCCCTCAACATAAAATATCTAAAAACAAATAAACTGTTATTCGTTTATTGCACAAAAGCAACATGAACAACATAAAATAAAAACGATTAACAGGTGCAAACATAGGCAGAGTTTCTATTTATAACAGGTGTTTGCAGCGCTGAGCAATGTAGCCAATCACAGACATATCTGTTGATTTCTCAATCAGAGGTGCTTAAGTTAAAATCCACCCAATGCTTAAAACATCTGAGTTCTTGTGCAGTGCTGAAATTTGCGTGCTCACGAGTCCTCGTATTACAACACACGAAGTGTACTTACTATGAAAGTGCCATTGTGCATATTGATTTTGTGTTTTTGGGTGAACTACTCATTTAACACATCACACCAGTGTTGTCATTATTTCCAATAAAGCTGATATAAAATGTTAGATAAAAAACTTAAATTAGAAATGCTGTCTTGGCAACTAACTAAAATAAAATAAGTTATTAAGTACTATAAAAAGGGCTAAAATTACTGAAATTAAATAAATGAAATCTAGATAGAAAAAAAATGAAAATGACAAAAGCACAACATTACTTAAACTGAAAATATAGAAATAACTATAATTCAAAATACTACAATAGTATATAAATACAGAGGTGTACAGTTTTATAATAGCATTTTAAGTATTGACATTTACTTCATTAAATTTTAAAGAGAAAACTGATACTTTTGCAATACATTTCTCCAGGCCCTTTCATTACATTTGCAACTACAAAGCACAAAAAAGTAATAACAACAAGAAGACTTGGATTTTCTGAATCAAATCTGTTCTTATACGCAAAAAAATGACTGTGTGTTAATATTCGGAACACTGCTTTTCCGTTTGCACTGCCAGATTTTTGCCCATTCACACAGATGTTTGAATGAGCTCAAAAGGAAAAATCTCTATTTTATTACATCCAAGGAGCATCTGAAATGTTCTCAGCATAGCTTTGAAACATGTTTTGAGTCTTAAGACTACTGTCCCTGGAGAAGGTGAAAAGACAAGAGTTTGCTGAAACCTCAAATAAACACACACACACACACACACAGAGTTCATGCACAGATGCTGCAATAAAAATGCACTGCTATAACTAATATGAAGAACCTTGTGTCAAAGAGACAAACCAGACACTTTTGTGAAGAAACATCTCATAAAAGTGTGGATAAGTGTGTGTCTGGGACCCCACGAGTACATGTGCGCAAATGTTCCTATTTAGCCTGTTCTCATTCTCATCCCAGCCGCTCTCTTGAGACTTCAGCTGCAAGTTTCTAAGAGTGCTCTGCTTATTTGTTTACTGATGACCGGGAACATCAAACAGATTCATTTCTCTTTTCTACAGCTGAAGACAGCCAGTCACATGGGACAACTGTGGTTGGTTTATTAAAGGTCTCCCTGGTCACTGGAGGGGGGTGGGACGCAAAATCCTTGAGGAGGCTGGAGGTACAGCTGGATGAACGAATGACTGACACACCATGCTACCCATCATCAATGGTTTTCCAAATAAACAGGCCATTACTTTAAATAGTTTAGCCAGCTTTAAAATGGACAAAAGTAATTCCATCTGTGGAAATGGCATTCGATTAAGTGTGGAGAAAGTGGGACATTCAGAGCCAGTGTTTGTGTTTGGTGAGGTTCTGGTTGTTGTCATGGTGATTACCTTTGATGGTGCTGATGACCCGCTCCAGATGCTGGCTCTCATTGCGGTCGGGTCGGCAGCTCGGGCTGATCTCCAGGGAATAATCCGGGCCGTATTCAGTGAAGTACTAGATTAGAGATAAGCAAAGCAAAACACAAAACATACTTAAAGTCACCATTACTTAAAGTGACAATTCTTTTCCGCAACATTTATTATAAATGGTTTATTTGTGCACTTTTTTAATGCATGTGTTTTTTTTAAACACTTTAAAAGATATCATGAGGATGAAGAAACTGAAAATTCTCATGTCGTCCCACATCCATGGAACACAAATGAAGATATTTTGAAAAATGTTTTTTTGTCCATACAAACAAATCATAGGGGTCCCGAGTTATTTTTGACCATGCTGTCTTTCTGTACAAACAAACTGTATGTTCCACAGAAGAAAGAAAGTCATATGGGTTTGGAACAATGTTTGATGACAGAATGTTCATTTTTGGGCAAACTGTCCATTTAATTAAATTGCTATCAGTCAAAATATGGAATTATGTGTATGCTATCCACACTTCCTATAAAGTGCAAATGACTAGGATGGAGACAAACCAATGTTTTTCCAGCTAGGACAGAGTTGCTGCTTATCACAGCTTCACTAATGCTCTTTTAATGTGTTCTAGGTTTCCTTCAATAGAACAAGTCCTGTTTTTGTGAGATTTTTCTCAGCTAGGAAGCAGCATATACTTGAGTAAATATGGGAAGGTTTAGTCATACTTCCACTTTCTTTCAAACACACACATACAAATATACATCAACTTGTTGGATAACTGTGCTCAGTCTATGTGTTCTAACCCTTGGATTGAGAAGGCTAGCTTCAAAAGCAGTTAAAGTTTCCCCCATCATGAAATGCATCTGAAATACAATTAGCAATGCATTATGATTTTGAAATGAAATCTATATTGACTGGCCAAAAAGACAGCCAGTGTACGTTGCCTTACTCATTCGAAAAAACACTGTCTGCATTGTGTTGGTAGGGTAACTGGTGTTTAAATTGGACAGAGATCAGATTTGGTTGTATGTGTGTTACACGCATTAGCTCAACTCTGCTTTCAATTACTTGTCATTTGTTTATCCGGATTACCTCCGGTCCCAATGCGCTCCAACATGTTAGGGATTACACAACATATGAGTCTGTGAATGTGTGCAGTCAGGTTAGGTTAGTTAGTGCACCCAAAAATAAAAATTCTGTCATCAATTACTCATGTTGTTCCAAACCCATATGACTGTCTTGTTTATCTTCGAAACACAACGCTGAGAGATTTCTGTCTCTCCGTTTAAAGAACATTTCACCATAACTCTGATGAATCAAAAAGTGCATAAAAAATAGTCAACGTAATCCATTTAAAAAGATGCCATACATTTTATTTTTGGGTGAACTATCCCTTTAACTTGTTTCAAAAATAGATGACAAACAAAGTTGATTAAGTCAGATAAGATTTGACAATCCCTCCTCAACAGGGCAGAATAAAACAACAACAACAAAAAAAATCAACAACGATCCACCCTTCGAGTTAAAATATGGCCCAACACTTCATTGTCTCCAAGTATAAAGGTGAGTTTAGATTTCATCTCGTGACCTTTTTTAACTTTGACCACTTAACTATCAACACCACCCAACATCCATTATGGATTTCCCCAAAGCTCATTTCCAGCATTTATTCCACTCCGGAATTCTGGGAGCCAGCTACTTCCCAGACGCAACGGCACAAAAAGCCCCACCCACAGAAGAAGATACACAAGTTTTGTTCAAGATGCATGAGATTGGAGAGGTTAAGGAACACCTGAAGGCCTGCTGTCTCTTCTGCTGAAAATTTGTAGTTGACAAAAGACAGTATGCTTTATGAAATCATAAGCTGTCAAAACATTCACTAAATCACTGAACACATGGTGTGTTTTATTATTATCTTTAGTCAATAACATGGGCGGACAAACAGCATCTACACTGTCTGAAACGCTTCCCTTCTAGATCAGTCAGTACGTGCGGGCGGTAATGAGCCAAACCCGTGCTGACAGTCTGTCTGTCTCACACTTTACAGTGAAGTACCAGACCTGGTTCAAAGGGCAAAACTACAGACAATGCAAACATAACACTACTGGCACTCACAACATCCTGTTGAACTTGCCGTGAAAAAGTTGGCAGCCAGTGAGAACTTGTGTAAGTGCATCAAAAAAGATTTCTAAAGGAACATTTCACAAACGTAGTTATATCACAAATTGAAAAAATAAACTAGCTGAACTCTGATGGTGGACTACCCTGCTGTGCATAATGGGTTCACACAAATCAATATGCAAGGCAAGTTGCCCAGTTCTGTGGATTCTTCTCAATCCACACACAGGTCCTCTAAAGCAGTGGTTCTCAACCACATTCCTGGAGGACCCCCGACACTGCACATTTTGCATGTCTCCTTTGTCTGACACACCCATTTCAAGTCTTTGAGTTTCTACTAATGAGCAGGTGACCTGAATCAGGTGTGTTTGATTAAGGAGACATGCAAAATGTGCAGTGTTGGGGGTCCTCCAGGAATGTGGTTGAGAACCACTGCTCTAAAGGGTCTGTGCTGTCTGTCCCTGTTCTGCCCAATGGGGTCTTCACCCCCTCCTCAAGTTATGCAGAGAAGACAGAAGAAAACCCTAAAATCCTTTTAGCACTGTTTAACTAGCGTAACCACAGTTGTCATCTTTGGATTGTGTTCATGTTAGCTGGCTGAGCTCATTAATGAACAATACACCTGTGTAGGAACCTGTAAATTCTGTGGCCAAGTGTTTGAGGTCATGGGTGGAGTACTTCAGTTGATCACTGGTATGTTGTTGTTTGTCTTTAAGAGACACTGTTTGTACAATTGGAGGAAGTGATGCAGATTGTCCTTTTTTTGTAACCCCCTCTGAATTCTCACGTGAAATAGAGTTAAATAAAAGAAGACGATGTCTATCTGGCTGACTAACTGCAGGGGGGAAACAGAGCTCTGGGTGTTTGTTATTTCACTAGGCTGTGCTGAAAATAACTTGGCAGAAACAAGTAAAAAAAAAAAAGGAGAGGATGTACAGATGTTGACTGGCCACATAGCAGTGAGCGCTGTTTCCAGCCGTCCTTGACAGCACTCAAACAAAAACAGCAAATTCCCTAGCACTGGCTGATAAGATTTTGCCCAGAACAAAGCCAAACGTTCCCTGTCTAGCCAAACTGAAACTTTTTGTAGATTTAACACTTTCCTGTTCTCTTAACCACTACAGATAAATGTACTGTATAGTTCACCCAAAACTACAATCATGTTATCATTAACTGTATGACAAGATATTCTGAAGAATGTTGGTAACCTAACTATTTTGGTGACCATTACTTAAAAGAAGATATTTTGAGAAATGTCTTTTTTTTATGTTTCACTGAAGAAAGAAAAGGCATACAGGATTGGAACAACATGAATTTTCCAATTTTGGGGGAAAACTATCCCTTTAACTTCTTCTGTAACACAGCTATTTAGGTTTTTGTCAGTAAACAACAATGTCAAGTTGTCAACTGTACAATCTTCATTTAGAATTTCACCTCTCTTAGACAAGAATGTAAAAAATAAATAATAAAAGCTTTATTCACACTGCAACACTGGTTCACCTATTAAGGTAAAATCCACACTCTTTCAGTAAGTGTTTCTTATAGAAAAGCAGAAATATCACAGCAACCTCAGTAAACAAAGTGTCATCCAAACATCCATCCATTCAAAAGATAACTGGTTGAAAAGGTTCAGATTCTTCATCATCGTTCTTTATAGTTGTGTTCTTTCACAATTTATCCTGTTTTAAAAATGTGTTTACTTTGAAAATTTTTATTCTGTACCGTTTTATTGTATTTAAATGCTCAAGGTTCTTTTTGGTGCCTAAACCCTTAATAATGAGCACAACACTTAAGTCTGCTTACCTTACCTGTATTTGTAACGTAATTCAGTACTGTGATAAAAAATTGTGAAAAAACTTCAGCAGTTATTGTGATAAGAAAAAAATTATACCATCACATGCACAGTTCTAGCTCAATCAATACTGTGAGTTTAAGAAAGAAGTGGTTTACTGAATAATTACAGTCGGGCACAACAGAAGATGCGTCTGGGAAACCTCTCTGGAATTCCATTTGGTGTTCCACACTTCAACTTTAATAACATACTTTCTAGTGACACAACAACTTTAATGCCACAACATCTCAGAGACCTGTGTGTCTCAAGATCTTATTCACCCTAAAGTGGGAATAATTCATTGCTTCTGTGGCTTTTATTAAAATCACAACATCTCAATCAGCTAAATCTTGCCTAGGTTTCGTCAAATCAGCTGAGAGATCGAAGTGAGAGATGTTTTGTTGGTGCAAAAAAGTAACTGGATTGACACACCACTGCCATTAAAAGGAGATGATGGTGCCTATGATGCAAAACAATGGCATTTATTTAGACCAATATCAGGGCTGTCTTGGCCCAAGCACAGCACAAACTTTTCCAATTCATCAGTTTCTTAAAGAGAAACAATTCAGGCCCAAATAAAAAGGCTCTGCATTTTTTCTGGGACTCTCCCTTGTGAGGGAGGACTGTCTATATTAGCCTCACTTTTTCATCTCTCTGTGTCTGTGACAGGACCTGAATGAGCTCGTTGTATGCCTCCACTCCAGTCTGTCTTCATTGTTTGCAGTCCTGGCAGGGCAGAACCCAGACTGAGCCTCCTCAGAGTCTCAGCAGCTGGACCGGCTCGAGGGGAGAGAGAGAGAGTGAGCGAGCGAGATTGCACAGGTACAAAGTGCTTCTTGTTCCACCTCTCTTTTCTCAGCTTCTTCCACGCTGCAATACTCTTCTATCTTTTTTTATACCCCCATTGGTGGATGCCTCTCTGTCTTTTAACAGCCTTATCGCTCTCTCTCTCTGTCTCGCTCTTTCCCATCTTTGTCTTTATGGACTCACACTACAGTTAAATCGTTTTTTGTTTGGCTGGGATGGACACACAATAACAGTGCTGGTAAGGAGATGGGGGTTCCTCTCTCTAAGTGGGGAGGAGAGAATGCTTTATGCTTTGAAAAGCCGATGGAAGGAACAATAAAGGAAAATAAGCTATAGAGAGAAAGAAGAGGAATGAGAACGAGATGAGGAGAAGAGGGAGAAGGAGTGGTGGTCCTAAAACACTAAATATGTTGTGGGGATGGCTGGTTCATATAGCCGTAAAATGGAGAACATAACGTTTGGGATAAAATAAATGCTCTCACCATTATAGAGAATGGAATGGAATGGAAATTCAGTGGAATACCATGAATTTATAACAAGGATTTCCAAAGTTCCAAAGCACATTATAAAACAATCATATTATTACCACTAGATAAATACTGTATTTTTTCCCACTTATTTCACAGCAATCAATCAATCAATAAATAAGGTAATACACACTGTTTAAAAGTTTGGGGTCAGTAAGACTTTTTTTTTTTTTTTAGAAACTGAGCATTTTAATCAGTTCATCAAAAGTGAGAGTAAAGACTTCCATAATCTTACAAAAGATGCTATTCCAAATACATGCTGTTCTTTTGAACTTTCTGTGACAGTTTCGACAAAAATATTAAGTTGCACAACCATTTTCAACTGCGATAATAATAAGAAATGTTTCATGAGCACCAAATGATCATATTAGAATGATTTCTGAAGGATCATGTGACTGGAGTAATGACGCTGAAAATTCAGCTTTGCATCACAGGAATTAATTACATAATTAATTACATAAAACTTATTTTATTTATTTGAATTATATTCAAAAACATTTTGAATGTTAGTATATAAGAGGAAGTCGACCATCGACCATCATTGTCGTTAACGAACACCCTGACAGTAATCTACACTGTTTTATTTTGGTAGCTTGCTCTGTGGAGCGGTCAAAGGTCAACATGACGCAGGAGGTCATGTCAGCTGAAACAATGGCATCTTTTATTGCGGTGACCATGAAAGCGCTCTCTATAAACATTAAAGGACCTTCTTTGTGAGTTGGAAGAAAAGAGAGATATCAAACTCTCCCAGACCAACCAGAAGGCCTTTCCAGCCCTTCATCTATCCTCAGAAGCTTCTCAAAAAAGCATGAAAAAGGCTCACTCAGAATTGGGTACACACATTCTCTTTCTCTAAAGAAAGAGAAAGAGGAGAGAGGGGACATAAACAGTTGAGGAAAGAAAAGCACAAGTCCCTCTCTGTCAACCTGTAGGGACAGAGTAGTATTGTTAAGACCCCTTCACTGGTGTGCACACACACGCCCCCCTCCCTGCCCCTGAATCACATGAAAACAAACCCGGTTATTGAGAGGTGCTTGGACATCTTTGATTAGACCGGGTGACTCAGCAGGAATGGAAGGGGAAGAGGAGGAGAGAGTGGAGTTTTATACAGCTGCTGAAAGAAGAGAGGGAACTGGGTCTCACCTCGTGGTCCGGGATCTCAGAAGACAGAGTCTGTCCTAGGACGGTCCCGGTTAGATAGGTCCAGCAGCGGGCAGTATTGGCAAGGTTATAGCCGCCTGAGAAGGACAGAGAGAGGCAGATTTGTATACGCAGAGAGCGAAGGGGGACTGAAGTCAGCAAAAGGGCTTCATTGTACTAGTGTAATTACTACCTTTAATCTAGAGCTTGGCTAGGCAGGTCTGCAGCTTAGAGCTCATTTCAAAATGGGCTAAAATCACAAAAGTTCACTTTCTTCTCTCAGCACAACCACCCCACCCCCTCCTGGCCTAACAACACACTAATAAACTTTTTGGCCGAGTCTGAAAGCTGGCAACAAGGACAGAAGATGTAGTTGTCAGTGTTAAGGCATGGAGGGAGAACAAACTGAGACAAGACTGCTGAAGCTGTCTAGCGATATATGTTTTTTTGTAATGGTTTGTTCACCCAAAATGAAAATTCTGTCATCATGTACTCACACGCACTTCGTACAAAACCCATAACATCTTCAAAACACAAATAAAGATACATTTAATAATCTCTCGTAATTTTTGACAATCCATGCAACCAACATTTGCACAAAAGGACAGTGTAAACATAATCCATGGAAATCAGGAAGTTAAACAGATTTTATTTCAGCTTTTATTCACATTTAATATTGAACAATGCATGAATAAAAGAAGAAATTAAATCTATTCATCATAAAAACCAAACATGTCTCTTTAGAAGAAATGGATTAAACTGCTAAATTCATGTGGAGTACATTTACGTTCTCTTTATGAAATTTTTGGAACATGAAAATTCAGTTGGGTGGACTTTGGATGGATGAAAATGATGAGGGGATATTTTAAGAAAAAAAATCTTCATCTGTGTTAAGAAGATGAATGAAAGTCTTAAGGGTTTGGAATGACATGAGGGTGAGTAAATTATGACAGAATTTTCATTTTTGGGGGCATAATATAATTCACCAAAAACAATGACACACACCTCCTCCTAGAAGCAGAGTGGGTAACTCCCAGTCCAGTATATAGTTCAGACATTTTCCGACTCCAACGGGAGTCATATTGAAGGAGCACATGGGGTCACCCGCCATGGTGTCCGCTCCAAGTTGCATCACAATTGCTTCAGGGTTAAACAGAGCTTTAACTTCCTGCATCACACTGCAAGAAAACCCCCCAAAAAAAACAAATATAATATATATTTAAATGACACTGAACCATGGGAACAAATTAAACATTGCAAGGAACTTAGATTGGTCGGTTATTTGATCTTTACAGACCTAGTGAAGGTCTGGCAGTACCGATCATCACGGATGCCATCCTCGAGGGGGACGTTAACAGCATACCAGCGTCCTTTACCCAGCCCAGTGTCAGTCACATCACCTGTGCCTGTCCAAGAAATTATAATCATAAGCTAAAGTTGGTCTCTTTGAAGGTCATTCATATGACTGATAGAACTCATGTCTGAGCCAGTATGAATTATCTAAATGAAGCTTTATTGAGCACTGACGTTGCTTTTTACAGTAGCGTTTAAAAGTGCGGGCGATTAAGATTATTTAAATTTAATAATTAATAATTTTAATTAGCAAGGATGCATTGATTTGATCAAAAATGACAGAAAAGATAAATGGTTTCTTTCCATCAAAGAATCCTGAAAAGATGCATCACCGTTTCCACAAAAAAAAAAATATTGAGCAGTTTTCAACACTGATAATAGTAAGAAATGTCAGAATGATGTCATCTTATTATTATGATTTCTGAAGGATCATATGACACTGAAGCCTGGAGTAATGATGCTGAAAATTCAGCTTTGCCATCACAGGAATAAATTACATTTTATATAATAACATTATTTCACAATATTACTGTTTTTACTGTATTTTTGAGCAAACATTAAAAATACTACACCAAGCCCTAACTTTTGAATGGTATTGTCTTTTTCTTAGATGAAGCTGTTGCAGTGAGATTACATACTGAAAAAAAAAATAGTTACTGTAGCACTGCTGAAAAATTTGTAGGGGATTTCCAGTTCCCAGCATGCTAGTATGCCTGGAAATGGACTGGGAGAGAAATGTTGAAATGAAGTGTTATATTTCTGAAGATGAAAAATTGGGGGAACTTGCTAGTGTTTAATGCTCTGTTATATTTGGATTTAGAAGAGTTTCTGTTATGTTGGACTTGGATCAGGTAATAGCACTGCGGTGAAGAGCGGAGCATGTGCTTAGCCAGTGGATGGGTTAATGTAAAGATTACGCTTTACTCAAAGAGCAATTACTGGGCAGGTGCAAGAGCAGTTGATCAGTTTCTTCCGCTTCTGGCCAAAACCAACCAGTATGGTAGAAAAAAAGCTGCATTCAGTATGTGCACTATTGCTAGCCAGTAAAGAGATTCAGTTGGGTTATTTTGACAGTTAGTCCATTTTTTTTCTGCATTTTACTCAATTCAGAAAATCTATTTCAAGAGTGTCCACATATGAATTAATATGAATTTTGAATGTGTCATTTGTGAAAACCACTTGGCAATGGTGTTGCAAATACAATCCATTAATAAATCATTGAGGAAATAATAATTAAATCGCACACGCACAACATCTTGCATTTGCCCAGTTACCTTTCCAAGCGCTATTGTTAAACTACTGAAGGGGCTCTCAGAGTCTCCAAGAAGCCACAGAGCTGCAGTCTCTGTTATCAGCTGGGTAATCAGACTCTGGGCGCTGGAGTGGAGCCTGCAGCTCCAGCTCTGGCATGACTTGAAACATGACTGTCAATTAATGGAATTAAAAGAAGCGCTGGTCTTCACTGAGGCGTAGAGGCATGCTGAACTAACCTGGGAAGAAGCCAGGAGAGAACTTGTGCAGAGACACTGTCATGACTTTAGAGGTGAAGCTGAAAGCATCCTCCACACCTGGAGGGGAAACAATGCAGAATTTCACTTAAAGGGGAGGATATCATACAATATTAAAAATAAAAGCTTAGAGGAAGTGCCCTTTTTCACTGATGGATTTGTGTTCTAATTGAGAAATAACCTGAACTGATAACAGATTAATACAGACAAAGAACATGAGCTACTACTATCTAAACATCTGAGTCTGAGTCTTTGCACCACATGACTTTAATCTGGTGGACCGAGGTGTTTAAAACATTTATAAGCATGTAAAAAAAACAAAAAAGTGCATTCAAACCATTGTACGTATGAACTGCGTTTTTAAATAAATGAATTTCAAAATTCTAATGAAAATGAGTGTCATGTTACTAACCCATCTAACATTTGCTCTTGGTGTTAATGTGCATTCGGAAATCAGGTAGAAATCGAAAGCCAATTTGTGGAAAAGAAGGATGTTAAATGCTATTAACAACAACAGGCTGTTATGGTTATTGTTATGGAAGTGTTTTTACCATCTCCATGGTGAAGGTCCACATCCACATAGAGAACTCTCTCATACTTCTCGCGCAGTTTGAGGATTCCAAGAACAGCGTCATTCACATAACAGAACCCAGATGCCTCGTCTTATATAACAACACATACTCAATCAGCTGCTCCAGTGACCCACTGAACAATGTCCGACACATACATAAACATTCATCTATCATAAACATACTTTATGAAAACTCAGCTTGTTTAACAAGCTTCTGCAAACAAATTGTAACATCAAAATTTGAACTTGGTTTAAACCATAAACCATGCAGATCTTTTTAGTACTTATGCCAAAGATGCCACTGGCATCTCAATGATTGATGTGGACGTGAAACACAAGAGGGTGGGGACAAGGCCTGTTGTGCCGTATTACTTCTTGGCGTGATGCCACCCTCCGGCCCAGTTGATGGCCACATCACACTTTCCATCAAGGAGATTCTGGGCAGCAGTCAGAGTGGCTCCTCCAACGCCAGCCGCGTAATCAAAAATACCCTCCACCACCGGACAGTCATAACCTGAAAAAAAGAGAGCGACAAGACGGGGGTTTGATAACACAAAGGGACAATGGGATGGGGTGTAGAGAGGAAATGGAGAGGAAAGATATGGTGAGGGAGAGTGAGAAAGAACAATAAACACTGAGCTACATTTAAAAAGATCCTTTGGTCAGTGCCGATAGCCTCGTGGGCAGTGTGCCAACATATAGTGCCGTTGCGCTTCGGGTGACCCGAGTTCGAGTCCCGACTCGTGGATCTTTTCCAATCCCGCCCCCCTCCCACCTTGCTTCCCGTCAACCAACTTTCCTATCATAATAAAGGCAAAAAAACTGTAAGTCGCTTTGGATAAAAGCATCTGCGAAATGCATTAATGTAAAAAACACCAACGATAAAATATTAAAAATCTTTGTTTCCCCCTCAAAAACAACACTTTTCTCTATACCTGGAGATTAGTATGAAGTGTCAGTTTGACAGACATTAAATTACACAGCCTGATCCAGTACAGAAATGAAACACTGATTGTAATAACTGGAAGGTCTGAGAAAGATTCTAGTATAATACTGCCCTCTGCTGTGAGCAAGAGGGAACTGCCTGCACTGCATGCAACACAAGGGACACTATATAAGCTCGGCTGGCACACTATATGGCCAAAAGTGTATTGACACCTAATTCTAATTCAGAGGGTTTTAATCAGGGCTCTGGGGACAAAGGGGGGAGCTAGGTGGTCTGTGAACATTTTTTTAACAATTTAAAGGGTTGCCACATTTCACATGTTAACTTACGATAAAAATTAAATCATTTTACATCAATTAAATGCTTTCTGAAAATATTTATTTATATGTGATTGTCTATTAAATGCTACAGGTTTTAACAGGAAGAAATACAAAAAACAAATAGTATTTTTGCTGGTACTTCTGTTGTAATGATGACAAAACTGCTTGCTTTCAAACATCTTATTAACAGAGCAACTAGGATATTGACAGATATTAAAATAGGAGCATTAAATAATAAAATATTTATTTATTTATTTGGATTTAAATAAATTCAATATAATATTTATTTGTCCCCTCAAGAACTAAATAAATAAATATTTTATTATTTTAACACTCCTATTTTAATATCTGTCAATATCCTAGTTGCTCTGTTAATAAGATGTTTGAAAGCAAGCAGTTTTGTCATCATTACAACTATATTAAAAAAATAAAACCTTGGCTAATGTGTGTGTCTGAAGAGGAGCAATTCCCCCAACCAGAATCAACATCTTCCCAGAAGAATTGAAGCTGCTGGAAAAGGAAGCCCTTATTTATGCTCATGATTACTGTACAAACTTTTGGCCATGCAGTACAGTAATCCCGGGCCTAATCATCTGAATTCAGGTCTGTTAAACACAAGTCTCACCCAGTCCAAAGTCCCCAGACTGGGGATCATCATTGTCCCCGTCCTGGCTGATCTTGTGCAGGTGCTGCAGATAAGAGTCTGTGTGAAACACGGCCATCTCCTCTATTGAAGCCACATGAGGCTTCACCACTTAACACACGCACACAACAGTTTAAACAACAGAAACATCAGTTAACATTAGTTACATGCTAGAAAATACATATTTAAATACTGAGAAATTCTCAATTATGCATAATCTTGACACACACCTCATGTATTTTAATAAGCCATACGCCTCAATCAATGAATGCACCATACTCGCCTGTGAGAGAAAGAGAGAAGTGAAGAAAAACAACCATATAACCTTACTCATTTAACTTTTTACACTTTATGCATTCTAATAATTATAGTAATACTGTGTAAGTTAGTACCCCGGACTGTGATAGTTTCAGAAAATACGTTCAGGCGTGTTTTCATAAATTCCATGTTACTGAATAACACATTCATATAGTTTGGTATTTGTACGATAACAGTTACTCCAAAATAATCAAAAGAATCCTACGGTAATTCGCTTTGGTAGATGTCCATAACACAGTACGTTATAAAGTACTAGAGTCTTTATACTATAGCAAACGCGATTCCCTCTCACGTTCATGTCTGTACAAATAATATTCGGTAAGAAGCATCTGCAGTGTCTGCATGAAGCCAGAGGTGTGTTATTGTTTGGGAGTGTGTGAAGTAAAGTGCAGCTCATCTCACCCGGTTTGGCACTTTAGACAGTGAGTCGCAAGTCTGGATGTACTCCGGACTGTAAACATACACCACGCTGCGATTCCTGCTTTTATCATAATTACTCTCGCTTTTATCACTCATTTAAAATCAAACTATTCAAATCAAAGCGCCGCATAAATCGATACAGAGCCTCTCGGTGCGCTCTGGCAGACAATGAACGTTACAGCAACAAACGTCCGTTATTTCAAAATAAAAGTCCCGATTTTGACCCGAAAACAAACTTCTCTCACTGTATTGATGGTCGTCAAGATAACGTGGTGTTTTGGCTTCTCCTTTCTGACGGGGAAACAGCTAAAACTCACAAATGTCTGTGTAATTTGTAATTTATTACATTGTAAGCAAAATAAAAGTTACTATCTCATAATGGCTTCTTCACGTATGCATACATCTACTACTGGCTTGTAACAGAGCTGTAGAGACCACAAGTCTAAAACACAACGAATGTTAAGAAACTACTGGTGCATCTCAATAAATTAGAATGTCGTGGAAAAGTTATTTTTTTTTCAGTAATCAAATTGTGACTTGTGTATTAAATAAATTCAATGCACACAGACTGAAGTAGTTTAAGTCTTTGGTTCTTTTAATTGATGATTTTGGCTCAAATTTAACAAAAACCCACCAATTCACTGTCCACTGGGCAACAGTCCAGTTCTTCTTCTCCTTGGCCCAGGTAAGACGCCTCAGGAGTGGCTTAACAAGAGGAATACGACAACTGTAGTCAAATTCCTTGACACGTCTGTGTGTGGTGGCTCTTGATGCCTTGACCCCAGCCTCAGTCCATTGCTTGTGAAGTTCACTCAAATTCTTGAACCGATTTTGCTTAACAATCCTTATAAGGCTGCGGTTCTCTCGGTTGGTTGTGCATCTTTTTCTTCCACACTTTTTTCCTTCCACTCAACATTCTGTTAACATGCTTGGATACAGCACTCTGTGAACAGCCAGCTTCTTTGGCAATGAATGTTTGTGGCTTACCCTCCTTGTGAAGGGTGTCAATGATTGTCTTCTGGACAACTGTCAGATCAGCAGTCTTCCCCATGATTGTGTAGCCTAGTGAACCAAACTGAGAGACCATCTTGAAGGCTCAGGAAACCTTTGCAGGTGTTTTGAGTTGATTATCTGATTTGCATGTCACCCTATTTTAGATTGTTGAGATTTTGTTGAGAATTGGTGGGTTTTTGTTAAATGTGAGCCAAAATCATCACAGTTAAAAGAACCAAAGACTTAAACCACTTCAGTCTGTGTGCATTAAATTTATTTAATACACAAGTTTCACAATTTGAGTTGAATTACTGAAATAAATGAACTTTTCCACGACATTCTAATTTATTAAGATGCACCTGTAAGTACTATACATAGGTAGTCACCTCTCCATTAGTTGTAGATTATAAAAATACAGTACACTTCACTCAGTTTACACAGTATAGTTCATCTTTTATATTGGCAAACAAAAACCAAAAAGAACAAAACTGAGTTTCATGCTTAACAGACCTTAGTCAGTATAGAAGCTATATTGATTTTTAATCACATGAAAACAAGGACAGACTTAGTCTTGACAAGCACTGTATAGCGGTTTTAAAGATCACATTTTCACCATGTTGTTAAACAACAGTGCAATACATTGAACACAATGCATTTCCATTCCTCACAGCCTCGTTTTCATTCCTGTCAAAAATTAAATATGGCGCTACACTGACTAAGGTCTATAGAAAACCTATACTGGGACTGCTGAATAACAACACCATCAAACTGTGAACTACCAAAGCGTTTGCTCAACAAAGTTTATTCAATCTTGTTCAAAACGGTTCCAGATTTTGATTTCACACTCAAACTCACACAAACACCTAAATAACTGCTCTAAAATAGTGGTCTCTTCCTCTGTACAATAAAAACTATACTATTTAAAAACTTCATGGTATCACTGTACAGTACAGGCGCCACTAGGCAGGAAGTCCTGGACGTAGGTAGCCACAGCTTTAGTGAGGTAAGTCATGGAGCCAAAGCGACCGCTGGGTGCAGTGTCATACAGGAGCCGGCAGATTCCCGTAGAGAGATCCTTTTCTAAAATACTGTCCTCTGCACCAAGATCTTCTGCAGCAGCAAGAGAAGGAAATTACTTAATATCTGATGATATATACAAAGTGAAATCATGTTATTTGAAGCATTAGTTAAAGGCCCATACCTGGTCCTTGAAGAACATTTCATTGGCAATGTGAACAATCTTCTCTACATGGATGATGCTGCCAACGCTTTGAATGTCCACATCAGCCAGCATTGTAAGTACCAGGATCCCTTCGACCAGCAGCTGCCTATATTCAGGCTGAGGGAACGGTTCAGCACCCTTTCCACATGTACCGCAAACTTTATCTCACCCGGGGTCATCTGGAGAGAGGCAGAGATATAGCTGTTTACAGAGGGGAATTTGTGAAATTATTTTTAAAACACTTTAATTGGTCCTAGACCTCTCTTGTGGTAGAAGATGGCAGCACAAAGCCTTCTATTGAAAGGCCATGACACTGTGGGCAAAAAACAAACAATAAATTATTATATTCCACTATTTTGCATAAAAAATATTTTGCTATGCATTTCATGATCTGTTTCATGTTGTTGACATAATGTTTCCTCGCAAATTCTTCTAACCTTCTGCAGAATCTTCCAGACTTTTTGATAGAAGCCTACAGGAACTCTATTAAGCGCACCATCAAGCCTTCTTCTGCGCAGCCACTGCCCCTGCCGGCTGTCCCGCGACGCACCAACACTGATTGAGCTGTCAAATGCATCAATTGAAGGCATCCGGTACCTCTGTAAATCACATATTAGCACAGATCAACAATCTGTGAAACTGCTTGGTTAGTGGTATGACATACTAGGTGGCACCCCTAGTATAACAGCAATCAACATTAGGCCTATTAGGCAACTAATAAAAACAGCTGTCGACTTTATAACTAAATTATAAATAAGGCCACCCCTTGCCTTCAAAACAGATGTAATTCTTCTTGTGTTAAAGTCATCCTTACACATTTTGTTCACCTAGGCAATCTTCACTAATGAACACAGCGTTTATGAATTTTAATGCCTAAAAACAACTGCCAGAAGTAGAAAACTAAACATGGGCTATAAATGAACTACAGCATTGATGAAATTTAACATTTCAGACAACCACTGTAGTCCCATTTAGTCACTTGTTTAGCAACAGCCTTTTTCAAGGTCACATAAACGCTTGGCAAAAAAAAATATGAGAGGAATATTACTCACATATTTTTGTTGTAGAATATAAATTTGAAACCATCTTGAGCACAAACCTTATTTCAGGCTTTTAACCAAAAACCCATTTACCCATTAAAAACATTTACTTGAGTCAAAAATACTCTGTTTCTGGGTTTTAGGACTGATTTCTGCAGCACACTTCACTTAATCAAAAACAAGTCCACTGCTTATGACATTACAGATACCTTGCTACATTTAACAAAAAAAACAAGACATATCTTGTAAAGTTCCATATTAACATCTATTCCATATTGACGATTTGACTAATAAAAACTACTCATATTTTATGCCACATAAAACAATTTTTCAGGCACAGACTATTTGCCCTTTTTGCAGCTCTGTTAGTTTCTTAACATTACTTGCCCTTCAAAAATCAAAGTGCAAATCCAAAAGTTGATATGGCTTTGAAGAACTGAGGACTTACCCCTGACTCCATGTACTCAGTGTCGAAGGATTGACTTGAAAATGTCTACAAAAAGAAAAGACAGATAGCAATGGGGGAGGTCAGTTTTATGAACTTCACACATCTTTTGAGCCTCCTTCAACAATTATGTTCTCATCACTCGTGGAATTAAACACCTTGCCATGCACCTTTAGAACCAATGAAACCTGTATATTCTCCTTCATGTGACATACAGATTCAAACTTTAGATGTACCGTGATTTTTCTTCCCACAGCATTAAATTCATAGACAGTTAACCCACCAAATTAAGCAACTGATGTCTTGAATTTTTTTTTTTTTTTTTTGAGTTTCTGAACTTAGAGATTAGACCATTACATGAGACTGAGTCACAGCTCATGAGACACATCACCTTACTTTGGAGTGACCATGACAATCGGAGATCTTCCAGCTGAAAACATTTAAAAACTATTAAATGCAGAGACATGACATATACTGTATGGTCGCTTTAATGTTGACACAATTTAATTTACTTGATTGTGCCTTTGTAATATCTGGCCCATGTATGTTTTTGTTTCATCAATCTGGATGTGCGGTCACCTACCATCTTCATGTCACTCTTCAGTTTGCTGATGCCTGCACGCTCACTCTTGGTAGCACCAACATTTCCAACTTCATGGATGGAGATTACAGGACTGGTACCGGGCTCAACTGAACGAACTGACACACATCCAAACCAATCATAGATAGGGTGACCATACATCCTCTTTTTCCCAGACATGTCCTGGCCGGGATTTCTGAATTGCTTTAATTGTCTAGGTTTGAAGTGTGTTTGGCTTAAAGCAGCACTGCGCAGACCGATCGATGATTGACATCAAAGTACCGTGAGACGCTCTGCATGCTGTCCAATTGCTCTCGCGGTGCTTTCTTGTCACACACCGATCGATCTGCACCGTGCCGTTTCAAGCCGAACACACCTATTGGATTTGTTTTCTATTGGTTTCATACTTGCTGAAAGTAAAGATTGAAAAGAAGTTCGACCAACAGCATGCAGGCACTGTACATAATCGTCCAATCATGGCATGCGAGAAGGTGGGATCTACAGAGAATGGTCAAACCAATGGAAATTTTAGACATTTTAGGCAATTTAGAAATCCAGACCAGGACATGTCCAGGAAAAAAAAATATTATAATATAACTATATTTCTACATAAAGTACACAACACTGTAATTCTCATGAAGTCACTCACCACTTCTCTGAACACCAAATTCTTTGCCGCTCAAAATGTGGTGAAGAAGATTCTTCAACTCAGAAGGACTCAGTTTCATCAGACTCTCAGTTGCCTCCTCACCTTCAACACACATAATATATATACAACAAAATTTTTTTTACTTGGAAATGGAAAACACGTCCTCAAATCTCCTAAGATGCACTATGAACAAATGATTAATGATAAATACAGTACCTGAGCAGTTTAGAGACTGGGCCAGCTCAGTTGCCATAACCTGAATGATGAGGCCAATCCTCAGCCGAAACATCTCACTGAACAAACTGGGCTGTGTTCTGATGATCATTGCTAGGTACACTATGATCTCCTAACACATACACGAAAAAAAAAATGTTGAACATAAAAAAAGATCTCACACAAATTGACCGTTTAATAAGCAAGTCCTGAATGGAATCAGTACGCACAGTATTTCTCAGAAAGCTTTATATAATATAATTTGAAATGTTTATTGGCTGATTTGATCATTCTTTGCACTGTCGATATGAAAATATTGTTCTTATAAGGTTATATACACCGCTGTTCATAAGTTTAGGGTTGTTATGATTGTTTTATGTTTTTGAAAGAAGTCTCTTACACTCACCCAGGCTGCATTTATTTGATTAAAAAAAATTCAGTGAAAACAGCAATACTGTGAAATATTATAATAATATAAAAATAGAAAACAGTTATTTTAAATATTTATGAGAAGTAATTCATTCCTGTGATAGCAAAGCTCAATTTTCAACAGTCACTACTCCAGTCTTCAGTGTCACATGATCCTTCAGAAATCATTCTAATTAGCTGATTTGGACAAGAAAAATGTATTATTATTATCAATGTTAAAAAAGACTGAGCTGCATAATATTTTTGTGAAAACCATGATGCATTTCTACGAAATCTTTTCTAAGAACATAAAAAATGTCTGTGCCTTCTGATCAATATAATGCATGCTTGTGAATAAAACTATTAATTTGTTAAAAGAATAATTTTACTGACCCCAGACTTTTGAACAGTAGTGTAAAATCATTGTATGTTTTCAAGTAACCTGTGTGAGGATGGCAACAGTAATGTTGTTCTCGCTGGCTTGATCAATAAGTAAGGCCAGTTGGTCAGGAGGCAAAGGCCTGCAGAGAAACATCCAGATCACCCACATGCTAACAATATAGTGCATCATTTTGAAATGTGAATGACTATGAAAACTCACGCAGTAATGGTCTTCTCTCTGGGCTCTGGCGGTAAACCGACTGTCAAGTGCTTCTGATGGGCCAGCAAATCTGAGCAGGCCTACAAACAAGACCATCAGGCAAAATACAGAACAATTCATGAAGCACATACAATTTAAACACATCCTGTGAATTGAGAGTGCTGATCTAACCGAAAGAGCATATGTAACATTTCTTGGAAGAGAGGAATGCAAATAGCAGCCGGTCTTATAGTTTCTTTTTCCACAAGCTTGCATTTAGATCTTTACCCAGTCCAGTTCCTCCACTTTCTTGCGGAGCACGCCTGAAATCATACGGATGAGATCCCAGCAACGCAGATCTCCTGCCTTCTCATAGAGCTCCACCAGCAAACTCTTGACAGTGGTGCCTTCCCCATGCAGCTGAGTGTCCCAATCCATTCCCCTGTCAGAACACACATTAGATTCAATAGAAAACAAAACAACTATATAGACAACTCGTATAACTCGGTTTCAAACATGGCGAGGGACTTTTACTTGTCTTTGAAAAGGATGTAGAGGATGTCTGCCTGGTCATGAAGGCTCTGAGTCTCTTTAAGCACCTGGACTAGACCACTGTAGTCAATGCCACCATCAGTGTCCAGTGGCAGGTTACACTCAGAGGACACATGCTCTTCTGGACTCTACAGAGATCAATGAAACATCAAAGAGATTTCTGTCATCTCAGTTTTGCATTAACAAAAGATCTTTTGTGTGTGTGCATATACACACATGACTCGTGCGTGGTCCCTTGAAATCTTTTAGATTAAGCACAGGCTGAGGGGAGTGGAAAAGCTTACTGGGAAGATACATGTGCACATCTGAAAAATAGACGAGGAACAGAAAAAACAGGGCAAAAATTAATGGAAATGTATACAGACTTTTCCATGCCTTTTCATGACATTTGAGACAATATTCATGACCTAATGTTCCATTAGTTTACAAGTAAAATAAGAATAAAAATCTTGGTTCAAATTTATCATGTTATGTTAACTAAAATTAATGACTATTAATGCTACGTGTTTGCTTTCTATTTTTCTTTTAATAATAAGTAAAAGCTGTGACTATGCCAGACATTACTCCACACAGAGAATGTATCACATCACTGAATATTGTAATTTGTTTAACCAATATTATGATAAGTAATATTAGTCCTAAATATATTGTGGACATACTGTGGGCATGTTATAGGCCCACTCTGAACCACATTATAAACACGAAACCTGTGGGAATTAATAAAACTATGCAATGGCTATATGCGCAATCCCACACTGAAATTCAGGACCTGATTAAACAAATTATACAGAGTTTTGTGAAATAAATTTCCAGGACTTTTCCAAAACTTTCTTGTTTTTTTTTTTCTTCAAAATTTTCCAGGCATGGAAATTGTGGTTTTAAAATTCCATGACTTTTCCAGGTTTTTCATGACCATACATAAAAATAATATTTTCTTTTGTGACACAGGGGTAGAGTAAATGATGACAGAATTTAGATTTTTTTTTAACTATCCCTTTAAGGTTAAACCGCTAGTCTGTCGAAGCACTTGATGTGGCAACCCGGTCACATAAAACTACACACTTAAGCTTTTTAACGCTTTTAATGTAACATCCTCCCATGTTTGCATGCTACCCTTCATGTCCACTGCTTCTAGGTCTACAGCTTGTGCTATTTTTCAAAAAAAGCATTTACTTCAATAATATTCTATGAGCAAAAAGACCAAACTAATCAATTTTGTAATTTATTGTTGATCATTTCCATTGATGATTAGTTGTTGCATCCCTCAAAATGACCCTTCAACAAGTAAGATTTCAGTTTGAGTACAGCAGTAGTTGATATTGGTTCAGCTCACTGTGGATTTGGAGCTCCTTGGCTTTGTTCATGAGAGACACCATCTCAAGTGTCTTAGTGGCTGCAGCCTTGAAGCGACTCAGCCCTTTTGCCTGTGCCTCGACTCGGAGCCCCCGCTGAGGCACCGCTGCAGTCAACAGCTGGTCTAAGTATTGTGCTAGATCATCTGTATCTGAGAAAGAAAGGGTTAGGAGTCAGGATTAGAAAGAAAGAGACATGAGAAAAAGAGAGGTTGTAGGGTTGGAGGCAAAGATGAGCAGCAATACATTAAAGAAAAAAAGTTTGCAATGCACCAAACTAATGTGTTTATGTAACATTATAGCCTTCAATCAAAATCTAAATGCATTCCTTGGAGAATAATTCAAGCTTGATTACCCAGACAACTCATTTTTAAAATGCTTTAAAGAGCAGGTCATATGGGTTTTTTAAAAATATCTCTTTTGCAGTTTATAATGCAGCTATCCTTAAATAAAAACAATCTGCAAAGTTGTTAATCAAAAAAGTGCATGGTAAATAAAGAGAGAGTCGGTTCCGATTTGCCTTAATGAGTCGTTATATTTTCGAATCTTTTGCTTGTTACAGGATATACGTCACTGGGTAACACATTTGCATAATCCCCATTATGTGTTACGTTATTTTCAATTGAGTGCTCAAAAAAAAGTTTTTGTGCTAATATGTGATGTATACCTAGAGCAGCTTTAGGTTTCCAGGTAAAACACCATATTACTGTTTTACTGAAGTAACGTTAGTTCTGATAATTCGCTGTGAACCTACTATTTCCTAAGAATGTGTCGATTATTGTAGACTGATGTTGTTCTAATTACTTCGTTTAATAATAAAGAATGTAGTGTAGCACACAGACTTTATAATCATTGTGAAATTGCTGTTTAATTTGCTGCACCGGCAGTTACGGGGTTAATGCAGGAGAGTCGAGCGAGTGTTAGGCTGCTCTACCTGATACAGCTGCTCTGCGTTCTGATTAAAAGTTAAGACAGAGCGTCTTTTGTCTGTCATTCTACAAATATTACAGGAGACATATTTTGGTTTAGCACTCGGCTAACGCATCCACTAAGTGTTCACAGTTTAGCAGTTCAACTTTAGCTGTGGGCACGTTTCGCTTGCATAAGTGTTTTTGTATTTTATGTAATTATTATAAGAACAGATTGGAGCACTATATTGATTTGTGTAAAGGTGCTTTGTCAATGGTAGCGCTGGCTAACTGGCTCAAGGACTCATCTCTGTGCCAATCACAGCAGGCTTGGCCAGCTGACCAATCAGAGCAGAGTAGGCTCGAGGAAGGGAGGGGTCTGCTCCGAACTTGCTTGGAACGAATCGTTTGGAAATCATTGGCAAATGACTCTAATATTAAATGTATATTCTGAGAAAATTACAATGTTTTCTGACCTTAGATGCATTTAAACCTGTTGTAGGGCACTCCAACACAATATTAGGACACTTTAAAATACAATATGACCTGCTCTTTAATCCCTAACCCAGTGGTTTCCAATCCTGGTCCTGGAGAACCCCCAACACTGCACATTTTAGATGTCTCCCTATTCAAACACACCAGATTCAACTCATAAGCTCATTAGTGAAGACTCCAAGACCTCAAATGTGTGTTTCACATAAGAGAGAGACACCAAAAGCGTGCAGTGTTGGGGGTTCTCCAGGACCAGGATTGGGAACCACTGCCCTAACCAATCATAAATTTCATTCCTTACAGCAGTGCTTCCCAAACCTGTCCTGGAGGACCCCCTGCCCTACATATTTTGTATGTCTCCCTAATCAGACACACCCAGTTTAGTTCTTGCAGTCTCTACTAACGAGCTGATGAGTGGAATCAGGTGTGTTTGATAAGGGAGACATACAAAAGGTGCAGGGCAGGGGGTCTTCCAGGACAGGTTTGGGAAGCACTACCTTACAGGAAATGCCACAGAAACTTGAATAAAATGCAAAACAAATTGTGACACTGGACCACAGACCCAGTCTTAAGTCGCTGGGGTATATTTATAGCAATTGCCCAAAATACATTGTCTAGGTCAAAATTATTGATTTTTCGTTTATGCCAAACATCATTAGGATATTACGTAAAGATCATGTTCCATGAAGATATTTTGTAAATTTCCTACTGTAAATATATTAAAACTTAATTTTTGATTAGTAATATGCATTGCCAAGAACTTCATTTGGACAACTTTAAAGGCGATATTTTTTTGCGCCCTCAGATTCCAGATTTTCAAAAAGTTGTATCTCGGCCAAATATTGTCCTATCTTAATAAACCATACATCAATGGAAAGCTTATTTATTTAGATGATGTTTAAATCTCAATTACAAAAAAATGACCCTTATGACTGGTTTTGTGGTCCAGAGTCACAATTAATATAAAAAAATGCATGAATCTTGAGCGACATGATGCTGTTTTCACACTTCAGGTGCTCACTGCAAATGATCAACATAAAAATCAACATGGTAACACATCTTGCAATGATAGTAGAGAAAAAAGGCAGAGAAGGCAAAGTAAACCAGAAGAGTCAAAGGTCAGAGATGTGTAAATGTTTCCTCCAGCAAATTCTTCATTATAAGAACTGTTTAGTTCATTAAAAACCATTACACTTGCTCTCCCTAAAGATTGGACTCAAGATCAAAATTAATAAAATGTGGGAACTTTTATGCTAAAAATTTAGTCTAGACCTAAAAGCAATGTAAAATGACTCAATCTCCAAAATGACCCACATAAGTATCTGACCATTTCAGAAGTCATCGTCAAACAAAATCTCTTTAATCGGGATATTATTTCCCCTTACCATCATTGAAGCTCAGGTCATGCACAGCACCTCTAAAGTAGCCATCCTCAACATCATCTTCATCGCAGACCCTATTGGAGCGTGTCTTACCACTATCGAGGAAGCTCAGATGAGCACAACAAGACGTGGTCAGGAACTCAGATAACTTGCCAGTTTGGATCCTAGCAACATTGAGAGAAGCAAGCAAGTAAGCTGAGACTGTCCTTGAATATGTATTGTTGATGATATTATATTTATTTATAGCCTCATTGTCTGACCTTGCCCCTCCAAAATAGCCATCCTGTAGCTTCTTAAGGGTAGCCAGTACAGCAGGGTCCAAGTCTGTGTGTTCATTGTCTAAGAGGTAATGCACAAAAAATTGGGGGGAAAAAAACTACACACTTATTCACATTAAAATTTTTTTTTAGATGACTCCACATTATCAGGGATGCAAATTTTCACTCACTAAGCATGGTCTGGGAAATGGGAAAGGTGACTGTAGGACGGCCGGTCATCCTCCAGCGAGAAGACAGGTAAGACAGGTCAGTGCGCAACATTTCCACAATCATCTTGTTGTCCAGGGCCAGATAGAACTGCTGGTGATCTATGAACTACCGGGGAGTAACAAATGAGAGAAAAAAATGATGAAAAGCATTTGCCATTTAGCACATATTTTAAAAGCTGTGACCATCTTTCGGTGGCTTTAACCTCACCAAGTCATTTTATTTAACTTCTGCTGAATGATAATCAGTGGCTCTCTAAGTCAGCATAAGGCCCAAACATGCCTAATTTAGCA
Organism: Cyprinus carpio; assembly: GCF_018340385.1. Classification (NCBI taxonomy): domain Eukaryota; kingdom Metazoa; phylum Chordata; class Actinopteri; order Cypriniformes; family Cyprinidae; genus Cyprinus; species Cyprinus carpio. The sequence continues at coordinate 29,362,534 of NC_056578.1, read as the reverse complement.
CATTATGAAGAACCTGAGGTGTGAAGCTAAAGATGGTGTTGCGGACGATGTACAGCTTGGAGGTTCCCAACACGCCAATCCTACGGTAAGGTCTGCCGGTCAGCCCCAGTCTCTCATTACGCCCTAGAGAAAGATAAACACACACATGCACCCTGAATACATTAAATAAACACTTATGTGAAGAAATCGGTGCAGGATTTACTCTGAAACAATTTTCACTCACATAAACTGAAATAGTATTCTATCATAAAATATACTCCAGTAATGTTTTTATTCTTTGAAAAATAATTTTAACAGCACTGAGTTTAAAAAAAATTGCATGTTTTGTATTTCTTCATACTAGTGTCAAGTGATGCCTTACAGTGTACCACTTCCTACCTAGTCTAGCATAAATATGGCTGAGAACTCGAGATGGTTGCACTCTGATGGGGTGGATGTCTGCCACTGTCTCCACATCAATCCCATTCTTCTGCAGGAGTGCCTTAATATCCTCATTCTCAGCAAGGATGGACACTTATCAGAACAGAAAACAAACATCAGTGTAAATTTCAACCATGCAATGCATCACATGTGCCATAAAGAATTGAGTGCAACTGGTTGAAAAATATTAAAACATACCTTGTACAACAACATCTGGTTTAGGGATGGTAGAGAACCTGCGGTTTAGAGGGTCTATTTCTCCAGGAGCCAAAAAACCCTGAAATGGAAAGGAAAGGAGAAATTGGAGGTGTTTGCCATACTTTCTCAAATATAACTTGGTACGAAGCTTTCAAAAAACTATAGCAAAGATATGACTTTTAACCTCTCACCTCTGCCAAAAGGTTGCCCAGAACATAAAGGGACTGTCCCCACTTCAGAGGGCACTTTCCCATTGGGATCCTCTCCACCGTGTGTGGATTAACATACTCTTCATCCACCTGAAATAAAAATACTAAAAATGTTATCAAAAGTATATATAAAAAAAAAAATATTCATCTAAATTAAATCTGAATTCACATGAATCAAGTGATATTTAATTGCTATACAGATCAGATAAAAAACAAAAACAAACAAAAAAAAACTGTTTAATTAGTTAGGAAGAGATTTCTCACCTTATCTGGAGGAACACTATAGAGTTCAGGCAGCAGCCGTATCCCATCTTTTTGTTTGATCATGATACCTTCCAGAGCTTCTCGATACTCCTGAACCTGAGAGGACAGAAACATGAAAATACAGCCTGCCTCTATCTGCAATACAACCTTGTTTTTTAACCTCTAGAAAGTCTCTCTTAAGCGTTGTCTTTTCACTTTTCTTGTCTTTACACTAGCTGCCAGAAGGCACCACTCCACTTAAAAGGTTAGTTCACTCAAAAATGAAAATTAGGCCATAAATTACTCACCCTCAAGTCATCCTAGGTGTATATGACTTTATTCTTTCAGATGAATCCAGTCGGAGTTATATAAAAGATTGTCTTTGATCTTTCAAGCTGTTTAATGGCACTCAGCGGGTGTAGCAGTACATCCGTCCAAAAGAAGTTAAATAAAAAGCACACATCCATTAAAAAGAAGTGTCTCACACGGCTCCGGGGGGTGAACAAAGGCCTCCTGTAGTGAATCGATGCGTTTTTGTAAGAAAACAACAAAACGTAATCACTTTAATCTAGCTTGTGCCAACAGTTGTACACAGAAGCAGTTCCGGAAGCATGACGTATGAGGTCAGAGTTGCACAGGCGCCACTGAGTCTCATGAAACCAACGTTTGTTAACAGGACCAAAGGAAGCAAAGTTTCCTTACTTTAGCAAAGGAAAACCAGTCTCCTCTCGGCTTATATCAAAATCCTCTCACATTCTTCTTTACAAATCCTCATTTTTTATTTTTAGTTAGTGTTGTTTTTTTTTTTTTGTTTTCTCTGTTTTTTTTCGTGGTTCGTTTCTTATGGGCGCATGCGCAAAGCTGACCTCATACGTAATTCCCTCGGAACTGCTTCCAGTGTACAACAGTGAGCGCAAGCTACATTAAAGTAATTATTACATTTTGAATATAGATATTTTTCTTACAAAAAAATGCATGGATTCGCTACAGGAGGCCTTTGTTCACCCCCTGGAGCTGTGTGAGACACTTTTTTTTTATGGATGGGCGCTTTATTTAATTTCTTTTGGACTGAAGCAATGCAACACCTGCTGAGTGCCATTAAATAGCTTGAAAGATCAAAGACAATTTTTAATATAACTCCGACTGGATTCATCTGAAAGAAGAAAGTCTTATACACCTAGGATGACTTGAGGGTGAGTAATGTATGGCCTAATTTTCATTTTTGGGTGAACTAACCCTTTAAGGCTGAAATAAACTACGACTTTTACAATCTGAACACATTTTAAAACACTAGGTATCCTGTACCTGAATACTGTATACTGTTACAAAACTGTATACAAACTTTATATATTGCTACAAAACTGGGCATCATACATAAAACTCATGCAGAAACATACACCTCGTTGTTATGATACTAAACAATGTGTGTTCTAAAATCAGTTCAAAATATCAAACATATCTGATATCATCTGACTGGATGGAATCATAGTTTGATGCTTAAATTTTTTTTTCATTTTCTGTGAAATCTGTCAACTTCAACTGACCATAATCTGCATAGTATTTTGCCACATACTGAAATTAAACTACATATGCAAAATATATAATGTAAAAAAAGAATGCATGTATATGACAGAAGAGAACAAAGAAGCAGTGCAGAAAGCATTCAATGCTTTGTGTGCTAATGATATTCTACCTCTCAATTAACTTGGTTTTAAACATGTAGGGTAGAAATTTCCTTAAATCTTCAACATATTTATTGAAATTTACATCATATTGACTATTTCGAGAATGAGACTGATTAAACAGAAATTCTGAATGGTTTTACCTGCTCTGGACTGTTGATAAAGATGCCATCCAATATCAGGTAGGTCCAGAAAAGAGGCCACTCACATTCAATGTTTTCAAAAAGCTTCAGCTCAGCAGATTCATAGTATAGCCTGTTGGGGTCCTATTGGGAAAAGAGGTCAAGTATGTAATTTAGTTTATTACAGAAATAATTAGACACTAATTACATCTAACAGGTACAGTACACATCCACATATTTCTGTAATAACTCTTAATACTAGATGTAAAAGTATTTGTTTCTACATATTCTAAAGTATTTGTATAATTAAAAAAATATTCAAATCAATTAATATATAGCCCAATGTGTCTGTGTATTGGACATACTGACCTCTTTAGGAGTTTTGTGGCCATCTCTAAGAAAACGACAACAGCCATATCTTCCCTACATACAAAAAGGGATTCATGTAACAAATATAACCACCATAGAGTGAGAGCTGTTAAACAAGTTCCTCATGTCTGAGATCAAGTTCTGACCTGGAGCTTGGAGATGATTTCCTCCTTAGTGATATTGACTAACTCCATGTCTTCCACAGCAAAGGCTGGATATGAAATAATGGACAGGAGGCCAGCGTCCACCTCTTTAGACGTTGAAGCTCTGGGCAACATGGAGCTCAGAATGGACTGAGAAGAATATGTGGCAGTAAGGAGACGATGATTGTTTTAATTATTTTTTTTTTTTTACCAAGTAAGCTTTTAGAGCACTAGAAGTATTATAGCCTCACCTGGCAGTGCTGGATATCGTCTGCTAAAACATGAACCACAGAGTCTGGTCCCCCTTTGGCCCCAAAGAGATTCAAGTCATCTAGGGCTTCAAGTGCAGCCTGCAGTTACAAAGGGTTCATTCAGGGGCTGTTACAGTGTTTTGTCCTCACAATGTCACAATAAAGCCAATATTCATTCAGTGTGCACTGAAATCCAGGGCCACAGACAACAAATTCAGCTGCCACAATTGAATTTTTACAGATTTTCTAAATTCAGACCAGTACATTGTATTAAGACAAGGTTAAGGGCTAGTTTCCTGACTTTAGAATAGTACTCAGTCTCCTCGGACAGAGAAAGAACAACCAGAACCCTTCTGCTCTGAGCAAAGAGCCACAATAGGAACAAACAGAGATGACACAAGCTGGGAAGGAACACTAAACCACAGAGTTCATGTTGAGGTTACATTGGGTCACATTAATATGAGGTGTTCATGAGTGCACAGCATGAACAGCCCCTCCCCATCATGCCGGTCTGAGAATTCTCAGCTGCTCAGAAGAGGGCTGACTGTCTATTTTGCTTCAACAGACTCACTTTAGCCATCCCTATTGAGCTGACATTGAGCTCAGGGATCCCCTGATTGGTTTTGTCTCCTCTCTCCCACATCCCATAGTCCTGAACAATCACAGGAGAAAATGCCAGTTACAGAGAGTGGCTCTTTAATAACAAATACAGACTAAAATGAGAAAAACATACAAACATATACAAATACATAAGGCCTATATGATCGATACTGAGAGACTTACAGCCACTTTGTATGCAGATTCAGTGTAAAACAGCAGATTTTGGACCACATCCACCTCGTCCTGAGTGTACACAATGTGTAGCCCTATAAGGACACAAGACATGTCAAAGGTTATGTGGGAGAAGATCTACTAATGCTAGGCTCAGTACACAAAGTATCCAATCAGATTCCAGGATTTCTGAACAAAAGTTTTTTAGGTTTGGAATGACATTAGGGCAAGTAATGACAGCATTCTTCTTCTTTTTGAACACTCTTACAATTTGAGCTCACGACCGATCACAAACTACAACCGCAATCTTTATCATTTATTACTTGTGCAGGCCTACTAAAGACTGTAAAATGAGGACAAAAAGAGATTCTACTGTTTTAGAAGAAAAGAAAGAAAGCTTGAACACTTTTAAAGGAAGAACCGAGCACTCTTAAGAGTCTCAGGTATCTTGATGTGTCTTAAAGAGCAGGTCATATGGGTTTTTGAAAAATCTCTCTTTTGCAGTTTATAACGTAGCTATCCTTAAATGACAACAATCTGCAAAGTTGTTAATCAAAAAAGTGCATGATAAATAAAGATATTGTCTCTCAAAAGAGAGAGTCGGTTCTGAATCGCCGTAACGAGTCATTATATGTTCGACTCTTTTGCCTGTTACCGGTGTACGTCACTGGGTAACACATTTGCATAATCCCCGCCTGCCCGCGAAATACGAACAAAGTCTGACCTGCCCACAAACACTTTTGCTATTAGTGCGTTTACATCATGTTGAGAAGACGCGGTGTTCAAGGATACCACAGAAATACAATTCGAGCCTTTTGTTGTGTGCTTGTCATTTTATCAAGAACTGCTTCTCTAATCTTGGCTTTTATCTTCGTTGGCTACTAATCTTCTTAATTTGGACTAACAAGCTCTCTGAACCACGACCTGTAAGTAGTACGATTGATACGTTAGGTGTACATTTTCAATTGAGTGCTCAAAATATAATTTTTTTGTGCCAATATGTGATGTATACCTAGTGCAGCTTTAGGTTTCCAAGTAAAGCACGATATTACTGTCTTACTGAAGTAGTTCTAAAAATTCGCAGTGAACCTAAGAATATGTGGATTATTGTAGACTGGCGTTGTTCTAATTACTTTGTTTAATAATAAAGAATGTAGTGTAGCACACAGACTTTATAATAATTGTGAAACTGCTGTTTATTGTGCTGCACTGGCAGTTACAGGGTTAATGCGGGAGAGATGAGTGATTTCGGCTGGTGCTCCTGTGATGCAACTGTTCTGTGTTCTGATTAAAAGTTAAGACCAAGCGTCTTTTGTCTGTTGTTCTTCAAACATTACAGTAGACATATTTTGGTTTACAAACTGTATTGTTTAATCAGTTAGTCACGTAAGCACTCGGCTAACGTATCCACCTAGTGTTCACAGTTTAGCAGCTAAACTTTAGCTGGTGGGCACGATTCGCTTGCATAAGTGTTTTTGTATTTTATGTCATTATAAGAACGGATTGATTATATTATTGTTTTATGTAAAGGTGCTTTGTCAATGGTAGCGCTGGCTCAAGGACTCATCTCTGTGCCAATCACAACAGGTTTGGCCAGCTGACCAATCAGAGCAGAGTAGGCTTGAGGAAGGGAGGGGCTTGCTCCGAACTTGCTTGAAACGAATCATTTCCTAATCATTGGCAAATGACTCTAATATTAAATGTATATTCTGAGAAAATTACAATGTTTTCTGACCTTAGATGCATTTAAACCTGATGTAGGGGACTCCAATACAATATTGGGACACTTTAAAATACCATATGACCTGCTCTTTAAGCCATATTATGCAAGCTCTAAAGGGAGACCTGGAGTACCTGAAGCTGTCATCTGAGCCAGGAAGAGGAGATAGACTGAGGTAGCGTCAAGCTGGAGATGCCCCCATTCACTGTCACCCACCACAGTGGCACAGGTCTGAGTGTTGTACTTGGCGTGGAGGCTGTCCAAAGTGCTCTTACTGTATTTGAACTTCTCCACTTTGTCCAGCTGCAGTGAAAAGTGAGAGAACAACAGAGAGCACTTCAGAGCACTTCAGACAATATCTAATGGACAAAATGGTAATATGTGTTATGCACAATTGAACTGTGTATGAGACTGATAGATTGCATAACCATGTATGTGCATTTGTGTGTACAACTTTATGTACACTACAGTTCAATAGTTTGTGGTATGTAAGCTTTTTTTAATGTTTCTGAAAGTCTCTTTATGCTCACCAAGGCTGCATCTATTTGATTAAAATACAAACAGTAAAACGGTAATATTGTGAAATAGGCTATTATTACAATTTAAAATATCCATTTTAGATTTTAAAATACTTTCAAACATAATTTATTTCTGTGATGGCAAAGCTGAATTTTCAGCAGCATCTTTAAATTTTTAAGTGTATGATGTTAATTATGAATTTGTTGTTTCATGATGATTTGGTGCTCAAGTAAAGTTTTTTGTTTTTATTGAGTCTTCAGTGTTAATTTGTTTTTTTAAATGTGTGTTAACCAAAATATCTATTTTCAGGATTCTTTAATAAAATTCAAAAGAATAGCATTTCTTTGAAAAAGAATAAAATACTGAATAAAAGTATTAATTTCTTCTTCTTTTCTTTAAATCTTACTGACCCTTCAACTTTAGAATGGTAGTGTATGCATGTATGTTCATTATCTTACTGCCTAATTAGCATGTAGTGTGCTTAATGATAATGGCGGGTGGTACCTGTCGCATGATGCACTGAAGAATTCCCCTCATCAACTTCACCACGCTCTATAAGAAGAAAAAAGAGATCAAGACACACAGACTGCCTCCAAAACAACACTTGGAACACAGGCTCAACTGTGACCTTTCAGCTCTTCATTTAATAGCACAGACATGAGTAACATAACACCTCTGAACCACTGTAAAGAGACAGCTTAGATACACTGATACATACACACACAGTCATGAATAGTCAACTGACCTTTCTTTAAAAAACACGTGCATGGAATTAAAATAATACAATACACTGCTGAATATTTTGGTATGGCTTCTAATGTAAGATCATTCAAATGATACAACAGTTGCCACATGCGCTCGTGTGATTAAAAGTCTACAACATGTTCTCATGAACAAATGTTGTTACTGAATAAATATCTTAAAAGCTGTACTGGTTTAATAAGAGTACTTAATCAGTTCATCCTGTGAACATTCATTCATGTAACAAAACAGATTCCTCAGGTTACAGAATCAATACCAATGCACTGAGCAAAAATAAATAAATAAATAAATAAATAATTCCCATTGCAGTTGGTACCTGCTCAAGCTCATAGGCTTTAGCCTTGTCTTCATCACGGTCTGCGTTCTTCCTGTAAGCCAAACTGAGGGCCCAGACAGACAGGATACTATAGACATTGTCCCTCACCCAGGCATCCGGCTGCTCTTTGCTTGCTGGTAACAGACCTGTCACTGGGTCCTACAAGTTATCAATACAGCTAGTTAAAAATGTCCAGTGCATCAGGTACTACACTACAGTGGTGTGAAATTGTTGGCCCCCTTCCTGATTTCTTTTTTTTTTTTTTTTGCATGTTTGTCACACTTTAATGTTTCAGCTCATTAAACAAATTTAAATATTAGTAAAAGATGACACAAGTGAACACAACATGCAGTTTTTAAATTAAGGTTTTTATTATTAAGGGAAAACAAAATCCAAAACTACATGGCCCTGTGTGAAGAAGTGTTTGCCCCTAAACCTAATAACTGGTTTGGACACCCTTAGCAGCAACAACTGCAATCAAGCGTTTGCGATAAGTTGCAATGTGTCTGTTACAGCGCTGTGGAGGAATTTGTGTCCACTCATCTATGCAGAATTGTTGTAATTCAGCCACATCGGAGGGTTTTCGAGCATGAACCACCTTTTTAAGGCCACATCATCTCAATAGGATTCAGGTCAGGACTTTGACTGGGCCACTCCAAAGTCTTCATTTTGTTTTTCTTCAGCCATTCAGAGGTGGACTTGCTGGTGTGTTTTGGATCATTGTCTTGCTGTAGAACCCAAGTTCGCGAACAGATGGCTGGACATTCTCCTTCAGGATTTTTTGGTAAACAGCAGAATTCATGGTTCCATTTATCACAGCAAGACTTTCAGCCTCAGACCATCACACTACCACCACCATATTTTACTGTTGGTATGATGTTCTTTTTCTGAAATGCGGTGTTACTTTTACACCAGACGTAATGGGACACACACCCTCCAAAAAGTTCAACTTTTATCTCATCAGTCCACAGAGTATTTTCCCAAAAGACTTGGGTATTATCAAGATGTTTTCTGGCAAAACTGAGACGAGCCTTTGTTCTTTTTGCTCATCAGTCGTTTTCATCTTGGAACTCTGCAATGCAGACCATTTTTGCCCAGTCTCTTTCATATGGTGGAGTCATGAACACTGACCTTAACTGAGGCAAGTGAGGCCTGCAGTTCTTTATATGTTGTTGTCGGGTCTTTTGTGACCTCTTGGATGAGTCGTGGCTGTGCTCTTGGGGTAATTTTGGTCAGCCGGCCACTCCTGGGAAGGTTCTCCACTGTTCCATGTTTTTGCCATTTGTGAATTATGGCTCTCACTGTGGTTCGCTGGAGTCCCAAAGCTTTAGAAATGGCTTTATAACCTTTTCCAGACTGATAGATCTCAATTACTTATATTTAAATATATATTTAATATTTAAATTTGTTTGATGATCTGAAACATTAAAGTGTGACAAACATGCAAAAAATAAGAAATCAGGAAGGGGGCCAACACTTTTTCACACCAATGTATATATATGTATATGTATATATATATATATATATATATATATATATATATATATATATATATATATATATATATATATATATGTGTGTGTGTGTGTGTGATATATATATATATATATATATATATATATATATATATATATAATTAATATACAAGCATTACTTTTACCACACAAAAAAAAAACATAAACACATACTATATATATATATATATATATATATATATATATATATATATATATATATATATATATATATAAGTGAAATAATTTTAATTATTTTAGAATAAAATAGTTAATAATTAAATACACTATCACAGAGGAAATAATTTTTACCACTTTTGGTGGCAAAAGCCCTGGTTAAATTCTGCCCCTGATATAGCATACACATGTAGACTTAATTTTTACTTTTCATACATGAAAGGAGTGTGTTAACACAACACTTAACTGCATACTCATGTCTCCGCATAATTAAAGATCCAAGAGCTGTGGCAGATCGAAAATATCTACATATAAGGAATGAAGGCATGTTTAGTAAACACACAAACAGTTTAGAGGAGAAATGCTGACACTCACTTGGTGACGCAGAATAGTCTGATGAACTATCCGCGCGTAGTTGTCAAGTTTTACTCCAGAGTTGCTGCGACTCCTCATTTTAGTTCCTAAAAAGTTGCGACAAACCTTTATGCTTCAAAAACCGCCAACATCCTCCTGAAATAAACCAATATGCACATCAAGAAGAGGAGTGTTTACAATACGTGCTTTTTTCGAGAACGCTTGTGTAGAATCAATGAATATAAACAAACCTGAACAAGAAAATCCGGAAGGAAATATTCCTCTTGCACACACGCGCTTACACTGAAGCCAGTTACAGTCCGCTGGGAGGATCTTCCGACTTTTCAAAATAACACCGGTGAGCTCAAGTTACCTATATAAAGTCGAATACATTTATAGTGACAAACTTTTTAAAGGAACTAGTCTGAAAAGCTTAGGGAGTAAAGTCGTTAAAACGGTGACCTCAAAGATTTTCACACATCTTGTGAAAACATAGAGTACATTGCGTTCCTGACGTCATGTCATGAAGGACCTGCGTTCAGAAGAATCGTGTTGAAAAAAAAAATAATAATAATCCTTGTTGAACCTTGTAAAACAACTCTAACAAACAAAAACAAAGATTCGACTCATTTTTATTATACCGTTTAAGAACGAGCGTTAATTCACAAAACAGTGAAACTGCACTTTAAAACTGAACTGATGCAGGAAGATACAAGAAAAAAAGCAAACTGAATGTACAAAATACTTAAAATCCCTTGTTAATTAATTCTAATTAATCATCCCCCTGATAGTTTGCTTTAATTTATTTCACTTAATATGTTTATTTGGCCTAATTGGTTATTTTCTTGCTATTATGATTGTAGCAGTGAGTACACTTTGTAAAACATCAGTATAATTCTTTGTTAGTTTCTTGTTTTGGGGAAAAAAACACCTTTTGTTACAAACATTTAGAACAAAATTTACTTGCACAAAACTCACCGAAAGAGCTGTATATTTACTTTTCTTTTTTACATCTGTGATATCATAAAGATGTGTCTCGCACACACGTCCACTTAGTGGCAGCAGTCACATCCTAACACATTTCCAATCATTAAACTTACTTATTTCTTACTTTGTTTATTTTTTTGTTTGCATTTCAGAATTTCACCCCTCCTCCCTTTCAGCTCTAGTTCTGAATGGTGATTTGCGTCCAAATCATTTTAGACAATTGGACATTTTGGCTTATCATTGCACTATCCCTAATCTTATCTTGTTATTTTGATGTGTATACCTATATTATTATTTAACATACACCCTTTTTACTGAAAAGTAATTATTTTGGGATGTTTAAGATGGTTGCGTTTTTTTTTGTTTTGTTTTGTTTTTTTTAAATCCTTGATTTTTGGGTGGTTGGCAGAATAATGTGGTTTGCAGAAAAAATGAAATAAAATAATAAATGCAGAAAATGTATACTATATTTACAGAATAACCTGTACATTTTTCTGTCAAAAACTGTAATTTAAAAAAAAAAAAAAAAAAAAAAAAAGCCACATGACAAAACAAAATTCATCACAAGTAGCATTATTTACTAATATATAGTAGGGTTCCTAATGATATACACACAAATACAAAACACCATCATGGTTACACACACAACACTAACATAATGCAATAAACATTCAACAACATAAATTGTAACATAAAACCATAATATACATAACTGATAACAAAAAATAGTAAGAGAATTTACCATTAACCAATTAAAAGTTTTTTGCTATAGCATTTTACAATCTTTTACAGTTAAAGTTAAAATTATTTTTACAGAAAAAGTCATATTTTCCAGTGCTCCTCATGAGTACGGTATGGTTGTTACACAAATCAGGAGGAGTGACACTGATCACTAGTAGCCTGCTCAACTTTGGTTCTGTGAATTCCAGAGTTCGTCGTCACTCAGAATGTGCGTGAACAGCACACCGAGGCTGAGTGCTGAGCTGCTGCTCATAATCCTCAACATGTCACCATAATGACTTCATGTCGTGATCTTCATATCTCTTGATCTGTCCAACAACAAAACTGTCAATGATAAAATGCCAAAAAAAGATTTGCCATTTGAAAAGTGTCATTTTTCTTTTGTTCTGTTTATTATCATTTCAGAATCACTGATTTATATGTCTCTGAATGTTGTAGTCCCCAATCTGCACTGCACATGCTTGGCTAACCTCTGTGAGGTCTGTGCCATATCAGCCAAATAGCTGCTGTGTGCTGCTAACCTTGAGAAACCCTGATCACACTGCAGAGGCTTGAATGACAAATCTGTAACAGTTATCGCCGTCCAGCTATTCAAGCCAAATTCACAAATGTTTACATTTTTAAATGCACTAGAATTAAGTTTTTCCTGGAACTGCAGCAGTGAAATATTCTGGCAAACTGCATCGAACTGTGCAACGGTAAATGCAATAAATGGAGTTCATGACATAAAAGCCATTTTCTCGGAACATGTTTTTATTTCAGAACCCCAAAGTTCAATCATATGGAGATGCACATATAGAGTTACAGTACAGTAAATATAACTTATAAATCTTATATTGATATATAGAGATACATAAAAAAGAGCTGTTGAGTCATACAAAATGAAAAGAGAAATACAATAAATAAGTAATCCCATATTGAAACGATGCTTGTAAATCCTGATCTGTGAGATGAGGTGGAGACGCTTGTATATAACAACATAAATAGTGACAGGTAAATGAGTCTTAAATAAAAAAATAAAAAATGTGAGCACGCAGACAAAGGCAAAGAATGGAGGCAAATGGTTAATAATATATAGGCTAGGCACAATCAATAATGGCAACCTTTGCACTTTCTCTGTCCCTTTTCTCCAGACTATCTTTGGTTCAACGACATTTGGGTTGAGCTAAGGCACTAGTAGACACATTTGCCTACACTTACATATTTAGCTTACAAGTAACATGATCTAATACTACACACCAGTTTCCAGGTTTGGACTAATTTTAGTCCTAAGATCAGTTGTTAGTGCCAAAAGCTATACTCTCTCTAGCTATACTCTCTCTATACTGCTCTATGGACATCCAGAACAGGGATTGGACTTGATCTGGTTCAGGAAAACTGGCCCAAAACACCTACTGTATCACCTTCCCAATACCACCTGAAATATGTTTATCAAAAATGTCATGCAAATCCCACTAATAATGCTTCTTGTATATAGCAATATCACTGTGCAGGTAGATTATGAGGTTTATGTTGATTTCATTGCACTCTTAAAATAGTCCACATGTTATGTACCTTATGATAAGCACAATCTTCAGAACTTTACCTATTGCCTCATTTGTGGCTTACTATATGTCTAACTGATGATTAACTGCATTGCACATTCAGTTGCCTCCTGCTGCTCACTGAATCAAGCTTTCGTTGTGCATGATGGTGTAGAGACGTCAGATCAGAGAAGGAAGGAGTCTTCATTTTAGGAATGAATCGGTTGGCTGTAGGAACAGTGGCCTTTCCTGTGGAACACAATTAAAATTGACAATGAGTTCTTATGTTTCTTGTTTAAAAGATATGTTTGAAAGTACTGTCAGTAGGACAAAACACTTGATTCAAACAATGCATTCACCTGCATATTCCTGTCGAGCACTCATAGTTGTTCTGGCAGTAGGCGCCATGAGGTTTAGTGCCCATGATCCTCCATAATGGGGTCATTCGAGCTGTTCTCTTTAGTGACCTTTCAACTTTCTCTACAGAAGTTGAAGGTGTGTCTGACTTTGGCACAGGATTGCAGGTCACCTGAAACACACAATGCGTCAGTCAGCTCTACTCTCATGTAATATTAAATAAGTAATATCCATAAGCTAAAATTATACACGTGTTTCTGCATAGGTTATGTAGTGCATTAAATGGTTTTAATGCATACCTGCCAGCCAATCAGAATCGAGTATTCAGACGAACCATGGTATAAGTAGTTATGTTTTACGACTTTGACTATTAGGTTTCTAATATGTGATTTTAATTTCTTAACATTATTTAAAATGCTCCTTTAAAATGGTTCCACCCTTAAACAATAATATAAAAACATATATAATGTATTATTTTAACTGGTTAGTTTATATTATTAAAATATTATGTTAATGATATTACGATAATGTTTTAGGTCATCTAAAGTATTTTTTAAAAAGATTCCACTGAAGGAAGAAGTGAACACACTAACATAAATATCAAAAGCCAACAGTTTAGGGAGCCGTGAACAAAATCATTTATAAAATATAAAAAAAATGAAAAAAAATACAATCATAATTACCTGCTGGACAAGCACCAAAAACAGCAGGCACCAGGCGAGAAGAGCCCGTTTGTGATTGTGATCCTGCATGCTGAATGAGAAATAGTTCAGTTGCTGTAACAGTGAGCTCACAGCGACACTGACGACAGAGACGATGTACTGTCTTATATACCCTCCTGTCAGCAGAAGAGAGACTCTCCCTCATCCCTTTAACTTCCTCTCTCTCTCTCTCTCTCTCTTTCTCTGCCTCTGTCTCTCTGCTTTTTCATTACCAGATGTGCCACATGTTTGCTTAATGTTTGTGACTTGGATAAGCTGCCCTCTGGGACTCTGGGAGAGAATGCAGCCAGAGTTGAGAGAAGCAAAGGATAAGAAAGAACGAGAGGAATGAGAGATAAGAACAAAAATTAATCATATTTTGGACATGTGCTTGTCACTCTTTAGAAATCGGTGATGTTTTACCACAGTTTATTGAACTGTACATTTTAAACAGCTATTCAGTGGTATTTACTGATATAAAAACTGGTTTAAATGTGTAGATGAGATAATATAAATCAGATTTAACATTTCCCTTCCTGTTTCTTTAAAATTCCCGTTGACATAGTTCTTCTGTCTCCATTTTATCATTCAAACATGCACGAGGGCCTTGAAAAAGAACAATGGCTGATTACGGAATCTGCTGTGTTTTAATGAAGAAAAACCAATAGACAAAAAACAAAAGGGGAAAAAAAGCTGTGGCTAAGTCGCAGGAAAAATGACAGCGGGTCAGACATGAGTTGAACACTGATCCAGCTCATCACAAAGGTTCCACACTGACTCATAGTGTTTACTGGCTATGATGCTGCTTATCCTCTTAGGATTGTCAGTTCATGTAAATAATACCCAGTACTATTTCATAAGCTGGTGGCCTTGTTTTAAACACTTCTAGCTTACTCACTTTACTGGTCTTAGTGTTGTGATAGAGCTCAAGGTTTATTGTGGTTCTGCAGGTTTCTTCTTGAGTGAGAGGCAAACATGATTTGTTGAGATCAATGTTGCATCTAAATCTATACTGGTTAAGTGTTTGAGATCAAGCTTGTCACACTGGTCACCTGATTACTTCACAATTTGAGGACTGGCCTTTCTTTTCTATATGCTTGTAGTTGTTACAACCCTGTTCAAAAGTTTTTGTTTTTTTTCTAAAAGTAATTCATGTTTTTATTAAGAAAGGACATACTGCATTGATCAAAAGCAGCAGTAAAAACATTTATAATGTTACAAATGTTTTAAATTTCAAGTAAATGCCATTCTTTTGAACATTCTTTTCAAAGAATCCTGCAAAAATGTACCATGGTTTTCACAAAAATATTAAGCAGTCCAACTGAAAATAATACTAAAATAATATGAAATGTTTCTTGATTTATTTTGTATTGTGAATAAATTATTTTATATGATTAATTCATTATTTTTATGATACAGGGTGAGGAATAAAACAAACAATGAAAAAGGACAAAAAGGTAGTAAGATAATTATATACATGAGTCAAACACTGAAATGTACAGGAAATGTGTCTTGAGCACCAAATCAACATACAGTCTGAACAAAAAAGTTGTTCATTGGCTTGTAATCATGGGGGAACCACTTTAAGTGCTATATAGCGCATATCTTTAAATGTGCTGTCAGATGTTGCTATGTATAAGAGGAAGCCCTCATTCTTCTCCTTAGATTTTAGATATGTTACTCCACTCTCACATGTTTGCTATGAATGTGAATTTACTAAAATGGCAAAATCTGTTTTGAATCACTTTTATGCTTTTTTGAGGACAAAAAGTCTTGTTTGGGGGCCCTGGAATATTTCCTTATAAGGGGCCTTGGGGAACAAAAGGTTGAGAACCACATTATGTTCAGGAAATACACTGTATTTTAATGTCATTTTTTAATCCTTTCCCTACAGAACTATATGCTCAACAGTTTCTTTATACAGTAGAGGTGCTTATGATTTCTGCAAGGATTATGTGAAACTGAAGACTGGAATAATTATACTGAAATATCAGCGTTGCCATCACAGAAATAAATTGCATTTTAAAATAAATTCAAATAGAAAACAGTTATTTTAAATTGCAGTCACAATATTACTGTTTTTCCTGTATTTTTGAGCATAACAGACTAAAAAAAAAACATTAAAAAGTCTTACCAACCCCAAACTTTGAACAGTTGTGTGTATTTAAGAGCTCTGAACGACTCATTTTATTCACAAAGTCAGAAATGCTGGTTAGGACATTACTTGTATAGTCAAACTTGTGACACAGTGTGTGATTCAGGCCACTGAAAACATATACGTTGCAGTATTTGAAATGCACTGTAAATCTAGCTTGACAAAAAATAACCTTTGAGACATTTAGCAGGGTTGGGTAATCAATATTAAATGAGGTGAACGGAACAACCAATCAAGTGTTTATAATGATCAGGAAGCTTTCCTGTGCTATTCTACCAGGAATTCTGTGTCAAACTCCATCTGCACAGACGTGACCCCTCTCAGGGTCACTGTTGGTATTATGGATTTACACAAACTAGCAGTCTGAAATGCAAATGAAATCTCTTTACATAGATTTAATGAACAAACCCTGAAGGGTTTTTAAAGACAATTCTGTGTACTGAACAACAGATTATGGAGCAATACTGGAACATTCAATCATTTGAGAAAGATAAGAAACTAAATTCCTTCCAGCAGAAGCTTTAAGAAAACTTTTTTAGGAGTTCAGCTGCAGGGGAAAAATTACTCTTCATATCCATTATCCTAACAATCTCTCTATATCCTCCTGAGAACCGTAAAAAAAAAAAAAAAATTTAAAAAGGTTTTGTGAATTTTGTTGTTTTTTTATGTCATTGTTGGAGCATAAGAAACAAATAAAGAAAAAAACATTTTTTAAAAAATATATTTTATTCATATTTTATTCTTGTTGAGGATGCCAGGACTAAGTTATTCAAAAATAAAAAAATAGACATTAAAAGGCATTTTTAGGCAAAAACAAGGTTTTATTTTTGTTCAGTTTTTAGGTTTCTCTGTACAAAGATGATTCTCAACTATGTTTTGAAAGATAACATAATTTGTTATACTGTTTTACTTTATGCAGTATGTGCATAAAATGTCCATAAATTGGTATTCCCATTCTATACGAGGTATACATTGCATCAAATATGCATATTAATGTGTTGTTGATGTTTGTCCTGAATGAAAATTACGCCCCATTTCATAACAAAAAGTCATATTCCGATCTGAAACCCCATAAAATGTTTCTGAGATGTTTTTATTTTATGACAAACAATCTGAAAATTAGTCAGATTTAAATGATAATTACAAAATATTATCAGATTTCCCTAAGAGTGCTAAATTTGATCATTCTGTCAATATCAGTCATTTTTAAAGACGAGGAGAATGTGTGTTTATGATCAAACCTTTAAACATTTGATATCCCTAAAAAGCCCTGAATGTGCTCTGTACAGGACATCCAGAACTGTGGCATGTAGGGTCTCAGAGAAATTTACTAAAATATAATGTCCTGTGTCCAAAAGTCTATGCCCAGGTCCCAGAATGATATAAATCAAATGATGGCATATCATCAGGGTGTTCCTTCAGTACTCCAGGGTCAAGGTCAGCAATTGCTGTCCCAGTTTGGTATGTTTGTCAGTTTTGGAACACAGTCAAAAGATTGCAGACAGAGTACACCATCCCACCGGGAACTGAAAAAAATTATCAGTTGCCAAAGAGGAGAAAAGGGCCTGGGCAGATTCATCCAGTTATATTCCACCCAGTTTGAAGAATATAGTATACCTGCACTTTGCAAAACATCTGTGTAGAAAAGGGGCTTTAATTGTGACTTGTTCAGATCTTTTTTGTTCCTCTGTGATGAAAAAATAGTCAAAAATAGATTTAATTGGTGATCAATCACATCATAAACATAAAAAGAATGCTTTTCCAGAAGTGTTCTGGCTTTTTTAATCTGGCCTTTCTATTCTTGAGGCTTATGAATGGTTTGCACCTTGTGGTAAACCCTCTGTATTTGCTCTCGTGAAGTCTTCTCTTGATCACAGACACGCTTACCTCCTGGAGAGTGTTCTTCACTTGGCTGGATGTTGTGAATGGGTTTTTCTTTACTATGGAGAGGATCCTCCGATCATCCACAATGGTTGTCCTCCGTGGATGTCCAGGCCTTTTTATGATGAGTTCAACAGTGCATTATTTTTCTCTCAGAATGAACCAAACTGTTGATTTGGCCACTCCCAATGTTCCTGCTATCTCTCTCTGATGGATTTGTTTTATTTTTGAAGCCTAACAATTGTCTGATGCATGGAGAGCTCCTTTGACCACATGATATGGGTTCACAGCAACAGCTTCCAAATGCAAATGGCACACTTTGAATCAACTCCAGAACTTTTACCTGCTTAACTGATGTAGAAATTGTGCCTATGTCCAAATGTATACAGTAGTCTATATATATATATGGACACAACTGTATAAGTGTAATATACAGAAGGGTTCTTAAGGGCTCTTCTGATCGACATAAAATAAGTAATACAGTTTGTTTTTGTGTTTTTGGGTGAAGATAAATCTTAAATTGGTCTCAACATAATGCAGAATATTAAAAGGTATATAGATTATGCTAATGAGGTTCTATTTGTGCCAAAGAGTTGACTGCTTTGTACTACACATTTATCCACGACTACAATCATTTTGCACTTGTTAAGATATATTAATAAATTATGTTTATGTGACAAAGTATGAAGATGAAACCTATAAGTTTATAGAGCAGAAAGATAAATAAATGTTTCCAAACGTTTTAGAAACTTCATTACTTAATATATATATATATAATTATGTATCTTCTTTATCTGATCAGTCACCTTTGGAAAGAGATGTTCTAATTGGTCTTTGACTGCTATTTTTTTCAGCGGTTGTGATCAGTTCTGCCAGTGGAACACTGTGTGGCACTGTGGAGCTGCTAAATTTAGCTCTCATGTTCTTCTCAGGTTACCTGCACCTCACAGATTCTTCAGCGATTTTCACAGTTCTGTGGTGCACTGTTGTCGTCCCCCTTCTTCCAGGTTTTCTGACTGAATGTTTGCAAGGTTTAAGTGGTGTAGAACATTCTTTAGGTCTTTATTGAGTTATGCTTGTTCTGTGAACTGTCACGTTGCCCCACTTTTCGATAATAGAGGCCACTGACTGTGCTCCTGAAACATTGAACATGCACAATTTTAAATTCTAATGCAATGAGAGAATCTTTTTTTTACCAGAATCTTTACTGAATTGTGGGATGTTTAGAGACATCATTAATGGTGAACATCATGAATTTATATATATATATATATATATATATATATATATATATAGACTACGACAAAATTCTGTAATTAAAAGTCTCAAGGAGCTCTAAATAACTGACAAATCACATTAATTTCCCATCAAACTGCAAAGACCTTTTTCAATCTATACAAACAAGTATATAATATACCATATATTATATACTTCTTAATATAGACTGGAAATGGAACTCTAGTGTAATCTAATGTGGATGCTTCTATTGATATCTTTTTACCAGATATTGATATTTGAGATATTTTATTATTACGTAAAGATTACATATAACTAATGCTACTGGGTTAACAATTTACTGTATCACATAACATTTTTCTTTATTTATTTTTAACCTATTTGGTAGAATTTTCATCCATTACCATTCAAAAGTTTGGCTCAGTATTTGGGTCAAGATTTTATGAAAAGAAATTAAAAAATAAAAAATTTCAGCAAAGAACAGCAGCACATGTTTTCAACATTTCTTAAGTAACAAACCAGCATATAAGAATGCTTCCTGAAGGATCATGTGACTGAAGACTAAAATTTGAGCTTTGCCATCACAGGAATAAATTACATTTTAAAAACACATTTTTGACCAAATAAATGCAGCCTTGGTGAGCATAAGGGCCCCAAACTTTTGAAAGGTACTGCATATACACGGTCCACAGCAATCAACATCTTCCATGTCAAAAATGTCATAGACTAAATGTTTGCCTACATTCCTAATTCTTTTAAATCTGTGTCTTTCTGGTACACATCATTATATGCAATATAATATTAAGACGACTAAAAAAAAAGGAAGTTCAAAACATTCTTCCAGTATGTCAACATCTTGTCCTGATATTGCGTAGAGGCTGAACACTTGCATAAGTTTCTGAATGAACTTTCACCCACCTTTACACCAGCTCTATAACATCAAAGCAGCCAGTTCAGACCAGCATTACTAGAGCTCAAGCACAGCCCTCTACTGACCAAATCTAACCATAACCACACAAAAGAGAGACGAATGACCACACAAAAGCATGCGTAAATTTGCTTTCTTTTTTTTTTAAATACAAAATACCTATTTTATTTCATCGTCTTTCATCATGGGATTAAAACATTCATTTAGGTGCATAGATTTTCATTTCTCCTCTAAGAAATACATCTCTGAAAGTGTCTTTTTCAATCTCTTACTGGATATCTTCTTTGAGGTAGTGCGAAATTGGCATCTGCTCCTTTTCTCCACTTGCATTCGAATACTGTGCCCTTTGTCAAATACTGGCAAAATATCTGTGCATTCAGAAAGAGAATACAAATGCAACAGACAAAAGAGAAACAGCAACAACACTAAAGCCTATAAGTCAACAGACAGGGCTCTTTCATGCTTCATAATTTTTTTTTTTCTCCATTTTCCTATTTTCTTTAGACAGACTTTGCAGTACAGTGTCCTCAATAAAGTGCCAAAATGTTCCTACTCCATTCCTCTCCATAAATACATTATGAAAGATGTCACAAACACACACTAGACAGAAACCAAAGAACATACATAGAGTAAACAGAAAAGAAAAAATACATGATAGTAGCTCATTCATTTAACAATCAGAATCCACTTATTCATATCTACATCACCAAAAATTCAGGTACTGCGAGAGATGAGACTGAAGTGATCACTCTCAACATTTCAAGTCTTACAGAAACCTCGCTGTGTGAATGCTGTTAGCACTGCATGAAAAATGGCAACGAATATAGCCATTACTTTCATCTTATCTCTCCAAATGTGCTGGTACAAATTCACAATGTCCTTTAGGACCATTCAGTTCTTGTCCTTATCTGACCCTGAGCCCAAAGTCATCTGCAGGTGCAGGAGTCTGCAATCATGTCTTCATATTCTTTATAAACTATGTTTCCATTCCTCTCCATCATCAGCACACTGACAGGTTTGTATTTATAAGGAACACAAGAAGGCAGTGGAATATCTGCCACACCAAGCTCGCTGATTAACGTCTGCATGATCGCGTGGTTAGGTGAATTGTAGCCGTAATGCAGGATACGAGGACAGTCTCCCATACAGTAACGAGGATTGTACTTGTGGGGTGCAATGATCCA
This sequence comes from Cyprinus carpio, assembly GCF_018340385.1. Lineage (NCBI taxonomy): Eukaryota > Metazoa > Chordata > Actinopteri > Cypriniformes > Cyprinidae > Cyprinus > Cyprinus carpio. Next base: position 29,341,071 of record NC_056578.1, on the reverse strand, counting down.
GTGGTCCCATCCCAAATCTTTGAAGGCCACACGGTAGGGGTGCAGCTTGCACTGGTTTTTGGCCACGCTGTTCGACCCTTGCTTGTAGTTGGGGATGTCAGAGACGATGCTCCCAGATTCCTTAGACCGACGGGTCCTGGGGCGGGAAAGGGGCGTGAAGTGATTCCCCCATTCCACAGGCTGCTTGTTCTCCTCCAAGAAGAGCAGCAAAACAGGAGCTTGAAGATGGTGTTGAGGTGGGAAGTGTTTTGGATGTGTAATAGACCTGGCATGTTCTTGTTTCATGCATCGATAATGGGCAAAGAGGGATACATGGCCATCTTTCGACTCGGACACGTGGCTTGTGACATCAGATTCGGTCCACAGGCTTCGAGGTCCCATGATGACACGGTCACCAGCAGGAAGCTCTTGAAGTGACGTGACTCTTGCCTCACAGATATAAGGAAGATGCGATGACACAGGTGACCTTAGGTGCATAAAAGACGCCCTCACCAATTTGTCCAACAAGAGGTTTTTCAGTTCATATTTCACTGTGTAGGTATACTGAAGGTCTAGTCCAGCAGGGGTTACAGATAGGAGAGAGAAAAGAAAATAAATAATCAGACAACAGTTCTTTCATTCGTTTCAATAAAGGGCTACACTGCACAATACATCTTAAAATAAAGGTTACATAAAAGAATCATTTTGGACTCCCAAAAGAACCTTTCAGTGAACAGTTCTTATATATATATATATATAATTTGAAATAGATATTTCGACTATAAAGAATTATTTGTGCAATGAAAAGGTTCCATAGATGTTTAAAGGTTCTTCGTGGAACAATACAACTTTTTTAATGAGTGCAGACATGGAGCATCTCTCCTATAACAGAAGGCATAATGTGCTCTAGATGTACTTGTAAAGTTTGTGTATGAGATAAGAGAGAGTGTTTACCTCTTGAGGTCGGGAGAAAGTGCTTTTCAGTGGTGGACGCTTGAAGCAGCCTTACAGTGTTGGAGCCGAATAACTTGTGCTGTTTCGGTCGTCCATCTGCATCCGCCGCTATCCTGTAAAGACTTAACATGAGTCGCATAGCTTCATCTTCAGTTTGGCTTTCTAGGAAAGGTCTAAAATAAGAGTTCCTCTGTTTTGGTTGTCGATTTCGGTGAACTTCTGTACTGGCGACGCCAAAATGTGTCGGAGAGGCCATGTTCCCGGCCACGCGCGTAGATATGTGCAGGACAAACAAACAGGACAGTACGCAGAGTCTCAGACAGTCGTGACTGCTGGTAGCCTTCATGTTCAGCCCCTCGTACGGACGAGTGCCACCTGAAAAGCTTCCATCGTCTAAGACAATCAGCGCGCGGAATTCAACCTGAACATCACCTGAACTCGACCACGCTTTGCTGCGCCGCTAATCGTGTGACGTCATGCCCAATTACCTGTCCAGCCTCAACGTTGTTTTCATGTAGTACATTTAATTTAGTACAATGATAGATAATGTAGGACAAATAGATTAACATATAATGTTAATAAACAAAGTGTCCAAAAAAAAAAAAAAAAAACCCTTTGGTTTCATGTTATTTATCTCCTGCGTGCAGGTCTTTAACACGCCCACATTTAAATCACGTAACCACACCCGCTAAACCTGAGGGTCTGTGGAGAAATTATATAAAATGTGTGTGTGTGTGTGTGTGTGTGTGTGTTTGTGTGTGTGTGTGTGTGTGTGTGTGTGTGTGTGTGTGTGTGTGTGTGTGTGTGTGTGTGTATGTGTGTGTGTGTGTGTGTGCCTGTATATTTAATTATTAATTTTTTTTACAGAGAAAATAAGAAATTGGGTCACATCCTGTATTGTACTCAATATTTCTATAATGTACATGTCAAATATCGTCGCTGTTTATTAAAACAGGTTTTGTTGAATAATGAATGATTTCATAGAAGCGAAATCATTCAGTTTGGATTATGGGGACCAAATGTCCTCACAAGGATAGCAATATAAGTAGGCCTATATGTTGACATTTTTTGTCCCCATGAGGAAAACGTAAATCATAATGATCCTTTTTTGAAAATCTTTTCTGTGAGGTGTATAGGTTTAGGGATGGGATTTGGGCAAGGGGATAGAAAATACATTTTGTACCTCCAGTATAAAGACCATTATGTCTATGGGATTTCCCAATAAACCAACGTGTGTGTGTGTGTGTGTGTGTGTGTGTGTGTGTGTGTGTGTGTGTGTGTGTGTGTGTGTGCGCGCGTGTGTGTGTGTGTGTGTGTACAGGTTTGTCTACACTGGTAGGGACTTAAACCTGAATACATGGGGACTTGTGTCACCGTCGGGACCTAAATTGAGGTCCCCATGGGTACAAAAACTTATGAATCATACGGAATGACTTTTTTTGAGATTGAAAAAATGCAAATGTTTTCTGTGATGGGTAGGTTTAGGTCTAGTGTTGGTGTAGGGCAATAGAAAATACAGTTTGTACAGTATGAAAACCATTACGCCTCTATGCAGAGGCCCTACAAGGATAGTGAACCAGACTGTGTGTGTAGCCTACATGTTTTTCTATACTCGTGGGGACTTAAACCTGAATACACACCAACTAATGGGGTATCATGGATACAGAAGCTTATAAATCATACAGAATGAGTTTTTTAAAGATTGTAAAAATGCACAGTTTTCTGTGAGGGGTAGGTTTAGGTGTAGTGTTGGTGTAAGGCGATAGAAAACACAGTTTGTACAGTTTGAAAACCATTACGTCTATGGGGAGCCCCTACAAGGATAGTGAACCAGACTGTGTGTGTGTGTGTGTGTGTGTGTGTGTGTATAAATTGATATGACTGATGCATCATTCTATACAAGTTGTAATAGGCTTATATCTAAATACATGCAATTCTATATAAAGGTATCATTCATAGACAAACAATATGACAAAACAATCTAGATATGCAGAGTTTCTCGATGTAGGTTCGACACACTGACATCATCTTTCAGAGGAGCAAACTGAAATTTGACATTTATATCGCGTGTCCATCAGGTGACTTACAAAAGAGGAATATGATGTGCCATACAACTATTCAAACAAGCAATTTACCGTAAAGTTGAAACATCTCTAGTCATGCAACTACTTTCACAAGCCATGTAAAAATGCACACATGAAATCTACACAGTCTGCACTCGTAGCTGATTTTGACAACTGTGTGTGAAATACATCAGTAACTATTTTGGACCTTTCCAATTAATTTTTTTCATATCGTTTCAAATCGCCATAGTGCTAATAATTATTAATTGGTATCATATGTTTGAAATACCCTACAGTCATTGTCAAAGACCAGCTCAAAGCATTCTGTACTCATCGTCCAGCTTCCTCTAGATGGAGCTGTCACCCCGCAGTGTTCTTCATGAACGCGCACTCTTGCTCGCTGACAGTCGCGTGCCCGTCTCCAGTCTGCGCCTCAGCCGACAGCAGCAGCAGCAGCAGCAATGGCTTTCCTCAAAACCTCCAAGTTCATATCCTCTGTTGGGAGTTTGAGACCGTCTTTGGCTACCCTGCCCATTCGAGCCAGGTAAGGGACCTTAAAATAATCTATCTTTACTATGCTGCGACCATATTTAAGAGACTGAATTACTTTAAAATTGAAGTTTAATACATGCGGAATGAGAAATATGTTTGACCCTCTTTAGTCTGTTATCATATCAAAATCATATATTAATGGGATAAATTCACTCTTACAGTTCACGCCATCAGATTTTCACGATCACGCACGCGCATACAGTCACATCCGTTCACATGGAGCTCGTGTAGCATTGACAAAAATACACTGCAGCTCGTGATAATCTGGGTTTCGCGAGATATCCGTGTCTTTATTATCCTCTTTAAGTCCATTTCTAGCAGCTAACGGATCAGATAGATGTAAATAATGTGCAGTGCATCTCTACCATGATTACTGAACGAATCCTTCAGCATCGCTGACCTTCATCTTGCATGAACCAAGAAATTCAGCATTGCTTTTCTCGTATTCTGCATTAATTCTTGGTAAAAGCTGTCCGTTGCTCTATACTTACGGATATAGGTTAATACCTAATATCTTGTGTACTGAATAAATGACTAGCATTTGAAGGCTATCGCGTCCTTTTTGGTCTCACCAGGAGACCGTACGAACAGGTTTCCTGTGCGCTCATTGGGTGAAACAAGCAGGTTGCGCTTTCTGATTGGCCCTGCTGCTTCCGGGTTCTTCCGTCAATAAATCATGGTGGTATGTGCCCTTTCACACCACGTTTGGAGGGCAAAGCAGAGCTGATGATGAACAGAAGATCAAATGTTTAGTACACTACGAAGTTTTTCTGAAGTAGTACAGCCACTAATCCCACACCAAAAAGCCTCATATCTACGTATTTGAAAGTTAACGCAAAAGGGCTATAGAGTCACAAGGCCCACTTCCGTTTTTAACACTAAGTTTAAATGTCTCAGTGGCCACTGCTACTTGCTCATATAAACTGAGCTTTTGTACAGCTTGTGTTTTTAATTGTCTAATTTATGCAGCAAACAAAAGCTCCTGAGTAATGTCAGCTACTAAGTCAAAGTGTTGCATTAGAAAACACTAACACCTCTAAGCTGTGACACACAAGCTATGCAGTTGGAGGATCTGCAACTTGATTCCAGAGCTGACCTTTGATGCCACAGGACTCTGCATGACCTCAAATGAACACTTTACCGAACACACAACGATATAGAAGAGCATGCTCATAGTATCATGAATGGCATCAGTAGTTTATGTTGTTGCTTAGCAACAAGAAAGATGCTTAATTGTGATTGTTTGTCTGGAGTATAAGTATGCACAAACCCACTTGTGCTTAGAAATGTTGCCATTAATGTGCATGTTTTATTGCAAGGCCTGAACCATGTCTTGAACATTGGAGGGGAACAAACCAGTTTTTTTGTTTTTTTCTGGTTGGGAGGATGGATATTAATGGTCTCTTTTATTTAAGGGAATTAAATAAATGATTTAATGGAATAAAGGAAAAGAAAGAAAACCAGTAAAGAACTATAATTAATTTGCCGTCAGGTTTATGGATTGTTACCTGATTTACCGTACTTGATTGTTTTCTGGGAGCTGGGTGTATAGTGTATTTTCAGCATAAAGTTTGATCACCACGGGCAAGGCTAAATAGTTGAATTTGATCTCTTTTCTCATGTTTTTTATGGTCTGCTTCTTTTTTTTTTTTTTTTTTTTTTTTTTTTTAGCTCATGGTGGACAGAGGTGCAGATGGGACCCCCTGATCCCATCCTGGGGGTGACAGAGGCCTACAAACGGGACACAAACTCTAAGAAAATGAACCTGGGTGTGGGGGCATACAGGGATGACAATGGCAAGCCATTTGTTCTCAGCTGTGTCCGCAAGGTATGTACCTTTTCTGTGCCACCACACATCTGAGCCTTTGCTGAAGAGCTCTGTGAGTTTAAACCTGGTGACTGCTTTTCAAACTAGTATGATTTGGGTGGTGGGGGGTATAATGCTCACAGTGGTGCTCTGTGTAAGATGGATTATTAGGTTTTAGGGGGCATGTCTGAGACTGACCAATAGTTTTCGAGGGTACAGATGTTTCGTATTAGGGTTAGTGTGCTCCAGTGGTGTTGGTCAAATTCAGAGGGTGGTGTTAACATGTGCTTTTGTTTGTCTCTATTTCTGCAAAGTCACACTGACTTGAGTGATATGAGACGCTGTCTCTGCTTAAGCAGTATCCACCACGTCATCGTAAATATTTTGTGAAACTGTTTTATTCAGTAAAAATGTAGTGAGTATTTATTTTTTTAATAAGGCATGTTTTTGTTTAGGCTGAAGCTCTGATTACCTCCAAGATGCTGGATAAAGAGTATCTGCCCATTGGGGGTCTGGGTGACTTTAATAAGGCTTGCGCTGAGCTCGCGCTGGGGCAGGACAGTGAGGTTCTTAAAAGCAAGAGGGTGAGTATGTCTCTGTAGTACCCTTTGGGTCTTTCTCCTTTGCATTAACTTTTACACTTTTTATATGTATAAAAGTAAGTTTATTTAGCATAACAATTTTGTTCTTTCTCTCTTAGAGCATCACTGTCCAGACTATCTCGGGCACTGGTTCTCTGAGGATTGGAGCCAACTTCCTGGTGTGTATTTCATTCATTCTGTTAATTTTTTCAGCCAACAAGTTGTGCAGCTGTTCATCATCTCCACCTTGAGAAGCAGGACGTTTTCTTTGTCTCATCCAGTAGTATCGTAGAATATCTTAGAAGAAGCAAACACAAATATAGCACATGTCATGCTAATTGTTTACACCTCTTCCTCAACGTTTTCTCCTTTAGTCACGGTTCCACACAGTGGCAAGGGATGTGTACTTGCCAAAGCCATCCTGGGGGAATCACACCCCTATTTTCCGTGATGCTGGTATGCAGCTGAAAGCGTACCGTTACTATGATCCTGCTACTTGTGGCTTTGACTTTACTGGAGCGCTCGACGACATCTCGGTGAGCCAGCATCACACAGTAAACTTTCCTATACAGTCTTATGGGTCAGTAAAGACTTCTATAATGTTGCAAATTCTATTTCAAATAAATGCTGTTCTTTTGACTTTTTTTTTTTTTTTAATTCATTGAAGATTCTGGAAAAAATGTATCACAGTTTCCACAAAAATATTAAGCAGCATAACTTTTCAACATTGATAATCATAAGAAATGTTTCTTGAGCACCAAATCAGCATGTTAGAATGATTTCTGAAGGATCATGACACTGAACTGTGAGTCTGTCTAAGATACATTGACTGTTTATCATATTTTCTTTACCTACAGACAATTCCAGAGCATAGTGTAATCGTGCTCCATGCTTGTGCTCATAACCCCACTGGTGTTGACCCGCGACCAGAGCAGTGGAAGGAGCTCTCGGCTGTCATCAAGGTGCGTTGTTGTGATTTTGTTTGTAGCCTTCATGCCACCTTCTTCATTTCACATAGGCATTATTTTTTAAAGCACAGCAGAAGTGATGTTCAGAATTCCTTGAATAAAGAGATACTCCAGAACGCTGGCCTGATGTTGCTTGACTAGCATGTTATCCATTCTCTCTGCAGAAGAGGAAACTTCTAGTTTTTTTCGACATGGCCTACCAGGGCTTTGCTAGTGGAGATATTGATCGTGATGCCTGGGCTGTGAGATACTTCATTGAGCAGGGCCACAATGTCCTCCTGTCTCAGTCCTTTGCCAAGAACATGGGTCTCTATGGTGAGTATATTGTGTGTCAGAGGCTGCCTTTACACTGTACATCATTTCCTTTTATTCTTTCCTACCAATATCCAGCACAGATTGGATATTATTGATGTATGTGTGTAAATTAAAAAAAAAAAACAGTTTTTTTGCATTTGATACAATTTCACATTTTGAAATGGCTCATATGTATCTGATATCTGGTCATCTGATCTATGAAGTATCCTGTTGTCCTCTTTATTTTGAATTTTTGGTCTTTTAATTTTAAAAATACTTTTAGAAATGTAAGGTTTTTTTTTTTTTTTTTTTTTTTTTTTTTTCAGTTAAAAATTCAATTAGAAAAAAGGTTATCCATATACTGCACACTGGATTATTAATAATATAACATCAGTGTAATTAATATCAAAGATACAGAGTGTAACTCTTTGAAACACTTAACCAGTCAATAAAGTTTAGCATGGTGTGTCCCTTTAATGCATGCCAGAGGTCAGAAAATCATCTGTTCTTTAGGCTATGAACAAAAAGCAATGCATACCTTACATACACTACCCTTCAGAAGTTTGGGGACAGTAGGGAGTTTTATGTTTTGAAAGAAATCAGTAATATTGTAAAATATTATTGCAATTTAACATTTTGTATTTTATTAATAAAAGTATGATTTTATTTATTAAAATATGATTTATTTCTGTCATGGAAAACATTTCTTTGATGAATGGAAGGTTCTAAAGATCAGCAAGAAACTGAAATTTTTGATCAATTCAATCCTTGCTGAAAAGTGAAGAAAATACTACCGACCCATAACTTTTGAATGGTAGTCTTTGACAGGTTCTTTAACTATCTAATAGTTGTTCATACACAACCATAATCATATGACTGTGTTTGTTGCAGGTGAGCGTGTTGGAGGGTTCACAGTGGTGTGTGCTGATGCTGAGGAGGCAAAGAGGGTGGAGTCTCAGCTGAAGATCCTGATTCGCCCCATTTACTCCAACCCACCCATGAATGGAGCACGCATCGCCTCCACCATCCTCAGCACACCAGAGCTGCGTTCTACATGGTGACACTTGCTTGCATACTCCTTAAGAACATGCTTTCATAAAAGTTCATGCCTTTTTTGACATGAATGTATTTCTGTAGGTTGGAGGAAGTGAAGGGTATGGCCGACCGTATCATTACAATGAGAGAAATGCTGGTAACTAATCTAAAGAAAGAGGGCTCTACTCACAACTGGCAACATGTGATCGACCAAATCGGCATGTTCTGCTTCACTGGACTCAAACCTGAGCAGGTACAACCCTTTTCAAACTCAAAAATAAGAATATTAAGGCATATGTATAATTAAATGATGTAAATTGGTACTAGCTCTAACAGTAGGAGATGCTGTTGTGTTTCAGGTGGAGCGTCTGACAAAGGAGTTTTCTGTTTATATGACTAAAGATGGCCGTATCAGCGTTGCCGGCGTGACCTCTGGAAATGTGGGATACCTTGCACATGCCATTCATCAGGTCACTAAGTAGATCAAACTTATGTTGAGACAGAAGATGGGTCCACTGGTCCTGTTTCTGTTTCTCTGCCCCACTGTTCCTCTTTGGACTCAGATCTTGGCTTCACTTCATTTGGCTGTTTTACTAGGTCAACATGGATCCTGAACATGTTATCACGGTATCTAACGGTAACCTTAAGTCATCTCACAGGAAATCTTGTGGTTCTGTGATTTCATTTTTTCATCCTGTTAAGATTCTGTATGAACTATTTATTGTGCGAGTGAAGTCAAATGAACAACAATAAAGGTTATCGTGTCCATTTAATGATGTTTTGTTATTTTCATTGTTGGGGGACACAACAACACACACACACACACTGTAAACCACATTGATGCACAGTAAAATTACAGTACCTTTTTTTTCTTTAATGCAAATTTATTTAGATTTGCCTTTTGTACACAAGTGTATGATCATCATGGATTGTAACAACAGCATTTGCACTCCGTTTTAATCTAGACTAATTTGTGTTGTGTTTTTATCTGTAACAACTGCTGCCTCTTTCATTTAAACTTTTAAATTAACGTTTTAAGAATTTGTTTTAAAAGAATTTGAAAGTCTGCACTGTTTAGCTTTCTAATCAAAGTTGTATTTTGCAAGCTAATTGATAAACTTAGATTTCCCCTAAATTAAAGAAAGATATTTGATTTATTTATTTATTTTCAATAATTTAGGTAATGGATGAATGGGCAACATGCATTCAACACCACAATTTACGTTAAAAAAAAGACAAATTAAGTATTTTGTTGTAGTTCAGCAGTGCTGTAGAAATAATATAAATATTATGTATTATGTACAGTAGAGGAAATGATGCGGTAATGGGATTGTGCACAAAATGCTACCGCTTGATATTACATGTCTAATTAAAAATAGTAAATAAATTATTCCTTTTACTACAAGAAATGTATTAATCTATTCAAAGGAAAAATATAAAATATGTTTTTGTATTATTTGCATGTTAGAAACAAAAAAGAGCTGTTCTATATTGTCTGTTTCTAGGGTTATAGACAGGCATGTACTGGCCATCGGTAGCACCGGGGCATTCCCGTGGTCCAGCAGAGTACTGGGCCGAGGGAGACCTCCCCTATAATAGACGCTGTTTTTAAATTTACTGTCAAGTGGATGTCTATGTGACAAAAATGCCCTAAGTTTGTAGCATTTGCTGTGAATTCAGTAATATCTGTCATTGTTTGTTTTATTTTTTTCATTTATTTACTCCAATTAGGCCCTATATAACCCAGCAAATCATTCGAGAGGGAATTTGTGGACCAGATGGGCTGAATTTTAACCCCAGTCCAGCCCTGGGTATAGATGGTACAATCATTTAATTATGCATTATAAAAATTTAAAATATATATACACTACATATGATGGGTTTTAATGCTTTAGAGTTCCTGGAGATAGAAGGGGTATCCAGATAATATAAATCTTTACAGAAAATAGTCAAAAGGCGCATTACAGATAAATATATATATATATATATAAAATACACTGACAAAAGAAAACTTACCTTACCTAGAAAAAAGTCATCTAAATTTATCAGAAAATATTTATAGATTTAAATCCAATCAAATAAAATATTTAGATAGATTTTGATATAACAAGAGAAGCACGTACATAGAAGAGTTTCTCCAAAATATTGCAACATGGACATATTCCCAGAAAGGTGAGGGCAGATTCATCCACAAAACTGTAGAAGGTGCAAAGTTTTATCAGAGATGTTAAATTAGATATTAATTATCTATTATAAAACTCGGTGAATACAGTAGAATCGACTACATTACCCATAAACTTAAGTCTACTCAAATGACGTACCAGCTGTTAGTGTTCGGCAGACCGATCAGTGCATGACATCAAAGTACCGCGAGAGCCATTAAGAGAGCAGACGCTACATGTGCGTTCGATTCGTTCTCGCGGTACTTTGATGTCATGCACTGATCGGTCTGCGCAGCGCCGCTTCAAGCCGAACACACCTATAGCTCCTGCTGCTGTGTAAGCAGAAGAGTAACTCACAGAGCTCAGCGGCAGCCACATCTTTATTTATTTCTGCTCCTCACTGAAAACATCACACCTGTACTCTTCGGCACAGTACAGCATCAGCGAAGAACATATACATGAGGTGAGACATCTATTTAATCGCATCTCGTTCGTACCGGGAGAGTTTTATTAGCTAAATAAATGCAGTGTTGCTGTGTGAGTCATGTGATTGTTCGAGATTCATCATGGCATGTTTTGTGTCTTTCTGATTTGTTCACCCTCTTAGAGCAATAAATATAGATAGAGCATGGTTATGAATGAAAGAAGTATTGCCTAGCAGTGTTTGATCATGACGGTGTCAGTTGCCTAGACTTAGTATGGTGTTTTGATTTTATCTTGTTAGTGAGCCTGATAATTAAGGATAATCCCATTACATTGTGGTAATGTCACTGCTATAATGTTGACAATCTTCTACCACTGTCTTTTGTGCCTCCTAGGATATTTAGGATAAAGATTTCAAGAAATATTCGATACTCAATATACTGTTGATCAGCTTTAATCGAGCTGCTCTAAAGACAAGGTCCAGGCAATGCTGCATTCTTTCTGCTGTGGACAGCATATTTCAGTTCCTCATCACTTGTCTGAAATTTCTGCTTACTGATCAGCTGAGAAATACAATCGTGTCCCGTGACTTCCACACGTGTCCTAAAGTGCAAACCACACTGATGCTGATCAGTCCTTTTAGTCAGTTTGTAAATACAATTTCAGAAATGTCAGTAGCAAATACACCACTGTTCAAAAAATTTGAAAGAAATTAATACTTTTAATCAACAAGGATGCATTAAATCAAAAGTGACAGTAAAGACATTTATAATGACACAATAGATTTATTTTTAAAATAAAAGCAGTCCTTTTTAACCTTATGATCATCAGAGAATCCTGAAATTTTTTTTATCATAGTTTCCATAAAAATATGCAGCACAACTTTTTCCATCAGTCATAATGTATTTCCACATTGAAATATTACTTGAGCACCAAATCAGCATATAAGAATGATGTCTGAAGGATCATGTGACACTGAAGACTGGAGTAAAATTACATTGTAAAATATATTAAACTAGAAAACAGTTATTTAAAATTGTTGTAATATTTTAGTTTGGCCAGCTGAGTAATACAATCATGTCCTGTGAATTCAAATTTGTCCTAAAGTGCAAACCACACTGTTATTTTATGATGCTGATAAACTGTTTGTCACCCCCGTTTTTGCAGGTGACATTTATCGCAAAACACAACACAAAAGACAGCCTCTCTGTAACTGTATTGACCCTGTGGATGTGTGTTAGTCCAGGTGTGTGTGTGCACCTTTTCCCCTTCAATGGTGGCGGCTCTGACTGACAGCGCAAGTGTTGGCCTCTACTTTTGCCCTGTGGTGTCCCTGTAAGTTTATCTGAGGGTGTGTGAGAAAAGCAAGCATCATGTCGAGGGCTGACAGGGCGATTAACAGTGAAGCGGGTGACTGGGGAAACAGTGAGGATGCTGGTGAAAGAGCATGGCTTTTGCAGAGCCCCAGTGTGGACTCCATCCAACCACCCAATCAATCAGAGGAAAGAAGTGAAGGGACTTCATCACTCGGGGCTGTTTTTATTGTGGTTAATGCTGCTCTGGGAGCTGGACTTCTTAATTTTCCTGCTGCTTTCAACATGGCTGGAGGCATCACAGCCGGAGTGACCCTGCAAATGGTGAGATGCACTTACAAACTATTTAAACAAAACCATACATTGTTCACTTATAATAGAGGTGTCTGTTCTTTAAAGTTACAGTAAATGAGCCTTATTCAACTTTAATCTTTTGCAGTGTATGATGGTCTTTATCATCACTGGGCTGGTGATCTTGGCTTATTGTTCTCAGGTAAGCAAATATCCGTGCCAGATACATTAAGAGAATATGCACTACAGTTCAAACTACTTTAAACCAATTAAAACTTTTAATTCAGCAAGGAAGCATTTTATTGTTAAAACATTGCGGTTAAGACATTTAACATTGTTACAAAGGTTATCTATTTTAAATAAATGCTGTTCCTTTGAATTTTCTATTCATGAAAGAATCCTGAAAAAAAAAAATCCAAAAATATTAAGCAGCACAAATGTTTTTAACGTTGATAATAATGAAAAATATAAGAATGATTTCTGAAGTATCGTGTGACGCTGAAGATGGCTGCTGAAAATTCAACTTTGCCATCACAGGAATAAATCCATTTTAAAATATATTATGATAGAAAACTGTTATTTTAAATAGTAATATTATTTCACAATATTACAGATTTATTGTATTTTTGATTAAACAAATAGTAAGCATTAGAGACTTCTTACAGAAACATTTTTAAAAAATCATTCTGGCCCCAAAGTTTTGAACAGTAGTGTATTACTTTTCTTTCCTTTCCTTTATGATGAGATTAATCATCATAAAGTAACTTTTTATGTATTGACAGCCTTAGTTTCTGTTTAAATGAAAAAAAGTCACAGAATATTGACAATATAGACAATAGGGGACCTCAGAAGTACAAAGGCTGAAATCCATTGCTTTACACTCAAGCTTTACTCATTTTTTAGGTGAGCAATGAAACAACATATCAGGAGGTGATTCGTGCAGTGTGTGGGAAGGTTCTGGGTGTCATATGTGAGCTGGCCATTGCTGTTTACACATTTGGCACCTGTATAGCCTTCCTTATTATTATTGGAGATCAGTTAGACAAGCGTAAGTATGTTCACATATATATATATATATATATATAGATATGTCAAAATGGTCTAAAGAGATTAGTCTTATTTCCTGTCTTTCTTCCTATAGTGATTGGTGCAATAAATCATGAGTCAGAGAAAGCAATAAGCTCGCACTGGTACACGGATCGTAAGTTCACCATCACTTTGACCTCAGTGCTGATCATACTGCCTCTGTCCATACCCAAAGAGATTGGCTTCCAGAAGTACGCCAGGTAAAAACGTCTTGTGTTTTTCCACATTGTTTAACTAAGTTATTGTTTTATGCAGTGCAGTGTTATGTTTTTGCTTAAATTGCACTTTTGATGTTCCTCAGTATTTGCTGGTTAAATCATACATGCACATTTGTACTGATTAATCTGTAGCACCCTGAGTGTTATTGGCACCTGGTATGTGACAATCATAATCATCGTCAAATACATCTGGCCCGACAAAGACGTTTCTCCAGGAATCATCCCAGTCAGGTCAGAAGTACATTTAAAATAGTTATTTGAGTTACATATTACAGAAGAGGTTATGACCACTACTATAATGTAATGTTTCTTATCTTTCAGCCCTGCGTCCTGGACCGATGTGTTCAATGCCATGCCAACAATCTGCTTTGGTTTCCAGGTGTGTGAACTTCACTTTTCAAAAAAATAATATATATATATATATATATATATATATATATATATATATATATATATATATATATATATATATTTTATTTTTTTTTTAAGATTTCTTAGACTTTTTGAATGTTTTCTGTGCTCACCAATGCTGCATTTATTTTTCCAAAAATACAGTAAAAACAAATATAATTAAATATTTTTACAATGTAAAATAATCATTTTGTACTTAGGAATAAATTATATTTGAAATTATATTTATGATGGCAGAGCTAAATTTTAAAAAGCCATTACTCCAGTCTGCATCCTTCAGAAATCATTCTAATATGCTGATCTGCTGCTCGAGAAACATTTCTTATTGTTATCAAAGTTGAATTATTGTTAAGGTTTTTTTTTGTCAGGATTCTTTCATGAATAGAAAGTTCAAAAGAACAGCATTACTGTGAAATAGAACTCTTTTCTAACATTATAAATGTCTGTAATGTCACACATGTGACCATGGACCACAAAACCAGTCATAATGGTCAGTTTTTCTGCTGAATAAATATGCTTTCCATTGATGTATGGTTTGTTAGGATAGGATAATATTTGGCCGAGATACAACTATTTGAAAATCTGGAATCTGAGGGTGCAGAAAAATCTAAATATTGAGAAAATCGCCTTTAAAGTTGTCCAAATGAATTCTTAGCAATGCATATTACTAATCAGAAATTAAGTTTTGATATATTTACGGTAGGAAATTTATAAAATATCTTTATGGAACATGAATTTTACTTAATTTCCTAATGATTTTTGGCATAAAAAAATCAATAATTTTGACCCATACAATGTACTTTTGGCAATTGCTACAAATATACCCCAGCGACTTAAGACTGGTTTTGTGGTCCAGGGTCACATATGATCAATCTGATGCATCCTTGCCGTCTGAGCCAATGTCTGATTTCTCTACTTTTGAAATCTATCAACTCGGTCACTCTCCTCACTTTCGTTTTCCCAGTGTCATGTCAGCAGCGTTCCTGTATTCAACAGCATGAAGAAGCCTGAAATCCGGCCTTGGTGGGCAGTTGTTACAGTCAGCATGATCATCTGCCTCTTTGTGTATACAGGAACAGGTGTGGGAGCTTGAGTTTGCTGAAATATTCAAATGATAAAGCAGGCAGGTAACAAACCATGCTATTATGAACTGGTTGTGTACCGTTTGGGCTTTTTTTCTCCACAGGTGTTTGCGGCTTCCTGTCATTTGGCTCAAGCGTAAGCCAGGATGTGTTGATGTCATATCCATCTAATGACGTTGCGGTGGCCATTGCTCGAGCCTTTATCATCGTCTGTGTTGTTACCTCATATCCAATCCTGCACTTCTGTGGAAGGTAACAGGCTTTTGTTTTCTATAGATGTGTGTGAAAGATAGATATATATAGTCAAATCAAAAACAAAAAAAAAGTGTGTTTTTGTGCTGTGTTTGTGCTTTAGGGCAGTGCTGGAAGGTTTGTGGTTGCGTTTTAAAGGAGAGGTGGTGGAGACAGATGTAACCAGGGAACGGAGACGAAGGATACTACAGACACTCGTCTGGTTTTGTCTCACACTGATTCTTGCTCTCTTCATTCCTGATATAGGACGAGTCATTTCACTAATTGGTGGTTTGGCTGCATGCTTCATTTTTGTTTTTCCAGGTATTAAAATTAAAAGGTTCTCAGACTTGATTTTTTTGCTTGTATCACACCAATGTTTTTCCAATCAGTGACTGCATTTATTTTTGTAATGTTTGTCTGTAGGGTTGTGCTTGATTCAGGCAAAGCTTTCAGAGCATGACGTCAGATCAGCCAGGTAAACGTTATTACTCATTAAAGGGAAAGTTCACCCAAAAATAATCATTAATGAATCACCCTGTTTGTGTTCATGTTAGAAACACAAAGGAAGTGATTTTTAGACAATTTCTTAAAGGCACTGATGCTTCAGAAAGTTGTTAAGAAGACACTGTATAAAAGTAATCAAGCTGTTTAAACAGTCTCCTGAAGAGACACCTTCCACATATAAAGCACATTTGTACATACATGGAGAACATCAAATATGATAAAAATGAAAATTCAAACATGCTTTTTGGGTGAAGTATCCCTATAAACAATATTCAGCAATGCCTAAAGACTTGTGTATTCAGAGATAAAACTGATAACCCTAATTATTTCTCTATAGTTGGAAGGGAATCGTGGCCTATGGGGTTGTTATGGTTACGATTGGTGCTTTCATCTTTGGCCAGACGACTACAAATGCCATCTACCAAGATATCATCAATCATGCCAACAGCCAATAGCAGGGGTTGTTGTGACCTCATGAATATGAACCAATAAAGACAAACTAAATACAGTGGAATAAAGATTGTCCAGATCATGTCTACCACTGAGCTCTATGACGTCTTCAGGAGACTGTTGCAAATTTCTCATATTGTAAAGCGCAGCAGTTCCACAGAAGTTTGCTCCTCTTGATGTAGTGGATCACCCACAGCGTGCAGCATCAAGCTCTGTGCTCTGGCTTTGGTGAATGGAGGACCCCTGCGACGGATGCTATACTTCACTATTTTCTGAATGGATATTGACATTGTGTTAAATCCTCCAGAGTTTGATCTTCCAAATATAGTCTCGTTCTTTTGAAATGTCATTTTTGTCCATTCCCTTTTTTTAATTTGTATATATTTTTTTAAGAAACTGATTTTATGGAGGCCTTATATACTTGACATTGCAAATGTGGTAAGTGCTCATAATGTTTACCCTTAGAATCTTATTGCAGACTTTTTTCTTGACGACTTGCACTGCCAAGCATGTAATTCTACAGTTCCATAAGATCTGAACAGACTAATAGTGTGTATGTGTGTGTATACATACCACTTTAGACCAGAAGTGACAATTATTTAAACTGTATTTCAGAAAATTCTTGATGAATGATTTTTACTTTAATTTGACGTGTTGTTGTTATTGTTTTAGCTACATTTTCTGAATGTGTTTTTCATTAAGTTGTTGCTAAGGGTGCAATAATCTCTGATTTTATACGTTCACTGATACTGGGGTGAGTACAATGATGACTAGATGAATTTAAGAATTATTTTGTTTTTGGAGTTGGGGTGGGGGGGTCTGGTATTGAAGTGAGTGTGAGAATGAGAATTTCTGTAGTAAGTTTCTTTGAACCATTAAGTTTACCTACGGAAACCAAACAATTTAATTGTGTAAGGGTGTTTTCACACCTGTCTTGATTGGTTCGATTGAATCAAACTCAAGTTCACTTCCCCCTTTGGTGCGGATCTTTTTGGGCAGGTGTGAATACAGTAGTTGCATTCGGGTGTGAACCAAACAACCGTACTGAGACCCAGCTGAAGAGGTGAACCAAATGAACTCTGTTATGGTTGAATGGATAAACCAATGAATGGATGACCTTAAGCACATGTGTGGTTTTGTTTACAACTTCTGGTTCACTTGCAAAAAGGGCAGTGTGAAAGCGAACTGCACCAAACAAAAACAAACAAAAAAAAAAACATTGTAGTTGGTCCAGACTAAAGCAAGTGACCTAGCGGACTTTCCTGGTTTGAATACACCCCTCAGTCACATTGGTGTGCTGGTGACCCCTTTTATACCACATGTTCCAGTTCTCTACTGTGTGTACCTATAAAAAAATCCTCATGGATTTAATCAGTAACACTAGATGCATATTTGCTTTCCCACAATCATGTATTATTGTATGTTTTACTGTTTCAGTGCAATCACTAAAGGGATGTTCAATGAAAAATCAACAAACTGCTTCTGTGCTCAATTGTGATCCATTTTTTGTTCTTCAATTGCAAGATTCAGTTAAACAATCATGCATGCAACTTAAAAAGTACAAAAAAATATTTAAGTACACAAAGTAAATTGATGGCTACATAATGAAGGCTCGGTTTAAAGTAGTAACATTTAGTAGCCTATATTTAAAGACACACGCATAGTCATTTGGGGCAGGGGCATGATGGGTTTTTCCAAATCTCTTCTGCAACACTTCTTCAGGATAAGTTAGATTTATTATGTTTTACAGATGCTTTTGTGATAGAAAGAACTCATCCAACTACCAATCTGTAAAAAATTATCAAGTGTTTTTTTTTTTTTCACAGATCATCTCATCTTCAAAATTGAGCAAAAATGTTCGCAAACGTGAAATGTGTGTGTTGAACCAATAAAACATAAGTTATTATTTAGCACAAAACCTTTTTAAATCTGGTTTTGTTATTGAGGGTCAGATATTACAGTATGTCTGCTCTTTCTACACTCAAGCATTTGCTTAATAAAATATCAAGTTATTTTAAAAAACTAATTATATTTTATACGTATATTTGCATGCTCTTCTGTATTTTTTTCTACTAGCTGATCCAGCCAAATCATTTGACTGAATCTGCTATGCTATTTGCTTTGATGAACCTTAATCTGATGATTAAATCTGAAGGAATAACAAGAAGGTGGTAATTTACACACAGAGAGAGAGAGCGCAGCAGGGTATTTTGGGCGGAGTCACATTTGTCAGCATCACCTGACGACTGTAAAAGTCATATGACAGTCAGAGAAAGGGAAGCGCAAACTGCAGGGTCGCAAGGGTCTTCAAGTCTTGTGTACGGGTCCATGTCCATCAGACTGGAAATGTCTTCTCTGCGTGTCTTCTTCTGTCTTCTGTCCGTCTCTGTGCTTGTGGCGAGCGGCTTGTATGATCCAGATGAGGTGCTGGATCTGCCGGGCATGTCTTTCAAACCCAATTACCGCCAGTGGTCAGGATATCTGAAGGCCAGTTCTGGCAAGTTTTTGCATTATTGGTGAGTTTTATTAGTCTTTTGTCTTAAAGTTATCAGCATGCATGAGAATATGCAGCATGTTTTGTTTGTGTTGAGGATACGTTTGGGCGAATGGCGTTTCCGCATTCACGCCGAAACTAAGATGTTTTAAATGCAAAAAGCGTATATATATATATATATATATATATATATATATATATATATATATATATATATATATATATATATATATATATATATAATATTGGGGATATCATAGTCCTTTGAAGTACTGTGATATAAGCTAGGACAATTATAATATTCAAAGATACCATTGTATGGTTCCTGTCTAGAAAAGCATTGTATTACATTTTGTTAATGTATAAATCTATAATTTTTGGTACTGAATTGTTATTGTGAGTGCTAGTATGGAAACAGACTTTACTTTGGTGTAAATGTACTATGGTTTAAGTCTCTTCAGTAAGACATAATGTTTTTTGTAGCCTATTCATTATTGCATTAAAGAGAGTGTATTCCAGGTTTGTGACGTCTCAGAGGGACCCGCTCAAGGACCCAGTCGTGCTGTGGCTGAACGGAGGGCCAGGCTGCAGCTCTTTGGATGGGTTTCTATCAGAGAACGGCCCCTTTCATGTGTGTTGATACTTATCATGATTTAATCTTAAAGAGCTGAGAACTAAAGAGCTGAAACGTTTATAGAGGGGAAAAAAACATTTATGTAATTTCATTCGTTGAGGTCTAAAGTGTTTTCCGCACAACACAAAACCATAAATGTCTCAATAAACATTGTGTTTGTTCTGTGTCCATAGGTTAATGATAATGGAGCCACACTTTATGAGAATGAATTCAGCTGGAATAAAATCGCCAATGTTCTTTATCTTGAGTCTCCTGCTGGAGTGGGTTATTCCTACTCCGATGACCAAAAATATCAAACCGATGATGACGAGGTAAGTGTCTACACATTCATATACATTTATAGCCTTTAAAGACAGCCGTTGTAAAACCTTAATGTGTACTTTTTCTTTAGGTGGCAAATAACAACTACCTGGCTTTACAAAGCTTTTTCATCAAATTCCCAAATTTCACCCAGAATGAGTTTTTCATTTTTGGTGAGAGTTATGGAGGCATCTACGCACCCACACTCAGTCTGAGAGTAGCAACTGGAGGTCAGCTTAAAGTGAACTTTAAGGTAGGTTTAATGTGTTTGTTTCATTTTTAAAATGTCATTTATTATTAAAATACACCGTATAGACCTTATGTAGCTTGGCCCCTTTTCAGCACCGTGCCTGTTGTCTTCTATCTTCCATTTGTATTTCCACAGCGTGAAGGTAAGGTTGTATGAATTCATGAATGGCCTGCCGGTTTTAAAATATTCCCGCTCTACAGACACTCATTATAATGTCAGCTTCGAACATTACAATGCACACGATAACTTTATTAACTCTACAATAAGTAAATCCACTTCACCAGCTCATTACTCTTTAACAGCGATGCTATAGAGCTCGGAAAATAGAAGTTCAAAGACAGTTTTGAAGATGCCTGCGCACTTGTTTCTCTGATGCATAAAGTCTATAAAATGTCATTTTTGTAGTTTACTTGTTTACTAATATTTAAAGACAATTGATACTTAATTTGTTTTCTGTCAAAATTTGTTTTCTGTTTATCTGTCTGTCTGTCTTTTAATTTTTTATAATTTCTTTGTTTGCTTTTGCAGGGCTTTGCTGTGGGAAATGGCATTAGTAGCTTTGCACTAAATGACCAATCACTAATCTACTTCGGCAACTATCATGGCCTGTTTGGAGAACAGTAAGCTAAATCATTACTATTCTATATGTGGTGACTCATATATTTATATTGAAATACTGACAATGAATATTTTGATAAATTTTGGTTTTTAAATGTTTATTTTTATTTATTTTTTTAACATTATTTTGCTTGTAGGCTGTGGAAGGATCTGAATGACAACTGCTGTCAAAATGGAGTCTGTAATTTCTACAACAATTCTAAAGAGTCCTGCTCTGTTATGGTAACATGAATGCCTCCACACATGCCTGCAACTCTTGTACAGACTTGCCAATGGTTATTTAAGGTGACTAGACTTCTGACTTACTTTTGCAGGTATCGCATGCATTTAATATAGTCTATAACTCAGGGTTGAATACATACGCGCTGTATCTTGACTGTGCTGGTGGTGTCACATCTCAGAGCACCATGATGCATCTTTTCAGAAACTTCAGGAAGCACTGGGAAGCTAATAAGGTGAGTCTTGTTCGATCTGATTGTGCAGCTTTCCAATGCACTTTAATAAACTAGATAAAACAAAGGAGAACTGTTTTCTTTTGTTTGTTTAGTTAGTAGGAAGTACTCCAGATGTTCAGGCAGTGCCTCCATGCATCAACAGTACAGCTCAGATGAACTGGCTTAACCGAGGTGATGTGAGGAAGGCGCTGCACATTCCTGATGTACTACCACCATGGGACATCTGCAGGTAAACTGACCCCTGTCCCCACATACAGTTTCAGTGTGTGTATGCATGAGTGCATGTGTGCATATGTTGTTCTTCTTTTTTTATCCAGTGATGTTGTGGGAGAGCAGTATCACACCATTTACGAAACTATGAAGGACGTCTATGAGAAGCTGCTGGCCTTGGGTCTGAGAGCTTTGGTCTATAATGGAGATACCGATATGGCTTGTAATTTCCTTGGGGACCAGTGGTTTGTTGAGCAGCTTGGACAGAAGGTAAGTTCTGTGTTCTCTGAGACGTGATGCTCTGCAGAATTTGTAACACTTTCTAGGTTTAATGTTGAGTTTCTCCTCTTCGTCAAGGCAAGCACTCAGTACCAACCCTGGATTTTTGATAAACAGATTGCTGGATTCTACCAGCAATTTGGCAACATCACTTTCCTCACAGTCAAGGTATGTTTCAGGCATCCATGTATCCTGTCTTGCTCTTTTCCAAGGTGTAGTTAGTTATTGCCATGACATACCTTCAAAAAAATAAAATTTAATAATTTTAAAAAATAGATATTTTGTATGGTTATGATATTTCTTTCAATACATTACCATATTACATTTAATATTATTGATTTTTTAATTTTTTATATTATTTTGTGTTTTTGTTTGTTTTTGTGTGTGTGTGTGTGTGTGTGTGTGTGTGTGTGTGTGTGTGTGTGTGTATTATGAGTTTGACATTTTTACATGAACTAAGGCATGACATACAACTCTGCTCTTGCAGGGTGCAGGTCACATGGTTCCTCAGTGGGCTCCTGGTCCCTCTCTCCAGATGCTACAGAGTTTCCTGTCCAATAAGCCTTATTGAACTTCCTCCAGACCGTGTCCAGTCTTAAAGCACCAGATCTGATTTTTAGAACTGGTCTTGAATGGACTTGAAGAAAGTGTGATTTTAAGGAAACTGTTGAAATGTGACATGAAGCTGCACAATAATTTTCTCAGGGACTGTTGGGTGTACGTGTGTTTGCATATGTTTGGGAATTCTGAAATGCTTTTTATTTTTTAATTGCTTGAATCTTTTTAAATCAATTTTTTGTTTAACACTAGGGGTGGTTTTCACAGTCATGTTGATCATAACAAAGTGTCACATTATCCCAATTATAGATCATATGTTTTTTAAAACCGTATTAGTGGATATCACATGGTTTTAAAATGCTTATTTTGTCCTTAAATCATTGGTAACTGTTAAGGGATCTGTTCATTGAACACGTGGTGAGATGTACTGAAGACAAATATATTTATAGTCTTCATTTTGTTCCTACCCTTCATACACTCAACATTGAAACAAATTTATACTGTTCTTAATTATTTGGATCTATGGTTATAAATGGTTTACAATCCTGTCTGGTTGGCAAATTCTCTAAGAAGGATTATATGAATGAGAATATAACAAAGATACTGGAATCAGAATAATCAGTATAAACCAAGAAATAAAAAAAGCTGTTTTTGTGTGATTTGTCTGTGTATATCTGTATTCCTTAAGATTATGATCTGATAAATTATATGGCAACTGTTTGAACAACAACAGCATCTAGATGTATTGACATGAGAAATAAAAATTGACTGATTTAAGTAATTTCCCTGTTGTGTCTAAAACTTAATTGAGGATATGGATATAATACGTGTGGTAGAGTGTACAGTCGTGGCCAAAAGTTTTGAGAATTACATAAATATTAGTTTTCAAAAAGTTTGCTGCTAAACTGCTTTTAGATCTTTGTTTCAGTTGTTTCTGTGATGTACTGAAATATAATTACAAGCACTTCATACGTTTCAAAGGCTTTTATCGACAATTACATGACATTTATGCAAAGAGTCAGTATTTGCAGTGTTGGCCCTTCTTTTTCAGCTGGGCATGCTCTCAATCAACGTCTGGGCCAAATCCTGACTGATAGCAACCCATTCTTTCATAATAACTTCTTGGAGTTTGTCAGAATTAGTGGGTTTTTGTTTGTCCACCCGCCTCTTGAGGATTGACCACAAGTTCTCAATGGGATTAGGATCTGGGGAGTTTCCAGGCCATGGACCCAAAATTTCAACATTCTGGTCCCCGAGCCACTTAGTTATCACTTTTGCCTTATGGCACGGTGCTCCATCGTGCTGGAAAATGCATTGTTCTTCACCAAACTGTTGTTGGGTTGTTGGAAGAAGTTGCTGTTGGAGGATGTTTTGGTACCATTCTTTATTCATGGCTGTGTTTTTGGGCAGAGTTGTAAGTGAGCCCACTCCCTTGGATGAGAAGCAACCCCACACATGAATGGTGTCAGGATGCTTTACTGTTGGCATGACACAGGACTGATGGTAGCGCTCACCTTTTCTTCTCCGGACAAGCCTTTTTCCAGATGCCCCAAACAATCGGAAAGGGGTTTCATCGGAGAATATGACTTTGCCCCAGTCCTCAGCAGTCCATTCACTATACTTTCTGCAGAAGATCAATCTGTCCCTGATGTTTTTTTTTTTTGGAGAGAAGTGGCTTCTTTGCTGCCCTTCTTGACACCAGGCCATCTTCCAAAAGTCTTCGCCTCACTGTGCGTGCAGATGCGCTCACACCTGCCTGCTGCCATTCCTGAGCAAGCTCTGCACTGGTGGCACTCCGATCCCGCAGCTGAATCCTCTTTAGGAGACGATCCTGGCGCTTGCTGGACTTTCTTGGACGCCCTGAAGCCTTCTTTACAAGAATTGAACCTCTTTCCTTGAAGTTCTTGATGAACCTATAAATTGTTGATTTAGGTGCAATCTTAGTAGCCACAATATCCTTGCCTGTGAAGCCATTTTTATGCAACGCAATAATGGCTGCACGCGTTTCTTTGAAGGTCACCATGGTTAACAATGGAAGAACAATGATTTCAAGCATCACCCTCCTTTTAACATGTCAAGTCTGCCATTCTAACCCAATCAGCCTGACATAATGATCTCCAGCCTTGTGCTCGTCAACATTCTCACCTGAGTTAACAAGATGATTACTGAAATGATCTCAGCAGGTCCTTTAATGACAGCAATGAAATGCAGTGGAAAGGTTTTTTTTTTTGGGATTAAGTTAATTTTCATGGCAAAGAAGGACTATGCAATTCATCTGAACACTCTTCATAACATTCTGGAGTATATGCAAATTGCTATTATAAAAACTTAAGCAGCAACTTTTCCAATTTCCAATATTTATGTAATTCTCAAATCTTTTGGCCACGACTGTATATATAGAGAGAGGAAACAGAAGTTCAGTGGCAGTAACAGCTGTTATCAAAAATGTACAGTAGGTGGCGATATTTGCCACTTCCACCAAGGCGAAGAAGAAAGGACGTAAAGTCAGCAGTCACTCCAACGTGGTTGATACACGTGTGAGGAGAGGATAATTATCAGGTAACGGAAATGTTATTGTCGGTTTAGACAGAGTCACTTTTGCAGTGCATGTTTTTACTGATCTCTATAGAGTGTATCAGGTGTAGGAAAACGTGTATTTAGTTCTGTTGTTGAACTGCACCGTGTTTAAGTTTCCGTGTCTGTGTGACTGCGGGAGCTACGCTGCGGTGCAACAGTATCTCTCTTTCTCTGTCGTTTGGGCTTTATCTTACTGCAGGTTCTGCCCTCGTGAAAAGAGAAACAAAATACCGTCTGTTCTTAATGTGAGCTTCTGACATAAGTTTCTGTGTGGCTCAAATTTCAAACTTTTCACTCATATTATGTTTCTTTGTTTAACAGCAGCTGGAAGAACACACCAGTATAGAAGAACAGTGCCCTTGGATTTTTATTTATATTTTTACAATAGAATCCACGTTAATTTCATAGCCACTACATTTAGTTTGGTTATTGTCAAACCGTAGGCTACAGCACACTCAGTATGAATCCTGAGCTTTATAGCAGCTTGCAATATTCTAAGTGGTATTAAATTTTAATTGTGTTTAAGTGGATTTAAAAATAAAGGACAAATTCTTACACTGGAAGTCTCATGATTGCACTGTAGTTCTGCTGAATGGTTTTAAATAACTGATAAACTTTAAATTTTGATAATTTAAAATAAGATAAATGCAATAAAGCTTCAAATTGTTATCAAATTTTGACCATTAACACATTTAATGCATATAAGAGACTGGGGCTAGTTGGCACAAAAGCTACAATCTCTGTAATTTGATTTTTTTGTCTGCGATTTTGTATTTTGGTATGTTTTGTAACTTCCTGTAGATGTTCAGTAAATAAGCAAACACATTAAAAAAACAGTTTAAGAAATTAGGGCAAAGGTATTTTTCATAATTCTCTTTGCCAGTTTTCACATGTGCATTATAGGCTGTTATTTTATACAACTTAATTATATTTAGTGTCTTGTGTGTCATAATTGTTTCACTTTTGCTAAAAAGCGAAAAATAGTTAAGCATCTGTTTAATAGCAGATGCCACTGTTTACCCTGCGTATAGAGAGAGGTGTGTGAACATCATAACCCACTTTTGGGGGATGTTGTCCCTAAAGGGCAACGTATGTTCAGTAAACAGGTTTACAAGTCCCCCCAGGTGTACGTAGTTGTACAGTCAGACGGTAAGGTTTCACTGACTGTGTCCCACCATATATAAGTTTGAAGTCCGGTTCTCCTGCATCCTCCGGCCAGACCAGACGGAACCGCCGCAGCACTGTGACCAGGATGAGAAAGAGCTCCATGCGAGCTAGATTTTCTCCTAAACACACACGAGATCCTAGAGAATAAAGTAAATGTACATTATACAAACACAATGTTCGTTCTGGTCCCACTTTATATTAAGTGGCCTTAACTCTTATGTACTTGCATCAAAAAAATAAGTACAATGTACTTATTGTGTTCATATTGTATTGCAAAACTTTTGCTGCTATTGAGGTGGAATATGAGTACGGTTAGGGACAGGTTTGGTGGTGTGGGTAGGATTAAGGGTGGGTTCAGTTATAAGGGATGGGTCAACAGTGTAATAACATGCAGGCATTTAAAAAATATAAGTACAATGTTAAAACATGTATGTGCATTGTACCAAATGATACATTTAAATGTAAGTACATATTAGTTAAGGCTACTTAATACAAAGTGGGACCTTTTTTCTTATTCTATTAGCTTTCTACTGATATTATTAACGTACTGTATTGTTATTGTCATACTACTGACTCTGTGTAAAATGTGAAATTAAACAGCTCAAGAACTTCCACCACTGGCACTATAGGCTAAATGAGTGCTACGGAAAAATATCCACTGTATTTAATCATTTAAAGACCTCATTACACTGTGTAGTAAAACATCTATAACATACCTGCAGAGAAGGGCATGAATGCATCGGGCTTCACAAAGTCCCCCTTATCATTCAAGAAGTTTTGAGGGTTGAATTCATGGGGAAACTTCCACTGACTTCTTTCTCTGAGAGCAGATGACAGATAAGGGATGATAATTGTCCCCTATAAGAGCAAATGTTTTTTTTTTTTTTACAAAATTAGCAATCCTCAATGTCCCTTTACAGTAAAGATACTGTTTAGGGGTTGCAATAATAGTTTGTTAATGGATTTATTTATTTATGTAATTATATATATGTATGTATGTATGTATGTATGTATGTGCCATAGTAACACATACAACTGTAATACGATGAAACAGCTGTTGCCATTCAGTAATTATAGTAAATGTCACCTTTGGGATGTTGTAGCCCCGGAGCTGAGTGTTGGTTGTAGCGGTGTGAAACATGCTAAGAGGAGCAATGTCCCCAACACGCTGACCCTCATGAATCACTGCTTGAACGTAAGGCATGGCGTTTCTGTCCTCAAATGTGACATGTTCACGATCACCAAGCACTTCGTCAATCTCCCGCTGGCATTGTTCTGAAAATGTATAAATAGATGTTAATAGACACAAGTAAACATTGAAAGGCTATGAATGCTATGAACAATTCACAAAAATAAAACACGAGCATAAAATAATTTGATTAATAATGCACTATTCCATTCTGAGCCTTATTTTGCTGCACATTATTCATTCATGCATAATCCAAAAAGAAATCCATAACCCAGCCAGGAAACATCTTGCTTTTTTATTTTTAGAAAAATTAATTTGTATTAAAACACACACACACACACATTACTCCACAGCTAATTCAGTACTAACCTCTAGCCAAAAAAAATACATGGTTTTATACATTGCAATTCATCAACATTCATCATATAAACTCAGCAAAAAAAAAAAAAAAAAAAAAAAAAAGTTAAAATAATGTTTTTGTTTCTTGTTCAGTGAATCATAAAAAATTATTTCACATGCACCTGTGGGACAGTTCTGACTGCTTCTTTTGATACTGACCCCCTCTTTGCTCCAGAAATTGAATAATGTTGACTCATTATTACATTTCTGTTCACCAAATGCCTGTAAAATTTGTTCAGTTTATGTCTTAGCTGTTGAATATTTTTATGTTCATACAAATATTTGCACCTGCTAGGAAAGTTGCGGGAAATACAAGCAGGGCATTGTTTTTTTGTTTGTTTTTTTTTTTGCTGAGTTTTTCATTATGACCTGGATAACATGTAAATCATTTACTCTGATATGCAAAAAAGTTTTTAGTATAAAAACTCTCAAAGAGGGAGGAAGATAAAGGGAGCTGATACATCTTACCCTGTATATGAGTGTGAGTCATCAAATAGAGAGTTAAAGTGTGGAGTGTGTTTGAGGTTGTATCAGTTCCAGCCCCAAACAGGTCAAACAGCAAAGTGGCCATCTGTGAGTCGTCAAATGTGGTGCGTTGATCTGCTCTCTGAAAACGGAAATTCATATTGTGCTGATAAATTCAATAAAAATATGTAACACACACAAAGACTTATGAATATATCTTACTTTCTCTAGCTCCTCCAGGTAACAGTCAATCAGGTCTCTGGGCTCCCCAGTAACACGTGACTTCTTGTGCTCATCCACAACTTTAAGAATGTGATTTTTAATTTCTCCATAATACTGAAAAGCCTTGCAGAATGGCAGTGGGAAAATCCTTAACACTGGGGCTATTTCGTAAAGCTGCAATTCAAAATAAAATACTTAAATATAAAAGTACATTCTGTCTGTCAACAATCTATCCAACTGTGTACAAATTACAGTCTCTACTATATATTATTTATTTTTGGTAGCAGCAATACTGTAAGTGTAAACAAAAAAATATATAAACAGCAACAAGGCTGGCTATTTGCACTCAGTGTAAATAAACAGTGTCTTTACTTTTCATTGTATTTACCATCGCCCATTGTCCAATGACAATCTTAGTAAGTTTTTTGATGCTTGTGATCAGTATCTGGAAATATTCATCCTGATAATTGAAACGTGACCCAAAAATGATTGAGGCAATGATGTTTGAAGCAGCTTGGTGGTACAGATGTTCAGGATCAATTGACTTTCCTGGCAGGGATGTAGAGATAAAAGACATGTTTTCCATTCTTGAATTTGAATATTTTCTGGCAATTTCAAGATCATAAAAATGGCTATATTCAAACATTAGACACTGAACGTGTGATTGCATAAATGGACTACGTGCATATAAAGATTAAAAGTGTCACAGATGAGGAGAACGTATATACCAGCAGATTCCTCCAAATGTGAGCAGATATATTTGACCTCCTCTAGAATCCTCTGCTCCATACTTCTCTTTCCAAGGCCAAAGTCCCTTAGTGTGGTCAGAGCAAAGCGTCGATGTTCCCGCCAACTTTCTCCATAATTTGCCATGATCACCCCTAAACAAACATAGTAATCAGATAGGAAGCCTTTAAGCCCAGCAGGAAGTGTTTCAAGCTAATTTTTTGATCATATTCTCTGCTGAGTGCAATGCGCTTGTCTGTGTTTTATGAGTAGTATGCTGGCTGTATTTTGTTTATACTGCATTACCTTTGCGATTTGTTATATGACTGACCATCATGTTGTCTGGTCTGCCAGCAAACTCCACCGCTTGTGTGATCAGTGCCTCCCTGATCATTTTCTGACCTGTCAACAACACTGCTGGCTGGCTGCCAATGAACAGCCCGTAGATTGACCCATAGCGCTGAGCAAACTGCACAAAAACATTCATGTTGAAGACCACAGACTGAACAAAGTCTGCTTTCCTTTCATCACTTGTTTCCAGCAACTTATTCAGTTATTTCAATTATTTATTGATGCAGCAGTCTCCAATGTGTGTGTTTGAAACTGATGTGCTTACCTTGTCGAAGTCCTTTAACGGGTTTGTTCGGTCCAGTTGAAGCAAATTTCCAAAAAATGGAACAGGGGTGGGTCCAGGGGGGAAGTTTTTAGGTCGTCGAATTCTGAAACGCAAGTACAGAATAAAGGCTCCTAGACACAACAGAACAAGTGCGGTCAACATGGTTACTGATCTACTGCACGGCCCGTCTGAAACCTGCTATTTAAAGAAGACAGAGAACTGATACGCATGCACACAAAACTCCCTCTTTAAACTCTGCTGAACTTTTTAAACTTTGCTGAACTTGAGTCAGGAAACACTGATTATGTAGGTGAAAAGCTAAGCTTTAATTTACAATATGGGTTTCACGTTAATGATACTTACAACAGAGGTCAATGTCAATACTCGTGATAAATTTGTTCCTGAAAGTTCATTATATGTAAACATGCATGATGACATTGTCCAAGTTTGTGTTTTATTAACACATTTTTTGTTACATTTCTGTTTCTGGCAAAATATTCTGGTGACTAAAACTAAGTTGTATTTTCAGTCTAGTGTGGTTTCTTATATTTGGAGTAAACACTAAATGAGTGTTTGACTTATCGTACTGTTTTATCAGGTGATGGATAAAGCCTCATATGTGAGGTTTATGATCACATGAGCTCTTCAAAATGCACAAAATAGCTTAAAATGAATTGAATTTTCATAGTACTGAAATAGCATTATGTTTAACTGGTATCTTTCCAATTTTAAGCACCATGACTCACTGTTGTCTGTACCTACTCCAGTGAGGCACAACCTTAATTTTCAGTTTTCAGCCAATGTTCAGTTTTCAGCATCAGATATTCTTAAAATAAAATGAACTGACAAAAATAAGCTTATTTCACAAATGAGCACTGCGATTGAACTCTACTCAACTGTGACTGGTGCAGTCAATATATGCCCACTTGGCACATTGTTCACAACAAATTGTTCTTAGACTTTGCTCTTGGTTTTTGGCTTATCATAACATCATGAGACGTTATGTCCTTCAGCATTGGTCTTTTTTTTTTTTTTTTTTACCTCAAAACCCTTTAACTTACAAAAAAGGGCAGTGACTTAAAAACTGTTGATTTAATGATATCATATGTCTTTATTGTTAAGATATATGCAATCATTTCAGGAATTCTAGTTAATTCTGCAAGATTTTAAAAAGTGTGTTAAGCTACACATTATATCAACTTACCTCCAAAACAACATTTAGACCTCTGGTAAATGGCCTCTTGGATCAGGACAATTATGCAATATAAAATGACAAACAAGTGTTTAGGAAAGTGTTAGAGGTAGTTCTGTGTGGTTTAGGAGAAATAAAATCTTTTTTATCTTCTTCTTCTTCACCCTTAACCATTGCCTTTATTTCTCTTGTATCCTAAAGTACTTTTGGTATCAGTTTGTTTTGGAGGAGAAAAACTAAAAACCCTTGTACGGTCTAATAGTGTAAAATGCATATATTCGGTTGCTATGATTTATTGTTATTTGTATTGCTATCAAAAATCTATATGTTGAATTTTGTACAGACAAGTTTATTCAAAATGAAAAGCTTTAAATTTGTCATTGCACTGCAGTAGTCATGTACGTACATTAAATTAGCACGAGGTGGCGTCAAGTCCAGTTTGTTTTTGGCATCTGTGACGCTTTCTCCAAGCGCCGGAAACGTGCTCGCGAGCGCTGATGTGTATTTTGCTTAGGTATTATTTGGTAGTTGTTTGGTTTTGATGATCATTCCTTACAATAATAAAAAAAAAAAGATCAGATCCGTTAGTTTTTTTTTAGATGCCTAAAGAGAAAGGCGTAATCAGGAGAAATAGTCGCACGAGAAGGAAACCTCGGGGAGATGGCGGTATGAGACAAGCCTGACTAGCTATTAAATCAGAAACATGATTAATAACTGTGTGTCTTTAAATGTATCCATGTGATAGCTGTATATTGTGACAGGCGAGATTGTGATTTTCTGTGTGTCAGTGCTGTCTTGTTAAGCAATATGTCTTTCGTTAGCCAAAAGGAAAAGTTGGAACCAAAGGCAAAAAACAAATCCACGAAGAAAACCAGGGTTCTCTGAGGTTCTATAGCAGAATCATCCTGGGAGCAAACGTAAGGCATGCATCCGAGTTTCAGTGTGCCTCTGCACATGCTAATGGTTAACATTAAAGACACTTTAATGGATTTCTTGGTGTTGTATTCTTTCAGACTATTTATGCAGTGGTCAATCTCTTGCTCTTTTATAACTCCTCTACATTCTGGACATGGGTAAGTCAGAGTATGATGTGAATAAGAGCATCATCATTTAGCATACGCATGCTTTGTGCTTTTGCATTCAGTGGTGTGTATGAGCAAATCTTGCAAATGCTGCATGCATATCTGCTCGTGGCAAATAGACTAGGTGTTTTCAATCTTTTAGATGCCTTGGACCCCCATAATTATCCTCATATGAGGGGCCCCATTCTAAAATGTTGATGGCATATATTATATATAAATGTATAAAGATCCAGATTGTACTGAAAAATAAATATTTACTTTGTATTGTTACACTATTAAGTATTTTTCCTAATCAGTGTAGTACAGTACTGTAAGGAGTATTATTTATATTTCAATCTTATTTGTTTATATGAATCTTGATTTTGTTAATTTATTTTTACACCTTTGAAACTGCTTTTCTCTGAACTATTTTATGGCCCCTCTAGCACTCCCTTGCGGACCCCAGTTTGAAAAACCGTGATATAGACAGTAATATCCATTTCTCTACCTCTAGGGCTTTGCTTAATTTTTAATTAGACCACTGTATATGGGGTTTTCGCTCAACAGTGAGATGATAAACTTTTGGCGGTTTCCAATCTTTTGGTAAATGTAATTCACTTCTCTCTTTGTCTTCTTTGCACCAGTTCTTTCTCCTGTTCGCAGTGGCGGTCTACATTGGCAGCTACAAATCTATGTCAGCAATGGCCAAACCTGCATTTGCTGAAGATGGGAGCTTGCTGGATGGAGGGATTGACCTTAATATGGAACAGGGCATGGCAGAGTGAGTGGGATGTTTAATCTGTACATTTATTTCCCCTTTGTATGTGTATTTCCAGACAGTGCTAAATACTTTTCATGACCATAACGTTTTTTTATTTTTTTAATACATATATTGACATGCAGACACCTGAAGGATGTGATTCTTCTTACTGCTATTGTTCAGGTCCTCAGCACTCTGTCATCCTACTTCTGGTACTTCTGGCTGTTGGTGAGACTAATTGCTCTGAGTGTGATATCTTTGAGGTTTCACAATTACATTTTTACTGAAACTGTATCATTTGCTTTCTCTTCACACCAGGCACCTGCAAGGGCTTTGCATTTATTGTGGGTGAGCTTCCTGGGCCCCTGGTTTTCTGCTGAATCACAGGCAGCCCCTGAAGAGAACGAGAAGAATGACAAGAAACAGAGGCGTCAGGAAAGACGACAGATGAAGAGATTCTAGACCTGTCCGTGTTTATTTTTTATTTTTTTACGTTTATTGTACAATTACAAAGAACATGCAATCTAAATTATTCTGAGATATTTGTTAGGACAGGTTAGTCCAGACAATAGAAGAGCACTGTAAAGTGCCTTTGACTTTCTCTCACTTGTCATGAACTGCTCCGTCCTTTTCAGCCCTTTGGTTCCTTTCTCTTACTTTGTCCATCTTAAAATCTCTAGCTCAGGTGTGCCTCTGAGTGGGGCTCCACAAGTGAGTTAAACTCACACAAAATGCATTTGCTTACTATAGTGAGCTTTCATATCATTAGTTTCAGTTGCTTTTGAGTACTTTTCAGCAGGTGCAGCTACAGTTTCAGAAATTTAGACCTGAGGCTGTATGAGCTTCACCAACCAACCACATGACGTTTCACAGCACTTGAGTTTGGCTTTTAGAATTCCCTCTTTGGCCTTTCAGAAAATATCGTTTTTATTCTGTATCGGGGGAATCATGTGCTGAATCAGTATCAAAGGTAATTATCTTTGACATGTTGTGCTCTGGAGAAGCTACAGGTGCTGCCTTGAGGGAACACAAAGTAGATAAGGATAAAAAATTATAATTGATTTAACATTTCAGTGGACTAAAGAAATTAGCAAAACTGTGTCTTGACAACCTGATAAAAATAAGTTGCTTCAGCTGAAATTTATGGAGAGCCAATGATTCTAAATAAACTATTATAAAATGATGAGCTGATGTGAATTTTCTTTTAAAACTGATATAATCATACCCCAGTTCCTGGCTCATTTGGACCCAGTCCTGGATGAGCATGGGACCTTGGAATGGATCATTCGGACAACATTCCTGGAGACTGTCCCAACACAACATGCTTTAATGTCAAACACACTTGGTTCAACTGATGAGCTTTTTAGTAGTGTTTTCAAAGACCTGAAATATATTATTAGATGATTACTGTTGAGGGGCCTTCAGAATTAGGCAAGAGGTTCTTTTTAATTTTGATAACCCCTGGTGCTGTACATTTCAGATTTTTCCCTTGTCTGAACTTCAGGCTGGAACCTCAGCTAAGTGACTTGAAATAAATAAGGGGTATCAAACTCAGTTCCTTTAGGGCCACATCCCTGCAGAGTTTAGATGCAACCCTAATTAAATGCACCTGATCCAACTAATCAAGTCCTTCAGGCTTATTTGAAAACTATGGTATGTATGTATGTTTGAGCAGGGTTGCAAATAAACTCTTAAGGGGCTGCGGCCCTCCAGGAACTGAGTTTGACGTGACATCCCTGTGTTAAATAAAGACTGCTGCAGAACCCGGATTGAGATCAAGACGTGAATCCAATGCGCATGCGCACGGTGAAATGCGCGCACTCGAATCTTTTCTCGTCCTAACTAATCTTTTTCCCATTAGTGCTGATCTGATCTGTCTGTCTGCAGACTGCAGCCATGAGAGTCTCCATTTAATTCAGACTGACCGTCACCAACACAAGGAAGGTAAGGAGAACTGTTGCTATGCTACCGCTAACTTGGTTAGCAACCAATCAGAAACAACACGACAACAGGAACATTTAAGCGTGTAAAGTGGGTCGACGTTTATCCGTCGAGTGGGTTATCGTCAACTTTCCTCTCATAAATATACGCCAACGGTTCCTGGACTTTAACAGCGTCACACAGCAGATAAGACAATCAAGTAAATGCGGGATATTTGTTTCCAGTTCAGATGAGTTGGTTAGCCACCTTGTTAAGCTAGCGGAAAGTTATCCGACAACAACAAGTTTAAGTCTCTAACGTTAACCTGTTAACGTTACTATGTGTATCAGTAAGGCTTGTTAGTAAAGCCTTTAACGGAGTTAAAAAGAGATAAGGATGGAAAGAAGATTGATCGCTTAAAAACTGTTTATTTTCACATACAAGTGCTAGCGGTGATGCATGCTCGCGTGGCGAAGTGACTTCAGATGGATATACCTCGATGATATGTTCAATCTAGCACCAGTTTCGGGCTTTATTTAAGTGGGTGTATGTATAAATGTTTAATTCGACTACTTAGGTTAGGTTTCAGCCACACGTGAAAGATCATAGTTTGAAACGGCGTTACACGACTGCTCTTTGTCCATAAACGCCTTGCATTTGAGCGCTTTCTCATGATAAACATGATTTTACATCGAATAACTGCTTTAACTGGTGTTCTGTGAGCTTCAAAGAACAATGTGTGTTTACTATCGGGGTAACATGACACCTAACGTTACCTGGGACAAAGAAGCCACCCCTTGCTAATCTTGTTTATAATTTAAAATGTAGTAAGTGAATAACCAATAAAAAGATTAGTCTGAAATGTAAATTTATTCTATAACTTGTATACGAATGTATTAATGTTTAGTTGCCGATATTATAATTATGTATGTCATCATAGCAACACTATCATTTAAAACTAAATGAGTTGACTCAATTAGCCTGTAGTTTTTAATGCATATCGAGAATGTAAGAAATTTACTTTTTTAATTCATGGAATTATTGAAAAACAACCCAATAAATTGCAATGAGTTAAAAAAAAAAAAAAAGTAAAGTCTTATGTCTTACCCCAAAGGACTCATTTTATTTTTTTTCACATTTCAAATTTTAAAAACAGTAGTGTCTACAAATTCCACATTAATGTAGAAGCACAAAAGCTTATTCAACATGATGCAATGTCACAGATCTTTTATTTTTTAGATACACAATTACATCAATTAACCTCAAGACTTTTGACTGAAATGTCAGAAATGTTATTCAGATGAAATGAAGTAAAGAACATAGCTGCTCATTAAATGTTTTGAGATGTTTTCAAGAGAAAAAAAGAAGTTGGGATTTTGTGAAAAAGTTGTTTACTTGCAAGAAAAGGTAAAGCAAGTTCATGAAATGGTTTAAAAATAAAAACTTTTTTTCTGTCTTTCGTCTGTCAGATTTCACACATATTAGACCAAATCTGACCTGTACTTTAAAAGCCAGTCGTGAAAGGTCAAGGATGAAGTGTCATGTTGCAGCTTAAAAAATAAAAACAAAATAGGCTTTATGTATTAATTTTGTTTCTTAAATTTTGCCCCTCACACATTGTTCTCTATAGACCCAGGTAATTGTTCATAATACAACTATAATCTAAGCTTTAAGATGTATTCATTCATTATCTAATGGCAGAATGTGATCTGTCCAAAAGTGATGAAAGAGGGACACTTTTTGGTGTGGGGTGTCCTGAAGTTTAGAGTGCTTATGCTCCGCATATTTACTCTGCTGTCTGTCTTTGAACTTTCACTTTAACAGATGGACAGAGAAGATAAAGTAAAACGGTCACATTCCTAACATTTATGTGTTGGTGAAATGAGCAGAGTGAGTTGACTCAATCACACGATCATCAAAATGGCTCTCACCAACACCACTATAACATCATGGAAACTGCGTGAGTATAAATTCCTGGCCTTGAGATGGCAGAATGTTTTAAATAGTCAAGATCTCTGTTTGAAGTTGTGGTAAATGTGACTGGCTTTTATTTTGTCATGCTTGTTGTTCAGAGGAGATTGTGGCTCACTCCAGCAATGTGTCTTCACTGGTGTTGGGGAAAGCGTCTGGGCGCCTGCTGGCCACTGGCGGCGAGGACTGCAGAGTCAATATCTGGGCTGTCAGCAAACCAAACTGCATTATGGTAAAACCCCCTCTGTTGTTTATTTGAGAGAAATAAGTGTCTCGCAGCTATTTGATGCAGTGTATGTCTGTTGTGTAGAGTCTGACGGGCCACACCAGCCCTGTGGAGTGTATCCAGTTCAACAGCTCTGAAGAGCGTGTGGTGGCCGGTTCTCAGTCTGGCTCTCTCCGGCTTTGGGATTTGGAGGCTGCTAAAAGTATGCGGTTTGTGCTACAGCTTTTGCAGTTTGGTTAACATAAAATCTTAAGAAACTGGGTGAATCTCTTAAAAAATCTTGTATCAAATCTAAGGAAAATGTGGAGCGCAAGTTGATCTCCAAAATCAAGAGAAGGGTCCCCCTTTATATTGGGTGTCATTAATTTCTGTGTACTTGTGTCAAATTGTTAGGAAAGACACAATTCAAAGTGGGTCTGAGTTTAGAAATTATATTTTGAAAATATTCTAATGGTGCTAAATATAAACTTCATTTTATTTGTGGTAAAATTGCATCTTTAGGGTCATATGGTGAAATATGATGCACAACTTTCTTGACAGTCTTTGAGATTCACCCAGTCGATGTTAACTGATAAGTCATGGGCATAAATGTGTCTGCCTGCTTTTGAATTGACACACTAATGGGGCACCAGGCCAATATTTGATGTAGAGAGAGATGATTTAGAAACGCAAATGTAGTGAAATGGCATTCCTCTTGCTTTCTGGGATGATTAAATGAACCTGTTTGGTGGGAGAGGTCCTGTAGTGATCCTTCCATCCTGATCCATGAAGACATGCACAGGGGCCATCTGACCAGAAACACTTTCTGAGATGGACAAATCATTCAAAGTATGTTTATCCACAGCCTAATTAATTTCTTTTTTAGTTCTGCGCACTTTGATGGGGCACAAGGCCAGTGTCTGCAGTCTGGATTTTCACCCCATGGGAGAATACCTGGCGTCTGGCTCTGTGGATAGCAATATTAAGGTGCGTTATATGCATTTGACTTGAAAGTTGTATAAAAAGTTGTATGCTTTATAGAGTAATCAAAGAATTTGATTCTTACTCATGTGCTATGTTTTATTGAGATTGTGTATTTCTTCAAAGTGTAATATACTTGTTTGTTTGTTTTTTTTTTGTTTTTTTTTTGTCTAGTTGTGGGATGTGAGAAGGAAAGGATGTGTGTTCAGATATAAGGCAAGTACAAGACTGATGTTGGGTTTGTGTGTCTGTACAATCAGAAGCCAGGCTAATCACTCTTAAAAGTCAGTTGTGTCTGAGCTCATGATTAATCTGTGGATTAGTGAGGTGCTCTCAATCTATCTTACTCTACTGTTTTGTGTAATGGTGTATTTTGTCTTGTATTGCAAGATTCAGCCTTTGGTTTATGTGCTTTCTCTTTAAAACAGGAAATCCATTTTGTGTTTAAAAGGCTTTAAATGCAAAACCAATAAAATGTGCCTTTTTTTTTTTTTTTTTTTTTTTTTTTTTTTTTTTTTTTTTTTTTTTTTTTAAATCTGGTACACATGCACAAGCTCTTAATGAATGTGGCGATGGCCTTGTTTATGCGGTTAATATTAATGTTTCTTTGCAGGGTCACACTCAGCCTGTGCACTGTCTAGCCTTCAGTCCCGATGGGAAGTGGCTTGCTTCAGCCAGTGATGACAGCACAATAAAGGTGAGAGCTATGCTGAACATCTCAATTTTGGACTTTATCTTCCCTTGTTAAATGAAGGAATGGTTTTTAATGTGTACACTCATTCTGCTTCCCATCTAGCTGTGGGATCTGATAGCAGGCAAGATGATCACTGAATTCACATCACACACATCAGCAGTCAATGTTGTGCAATTCCACCCCAATGAGTACCTGCTCGCCTCTGGGAGTGCAGATCGGTACTGAGTGTTTGTGTGTGACGTTGTGTTTGTCTGACTGTCTATAAATGTGGCTTAAGTTTAAATGTTCAGTGCTGCTTTTGCCCAGGTTTATTCTGGCACCCTCTTTATGTATTTTGTGTATTTGCTGCAGGACTGTTAAGCTGTGGGACCTGGAGAAATTCAACATGATTGGCTCGTCAGAGGGCGAGACGGGAGCTGTGAGGTGATTATCTGCTTTCTAGTCTGGATATGTTTGGCTTTTCTCTGTTTGACCCCAAGCTGAAATCTGTTTTTTTTTTTTGTTTTTTTTTTTTTTTTTTTTTTTTTCCTCCCTTTCCTCAGGAGTATATTGTTTAATCCTGATGGTAGCTGTTTGTACAGTGGCTCGGAGAACACACTACGAGTGTATGGCTGGGAGCCTGACCGCTGCTTTGACGTAGTGCATGTAGGCTGGGGCAAAGTTTCTGACCTGGCCATCAGCAACAACCAAATGGTTTGTACTTCATCTTTTACACTTTACATACAGACGTGGAGCTGTACTATTTTGTGAACTAGCATTCCTCTTTCTTTCTGGGATGATTAAATAAACCTGTTTGGTGGGAGAGGTCCCGTAGTGACCATTTCCACTCTGATCTCTGAAGACGTGTACAGGGGCCATCTGACCGGAAATTACTTCTGGGAAACACTTCTGGAGGAAAATGTTAAAAGGCGTTTTAACAGTGTCTGTCATCCATCTCTTCAATAGATTGCGGTGTCCTACAGTCAAAATAATGTGAGCTGGTACGTCGTTGATCTCAGCCGAGTGAAGAAGTCAGGATCTGTGATCCAAGGGCTGATTCAGGACAAGCCAATCCCAGCTCCCACATCTGCACTAGGAACAACACTAAGGCGAAATTACGAACGACCCACTACATCCTGCACTGGACAGGAGTGAGATTCTTTTTGTCTTACTTGTGGATGTACATTGCATACACTCATGTAGACCTTAGAAAGTCACGTCTGGAAAATAACATCAGCATGGTGTTTTTACACTCACTGTACCTTAAACGGCATGGTGTTACTGTTAACCACAGTAAATGTTCAAAAGGTTCCCAGGGAATGTGTGAATTTAAATATTTAGCTTGAAGGCAGTTGCTTTTGATTAAAAGCTTAAATCTAAATTACTTATTTGCAAAGGTGTGTTAAATTAATCACAGGCTTTAACATTGTTAGAAAAGTCAGAAATCACAAATACTGTTCTTTTGACCTTTTTATTCAAAGAATCCTGGAGAGACGTTTACAAATAAATGCAGCTATTGTGCGCATAAGAGACTTAAGAAATTATTAAAAATCTTACTGACCCCAAACTTTTGAATTGTGTATCTCTATCTTAACATGTCATAACAGTGCAAAAACGAAATGCATTTAAGGCTGCTGATCTTGTGCTTCGTGTAGGATGAAGCAGAGTTCAGAGGCCGATCGCCGGAGTCCAGAAGGAGAGAGGAGAAGCCCCAGCAGTGAGGATGAGAAAGAAGACAAAGAGAGCAGTGCAGAAATCACCAACCCAGAAGATTATAAAGAGATCTTTCAGCCACACAGTGTCATCTGTGAGTTTTAGTTGCACAAAATTAGGTTAGGCAATTTTCACATGCTGCTTCACATGTGCCATGGTATATAATCTCATTTGCTTTTGTTTCTGGTCTTTCCTGTTCTGTTTTTCCATGCAGCACGTACGCCACCTAAAAGAACAGAACCTTTCCCAGCTCCCCTAGAGCACTCTTTCTCAGAGAGTGTACTTGAGAAACCTGGCCCGGCGGTTAAGATTGTAACTCCAGTAATAGACAGGGTAGGTTTTCCATTTCTTAAATGTCTCTTGATAAAGCACGTCCTAAGTGTAGGCCGTGATTTGATGATTGTGTATTTTCAGGCAGGACAGTTGAAAGGTCCCATTACCTCCTCTACTCCAGTTCAAAGAGTGGAACCGACAGTGATCGCTGCTGCTCCCCGTCCAGTAGCAGTGGTGACCACATCAGTGACCTCTCCCTCTCGTCCTGTGGTTACGACCACCAAACCTAAACCTTCTACAGGAATCATCCTCTCAGCACGCAACGAGCCAATTGGCCTCAATGCAGGGGACTTCCTTTCTGTGAGTTCAATGGATGTTTAACATTACTGTCTAGCACTATTGTTCCCTTAAGATGATTCGCTTTTGTATTATGCTGTGTTCATGTCGTGTATGAATTGCTTTAATTATTAGATTCTTGGAGCTGTTCACAACCTTTTGATAACCTGTTTCTATGGTAATGTTGATATCCCTAAATGGATCCATGAGTGGCTTTGTTGATAAATATAGCAATTCTTCATTACTACCAATTCATCTCATACAAAATGCTAAAGAACAAAGAGTGCTCTAGGTTATATTGTGCATTTTTCTTTTGTAGCCAGAGTCGGCTGTCACCAATCTAGGACACTATTCCTTTGCTCCTTATTTACCCCTAAAGGGTGCATGTTAGTACCTTTTTTAGGGTACATAATACCTAAAATATACATTGTTGCCTTTTTAAAAGAGTATTATACTGACCACTTTTGTACCAGTTATGTAATGCTGAGTCATTCGGTTGAGTACTGTTTTAACAGCATGCACGAAACGCTAAAGCCGGGGTGATGGGAGATGAAGAGGCGTTAGCACAGATCAGGAAGGGGCATGACACCATGTGCGTAATGCTGACCAGTCGATATAAAAACCTGGACACAGTACGCTCCGTCTGGGCCAGTGGAGATGTCAAGGTAAGTGCAACAGCACTCAAGCTGATGAGCTTTGGTAAATAGTGGGACAAACGGATCGTAACGAGAGATCTGTTACTGGCTGATGGATACATTTACTGCGGCACATCGAAAATGTATTTCTAATGTAATCTAGTAAATGCCGTAATGGGCTATTATTGAAAGCAGCAGTACACTAAAAGCAGTGTTTGCATTTCCCTGCATGTTGCCCAGACTTCCCTGGATTCAGCTGTATCTATGAATGATCTTTCTATTGTGGTGGACGTCCTTAACATACTCAACCTTAAACCGTAAGCATCCACACGCATGATTACTCACTTCCCAGCATCATTTTAGCAGAAGTTATAATAACAATTTATTCTCTTTTAGTTCACTGTGGAAATTGGACCTCTGCACGTCCATCTTGCCACAGATTGAGGATTTGCTGCAGAGCAAATATGAAAGGTGACTTACTAATGGTTATAATTTTAACTGTGCTGCTGTCTATGTATGTAACCCATCTGAGAGGCAGGTCTGTCTGTGTATTTTGTTGGACTGGGATGGGTTTTAACAACTTTAGGACCCTGTGCTTGTAAATAAATTTTATTTCTGTACGTATTGCGTATACTTGTATAGTAATTTTACTATATTACACTTCTTTTTATTAAAGCGTTAAATGGAAATTTTTCCATTACACATGGGCAAAATATTGGGTGTATTTTATTTTAATTTATGCTTCATGCTAACATCAGAATCCGGTGAGCGTCTCTTGTACAGCTCCGAGGAGGTGCTAATACATTTCCTGCTCGCAAAAAGCATTTCAGATCAGTTGCTTAATCTCTTTTTTGATT
The DNA here is from genome assembly GCF_018340385.1 of Cyprinus carpio. Taxonomy (NCBI): domain Eukaryota; kingdom Metazoa; phylum Chordata; class Actinopteri; order Cypriniformes; family Cyprinidae; genus Cyprinus; species Cyprinus carpio. Next base: position 29,298,928 of record NC_056578.1, on the reverse strand, counting down.
GCTTGGGTGATAGTACATTAATTATGGATTTAAACAGCGAGCAAGTTTACAAGGTTTTGAGATGGATCTATCAACACTGTATAGGCAAGGCAATCAAGTAACACATTTTCCTTGTCTTTCTACAGTTATGTACAGACTGGCTGTATATCTTTAAAGCTGATTCTGAAGCGTTTTTGGCCTTTAATCTCAGACACGCTGGCTGCTCCTCCATCTGTAGGAGTAGACATTACTCGAGAGGAGAGGTTAGTACACAAACACCCATGCTGTGAAATTTTTTTTTTTTTTTTTTTTTTTTTTTTTTTTTTTTTTTTTAGCTTGAGTCTCTGTGTTAGTTATTGTTTTTTTTTTTTTTTTTTTTTTTATAAACATTCCTTAACTTTTTCTGGGTTTGCTGTGCTGGCTGATCTACTGATGATCCTCACTTTAGCCAAACATATTCTGCCCATGGCTAACAATGTAACCAAATAAGTTTAACTAAAGCAAAGTGTTAGTTTAATTTTGCCTTTTAATGAGCCAATAGCTGCTAAATGGTAAATTATTAGAGGAGATCCCTGCAGTTTAAGCAGATGTTTGTTTGTGGTTTTTGTCATGTGACTAGAACGGGTTTTGTGTCGGGCTGTTGTACAAGGTTTTTTTTTTTTTTTTTTCAGGCATCAGAAATGTAAAGCATGCTATAAGCAGCTGAAGAACCTCAGTAATGTTGTGAAGAACCGGGCGGAGCAGGTTGGTCGTCATGGCAGCACTTTCAAAGAGCTACAGCTACTTATGGCCCCACTGGACTGCTGACACACACACTCCTCAATCTCCAAACACACAGCTCAGTCATAAAGAGCCCATAATGAGGCAAAGTACTGAGCTTCATGACAACTTGAATGGACTTTTCACCTAGCACTTACACAAGTGTGTGTGTGTGTGCTCACACACAAGACCACTTTGGAGTATTTATATAGGTTTTTGGTGGTTATTTTCCTAGTGGGTAAACATTGATTTGTCTACTGGTTTCCTTTTCCTTTTATTTATTTTTTTTTTCTTTTCTTTTGAATCCACAGCTTGTTTTTGTAAACACTAATAATAAAGACGAACTTTCATATGAAAGAATTTACCAAAAACATTAAGTATTCTTTAAACTTTTTATATAATATAAAAATAAATGATTCCTTACATGCTACATTACAGTGAAAATTAGCCTTAAAGGTTTTTAGATGCTGCTGATATTTGAGGTCATGCTTTTAAAACTGAATACAGCCTGAGCAAACAACCCTTAAGAAAATTAACCATGGTATTACTGTAGTAGCCATGGTATTTTGGTGCATATACCATAGTACTACTGTAGTAATATTCAATTTGAAATGAAGCATAAGGGTGCTTGTAAATAATTCAGTTTCATATTCATTTACTAAATCCTGTTCTGTGATGAATGCTTTGTGCAGAAACCTTTGCTTGGTCAACCGAGAAAATGTTTGAGCTTCATAATAAAAATGCAATGACAATGTTTCAGTGCAGATAGTTGTTTTTATGGTCATTACACAGAAGCTTCATAACACAGACATGGGTAGAAAAATATACCACAACATTCCTCTGTAAGCATAACATAATCTCCATCTGCATTTAACAATAATATATATATTTTGTCAAAAGTTAAGACTTGTAATATCACCTGTTAAAGCCTAAAGCATTGCTATGTTCTACATTCTGAAGGGAATATACTTAAATATGTACAAGGTGTAATGGTTGCTTAAGATACCACACCATGTCTACGTACAATACAATAATGCATCTCGCGGTCATGTACAATTCCAGCATTATGAAAAACTGCCTCTCAGAGAGAACTCAGAACACTTAAATGGCATCACTTTGGCACTTTTACGGCAATGAATTATCTATAGAGAGGAATGATTATATAAACAATGACATCATTCTTATATCATCTCATTTGTATTGACACCGGCCTCAACATTCAAGCAATCAAGCATTTCGGCGTATATTGCGGTGCATTAAAATAATGTGCTTGGGAAGCAATTTACATGAAGGGTGATAATGTGTTTGGGTTTTGCCCTATGTGGGTCTCTTCAGTGTACTTAAATCAAGTCTTTGAAAAGCAGCAGAAACAAATAATTTTCCTCTATAAAGAGCATTTAGCTTATGGATCCACCACCTTCCGGTCCAATTTTTTTTTTGTACATTTTTTTTTTTTTTTTTTTTTTAGAAAAAGCATACAAAATAATTCATAAGTATATGAAACCAATGTCATACAAAAATGTTTGAAATAAGTCATTTTTGAATTTTTGTTTAAAGTATTTTATGTAACTCAGATTTATATTTTAGTGGTTCATACATCATTTCCTTATGTTTATTTTGTCTATATATTGTAACTTTAAAGAACACTTTAGTGTTTTTAGTGTAGCCAGTTTCCTTCCAAGCGAACATGTTGATGACAGATTGGAAGAAAAAAGTATGCAAGGCGTCGTAATACCATTATAAAACACCACTTAAGAAGATGCTGGTGTAATAGAAAGGAAATGTCTCCCTTTACCAAAACCATTTATCTCTTAAAATTCCCATGCGCCTGCTCTGATGCATCAACGTGCAATACCTGCATGCATTTAAATAAATCCATCCATCCTTCCGTCCTTCAGTGTCCTCTGCTTGATAACAACTACTTTATTAATGCTGCATGTTGCTTTAGTTAAGATGTTTTTCAGGACCACTGCAGGTGACAGATAACGAGGCCTCATAAAACAAATGAACCTTTTGTCTATTCAAGCTATACGTTTTCACAGACATGGGCCTAAATTGTTCACTATTATGTATTTAGGTTGATTAATAGGTTACATGAAGTGTGTGAACTCTGCACTTGTATCTACATTTTTAGTAGTCTAATGCCTGTACAGAGGAGATATTACGAAATAACACCAAGCTTTCTAAGACCCACCATAAAAATAGACAGAAATTTCCATAGCCTCACAAATATTCAAGTAAACATATTAGCTAATATTCATAGAACTTATATGCTAATATTCTTTACATTTCTTAAAAATAAAAAAAAAATGCTAAAAAGACCATCCAAAATTAAACCTAAAAAGGTGCTCATATATGTAAGCTGGGGCTAGTTTTGACTGATGGAAGATTAATTGTTCAGTTTTGGAACTGCGATCTAGCACATCCCCTAATATAATGGATGTGTTTCATCTCCACATATCATATATCCAGCATATACACGTCCTGACTACAGTAACAGTCAAATTCTTTTGGCTCTGTTTAGTTCAAACACCCTGGATACACTAAAAGAGTGCCCATTTCTCCCAGGCAGCGGGAATGTGCAGAAATCAGCTGATATATGGACTTTCTTTTCAATAAAAGCGATATGAGAGTAAATTATCATGTGCATATAGGCTGGCTGGCCCTCTTTGGGGTGGGACTATAAAGCTGACTCCATGTTCTCGCTCCAGCCCTGGTCATCGAGGTTGTAAATGAACTTGGTGCGGTTGGAAGGGTTCTGTGCAATGTCCTTGCCCAGGTTGTCGAGGGTGAGGTTTGAGGCGAACAGCTGGCTTGGGGTCAAGTAGTCCTCACTGTTCTTAATGTACCTGGAGTAGTTCTGACGCAGACACTGCCAGGTGACGGCATAGAGAATGAAGGCGCTGGATTTGAGAACGATGGCGATGCTGACGTAAAGGTAACGGTAGGTTATGTTGTCGTAAAGCATGCAGGCCCCTTTAATGCCACATACGGAGCTCCATAATAGGCAGGTGGAGTCAATCCCAATGCCGAAGATCAGAGGTGGAGGAATGAAACCTGGAACATGGAAAATAGAGGTCAGTATGTCTTTATCGTACTTGGTTTTAATAATTATTTCAAATGAACAGGTACGATTTTTGCTTTTATGTAAGAATTTGCCTTTATGTGCTTCAAGAGGGTATTAAAAGAACTGCAAATCAGTAAGATTTGTTTTGAAAAAAATGAACATGTTGTTTAGCAAGGACGCATTAAAGTCATCAAAATGTAATTTCACAAATGATTTCTTTTGAACTTTCTATTCAAAGGATCCTGACAAAATATATCAGTTTCCATAAAATTTTAAGCACTAATGAAAATACGAAATGTTTCTTGAGCAACAAATAAGCATTTTAGAGTGATTATTAGAAGCCTGGAGTAATGGCTACTGAAAATTCTGCTTTGCTATTATGAGAATGAATCATATTTTTTTTAAAATTTAGTAAAATAAAAAACTTTTCATTATTAATTGCTAGTTATCAGATCATATCTGTGTGTCCAGAGATAACCAGCCTATCTGCACGGGTTGCTTTGGTAACGATGTAGGTGTACCATAAATGTGACAAGGCTTTTAAAAGGGATGCAGAAAAAATTAGGTGCTTTATCTCGCTCTCCAAATAAGCACCCTGACGAGTCGCGCTCTGTCACACAAGAAAACTCCGCAATGGAGTCACTGTATGAATATTGAGTGACACAAAAGACCATTTGAAATCTGATTTGAGTAGCCAGAGCATCCAGACTGAGACACATCTGTACAAATCTGACTGGAATTGCATTTCAAACCTCATCCAAATGTGGTTTGAGTCAGATTTGAAAATTTTAATTTCATGTGTTTTTTCCGCTTTCAAAAACCCATATGAAGATGCAAAAAAATAGATTTTTAGCTGGCAGTCTGAACATAGCATAAGAAACTTAATTAAAAATCATATAAGAATCTAACCGACTCAAAAAAAATAATAATAAAAAATATATAAGTTATATAAGCTAATTGAAATCAACCAAACCATAAGATTATATAGACGCAGGCCTAAAATAACTGTAAGCAAACTGTAAAATTATCCTGCAGAGATACTGTAGGTGTTACTTGTTATGCAAATATCTTACCCAGCAGCCGGAGCAACAGGAAGAGAACTCCAAGGGCGTATGACTTCAGCTCTGGGCTCACAGTTCTACAGACAACAACTAGTTTAGTACATTATAGTTCTTTATGATTTGCAGATGTCATGTGACTGATTAAAACTCATGAAACCTTCCACATCATTTTTTAATGATTCAAAGGGTGTCAGCAGCATTACCTGATCAGGATGATGACGGATGGAGTCTGGGCCATTGCTCCGATCATGCTGCATACGCACACAACTGCTAAGAACGTGAGGAAGGCCTGCTGACAGCCTGGGCTGGAACACTTCCCCGGCATGGCTGTACCAGGCCCGTCGCCATGGCCAATGCACTTACAGCCTGTCAGATTCTGAGAAACAGAGGAGGGAGAGCAGATCTGAGTGCATGCTTCCTGATGGATCTGAAGTGCTGCTCTGGGGATTTCCAAGAGACCGTCCAGTGAAAAAAGACCCGGAGGTTTGAAACAAAGAGGACTGATGTATCTTAAAGAGGAAAAAATTAGCATGTCCATAAGGCCTCTTACTACTATGACCCCAGGAAGCATTTAAGCTGATGTATGTCTAAGTTTACTGATCTGTATGAATATGAATGGATGTGGGGGAGACTCACGGTTTTGGTGCAGCCAGCCAGGCAGGCAGAGAGGTAGGTGATGCCGTTGGAGCCGCAAACGGGGCTCAGAGAAGACGTGTAACAATTACAGCCTGACAAACATGCGGCCTCCGTCTGCTCCCATGAACCTAGACTCCTAAATGGAGAGAATGAATATGGGATGAGGGAAGGACGGCATGCTCCCTTCAAATTCATAGTTTAGTCAGTCGAGTTATAAAAATGTAAAATTAATGCTGCAAACAATTCAGCTTAGGGCTTTTATGGTGTGAACACAAAAGTCTTTATACTCTAAGTGTCTGTGTTTATTGCCAATTGTTGTGGATGATTAAAAATTTGTGTGAGGCTTTTATGGTGAAGCGCTCTACTCACTCGTTGCCATAGGCAACGGTAACCCCAGCGACCGGTCCCGTATCACAGCCAAGGAAGAGGAAGGAGACGTAGCAGGCCGTAGAGATGATATTGACTAGCATAGCCAGACGAATAGCCCCTAATGCAGACAGATTCATCTTCTTCACCAGGAGCCCACCCAGGAAAATACCCAGACAAGCACAGGGGATTGCTGTCATGCCTGAAAACACACAGATTTGATAGGCAGCTTTCAGTTACTTGCATTTCGTATGAAACAGCATTTTATGAGTTGATTGTTTGTCGTGCAGTTTAAAAAATAAAAATGTTTTGTCCACCTAGGAGCTGATTAGCGGAGGACGTGGAGAGGTTGAACTGCTGTTCGAGATATTTCCCTAGGAAGGCAGCAAATCCAGCCACCACAGCGATTTCCATACAGGCAGCGAGAATGACACAGGTGAAAACCGGGTTGGACAGCAGATGCTTAGTCACTTTAGGGATAACTGAGAAGAAATTAGACTCATATTAGTGGATGATCAGGAAAAAAAAGAAGACTTTTTTAAGTTCCCATAGAGAATTTTGTAATCCAGGTGTTTCAATTTATTGATGTCAAGGATCTTCAAATTTGATGACCCCCTTCTGAGGGGTCCTTTCACTAAAATATAAAGACAGCTGTAGAATGGTATATATTTAAAGATCCATTTAAATTAAAACTAAGCATCATATAATAAAGACAACACTTTCTAAAATCAAATTATTGGCCTTACAGATTATAAAGAACCTAAATATTGTCAGAGTGAAGGCAAAAGTGTGTGGAAAATACTTAGTCTGAAAGTGTATACATTTTTATTACTGTATGTGTGTGTATATTTAGCATAGGGTTACAACATAAAAACAAATTATTTCAAATATATTTTATGTTTAATAGTGTCTTTAAAATTTCCCTGCAATTAATTGTGAATAATTTCTATCCATTCTTTAGACAGCAGAATAAAACAATAGGAATATAAATGAATGTGTTAAAAAATATTGCATGACACATTAATATCTTAATTTAACATGCCACGTTTGACAAATATTATGTAAATGTGGTATTATAATGTAATTTAATATTTTAATGATATCATATTTTATTTCTCCTGCATCCACACGACCATACATAGGACGTTTGGAAAATGGATGGATTTTTTTATTTCCCTCGCGGTTCCTTAGACCAGTTTAAAAATCACTGTCGAAATTAAAACCTATACAGCATTTTGAGAGATCAGTCTTGTTGTCCACACTAAAATTAGATCTAAAGCTACTGTAATAAACTGACAACAATAGCAACAAATCAAAGAAAATGATTATTTTATATACGATTGCTTATAAAATCTAAAGCATGACCTCTAGGTGTTTAGACTCTCTCTGTCTTGCCCTCTCTCTCACCCTGCAGGTGCTGGCAGCAGGTGAGGCCTGTGTTGATCTCTGGGTCATCGGAGGCTTTGACTCCTTCATACTCCTGCACCAGCTCAGCAGGCAGCATGGCCTGTTCACTCTCACCTCCCGGGCTCTCCCCAGGCTCATTCAGCGACTGCGGGAACCCAAACATGAAAAGCGAGGAGAGGAAGAGGAAAAGGCCACAGATGATAAAGCCGCCCCACCAGGCACCGATCCAGCGTGGATCATCAGGAGTAATGTCCAGCGTGGCTGTTAGGAGTGAACAGACTTACTGAGACGCCGTGCTTCATTACATATATTGATTTTACAGATGCTTTTATCTAGAGTCACCTACAAAAAAGTTCATATTTCAGTGTATACATTTTTGATGCCGGTACTCACATGTGTCAATGAAGACTGCATCAACATAAACTTTGGTGCACAGAGAGCCAAGAATAAAACCACAGGCTGGTCCAAATACCAGTGTAGAGAATAAGATCCCTGTAATGCAATACAAAATACTAGAGTCAAAGAAGTTATACAAGAAAATTATATCCATTCATGCAAAGTCTTGGCCAAACTACTACAAAAGAGTTGTAGTCAACATATAGATTGTGCATGTGTTGGTAAAGGTTGTACCATCAGCTGTTTTACCCTTCGGTGAGTAATTATCTGTCCAGACACAGAAGCAGCACAGCTAATCATTAACAGAGAACACTGAAGTACACAAATAGCCAGATACTAATATAAATGAACATGTTAGAGATAATGAGACCCAACAGATGGGATAATCTTATTTCATCCTAAAGGGATTTATTTTGCGATAATGACCGACTGACTGTACTTCTCTTGTGCATTATATTACCAAATAAGTACTGTACACTACTATTCAAAAGTTTGGGCTTGGTAAAATTAATGTTTATTTAATATTTTTGAAAAAAGTGTCTTATGCTCACCATTTGCATTTGCACCATGTGCTACATTTATATTGTAAAATATCATTACATTTTATATTAACTATTTTCTGTTTAGTGCAGTAATATATATATATATATATATATATATATATATATATATATATATATATATATATATATATATATATATATATATATATATATATATATATATATAATTCCATATACATATAAATATATATATATATAAATTCCATATATTAATATATATATACACACATATATATTAATATATGGAATTTATTAATATATATTAATATTAATATATATATATATATATATATATATATGGAATTTATTCCTGAGATGGCAAAACCAAAATAATACCCAAGAAATATTTCTTACTATTATCAATGTTAAAAACAGCTGTCCTGTAGATATTTCTGTAAAAACTGTAATACATATTTTTTCAGGATTCTTCAAAAGTTTAAAAGAACAGCATTAATTTGAAATGTAAATCTTTTGGAAGATTATAAATGTCTTTATTGTCAATTTTGATCAATTTATTGCATATTTGCTGAATTAAAGTATTAATTTCTTTAAAAAAAATATTACCAACCCAATTAAATATTGGTTTGAGTTTAAATTATTTTATAATTTTAAAAATGATGCATACAACAATCGGCAACACTGCAACAATATAACTGTAATGTTAATAGTGAGATCCTCACAAGATGATGCCAGTTAAGTTTGTATGAAACAAGAATGGACGAGTCTGTGGTGTGATGCAAGAGACCAGTTTCAGTTACCCGGAAGAGCCGTCTGATTTATGGCATTGCCATGACTACAGTCAATATTAGGCACATCAAAGCACTGGATGGCACAATTAACCAATCAGAACCAAGTAGCTACTCTAGAGAGCCATGTAATAAAAGTATGTTTATTATAAGTGTGCTGCAGATGTCGTCCTTCACTTTAAATGCTAAAGCTCTTTAAAAACAGGATTCTGATTGGTTGTTACTGTTGGTTTTTTTTTTGTTTGTTTTTTTTATTCATCAGCTGGAAAGAATCATTCTGAAAGTGATTCCAATGATATTGTTCCTGTGTCGTTATTGTATATTTGTGGTGTGGACTTTTCTCATAGAATTAGAATGATTATTAAAACTTTATTATAGTTATCATTATAGTTATCATCCTTGATGTGAACGGGCCTTTACTATGGAAAGAATGAATCTCACCTCCTTGCTGTAAAGTTAAGAGGGCAGAAGGGTCTGTAACGGTATCTTTGCTCTGATCTTAAAAAGTGTTTTAGTTTTATCCATTAGCCTGGATGAAATTGATTAAGCATCTCAGATCATGCATGTCAGTCCTAATGTAATCCTAGATCAGTTCTCTTACTCTGGTATTCTGTATGAATACAGCCGCTGGATAATTCACTTAAAACAGATAGGCCTTTCTGTGATCAAACAGCTAAATAATTTGATTTCATCATGCCCACCAGCAATGACTGTCCCCAAACAGGATGTTTATGTCTGTGCTAGTTTACATAATGCGTAAATGAGAGACAGGTCCAGTTTAAAGGTTAAAATGGATTAAAAGACGCAAGAGGGAGAGAGAAAGAAGCTCACATGGGTTGCACAGACATTAATGCTTATAGACGGACAAGTCAGCTCAATGCAAAGACATCAGACACACTGCAGGAAAGGAAACAGCACACATGGAAAACCTCACACATTCAGAACTATCTTCACATCAGGCCTTTAATTACCTGTGGAAAGCTACTTGACTACAATAGTCATACACTGATCAATTTCAATGCTAGGGTTTTATTTCAGGAGATTTTAAGACATTTAAGTCTGTTCCTTATTTGTATCAAATACATGGAGAATCATTGTCGTAGTTCGAGAGAAAGAGAGTGAGAAGAATAGAGAGAGGGAGAGAGAGAGAGAGAGAGAGAGTTGCCTGAGGGATGACAGAGCAGCCAGCACACATTAGCTTCACAGCAGAAAAAAACAGGCACTGAAGACCATCATCATTGCTTCTTGCTTACTCCTTAACATAGCAACAGGAGATTAAGACAATGGTGCACTACACTTAACCAATGGGTATAGGCTTGATACATGGAAATTTCCCAAGCGAGGTCGCCCCAAATCTAAACTACTACAGCTGATATTCCAGCCATGTGCAATATCTATGCTGTTTGTGTATCTTCATACAACAGCTTTCTGCCAGGGAGTCCTCCAGGAAGCAGTAGAGGGCTAATGCACTAAGGATACAACCTTTTGTGGCTTATAAATCATTAATAATAATAAGTGCTGTAATTGCTGCAACGGCAGGATATTGACCGTACTGCTACATGATATGCCCTAAAACAACAACAATACTCTGTAGTGTTTTTTTTAGTACCGGACCAGCACATTTACAGACGCTTTTCCAGCGGTTCAAGTAGTGCCCTTCTGAGGCATCTGTAACATTTTACAATAATGTTCTATATATAAAGCATTATGAAGCAACAATATACAATACTTTTTTTTTTTTTTGGTATTACTTTAAATTGGTTAACATTAGTTAACATGTGAAACATGTTAACAATGAAAAATACTTTTAAAGCATTTATTAATCTTAGTTAACGTTAATATCCACATTTACATTATTGTTAATTGTTACGTCATTATTATTTACATTATTAAAATCAAACTTTGTATCTGTTCTTATTATTTAATGGACCTGAGCTAAAATTTAATTTACAATGAACAGTTGTGTTTTTATTTACTAACGTTCACAAAAGATGTATAAATACTAATTAACTGAATCTTATTGTAAAGTGTTACAAAATAATCTCTCTCTCTTCAGTGATCAGTGATCTGCAAAACAGGAGTATTTTTTTATATATAGATTTTTACTTAATTATAAAGTAGAACCAATTTAACTAATAAATAAATAATACATTTCCCCCTTTATTCATTTTCTATAAACCTATAAAATGAAACCATTTAAAATACTAATAAAAACAATTATTATTATTGCAATAATAATTATTAATTATTTTAACAAATGCATTTAATAATGCATTCAATAAGGTAAAATCAAAATGTATCCATTTACCCCTGGTCACCAAGTACCCGTCACTCTACTATTAATTCTGTTCCTAATTAAGGTAAGATAACAAAATTATGTTTATAATGTGTGCATGTTTGATTTATTTGTAGTTGAACCTAGCAGTAAAATATATGTACTACTGGCAGAGTCTGGCATCTACAATATAGGGATGTGAAACCCCCCCCCAAATGTTTTGGCAGATGGCCATCTAGAGAACTGATACCCCCCCACCCCCATGTCATAGTCCATCATGATGTTTCACTGTAGAAATTGCACTTTAACCTCACTGATAGGGCTGGAGGGGTGTACAAAATGCAAAAAAGTGTTTTGCAGATAACTCTCACCAATATAAAGAGAAGAGTCTTCTCGTCTGACGTGATCATCGATGTAAGACACGCCCAGAGGCTGTACGGGTGTCGCTCCAATCCCCAGAAGCATTTGAGCTCCGATCAGCAGCAGGTACATCATGTTGGTATTGGTTCTATTTCCACAAATGTAACTAGGATCAGAGAGCCCTGCTTGACTAGTATTGGAGCACACATCCTGTCCCTGTCCCACAGGTCGTGGCTCTCCAGACTGATATTCATACTGGTGGGTCAAGAACTCAGGCAGCGCTGACAGTAATGCCCCCAGTGCCATTACGATGCCCCCACAACCAATCAGCCGCGGCCGATGAGACGTGGCCCCAAAGTAGCTGACGAATAGGATGAGGGCAAGGTTGCCAATCTCAAAGCTGCTGGCAATCACACCCACATCAGCGCTCTGCAAGTTGAAACGGCGCTCTAGTGTGGTGAGGACACTGACCTAAAATATAAAGAAACAATGCACTGTTACAAAGCTGTATGAGTATGCACTTTTGAACTGACACCAGATCACAAAAATGTCCCTTAAATGAAAAATCCACATTCAAAACTCACAATATTTCAGTTGTGGCTTAGAGATCTTAAACAACAGAATAGATTGGTGAGATTTTGATGAGAACATAGTTTCTGTATTGAAGGTATAGATCAAATGTAAACATCCATATGAGTGTTGACAAATTGTTAATTTTTATATACTTGGACTTTGAGTGTTTTATGTTTTTTGAGTGTTTTAAAAATGTGCCATTTAAGTCACCTTTCGTACATACCATATTAAATACCTCAGTTAAAGCACAAGGTAAGTCATCGCTATAGAAATTGACAAATCAATTAAATCACTTTACTCTCAATCCTACATAGTAAATACGTTCATGTAGTAATGTGACTGTGTGCATCTTTCTCTAGTACTGAAAGCTAAAATGAAGACTAGGGCAGACCATTTCAATCTTTATTCCATTAAACTAAATAGTATCTGTTTATGTTACTAGTACTTTTTTTAACAAGTCACTACTTTTACTGGCAATAAATCACACATTTTTGTCACTGATTTCTGTTGTTTGGCACTTTTATCAGAGTACTTAGCCTAATTGTTATGTTTTACCTAGTTACATTTCCTTTTTTCTTGTATGCAATGATTAGTTAGAATCACCATTTTATTTCTTTAGTTCAATTTCTACTTTAGTTCAATTAAATATGTTAGTAACAACCTAGACACTAGGTAAACTAGAATATATAGCTTAATGGAAGCTATTTGAATAATTATTAAAAAAAAGAAAAAAAACTGAAATAAGTACCAACAACAACTGAAATACATGCTAGTAAAGAATTGGAATCAAAGCCCCCCAAATAAAATTTAACAGCAACCATTTTCTATTTTTTTGTCATATGGTGCATATTAATGAACATTACTGTAAATGCAGTAAAAAAAAATCATCAAAGTCACTCTAAAAACAAAATATAAAATTTAAATGACAAAACGATTAAAATTGTTATAAACATGCAAAAAAAAGGTAAGTAATTTATATTGAAATAATAGTCCATATTTACAATTCCATAAAGTAATATTGTCTCTATATAGTTTCACAGTCACAGTCAGGGCCTATAGACACTACTGAATATTAATTAAAAAGTTATCAGTGAAACTGAAAAAGTACTAGTCAATATAAGATTACTTATAGTAATTAGAAAATTAGTATAACAGTAACACAAATATAGATCATATTTTAAGGAATAAATGACAAAACAGCTTGCCATATAAGATCGGATCATTCTGACAAATTCTTGTTTCCAACATTATGTGCACAAGTGGCTAAAAGACAAAATATTAAGGTAATCGGTCGGTGAGATTATTTTGTTTTTGAGCCAGTGATGTACATAATGTTGGAAAGGAGAGAGAGGCCACTCACTGGACTGATGATAATTTTTCATTATAGCGCCTCTAAATCATGTGGAAATAAAGCAGTCGCGATACACACGCAAGAAGCCCTGCCTCATGATGCTCTTTATTTCACTTTAGGGAAAAGATAAGCGATGCGTACCGGACACCAGTCAATGTCATCCACATACAGTACGTACGCAGTATGAGCTGCGTGTGTTAATGGCTCGACTCACCAGATAGGCTCCTACAGTGCCCTGTGCCAACATTAAGCAACATTCTGATATGAGGAATATTTTGATGTTGGAGAAGCATGATGTCTTCTTCTGGCACTCGTCTGGCTCAGTGTCTGGCGTGCTTCCCTCCGCGTACATCCTCCGATGCGGACTGCAGCAAGCAGAAAGACAGGCTCGGACAGAAGGTGACCATTGAGGACGAGTTCAGATGGATCCTCAACAAGATGTGCACGGCTCCGATATCATCGCCTCCGGTTCCGGTCTGCGTTCAAACTGAGTCGTATGAAATGAATCTTCTTAGTACTGTCACCTCAAAAACTGCGCACTCGCATTTGATCTGGTGATCTGAATGGTCCAAAGAAACCGAAGGAGGACCACGGCAGGCTATTAATAACCATGAACATCACCGGCACACGGAAACTGCGATTCGGTATTAGGCTACGTGAGGCGGTTACAGTGCCTCTTCCGTGAGGACAGTTTGCCGGTGTGGAGGACTCAGCTCATGCGTGTCCTCATCAACACCACAGCCTGCACCAAATGATGATCTCTCTCCTTTCCCTTTCTACTGCCTCTTTTTTATTTCATTTTCCTACCACGAACACATCTGATAGATAGATAGATAGATAGATAGATAGATAGATAGATAGATAGATTTTATTTATAATTTTATCAGTAATAAAAGTTCTCAATCAAGAGAAAAAACAGCTTAATTGTCTAAAATGAGAGCAGTTTTTTAATTGTCAAAGTAATTATTATTACCAGACTAAAAATAGCCCTCAATATGTGTCCCCTGAGAGCAATGTGCCAAACTATATGATCACACAGGCCTATATTAAAGATACAGTTCACCCCAAAATACAGTGTCTGTCCGGCTCAGCATTTACTCAGCTCATGTTGTTCCAAAATCATATGACTTTGTTCCATGTGACAGAAAATGCCAAGCAGAATGACAACCATTCACTTTCAGTGTAAGAAAGAGAAGGTGCAAAAAGTGAGATAAATGATAACAGAGCTTTCATTTTCAAGTGAACTACACCTTTAGTTTTAGCATGTGTAATAGTGTGTTGTTCTATTCTATTCTATTCTATTCTATTCTATTCTATTCTATTCTATTCACTTTAATTTATTTAAAATAAAATTGGGCATGCAAATAAATAACACAAGATTGTTTTCTGATAAACACATCAAAATGATGTGAGTTTTTGCATAAAACAAGAAACAATATCTGCCAATGGCGTCAGAATTTTTTTTCCTGTCCCCACTGCCAGATATATTATCATAAAACCTATAAACTCAATTAATTTTGATCAGTTTTTCAGAAAACTCATAACGACACATAGACTCATATAGACATAACTAGGGGTGAGAACCATAAGGGTGTGACATTTTGGGGGATATATATATATATATATATATATATATATATATATATAATATATATATATATATATATATATGTATATATATATATATATATTCTAATACCTAAATGACACACGTGAATTCATAATAATTTAGGAGTTATTCATTAGAAACCAAAAGACTTAACACTGAAAATGCTAAGCCAGTTGGTGCCAAAAGGGCGTAACTGCACTTTTGCCACTTTGGCATTGAAAAATGTATTGAGGGTGAAGTCTGTGGATAACACATGAGTCAAAATTGCTGACACGACAAGTAAACCTGGTAGGTCAACCATGAGAAGTTTTTAGCTATACTGAAGATGTGTTATTAAGCTTATTTTTTGACAGAGAGCTGGATGATGATGTAGAAAATGAAAATGGCCAGCATTCAATGTCAGTGAGGTGTAGCTAGCTAGCAGGTAACCAATAACTTACATTCTAAAGGTATATCACATGCACTCAGTTACTGCTTAGCCACAAGAGAGAGAATTTTATTTATTATTATTATTGTTAATAATAATTGTTATGCAATTCATTACTTCAGTATCATTCAGTTAATGGTATTTGCTATCATAATGTTTATTACAAACCCTAGTAAAATAGTAATGTAATGTATTGAAAATACATTTCTTTCAAATCTTTTATTTTAATTTATTGTCTGTTTACTGACATTTCACTCTTATATAAATATAAAAATTATAATTAAACTTTAGAATTAAATTTGGAGTACTACTTGTGCACAATGGACATTTCTCAATATTAAGCCTAAAATGTGTTTTAACATCACTATTGATGAGGATTGTATGATCTTTGAATAATAAAGATATTTAAAGTGTACTTAAAGTATACTTGCAACAGTTTCACTTTTAACACAATCAAATATAGTTCCATATATCTTTAGTTGGACTTCAGCATTACTTTCTTACAATTAAAGTGCATTAAGTACAAAATCAGTTGTTCCAGTTTAGCAGACTTTAAGTATACCAGTTTAGTAATATGTAAATAATATGTAAATAGTATACTGAGTATAATAGTATACTTAGCATGAAATACATTTATTTTAAATACATGTTTGTATATTTATTTTTCACTATAGGGAAGGCATCTGTAAAGGCTTTTCAGCCATTTTGCTTTTCAAGTAAATGTATATTTTGATTTATGAATACTGAGGTGTTTGTACTAGAAAACAAGACAAAAATAAGGCAATAAAAATAAAAAAAATAATTTTGCAGTCTATATAATAGAATGAAAGTGTTTTGATAAATAGATTTGTGAGTGCTTGGTCATATTAATTTAACTGTAACATTCTCCCCTAGCAAAAATGAAGGTAAATTTTAGTCATGCATCAGTACAGTCAGTCACTGCACAGTACACCGAAAAGAAAAAATGGTAACCTAAAAATTTTCTTAATGTGCTAACATCTAAACTAATTGCTTTTATTTGAATAAAAATGTTATTTAACTTTACTGAATCAACCGGAATACATTAGGTAAATTAAAGGGTAAGATCAGGTAGAAATAGTTCTTTAACTTAATAATTACAGTTTAGCACTTTTTACAGTGTAGTTCTCTAATTATTATGTTCTTACTGCATTTGGAAAGACTAAAATACTCAAAATGCAAACAGAAGTTATCTTTTTAGTCACTCAGATCAAAAAACAATAGTGTTGACTGCATCACACAGCAGTCATTTAGTGTGGCTATTCACAGCAAGTGTGATTGTTGGAAATCACTGCTTTTGCGCTGAAGGTCTCTGTGCTTCAGTACTCTGAGGCAAAGACAATTTACTGCTGCCTGGAGAATAGACTCAGCAATAGCATAACAGTATATCTCAGACTGCCGTTGGAGACAGGGAAACCCAGCAGAGATTCACACACACACACACACACACACACACACACACACACACACACACACACACACACACACACACACACACACACACAATATTGACTGGTTGTTTTTCTTTTTTTATCCACCCTACAGAGCAAGACTCACCACTCCTTGTGTGTTCCCATCTGTCTATGGCTCTGCTGGGCCCTTACAGTGATTCATATCGAGCCAAACAGCACTGTACTCAATTATAGCATCATAAACCCCTCTCTTTTTCCAGCACTCATCATTCCACCATCTTCTTGTCTTTTACAATTAAATTAAACAACTCAGCTAGTCCTAGCTGAAATGTATTCTAGTTAAAAACCTTGTTAAAAAAGATTGTATTGGCAAATTTTGAATTTGTAATTGTGTCAGGTACATTTTCTCACCATGATAACTTTGATATTGTATGCAACTAAGTTGGGGTGAGTGCTGGCCACATTTCCAATGATCTTCACTTAAATAACTAATTGTTAAAATAGTTCAAGCTTGTAAGTTCAACCAAGGCCATATACTGAATTAAAGCATACTTTTTTTCTTGCTTGATGTTTTAAATAATACCATATACTAATATTTATTAGTTGATATGATGTAATTCATAATTAATTTGCTGTAGTTGGCCGATCCATCAAAATGACGACAAAGAGACATCAGGCAGTGGGTATGAAACTGTTGCTGCAGGCAACAGCCTGACTTTGAATGTCAATAAAACAGACAGTTTGTACTATTGTACTTAAATAGACCCAAGGGAACTGCACAGAGGTGTACTTATGGGTCTCCTAAAATCACCTTTTACACAACTAATTTTCTATGCACAGAAGTCAAGCATGGAACACTAGTATATAATGCAGCAGGCCAGTTATCAATTATGGAATACTGTTACTTTAGTAGGAAAGCACATTTTATACACGAGTATTGATCACTGTAAAGTATTAATGTAATTGGTCTTGGTCTTGTCTCCCCCATTGAGCCTCTGTGGTCTTGACTACAACGTTCAGCAACCTTTTATGGCCAACTAGGTTTCTCCAATAATCTTTGGACTCTTACAGTAAAGACTGACACACTTTAAAACTGCTGTTTTGTGCAAGTTTACATTTTAAGACTCAAAATATTCAATGAACATAGTAACCATATTTGCTAGTATATAAACAGTATAATGAATAAACAATATAATGAAATGAATTAAAGGCCGAAAAAAAGGCAGCTTGGACTTACTGAGCTTTGGCAAGCATGGATAAATGCTGTCTGTTTGGAGAATACAGTGCAGGGGGACATCTAGTGTCCAGAACACTGCACTGACTGAACAAAACAAACGCCACAAAGTTGACAAAATAAGAATCAATCAAATTATTTATCTTTAATCAGTTTCAATAAATGTGACATTATAAGATAATCTAGTTCATTCATAGTTTACAGCTGTTGAAGTTATGCTCACGTAGGTTATGCTCTTTTACCAGTATATCGGTATTGCATTATTGCTGCATTACCTGTGTGGGCAGAGGTATGAGGTCGCAGGCACTACTGATATTTGATCAACATGTGATATTGCGTTAACAGTTTAAGAAACAGTTCCGTGAGTTTAAAATGCTACCTTCTCTCTTTCAATCAAAGTGTTATAATTAGTAGGCTAACTTACAATGTTTTTATTAAATTCACACTAAAAGTCAGTCGTATTAAAAATATTTTATGGCATGACACCCATCTGGTAGGCCTACGTTAAAAAGAGGATTTTATGTGTAATTAATAGATTACACTAATATTATTTGCCCATCGCCTATTATACAGTAGATCAGCTAACATGATCTATAAAGGTGCAAAATGCATATTTGAGAATCGATTCCCCCCTCCACTCGTGCCCCCTCAAAAATATGTGCATGATGTCCCTGCACACACACACACACACACACACACACACACACACACACACACTTAGTGCAGACTTTGCGAAGAATTCCATTTTATTTATATCAGGTTTTATATCAGGTTAATGATATTTTCTGTCCCCTACCCCAAACCCACCCCCGCAGAAACACATGCAAAACACTACATTTAAATAAAAACGAGTATTGGCCTATAAGCTTTTTATCTAGCGAGGACGAGTAAAATGTCCTCACTAATGGGTTGTCATATTATTTCACTCTATAAGTGAGGACATTTGAAACACGAACACGCACACACTGACTTCATGAAAGTAGCTATAGGCTAGTCCTAGCCAGTCCTAATCTCTACCAGGCTTTTCTTGCACGGTTTATAGACCTTTCAATGACATGATTTTATCTTACCTTCTTTTAAATGGATTAGCAAACAAAACCAAGCCCCCAGCCATGAGAGGACAAGTCCTGTGATCACATCTGGCACGCTTTCAGTGATGCTGCGATGCGTTTAGACACTTTTACAACTAAAGGCCAGCTCGTCCAAACCTCACATCTCTAGGGTCTCCAACGAGCCACTGCCATCTAAAACAAGAGTTTTTTTTCTTTACTTTTTTAAGTTTAAATAACGTAAAAAATGTAGCCTAATAAAACGAATAGAAATTAAATAGTAGTTTATGAACTGTCATTTAAAATAAGCAAAGTTTATGGACTACTTTGTGTTTCCCAACCCTTCACACTGATTTAAGACTTGGTCATTAAACCACTAAATAAGAAGCACGAAAGCATGAACGCGTGCAGGACGCTGATGTTCCTCAAACTCATAACCATTTGCTCGTGCGCTTTCGTGACCGTGGTGATAAGTCTAGACCGACAGGCTGCTATTCTCAAACCTCTGTACATCAACAAAGCGAAGAAGAGAAATAAAGTAATGCTGAGCGTAGCATGGACCATGAGTGTCGTGTTATCCATGCCACAGGTAAAAGACATTTTGAGGTTAGATGGTGGTAATTTCCCTGAGGTGTCTTTGCCTTAACTAGTCATCTGTCTTTCTTCTGTTGTGATCTGTGTCTCATCCAGTGCTGTCCAACAAATGCAGCTGCACAGGTGTAAAAACAACATCCCTAAGGCATGTATGCACACGCTGAAGATGACTGTGGTCATTGTGCTGTCATTCATGGTGTGTTGGACACCCTACATCAGGGATCCTCAAATCTGTCCCACAAGATCCACTTTCCTGCAGAATTTAGCTCTAACCCTAATCAAACACACCTAAGCATGCTAATCAGTGTCCTCAGGATCATTAGAAAATTACACTTAGGTGAGTTTGATCAGGGTTGGCGCTAAACTCTGCAGTGCACTGGCCCTCTAGGGTAAGATTTGAGGAACCCTGCCCTACATGCTTGGCTTGTGGTACTGGTTCTGTCCCACTGGCCTGGAGGAAACAGTGTCCCAGTCCCTCTCACACATACTTTTTATATTTGGCCTGTTAAATGCTTGTTTGGACCCCATCATCTATGGTCTCTTCACCATTCCATGCAGAGGCAGGAAGCACAGACAGCGTGAACATAACATTTTAGCCTTTGAGCTGGAGAACATTAACAACTCTTTGATGACTTCCATCAGAACTTCCACCTCCTCGCTCACTTTAAAGAGACTGACAGTTTAGCAGACTTCTAGAGAAATGATTGAATGGGACGGAGAGTATTTGCACAGGATTGGAGGTGATGGGGCAAAGAATGATGTGGCCTTTGCTTGTCATTCCTCCTGTATGGAATAAAAGCCAAAACACATGCGTTGTCTATATGTATGATAGCTTTCCATTTAATTTCTATGAAAGCCATTATAGGCACTTTAATTTAATCTTATATGTATAAAGGCTTCACATGTAATGTTTCATTTTATTTACTGTAACTAGTTCATTCATATTGGCTAATGAGGTAAATCTTTTGCATACTGAGCCTTGAGATGACAATGAAAGTCAATGGGGTCCAGCAATGTTTTGGAGTTTTATTATACAGACTGTTTTGTTTTTGTTTTGTTTTTAAGTATGATTTTTTAAAGACATATTAAATTAAAGGCAGTAATTACTTTTCCATTGTTAAAAACAATAAAATAAATGCTATTTCAAATTCAAAATGTCTATTTCAAATAAATGCTGTTCTCAACTATTCATCAAAGAATTCTGAAAAAGATCTATCAGTTTCCACAGAGATGTTTCCTATGCAGCAATTCAGCACATCGCAATGATTTCTAAAGGATCACTGACACTGAGGACTGGAGTAATGACAGTTGAAAATTCAGCTTTGCCACAGGAATGAATTACATTTTATATAATAAAATAGAAAACAGATATTTTAAATTATAATATAAAATGTTTAAAAAAATTATCAAATAAATTCAAATTTGGTGAGCAAAAGAGACTTTTTTTTTCAAAAAGATTTCAAAATCTTACTGACCCAAAACCTTTGAACTGTAGAGTATCATCTAGGGTTGTTTTTTTTTTGTTTTTTTGCATTTGGGTCTCAAATATACACCACATCTTCTTTTTACACAGTCCAGGCTATTTCATGTACTTAGTGAACTTGGGTTTGACAGATATTTTAATACAGATCTTGTGCATTTCTTCTGGCAGCAGCAAAATGAGCAGGGATCTTTTATGTATCTACTTAACTGAAGTGTACAGTGATTTAAAATTATAGATATTGAGTATTGTTTTATGCTTATGGTAACCCTGTTTTGTCTTGTGGTTTAAAAGTTGAAATTACAATAAAATGAATTGGAACCTGAAGGTTTGCAACTGAAGGCACAGATCATTAAATTCATGCAACTCATGAATATACGGGCTGTGACCATGCAATCGTGCAATGTTCCATAACCTCACAAAAATCATGATACTGCCTCCCCACTGCCCATGGGCAGTCCAATTAAAGTAAAAATGTAACTAAAAACTTGGATAAACAAAATGACATGAATAACATGGAATGGTGGAGGATTTTAATATGCCTGAGGAAGCAAAAAGTAGTTACACTGATTAATATTAAAGCTCAAATTCAATTAAATTGATGTTCAGCACAAACGGTACTAATGTACTAATCTTGAAATGATTTGCTTGCCGGAAAAGACTTAAGTGGAGCAAATCTAAAAAACCAGTGCCTATGGCCCAACATATCAAATAAATAAGAACAATGCAACCAGAAAAACTGTGGTGACATTCAGTATAATGTGTGGGAGACACGATTAGCTATGATATTATATGAACATTTTCTGACTTCAGAACAGACCATGAGACTGTGCATAACAGATATACTAACAACTATACTGAATTTTGTTTACTTGAACTTTAAGTAGATAACAACTACTTACTGCAACTGAGCTGTAAATGTTGGAAAAATGCTAGAATCAAGTCATAATAAGCTTAATCAAATGCACAGATTCCTCATCCATATATAAACATTATATTAAGACAAATGCACATATAAACATTTGCACTGGCCTGGCTTCATGTAGAAGAGCTTCTTCTGAAAATGACATGTAATCTCCTAATAACCCTGAACTGAAATGAACTTTCATTTGAATTTCAAATGTACTGTATTCAATGTTTTTTTTTTTTTTTTTTTTTTTTTATATGACAGCAAAAATGTAAACATAGTATTTTCTCTGGCTAATTGATGAATTAATGCATGCATACATTTGATCCTCATTAATACAGAAAAAAGAAGACGCATTCTCTGTCTGTCAGTATGACTTGTCTGGATCTCTTTGTAGTATATGAAGCATCATTTAATATCACGTTTCGAAAGCTGCTCCCATTGGAAAGCCAAATTTCTTTTCCTCTCTTTCCAAGAGTCAGCTCTGCACACACAAAGACATTGCACATGTAAAGTGTACTCTGTGTTTTAAGTTGCAGTCCAAATCATTGTTAAAGGGATACTCCACCCCAAAATGAAAATTTTATCATTAATCACTTACCCCCATGTCGTTCCAAACCCGTAAAAGCTTTGTTCATCTTAGGAACTCAATTTAAGATATTTTGGATGAAAACCTGGAGGCTTGAGACTGTCCTATAGACTGCCAAATAAATAACAGTGTCAAGGTCCAGGAAAGGTATGAAAGTTGTCGTCAGAATACTCCATCTGACATCAGATGTGCAATCTGGGTTATAAGAAGCAACGGGAACACTTTTTGTAAGCGAAGAAAATAAAAAAAATGACTTTATTCAACAATTCCTTTGTCAACAGTCTCCTCTGTATCTCTCCATATCACTGTATGCTGTGTATGCTTTTCTGTATCATCCGCGCCACAAGGATGCGCTGTTTCTACATGTATTTAGCTTTGATTTGAAAGAAAACAGCGCATCCTTGTGGCGCGGATGATTTTATGGGCATTGACACTGTTATTTATTTGGCAGTCTATGGGACAGTCACAGGCCTCCCGGTTTTCATTGAAAATATCTTCAATTGTGTTCCGAAGACGAACAAAGCTTTTACGGGGGGTAAGTGATTAATGACAAAATTTTCATTTTGGGGTGGAGTATCCCTTTAATGCCAATTAACACCAAGAACGGTAACTATGAACATCAAGATTTAAAAAAATCGATTCAGATTTAGAATTTTTCCACAACAAAAGTAACAACAATAATGACACAGAAGAACAATATCATTGGAATAACTTTCAAGTCACTTTTTCTCCAGCTAATGAACGATAAAAACATTAACAGTCATTCAAAATCCTTTCTATTTTAAAACATATGCTGCAGATATGCTCACAGACCATAAGCACTCATAGAAAAAATGTTATAAAAACGTTATAGTCCATTGGTGTGGACACTAATATAATTATCATACAGAACATAGTTGTATATATAGATATAGTTAGTGTTATCATTCTTGGTGTGAATGTGCCTTTATACAGTTCATCATAAATTTTTTATGACCTCTTACCATACTCATTTAGCCCTATCTAATAATTTAACATTTGATGAACAGCTTGCATGTCACACAGGGTCTCATTTACTAAAAACTGCATACAAAAAGATTCTCAAAATTTGTTTACTTTTACTGTCTCATACTGAACTACATTTCACCAACCTTTCCTTAAAGTAAAGGTTGCAGGCCTCCTCCAAATCTGAGAGTGTGGCTCTGGTCTCTTTTTCACTTACAGCTGGACTCGCGACACGGTATAGATCCATCAGTGTGCATTCTGAAAAGCTGAAGATGAAGAGAGAGGTCTCATCCTTATTCCTATCAGTCACCTCCATCAAAGGTCTTTTTCTGTCACCTAAAAAAAATCAAGTGTTACCATGAACACAATCCTTTTTTTAAATGTCACTCAATAAATAACAAATAGTAATAAAAATGTGTCACTTTTGATGCATTGCATCACAACTTCAACAGCATAAGACGTCAATCACACAGAACAATGTAAATAATGGAATTAAAAAAAAGTCTAGAAATGTGTTTTTATAACTTGACCTCTGGGCTTTTAGAAAATGCTCTTTAAAGCATGAGACCTTGTAAAAGAAAGAAAATGGCAGAATGCATGTTTACATCAAAAAACAATGGAAAAGCAGCTCAGTAGAATGCAAAAAGGTGTTCTGTGTGAACGTCACCTACAGCAGGAATAAGAGTCAATCATATAATAATACGATATTACATATGAACATGATAGAAACTCATTTGTTGTTTTTCAGCTAAATTACTAACTTGCCTTAAGTTTACCTGAAATATATAGTTTTTGTTGGACTGGCTCAAGCAGACACACAGGTTCCCTGAGTGAGCCCAGCACATGAGTTGGAGGCAGGTTTAAGATAAATACTGGTGCTCCATCCTCCGTTTCCCATATGGATACTTGCCCATTTCTCTGCATCAAAAAAATCTAAAAACAATTTCAGGAATTAGATACATTTACATGTATGTTCTTGGAAGATACTTTCTTAATAAAGTGACTTTAGATCTTGGACTAACTGCAACTACAACAACAACTACAACTGCAAACGAAACTATTCAAGTAGATGTAGCTGTCATAAAGGTATATGTATTTTATGTATAAAAAAAAAAAAAAAAAAAAAGTAATAACACAGATATATATACATATAAATCTGAATTAGCTTGAAAATTGTATAATACCAGACACTTCAGGAAGGGCATAGGTTCAGCAACAGTGACAGAACTGCCTGTGCCTGCAGGTCTGATAAGAGACAGTCATTATATTTATTTTGATCATGTCAGGTTTTAGCATGTTAATGGATATGACAACATTAACGTATTTGGTCTTGGCAGGCAAGATTTGCAATGCATGGCAATAAATACTGCTGTAAGATATGCTGCTGCTACATTTATAGACATACATAAATCACATAGCAGATCTAGACATGTGGAACTGGGGGAGGTAGAGGGTTTCAGAGGAACTGCAGGACCAGCTTACAGCAAACACTAAACCAGACTATTAGCTATTTATACACCACATTCAGTATTTCTGAACCTGTTGTAATAACTGTGGGTATTTAGTACCTTTCAATAAGTGCAACAGTGCATGTGTCTCCTCCTCCGCCTGCTGTCACACTGTAACATGCCCCATTTCTGCAAGTGAGCACTAACTGTAGTGTGGGTAAAAAGGGACCCTGAAAGAGCGGATTGCCTGGCAACTGACTCTGCAAAAGAAGCTTCATCCTGCAAATGGCACCATCTCCTGGGATCACAATATTGGCATATGGAAATCCTGCACCACCAGAAGACAATCAGGGGTAAGATTCTTTCCCTCAGTAGGTGTCACATTGTATCGTGCCATTATATCATGGTTTATTCTTATAATTGAGAACCACACAATATATACCATAAATAATATCTCAAATCACTAAATATTAAAGCAAGCCTACCAAACCGTCTGTCCCATATAGTAACCAGCTGACCGTCAAGCCCTAGAACAATGAACCGTGTGCAGGCACTGACGGCAGAGCAGAGGATTTCCTGAGAATTAGGCCACAAAACATCTGGCCTGGGTTCACTGTCTGATCCAGGAACAGATTAAAATTTATAATTTATAAACATGACTAACAAATGTGTCTTTGTAATGTTAATATACTGTATTTTCTTTCTAATCTATGCAGTATAAATGTATAAGTTGATGGCTTGAGTACCCTTCTCTTTAAGGGTCTTCAGCAGAAGATACTCTAAGAGATTATGGCTGCCATTCCACCATAGGCACACAGCAATGGGAATATCTTCAAAGATAATTTGAAGAAATATTATAAATGCATATTCAAAGAACTGATTGTACTGTAAATTGTGATCACACACCGTTACAGGCTATATTTATCACTGAAAAACATACATGTGAAATCATCTCTTGAGTTCATGACTCACCTCTAGCTGCATTTGCTTCCCCAGACATTGAATGAAACCCCTCACGCACTAAGAAGTGAAGAGTACAGTTGCTGTAAGGAAAAAACTAATTTTGTAGTCTGAAAAAATAAATTATGAAAAGTGTAATGAAAAACTTCTTGACATCTTTTGTAACCTCTAGTGGTTCTAGTGTTTCACTGCACACATATGATCAGTTCAGCTGCTCCCTATATCCAAATTTTTCATACATTCCATCATTTCAGTTAAAACGTGGCTGCAAATTTATTAAATTAAAAGAAGGCAATGAATTAGTACAACACAGCCACAATTTACCTAAAGCAAGAGAACAAAGTAATCAAACATGGCCAAAAAAGATGCGAGAGCAAATTCATAATTTGTGGCCACGACATCTATACTTTTTTACTTTGGGGTGAAATATCACTTATATTAGATATATTCTTAGAGGTATTGTTGACACTTTCTGTTGGTTGTAATGATGGATTGTTTGTTACGTCTGTATAAAAAGATATTCATAGAATTAGTGTGGATATATTGTCAAAATACTTTTTGGGAAGACTAAATGGTATACCTCTTGAATCAAGTAAAATATGACTTCCAATACTCTTTAATCAAGCCTACCTTGGTCCTTCTGCTTTTTGCTGTGGTGTCATCACAGAGCTGGAGCTGAGGTACTTCATGAACATTTTCTTAAATGCTGCATCTTGGTTTTCCCATTGACGACTACTAATGAGGTGATTTTGGCCTGAGCCTATTATAGTGCCTTCCTCCGTCTTCTGCAGGACCTCAGATGGACTTTTCAGAGAGGTTCCGAAAACATGAACAGTAAAAGAAAGACATAACAAACTTCTGAAACAAACATTTTTTTGCAGCAGTGATTTAAACTAGATACCTGCAGGAATTTCTGGAGGTTTGATCTTCATGAGTAAGATTACTGGAGACAGTTTGGCTTCTGTGGTCTGTTGGGTTTGTGTAGCCTACAGAAGTGATGGCAAAATATGATCATATCACTGGAGTCATTTTACAAACAATGCCAGAAAAACAAATAAATGTACATGTACATACAGTATAGGAACAAACATACAGTATATTTTATTCTGAAAAAAATACATAACAGTTGAAAATGTGTCTCCTAGGAAATTGTGAATTTTGAAGTGACATCAACAATGCATCATGTTAAGATTTGTTTAAAACATAAATACAATAAACAAGAATATATAGTTTTCCAGGTAACTTTCCAACGTAACTAAAGCAGCTACCTGTTTGGTTTCCAGCTCTTTGAGCCACACATCTAGTGGGAAGCGATAGACATCCAGCCAAACAGAGCCACTGGCTTCATTGACAATACACCACAACAGCATTAATGAATCAGTAGCACTCACAGTTAACTGTATTTTTGGTTTTATATTACATTTCCATATTTTAATAGGAAATTTACATGTCATGACTGCAGCTCCAAAGTCCCCACTTCTAGACACTTCAAATTTTGCACAGATGTTTCTTTGGTTTATATCTTCCTGTGAGAAACGTAACACATATCTATTACCAACAGAAAACCAACAGCACTCAAAAAAATAAGCTCTTA
Organism: Cyprinus carpio; assembly: GCF_018340385.1. Classification (NCBI taxonomy): domain Eukaryota; kingdom Metazoa; phylum Chordata; class Actinopteri; order Cypriniformes; family Cyprinidae; genus Cyprinus; species Cyprinus carpio. The sequence continues at coordinate 29,271,084 of NC_056578.1, read as the reverse complement.
ACGGTATTATGAACTCACAGTTTCATTGATGACTTTTATTAAATGAATATTCTCCATGTGATGCACAAAAAGCCGTGCGATACCTAGGAGAAAATGATGTATAAAAATATGTATACATAAATAAATACAGAAAATATAAAATGGGTAGTTTTTGATGTAAACTGTCTACACTCTCAGAAAATTACCCATGTCATCCACTGTGAATAAGAGGTGTGTGGCATTTCCCAGAGAGGCACAAGAGATGCTTGTAATCTCCACTCTTTCATCCTGCCACGTTCTTACACAGGTGAGAGTGGATGAACTGATGACTGACAGACCATGAGTGTGACCCAGAAACAGGTAAAGTCCATCATCAGAGCTCACAATGCTATTAGTTCTGCCTGGAAGCTAAGAACCAAGAAACAAAGAAATCATATGTAAAATGAACATTTTGGACAAATGCATCTAAAGCACATGTGCAAAGGAATACGATGAGACCATATGAATGTGCATGTTATACATACCTTCATTTCTTTAGTAGCATTCAGCACAGGAATTTGTCTTGCTGGTTCTTCATCCCTCTTGATCTTCTCCTGCTCTGATATAACTTCCCATGCACTGTCAACAAGGTTATTTAACAGCTTACTGATCACTCTCGCAGACTCTGGTAGATTATTATCAGGCCGCTGCAGATCTGTGAAATAAGTCACATCATCGTCTTCACAACTGCTGTAATCTGATGGCTCTGGGATCTCCAAACCTCTTCTGACATTCACAGCCATCTTGTTATTTCTGGAGGGGGAAAAAAAATATGAAACTAAACTGCAGAATTAATGTTTGTCTAGATATAAATATGTCAGCATATACAAATGGACCTGAGAAAAACATTGTGTTTTGCATATGGTACTAAAGTAATATTATGTACCATAACACCATGATATTATTGGAATTACCTTCCAGTTAGTATTAGATAAACAAACATGGTGTATAATGGTGTAATCAAATAATACAAGGGTATATATATATATATATATATATATATATATATATATAATGGTAAGTGATACACCATGGCACCAACAAATAAATAAATACCAACAAACAAATAAATAAAGAATAATTCGTTCTACTGTAGCTGCAAATACATAACGTTATTTGTTTTGGGTTGCGATTTCTCATGTCGGACCTCTTGACTTCCGTAAAAAAAGAGCTAATAAAAAGGTTGAAATGATTTAGGTGGTCAATGAGATATTTTTGTGGATACTTAATATATAATCCTACCGCAACACAACAGTAATGTGAATACTATCGTTATAAACAAAACTGCTCACCGCTGAAGCTCTAGTGAAGTTCTTCCGGAATGTTAGGTTGTCATGACGACAGCCCTCCGCGGTTGCGATGACTGGAGCGGCGCGCGGTGTGACTTAACACAACGAAATAATAAACAATAAGAGTATGTCACAGCATCTTACAAAAATATGTTTTACATTAAAGTCATGAGATTTTTTAATTGTCAGTCATTTAACACAAAGTGACATTCGTGTGATGGGTCTTTCCTTAGCAGTGATAATGAAGTTTGATGCACCTTCAGCAGCACGCACTCCACGTCTACACCTGCTGCTGCTGCTGCTGCTGCTGCTGCTGACGGGATGAAGCATGCTCTCCCATACAGAGCTCCATCATTCAGTCTGGTCTCTCGACACGAGCAGAATCTGCCTACAGCACCATCAAATCTGCTCCAGTAGATTCCTGCTGACAGTAAAATCTAAACAAGCTGCATGCCAGATTGAAGACTTCTGTTAAAAAATATTACTACTACTGTTATTGTGCTATTTACTACGCCTTAACTTTTTTGTTTTTCAGTTAACACTCATTAAAGTTTGAGATATAATAAGAAGACATCAATTGGAAGCACATGCCTAGCTGACCAAAATAAAGGGAGATTTTAAAAAGGTTTTTCTTTTCTTTTTCAGATAAATAGGCCTATAACCTTAGTTCAAAAAATACAATGAGTTGTAGGTTTGGACATTTTATTTATTGAACAATATACCCACTTATGTGTAAATATAGTGCTCGGTGAGTGAAAAAATATTAATATCAAATGTAGTCTACAGTATAAACATTCATTTGCAGTCATCATAAAATATGATTTTGGCAACTGAAGTGAGTCTTCAGAAAAGCGCATTAAGACGTTAACGCTTTGAACAATCCACAGATGCCTGCTTCCTCTCAGCAGTCTTCACTCTGTGCTTGGGTAATGCACTCTGGTCTAGAACAATGGGGTCTATAACCAATGCTTTTTTTTTCTTTTACTGGAATTCTGAATGTTTCGAGTTGTCAAAATCAGGTTGAGTCTTTGCATCAGTAACTCCAGGGAGAAAAGTGCAACAGAGAGTGAGACTATACTAATGTCAACAATTCTCTTAGTACAATAAAAAAGAACCATTTAAACACATTAATACACATTGAAGCAAAAAAAAAAAAAGTATTGAGCTTTGATCACAATTGACAGCTACCATCATTCCTTTTCTCAAACATAGAGCCTATTATTGAGTTTTTTATATTACAAAATAATATTTGGTGTAATACCCTTTAGAAAATAATCTAAATATGGTCTCAGAAAAAATGTAAATATAAATAGATAATTGTAAAATATAGAAAGCTATCACATAAAATCACTAGTTTTTTGGTAAACAAAGCAAAATAGAGTACATCAGTATATACTATCAAAATAAGTTATTCACAGATCAGTATGTTATTTACATATACTGTACTGTTATGCTACATAAACAGTAAAAAACAACAACAATACTTCATGTCCCATAAGCTGAAACTTCATTCAGTCAATGTTCAGTTTCGAGCTCATCTCCATCAGCTTCATAAAAGGAGTGCAGATCTGTGACGGGCTGGTTCTCGCTCTAGGACTGCTGGTAGAGGACAGTTCTGAGCCTGTTGGAGATTCGGAGTCCCCGTCTTCATGGCTGGTCTGAACATAACTTGAAGCTGGAGGTGCCGTTTGTGTGGGACTGGTTGCAGTTTCTTGTGTATGTAGTACACTGGAGCGCAGCATTGTGCTGTACTGGCCAGGAGAGTATTTAAGAAGACTATAGTTCAGTCTGCTAGAGGATCTTGGGGCCGATGAGATGGGGCTGGGTTGGACAGGAGCGACATACGGCTGCTCCTCAGATCTATGCACACATGGAGAGCATGTGAGTAAAAGCGTGGCCTTGAAAACAGTTTTAAATGTCTTATGGCAAGGTGATCTTGCGCTCATTACCTAATGGGGAGGTCACAGCCAACTCCAATGTCCCGGGTGGCTGCTTTAGTCTGAGATGCTCTCTGTATAGACATAAAATACTTCAACTTGTCTCCTAACTCATTATTCTAGGAAAAGAAGCAAAGCAAAGGACAGAGTCAGACCATAGGCATGGGGAAAATAAGGAAAGAATTAATTTCACAGACATATAAAGAGGACACTGGACAAAGACTGATTCAATTTAGGGGTGTGAGAAATCTGAATGGCAACCAAAGGGACTTGAAGAGCCCAGCTGACAGAACAGCAATGAATTCAGGAGTAGTCACATTAAGGATGCTTATTCCAACCATTCTGTGCCTTTCTAGATTGGTAAAGAGGAGGGGCATGCAAAAATCACATCCTGCTAAATGGAAACCGTTGTTCTTACCTCACATTCCACAATGGCAATCCTGTCCAGCAACTCAGCGATGAACATATCCTTCTGTGCAACTTTCGCTCTCAGTGTTTCAACCTGCGGAATTGTTTGTTTGGTTTATAATTAAAAAGACTGAATTACAATAATGGTGTCACGATTTCTTGAAAGAAAATTTTTGGATTCATTTTGTGTACACAGTATACTCTTTATTAGCAGAACGACCAGTCTCTGTAAATCCTCACCTCCTCTATCATGGCCTTGACCTTCCTCTGTTGAGAGAACACCATGTCGTTGAGATGCTTTATTCGCTCTCTCAGTTCTGCTGCTTCTGCTTTCAGCTGCTCCGACCTGAGAAAGAACACGTTGCTTAGGAGTGATAGAATATACCCAATAAAATACTAAAATACTAAAATACAACTTAGTATTATTGGGTATTGTTCAGTATTATTGGGAGCTTTTTGGGAGAAAAAAACCCCCAAACAAACAAACAAACCTAAACAAAAATTAATTGCACAGATTTCTGCAATTAATTGTGATTAATCATAACATAAAAATGTATAAAATTAATTTATTTATGTATTTATTATTTTCACACTGAATCTCCAAATTAATGTATTTTAAAACAATATTTTTTACACTAAATACTATAAATGAAGGCCGGTATCACTGATGCCAGCACTGATTTTTTTTTTTTCTGGGAATAAAACCAGTAATTATAGTCATTTGTCATTACAGTATAACTGAAGGCCAGAGCTTTACTACAAATTATTAGACTTTTTCTTATTTATCGATTATTTACTATTACATAACATTAAAAATATTATAACTACTTTTAATTTAAGTGAACCTTAAACAATATTCACACAAACCCATTATAATAAATGTGACATTTAGCCATGCTTGTGTTTGGTGATGTTTCCGTCTCTGTCAGTCCTCTAACAGGTATCAAGGATGTAAGGAACATGTAAGACATGCTCAAGTAATATAAATTCTTCAGAAAATGGGGGGAAAATGAATTCTGGTTGTCTGAGTTTATTTTAAAGCATTAAAAAGCAAATATTAATCACAGAAAATTCATGCATTATTATTATTTCTTTGCCCTACTTATACTTATTATATGGTGTCTGGTTATTATAGATCTTAAACTGTCCACTGAAACCTTCCTGAATTAAGGAAACATGACATCACCACTGGTTCCAGATGCAAACTTAGTATAGTTTAAGTAGCCTACACATTAAATGTCTTACTGTTTGGCCACAGCTTTGTCTGCATGGTCAGTTTGGTCCAAACCATGTAAGCGTTGTTCACATTCACAAAGCTTTTTTATCAGGTCACCTTTCTCCTGTTATAAAGAGAGAAGTGCTGTATAAAAAGTTTCCTTCAGGGTAACAGGCAAAGGCTGAGACAACTGATATTATTTACCTGAGCCATACAGTTTAGTAGCCTCTCAACCTCTGCAATTCTTTGATCTCTATCAGCGATCTTTGCCTCAGCTATCTGAGCATTCCTCTCCGCCTCCTCAAGCCTCCTCATGTAGTCATCAAGCTGTGCCTGTGGACATAAAGGTCAGAACTTCATGCATTTATTCTCGCTGAAATATTCACTTTTACCCCTAGATGGCACCCGTACTTAGAAAAAAAGTCAACATTTTTCTCTTTTCCCTGGTGAATAACTACAGATGTTTCCTGTTATGAGATTGGAATCCTTACGCCCTGCTTGTGAAGTATAATACAAATGTAGTCTTTATACAGTGTGTCTGTAGGTATTACAATCTTTCAAAAGTCACAGACATTAAAGCGAATGCACATTAGCATGCAGTGCAGCTCTTGCTGAACTAGCTGGACAGTAAGGCATTGTGAGTGTCTGTTTGTTTGGTTATATCTGTACCTGCAGAGCCTCTATCTCCTCTCTGTACTTCCTCTGCTGTTCTTGCAACTGTTCCTCATATTCCCTCTGTAGCTGAGCACTCAGCTCTTTCAAAGCTTGAGTCTTGGCCTCCTGAGAAGTCTCCACCTACATACAAAAAGCATTTTAGTTGTCACATGTTAAAAACCATGCTATTTATGTAATAAATTGACATTTTGAACTTTTGAACACAAATATTCCATGTACAGTACACGCTTAAAAATAATGGTTTCAAAGAAATAAGGTTTTCAGAGCAATGCTGGCTCCCTCAAAGACCCTTTCAGTGAGCCATTTTTTTCTTGGTGTGAAGAACATTTTAGATGAAGTATAGGATGTCACACTGCAGGACACAGCTGTCAATAGGTGTTAGATCTCTGTTTTCTACCATGAAATGTATTTCTGTTTTTAAAGAGCAATGTTTCACTAATGAAAAGGAACAAAGTACCATGGTATTAGGATGTCTGTGATAAGAAGGGTTTGCATAATAATAAAAGCGCTGTGTAATATGTGTTTGTGTGTGCACCTGATTTTTGAGAGACCGGTTTTCAGCCTGTGCTGCTGCTAGTTGTCTTTCTGTTTCCTTGAGTTTTTCCTCTGTCTTCTCCAACGATCTTTCAAGAGCTTTCGTCTCATCGCTGTTGCCCACACGATTTTGACAGCTTTCCAGCAATGATTTCTAAAACAGCCATCATCAACAGCAGCAGCAAATATAAAGTTATTTTCTAAAAGCATGTGTATGCTGGCAGTAAAAAAATAAGAAGTTTTTTTTTAACATCTTTCTCTTGTGAAATTTAAAGGGATACTCCATCCCAAAATTAAAATTTTATCATTAATCACTTACCCCCATGTCGTTCCAAACCCATAAAAGCTCCGTTTGTCCTCGGAACACAATTTAAGATATTTTGGATGAATGGACATAGGCGACCGTTGACAAAGGAATTATAGAATAAAGTCGTTATTTTTGTTTCTTCGCTTACAAAAAGTATTCCCGTCGCTTCATATAACCCAGATTGCACGTCTGATGTCAGATGGAGTATTCTGAAGACGACTTTCATACCTTTCCTGGACCTTGACACTGTTATTTATTTGGCAGTCTATGGGACAGTCTCAAGCCTCCAGGTTTTCATCCAAAATATCTTAAATTGTGTTCTGAGGACAAACTGAGCTTTTACGGGTTTGGAACGACATGGGGGTTAGTGATTAATGACAAAATTTTCATTTTGGGATGGAGTATCCCTTAAAATGTTGACCAGTCTAAGCATGTTGTCTACAAAAACAATGTCAAGAGTTTTTCTGAACAGAACAAGCCTTTGTCAGTTGGCAGTGACCACACTGATTGTGTACCTGTAGATCAATGTTTGCAGATAAGAGGGAGCTGTTCATGTGGTCGAAGCTCTCCATAGCTACCCTTCTCGTCCTCACCTCTGACTCAAGGTAACGCTTATGAGAGTTGGCTGCCTGGGAAAAACACAGTCAGCACATTGAGAACTTGTCATACCACTATAAAATGTATTTTTTATGAAGCCTGACAGGGTAAGGTTTTGTGGTAGATAATATTCATAGGTATTATTACACAGCTCTGTGGAATACTGATTGGTTAACTGCAACAACCAGGAACTGAAATAAGGTCCTGCTTTCATGTCTCTTGTATCAGTCCGTGGACTTGCTCTCTCTTGTTTCATACAAACACAACTGCCAACAAAATCACGCAGAAATGTGTACCTCGTTACTAGGAGAGCATTGACTCCTCCAGACCGCAAATCAGGCCAAAGTAATTTGTGCAAAATTCCTGTAGTTTACTCAAAGCACTTCAGTATTAATATTACTGTAATAATTTGCATGGTTTGTCTTATCGCTGAGCTAAATTCTAAATGTATTTTTAAAATTATTATTAGTGCATTTTTATTTTGTAGAATTCGTTTTATTTATTTTAAATTAGAAAATAATTTCAGATCAATATTTCAGGTCCACATATATATATATATATATATATATATATATATATATATATATATATTGATGAATAGCTGTGTAATATGCTGTGTCAGTCAGCCTGTCATTATTGCATAATAAAACCCAACAGGATGGTCAGGGTGGCTGGTGCATTATTCCTTCCTTAAACATTTGCCATGCTGTGTTTTGCTCACCTTTAATTCCTGAGTTAATGTTTGCACTGATTGTTGCATCCCTCCAAACTGGCCATACATCCGCTCTCTGACTTTTTCCAAAGAGTCACGTACTTTGAGATAAGAATGGTTTTAAGTTATCTGCTTGCTGAATAGCATCAAGTATCTGCTAACTAGTTAAGCAATAAATAGTCTTATAGCTGCAAGTTACATTTAGCTAGGTAGCAAAAGAAAAGTCTCTGCACTTACCTCTCTGATGTACCTCATCTCATCCCTCAGGTGACTGACAGACAACTCGCGTGCCATCACTTCCTGTTGGTGGCTGGTGTGTGTGCTCTGCACCATGCCATAAACTCTGGACCCGTGCTGAGCAGGCTGTTCCCGACCGATGCCATTGGTCATGGGGTGCTGAGGGAATAGGACCATAGGGCTCAGATTTCAGCTTGTGAATGTGTTTAAAAGGAGAGTGTGACACTGTTGTGTTTACAGCTGTGTGTGTATGCCTTTTAGAACATCCTGGTTGCAAAATTAGAGTGAGACTGATAGACTATATTTGCGAGCGACACACTCTGGTATTTTAAGTATTGCTGCTGAGTGTTCACAAAGAGAGGTTGGGATGCAGACAGTCAGAATGGTCCTGAGCGAGGGTGTCGTATTTCTGCATGCCAGTCGGAAAGAATAAAAATAATCTTTTATATCTACAGGTTCACCATGAATATATGAAAAGGAACTTGAAACTTGGAATGCTGTTGTGTTAACATTATACAGGGAAAGTACACAGAGAAAATATTTCTTTCTTGACAATGCCAAGAGAGAAGGAAAGTGAAGTGAAAAAATTGTCACAATAGCAAACCCCAGTAGCAACTAAAGGTGAGAAGATATCGCTCAAGGGCACAGCGATGGGGATCAATGACCTTATGATTTATTCTGGTTCTGCTGCAGGATTCTGGGACCTTTTTACACTGGGTCACTTATGTCTCTAAGATTTAGTGTCTAAAGGAGTCATATTTCATGTTTTGCATGCCTTGAGAGAACTCTTTTGTGATATGTTTAATAAGTGAACAAGCATTTTACTGTGCAAAGAAAGCCCTGAAGTCATACTGTACAGATACCCTTCAGCTCATGCTTGCTTTGCAAATAATAATGCACTGAGCTCAAATATCTTTTTTGCGAAACCAGCATCTGTGTTTTAAACTACAACACTAACATAGATAAAATTACTCATAATATTACCGGGTGACAAAAAACATTCATATATTTACTAAAATACTGCGTCTACTATCATTCAAAATGTTTAGGTTGGTAAATAGGCCTCTCTCTCTCTCTCTCTCTCTCTCTCTCTCTCTCTCTCTCTCTCTCTCTCTCTCTCTCTCTCTCTATATATATATATATATATATATATATATATATATATATATATATATATATATATATATATTATTTTTTGATAAAAGTATCTCATGCTAACCAGATGTGCATTTATTTGATCAAAAACAACAACAATATTATGAAATATTATTCAAATTTTCAATTTGTTCTATTTTATATATATTTTAAAATGTATTTTTAAAATGTATTCCTGAGATTGTAAACCTGAACATTACTTCAGTCTTTAGTGTGACATTTCAGAAATTATTCTAATATGCTGATTTGGTGCTCAAGAAACATGTCTTCTTCTTATCAACGTTGCTTAATATTTTTTTCAGGATTCTCGGATGAATAGAAAGTTCCAAAGAACAGCATTTATTTAAAATAGATATCTTTTGTAATATTTTACATGTCTTTACTGTCACTTTTTATTAATTTTTATGTGTCCTTGCTGAATTTTTGACGGTCATAGACTGAAATATTAGAAGAATTCGAATATGAATCTTTAAAGAAGCATGGGTAATAGTAGTTTGGGTTTGCTTGTGTTCTCAGAAGCTGTCATACCTTGTCTGCTTGTTGAGGTGATTCTCTCCCAGGGGGCCTTTCTCTCTGCATGAGCCCATTTTTCTTTTTCCAGGGACCATTAGCCAGTTTCTCGCCCTGTGATATGACATATTTTATTTTCATAGGTCTTATCAAAATTTTCAGACATGTTGATGCTTTGGTGATACTTAGAAAACCAATATTACAGATTGTTGAGGTAAAGGCATTATCAGAGGTTTTGCCCTTGCCAGATGTCTTGCAACAATTCAAGTTCTACTTCTACAAAGCTTTCCCGTTTATGAGAAACCATATTCCATCTCTTACATGTGTGCTATTTTCACATCATACTGAGGTGGAACAACATTGCTGAAGTCCAGCAGTGATCACACTCTCAGGGTGTGGTATTCCCCTTTCTCTTCTCAGGGCATAGTTTCTCAGAACTGTAATCTCATTCATGTCATGACCACACCTCCTCAGCGCTCCTCTCCAAAATAAAGCACAGAGCTTCAGCTTCTTCACTGACAGAGACTGAATTCTGTCTCAACCTTTAGGGCGAATATGAGAATATCTCTTCATTAGAATATAGAATGAGATGTTGAGAAAACACGATTAATGTTTCCGTCTGATTCAGACTGAAGGGGAGCAATGTGTGGGAGAGGGTGGAGACAAGACAGAATAATGATGCCAGTGTTGTTTATGGCCTTCTGCACTGGACTCCACTGAAATTGACAGATAATCCACCAAAACACAAGCTCATGAGACTAAGTTTGATGTACTCAAACAAGAGAGCATTTAAAATGTTGAAAACAGGACCTCATGCGTAGTGATATGAGTTATGTGGAGAAATATTTGTGAATCATTTTGGGGATATAATTTAGCCAAATAAATCTAACAGAGGAGTTAACCTTCTGGGCTGGCCATCCTGATATTACAGTGCAGCATTATTGCTTTTAAAAAATGGTTACTTCATAATAAAGTATTAAAGGGATAGTTCACAAAAAAAAGCTTCATTATTTACTCACCCTCTTGTTGCTCCAAAACCAAACAACTTTAGTTCACGAATTAACATATTAAAAGATTAAAAATTTAAAGAATTCTGTCCATCCATTAAAATGCTGATGCTTAAAAAAGTTAATAAAGGCATAAAATTTTAAAATAAAATTTGTTTTACATGACATGATAAAATGTTTCAAAGTCTTACTGTTTTGAAGCAACATGAAGGTGAGTAAAAGAGGACAAAACTTTCAATTTTAGGTGAACTATATCTTTAAATGAAATAATTTTATTCTCTGCATACTATGCACCTCTACTAAAGTGCCTAACCTTACAATGACAGACAACACTAACAAAGTTCAGCTGCATTAAACTTTCATGCTCATTTTGACAATATTTCTGTGCACAATATTAATATACAAATATAGCACTATATATCTGTCATCTTAGCCCAAGTAATAAAAGCATGTGTTTTCCCTGTTTCATATTCTACCTTGCTCATGTAATCTTACTGATTGAATTGAACACTATTCAATGAGCTTTATTGTTGTTGTGTAAAGATATGCTCAAGGGTGTAAACTCAAGTCTAACATCTGTGTTTTAAAGAACAGTAGGCTATATCTGTTTGCATGCAGCTGGAGGTGTTGATACAGCTACCCACTCCAGCTTTGCTGAGACCAGCGCCGATTACTTGAATGCTTTTATGAGAAATACAGGCCATGGATCAATGTGAATTTCAGATCTTCCTGTAACCCAACAGGTGTAACTCTGGCAATTCAGGCCACAAGTAGACTAGTATCCCATGGAGGATAGGATTACACACACACACACACACACACACACACACACACACACACCCATCTTAATTTTACAGTGGGTTCTTGTCTTGGTTCTTTGTTATGGCAGTAACAGAATATCTAATGTCTTTGCACTACACTAAACTGTCATTTTCCCTCTCCTTAGTTTGTCTTCCTTTGACCTTGTTTCACTTTTGTATAGTTATGTCACTATTAATGTTGCAAAGGACTACATACAGTATAAAAGGCCTCTATATTCAAAATCTATGCAAAATCCCAATGTAAACCTTGACTATCACCCAAATACCAAATATCCATACCTGGAAGGTTTTTCTACACATATCCAATTAACATTAACATAAAGGTTAATGAAACTTAAATATTCTCAAATATGCTGACAATGAAAACTCATTAGAAGCTTATCTAAATTCCTAAAGGTGCAATCACATTAGCAAATTTTCAGCAAAATTTCAATGGGAGAAAAGGTTCATAGTCAATAATGAAGCAATGTATGAAGTACAGTACCACTCACATACAGGTCACTGTCAAACGAAGCCGCTTTCTTTTGGCAAATTTGTCTGACAAACTCTTTGTGGGTAGTGTTGTGTGATTGTAGTGTAGTCTTTCACCCTCACTTGAAATTCCCAATCGAACTGGCCATTAGCAGTTCTTCATCAGGCAGGCCTGGGTTTGGTGTATTGATGCTACACACAGCAAAATGGCCACAGCTAGCCCTTCCCATGAGACAGACACTAATAAAGCCATCAACAGTTTTAAGCTGGCAGAGCTCCTGGATTTATACTTCTCATTATAATATAGTATCTGAGTTGTGAAAGAGCATGATGTTCCCAAAGCAGCTCCTATCAGAGACCAAACAGGGCGGATATCAGTTGAACTTCAAGGACTAAGAGCTGCAGGGTGCAAGATCCAGGCCAAAGTACAGATCAAACCTCTCATGTACATGCAGACACACCTCTCTTGACTTCTTTCCCCATACGCCACTGTCTGTAGAAGGCTAACAGCAACTACTGTCAAATACACCAATTAATTTGTCACACAGACTAACCTGTATATGTAAACAAGCTTAAAATTAACTTTACCTCCCTTGGTAAATAGGTGACTCAATTTCATGAGCCTTGTTTCGTGTGAGTCTGAACTTTGGGGGCAGGAGATATTTATCTGCATGAAGCCTAACTTGCTTCTAAACATATTGGCTTAGTTAGTAAAGTGGCATTTAACTATGAATTCTTTGCCTGCATTTTAAAGAATGTGGGCATATCTGCATGTTTTTTATCAGTAAAGGTTAGTGACATGTTACAGCCTAGGCAGTATGGACCTATGATGCACAAACCAAGTGACAGACCAAAAAGAAGGAAACAGTCTCTGATTTATCTCTCTGAAACACTGACCCAACATTCACAGACAAGACAATGTTGAAAAGTTCCTGAAATTCCTTTCTGAAATTCTATCTTTCGCACGCTTAAAAGATAAGCCTAAAGGTAAATCCTTAATTAAACCCTACAATTATTATTATTGTTTATTTTTTGATCCCTTTTGCCAATCATCTGGTCATATACTGTATACGGTGTAAATATAAATAAATAAATATCCATACTACTACTTAAGATTACAACCAAGTAAGATTTTTTCATGTTTTTGCAAGAAGTCTTTAATGCTCACCAAGGCTGCATTTATTTGATCCAAAATACAGTAAAATTGTAAAATATTAAAACAGTTTACAATAACTGTATTCTAAAAAGTGCAAAACATTTTTTAAAATAAAAAGTTCAATATATTTAAATTGCTGAAAATGTCATACAGACTAAAGAAAACATCTTTATCCACTGACCCCTCGGAGCTCTTTCAGGGACCACAGAGCCCAAGTTAAAAACCTTGGCTCAAGATCATCTCTAGCTGATCTGTCATAACGTAAAGAAATCAGCCATTTATGTTATCTTGTTGAGCTTATCCTGTTATCAGGCCATCATGCCATTTGTGGTGCTGGCCAAACAGATTGAGGACTGTGTGAAGTCAGTGAAAAGAGGAAGTCTGTTATTTATGAAGAGATGGCTTGCGCCAATCTGTCTGGCTGCAAGAAGTTTACTGAAAAATGCTAAAGTGATACTTACGGAGCTGACAGATTCATTCTGAGTTTTAGGACTGTCCTCAGGCCGGAGGGTTAATCTGAGATGCCTGATTCTCCTCTGGTGGACGTCACACATAAACAGGATGCAAAAAACAAACAGACAGACAAACAATGCTTAGTCCCAATCTTAGTTTAATTAGGCAAACAATGGGATGATTGTTATCCCAGGAGAAAATGGGAGCAATTTCACTGAAACCAAAACAAAAACTTAAAGTCATGTCAAGGATAACACTTATCTATCGTGAGAAATGTCGAGCATGAGAAGAAAAAAACAAGCTGCTCTAAGTGATTTTAATCACTGAGACAGATAGAATAACAAAACGGTATTAAAATATGACCGCCCATAAACACTTCAATGATTAATCACTTCAGCTGTGGCCATCTATTCAATTCAAATCAATAACTACTACAGTCAAAAATGTGGTTCTCAGCGGTTTGATGCCCTCTCTGCCAGTTAGTGCCATCTGAGAGGGTGTCAGTTGATTAGCTGTAAGAATGTCTCTGAATGGCAGCTGACCGCAGCAACAGCGGCTGAGCGCCAGGCCCTGATAAAATAAACATGACAGGGCCTTGCCTCCCAGTACAGTGGCTCTTATTACAGGCCCCTTTCTGAATAACACAACGCTGCCTCGCACACGTCAACAACATCCGATTTAGCTTTGATATAGATGAGCCATAAGAGCACAGTCCAGTGCATGAGTGACAGCTGAGGGACATAATAGGACAGAAACTGAACCAAACATAGGCAAACAAACTGAGAATCAGTTATAATCAGACATTCGCAAAGAAACAAAGTTAAAAAGAGTAAGAAAACGTGAGTGAGTGTTCCCTACCTCATTGAGGTCTGGTATCTCAGTGGTGGTTGTGGTGCTGATGGCACCAGCCGTGCCATTTTGCAGCATGTCTCCTTTGCACTGTCCACGCGACACGTCCACACAAACACTGTCAATGTCTGCCCTCACCACCGCAGGCTACACACCAAAGGAGGAGAAACTAGTGTGTGTGTGTTTGTGTGAAAGGGGAAGAATGAAAAAAGCTCCCTTCAACAGCTCTGCCAGAATTCCATCCCCCGGATAAGACTGGAGACAGAAAGGGAGGGAAAAAGAGGCTCAGTATTCCAATATGCAGAGGTCAGTAGAAACACAGCCCTCCAGTGTGCAGACAACTCCAGAGTGACAGCGTCCCATATACACTAGACTGAGAGAGAGAGAGAGAGAGAGAGAGAGAGAGAGATGTCAGTCTTTCAGTATCTCTGCTGGCTACTGTACGTAAGCATTGTTTCCCATCAGACCTGTCGAGCAACATTTCACCTGTGTGAGTTCTTCAGCTCCCACCTACCTGTAGCTGGCTGTTTTCATGGGGTGGGGTTGATGGCATTGGGGTGGAGCCCTCTCCATTTCTACACAGGAAGGCGTCACACCTAAGGCCAGTTTCCCCACTTTTAATTTTAGTGTAGCTTGTGTTATAATGCTTAGAATAATTGTTGTGGATTTAAATTGAATTGAATTTGGTAATTGGATCATATCAGTGACTAAATATAAGAAGTAGGAACAAACAGAAAAAAAACAAAACTTCTGTTATCATTTACTCACCCTCATGTCACTCCAAACTTGTTTGACTTTTATTCATCTGTGGAAAGTTAAAAATGACTTTTTTAGAAACGTCTCAGTGTTTTTGTCGATAGGTTTGAAACTTATTTATAGACTGGGTGGTGGCACATGCACAACGCAGGGCTTAGCATCTCTCCAGCTTTTGCAAATTATTTCTTATTTAAATAGTTATTTTCAGTTCAGATGTATATACACATATATACATGTATATATTATATTTATTTAACATTTGCACTTCTGGTTAGATGCGAACTGCATTTCATTGGCTCTGTACTTGTACTCTGCACAATGACAATACAGTTGAATCTTATCTAATCTAATCTTGCAACAATTAAAAAAAGTATGAATATGGGTAGTGTGGATGAAATCCTGACGTACTAAATCGGCCATGTTGTGACTGTTACATGGCCTACCAGTGTCAAAAAGTGTTAATCAGATGCACACTTCAGATTCTCGCTGAAAATAGTAGGTCATCTAGGTACTTTTTGCTTTTAATGTTTTATGAATACTATGAATTCGGACAAACTACTTACATCACATACTGGTTTTCTCCTACTATAGTAGCGAAGCATGCATATTCGAACACAGTGAGAATGTTTATTTTTGGGTGAACTATCCCTTTAATAGTTTTAATTATGATAAATTACCTGTAATAAAAAACGCAGAACCCAAATGATGCTGCAGTTAGGCTGCACTGCAGATGCCTTGAACTTTGCTAGAAGAAATCTTTAATCTGTGTGATTTTGTTTGCTTAACATATCTCTCAAAGTGCACAAGTTGTAGGTCAATCATTAATCTTGGAAACATGAGCCAGTTTAATCATTAACCCTCCATTTTTGTGAGATTCACCCTTTGGAAAACAAATACAGGCTATTAATCTCGCATCTTATTGCTTTTTTCACCATCACAACAGACCTTCATCACAGGGATAAATGGGCCATTTGAGTCACAATCATTTTTTTTTAATATGACAAAAGTCTTGACTATCTAGAAATCCATGATCAGCTCAAGCAGCATGTGAAAGATCACAGGGATTATATTTTACGACTTTCAAGATGGAAAACAGGATCCCTTTTGGACTGGTATCCTACTGGAGAGGGTTTGCTAGTCCCATTCAATCCAACAGTGCTCAATGAGGCACCAAAAAAGGTACTTAAATAACCATTCAGCATTGTGTTCATCACCATTTCTGCAAGTGAACTATGCCTATATTTTGTTGTTGTTTTAATAATAAAATTATCTAATTAATTAATTAACAAGCTGCCCATATATGGTGATATATTTAAGGCTAAGTTAGTAGACGCTGTAAGTGCTGTTACTTTAGGTTATCTTCTAGAAAGTTTAATACTACATACAAATATAGATAAGACATATCCTTACTACAAATACACAGATTTTTCTTAGAAAAGGTGAGTCGACTCGTGTGACTTACAAGTAGGAGAATCGATTCTCCTGTTCTCACGCAAACCTTTTTAGAGTAGGATAGAGTCCCCGAAATCGTTGGATCACTTATGAAGGTGTTTTTGGAGTGATGATGTACTTTAAAGGCATAATTATAATAATATTCCCTCACATGAGATGACTCCGTCATATCAGGAGACAAGTAAACGCTGGATTATTATTTAACAGGAGCTGGGCTGCGTCAAGTGCGCCGTGAGGGCCTTCGTGTTGAGACGACATGAGCAGAATAATACACATCTTTAACTTAGTAGAAAATACATTTTGACAGACAGTGTGCGACTGAATTTCCCCAATGCAAATGGAATGACAGAAAAATATTGTAGAGTCGAAACCTTGACTCTATAATTAACATTTTCTTGCAACCCAGCCTGTTTATTTTGACTACTTCCAATAGCACAAGATGAACAAATTTTAAAACTATATCTAATATTTATCTACAAGTCTTTATGAACCTTCAGTATTTATGTTTTATGTTAATATAGCAATTGGTAGGGTAATGTGGCAGAAGAACTATTTACACCATTGTTTGCTTCAAGGGCAGACTTGTAAACAGTGCTTAGGTGTTAAAGCACACAGTAGTTACCTGCATAAATCTGAATGGCCAGTAACTACATAAATTATTCAGGGCAGCTATTTTCTGTTTTAGAGGACATCACACATTACAGATTTTCCTGGCTGTGGAGTTTTCCTCATTAATGCTAAAACAGGATATAGCGTATGCCAGATCAATTCTCCCCTAGTCTGACCTGAAGATAAATCTACACTGCTGCTTTGTCTTCCTAACAATGTGACATATTATTCAAGTTCAGATCCATCATTTCTCACAACACAAGATTATCTGCAAACACTGTTACATCCATTCAGTTCACCTCACCAGCAATTTACAAAACAAAAATGTAAGTTAGAAGCCTACATGTACCCACTGTGTTATTTACATATTGTCACCTTACTTACCTGGTCCAACTAGATGGAGTGGATTCCCTGCGGTGCAGATCAGACACATTTCTAAGATGAGGAGTGACAACAGGAAAATGAAGAAAAAACAGAGAGAGGGAGAAACAGAATGCAAATGTTTGTTTGGAGAGGTTATGGATCATTAAATGGAGTGGACCTAAAATTAAGCCAGTTACTATCACCAGAACACGTTTTATTCAAAGAAAGTCAATCAGCAAATATTAACAAATAAAACGAATGACATTTTGAATAGTTATCTGATAAAGGAAGATAAGTACTAACAATAAAAGACTTTGTGTTATGGCATGATTTGACCATTGAAACAGCTAGGTTTGAATTTTTATACAAGGAGTGATTCTGTTATATGTTGAGGTTGATTCCTTCATTTTGGTTAGTGGGTGGCCTGTACGTTGGTTCAGTTTTGTATATAATATAAATAGAAGAGCCCAAATTTGTCCAGTGCAAATGGCAAATCCTGGTGAAATAATGGCAGTGTGCTTTGCCTTTTTGTAATGTTCTCAGCCTTTTAACATGGATTGTGACAACAGCACATGCCTGGCTGAGCTGTATTATATAAGCTAAACATAGTTATGTTATGCAATGTGGCACTACATTCACTGTCCAACCCACATACAGTAAAAAAGAAAGGATAAAAAATCAATTAAAAACAACAAATCTCGGAAGGCACCTGAAGGATGTGCATGATGGCCTGCTGGTGTTGTAACCAACAACGCATATTGTTTAGCCTGCAATACTGTCTTGGAGTAATTGCCTTGCTGTTATTCGTCATGACCCATGCAGCAGTTTCAACTGCGGCTGACGGGTGAGTAATTACAGCAGATTGACTGTCTAACAACATCTTACTCTGTGATGATGTCCTCACAACAGACAAAGAAATAGCGCTGAGAACTGGTTATTTGACATTTATAAGTAATACTTGGGAACATGTTGTCTGTGACCGTAGTGTTAGAGGTAAACACCCACTTGTGTGTTCTGTCACAGCAGATGTTTTTTGAGTCGAGTCTGCCTACAGTGAGTTTGAATCAGTCAGTAAGATTGTTTTTTATTCAGCAAAGATAAATTAAATTCATCAAAAGTGACAGTCGAGAAATTTATAATGTTACAAAAAGTTTCTATTTCTAATAAATGCTGTTCTTTTGAACTTTCTGTATAAAATGGATCACGGCTTTAACAAAAATATTAAGCAGTACAGCTGTTTTCAATATTAAAAATATTTTAAAAAATAATAAGAAATGTTTCTCGAACACAAAGTCAGGTTAGACTGATTTCTGAAGGATCATGTGACACTAAAGACTCAAGAATAAATTAAATTTTTTTTAAATTGTAATAAAATGTCATATAATTATGAAATTAAATGTAATATTTTAACTGTATTTTTGATCAAATAAATGCAGTCTTGGTAAACATAAGAGACTTACTGACCCCAAACGTTAAATGGTATTTTACTACACTGAACAGTTTAAATCAACTGAGAATCAATAGTTTTCCTCTAAAGTAACTTCATTTAATAAACCAGCAGTAAGCCAAGAGTAGCTCAAGGGCATGAGCGTGAGTGGAAAATGGAAAAGCAAAGACAGACACAAAGAAAGAAAGGGCAAGAGAAAGTCCTGTTCTCCTGTGCCCTGTTTACTCTGGTTTTTTGTTAATCTCAAGACACAATAAAGATGAGGACGTACCCCAGAATGAGCAAACAGTGGTGTGAATAGATGAATTTGAAATACAAAACGAGCAAACAACTTCCTGTTCTCATTCAGATCAGTGATGGACCGGCCCCTAATAGAGCCTGTCTGCTAGGGGCCACTGCACACATTAGGATTCATTAGTCTGCTCATCATAAATTATCACTCCCGCCAGGGACAGGAGATGCCCCTGATGACTGTTCAATCAAGCATCTCCAGTCTGTTTATTAGTGATGTTTGCTAAGGCAAGCATACTATTGCAGTTGCCCATTCTTAGGGTTAAGGATTTGAACAATGCCCTAACGCAGTGCTTCTCAAAAAGAGGGCCTCAGTAAACTTCTAAGGGGGCCACAGGTTGACAAAATTATTCATTTATATTAAAAAAAAAAAAAAAAACACATATTTAAAATACAAGAAAAAGTTTTAAGCTAAGATTTCCCCCCTTCAAACAACTATTGTTCAGAATCTTGTATCACAAAATGAATCATGTTGAATATATCAACATTTTCAGTTTCTAATAGCATTGCCATAATTACAGTATAACTACAAAAGGAAATAACTTAAATGATATATCCAAAGTGACTGGACTTTTAACCTTTTAAAACACCGCCCTCACAACACAATATAATGGCAGTGAGTTTTCTGAAAAAGCACAAATCACGTTTTTATTAGAATTTCAAAAGGCATACAATCTGTGACTAATGATGCAGGTATGTATTTTGTAAAGTTGACTGACTACCCGATGGTGTCATTATAATTGTTTATTATATATATATATATATATATATATATATATATATATATATATATATATATATATATATATAATATGAAGAGGTGTTACCACAGTCACATTATTTACATCATTCGCTACTTGCAAAATAATAATAATAATTAATTAAAAAAAAAAAAACAGTTATAAAAATCCCATTGCTTTTAAAACGTGTTTTCAGCATTATTGGTTTGTTTCAGAAGGTTAATGTATAATGTTAAGTCATTGTGAACGTCTGTATTGTGACGTTTAGCTGTTTAACCCTGCAGTACTTCTCAATGACCAGAAGAGGGCAGTAGTAAATCGCCACATCGCAATGTTGATAAAGCAACTTGTTTAAAATATTCGGGACTAAAATAAGAATGCCTTGCCATAGCCTATGAAAGATACTGTTTTGATCACCAAACCACTGTCTGTCTCTCTCTCTCTGTGTGTGTGTGTGTTTGTGTGTGTAGTGGGTTTGGAATTTCAGGAATCTTGGATCTTCAGGATAGTCCCCATGTCAGCCCCACCCTGATGAGAAGGTTGTGCCAAGAATCTCTGCACAGCAGGCTGAGATGCTCCTCACATCAGGAGGTTAGTTTGTTTTGTGCTGCAACAATGCAGACCAGATCTCAAGACAACAGCTAAAGTATTTACAATGGGTCTCGGGGCTTCTTCTCCTCAGCACAATAAGATCAGGATCTAGACTTAAACAGTGGTTCTTCTCAACCTTTTGACTGCAAGACCCTCCTGGTTGAGAACAACTGGACTAGAGAAATGTCAAAATACCCAGGGACAGAAACTCATTAAATACACATTACTGACACTACTGATGATGAATTATTACTTCCAATATATTTTAAATTATAATAAGAAATAAGAAAAGCAAGGAATATAAAATAAACAATGATCATCATGGGATTAACTGTGGAGTTTATTTCTTTTTTTTTTTCTTTTTTTTTTAATGTAGCTGTGTACAGAGAGGTAGAGGTAGGTTTAATTTTTGAACCTTAAAAAACACACTGACTAATAATAGCTTTTGTTTCTTTAAACTACATTTAAGCACCAGACAAAGAGTTCACTTCAACATACAGAGCAAATCATCAGTGTTCTCAAAGGGTGATTGTCAAAACAGTAATATATAAGGCTTGCATAAGGAAAAAGGACATCTTTTCTTTTCCAACTCTGAAACAACAGGCACACACATTTGTGCAGGTACAGGGCAACATACCATGAGTAGCAAAAAGGTACAATGAAACCAGTTATAAATGTTTTTTATATTTATGTAAAATACAACAGGCTCATATGGTTTATCCATAACACTGTTTTGTTTCAGAAAGGAGTGAAAAATCCTGGAAACATAAATGTAACATATTTCAGGTCGACAGATTGGTGTAGCCAGTTGTAACAGAGCATCGCTGTACATTTTCAAGGTGCTGTCTGGAACAATGGTAAAAAAATGAACCGAACATTTACAGAAGTGAAAGCAGCTTCATACGAATAGAAAAAAAATATTAAAACTGCTTGTTCATTAACTATAAAAAAGTTGGCTGTAACTGTATGTTTTCATATATAAAAATTCCCTCATACATACTTCCCTTAATATGTGTTGTCTGATTGGCCTTCAGATCTGTCAGTCCTTCACATTCCGGATAGTTAAATAACAAATGTTTGCATAATTTAAAGGCTGTTTATGTCAGTGTGGAACTGGAGAATTAAAATGTTTAACAGTAAAGAAAAAAGAAAAGAAAGAAAAAGAAAATGCAAATGACAAACACTGTATTTTACGCAGATATACAGTGCTATACAGTATAAATAGGGCTGAACACATGAAAGATTACTTGTACAAAACCCTAGCAAAAATATATCATCATGGGAAAAGGCAGTGGGATTAGGCTTATGATTACATGAAATTGTGGCAAAGAGTTTATAACTGAGAGCACAAATCTTTGCATCTTTCTTTATAACTCCTTTCCAGCTTCCAGTAGCGTTTTCAATGAGAGAATTTGGAGATGATGGCGTCCTGACTGCTGGAGCGTTTGTAGCCGGATGAAGAACTGAAGTAGGTCTCACCATCAGTGCTGATGTCATCATCTTCGTCGTCATCATCATCGGCATTCAGGACTGGTGCCGAGTTGTTCTTACGTTGTGGAGTAACAAAAAATTGGGCATTTTTAGTCAGATTGAGGAATGTGAGTATAATTACACAATATACTACACAAGCCTGACCACTGTGTAAATGTATAACAAAAAAATATTCAAGAGCTGATTTTCAATGAGTAATATACAGTACTGGTCAAAAGTTTTAATGCTTCTGAAAGAAGACAAAAATATTAAGCAGCGAACTGTTTTCAACACTGCTAATAAATGTTTCTTGAGGATCATGTGACACTGAAGACTGGAGTTATAACAAATGATGAAAATTCAGCTTTACACAGGAACACAGGAATTAATTACATTTTAAAACATATAGAAAACATATTAAGTTGTAATAATATTCCACAATATTCTTGTATTTTTGATCAAATAAATGCAGCATTGCTGAGCATAAGAGACTTCTTTCAAAATCATTAAAACAATTAATTATTCCAAACTTTTGACCAGTAGTATAAAATTTTTTTGAACCTGTTTGAAATCTGATTTACAGATATAATACAACTGTAGCTCAGCTTCGTCCAGCATGTATACATGCTCATCAGACTACAGTTGGCTTCTGCATTATGTGTAACATGTATTTAACCCTTAAAATATTCAATTACACATTGTGTGATCTATACTTGGACAGAGAGATGAACAGTGTAGTTTGATTTAAACTGCATATACTGTGAGACGTCATTCCATCAGTGGTAATGAAATATTTTCTGACATCACGGTGCTCAGATTTGAACCTAAAACAGCAGTAATGCATTTACATTTAACAGTTGAGGAATACAAGATGGCATTTATCTCAGTAGCGTTGGAATGGTTACCTCATCTCACTGCGCAGTGCTTTGAGCTGACTCTGGAGTTGTTCGTTGGCCTCCTGCTGCTCCTCCAGGTCTCTCTGCAGTTTCTTCTTGTTGTGTTCCAGTCGGTCGATCTCCTCCTCCGCCTCATCCATCTGCCTCTTCAGAGCCTTCAGACGCAGGTTCAGCTACACACATACAGCAGCACATCAGATAAGGACTACACATCACAACTCAACATTGTTGCACATACAGTACCTAAAAGGACCCATTAAATATTATTTCCAAAATGTTGTTTCCCTCTCTGAGGAGGAATGTTTACTGACCTGATCTTTCTGATCCTGCATTGAATGATGCTCTTCATCCACTTGCATCATCATTTCCTTCACTTTGCGCTCTAGTCGACGATTCGCCAGCTGCAGGTTACCACGTTCCCTGTATTAAATTACTTTTTTAATACCAGACATTTTACAAAAATCCAATGTTATGATGTTTAGGATACACTAAATGCATTCGTCTTCTCATTTACCTCTCCTCTGCTTCCAGTCTTTCCTCCAGTTCCTGTATACGGTTCTCCAGCTGGGGCACCAATCCCTCTTTACTAGGCTTGTGAGATCCCTCCAGATACACAATCCTGCTCTTTAGATCCTTATTCTTGACACACAAAAGGAAAAGGAATGTATAATTATATACATATAAAGGAAGTTACAGGTGAAGAGTTTTGCTAGGTTGAGAGGTCAGGAGCTATAGGAGCAGAGGATGGTTGGTTTAAGGCATCGATCAGAGTCAGACGCATTTGTTTTTTACCTGTCTCTCCAGGGACATCTTGTCACACTCCACATCCTGTCTGCTGGCTCTTTCCTGCATCAGCTCATTCCTCATCTGCTCCAACTGTCACACAAACACAGCGACACAAACCTTAACGCAACACACCAACAACAACAAAACACTCCTCCCTAACTAAAAACATGCCAGTATGTGTAGACTTCTCGATCTTGCTTCACACCATTGCTAAAAGGAGCCCTAAAAGCCCATAATATCATTATTCATTTGATGATAATTTGTAATTTTTTTTAAACTTTTAAAAAATCTATTTCTACGTGTATTTAGCTTTGATTTGAAAAAAAAAAAACAGTGCATCCTTGTGGCGCGGCTGATACAGAAGAGCATACACCGCATACGGTGATATGGTGTGACACAGAGGAGACTGTTGACAAAGGAATTGTTGAATAAAGTCGTTATTTTTGTTTTCTTCGTGTAAAAAAAGTGTTCCCGTCGCTTCATAACGTTACGGTTGAACCACTGATGGCAGATGGACTATTCTGACCATGTCTTTCATACTTTTCTGGACCTTGACGGTGTAAGTTACTTGGCAGTCTATGGGACAGTCACAAGCCTCCCAGTTTTCATCCAAAATATCTTAAATTGTGTTCCGAAAACGAACCAAGCTTTTACGGGTTTGGAACGACATGGGGGTAAGTGATTAATGACAAATTTTCATTTTGGGGTGGAGTATCCCGTTAATATTTTTTTGTGGAAATTGTTTTCCCCATATTTATTTAAATAACAGTCAATAACATCTCTTCCCATTTGAACAAAACGAACAACACAGCATTCATACAGACATTGTGCTTTTACATTGTGAACATATAAAGAAAAAAAAGAGAGAGAGAAAATAACATCACAAGCAAAACCTGACATCAGCATCAGTTTATCAACTTATATCTAATTGGTTTTGAAGATAATTTATGAAAGGATGCCACATGACGTGAACTTAGAACCGGAGCTCCTTAAATTAAGTCTAATTTTTTCCAAACTCAGTAATTGTAACATTGTTTAAAAGAAGGGGGAAATTACTGTTTCCAATTAATCAAAATCAAGTAAAGGCAATACAGTCCAATTCACTTTATGACAAAGTGTTTTCACACACAGTACCAAAAATGGCAGTTAAAGGATTAGCAAAGACATCTTTACAAAATATTCTAGAATAATTTAAAAACTATGTGTGACCAAAAAACAGACAGACTAGGACATAGCCAAAACATCTGGGCTAATGTAGCAGGGGACTGCTTACATCTTGTACAGGTGGGGTCAACAGAGGGAAACATCTATGTACCACTTCAAATTGAATAAGGCTGTGTCTAGCACAAATAGAAGATCCATGAATTCAATCTATATAGCCTCGTTCCATTCCTCGTCCATCAGGCAGATATTAAGGTCCAGTTGCCAGGAATCTCTTTGTGCAGTTACAGAAGTGGATAATAATGATACAAGTTTTGTATATAAGCCAGAGCTGGTTCCTTTCTGGGTCATCAGGAAAAAGTTGATCCATAGGGTTTTTCTTTTTCCAAAGATAAGACATCTTATTTATCTTATCTTATTTAAATGAGCAAAAAAAAAGACTTCCAAATGTAAATCGGTATAGTTTATAAAAATTTAGGGAGCGTATTCATTTTAATTAAATTTTTGTTCCTACCAATCAATGAAATGGGGAGCTTGGACCATTTTTTAAGGGATATCCAAGCTCAGAGATATTTTTTTGATTTATAGGAAATAATTCACTCTTAAGAGAGGTTGAGTTTATACCCCAAAATGCGTCTGAAACACTCGAGTACAGTCATATCATGAGGGAGAGAGTTATGAGGATCTGCGATAAATAGAAGCAGGTCATCTGTACAGAGCAAAAGTTTGTGGTCTCTGTCCCCTCTTGATATACCCTGGATATCTGAGGTTGACCTCAGCAAAATGGCTAGAGGTTCAATAACCACTGCAAATATTATGGGGGATAGAGGGTGACCATGTCTAGTTCCCTAAAACAATGGAATTTCTCAGGATTTATTTTAATTAACATCATAAATGTCTTTACAGTCACTTTTGGTCAATTTAATGCAACCTTGCTGAATCAAAGTATTAATTTCTTTCAAAAAATTACAGTATTGTATGTAGTTTTACATTTCTAAAGGATTTTTTTCTCAAATTTAAATTTCGAAACATGATAGTTATATAAGACCTGGAGCAATAACATCAATATGTAGATATTTACTCTCTTTTTTCATTAGTAAAAAAATTAAATGTTAACATTTTTCTATAATTTCTCCAAACCAAAAATATTCCTCATGGACATCAGTCTTTCAAAGCATGAAATGCACAAAAGATGTTATAGAAAGAACTTGCCTAAGACAGTGGCAGTGAAGACAGATATAGAAGAAGGGATAAAAACTGAAAAGAAGAAATAGCCTTCGATAGAAAGAAGATGGCTCTTTTCGTCTGCTGCCAGGCACTAAGAGTGGATGATATTTTATGCCAATTAGCGTGTGACAGCGGGGCTCAGGGATGAGGGATGGGCCGCATGTGCCGCTCTCCCCTGCAGGGCGCAGCGTCAGCAGAGCAGAAAACACACTGAAACTAATCAAAGCACGAGAGCGATACAGACAGAGAGAGAAAGAGAGAGCATGTGAGCAAAGAGCGGGAGATTACTCTCATTTAGACAGGCGCTCATGCACCTGCTGCCATGGACGCAGGTGTGCCCATCCTGACACCACCCCCCACTTCTGTCACTCCACAGAGCCCTCTACTGTTTCCACGGAAACTCACCTCAGCCCTAGTGTAACACTATTGTGTCATTTTATTCGCCTCGATTCTCTATTTCCAGACAATTAAAAAAAGCTCATACGCTCCACTCCTTATTAATCTATTAATCACATCTTCAGCCCTGATCTAGATTTGTCACTTTTTAAGGGGTCTAAATGTGGTGCGTCAGGTGCAGTCGGACCAAACAATAAACAAAGGGAAAAAATTGGGCTACATGTGAAGAAAGTTTTAAAAGGTCATAAGTCCAAACAAATGATGCATGATCCTAAAATGGCTTGATTCAAAAAATAAACTTCTGCACACAAAAGTTTGTCTTGCTTCCATAAAAAGCAATGTACCAACACTTCAAGTCATTGACATTGTAGAAACCAGACCTTGTTTCTCAGGAAACATGTTTCATTGGTTCCTAAGTTTGCAAAATGTTCCCTTCACTGGGATTGTCATTCTGGAAGGAAGAATTCTCTCCAGCGATTCTAGATGTTTCGCTAAAATGCAGGGTAGCTGAGTAAGCTTTGCCACTGGCCGACTATTTTGCATATTTTGGCCGAAGTGGAGCTTTAGAGAAGGCTCTTTCTTGATGCCTGAAATTTGGACAGGCACTCTTTCACCAAGAGGCAGGCTGCCAAAGAGAACAATTATGCAAGCACTCTCTCTCACTCTTCATCTTTCTCTTGCTCTGGTGTGAATTAACTCTGAATCTCAAGTGCAACTTTTCAAAGAAGAACCCAACATTTGAATTTCATCAGGATTGAAAAAGTGTGTGTGGCTTGTAAAAGTACTCATGGAGAAGGACATCTTAAAAACACGAAATTTTAAGCGGCACAGACATGATTTGAAAATTGTAAATTTCTTCAGTTCATTTTAAATGTAAATATAAGAAATCCTGTAGACAGTACAATAAAGTCACCAGCTTTTTAGCATCATCTCATATGCATACAAGTCAAAAGCATGGAGAAATGCGACAATGATTTGCATGATCTTAAAAACCTTTTAAACAAAAGGCTTATTAAATATTTTACATTAGTTTGTTAGACAAATAAATTATGTATGCAATTTTATAACAAACTAATATTTGAACCATTTAAATGGATGAGCTGGGCGAGATGAGGAAAAGGTACATATACATGTGAACTTCTTCAATATTATTTAAAAAGCATCCCAGGATGCACCACTTGAAGAAAGACATCTGGGATATGACCTGTAATCTAAACTTTAAAGAATCTAAAATATAAGATAGTTTTGTTCACTACATAATTCCCATATTTCCATATGCGTTCTTTCATGGTTTTAATGATTTCACTATTGATAACGGTAAAATATTAATAACAAAATGTGAGCGGGTCAGAAGGATCTCACCTGTTCTCTTCCCCTGTCTATTCTCTCCAGCAGCAAGTCTCCATTCTGTCTCTCCTCCTCCAGCTCCATCTGTACTGCAGACAGACGGTCCTGTTGATAGATAAAAACACTTTGCACATTATAACAAATTCACATTATAATGTAGTCAATAGTTCAATAAAAAGAAGACATGTCTCTATTCGTGCTGCACCTCCAAGAGCTTGACTTGTCTGGTTTTGTCGTTTGAATGGGCTTTGGTCTCAGTCTCAACCTCTAGTTCAGAAACCTTCTGCTCCAGGTCCTTCACTCTCTGCAGCGCTTCATCTCTGTCTTTCTGACACTGCCGCAGATCCTCCTGCACACATTCCATCTGAAACACACAAACTCCGTCACATTCTAATCTCTGAGACTAACACTTTTACATCCAGTCGGATGGCTGTGAACAGGCCTAAGAAGAAAGATTTTTCACATTTTCAGAACTGATTTTAGGAGAAAACATAAAGAATTCTGTAGTGGATTTTGATTTAGTAAAAATGTATACAATACTCTTATTGGTATCTAAAAGCATAATTAAATTGGCCAACTAACATACAGAAGCTGTAACAAGATTAATGTTCAAAAATAGGGTTGAAAAGGCTAAGATTTTTACAAGCACTCTCTTATGCTCACCAAGGCTGCATTTATTTGACAAAAAAACAAAATGAATATTATGAAATATTACAATATTACAAGTAACCGTTTTCTATATTTTAAAATGTAATTTATTCCTGTGACAGTAAAGCTGTATTTTCAGCAGCCATTACTCCAGTTTTCAGTGTCACATCATCCTTAATAAATCATTCTGATATGCTGACTTGCTGCTTAAGTAGCAATGCTGAAAACAGTTGTGCTGCTTAATATTTTTGTGGAAGCCACATAACTTTTTTTTTCTGGGATTTTTTGATGAAACGAAGGTTTAAAAGAACAATGTTTATTTGAAATAGAAATCTTCTGTAACAGTAAATGTATTTAATGTCAGCTTTTCAATTTAATGCATCCTTGCTGAATAAAAGCACTAATTTATAGAAGTAGAAGATAATATATATATATTACTGACCCCAAACTTTTGAACCATAGTGTAAGTGATGAGGGAGTTATAATATATAATATTTTATATATCCTGCAACCCTACAGTGGACAAGCGGTGTGATAAAATTATGAAAAGATACTATATGTATGATTTAAAAAAAACATCTGCCATTGAATTTTGTCCCTCTAAACATCAATACCATTAAATTTGTCCTATGATATTCTTGCTGTGCTACATGTGTGAAATGAATCTCTTTCTTGAACATGACTTCAACATTTTGCTGTCCTGTTCCTGCAGTTACATTTTCGGCCACAAGATGCTGCCTTTGCCAAGAGTAACTCCTAAACATATGTACTCTTCAACACGAACAAATGATTTTGAGTTTTACGTGTAATTTTAAAGAGGAGATTGTGTAACAGATATTCAGGAAAGAAGGATAAAATGTGTTAATGTGTGTACTGCATGTAAGAAGCATAGAGCACGTTTTAATGGGTGTGATTTGGTTTAATAGAAGAGAGCAGAAGAGGTGTATCGCTCCAGAGGAAACAGCTGTGTGAGTGAGGTCATGATCTGTATGAGGAGAGTGTGTCAGAGAGGAGAACATGTGTAAGATGGAATTCTGGGAGGATGAGGAGTCAGTAGGTCATCGCTCAGACCCCACAGGAACACAGCATCCTTCTCTCCTTCACACACAGCTGCGCAGCGGAGGATGTCTCACTCCTCTCTCCCTTTTCTTCTTTTAACTGTTTGTTTTTCTTCGTATCTTTCTTCCTGACACTCTGTTCCCTTATCCGCTCATGAACAGATATTTCACAGGAAGCAGTGCAGAATTACAGTCAGTCAGTGAGTGCTAAAAGTGGGCCAGATTACACCCTCATTCTCAGCTCATAAAGTGTAAATGAGATTGGGGGGGATGGGTCCCGTCCCCACTATTCCACAGGACTGACCAATAATGCCTGATTCCCATATCAAACAATAACATTCTTCAAATGCCACAGTACTGACAAGGGTTAAAGCACATAACAGCAGAGGTCAAAGGTTAGTCCCACTTGGGGCTGCTGAGTATATAAACTAAAGCGTTGGAAGGGGACTGCGAATAAGAGCTGAAGTGATTGAAAAATCTGATCTGCCAAAAGAATGTCGGCCGATGATTAATGGCAATGAGGAACATTCCAGAGGTTTATTTAACACTGAGAGAGCTGAAATGCTGATATTCATCTCCATAGAGAAAGAGATCAACTGAATAACATAGAAGTTATGCAAATAATGTTTAACACGGCATTTGGCGGAGTTTACATTAACAAATATATCTCTAGCCAACTGTTATGCTTCTTCAGAAACACGTAGTACATAATTTTTAAGAAATGCAAGCTTCACTTTGGCTAGACACACTTCCCATATTTACAAGATTTTTTGTGCTGTTTGATAAATAATGCATCAACTCTGAGAATAAGGGCTTCTCTGTGTTTCACTTTCAAATGTTTACCTCAGATGATACTACCAATAAAATGTGATTTTCCTATCTGTATTCCAAGTTAAACAAACTGCATAATGGAACTTTTTTGGACAGTTATCATTGTAATTCCACAGTTTTGGACACATTTACGTGTTTTGTAGCACTAAGTATCAAAGGGTACACACCCATTCATACCAAGGATGATAACTATAAAGATAATTCAAAAAAATTTTCAAAATCATTCTAACTCTATGAGAATAGGGAAGTCCACACCTGTAATGATTTTACAATTGATAACAGCACAGAGAAACTATTGTTGGAATCACTTTCAGAACTTTTTCGTTTCAAGCTGATAAACAATAAATATAGTGATAACCAATCAGAACTTTAAAGAGCGCAAACAATTAAAGCGGCAGACAAAATAACTGCAGCGTGTGCTTAATAAACAGAATGTTATTGTGGGTTGATGTGGATGCTAACATAGTTATGGTTACAGTTTTATAGTTATTGTTCTTGGTGTGAGTGGGCCATAATAAAGCAGTTGCAGCTCAGACCAGCTGGTTCTTTTGTTTTTAGACTTGGCTTCAAGTTGGCAATTTTTTTTAAATTTTGTTGATATAACGGCCCTCCTCCACCCACCTCCTCCTGAAGGGTCTTGGCGGTAAGACGTGATTTCTCCAGCTCCAGTCCTCCTTCTCGCAGCTGTTTCTGCAGCTCTGCCATTTCCCTCCGGTTCTTCTCCTTGTACATGTCTATCTGCTCCTGCAGCTCCTGAGTCGAGCTCTGAGACGCCTCCACTATCTCATTCATCTATACAGATAGAAACAGATATTGAAAAACCAGTAGAACTGGGTTGGGGGGGGGGACTTGCCAATTCTTCAGACATTTATCAGCTTCAGCCCAGGTTTCTGTGTCTCAAATCACGCTAGTTAACCAGCTCAGGTTGTGCTCCTCAGTGAATTTGAAAGCATGTACTAAAAGCAAGATATCTTACTAAACTTAGTAATAAGCTTATTAGGACATGATTAAAAAAAAGCATCATATCACTCTGGTCTTTCTCACCTCCCGTTGCAGTTTCTCCATAGTCCGGTCCAGCAGCCTCCTCTCATCTTCAATCTCATTCTTGGTGTTTTTAAATTGCTCTTTCTGATTCCTCTCCTCCTTTAGTCGCTCCTGCAGCTCACGGTGCTCTTGAGTCAATTTGGTCAAGTTTCTCTATGGATGGGAAAGTGTCATTTAACACAGTAAAACATGACTTCCTTTAGGCCAATTATTGAAATAGTAAAGCTGCTCTGAATGATAGTTTTAAGACCGTGTGACCTAAATGAAACATAATATACATATCTGAAGCTGTAAAAACGACATTATCATTCAGGAACTTGACTGTTTCATCTCTAATTTAGACTTCTTTCAAAAACAACAGCTTACTAACCCAAAACTTTTAAACGATATACACAAAAATTAGTAGTAGTATACACAAAAGAACAAATTCATAGCTCAACCAAACACCAAACAAAAAGTCGGGTTTCCCAGGTCTCACCTGCACATCCTCTAGGCGAGTGCTAAGAGCCCGGTTTGCACGGGTCATTTCCTCTTCCTCTTCCCTGACCTCAGCAAGAGACTCCTCCAACTGCCTTTTCTCTTTCTAGTAACAAACAAACACATTATATATGTTTTACATCTCTGTTTCTGCATTTCTAGACACAGATTAAGCCTTTTCCCCAGGATAAAGGGATTCAGTGCCCATTAGGACAGGACAATCTTAATCTTCGTCTGGGGAAACTGCCTCATGTTGATGTAATCATTAGAATGTAATATTAAACTAAGCGGCAGAAGATCTCAGCACATGAGAAGTTCATGTGACGTTTGCCTTAGGGTTGTCAGTATAAATCTAAGTGTGTTTCTTTTTCACACAATCAAAGAGAGGGCTGAAGGTACAGTACCTCCAGACGGACAGCTCGCTCCCCGAGCCTGTTCTCCAGCAGCTTGGCTTCATCAATGATGCGGTTGAGTTTGGCCACCTCATTCTCCAGCTCCTGTGCCCTCTTGCGCAGTCTCTCCAGCTCCTGAGACAGACGGCCTGCCTGGCCCTCGGATGCCTTCCGTGCTGCCTCCACTTCTTCCTTCTCCTTACTGGCTGTAACATTGTTCTAGAGAGAGAGAGGACAAAACAGAAATACGCAAAGTTATCTTGTAAATTTATAGAATTAAATATAAATCTTTTGTAACATTACAAATGTCTTTTCTGTCACTTTTAATCAATTTATTGTGTCCTTGCTAAATAAAATTAATTTCTTTAACAAAATCCTAAAATTCTAAAACCACAATCTTTTGAACAGTAGTGTATATGTAATATTTCCACATTGAGCCGTCACAATGACAATTTGATCAAAAAAAATGGGAAAGAAAAAGAAAATCCAGTCATTGTTTATGTGCACTGTTTTTTCACAATATGTGATACAATATGTAATGTTTAAAAAAATATGAAATAACCCAATTGTCATGGGTCAGTATATATTTATTTACAAAAATAATGCAAAATACAGTTATACCAGTTATAAATATTTAGATTATCAGTTTACCTTCTAGTGAATTTATGAATATTAGAAGGTGGTTTAAAGTAAAATTTTAGACTGTAGTGCTGGAGTTGGAGTACACGTCAATGAACTCCTACCACAATGTGTATAATGGAAAAGTGAGTGTGGGACAATAGGCCTCTGACCTTTGACATCCCCTTAAATGATGTGGGCCAATATAAATGCAGTGAATCAGAGGCAACACTTTATTAGCGCCGTCCATTTAGAGTCAGCTAAGCATGTCTCCTTCAGGTTCTCAATGACTCAACCTGACGAGTTATTCAGTTTCCTGATTCTTTAAGCCTTGGATGAGTTACAGGTTCAGCAGCTGTCTCAGAACGTGAGCAAATTCCTTAATTAGTCTGTGCTCTGTTGGTGGCTGCCTCTTTGTCTGGTTTGGGCTTTTGCTCAACCAGTATTACAGACTGCTCGTCGTTCTTCTTTGCCAAGTTTTACAAATAAGCGAGACTGTCCTGTAGAGCTTCTGTACATGTAAAATACATGTGTCATTACAAACTCATTCTGCTATTTAGACAGCTACGGACAAGGACACCTAAAAAACACATACAGAACTCCTTGTTAGGTTTTCAGCTAACAAACTGAGACAGCTGTCATGCAACGAAGGACTCTTTATCTTGCTGATGACAACTCAATGATTACACACAACACGGATGGCCCCAGAACTGGATGAGCAGGTAATTCGTTTGCTATGCATGAGGGAATGTTGCCTAACTGGTTTAACCATCCACTGTGAGCTACTGTGGACAATTTATAGCTAAACGAAAAGCTACTACTGAGAAAAATTTATTCTGTCTGATAAATGCTAGCTGTAGTCGACAGTATATTTTCTGCAAATTTCTAAAGTGCATTTTAAAATTCACAGAACTAAATGCCTTAGATCAGGATTACAGGTAACAGGTAAGACTGTTTAGATCTAAAAAAAACCTGTGAAATACCCTGAGATCAACGAACATCTGGAATTATGACACACAGCTCTTTGTGTGTGTGTTTTAAAGTCATCCTAAGCCTAACAAAGCATTGACTTTGACTGGGGTGGATTTATGCCAGTTCTGCTTGCAGTTCAAAGTCCTGACGCCCCTCTATGAATCTCTCCCTCTCTCAGTAATGCTTTACTCATTAACCACAACACCACCCCAAAATAACCACGGCCATCCGCCCCAAAACAAACCCTAACATCTGTTATGCCACACCACCCCTAAACTACAGCAGCCAGGAGGTCCCTCGCTAATATGTACCTAGCAAAAGACAACATACTCTATAGCTGCAAAACTAGCATAGAAGATAACAAAGGTCAACAAAGTTTAGTGAGGAAATTGTAAATATCACTGCTTTTGTCTTGAGAAAAACTACGGCATCACATGAGTCATCTTATCATGATGTCTGTGTCCTTCAGAGAAGGTTACAATGGTTTTGTTGCAATATCCTTTTCCTTTTACTTGGAGTGAGCAATTTTAGCACTGATAAACTACAGGACATGGGTATGGTCCTGAGAAACTGTTGCATTGGGGAAACTGATGAAACTCTTGTTTGTATTTAACGAACATTCACACATTCTCTTTCCCTCCATGCCCCAGTTCCCGCAGTCAGGTCTTTGAAGAACAGAAAGAGAGAGAAAGGAAAGGGCCAAGCGGAGCAATGTTTCTGTGCTTCTTTTCTTGACAGAGGCATTACAAAGACTCTGAGAGATTTGAGAAAGCAGTGTGCTCTGAATGGTTCTCAAGCCTGCTCAGGCTGTTAATGTATAGTTGGGCATTAACCAGCATTGTGAGAGAGTTTAAAAAGCTCAAGCATAACAATGGCAGGAGAAACACAATCAGTTCATGAACTCCAAGCAAAGACACAGAGTGTCCTCATGCTTTGCGGTGCTAAATCTTCCCAGCATCGTTTATTGCCTTAACCATCAGTGAAACTAATAAACCTGCCTAATGCCATCCCAAATTCACCATGATTTTCTCCTTCACATGCATTACAGTTTTTCCAAAGAGCTAAACCTCTCTAATCCGTTCTAAAATCATTCAGGTTTACATGTCAAATCTGTAATCTGAAGGGGTACAACATAATCTTAAATCCGTCCAGAAATTTAATCACAGGTCAACCCCGACTGTCATCGTCACACCGTTTATGCATATACTGCTCTGGAGGCAATGTCATTTCTCTTACACTCACAATTAATGTAATTATATATACTGTAATTCTATAAATAAATATTAAAATAAATCAAAAAGTTCAATTAGTAGAAATTGGAAGAAAAAGTTATGTATCTACTGGCCTTGTACACCAATAATATTTAAAG
The DNA here is from genome assembly GCF_018340385.1 of Cyprinus carpio. NCBI lineage: Eukaryota > Metazoa > Chordata > Actinopteri > Cypriniformes > Cyprinidae > Cyprinus > Cyprinus carpio. The sequence continues at coordinate 29,235,791 of NC_056578.1, read as the reverse complement.
ACCTGCTAACTGTTTAAATGTATTAATTATTTTTTGCAGATTCAAAAAAAAAAAAAATGCAGTGTTTCATTGTCCTGTCCATGATTACTGCATTGATACTTAACTTGTGCCTCAGCATGCGTAAGCAGTGAATTCATTCACATTATATTCAGAATGTGCAAAATTACAGGAAATCCTGCTTTCCTTGTGTCCAAAATTCAGCTCTGTTTTTACCTCAAAGAAAACAACCAAGCTTGTGTGCTCACCGCGAGAGCCAAGACCAATTAGTTATCTATTCCGATGGTCAACTTCTCAATGTGACCTCTGTTTACATGCCAGACGCTTTTCTCAATAAAAGCGCTGTGACTCGACAGAAAGATAAGAATACTGGAGAGCGTGGGACAGTTGTTACTTTTAAAAGTAATGCCTTACAATATTGCGTTACTCCCTAAAAAAGTAACTAAATACGTTACTTAGTTACTTTTTATGGAAAGTAATGTGTTACATTACTTTTGCGTTACTTTCACGTTACTTTTTAAGTATGAGCAGGGCTTGATTGTTTTTTAATATAAGAAGTTCTATTTATAGCAAATGTAAAAGCCCTTTCACACCAAAAAGTGTAATGAATAAACCTCAGGCTGAAGGGAAAAGTAAATTCACGTCTGTACAGTAGAACACAGGAGAAGAAGGTTCAACACTCTTCAGCAATAAAAAAAAAAAACAATGAAGCACAATTGTTAGTTTATCTAAAGTCATTTTTGATTATTAGTATGGTTGAACTGGATCATTAAAGGTCAGCAGCAAAGACACTGTTAATAAAATGGGAATAGATACGTTTGTGTTATTTAATATATTTAGTTATTGCAGGTTTGCGTCATATTCTGAGTTTGCATTTCACTGTTTTTGATTAATTTTGATGAATACTAAATCTGTTTTGTTTTTTGTTTTTTTGTGAGTGGGATGAATTAATGCACATTCACTTTTAGTCTAGAACTACAGTAACATCATGTTCACACAGCGCACACAACGCCTCCATACTTCCGATTTCTCCCAATATGGGAACAGGAGGCTTGTCAGTCAAAAAATGGGAATACAAAGTAACTGGCGTTACTTTTTTGAAAAAGTAACTCAGATATTTTCTTGTAAATTAAAAAGTAATGCGTTACTTTACTAGTTACTTGAAAAAAGTAATCTGATTACGTAACTCGCGTTACTTGTAATGCATTACCCCCAACACTGTACACAACCATAGAAACATAAGAGACAGGTCATCCAAGGTACTTGCAACTTTATCAGCCAAGCAGAAAGTGTTCAGCCTTTGAATACCACTCCAGCTCCAAACAACACCGGGTCTATTTCTGCATCCCGGTGGTATATGTTACAATAGCTTCGCTCCTAAACAAAGAGCACAACGACACAAATGTGCCGAAGCAGGATGAAATACTAAGGATAGCCGAGAGGTGCTTAATGTGGAAATGAAAAAGCGCTGCTTGAAAAGCACTGACTTTTTTCCAGCTGCAGAAGATGTCTGTAATAACCTCCTCTTCAGGGAAGGATAGAAGAAAACATTTTGTGTGAATGAAGAAGGTACTGTAAATGGCAAGCAGGGGTTAAAATGCACACAGATTTCAAACACAGAGATGTCGCAAAGAGCAAATGAAATCTTGTGCATGTCTTCCCCAAATTTTATGACCAAGCAGTTGTAGAGCCGTACCCTGTTCGTAACGTTTTAAATCTTAGGACACATTACACTACAAATGCAATCACATTCATTTCTGGTGATCAGATCCCAAAGCTTTTTGGGATTTTTTACTATCGCCCCACATCTTAATATGGAACATGGGAACAGTGATGCAGCAGATTTCATGGGTCACATAATGCAAAACTGGCAGATGTGACTTATCCAGATAATATCTCACAAGACTGATGTTAAAACCAGGTGCAACAAGGGCTTTTGTTGATTTCCTTCAGTTTCTATGTACTCTTCATATATACATATTTTAAGATTTATATTCTTTATTGTAAGCTACTCGAAGTTTGTAGTTGGAAAGATTTTTTAAGCAATAATTACTTTTCCTTAGAAAGTTTTTTTTTTAAAATAAATGATTTCTGAAAGATCAGGTAACAATGACACTGGGATAAATAGCTGTTGAAAATTCATCTTTGCCATTACAGGAATCAATTATATTTTAATATATTTTAAAATTTAAAGTGTACTAATATTAAACAAGATTACGGTTTTACTGTATTTTATATAGATAAATGCAAACTTGGTGAACATTTAAAAAAATAAAAATAAATAACTGACCCCAAACCTTTCAACTGTTGTGTAAATAAATAAATAAATAAACCATGTAACTATGAGTCTACAGCAGAAATGAGAAGCAGGATGGGCAAATAACTTTCCCAGCCACACTTGACACTGACATGAGCCTGGGTGTGATTGTAACTTAAAGCAACTCATCACTTGTTTTCTATACACAAAGACGCATGCCACTACCTTAAACGAACATAACAAATGTAACTGTCATTATGTTTTTGAAAGCACAGCCAAGATGTTTGGACTCAATTGGAGCCTGGGCTTAATCCTTAGCTTTGTGCTTCTGTGTTTAATCACATAAAGGCGGGAGCTCAGAGAGTCGGACCCCCTCTGCTGAGCTCATGGTGGGAGTTTTGTAGGGTTTCAGGGCGCTACACTTCATCTGACAGCAGGGGACTTTGGCTCTGTGGGACAGCGAGAACAATGGCAGAAGAATCCAGGCCAAAACTGGAGTGAGTTCAGCCTGTAGTGAGGACCCTGCCATGGCCTAGTTATATGCCAAGTATGCGTCACGCATGAGGGCTGCTGTTTATATGTAGACTATGAACTGTCACAGTAATCGCTTACAATCATTGTCACTGTCCATCAAGACACTGTAAGGGTAACAACTGAGCTTTTTTCTATTAGGTTGAAGGGTGAGATGTAGATGTACATAATCTCTTTAAAGCTTCTATTTGTTTCATATTGCTGTTCGTCACTGTATTTCTTCTTTTATTTTCAATGTTACACATCCCTCTGTCCCTCTATCGCCTCATACACTTCCCCTCTTCCCACTCAGGCATCCAGCTGAATCAGCACAGAGCAGGCCCGAACAGTTTGCTATCATCAGCTGAGGAAACACACCACGTCCTGTGAGACTGTCGGCTCCCCAAACAGCCCCAAGGCGACCGTTAGAGCTCTATATCAGCCACAGCCCACAAAACAAACAAATACAGCACAGTAACGGTGCTGCACTCAAATACACCAGAAGCTACACATCCTGATGCCAACAACCAGTGTGAGATCTGTTTTGTATTTCCAGTAGTGGTTAATTGATATGAGTTGCTCATATGAGTGGCTGTACGGTAGACCACTGAGACAACTGTGATATTTTTTACATTTACCTTCAGAACTTACACTACTTTTTTTTTTTGAGAAATTAATATTTTTATTCAGCAAAGACAGATTAAAGGGAAAGTTCAGCCAAAAAAATGAAAATTCTGTCATTAATTATCTTTCTGGGCCTTGAAGGTGTCAGTTACGTTGCTGTCTATGCAGGGTCATAAAGCTCTTGAATTTCATCAGAAATATCTTCATTTGTGTTCTGAAGAGGAACGAAGCTCTTATGGGTTTGGAACAACATCAGGGTGAGTAATTATGACAGAATTATCATTTTTGAGTGAACTAAAACTTTTAATTCAGTTCTTTTGAACTTACTTTTCATCAAATAATCCTGAGAACATATAATCACTGAGAGAAAAATATTAAACAACACAACTGTTTTCAACATTGATAATAATAAGAAATGTTTATTGAGCACCAAAACGATTTCTGAAGGATCATGTGACACTGAAGACTGGAGTAATGGATGCTGAAAATTCAGCTTCGCCAACACAGGAAAAATAATTACATTTTAAATTCTATCAAAATAGAAGACATTTTAAAAACTATTTTAAATTTGAATAATGGTAATTCACAATATTACAGTTTTTATTGATTTTTAATCAAATACAAAAACATTGAAATCATAATTACTTAAATATTATAATCTTACTGACTCCAAACTTTTGAAAGGCAGCGTACAGACTAATAACTAGCATCTTTAAATATTAGAAATATTTAAATGCACCTTAAGTAAACAATAGCATAATTATGATTTAGTGTCTCTCATTATACACCTATTCAAAACTAATTGTAATTATTATGCTCCATTATGCTAAACATACTAACCCACTGTATCTCAATAGATATAATATAACATGATATAATCAAATTGCTTTAAGTTCACCCAATAGTTTTTTGTTTCTGGTACAGTTAGGTATAATATGTTTGAAGTCAAAATTAGCTCATCAACTGGATACTTTGATGAAATAAAATGTTCATTATGGATATGATTGTTTGTTTTTTTATATGGACATTTTTATTTAATAAATAGCAATACAATTGCTAATGAAATTATTTTATATCTATCACTTGTGAACTTTTAATTTGAAAACGTAGAGATATAATACAACTTTATTGACAGTAAATGAGATGTACATAAAACAGCTGAAAAAAAATGAATAAACACATTTACGTACAATAATAATAAAAAAAAAAAATGAGTTTGAAACTAATACGGCAGAGGTGAAACTTTTTGACATGTCGACTGAAATTAATGGAATAGTCTCAAAATGAAAATAACTGGCTGATATAACGGTCCATAACTGACTTGAGTCATAATAGTTAGGGTCTGGTTTTTGTAAAATAATCCAGTTCCGAATAAGAAAATAGAGAAATCTATTGGAGCAGGGAGAGAATCCCTTCACAAGGACGCCTAACCGTTGAGAATCAGGAACCTCTTGCTGAGAGGGGGGGACTGTGAACCCCAACTTCCCTTTCTGTTCCCCCTCCTGCTATTAGGGCAGAGCAATACCTTTATATGCAACCGTACAAACAGACAGAAACAAACACCACATTGCATCTACATTACCGGAAATATCCACATAAGGTGTACTCGGAAACCTGGTATCATTAATCTGGACTAATGCAAACTTTAGAGAATACCTCATGGGGGAAAAAAAACAAACAAATCAAACTACATTTTTTGTACAGACCTCTCCCCAATGTGTCATCTGTAAGACCCCTTATCTGCACAGTGACCCACTTATTGGCCATGTGCAATTCCCCCAGCCATTTGCATATGAAACAAACCCATCATTCATTTTCAAAAAAGAGAGAGAGACCAGCTAACCACCCCATCAGAGCCTCATTAGATTAGTGATGGCCTGCCACTGCAATTAAGCAGCGCTAAACTCCATTTAGTGCTTCACCCTTCAGTGTTCCTCCACATGGGACCTTCCTATCAACACTAACACCACGTGCACGGCAATACTCGCTGAGCCTGATGGCTTGGTCGCTCGCTAAAATATCCACAAAGCCAATGTCCATAATCTGTCTCTCTGTCCGCTTCTCAAAGATCCAAGGATAAAACCAACCACAATTCTCCCAACATGCAGCTATTTCGAAAAGAAACACAGTGAGTTCTGCAGCAGGTTTATTGTGGCACTGGACCAAGACACTTTTTTTACTCTTTTAAAAAACAACTAAACTGAGACAACAATGGCTTCCTCTGGACAGGAATTTCCTTTGTTGCAAAAAGGAAGTGAGCTAAGAAGCAGGCTAAAGGAGTTCCACCCACCCATGGACACCAATCTGTCCTCAGACTACCTCTTTCACTCTTTCTCTTCCTGTTTGTTCTATTCCGTAGCTCTATACGCCTTTCATGCTACTCTTACTGTATGTGTCTTTTCAGTATTTGGGGATTTTGTCATCTGTTTTGCCCTCATCTGAATAAAATCATCATGATCAACTACTGCAATTTGCTAGGAAATCACTTTTTATGGAAACTGATGACAAGGCTGAAGGTGAAAGTAGTCCCATACTTTTTCAAAACACGTAATCATAATTTAAATATTGAGACAATCTTTGTTTAACTGTATATATCATTTGAAAATTAGTAAATGTGTGTGTCTTAATGCTAAATCTGCATAAAAATACTTTAAACCTCACATTTCCTTTGTTACATGGCACTTCCAGTGAGGACAGGAAATGATAGGGAAATAGAGCGGGAATGGGTTCAGGAAATGTTTACATGGTTCCTAACATCAAACAGGCCTCTGTTGCTACACATTTATTTGTGAGTTGTTTTGGTTAAAAACATAAAAAGGCAGATATAAATCACCTGTTTAGCTTCCTCCACAGCCATCTGCAGCTTACGGATCTCCTTTTCATACTGTTCCCTAAGTTTATCCACCTCCTGATCGTGAGTTGCTACCTCCTCTTTCAGAGCTCCTTTGAGAGCGGTCAGCTCCCTCTCACGCCTCCTCAGCAGCTCCTCCTGCTCCTCTTTGGCTAGAAGCAGCTCCTGGAGGTCTAGCTTCAGTTGCATAAAGTCCTAGAGAGGACAGGATAATGTTAGAGTTTCTGCCATCAGTTTCAAGTCTTAATTAGTTTGAATATGCAAATGCTGGATCTGTCATGCTACAGATTACTGATGTATAAAATTTGCATGGGAAATATTCAGCTTTCCATGAAATTTTATGCGCCTCAATAGAAGTTAGACTATTGTTCAAATGTTTGGGATGGTTTTGAAAGAAATCTGTTATTCTTACCAATGGTGCATTTATTAGATCAAAAATACAGTAAAAAAAATATTAGTACACATTAATATATTGGTTTTCTATGTAGACATATTTTATTCCTGTGACGGCAAAGCTGAATTTTCAGCAGTCATTATTTCTCCGGTTTTCAGTGTCACATGATCCTTCAGAAATCATTATAATGATTTGGTCATTCCAAGAAACATTTCTTATTATTATCAATGTTCAAAACAGTTGTGCTGTATTTTTGTGAAAACTGATTCATTTTTTTTTCAGGATCCTCTGATGAATTGCAAATTCAAAAAACAGCATTTATTTGAACTATAAATCTTTTGTAACATTAGAAATGTCTTTAATGTCACTTTTGTTCCATTTAATATGTCCTTCATAATGAATAAAAGTATTAATAATGTACCTCCATCATGGCCTCTTTGTCTGTGCTGTCTGTTTGAGACTGTTTGGCTCCATCCAGCTCATCGTGCATCTCTGAGAGCTGGTCTTGCAAGTCTCGGATCTCAGTCTGGTACTGCTCTTTCTCCATCTTCACCTGGTAGAGTCTGACATACACACAAATACACTCAGAATACCTGCCTTCTGAAGAGACAGACATGCCTGTTAATCTGCTGAGTTCATGGCCATATAAACCCCTGCCAATTCAAACCGTGGTGTCTCAGAGGATAATTTCCACTTTATTTTGACAACCTTAGATAGAGGCAGGATGGAGAAATCCCAGAAACTTGCATATATGAGGGTAGTGTAGATTTTCACAGCGTTAGGAGGATTCACATCAGGGCCAACACCAACACAGGGTCAACACTTGTAAGTTTTACTTTTGCTTCAAAATTCACAGAGAACAAATAGACAGCAAATAAGCATAAGCAGGGCCAGGCAGACATGAATCAGCATCTTCTGCATTGAATTCGGGGGCAAAATCTGCAGAATGGATTTAAATCTAGTAAATTGTGCAAGCTAAAAGAGCTCTTAACTGAATTTTGTCAATTACAGGTGTTCCATTTTTGCTGAATTTTCTAAATGCACAGATTCTGTGAGACAGCGTCTTACTCCTCCACTGTAGTGCGTAGGTCAGCCTCTGTTTTACTAAGCTTGTCCCGCAGTCTGCTGCACTCGGCTTGACTCTGGTCCAGCTCTCTCCTCAAGTCCTTCACTCCCGCTCCCACCTTCAGCTGAGTCTCGTTCAGATCACTGCACTTCTACAGGGAAAGACATAATAAGAAATGACAGTAAGGACAGGAAATGAAAAAAAAAATCATTGACTGTTTGAGACACTGGGCATCTTTTTTTGGATTTAAGGCACAGTCTTTAAAAGCAGCCAGTAATTGGTTAATTTAATTATAGATCTTAAGGAGTGATAGGAGTGGGATTTTCAGTCAACATGGAAGCTTCTAACAGACTGACTAAACCGACAGAGCAGGGGTCCAAGGTACAGTTGACGAGTTATTAAGGGAGTAGAGGTATTAGTGGAGAGAGAAGGTTTCGCTGTTACCTTGCTTTCATCCTCAAGCTGTTTCTTAAGATCAGCAATTTCTTTTTCCAGTTCTGCTTTCTGCTCCTGAAGGGCTCTAGCCTGGGCTGCAGGGTCTGGAGACTGAAAGAGAAACGTTTATATGCAACAGAGCTCTTTTCAGGTGCTATATTACAGAGATTTGATACAGATTCACATCCAAACAGAGCATAAACAGCAAGTTCTCAAAAATCAGACATTTTTCAAACGATGGGAATTTGTAATGCTTATTCACTGTAAACTGGTCTTTGCATATACAATATTTCATGATTTTTTAGGTGTGAGTGTTAAAAACAAAAATATATAATATTTTTAAATAATATCAGTAAAAAAGACTGGTCTGATTTTACTTGCATATTAAACATTAGCCAGGACTATGCTGTTTGCGGAGTAAATAACCTCCACAGCCTTTATACTTTCTCCAAGAGATAGACTAAGTCTCTCTTATAAGAGGCTCACAGTCTTAGCTGTTTGTTGAACCCAATTACAATGCCACAACAACGGCTCACTTTGTTGTCATCTTGCACGTTCCCAGCGGCCCGTGACTTCAAGGTCTGGATTTTTTCAAACACCAGGTTGACCTTTCTCTTGGTAGTGTCATCGTTATCGTTGCTCCTGCAAAACATGACACAAGTGCTCATAATTCATTCAGATGGTTTGAGAGTCCTTTTCTCTGAGCCAACATGTGTGTTGATAGTGTGAGTGTGTGTGTGTGTGTGTGTGTCTGTGTGAGTGACTGGATTGGAGTATAATCCCTGATATTTGCCTGTGGAGAGTACAGAGTACTCAGGCTTTGATGTGTCACCTTATGACCAGTCCACCCTAATTACTGCCTTCTTTTAAGTCACATGTCTTGGAGTGTGTGTCTGAGCAGGGAAAACATGCGGATACCCGCATGTTCCCAGGGCGCTCAAGTGATGCATCAGGGAAAAGCACAGAACATTGGGTTGCTGCCATGCATATACAGACTAAGCGTATCATTACATTTCACAAAGAGAGAGATGAAACCAACAGATCAGCACCGCCTCTCCTTCAAACACACACACCTCCCACAGAGTGGACTGTAATTAACGGTTTCATGACGTAAGCTGCTGTCGCCAGCAGACGTGTCATGTCACAACACTGCTGACAATATTTTTTCTCCTAATTACAGCTATCACAACCTTAACCTGATTCATATACGGCACGCGCCATTGAATGGTAACTAACTACTACCTCAGGACAAGATTTGCCTGCAGGGCTGGTTAATAAAATTGCAACTGACCAGAAGATATCTGATCCTAGATATGCAAGGCTTCATAGGGTTCATGGACACTGGTGTATAATCCGCTCTGCTCACCTCCCTCCAGGAAACATAAGGAAAGCAGAGAGGGTGGAAATTTGGGTGGAAATGTAGTCCTAGTAAAATAAAAGATTTGAGTTGTTGGCAGTGAGCTACTGTAAAAGTCTGGAACATCTAACAAGCAGTTTTCTTGAAAGTTTATCATAATAAATATGAAGAGGAAAATTAAGAAGCTGTTCTTTCATTAAAAGGGTGTGGAAGACAGAAGTGTGGGAGTTAGAATTGTGAGTGGATGATTCGATTGTACACAAATGAAGAAAAAATGTAGGGGAGGTCAAATTCTTGTAGTGTTATCATTATGTGTCAGACTATGGAAACTACCTTAAATTCCAAGAAAAATATCACTTCTCAGAAAAAAAAAAGAGTGAACACTATTGAGTAGGAAACAACCATAGACCAATAAGGACACAATTGTAACATTTATAATTTGTCAAAAACTTTTAAGTTGTGTGGTGAAACCAAAATGCATCAGAAATGGAAATTATACCATATAGAGGAGCCCTGCAGACCTTCATGACTGTTTGTTTAGGCCAATAATAATAATAATAATAATAATATGATTATATATATATAACTAGTAAAAAATAAATAAATGTTTTTGAAAGTTATTATAAATATGCGAGCATTAAAACTAAACTTCTTTAGAAAATGGTATATGCATATATTATAGGTTTTTAAAAGGGTTCTCCCTTTTCCTTTTCTCATTTGTCGTTGACTCATTTGTCGTTGACCAATTAATAAATATTCTAAGTTAATGTTTTTGACAAAAAAAAAATATTTTGAATTTGTTGATATGTTTAACAAATCCATATAAAACTATTTGGAAAGTGCACCCACCCATCTTTGAGGTAACTGAATAATATCTGCTTGGCAGTCTCTTCATTTGTTTGTTGTGAAAGCTCTTCTTGACCTTTCAGAAGATCAGGTGTCACCTGAGCAAAAAGATAAAAAAAGAAAAGAGATACATGTCATGATATGTATACATGCATAAAGCAAATTACTGGTCCCCCCATAATGGTGGTAAATATATGATGAGTGCCTTATTCTGTGTAAGAAGCCACACCATCTCACAGAAGGATTTACTTCAAACACTCGACTGACGTTATGAAGTGAGTTTGAAATAAAAACATGTTATTAAATGCAGTAGCCTCTCACTGCAGAACACAAGATCCAGGGGGTGTGGTTGGATCCACATCTAGGGGGTGGAGATTGGTAGGTTTAAGGGTGGAGATGGGTGGGTTTAGGGATCATGGGGTGGAGACAGGTAGGTTTAGGTATATGTAAGGTGGGAGGAGTTGGATCTAAATCCAACCACGCCCCCTGGATCTTGTGCTCGGCAGTGAGGGCCATCTCATTAAATGTGGTATTTTCACGTGCTTTCAGATGGAACAGCATTTACTACACAGAGCCATAGTTCTCTGACACACTACGCAAACAGCTTTCATTATCGCAGAACGATTTCTTTGAAAGCATGTGATTGAGATTTACTACTGATTACAGAACCGGCTTAACTGACAAGATGTGCATGACAATCACATTTGATTAATCGTGCAGCCCTAAGAATGAGGAAGACAATGTGTTCTTACCTGAGCATCCACTTCAGTGCTTGATGTTTTACCATTGACAGTGGGACGAGAAATTGATCCCATTTTCACACTTGAAAGGCACTTCATACTCTGTGATGGTTTGGCCTCTTCATTTTTCTTCTCTACAGGTGCTACAGAGGGACGACTCTGGGGATTCTTGTACCCTAAAATAGCAGCTGAAGAGTTGGAGACTGTGCCCTGGGGAGAGCCTGGAGCACTTTTAACTTGTGTCGTGTTTCTTAGGTTTATTCTGGGTCCAGCAGTGGAAGTTGGTGACATGGGGGAAGTCTTCACTCCAGCAGCCTTCTGCAGGAGCAGAGATGGGCGAAGGACATGCTCTGTAGACCTGCCTCGATTCCGGCTAACTTCATCCAAGTAGTCAGAGTCACCCCCAAGACTGAATGGCAAGGCGCTATCAACACTACGGGAACGCTTGCGGTCTTCTGGGTTAAGTCGATTCCTCCGCCCTGAGCGACCCCTGCGTTGTTGAGTCTCTTTACTGTCAAACTTCTTGATGAGCTCATCCACACCTGGGATGGAATCAGTATCAATGTCACGCCCTGTGCCAGGCAGGAAAGGTATGTAGCGCCGGTTTCCATGACGGTTGATAGTCTCTGCATAAAGCTGGTCCAACTGGTCTTCCATGGTTGGTGTCATGGAACCCATAGAGGAATTTCGGGAGGAGGAGGACTGTAGCACAGGGCCACTGGAGTCAGTACGGCGCAAGGGCAACACATCTGGTTCACGTCGACTTCGTTCCAAACTGGAGTTTGCACTACTCACTGAACTGGAAGGTCTAGAAGAGGCCTTGGTTTGGTCACTGAGGTTGCTGGCTATTGTAGATGGCTGAGAAATTGGGAGGCGTTGTGAAGGCTGAGTCCGTGTCTGGTAGAGCACTGGAGTCTTAAATGGTGGCTTAACCTGAGTTTGTGCTTGAACAGGGGGTTTCACCTGAGGCTGTGCCAGATCATGGTCTTTGGTTGGACCTGTTTGAGGTTGTACATTGAATGGGAGTGTCTGGGGACGAACCTGAGGTTGAGCGTGTCCAGTGTCATCTGGTAAAGATGGTTCTGGAACTTGGCTGGAGGATCTGGCTTGGCTCACAACTGGGGAGTCTGCTCTGGGTAGGGACCCTGGATAGGGATTTCGATTCTCAACTGAAGGCAGACTTTGAAAGCTATCAAGAGTATTGCTCTCAGGATCATATGGCTTAAGAATCTCTGGATGCTTTTGGAAGTTTAAAAGACTGGACTGCTTCTTAGGATCAGAAGTCCCATTGTGAGGACCTCCATGGAGCTTTGGAGACATAACGTCCATATATGGGCCTTCAGAAAGATTCTTCCTAGATCCTTTGAAATCATATTCATCATAATTGAATGGGCTTTCAGAATCCATATGTCCATTATCGTTTTGTGGCACTGCATAGGGGTTCGGTCCTCTGTCCTGGTTATTGAGGACCACATAGGGGTGTCCATCTATTCCTTGAACTCTGATACTGAGTCCATAAGTACCATTGCTCTGGCCTCTTGAGCGGGAAGGCTGCATATAGTCTTGTGATAGTCCAGTGTTTGGCATGCCACTAACTCTATAAGACTCCATCAGAAACACTGAACGAAGCAACCAAATATCTCTCTGTGGAGCAGCTCACCTCTGCAAACAAAGCAATAATCTCATTATTACACAAGTAGTTTGTGATGCTAAAAGTATCTTTGCATGTTAAAAATTACACAAGATGGTCTGGCACCATTTGATTATGCCATATAGTTTATCTTTTTCAGACTCAGAGTAAGATAATTGTACAAAATTTATGTATCAAGGCTTTTTAGAACCCAAATCAAAGTCAAAGTAAAGCTTTTAGTATAATCCTCCACCACAAACAAAGGTTGTTTGGACAAAACAGGACCTTGCTCGCGAGGCTTTGAAACATATCCATTGCTTGGATATGAAATTTATTCTGAGACAAACATTGACACAGGCACATGCCATAGTCTTTGTAGTTTTTCCAAGGAACTTGAGTTAGATGACGCCTTATAGTCTCTGATGTCATTACAAACAGTGCAACGATGACCGCTAACTTCATAAGAGCATGCCAAGCATGCAGAAAATTAAGTAATTTCAAATTAAGCCACTTTCAGACAGGTCTCAGGCTTTATAATCTCAATAACATTGACATTGCTGACTAAAGCTAACAGGGAGTGCAATGTGGGTTATATCTCAACAAAAACAAACGCTGGCAAAAAAATTAATTAAAAGTAAATGATGTCACTGCACAGTATGGGGGCTGTGTATGAAAGATAAGCGAAGTGGGGAAAAAACAGATGAAGTCAGATTTATTATTCAATTTTCTTGAAACAGCTGGTGACTAAATTGTTCATCAACAGCTTATATCTTTTATGGAAATAAAACAAAGTACAGCAATGAAGACATTTTCATGTAATTTGGTTCTCTGAGTACAACTTATTCAAAATGCTGACAATTTTGACTGCAAACATTTAAAAACACGCAGTTGCACTCCTACTGTGCTCATCAGTATCATCACGTCCAAAGAATTTCAGTGACATACGCAATGAACAACAGTATTGTGCCACAGGAATGGCAGGACACAAAGCTGCAAAAATATCACCCTATTACAGGCATCACACCAAGCAACTGGCTATTATCAGTTTCTTCTGGACCCCACTGATAACATCCTTTCACCTCAAAGACAACAAAAGGTTGCATGAGTCATTGTTACAACAGCAATGGTATGACCAAAGCATGCAGTGTATTACGGTGCATGCAACCTGTGAGATCCCTGAGCACTTGACAATGACGAAAAAAAAGTTGACATTGATTCATTTTCAATAAGCAAGTAAAAAAATCTGTTCAATGAAGAATGAAGGTGGAACTAGAGCTAAAAACCTACTACAGAAAACACTACATGAACACATAATAATAAAGAAGCAAGCCAAAAAGTAAAATTCTTCTCATCGGCCAACAAACTTATGACAGCAGAAGCGACTCAAACTTTCCAGCCCCATAGAAGGGGATGATAAAGAACAATAAGGGCAAGTTAAAAAGTGCCACAAGGACAAGAGCTCTGATGCAGAAAAAAAAGGATATGACACAATAGCCTCTTTCAGCTCCTGTATCACATGCACTATGTGCAGAGGGACTCAATGGTGTTAATGTAGCTCTTTTCCTCTCATTGTGTCCACTGGAAATGTGTAGCTCTGACAGGGAAGCTAACTCAGGCTGGGGAAACTCTTGCAGAGGACCTGCATTCCTCTTCCATGGAAACTCAAAACAGAGTTTTCTGGTGAAACCGTCTCATCAACTGTCTTAAGTTTAACTCTTATTACTAACTCCTAAACTTTGGCCTTTTCTATGCACTATGCAGCTAAATCATGCACATGGTTGTGCCAAGTTTTATTAATGAATTTATTTTTAATTGCTTTCTGCATTCTATTGCATTATGTTTTGCGTAATTAATACCCAACAATCATCCTAACAGATGCTCCAAGCACTGCAGTTTAATAATAGTTTTTTTTTTTTTTCATACAAGAACATTACCTGTCTGGTTGTTCATTAAAGTTAATGAATTTTAATTTCAATGTTTAATAACATTTATCTCACATCCCACCATATCGCCCAAATGCCTCTAGGATAACAGTGATTTGCACACTTTTTTGTTATAAAAACAAATTCCAAAAGCAGCACTTACCGCTGTTAGTCGTTTATCCAAAAATATGCGTTTATTTGTTGATCAAGCTCTGTAAATAGCTATGATACAAAGCGAAAGCTCCATCTCCTCTCAGTTGATCAAATAAGTCACTTGTTGCACGTCTTGTTTTCAGACTAGTTTTACTTCACGCGCACGGGCTATTGTAGAGCGTCAAGCCCCGCCCACACCCCGTCCCTCACTCTGCAGCCTGATTCACGATCAGCTGATCTGCGCTTGGACAGGACTGCAGATCACAGCCCTATTCGCGTTTCACCTGATCTCAAGACAGTGAGTGTAGGCCATCGAAGCCCTTGTGCTTCCAGTATCGGTGAAATCAAGGGTTTTCAGGAGATAATGAATTATTAGAAGAGGATAGAAAAAGTATTTGAGCCATTTTCAAGATGGGAACAAACGTGTCCTTCTTCACTATTAAAAACAACAACAACACTGAAGAAACCCCATTTTAGTAAAACATTTTAGTAAATATCGTGAAGCGAATAATAGCTTTCACATCATTCATATTGGATTGTTATTGTTATATCATGTATAATCTTCTAGGTAGCGAAAGGGTGCGCGTCTTTAAGAGCCTGTAAAATGGGTTTAATAATTTCGTTTTGAATATTTTTTAATTACAGGAATGTGCCTGAAAAATCCCCTGTTCCCTTCATCTGGTGTACTACTATTAAATTTACATGTGTTTATTATCTTATAAATAAGCACATATAAATTTAATAGTAAGCAGCAAGGCATAACAAATGTGTATATAGGAAGGCTTTTAGTAATAATAATTAGGCTATTTATATATAATATTATATATTATATTTATATATTATTAAATTCAAGATGTTTTTTATAATTAGTAATAATGTCAAGAAAAAAAAACACTTAGCCTACATATATTTGCCATATGCTTTTGTAGGGAAAAGAACTGAATTAAATTTTGCAGTGCTAGAATGAATATCGTGATAAAAAAAATTTGATGTAATAAAAATGTCAGATTTCTATGAGCATTATGAATACGCAATACCGTGCAGGCTAACTGCTGTATTTTCCTCCCCTGTGCATCTGGCCTTCACGAACTGTTAGACATTCACACTGACTAAATGACGCATTGACAGCTCTTCAGACTGACAGCGCCATCTAGTGATTGAGCACTGCAGACAGCTGATTTACATAATGCAAATAACAGCATTATAAACACAGTTCAACACCCTAGTGTCTTCACACTGTTAGAAAACTGATAGAAACACTGGATGGTGCCATTAATGTTAATGGAACAGCAATTACAATCAACCTCCCTTATATAAAAACAATACAACTGAATTAACTTCAACAAAACACAACTGATGATTAAGACAAAACTGTTGTACAGACAATGAATATAGGCCTACTAGTGAGCAGGAAGACGCACAGGCTGTTTTCTGAGGGTGCTGTGACAGACCCATGACTGTCCTCCCCCAATAAAACTGGTTTCTGACAGTTTAGGAAAGTGTTTCTGTTATGTATCACACTGAAGAAGAAAACCTTAGTTTCAACCTCCTTAATAAAATATATATATATAAATGGGTCACCAACTAGAGGAGCACCACAGGGTGATAACTTCACAAGCAATCATTTATCAACCATGTTTGCTTTGTTTTAATGTGCATAATTTTGGTGTCATTTAAGGGACAGTTCACCCCAAAATGCAAATTCTGTCCTTACTTACTCATCCTCATGTCATTTCCAAACCTGTTAGTAAGTTAGTTAGTAACAGAACTCATTTGTCCTGTAAACCTAACTGTCCTTACAGACCAAGCCCAGAACTAAGAGCAAAAACGTCTTGTGGGTATTTAGTGTAAGTACTGATGACTCCACACTTTGTCGTGGGTCTGCTGTGTTTTCATTTCTCTGTGTGGGTGCATTCGGTCTTGTAGCTGTGAGGACTGTGGAGTTTCAGGGAAACACAAAAGAAGCTCTATTTAAAATCCCTGCAGCAGGTTCAGCAGGGAGCGCTGTCTGTCCCCGTTTGGGGATCCGAGGGTCCGGACTTGTTCGAGCGAAGGAGGCGATGCTTTCGACATAAGGCTTCATACTTTCGTTCAGTTTGACTTCTTTAGAGTTTACATATTAGTGTTATTATACTCAGGGTGCGATTTGTGAAAGAAAACACGACGGGGATGCTTTTGAAAACAACGAATAAATTATAGTAAAAGCGAGCAAAGAAAATTTAGGCTACATCATCAAAGAATATTATCACTGACTTCAGTCTAGCGCGAGTTTAAGAACTCTTAAAAACTCCCCGTTAAACGCTGAAGCTGTCTATACACAGTATGATGATGAATCGCTTACTTACATGGTACGCACATCTGCACTTTGTTGATAATGAGAGAACTAGAGTGCAGAATTCAGTCAACGAGCGCGCGCCCTAAAATAAACTCCGCTGTTTCATTGATGACTCTGAACGCTTTTAATTGGCCACTGCATTCGTAAAGTTGACGGAATAGTGTGTGACTGGTTAAAATGCGCAACACTGTAAAAACACTTAAAAAGAAATGTGATGCAACATTTAAATGCAGGATTTAGATTTAATGCCGCAATCGACACTTTCTTCATTTCATTTTCAATTTATTCGCGACAGCCGTAATAGATGTCCAATTTGATAGTATTTCTGCCCCAAGTCCCCATTAATTTCCAATCTGTGGCCAGAGGAACGCTCCAGCTGTTACAGTTGAAATTATATACTAATAATTATGAATTATTATTTGATCTTGAAAAACTTTGAATAAATAGATTGGATATCTTAATTCTTGGTTATTGGTAATTTCTGTCAGCCTGCCCGGAATGCAAGATCATGCAAAGACAATTGGCTCAATTTTCTTTCAGCTATTCCACAGTAAGGGTTTAAAAATGGGCTTGAAAATCTTACAAAATGACACTTTTTTTCTATCAACCAATAACGAGGTGCGTAGCTTCAGAAAATGCTGATCATCGACCTCAGACTAAATGTTTCATGAACTATGCATTGTCTGATCATCTTACTAAAATAATAAAAACAGATAGGCCTTAATAACATGAAAACAACTACCGTATGCCGCAATACTGTAGCTGTCACGATTACTGATCCCTGGTTTGTCCACTAGAGGGCATTACTGCCCAGATTTTTCTGGCTCACGAACTACATGTCCCATAATCCTTTACCCAGTCTCATCAGCACTCATTGTTTGCACCTGTGTCTCATTAGCCTTGTTAGTTCACCCCAGTTCTCTCTGTTCTTGGCTAAGTCTTGTACAGTCATGGCCAAAATTCACATAGTTTCTAGATTATTGTGTAGAGTGATAAGATGCATTTTACATAATTGCTAAAAGCTTCACTGGCCAAAAAAATGTACTTTTCACAAAAAAAAAAAAAAAAAAATCACTATTTTTTGATCCTGACACAAAATGACCAGCTAGCATTAATTGACTAATCATATCAGGAGCACATGTGAAAGTGTGAATGAGTACTAGTCAGGTTAATGACTATCATACTAATTAGATTGTAAGAGCAGACTGATTGCTATAAAAGGAGGGAAGAAGCACTTCCAATCATTGTGTTCTTGTTAGCAATGGTTACCTCCAAAGAAACATGTGCAGCCATCATCGCTTTGCATCAAAATGGCCTCACATGCAAGGAAACTGCTAAAAAAGAATAATGCACCTGAAAGGACCATTAACCAGATCATCAAGAACTTCAAGGAGAGAGGTTCGACTGCAGTGAAGAAGTCTTCAGGACGTCCCAAAGTGTGCAGCAAGCTCCAGGACCGTCTCCTCCTGAGGAGTCAGCTACAGAATCGAGTCACCAGCAGTGCAGAGCTTGCTCAGGAACGGCAGCAGGTTGGTGTGAGAGCATCTGCACGCACAGTGAGGAGAAGACTTTTGGACAACGGCCTGGTGTCAAGAAGGGCAGCAAAGAAGCACTTCTCTCCAAGAAACACATCAAGGACAGACTGAAATTCTGCAGGAAGTACAAAGATTGGACTGCAGAATACCGGTGCAAAGTTATTTTCTCTGATGAAGCTCCCTTCTGACTGTTTGGGACATCTGGAATATCGATTGTTCGGAGAAGAAAAGGTGAATGCTACCATGAGTCCTGTGTTGTGCCAACAGTGAAGCATCCTGAGACCATCCTTGTGTGGGGTTGCTTTTTTAACCAAAGGAGTGTACTCTCTCATAATTCTGCCCAAAAATCCATGCATTTTCCAGCATAATGGAGCACCATGTCCCAAAGCAACAGTGATTAAAGAAGTTGCTTGAAGATCATTACGTTGAAATTTTGTATCCGTGGCCAGGAAACTCCCCGGATCTCAATCCCATAGAGAACCTGTGGTCAGTCCTCAAAAGGCGAGTGGAGAAGCAGAAGCCAACAAATTGTGATCAACTCCAAGAACTAATAAGGCAAGAATGGATCACCATCAGTCAGGATTTGGTCCAGAAGCTAATATCCAGCATGTCAGAGCGAATTGAGAGGTTATGAAGAATAGGGGCAACACTGTAAATATTGACTCATTTATTTTTATATATATATATATATATATATATATATATATATATATATATATATATATATATATATATAAATTATTAAAAAAAAAAATGCCTTTTATAACTTATGCTTATTGTGTTTTTTTTTTTTTTTTTTTTTTTTGTATACCGTGGAAAGATAATCTACAAATACTGAAGCAGCAAACTTTGACCATGACTGTATACTTCAGCATTGATATGCCCATCTTCCTTATCTTGGTTCCTGGTTTTGTTTCCCTGCCTGTCTCTGGATTACCTTGCCTGTGTTTTTTCCCCTGTTGCTATTGTTTGGACTGATTGCACGTTTTGAGCTTTGACTGATTTAGACTTTGATTGTGCATTACCCCTTTAATAAATACTGCATTTGGGGCTCATTCTTCATACTCGCTTAATACATCTGAGAGGATTTGAAATATGCCAGATCTTCTAATCGTGATAACCGATCTCTGGCTAATTTGGTTCTTCAAACCAATTTGCGGATTTGATTAAGTGAACTAAAATATATAAATGTTATAATAGATAAATTAAATGTGCCCTTCTTTAAATGTATTTATGACATAATTCCCAATTATTTATATTTACAATTTTTAGTATATGTACAGGCTTTACATTTTTATTTCAATGTTGTAATTAGGAATTCATGTAATTTTATCTTTGAAGCAGATTTAATTAAAATTTCTTAAGGGTCAAGATCAAGTTACCTGCATCTCCTGCACTCCATCAAGCCACTCCCATAATGACTGTCAGCACTCCAATTAATGCACTACTCGGATTAACTGTACAGCATGTGTGTAAGACTAATACAATTATAAAGTAATTATGTTCTCACAAATAAATCTTTCAATGTCTATTGTTTTTTTGTTAACATGATATTATAATTTTTTTTTTTTATTAATTTTTTTATTATTATTTTTTTTGATTGTTTATAATTTTTTAGGGTTATTTTTTTTATAATTTGCAGTGGCTGGAATAGATTTTAAATATCAATTCCACAAGATGCAATCTAATCCTATTTACATGAAATAAGCCTGCTCCTGAGCAAGTTTAAGTTTACAGACCCGTTGCTATGACAGCAAGTCCAGCATGAGCTTCGAAGAACCAAATAATCCAAGATTATGCCAGATTGTCAACAATCAAATCCAGCTAACTGAGTTAGTGACGTACAACCTTTGTGTACCTGTGCAGGTTCATGACAGTATATAACAGTTGCAAATAATTAAGTTGCTTGCTGTAGCTATATCCATACATTTTTGAGATTAAATTTAGTTCATAATTAAAAATATTTATTTTTACAGTGACCTCAATATCAGTTCAATAGATTAAGTAAGAATGTATGATTTTAAATTGTTAGAAAAAGTCAAGAACTCTGACACTGGACTGACCAAAATGCTAATTTCAAGGAGTGGATATCAACTTTTAAAGAGAGCTACTTTTCAGCCTAGATTAATTTTATGCTAGATAATAGTTTATCAAGAGCTCTCACTTTAAATGCATCACTTAAAAAGGTCATGGGACACCAATTGAACAGAATTGGTGTAGGGCCACGGTTTGGCTGATAAGCAGCACCGTAAAACTGGTATACTGTAATATAAGCAAGTATTAGTAATACTATTGCATTAGTACCTGTTTAAAAGAATTTAGTTAATGTATTTTAAAATCTGGTAAATATAAATGTCTGGTACAGAGAACCATAACCGTGCTCATCAAATGTAAACCCAGTAGCGATTTCACTGAAAGGAAAAGAGTCAGCAGGAACGTCATGATCAGATGCGTGTCACCCTGAGAGAACCTTGTTTGTGGTCCAGCAGGAGAAGCCAAAATGTTCCTGTCAGCAAGCCCACCATGACACTCCCTCGCTGCGCTGTCCCAGGCAGCCAGATCCACAGGAAGTTAGCTCGCAAACATGGTGGTCCCATGCTTATAAAACATTGCCCATTTTTTCTAGTTGACTGCAAGTAAACACTCCAGTGCATGGTTTTGATAAAGGCAGGAAGGAATATGCACACAGTCATGCAAACACACACACACACAGAAAGGAAATGGGACAAAGCCTTCCCACCCAGCCAGCCAGCGGAGTTGGAGCGGCCTCTGGATGAGGTGTCGAGTTGGAAGGCTGACAGAGTCGGAATTGGCCGAGGTCTCTTCAGCATTTAACAACCTCTTCCCCAGTGCTGTTTCTGTCTCAGAGCAGATCTGGGGCCCAACCTGTCAGCACAGGACAAATCCAATGAGAATACGTCTCTCATACACATGTACAGAGACATAATTTAGGGCAGATGTGTAAGCCAAGGAGATGAGTACTGGGATTTCGTTTAATTGGACAGCCAGGACTGATGTCATTGTATAAAAATGTACGGATGAGATGAAAAATTAGAAATAAACAGAGCGAACTGTTATTAGAGTTTCATGAGGTAGAGCGGAAGTTGCATTGCGCAGAAAGACTGGCTGTAAATCATTCACTACTACTGGGACAAAACAGGTGCTCCCACATTTCAGAACTGACAGAAATGGGAAAAACAAATAATTTCATTAGGAAGCAAAGTCAGTTAACACTGGGAATACGTGGGATTATGCACACACCCCACGATGAAAGAGTATCAGTCAAGACTGTATTACTCCAATGTTATTTTCCCATGATCATTCACTAGAGACAAAGTATGTTTGTCTTTCAGTCAAGTTAAAGACAGATGCTGAACTCTTAACTGAAATTTGAATCACTCTTTAAAGAAAATGATTAAAACATTTTTTCCAAACAATAAAAGCCAAAAAGGCTACACCTTTTTTTACCCTTCAAATATTGCATTGTGTGTTTTCACACTACAATGAAAACAGAAAAGGGCTCTATAGTGCTTTTGAAAGAAAATGAAGAACAGTGTTTGTGAAGTTCTTTAAATAGACTTCATAGGAAAGTCCACCCAAAAATGAAAAATTATCATTTACTCACCCTCAACACAAAACTCAACAGTTTTGGTTTCCTTTAACTTCCATGATATTTTTTTGGCCATATAATGGAAGTCAATGGGAACTGTTTGGTTACCAAAATTCTTCAAAATATCTTTTTTTTTTAATGTTCCACAGAACAAAGTCAGTCATAAATGATGACAGTTTTTTTAAAGCTTATTTGTATATGTATAAAAATCATTTGAAAAGCCCAGCACACGCAATTCCAAGCTGTGACTCAAAAAATCAGATATGAGTGCTATTAAGTTATGTATTTTAATCCAGTTTTGCTGTATAAAGTTGTAGATTAAAACCAAAAGCTAAAAGAGGAAAATAAAGGCACATACAATTGAGTTAAAAAAGATGGCACATTTATTGCTACATAAATGTTATATACATATTGTGTTTTCTGTTACAGAGACAGAAAAAAAAGAAAAAGAATTCGACTTCTTACTGCTGGTTTTCTGATGTGCATTGACAATACCTTGAATTTTGACATGGGTACAGATCTTTCATCAACCAACAATGCAGACTGGACACAGAGATGGAGAGCACATCCTCTGGAACATCGAGCTCGTACAATACCCCACACGTACTAGACTGCGAGCTACAATCCTACTTATGTTCTTAAGATGCTATCCATAATCTTTTTTATAATAATGGACAGGTTATGGTAAATAACCGTACATTTTTTTTTTACTATCTAATATAGTAAAATAAAGTAAGAAATTTTTTACTCAAAACTTTTGATTTCAAAAATCTAGAAAGAGTAATATTTAGAATTCAAGAAATGTTCTTACAATATTATTGTATAAAAGACTAACTATACTGAAAAATAAGCCAAATGTTTTTTTTTTATCCTTTTCTGTTATGAGGGAAAGCATCAGGGCATACAGCAAAATCTAACATATCCAACAGAGGAAAAACAGAACAGAAAAAAGGAAAAGGGAGAAAAAAAAACAGGGAAAACAAAACAACAGACAAAAAGATGACTCATAACCTTGATTAATTTTTTTGCCGGCAAAAATACAAGCTCTTGAATACTGAAATGTATAACAAGGCCACAAAGACTAGTGGATTTCACGATAATTTTGTTAAGGAAGGAAACTCCACAAAGCAAAGAAAGCGAGAAAAAAAAAAAAACCCCACAGAAGGAAAATAATGCTGATGTTCTGAAATCTTTCCTTAAGTTTTGTTCTTTTGACTTCGTATTCGAGAGTGATTCATAAGAGAATGTGGCAGTCTTGTTTCAATGGTGTGAACACATGGAAGACAAACAGACAGGGCAGAAAAAGAGCTCCCAAGCAAGACTTAAAAAAAAAAGAAAAAGTTTTGGTCTTAAAGAAAAACGCATACTTTATAAAATGAAAGTGGTGACTGCTGCTTTCTTTAGATTTACAAAGAAAACAAATAACGGCAGAGAAAAATCCTGATCCAGACTGGCTTTGTTCATCATTTCCACTGTTTGCTGATTTTGATGCTTCACAGCGTTTGAATTCACAGAGCTTCTCTTTTTCCAACAGACATTGCGCTCACATTCTGCTGATCGAGTATCAAGTACTTCAATGCATGAGGGGAAAGACAAAGCCATTCTAAGTAACTTAGAACATCCTTCTATTTTCACACGACAAATATACGCTTTACTATGAAGCCTAGAGAGTTGCTTTGTATACAATTACAAATAAACAAAAAATAAAATGTGGTTACTTTAAGTCTTTTTTTTCTCTTTTTTTTTTTTTTTTAATTGTTAATGGTTTTAGAAAAACAAAAGAACACAAAACAAAACTTCAATTCAGGCCAGGTGAATGAATGGTCTTCGTTTGAAATCCAACTCTTTTCCAACAGTGCCATGTCTCACGATATAACAGAGATTGCATAACCACGGCTGTTCGACCAAATAAAGTAACGTCTCAATACAAACAAACTGAATCGGAAATACGTCTTTCTCTTTACCCATAACACTATATGGCAAAGGAGTCAAAAGGACGAGACTGCGTCCCTTTTCCCGTTTAAGACACTAAGAAATATGCAGGGAATGCTGGGGTTTTGTATCTTTCTGCTTTCCGTATCTGTACTGCTCACTAATGAGTATAAACATGCCAGCTTGTGTTTGACCTTTGACCTTTCAGTAAAGCCAGAGTTTGCCGTTCCACCTTCGTCTCCACGACACAGGGAATCTGGTCGAAAAAGCACAGGCTGATCTCTCATTCATAACTTTCTGTCTGTGATGAGGACTCTACACTATCAACATACGTCATACAGAATTAGGTAGTTTTGGTTTCTCATGCTGCTATTTGTGGAATGAATGTATGATAAATATAAATAATATATTATTTATTTTTTCTTTTTTTAGACACAGGGATCCTTGAGTCTTTGAAAGTTCAAACGTCATCAGATTCTTTCACGAGGGCATGGAATTTGATCTGAATATGTTAATCTCATCGATTGGAGAGAGGCTGCGGACAGCACACGACAAACTGCAGATCTACTGAAACGCCACCAGCTTCTCATAGCAATGTCAGAACTTTCCCTTTAAACACAGACTTACAGCTCAGTAACATAATAAATAGGAAAAAAACAAACAAACAAACAAACCAAAAAGAAAAGAAAAGAAGAAGAAGAAAAAACAACTGCTGTTACAATGCATTCGTCAATTCAGTTTAGGCACAAGGCAACTTCCACGTAGAGGGTGGAGGGGGTGGAGACAGTCTCTGATTGTACAGCTGCGGCACACGGCTTGCAGACAGCGATATGTGCTGAGGGGCTTTTATGCTTGATTTTTTTTTTCTTCTCTGGTGGGCAGAAAGTTGCTTATCGATATGGGATGTCTTCACTGGGAGCTGGGCACTTGCCAGTTTTCTTCTATCTCAGGATTGCTTAACGGTGGAATTTTGCTTCGAGAGGTCTGTCTTTTCAAATTTGTGTCACAAACTGTGAGTCCTGTCCGCCCGTGGAAAGCAAGGTCACCGACTCTGTCTAACACACTCCATCGGGATCATTTGATCTGAAAGTGAGGGAAAGATAAGGACACTGCTTATGACCAACTGTACTGACACTCAAATCACATTCTCATGTGTATGCAGTACCATTTTAAAGTTTGGGATTAGTACGATTACTTTTTTTTTTTTTTTTTTTTTAAGAAATTTATACTTTTCATTCAGCAAGGATGCATTGAATCGATCATAAGTGACGGTAAAGACATTCATAATAAATGTTGTTCTTTTTAACTTTCTATCCATCCTGAAATCCTTAAAGAAATGGGTTGTACAACAATATTATGCAGCAACCGATATTGCAGAAACAAAATTTTTTGAGGACCAAATCAGCATATTAGCATATCATTTGACACTGAAGACTGGAGTAATGGCAAAAAAAAATAACTTTGCATCACAGGAATAAATGACATAAAAAAATAAGATTTTTTTTTTTTGATCAATTAAATGCATAAGAGACTTGTGGTCTCCTGCTAGTGGTGTCGTGTTTTAACCACCTGCCCACTTTACATCTCTGTGTGGAGCTGGTCGTGCTTACCTGGCTGTTCACAGATGGCCCATGGGGTTGGATGTGTCTGTGAGGCCCGGGTGCACAGGCGGGTGGGCTTGCTGGGGGTCACCTGAAACCCCTGACACTTTCTCTTCCTCCCTTCTCTTAAGGCAGGCTGCTTTGGGGTTTAGGTTCCTCTCTGCACACAGGAGAACTCATATTATCTCACCATAGTTCATAATGAAAGACTGAAAAAAAGGAATCATAACACTCATTCAAAGCTTTCACTGCCTACAGCTCTTTGAGAACTGCTGAACTGATAAATATAAATTAGAGCTGTTGTCAAGGGTCCTATAATATTACTGATAAACCTGCCAGTGGAGATTACCATACCGACCTGTGAATCATATTTACTGATTATATTTCAGCAATCATGATGTGTCTGTTTAGAATCAGAACTAGTGATGCCAGATTTGTGAATTAATAGCAGTACAGTGCCTGACCTCTGACTTGTTGTTCGAGGCTGAGAATGACAGCGACGGCCTGGTGAAGAATGAGCAGTTTGGTCTGGGGCTTCTCGCTCTTCAGGTGCAGCTGACACATGCGGCCCAGCTCTTTGAACGCCTCGTTGATGTCCCGGACTCGCAGCCTCTCTCGGGCGTTGTTGGCCATCCTCCTCTCTCGCTCGCGCTCTGCCTTCTGCTCGGGGTTCAGGTCCTCGTCTTCATTGATACTGCTGCAGAAACATTCACAACTCTCAGACAGGATGGAGGGAACAATGTGGCCTCGACACCTGAACACTGCACCTGTATGTGCTTGATGTGACATTTAATTTCAAAACTACAGGCATTGAGTCAATAGAAGTGGTTGCCTTGCCTTGTTCGAGTGCTTCCCCGATTCTGCTTCATATCCCTTTTTTCACTCTCGTCGTCTGATTTGAGGTCGTCGGAGGAGTGGCTATCATGCATTTCATCTTTTTCATGATTCTCGACTTTCAGGTCCAGAGGAGGAGCAATTTGACTGGCCAGAGCACTAACGAGTCCTGTCACACACAATGAAAGTACACAGATACTTCAACACTTGACATCTTAAATGCAGCGCTTTGTGACTTGTTGTCATAAAACTGCATATGAATCATAACTGAAGAGGCAATACAAAAACAAAACAATAATTTAAAATAAAGTGGCATAAAAAAAAGCTTCCAACCTCTGAATGTGTCTGCCTGGTGGCTGAGCTCCGAGCTGGAGGTGGAACCGGCGTTGGTCTGCAGGCCGCCGTGGTTGTTGTTCAGGCTGACGGTCTCTTCGCGGTGAACAGAGCCCTGTCAGAACAGATAGCCATAAATACACGAGGCAGAGAACAGAGCAAAAACATCAAGAGTCCCTCTGATCATGAAGCCATCTGATCAGTGCCGAGAAAACAAAAGTGATTTACATTAAATCGGGGGAGAGACAGATCTTGGACTTCAAAGCTGAGAGAGTCTCTGTGTCCCTACTGTAGAGTGTGACCTCCCCTCTGAAGAACTGAGTGGTATTCACACTACAAAGAATGACCTTCACAGCCCCAAATTCATGCTCAGAGAGACACACGGCACTTCAGTCCTGAGCTCTGACTCTGTCCCACCAAAAACACTCTCATGTTGTTTTCAATTTGAAAGCGTGAGTCTATACTTTGAGAGGCAGGTTGATTGTAACATGACACTGGACTGGAAGCAGAGAACAACAGGTCAGTGTTGCACTGAAAATGCACTGTTGCATTGTGAACAGTATGAGAGTAAATTCATTTTGATTTCAAGCTGACTTGAAAGATCAGTTTCATATAATTTTTAAATAGACACCCAGACAACATTTGTCAGCATTTATATGTAGAAAAACTATCCATCAAAACAAATGTCTAACATTCACATGTGGATACGGCAACAAACAATCTGTCCTTTCATGCTGAACATCAAATGACAGTTTGACCAGCATTCGTCACTGGTGGCTTCCAAATGCATCTGGATTTGATCAATATCTTGCCATGTGATTAGCGACGCAGTGGAGTAGAAACCACTGCAGCCCCCTTCCAACTCTCTTCCTTCCACCCCTGCTGCAGCCGGCGGGAGTTTCCTTTTTGAGGATCCACGCGATTGGGAGTCATGGCAAAAGAAGAGAAAGGAGAAGAAATGGGGTGAAGGGGGGAGGAGATGTCTTTTCCCCCCTTTTCCTTCAGGAATGCGTTTCTAAGTCACTGTTGGCCTCTGTTAACCTCCGTGCCGCCCAGGCCCGAACCCCTTCCCCCACGCTCTAATCTCAGCACCACTCTCAACAGGTGTCCAAACAACTCTTTGTCTGTGGCAGGGGTGGAGGAGGGGGGTGCCAACCAAAGAAGACGGCCATTTTCCTGTCTGGGCTTGATTACCATACAGCTGAGGCGCTCAGACACATATGACTAAAGCGTCAGATTTCCTGAGTTGTTAAAAAAGACGAGGGAGGAAAAAAGAAAAGAGGGGAGACAGAAAGAGAAAAGAGTGCGCCAAAATAAAAGCACACTGGCCGTGCTGAATCAGGACCTTGTCTGAGTGTGTGTTTGGGTCGAGCATTGAGCACAGAGCTCTGTTTGTGTGTGTATGAACACGCAGTCCACTGACAGCAGTGTGACAGCTCCCGCGCAGACGAATGGATCGTGACACAACCACAGCACTGCTCTGTCACTCTGCTGCAATCTCCTCTCTTCTGCCTGAATAAAACGCACCTCTGTTCATCATGATTGTAAACAAGCCAAAAAGTCGTGAACATCACTTTTGTTAGTATGTTGCAAACCAGAGAATGAATGAATTGTTGTTGTAAATTACATAACCTTCTTTCTATGGAATCTAAAAGAAGATATTTTGAAGAAAGCTGGCAACCAAATCATGCTAATGACCACTGACTCCACTGTATGGAAAAAGCACATTTCTCAAAATATCTTTTTTTTCACAGAAGAAAATCATACAGGTTTAGAACAGTGAGGTTGGTAAATAATGACAGAATTTTGGGTGAACAAAATGTATTAATATGGACTTAATTATAATTTACATTGTTTTTATTGCACTGAATAATCTCTCTTCTTCTAATTTGTTTTTAATACATTTAAAATATATTTTTGTTGATTTTTTTTGTCTTATGCATCTGTTAGAATTATATTATGATTTTTTAAAATCCTACTGATTTACAGCACTTTGAACTACTATTATTATGAAGATATCTGATGTTTAATATACACTTGATTTTGGACCAATCATGGACCAAATTTGTTTTTCAGTTGGATTTCTAAATGCGTTTCTTTTAGATTGGGACTATGAAATATTATTGGCACACATAGAGAGGCTTGTGTGAAGAGGAGAGGAAACTATAAAAAATATATTTATTTATACAAAACGACTTTTCTAATTGTACATGTTGAGTATGTCAAACTTTGTTTATCTTGAGCCGTCAATAAACAGTTCTATGAAAGCTTCACTAACATGTGATACAGCATTCCAGACATTAACTGTCTGTTTGAAACATTAAATGAGAACAGCGGGTTGTTCATCAGGAAATTTCAGATCTTCGTGGTCAGCTAGACTTTCCACTGTAGTGGTCATTCATGAAAACATTTCTGAGTGTTGCTTTAGTCTTCGGACAAAAACAAAGAGGTCAGTGTCAGTTCATTTGAAAGCACATAAAGTTGAAAGAAAATACAGAAAAAAAGGTAATGATTATTTCCTATTATGGGGAAACCACTGGGAAAGGCCTCCCTCGCTTGTTCCGACTAATACAGCTGTACACAAATCTCTCTGTAGAAGGGAATGAATGTCATGGGATGGTGGGGGAGATACAGAATGCTTTAGTTTCAGCAGGTCTCACACCACGCAGGTCCCCACAGCCCCAGCGAGCCACGGTGCGGAAATGTCTTCCAGACAGCCACTAATATACTAGATTCTACTGTGACTGCTTTTCCCATTCAGCCTGAGGAACGCAGCTCAAGGGGGGAGAATGAGCTTCGGTCCAGCCATTACGTTTATGGAAACTATGTGGGTTTAAGTTAAACTGCTCTCAGTGGAAAATAGTTCAGTTTCAGCACACGGCCAGGCCTTCATTTTAAACAGGTGGCTTAACTCTGTTTATTAGCCTATTTGGAGAGGCACAATGAAAAAACTCATGCATTTCTCCCCCTATTGCCTGTAATAACTGGACGAGACTTTGACCTCAAAAGCAATGAGACATTTATAATGCTCTGAGACACATAAGCCAAAGTTTCCTTTGTGACGGTGGAGTTTTCCTTACCATTTGTGCTGTTCGGTTGGTGACCAATCCAGAAGCTGGGAAACTGTTGCCGATGGCTGAGATTGGCCCGTTGTGTACTTGTCCTAACAGGCTGTGGATATCGCTAGACAGGGTGGCAGTGGAGCCCACAGCGTGATTCCGCAGGACACGGATTGCATCATCCAGCCTGTCCTCCATCCGGGACTGAAATGAGCGATGGAGAACAAGGCGAAGTGGAGGGAGAGAGAGAGAGAAAAACACAAACGTAAATGAAAACAAATATCAATAGAGACTTTAAAGACATAGAATTATGAAATGGCAAACACTGTAAAAGTAAAGGAACATTTGAAAACAGAAAAGAAGAGAAAAAGTGAAAGGCTATGACACTTATCTGCTGGAATAACAACTAACTGCAATGTGTTTTTCAAATGTATTCAATGTATTAACATCATCAAAGACCAATAAAAGATGAAATGGCAAATTAACAAAAGCATAAAACAGAAAAAGCACAGCCAAATCAAAAGAAAGCCGATGG
Organism: Cyprinus carpio; assembly: GCF_018340385.1. Classification (NCBI taxonomy): domain Eukaryota; kingdom Metazoa; phylum Chordata; class Actinopteri; order Cypriniformes; family Cyprinidae; genus Cyprinus; species Cyprinus carpio. Next base: position 29,205,235 of record NC_056578.1, on the reverse strand, counting down.
CTGAATGGAAAAGAAGGACAGGACGTGACTGTCTGAAGAGCGGGAATACCTCGCAGACATCCTTTAAGAAGGACATGGCATCCTGCAGATGCTCATGAAGCTGCTGGTGCACACGATTTTTCTACAGTCAGACAGGAAGAGGAGAGACACGTACAGTGAGAGACGAGACAGAAAGACTGCAGAGAGAAGCAAGCAGAGTTTACAAGAGCTCGGCAGAGAAAGAGGGCAAAGGATCGAAGCGGAGCGCTGAATGCCATCATCTTGGTACTTGTTGAGGTAACTAATTACAATGAGCCATGCTTCACTCTGCCGATCACAGCTCGTTTCCTGTTTCCTGGAGGGCCGCTGCTCATGGACAGTCCATAAAAATGCACTTGCAGCTGGCATACAAGTATCAGAGTAAATATTTATCTACACACCCCATAGTGTGAATGTATGACGTGGGAAGAAAAGTGTGTGCATGTGTGTGTAAACTGATCTGCTGTTGTGGCTCAGCTCCCCAGTCAGCCCTGGAATCCCGCGGCAGTGGCTGAACACAGCAGCTGCCAGCACCCCACCCCCATCACACACCCTAACCAATCCCTAACCACCCCACCTTCACACACCCCGACCAATCTCCAACTACCCCGGACGAGAGAGGACAGATGGCAGGAGACACGCCTCAAGGGACGAGTATTGTTCGGTCCCCACAGCCCCCTCCCAGTCCCAGTCCCGCTCCTGACATTTGTCAGCCAGGAATGTCCATGTAAAGCTATCCCCTGCCCTCCAAAAGCAAGTCATCTACTGACACAGTGTCCATTAAAAAGTGCTCAGCGCCAAGGGGAGGGGAGGATGAGTAAGAGCGCTCTTACCAGAGAGTGAAGGGAGTTCTCGTAGTTTGGGGAGGAAGGAGCCTGTCCAGTTGCACGGGGCCACTGTGTTGTACCTGCGGACAGAGGAAGAGAAATGTTTTAAGTCACTTGACACATTACAACAAGCTGGCTTCACTACAAAAGGTGAAAAGTAATAATCTGAAATGAATGAACAATTGACATCAGTGTTTTCTGCACCACGTGTCGACTTGTGACGATGCAAAAACTGCAAAAACACTGCACGCAAAAACAAACGAGTCCAATTCATGAACAAATGATTATGATCGGATTCTTTTAATGAACGCACTAGTTATCGTTTAAGGAACATCTTAGCTGTAACATATGGCATTTAAATAAATAAATATAAAAAATACAGATTTAAGAGAGTCAAAAAAAAAAAATTCATTGTTGGTGACTGAAATAAATGGCATTTGATAATATAATATAATATACATTTTATTTAAAAGATTCATAAAACTCATGCACTCATACACATTTACAACAGACTAAAACTCATTTCCTCTCCTGACTGATTCCAGCTATTCTCAACGTGGGCTGTTTTCCTTTAGGTCTCCAGACACATCATTTCCTATGACTGGGTCATATCCTGCAATGTGAGAAGGGTTCGAGGATGACCCTTACACGCATACATACACAAACCAGTGCTGAGGGACATCTCCTACTTCCTCTCATTAATGAAATCATGCCTAAAAAAACCTGGGAGAACAATGCAGGACTGCGATAAGGGCGATGACTCGGACCCTGAACGTCTTTCCCTTGACTCTAATACTGCATGAGCTCAAAGGAGGAGCTCGATATTCTAGACGTAACAGGATGAGACCATGACTCTCTCTCAGACCTCAACTTGCACAAACAAACTACTGGACGGTGAGCGGTGATGTGACCAATCTCATGTCAGACAGTTCCAGGGAAAAGAAAAAGCACAGTTTTGCCACATTATTCAAGTAGCAGAATAAGATTTTATTTGGCTTGGTCACATTCTCAGCCCCCAGATGTTTCGCTTTCTTTTTTTCCCTCCAAAATCCACTCAGTTGCTGGAAGAATTCAGTGAATGTGTTTTTGTTCTGTGGCAGTTTGTGTGAGGCTGGAAGGGACTATAATGAGGACGTAAATGACTTTGGTCTGGTCTCGGTCTAAACGTGCTGATTCTGACTGGCCATTAATCAACACCGCTCTAAAAGAATGCACATCTGCTAATCACAAATCAAAACGCTGGTGATGGGAGTCGCTTTCAATCCCTTCAATTACAAGTCTACTTCAATCCAACTGGCAAAAAAACCCACTACAAAAAAGTCTTGTATTAAGGCTGCATTGTACAGACCAAGTACCCTTAATGTAACATGACCCCAAGCCTTCTGACTTATATACATGAATCAGTTTAGGAGGGAGATCTGACCATGCACAGACTCCACCACTGACTCCAGGTGCTTTGTTGACACCAGAGATTTCCTATTTTGCTGGTTGTCATAACTGTTGCGACGGGCCTGGTGTGGCCATACGTCTAGCTCTGCCAGCATAGCAAGAGTCTTTCTTCAGAAACAAATGGCAAATTTCATGTCGTGTGTGACAGGAAGTTGTTTAGTTAAAGATTTTCCAACCATTCATCCTTCCCAAAGCAAACGCAGCTCTAATTTGAAGGAATTCACTTCTTAAAACCACAAAGCTCTCAGAAGCAGACTCTTATTAAAAGCCTATTAAAATGACTTTGGGGCTATGGGAAGAGAGTGCAGTGTTTAATAAGGCCTCTTGAAAAGTGAGCGTGGGCCGGTGTGGCTCTCCACACGTGGTGCTGTGGTCTTATTTGTAGAGACCTGGCTATGAGCGGGTCTAATGGCTGAATTTAAAATCTAATCCAGAGAAACAGATGGACATGTGCTTCGCTTAATCATAACATCATGAAACAATGTGCACCAACCTCTAAAAACCATCTAATAAAACAAAAAACCTTTAAAATATAAAAGGCCCCAGATATCAAAGGGAACTTTTTGTCATACATTTTGAGTAAATGCTGAATAAAATAAATTTTCTTATTTTATATATTATTTTTCCAAATTTTTAAATATACACTACTGTTCACAAGTTTGGGGTCATTAACCTTTTTTTTTTTTTTTAAGAAATTTATTATTTTATTAAGAAACAATCAATGCATTAAATGGAAAGTGAAGACTTTTACATTGTTAAAAAAAGAGGCTTCTTTTAAAAACATAAAAAAAACTTACAGAACCCAAAACATTTAAATGGTTGTGTACATTAATTGAAATACAAATTATGGAAAATAGAAAAGACATATTTAAAAATAACATATTATTAACTTACGCATTTAGTCCATTTACATATAAAAAAAAAATGATTTCTTTAAATAATAATTCATAAGGTGTGCTAGGATGACGGGAAGTTACATCGTAAGGTACGGACTGCTGAGTGGAGAGGAAGGCAGTCTCTGAGCCGAGTCATCCTCTCCCTCCCTTCTTCTCAGTCAGTCATGCTAATAAACGAGGATCTTTGCAGGCCGGTCTGTCATGGGCAACAGCTGTGTGAGGAACAGGGCAACAGCTGAAGCTAAGGAGTGGGACAGACACCCACACAGCTGTCACCACTATATCAATGAACACACACACACACACAACTGCCCTCTCACTGAAACAACACGCTGAGAAACTGCCATTTGTAGCATCTCGTCTCTCTGTCTATCCCTCTGCGCTTCAGAATATTTTTTCATTTAAAATGACTGTGCATCAGTCTTGTCAGGCGCAGATAAAATCTCCACAGTGGTCGGTTATCTATCCACCCCTAACCAGGGCGTAACTCCCCCAACACCATCTTCAATCTCAGCAGCTGAGGGACAGTGTGTTTACTAAATTATGTGAGGATACAGGTGATACAGCTACAGTGCCCTTTTCGATGGACATATACACTGACCAAAATTTAAAAAACAAAGTGGACAGCATAGAAGAATGTGTTATTTGGGAACGACCCCTAAGAATATTTCAGACGGACTAACAATCTTTTATAAAATGTACTGCTTTGGTAGACCGTAGGTCAGTGATAGGATTTTGTATAATGATATGGAAATAAAACACATCAATATATAAACTAAAGAGAGAGAATGTGTGTGTGTGTGTGTGTGGGGTCAGAGAGGCAGACTGGTGCTCTACCTGCCCTTCCTGTGGGGCCGCTGGCCGTCACCACTGTACCTGCTGCGCCAGCACCCGCCTGAGCATTCAGAGGAGAGGGAGAGCCCACTGGAGTGGAGGGGTTTGAGGGGAAACTACTGCTGGTGTGGTCAGGAGAATAAATCTGCAAATGAGAGTGAGAGAAAGAGAGATCAGTCTGTGAGGAAGCACGCTCAACCTTTAAAACCTACAACCTGTCGTTTCCCTCTCTGGCTTTACAGCCACGGTTAGCATCCTTCAGTCTGCGCTCAGCCAAAAGTGGCTCATCAATTCTGCTGATTTTACAAGCAGAGCAGCAGTAAAAAAAATTTTCACAGCATACATATGGGCTTTTAACAGCCTACGCCGCCCTTTACAATGTCTGGGGAAAAACACACAACCCCTCCTGCACTTTAAATGCTGTGTGACACCTGCAGTCCAGCCAGCGTTCCCTGGCTCTCCGACACATCTGTGCTTGTTATTAAGTCAAAGCCTGGGCCCACGCCACACACCCGCTGCATGTTGCACATCACAAGTGAAACCACATGAGCACAAAAGATCAGAAACCCTGCATGAGAGCAGGAAAAAGGCTAAACAAACTGCTGCTAATAATTTACTTTAGGGGTTGGCTACATGTCCTAAATCTTACAGTATGCTGACAGTATAGTAATATCAAATATTTTATAAAACATTGAAGTAATATCTGTTTTATTTTATTTTATTTTATTTATAACAGGGTTGTGATCGAAATGAATTCAGTCATAAAAAAAAACAACTGAAATAATTTCGAATAACTTTGTGTTGTTACACGTTACAGTTAAAAACAAAAGACTCAAAACAGTAACACATTATAAACACGAAGAGTCAAGCCACATTAGAAGCCACTGTAAAATACGCTTGAATTCTGTTTACATGGCCTCCATAACGTCACTTCTAAAACATGAGAGGAGAGAAGAGATGGAATAGAGAAAAGCAGCTGGATGATGCAGAGAGAGAGAGAAAAGACATGGTCATTAATCTCTCTTTTTGGAGCTCATTAGAGTGAATGAGTCTGGCCCGTGGCTGTGTGGATGGGCGTCTCTGGCTCATCTTCAGTTATGGATGAGAGGTAATAAAGCCTCTCCCTGCCTGCCCAATAAACAGCGACCGAAACAGGCACAGCCCTGCCCACACCATAATAAACAAACAGATGCCCTCTCAGTGCAGCACCGCTGACTGGCTTTTTCCACCTTACCACTCCGAAAAAAAATTCTGTCTTCAAACTAGAAAAGGGATTTTTTTGGTTAAGCCAGATGTCAGATGAAACTAAACATCCCTGTCATGCTCTGCATTCTGCTAAAATGGTTTTCACTCCCATAATGGAAACCACTATAAAAAATTCAGGTTTTGATCTCAATTATCTGGCAGGATTTGAGAAAAACAGCTCTAAGTTGCAGTCCATCACTTGCAGGGGATCAGGAAGTCCATTTGACTTAAAAACACATCAGAATGCAGATACTATCATTATTAATCTTCTTATTAAACCCTGAATGCCACACTTTTGTGTTTCAATCAACTCTGCAAATCCTGCCAGGGGCTTTAGTACACTCATCTCTCAGAGTAGACAGAGAGATAGAGGGGGCCAGTGATAGACAGAGAGATACAAAGAAAGAAATCCACTGCGATATTAACAGATATTTACTAATTTCAGAGATTCTTTTATATAGCATGTTTTCTCATTTATTGCAAATACCTTACAAAAAAGCTGACTGAAAAAAAAAATGCTGTCAAAATGTCAAAATACTAAAACTTTATTTCCAGACTTTTCAGTCCCAGTTTTGTATGTAGTCTCTAGCAGTACGTTTCAAGTGAATTTCATTTGGATGTTCCTTACTGTTCACCAGTAAAACACAGTATCTGACCCATCACTGCAAGCGCCCATCCCCTTCGCCCTTGTGCTTCAGGACCTCTTATGGTCACGAGTCCTGACCTAACGAGTTGAAGCGGGCCATTCAGAGTGTCCTGGCCAACTTCTGCTGTATTTCCAGTGTAACACCACTCATTTCACAAACAACAATCGGATCTCCGCCTCCTCATCAGTCACGCTGCTCTCCGCCAGCGGGGGCCCAATGAGCACAAACCCTCCAAAATGAACCAAAACAAAAGTGGCACAATGGGCAGCCTGCAGAGCCGAGCCACAGCAGTTAGGATGTTTCCCACCTCCCCTCGCCGCTCAACCCTCCACCCCAGCCCAGCCCGAACGTGTCCGTTTCCCCACAGCTTTATCATGCTAATAGAATTGAGTCTGCAAATACAAAAAGACTTAATTTGTGATTATCTTTCAGCCGCACTGTCTTGTGTTTGTTTGTGTGCCAAAGTGTGCTCTCGTGGCCCTGCAGGCCTCACCCACAGTATCTTATTACATTTTTTCTTCTCTTCTTTCTTTTCCCCAATAAAAGAGCAGCAATTAGTCTTCTAATTTCTCAGAAAAGGAGGGTGCTAGAACCGCTCCAACATCAAAAGGTTCGAAAAAGTTTGTCCTTGTCCTCGGCAGAGAGGTGAGTCTACGGCTCCTGTCCGAAACAGTGCTGAATCAGTCCAGATGTGCTCCTACTTTAAAAAAGGCTCGTTGTGACTTACTGTAGGATAAGCAAGTCTGCAGGATTTTTTGGAGCTAAATAAGTCTTTAAGTTAAGCTCGGCAAGTTTTAGAGGTTATTGTAAGCTCCAGTTTCAGGGACACATTAGGAACTCGCACGAATGCTGGCACTCATTATCCAAACCAACATATAATCCACATGCTTTTATGTACAGCTCCTTTTCTTGTATAGTGCGAGATTAAGAGCACAATTATCCGGGCTTAGGTCCAGCAACATCCACAAACAGATCCCCTGACCTTATTCAATCTCTTAACCTTCTGCACTGCTACTAATACCCAGCCTAAGAGCACAAGTCCTGTCCTTTAAAGAATTAACTGCGCCATTATTTCGGGTAATCTCGCCCACGTCTACAACACAAAGATCCCGAAAGCAAGTTGGACAACATGGGGCATGTTTACAATGCTTGAAACCATATATCGCTCACTCAGTAGTTAAAATAATAACATAATGTCTCTTATCCATTGCACAGTCTGCCAAAGATAGAGGGATGTATATAGATGAAGTCATTCCCTGTTCTCTGAAATGGTTAGTGTATGGATTAAGAGGTCTGGCTGAATGGGGAAGAATCTCACCGAAGCCAGGGCTTTTCCCAGCGCGTCTCCAGTCTGAGAGCTTCCAGTGGCGTTCCCTCTGCTAGCAGCAGCTACACAAAGACCACACAGAGATACGGCATTCACATCAGAACAGAGCTAACAGAGACATTAGTGTCATGTATTTGTTACTGGCAAGTAGCAGCTGGTGCTGAGTGTGTTGAACAAAAAAAGTGTGATAACCTTTAACTCTTCAACAATGTTCTGGGAAATGTAAAAAAATTATATGAAGCTTTTAAAATATACGGTAACACTTTAGATTGGGGAACACACATTCACTGTTACCTAAGAGTTTTCCCTCAATAAACTCCTAATTTGCTGCTTTTGAATAGTTAGTAAGGTAGTTGTTAAGTCTAGGTATTGGGTAAGGAATATGGTCATGCAGAAGTATTAATAAACAGCCAATATGCTAGTTGTATGCATGCTAATGAGCAACTAATTAATAGTGAGAATTTGCCTTTAAAATAAAGCGTTAACAAAAATATTTATGAATTTTGTATAAATATTATTTTGTACATGGCGAATCAAAATAAAAATTCAATAATTTGTATTCTGTTCAAAATATTTTTTTATGTTTTGGAAATAAGTCTCTTATGCTCACCAAATTTGCATTTATTTGATTAAGAATACAGTAATAACAGGAATATTAAATATTACTAAAATTTAAAATAACTTTATTTTTTTAATATTCAAATATGATTTATTTCTGTGAAGGCAAAGCTGAATTTTTAGCAGCCATTACTCCAGTTTTCAGTGTCACATGGTCCTTCAGAAATCATTATAATATGATGATTTGGTGCTTAAGAAACATTTCTTATTACTATCAAAGCTGTGCTGCTTAATATTTTTTTTAACTGTGATGCATTTTTTCAGAATTCTCTAAGTAGAAAGAGAAAGTTGAAAAGAACAGCATTAACTTGAAATAGAAGTCTTGTGTAACACTGTAAATGTCTTTACTGTCACTTTTGATCAATTTAATTCATCCTTTCTAAATAAAAGTATTAATGTCTTTCAGAAAAAAAAAAAAAAAAAAAAAAAAAAAAACACACTTACTGACCCCAAATCTTTGAACAGTAGTGGTCATATAGATTAGGGCTGCACAATTAATCAAATTTCTAATCATGATTACAATTATGGATTACCACAATTACGTAATCGTTCAGTGTGGCAATTAATCATTCAAAGTCACTTATTTTATTCTGCTTGCTTAAAATGTTGTTTTTTTCTACATCATCTTATTTTCCATTGTTTTAGTTTTAGTATAACATTATAAAACCATCCATATTTTTACTATTTTTATCATTTAAAGACGAAACCAATCCAATGTATATTTGACATTTGAGGCACAAAAGCACTAAAAGTTTTTCAGTTAGAGTGTTTTCAGCTTGTTTATTTTCAAATAAAAATACGGCATGCAGTTGCATCAAACAATGGTATAAACATCATTCAATGTAAATTGTGATAATCGTAATTAATAATCACAATTACAATTTCAAGGGAATAATCGACAATTATGAATTTTGTCATAATCGTGCAGCCCTAATATAGATTATGCCAAATTAACTCTCTGCAAAGACTCAATGAAGTTTTGCAGGCGCAGATGACGTGTGGCCTAATAATGACTAATAAATAGGGCTGGGTATCATTCAAAATTTTTCGTTATCAATACCAATTCCAATACCTTGACTTAGATACGGGGTCATGAACAATACTTTTTTCGATTACAATTTTATGAAATCCGTTTATGGTTAAAACTTTGTTTTAAGTTTTTCAGCTTGTTGACGTTTTTACAGACTCAAAGACTCATCTCCTGAGCCACTGCACAAAGGAACAAAATGTAACCAACACAATGAATCAGTGCAAATAGTTTTAACGTTTACACTAGTGGGATTTCCATTTTAAAATGCATAGCTTAGACAGAATCATCATTTCTTTTCATTTTGAGCATTAGCTGCTTCCAGCGCTGTCTGCCTGCGTTTTCTTAGAGGAAGTTCATTCGCTGCTCATATGTCAAATTTTCGATACTCGATGCCATCGAGGTGATTCGTCAGTGCCTAAAAAGTATCAAACTCGATACCCAGCCCTACAAATAAATCAAGAACAACACTACAAATGTGACGTGTGTGTGGACAACATACCCATAACTCCCTCTGCGGTGTTGACTGGCGGGGTGTGAGAAGCGGTGACAAAGGGTGAGGTGCTGGTACTGCCGCGGTGGAAGCTGGACATGGGTGGCAGGCTAGCGTTGATGTCTGTGGGCGACACCGAGTGCGGTGGGTAGTTCTGTGACAGAGAGAAGTGGAGGAGGATTTTTTTAGTTTTATATATGGTTATAAAACAAGGTTTGTATTTGATCTGATCCCACTGCTTCTCACCAAGCTGTCGTGTGAGTGCAGGTTGCTGTAGTTTCCAGACTGTGGCATGTGAGATGAAGATCCTCCCACCATTCCCCCATAGCCTGGCTGGCTGATCCCACTGGACGAGTTCCACAGGTCAGAGGAATTGTGGGTCCCATCTGATTAAGTGACAAGGAAGTACATTTTCACATTAAAAACACTGCAAATATCTTCATTGTTTCTAGCTTTTAAAGTAAGCTACTTTGAAAACATTGGTGAGAAAGGTTCAAATTGTGAACGAGACCTAATTTGACATTAATGTGATCAATAATGCTTATAAACAAGAAAAAACACAACACCATTTAATTCGTGAGCCAAAGCCTGACCCCCACACTCCGTCTGGAGAGAGGATGTCAAATAGACCGTCCTCTCTTTAAGTCTGCTTAAACTGTCCACAATTTCTAGAATGCATCTCTGTTACATTCTAGAAAATATTCAATGTTTAATTTAATTTTTTATTGGGGTTAATTTAGTGTTTGGCCTGAATACTATGAAATATGAAATATGACCACACTGCAATGCTATACTGTGCATATTATCTAGTCTTTTTCTCTGTCCGGTCCCCTGCATCTGAATAAGCATACTTCCCTACTTTATAGCAGGGGAAAAACATTATGTGAGAGTAGCATGCCTGAATTCATAGTATGCATGAAACAATAGGTGCAAAAATTATGATGTGGACACTTTATTATCCAATGAAGCCATGGGAGAAGAGTTGTGAATAGCAGTGAAGTGATGCTGTCACCATAGGTGATATGACAAAGCCAGCATGGCAGATGTTGCACATCCAGACTTCCTTCAGAAAATCAAAACTAAATAAATGGTAAAATAACAAAAAATTACATAAAATTATCACGACTGACCGAAGAAAGTGCTTCCAAACATACTGCTGGGGGGTTTGGGGGACGGGTAGGATGGAGAGTCTCTGTTGAAGTCATCTGAGCTGGGAGATGGTGCATACACCTGCAAAAAGAAAAACAAAATCAGTCATTACGACTGAGAACAACTGCTTACAGACAGGTGTGAGGGAATATAGGCTGCTGTTTTTGTAATATTTCTAAAAATAAGAGTGACCATCGTATAAACCATCTCATGTCTATAAGCGTATCCTCATACCCTCGGTCTAATTCACACATACCGAGAAACCTGACTGCCTACAGAAACAATGCAATGCATGCATATGGCCAATTTACAAATTCTTTGATGTAACAGATGGCTAATTTAGAAGTCTTATAAAAAAGGAGGATTATCTGCAGCGTAGTGTGTGCTTCAGCGCTTAATTGTAATATAATGACGAAGACATGCATGCCTGCCCACCGAACAAAAGCATCAAAACAAATGGATTAATATGCGAGGGCAAGAGCGTTAGGGTGCATATGTGTTTGTGTTTATGCAAGTGTATTTTAGGAGCTGTGGGGTTGGATCGGGTCGGGCCAGTGGAGCAGTGGTTACAGCTGCAGAAGTGCCCATTCCAGTAGAGGAGGATCAAAGGCATGAGGCTACAGCCCAGTAATGTGGCTCTCTCAGTTCATCTGCTCCAGATGGGACAAAACCTCTCAGAGGGAGAGAGGAAACACTAGCATGTATGGCATGAAAGAGAATGCTTGGTAAACATGTTAAAGTGAGTCTCGCTCATTATCTGTCATTAAGCGAGACAGACTCACTAGGGCCCTCACTTTCAGGTGTCCGTGTCACCTGCCGTTTAAATTCCACCCACCGATTGCACCGTCGTATCTGTAAGAACCAATCCCTGGAACGAAGAGCAGATGTGCAGCCCAATGTGTTTTAAGTTACTTTAAGTTACCTCTCCCTCTGCTCAACATCATAGCAACTGTTATTCTTTAAATAAAATCAAACCACATGATATAATGTTAACTCTCTGTGAGAAACACTAGACGTTTGATACGAGGCAAACCGTCAAGTGTATAAAAGGGTATAGAAAGGTAGAAATAAATATATAAATATAAGCCCTGACAATAGCTTTATTTCAGCTCTTTACAAAATTACACAGTACATCATAAATTACATTCATTTGTTAAGTCAATTACTTACACCAAATCAAATCAGACAAATCAGTGACTAATCTATTTTAATGGTCAGCATCTGTCAGTTAATAAAGAATATCTGTGTGCCAAGATATAAACTAAATTCTTTACTAAATTACATAACATGCAATAAAATCTGAAATTTGTTTTATTTACTTTTAATCATTATTAATCACACTGTAGTGAAATACTGAACAGAACAACAGAACTGTAAAATAAAATGTACATTTAATTAAAGAATTGCACCAATACATTACCCTTATTACGAAGGAGAAATGAAAATACAATGCATTGGCAAGTATTGCAGTAATTATAATCAAATATTAATTGCATCTAATTTCCAATGTCAGATCCTCCTGCTCATAAATATTTCAGATCTATGCAGATCCCCTTCATCACACACACAAACACTCGGATGCAGCATGTCATGACACACTCTGCATTAAGATCAACATCTAAAGCCTTTCAGTCAGCTTAGCCAGCTGTGTGCGGCCGGGCACCTTGCTGAGGCGGCAGTACGTGCCCATGTGATTGGCAGGGAGTGTGTTCATAAGCTGTGGCGGGCTCCCGTGGGTGTGCAGGAGCACACATGTGACCCCAGCGCTGGAAGTCCCTTGGAGATCCAAGTTAGGGCGGCGTGGGAGAGGGGCCTTTGTCTCCGCCTCATGGCTCAATGGGCAGCATATGGCAGCGGATAATGCTAATTGTCCGCTTTACCCCGAGCTAACCAGTCGACCCGTTAATAAACCTTCCTAAACACCGGCGCCCCGCTCCACCACCAGGATAGAGAATGAAAGAAAGCGCAAGAGAAAGAGCAAAGGAAACGCTTCCTTTGACCAGGGCTTTAATTAGGAAGCTGTCAGTTATTCACAACCCTCTGATCTAAACGCCCACGTTTAAAATGTGTATTTTTTTCCCCTCATTGTCTTTTTTTTAATATATATTAAACTGTGGAAAGAAATTAGTTCATAGAGGTGTATATTTACTCCCCGATACATTTCTAAGAATTTTGTGATAAGATAAGAATTTAAAAAAATCTTTTCTAGAGACCGCAATCACAAAGAGCAATTTATAGCCACTTAAATATTTTAATACATCTCGTACACGACTTTAATTTTTTTTTATTTCCAAAATTTTTTCCAGGCCTGGAATCATCATTTTGAAATTGCTTGATATTTTCATAACTGCAGAAACCCTTGTTTATGGTTTCCAAAAACACAAAATTCAACTCAAGCTGTTATTAAAATGTAGTCACAAGCAAAAAGCAATATAAATAGCATTTTTTTTCCCAGTTCCTGTCTGAGTAAATGGAGGCGAAGGCTCACGCTGATGAGTGAAATGAGTTTTTCTCTTTTTTTCCTCGCCTGTCACACCTTCCTTTGATCTGAAAACCACATCCATCACAACAACACACGGAAAAACCACTAAACTGTCAACATATGGATAAGCCCAATGACAACAGTGAAAGAGGCAGGGAATAGAGAGAGAGAGAAATGATTATGGAGGGAGAAAAAAAGGCTGAACAACAGACAAACCCACAAGGACGGGCTCAGAGCAGAGGGACCGCGAGTGACAAGAAAATATCCTGCCTCTGCATGTCACTTGTTTGGAGTCGGATCGCGGCCCGAGGGCCTTCCTTTTCAACTCCCATCTAACACACTTATCAAGGCGAAAAGGCACGCTACTCGTGCACAATGAGCCCCTATTGAACACAGCAGCTCTGTCCTGAAGGGACACGTTTTGACTTTTAAAGCCAAGACTGTCTACAAAGAGCAGACGGGAAAAGTTTGAAAGTTAAAAGCATTTTGTTCCTTACAGATACAGGTGGAAGCCTTTCGAGAGCAGAAAAACAACACGCACGTTTGCTTTGAACAACTACAGACGAGCAACGCTGACTCATTATGCAAAGTTTCTACCAGAACAAAACCTTCAAAAAGGCCCAGTGTTTACCTGAAATAAAAAAAGCGCATCAAGCACTATTTTCTAGTAGAACAGCACATTAGCCCTATAAATCTTAAAGTAAATGCGACCACCTTATACAAACACTTACAAATACGTGAATTAAAGTGAGAACAGCAGAGAGGAAATAAAAAACTTCACACATCATAAACTTGACCCAATCAAAGCCGGGGAGGCCCCTTGCCCTCCAGGGCCCGGCCATAAAACTATTGGTACCAGCCTGACATTCAAACAAATCAATGTGACTTTTATCTTTGTTGATGCTCATAGCATCTGACATTTAATAAATAAATAAATTCTGTGTGCCAAGATATAAATAAAGCAACACAAGGAAGGGTTTACTTGGCATTTACCCGCTGCTTTGAATCATAAAGCTCAACTCTGACCCGAGTGAGCCACATGCTCCTCATTTTCTCTTTCCTCCCGGCCTGCATTACAAGGCTGGAAATACTTAATATAAAAAGATCAAAGTGAGCTTTGTGGTGCAGGAACAAAGAGATCTGTCATAATGGCCTACGAGGAAACTAACTCTGGACTCTGTCAGATGACCTCAAAAGAAGTAAAAACACAAGCTATTGTCTCACGTTTGTCCCCAGAAACGATTGAGAGCAAGATTGGGAACTTTACAAAAAGTTGTGCAAACATGATTCCTGAAGTCCTTGATAAAAGCAGCACTAATAATATGAATAACATAAAAATTTAATAAGCAAGCCTTTATTACATGGGTAACGGATCATTCTTAAATTCATCAAACAGATGGAGAAATCTCCAGAGCCTTACACAGACAGAGAGAGGAAGACATCAGGGAAATCTACTGGAAACTTTTTCCTCTCTACTGAAGTTGTGCGTTCAGTGCTTGCATTGTCTGGGGAGCAGAGACTCAATTTAAGGAAGTCGGTGGAACATTCTGCCCTCCCCAGCAGACATGTTTACTTGGCCATCTAATTGAGGACATACCATATTTTTATATAGCTAAATATACATACAGTACTACAAACTAATCCAAATCTAAATAATTAATAATAATAATAATTATATCCAAATTATATAAATATAGCCAACTAAACCCACCCAAACATACACATTATGTGTAAAGATAAACCCTTATCTTAAAGTAATTTAAAGTAAATAAAATAGTAAACAATGTAATTTATTTAATAAATATTTCTATAAGTAATATTCATAGTTAATAATTATTTTTTCTAATTATATGATTTTTACTTTTGAGGTCATTCTCAAGGGGAAGTTTTTTCAAACTTTGCTATCTTTTTGGAAACGCTTTAAGTAAAGCCAAGTCAACGCAAACACCCTCACATGAGGCACAAGTGCAGGTTTGAGTCGCCACCTCTTTCTCATAAGCCCATACCACCAATCCAATCCTCAAGCACCTGACAAACGTTCACACGGACAGCCACACACAGACAGGCAAACAGGCATCGTGAGAGGCACAGAAATCAAAGGGCCTGTGGTGGAGAGGTTTAGGAGTCCCATCAGGATTCTTGTAGGGAGAAGAATGCCTGGCTGATTAAAAACAGATGGAGAAACAGCGATGCTGCAGCTCTGAGCTCAATCTGCAAACAGGAAAGTCAAACCTCAACAGACAGACTCTCTTCCTTAATCATTCCCAGACTCCCACTTGTTATTATTGTGAACCCGTCTCAGCAAAGCAGCCGCTCAGAGCTCACGGTGAGCCACAAGCACAACCAGCATCAGACACACACAACCACCAACACACAGAAAACTCTGACATTTATGCCAAACAAGTGCGCTTTTATCAAGAAAACAGTGACAGACTTGCAGAAGTGTCATTTTCTCTCTAAAAAACATTTATATTTCAGATACTCTGAATTGTAAATGAAAGTAAATGTTGACCCAACTCAGACTGAGGTAATGGAAACACAGTCAGCAGTCACACACACACACACACGAGCAAAGCTGAGAGCAGCGAGACCCTCAACTCAGTTTCTACACACTGAACAGACACGGCTCACTACTCCATTAAACCCGACAGCCCACCGCGCACATGAAAAACATGTTTACTTATACACTTTTCCTCTAGGGAGAGAAGGCACTCACCGATTTTCCGTTGTAGTAATACATGCTGCCCATTCCAGGCACGGGGTAGGCGCAATACATGATAAAAGCCTTAGCGATACTGAGAAAGACGTGGAGCCTGATACAGAGGATCTCTTTTCAACAGCCCGCTCCCTACACATACATCCACTCGCTGCACAAGGGACTAATTCCTTCAGTGCTGGCCCCTTACACATGGATCTACTCACAGACAACTTATGCAAAGCAGGACCGTACCAACTCAGCCGACAGCAAGGGGGGAGGTGGCTTTTTGGAGGAGGAGGAGGAGGAGGAGGAGGAGGACGGACCAATACCCAAAGCTAGGCTCCCCTAAAGCCTCATAAAGTGCTGAGGCAAAGAGAGGAGGGGGGAGATGGAGGATAAAGAGCGAGGGAGGGGCGGAAAACAAATGAGTAAGTGGATTGACTTGTACTTTAAAAAAAAAAGAGACAGAAAGGAAATTAGAATGGTGGATTTCTTGTGTGTAAAAAAGGGGCAGACGTAACACTGAAACGATTGTTATGTTCTTTTACCTGTTGATTTTTGTCTGTTCTTTCATAAGCAAACACAAAATGAAACATGAACTAGTTTAGAAGAGCATGCAAACACAAAAACACTGGTCTAAATCCTGAGCTGATTAATCTTTTTAGTGATTATTGTTTTTCTTTTATTGAGGGGTTGGATTGAGGGTACGGAGAGGATTTCCTCACTGCGTCAATAATCTTGTAAATGAAAAAAAAAAAGTAAGTGATAACTCTATACCCGTAATACAGTAATATATTAAATACATGTAATAGTAATTTTTTTTTAGATTTTTATGATATAATATATACTACATAATAAAATAATATAATGTAAGTGCCAGTGAAGACATTAAATTTCTATTCATCAAACAATCCTTGAGAAAAATAAATAAATAAATAAATATATATACATATCAGTTTCTGAAAAAAAGAAACATTCTGAAAAGCAGCACAACTGATTTATACATTGATAATAATAAGAAATGTTTCTTGAGCAGCAAATCAGCATATCAGAATGATTTCTGAAGGATCATGTGACACTGAAGACTGGAGTAATGATGCTGAAAATTCAGCTTTGCCATCAATGGAATAAATTAAATATTTAAGCAAAATAATCATTTTTTACAGTATTTTTAATCAAATAATTGCAGTAATGGTGTGTAAAAGAGCCTTCTTTCCAAAAAACAGAAGGCAAAAACAAAAAAAACTTACTGACCCCAAACCTTTGAACTGTACTGTGTAAAAATTTGGGGTGTGCGATATGCCGATTTTTGAGCGTGGACGATTAAAATGTCTCCATGATCTGCTTTTGAAGGAACATCGTAGTATCGCGCTACAGCACTGCTACTGCTCTGGCGCCTTCGTCTCAATATAGGCTACTGTACAATGCCACATACATTCACATCAAAAGTTAACTCGTACTGCACTGCACTGATACGCAATCACAAAAGTAGATTATTTGCACGTGCTTTAAAGCCTTGCGATTCTGACCTGAGTGACCTGTCAAACAGTGCCTGATTACTGGACTAAGTTATCTTTTGCATCTGATTGCACCAATACTGTCAAAAACACACAAGGTTTAAATGTAAATACAGTCTTAAATTAAAGTAAACAGTTGAAAGAAAAACGGATGCATGCTTGTATATTAGATGCGTGTTACAGTACTAAACATGCTGCCACTTGCTATTAAAGGGATAGTTCAGCCATAAATTAACATTCTGTCATTATTTACTCACTGTCACGTTGTCCCAAACCTGTATTCATTTCGTTCTTGTGCTGAACACAAAAGAAGATTGAAGAATGCGGGGAAACAAACAGTTGCTGGTCCCCATTGACTTTGATAGAAGGAAAAACTGAATATTATGGAAGTCACTGAAGACCAGCAACTCTTTGGTTACCCACATTCTTCAAAATAACTTTGATGTTCAACAGAAGAAATGAACTCATTCAGGTTTAAAACAACCTGAGTGTGAGTAAATGATGGCAGAATTTTCATTTTTGGTTGAACTATCGCTTTAATATTAATTAAACAACAAAACACATAGAGAAAAATCTTTAATATGAATGCTTTAATAAGAATCAATGTATACTTTATACAGTGAAGTGTACTGTATTTAATGTTTTATTTTTATATTTGTTCATTCAGTTTCTTGAATGCTACCGTACCTGAAAAATAAAGCACTGTTTGTTTTATTTGTATATGTATATGTATATGTGTTATATATGTGTATTTGTAACGTGTACCCTTGTTCTTATTTTTTAATAAAAAAGATAAAATGATGACAAAGATATATGTTGTTATCTTGTAAGGGTTTGTTTTTAAAATAGGGAAATTAGTGTGGCTGTACTGCTCAGACAACTTGCAAAATAGTACAACCAACATGACAAAGAATTGTGATAAAATCATGAATCGTGATTTTTCTGAAAAAATATTTTTGCCATATCGCCCACCCCTAGTAAAATGAATTAATATATGCTTTTAATTATATGAAAATATGGTGATACACAATAAGAACCATTTCTAACACTGATAATATGATTAGACTATGCATTTCTCATGCCATGCACTTGTTTGCCCTTAACCAAGTCTTGCTCCGAATGTTGCGACCTGTGGCTGTTGTTTTAATAGTCCCCCACAGTGGCGTGACAGCAAACACAGTGAGCTGTTGAACACATCCAACAGCTGCAGAGGGGCCGAGCCTGACGTCAAGCACTGAGAGCAATGACGCTCCACTTCCTCACACGTCCCCTTCTCTCGCTCTCATTGTACCCACTGCTCCCCTTACTGGGCCTCTTGCCCACAGACCAAAGGGGCGGTAAGATACACAACCCAAATAACAGGCGCACTGGGGGTGGGAGAAGAGAATGAGGGGAAAGAAGGGAAAATGAAGGGAAATAGGAGGGTGGAAGTGAAAGAGAGGCGAAATAAAAGGCTGGACACAGTCATTGAGAATGAATAGACATGGGTGCAAAAATAGATGGGGAAGCCGAGGTCATCCACGTGCTGTGAACACGCTGACCTGAAGCACCATCGGTCTCTTTAAAGCCCACTACGGCCCGCTCCACTTCGGGCCCTTTCATGTCTGTCACTGCAGGCTTCCCAGTCCAAACACTGTCCCATTCACAACATTATTGTTATGGAAAGATGAAAGCCTTCCCAGAAAACGATACTTTATTATGCTTCCCCCTCTAATTCTATTATTATTTATTCTGTTTTCTTCTCTGAGTGAGACTCTTTCAAATGTGTCCAAGGTGGTTGAGATCGACAGGCTGGTACCACTTTAAACCTGGAGCCGTTTCAAGTCGATCCTTTAGGAGAGAGACGGCCGTGATGGAGGAATGCTTGAAGGCTCCATAAAACAAATCCAGATAAAGAATGCACTGCTGGGAGGAAAAGAACACAGAAAAAAATGATAAAAGAGACAACTGAAAAGGGACAGAACTGAAATCAAAAATTACGGACACATGTCCGGAGAGTTCACGACACATGTTTGGTTTGGTCTCGCAAGACTTCCACACAGTGGCCACACATAATTTCATTTTGATTACCACTGTGAAAACAAGCAATCACTGGTGAGGCTCGTTGGACATAAACTTTAGACCAGACACTGTTGGTTATATTTAGTTACTAGGTAGATACAACATAATAAAGCAACTTTTTGCCTTAAACAGCTAGAAGCACAACAAGAGATTTTGTCAGCTCTTATTTCAGATGCGCAGTTCTGGATAGCCCCGCCCACAGTGACATTTGATCAATATTTCTTTTTCAGAATATATAAAAAAACTATATATGTGAAACTGTGTGAGGTGGTCAGACTTAAATATTTAAAATTGTTTTTTTTTTTATGTTTTAAACAATTTAAAATATATATTTACTATTTTAATAATGTGTTAAAATGTAGTTTTCAGCAACCATTACTAAAGCCTTCACTGCCAAATCATCCTTCAGAAATCATATATATATGCTCCTGTAGCTCAAGTGGTAGAGCATTGCGTTAACAAGCGCAAGGTTGGGGGTTCGATCCCCGGGAACACATGATAGGTAGAAATTGATAGCCTGAATGCACTGTAAGTCGCTTTGGATAAAAGCGTCTGCTAAATGCATAAATTTAAATTTATTTAATTTAATATATAAATATAAAGGCTGGACATGGATGCACCTGGTTAAGACAGTGTTAAGCCAACCCAGTTCTTGATCACACCACAGACGCAGGAGGTCTGGGATTCACCTGTACTGATTGTGTGGATTATGGAGTTTAAATGTAATAGGTGCTGCAGACAGTCTGTCCCACTAATCAATCTGAAAAACTAGACACTTCCACATCAACATCCCCCACACACATCCCACGCCTCCAAATTAGAAACCTGCAGAAGCGCTCATCTCAGCCCATACAAGCTAATTTAACATCTTCGTGTTTCTATAAGGCCATTCATCACAACACATTAGGAGGAAAATCTCTCTCCACGGGTCTCGTGGGCTTATGAGCATTCTGTTATGTGCTTGTAATGATTAATGTTTCCCTGCCTGAGGACAGCGCCTAGACAAAACACAAAAAAGATGACACAAACATTATATTAGAATAACACAGATATTTAGCGAGCATCTCCTCCAGACGTGATAAATCCACTGGGGCCCTTTCATCAAGGTTCAGGAGAGAGCTTCAGGTGTTGAAGCCTTCTTACATGTCTGGGCCAACGCACACGAGTCAAGCAAGAGGTCTTCATCCAATTACGGTGTACCTGACATCAAGCAACACAAAAGCAGCTTCACCCACTTACCTGACTTGCACCTACAGTACAGTTTGCCCACAGCCCACAGTGACACCTTCTCTACATGTGACATCTGCTGTCTGCTGACCTACAACCGGCATGTCTGGGACTCACGTGCAGACTGCGCTCCAGGTACAGTAGGTAAATCATGCCAGTGTGGCTTAGATTAGCTCTACTTTACACACATCACATCTTAAGTTAATCAGCTCTGACTGTTGACAGAACACGCTCTTAAAGTGACCACAGCTGTGAGCATATGCATTCACGCAAAATACAAATAACACTTATTTATGCCAATCTGAAATCTGAATGTAGCATATATTTCTATGTGGTTTTCTTGTACTCTAGCTGTAGATGAAAGGCGCACATGTCTCTGCTCTTTTGTGGGCTTCATGATTTAGGGCTCTGAAGTCTGAGGTAAATTTCAGCAGCCTAAACAGATAAAGAGACTCGTTCCCTCATCCTAAACTGATAAAGAGGTGGACATGTCTCTGTTCAGCATCAGACTCAAACCAGGAACATCTATCTAATCACTTATCTGATGAGCTCGTATCCTTTCTCACACACACACACACACACACACACACACACACACACACACACACACACACACACACACACACACACACACACACACAAACACACACACCAACCTACCTACTTAAATGAGGACATGCTATAGACTTCTACTGGTATCATGTAAAGCTAATTAAAATGACAACAAACTAGTTTTGTCAAAATTTGAGGTCTTAATTTCAGGTCTTAATGCATTTGAGGTCTTAATGAAACACACACTTCATTTCTTCCCAGCAATTTTGTATAGTATAGCTAACTAAACACTGATCACCCCAACACTCACCCACACACACCCTGACCCCAGTGCATTGCCCTCTGGTGGCAGGATTATGACCTGATGGCCTAGAGGACAAACCCCAGACAGACACATGGGTTAGAAGTGAGACATAATAAGCCTAAATATAAGATAAGTTTGAGAGGAAGTGGGATGTCTGAAGATCAAGAGAGCTATTAAAAGCTACAGGTTACAGGATACCGTCTGAACACGTGAGTCATGGGAGGATACAGAACAACCTGAGAAAAGGAGAGCACATGACTGTAAGCTCAAGAGATATCAAACCAAATGTGCCTTTTATTTTATACCACTAGCTGCAGAAAATGCTTTTTAAAACAGAGATGTGAGGCCGCAAAAACTCAGCGCTGAGGAAATACAAAAGAGAACAGAGATTTTCTCCAGAACAAAGAGCAGTGGCCACATGAAAGACCTACATCAAACTGTACTGTTATTCTTTACAGAGCTTTAGTGGGGCCTTTTATCCCAAGGCATGTCCAACTACACAGGATCTTCACCGCAAGGTTGTGACCTTGCATTAGAGGCAGGGGGTTCAAAGAGAGTAGGCAAAAAAAGAAGGGGGAAACAACCCTGAACAAATGCACACAAAAAAGCCCAATGTGGCGTTGGTGACCTGCATCAGTGTGCATGGCCTGTAGATGGCTGTCTAGTCAAAAATGCAGTATGTATCTTCTGAATGGTGGAGCTCCAGTCAAGCTGACATCTCCGAGCTTTGGGCGCTAGTCTCATGTCCTTGTCGCCAGAGTGGATCATAACCTTCTTCTCACTTCTCTCCTAGTGCTCGTTTCCTCGCTAAGTGCAACTTGTGCCCTTGCGAGGGTGCCTGAGTGATCTGTCAAGAGCAAATGACAATCTTTTTTGTCATTCACAGCCAGTGTTCTCGCATGCAAAATGCCCCGAAGGAAGGCGATCACTGCCTGCTGCTTTCTCTCCTTGCCTCTTTTCCTTCCTCTCTCTCTCTCCTCCAGTCATCTCTTCTGGGCTGAACATTTGTACCCCAGCACAGGCAGTGTCACATCAAACAGTCATGCCCGTGACAAGGGTGTTTAAAAAAAGCCTGGCTATTTACACATATAGGCTGCAGCTCCAGGCTCTCCGCCAAGTATACATTTCTCACAAGATGCAGTTACTTGCCCAAAGTCATGGGTCCACCCATCCACCTCTGACTCTTTTTCACCCTCTGTGGCTGTCAGGAGGGCCAGGGTCCTTCAGCACAGGTGCCTACACACCTGCCTGACAGCATTGCGCCTGCAGTGCCAGACGCACATGCTAACTGCAGAACACGCTTATGCCACACTTGTAGTAGCAAGCAAAGCACCCTACCTTCAGACATTCCAAAAAATACTAGCAGCTAATAAAACAACTAATTAGCCAGGCATCATACGTTAAAAGAGGTAAGAATTACAATTATGCCTTGGGCTGAAAGTGCGATACAATAAGTGCGATAATCCAATGATTAAATCAAATAAATATATACGCTGCACATTTAACAGTGAAATGCAGCACTGAGTTCATTTACACGTGAGATCATGATGACAGTGTTTTGCGGTTTCTCAGAGAGGCTTGTTTTGCAGTAAATGCTGCTCCACACCAGGGTTATTCTACTAAAACTAAAACCATAAAAATGTTACATGAAAAAAATAAAAATAATATAAAATAAAAGAAAATATTTCACCTTAGCTATTTGGCAAGGAAACATTTTTCACTTTCATTTAGTTTAACTTGAACTGAAATAAGAACTATATAGACATATACCCCCCCCCCCCCCCCCCAAAAAAAACACTTTAATACTTTAACTAAAATAAGTTATATAGTGTTTAGTGAGTGAATAACAAACATCCGCTATCTTTCTCTAAACCTACTCCTGCAGTTCAAGGGTTAACATGGTTCCCTCATCTTCTCAAAACAGCAAGTACACAAATCAAACACAGTTATAAATATTTGTACGTCCCTAGTCTGCTGCCATGTCTTATTCAGGGCTTTATGTTGTAAAGCATGCCCTCACTGCTCCAAAAAGGAGCGGATGTTATTCCATAAATATTTACATCTATACGTAAACTACGCTGATCCATCAGCAGCGCTGTGTTTAAAAAAGTGATGAGCTGGTAAGAGGTAAATAGTTAAAGTATTTTTAGGTGAGTTGGGGGTTGTATTCCCTGCGGAGGGCATGATGATGGGAAGCATTGTGTTCATTTTGTTTATCAAGCAGCTCTACAAACCTCTAGTGGGCTCGTCTGCTTACACAAGCAAAAGCTTTCATTGGCATCTGCAGCTGCAAGCCCACTGTACAGGTACCCTGCAGACTGCATGCGCGCACACACACACACACACACACACACACACACACACACACACACACACAGCTGCCCCAGCAACCCTACATGGCTCTGCAGGTGCACCTGTGCCTCCGTGGCTTTATTCTCATGTCTAGCGCTTTGACATCTCTTGTCCAATGATGGCGACTGATGGCTGTCACCAAATGCTAGTCCACACAAACCATGTTTCCAACCATGCATTTTTATGCAAATTCTGGGGTACTGTAGTAAAAACGTTGGATGGAAACACCAACATGAGATTTAAATTTCCACTGTGGAACAAAAACTACAACATAAACACTGGAATAAATTCATAGAAATACATAAGTAATGTTACTTTATCTGTCTACATTAACTGGGTTTCTATCAACAAATTTATTGGAATATTCCATAAAAATGCTGGATGGGAACACCACCATGAGTAAAGACACATCTAAAATACACATAAAATCACAAATTCTATGATGCACATCAAATGTCATGTGATGTAAGTAGGGTTAAGGGAATATGCCATGCAGAATAAGGCATTAACATGTGCTTTATATGTACTAGTAAACAGTCAATATGCTAGTAATATGCATAAGCAACTAGTTAATAGTGAGAATTGGTCCTTAGAATTAAGTGTTACCAAATTTTCTGACATTAAGTACTGTGCACACTCAACTCGCACAAGATGCCCTGAATTTTTCCACTCTTATTAGTTTGTCCACAAAACCTATTGTATCACAGTCTATAAAAACAAAAATGAGATAAAAGAATGAGATGGAACAATAACAACAACAACTAACTACTGGAGACACAACAATAGACATTTGCATTTATGAGCGCTTGTGTGAGGGAGCTTAGTTTAAATGAGTACAAAGTCATTTTTTACTTCTTATGACTTCTGGAGAGAAATAGCAAAGACACTGGACAAGTATGAAACTTTCTAGTGTGCACGTGTCGAGCACCTATGTTTGTGCATGCTATCAATTATCGAAAGGCAACATGTTTAGATGTATGCATATGCTAAGCGTTTGCAAAAAAAACTGAAGGATACTTTGGGCTTCAGTCATAAGGAATCTGTCAATGATTGCTAACAAATAATGTGTTTATTTAGTTTACAAAATTCTTGACTTTAAAAAACGTAAAAAAATATATATATAAATGTTTTGTAGCTGTAATTCACAATGCATTTATTATGTTTAGAGGAACAGTTCACACAAAAATGAAAATCAAGTCATCATTTACTCACCCTGGTGTTGTTCTAATGCTATATGCCCAACATTTGTTTTCAGACCACAAAAGCGGAAAAGTAAAAAAGAGTCCCGCTGATGCTTGTGCATATAATGGCAGTAAATAGCAACTAGCTATTGTATAGCAACGGGTAGCTGTTTTGTTTATGTTTATTTTGTTCATATTCAGTTGAGACTTTTGAGTTTACAGTTCTGTGCCATGCATGCTTTCGTTACTGATTTCTGTTAATGTTGATTTTTGATTATTTATTGATGTATACATTTGTTAATTATGTTTCATTGATTAAACTATTTCCTTCTCTACTTGCCGGTCTGTGTTGGCAGACAATTAGAACAGCAGTTCTATGGAAGCAAAATAATGCCAAATGTTTTTGAATTAAAAAAGCTTGTTGAATTACAATAATTGAAAGAATATGCATTGCATTAACCGTACTTGCATATTAATGCATTGAATTTTTAAGTCTTACATTATTATGGGCTGATATCCAACATGGTTGTAAATTTAAGCCATGAATATTTCAATTAAAAACATTTCAAACTGATTTTTATATAATCAAAAATTCAAGAATCCATAATCACCTTTCAGATTTCACTTCCAAAATATTCGATCTGTTTAAAAAATACAACTTATAATATTCAACAAACAAGTTTCAGTCCATTTTATTTCGCTTTACAAATTCGCTTCCACAAATTCAGTGGTTCAAATTCGACAGTAAATTCAACGTTTCACATCCGGGAACAGCAGGAAAATCAGTAGATTACCGAGCATAATCTCATCTGCTGTAAATCGTCTTCACCAGCAGGAGGTGTAAGCGCGTCTTGACAAGCATCAAAGTAATAGAGACGAGAGGCCTTCATAAAACGTCATTTGTCTAAATGGACCGAGCGGTGAGTACAAGTTATGATTTTATTGATCAGTATACTGTATTTATATGCGGAATATTAAGATTAAGACCCAAATCATTGTTTACTCAAGTGTCTAAGTGATTCATCTTTACCCCGAGTACACAAGCTGTGTTTTTTTACTGCAAAGGTGATGTGATCAATATAAATCCAGAAATCTCTTGCCCTTGGTTTTTTTTTTTTTAGTAAAACCACTATAATACGCTGAAATAGAGAGTGTATTGTTTGATTATGCCACTAATGACAAGATACTAAATAGCACCCATTTTTATATAGCATCATTAAATACAACCCAATCGCAATTCTAAAGTAAATCTGCCACTTGTAAATTAAAAAAGTTACATTTCTACCACTATATCAGTTAATCTCCGTCTTTTAATTAAATAGGACTTGTCTCTGCTATGTCCAGGTAAGGGCTTCGAAACCGCTACCTCTCCCGCTATTAAAGTGCGTCCTGCCGCCACGAATAGAGTGTAAGGCTGCGGGAAACACTGGGACATTGGTTCTACGATCTACTTAGACCTACGCTTTTGAGAAACGAAGCCCTTACCTGGACATAGCAGAGACAAGTCCTATTTAATTAAAAGACGGAGATTAACTGATATAGTGGTAGAAATGTAACTTTTTTAATTTACAAGTGGCAGATTTACTTTAGAATTGCGATTGGGTTGTATTTAAATGGTGCTATATAAAAATGGTGCTATTTAGTATCTTGTCATTAGTGGCATAATCAAACAATACACTCTCTATTTCAGCGTATTATAGTGGTTTTCCTAAAAAAAAAAAAAAAAAAAAACCAAGGCCAAGAGATTTCTGGATTTATATTGATCACATCACCCTTTGCAGTAAAAAAACACAGCTTGTGTACTCGGGGTAAAGATGAATCACTTAGACACTTGAGTAAACAATGATTTGGGTCTTAATCTTAATATTCCGCATATAAATACAGTATACTGATCAATAAAATCATAACTTGTACTCACCGCTCGGTCCATTTAGACAAATGACGTTTTATGAAGGCTCTCTCGTCTCTATTACTTTGATGCTTGTCAAGACGCGCTTACACCTCCTGCTGGTGAAGACGATTTACAGCAGATGAGATTATGCTCGGTAATCTACTGATTTTCCTGCTGTTCCCGGATGTGAAACGTTGAATTTACTGTCGAATTTGAACCACTGAATTTGTGGAAGCGAATTTGTAAAGCGAAATAAAATGGACTGAAACTTGTTTGTTGAATATTATAGGTTGTATTTTTAAACAGATGGAATATTTTGGAAGTGAAATCTGAAAGGTGAATATGGATTCTTGAATTTTTGATTATAAAAATCAGTTTGAAATGTTTTTTAATTGAAATATTCATGGCTTAAATTTACAACCATGTTGGATATCAGCCCATAATAATGCAAAGACTTAAAAATTCAATGCATTAATATGCAAGTACGGTTAATGCAATGCATATTTTTTCAATTATTGTAATTCAACAAGCTTTTTTAATTCAAAAACATTTGGCATTATTTTGCTTCCATACAGTTCACTCAGACTCAACCTGGAAAAGCACACAAGTTGTGAGAAAACAAGATCAATAAAAACACAACATAAAATACAACGCCTAGAAATCTCCCCACAAAAGTATCTATGTACTTTCTTTAATGAGTTAAATATCTCCGGACTGGAAATCCAGTTGTCATGACAGTCAGAATGAAAGCTGACAGACATGAATGTTATAACTTGTTGCTGCTATGAACATATATATTCACCTCTGAGAAGAGAGAACATGGATTGTATTTTGTGTCAAGTTTTTTGGAGTGAACTGCTGTGTTAAAAGAGTATCATGAACATGCAGTTATGTACAGTAATGAATAGTGGTCGACCGATATTGTTTTTTTGACAGCCGATGCCGATATCTTGGAAAGCAGGGTGGCTGATGGCCGATATAAAGCCGATATAATTGTATTTATTTTCATTAATATTT
Organism: Cyprinus carpio; assembly: GCF_018340385.1. Classification (NCBI taxonomy): domain Eukaryota; kingdom Metazoa; phylum Chordata; class Actinopteri; order Cypriniformes; family Cyprinidae; genus Cyprinus; species Cyprinus carpio. The sequence goes on along the minus strand of NC_056578.1, from coordinate 29,177,423 downwards.
AATAAATTTGAAATCATTTGAAAATGGATTAAAAAATAAATTTGTAAAATAAAAATACTTATACTTTAGATGACAAAGTATGTTCCACAAATAAATAAATATTTAATAAAAATATAATTAAAAAGGAAGTAAACTGTAACCAACAGAGTACTCCGTATTCTGGGAGTTTGTGTGCAATGGGAATCATATTTTTTCAAATAAAGCCAAGGTAACACTCATTTTACATAAAGCACACAGTGAAAATTACATGAATATGACAGTGGGCAAATGCATAAAGCACAGCATAATTTGAAATCATGAATTTAATGATTAAAGCATTCAATTTGCATGGACCTAAAGTCACGCAGAGAACACGCAATCATGCCGCTCTCAGCACCGTCAAAATAAAAATCCCACCTCGATAGCATCAGCCAAACAGAAAAACTTATTGGCCAATGCCGATATTTGAAAAATATATATCGGCCGATATATCGCCAAGGCCGACCACTAGTAATGAACAGCCAAGATCAGGATTTTCATTAAATAATACATTAACTTTCGGTTAGTTTTTCACCAAGTCCTATCGTAAAGACCCAAAACACTTTGGACCATTCTGTGATACTTTTGTGCACAAGGGGGACATTTTTTTAAATTGTCCTTTTGTGGCCCTAAAAAGAAAGAAGGGCATGTGGAACTAAAGCCAAACAAGGGTAAGTAAATTATGACAAATTTTTGGGTGAACTGTCCTGTTAATCAAACACCCTTAGCGGTTTCCACAGTAGCTACAATTTACATTTCTATTTTGAGGCAAATTTCCCAAAAAGTGAAACTTTTGTGCTCTTGAACACATGGAATGGAAAAGCTTTTATTTGCAAATTGAGCAATTTTCAGATTTTTTTGCATATATTCGAACTTCAAATATATAATCTGTTGTGAATCGGATTTCGATGAGAATCCAGCCTTTCTTACAAGAGCAGAGTTCTATATTCCCGGCGTGCACCATCCCTGCTCTACCCTGCGCTGAATTGAGCTGCTTTGAGTTATGAGTCACGCAAGTGCACCTGCGGCCATGTGTTAAGTAGTGACAAATAAAAGCCCTATGTCCATTTACACAACAAAGAGATGTACCCCACGAGGCCACCAATCTCTCCTCAACCCCCTTGCCACCTCTCTGTCTTTTTCTGTCTTCCCTTGTTTTTTTCCTCTGGCATTAGTACCAAAATGCATCTCGCTCCCCGTTTCCCCCGAGTCCCGTATCACTAGAGCGACTCTGCTCCAGACAAGCTAGGATTCAAACACAAATTTAAAGACAAAGGTGTGTTGTGCAACGTATTCATGTCTCGTGGAAGAGTCATGCTTGATTTCTCGCCTGCATGCCGTGTGATTATTGAGAGCTCACAAAGACTAATCCTGCTGCCACGCGGCCCTCAAAGGCCTCGTTTTGTTCTGTGGGATGAATCCGAATCCTGTCGTATTAACATGAGGGGGATCTCTGTGCTAAAGTCACTGTATTCACGCATTCACTGCGACCTGCACTGTGGTTTGAGTATGAATCAAAACAGAGGCTTTCACTATCTGCCCTCCGTTTTCCCACAATGACTGTTTAAATTTATGCATACAGAATGGTTAGGAGGGAGTTGGGCGAACAGGGGTCACAGGCGGAGTCAAGCTGAGCTCCGCACTTCCTCCGAATCCTAATGTCTGGTGCTCCACTGGGATTATCACCCATGGAAATTTCCCCCCAATTCCGCGTTATTAATCTCTGTCTGTCCTCCTGTTCTGGCTACATAATGACTAATTAAACATCAAAAGAGCTGTGGCGGGGATGCAGCATGACAGCTCGTGTCCCTGAGCCCTTGTTCCCGCGGGAAAAGGGGAAAAGAGGGGGGCGAGCGCTGACGGGGCAGCCTCACAAATCAATCAACCATCGTTACCTCGCACCTACGCCCACCGCGCTCCAAACGGTGGATCCGCAAACACAACAGAGTTGATTTGCGAGGCAGGTTTGGCCTCCTGTGTGCACGCGCCTGACATACGCACAGGTACACACTGCCACCGTGTCAGAGGATGACTTTGATAAGACGGAATTCAAAAACGTGTGTGCCGCCATACCAACGGCTTTCATTAAATGTGTCTGTTTGTTCGATAGCATCTTTTTTTAAATCAAAGCGATGGCAGGAAGATGAAATGATGCTGTACTCACAGATGTAGGCAGGCCAGGAGGGGGCTTGCGCACTTTCTTTGTTTGCAGAGGATCTGTGGAGAAAATACAAAAACAACTTTGAGACATTTGAAGGGAAAAAAAAAGAGGCATTCAGCTAGACGTCTCTTTGATTACAGGTTTATAAAGACAAATATGAGAGCTTTAGTATGGCAGAAATCAAGGAATTCTTAAATTCAGTGAAAAAAAAAAAAAAAAAGCTAATGCTGAAAATGTATATTTCCAGTAGTGTTTATTATACAAAATCAAGAGGTTAGAGTCATGATTTCTCATTGAGTGCATCAGACAGGCACTAACCCAGTGGAGCAGAGTCCTGTAGGGAGCGTCTTCGTGGATTGGAGCCAGTATAAGAGTAGAATGGAGTGGGTGACTTCCCAGAGGTGGTGTCCGGCCGTGGACTTGCCAGCCCTATGTCTGACCTCATACTGGACTGTAGAGACAAAAGAAGAGAGTTTAGGGCCAAGAGCCAAGAGTATAAACACGAATGCAAATGCACAAAAAAGTGAATGTGTGTGTGCAAAACATCTTTTGAAATTAAAACAATACATAAATTCAAACACAGAAAAACAAATAACAGAAAAGCTGATTATTAGTTTCACGACAACCCACAAATGGCTTTTTATTAAGATTCTAAACTTTAATATTCTATATACAAATAAGGGGAAAATAAAAACTAAAATCAATAATTTAAATATTTAAATTCTAAGTACAACATAAAAAAAATTACATTTTGAGATTTGCAAAATATTGCAAACAAAAATTACTTTGAAATTATTAGAAAGTTTTAAAAAATATCTTTATATGACTGTTAGAAATGTGAAACACAAATGCACTCAATTACATAAACAATATATAAGCCTTTGCTGATTTTTATTTATTTATTTTTAATCTAATATTGGCATCCCTAACCGTAATTTAAAATATAATATGACATGGAGTCATGTCCAAAGTTCTGATATGAAACAAAGTTTTAGAATTTTTAAAAACTGGAAACAAACATAATAAATGCAATTATAAAAAGTTAATACTGAATAAGAAAAATACTTAATACAAGCCTTAAATATAACAGGACTGTTAGAGTGTCACAGTGAAACATGAAGGTGAATGTATGACCATTTCAGATATTGTGTGACCCCTGAATGAAGGTTTTGTGCTTCACAGAAAGACACATTCAAAACCCTGAGAGTTTTTCCTGTTCTTTCCTCTCTTTACTGAACACAATTGTGCAGTTATTGATGTGAGAGTGCCAGCAGCACAGTGAAGTATAAGGAGAAATCGATCCAATCAGTCTGACCTAGTGATTCCCTCCCCTTCTGCTCACCGTGAACTGCTATTGATCAGGCCTGATCACGGCCCCAGGGCATATCCACACACAACCAGGGACACATCCTCACTTAAAGGAGCAGCAGACCCAGGAGAGTGAAGGATGAGATAGCCAAAGACAGTGGCCGGCTCAAGCCTCATTAAACCATCTGTCTGATCTCAGGAGCTGTCAGCTCCCCTGTAAAAACTGTGCCGGCTTAACGTGACGAAACACCCGGTATAGAGCCCATGAAGTTGACAGGACCACTAGATTGTTGACAGAGAGCCAATTACGTGAGGAGAGAAGAGAGACAGTGGCCCCAAAACCCGCATCTGATGACCGGGATATTAGCCTAGGCTTCAGGTTTGTAAATGGTTTTCCCAGAGGCTATCGCACCCTTGACCAACATCCACTCTATCGCTCGTCCCAGCAAACTGGGTCAAGAGGCCAATTAGAGAAGAAGCCCAATTAGCCTGATCGCCTGCTGAGTTAAAGAGTAGTAAGGGAAAGGGGATAAAAGAGTGACTGAGAATAGAAAGAATCAGGTAACAGGACTCATACTGAGAGACACAGCATGCATTAGATAGCGGCTGTTAACTACTGTACAGCACCACTTAACACAACACAAACTAAAATCACACTAAATATTAATAAAAGTATTATAATAACACACAAGTATAATCATGGTTCTAAATCTTTCACGTGATTTAAGTTTGTATCATATTTATCTCATAAATATAAATCTTTAAAATATAAAATTTTGAGCATATCTTATATTGCATCTTGATTTTATAGTTTATGATTATTATTTATATATTATTTACAATATATGAGGTCAGACCACATGCATTGCATCTCTAGAGCTACTCTGAGTCTCTTGACCAGCTTTACACTGTTTCATTTGAGAAAAACTACCTACATTAAAACATAAAAAAACTACATTATTATACTTCACAAAGGAATAATAATGTTATTATTTTAAAATTATATCATACAACCAAGCTATTTTTCGGCCATATTTTTATTTGCAGTTCTGTTATGCAACATCTTATTTGACAAAAAAGCACTGTTATGTTTTAAATTAATTGTTATATTTTCTTTTGATTACAATTTAGAAGATTAATTAAACTGTTAAAGTTTTATTAATTCATTTCATTTCAACTTTTTAAGATTTGCATTAAATAATAAAACACAGAATCCAGAAAGAAATTAAAACGGAAAGCACTTAATTTGTAAAAAAAAATGATTTTATGGGGCCCTAAATTAAAAGGTAGGAGTTCAATTTTGAACAAACAAGTTAAGTTACATTCATTCTCAAGGTCTAACAAACATGTTGAAAACACTTCCTTCCCCATTAAATGAATGTAAATGAATATTATGATAAACATTGATATTTTATGATGCAAAAAATATTGTGATAATACTTTTGGTCATATTGCTTATCCATAGTATACAGGAAAATAAATTCAATATCAAAGTCAGATAGAAGTCATAATCAAAGCCCCGGTTGAGGCTTACAGAAGAAAGCCCTTAAAAATAGCTACTCCTTGAATTTAGCCGATTAAAACAAGGGCCATCAGATCGTGTGAAAATCAGGTTGGCTTCTCCTTTACTGCAGGAGGAATGGGGGGAAACAAGCTCTCCAAAGTGACAGGCTGTCAGGTGGCATCATTGACATTGACACGGCAAAACAGACTGACTAGTGTTGCCTTTGTTCAGTGATATGAAATCCTCACAGCAATATTATCTTCTTACTTTTAGCCGCAATGCAAAAACAAGACGGTAAAGCGCTGGGGTCAGATGAAAGACTGATAGAATACTAATTTAACAATTGGGAGAGAGTGATTTTAGGGAGATTTGCTGTGGTTTATTACAGTGATGTGAAATTAGTCAAATCCTATTTAAAGATCACATTCAGAGAACTGGTGATTCCACGAAACTAAAGGGGATTAGTGAGATCTTTGTTAAATTGAATATAGAATGAATGAGAAATGTACATTTTCTTAAGAAAAACTTGCACAACAGCAGGTTGTTGCTTAACAGTTCCTTAAAAATTCAAAAGAGCCCAGCCTTTAGTCATATTTAGGTTTCTAGATAGGATGTGGGTATATGAAATATTTGTTTTCAAATTCAGGTGAAAATCTTAAGCATGTTTTCTTAGAAAAGTAATTTTACACCTCTCACCAACAAGCCACATGATTTAAGGAACTGGTTCTCAATGATTAAGATTATGATTTATGATTAATATGTTAAATAAATGTAAAAAAAAATGGACAAAATAACAGCACCACCTCTCATGTACGTATTCTGTAATATTCTGTGTTTCGGAGCACAATTTAAGATATTTTGGATGAAAACCGGGAGGCTTGTGACTTGTGATTGTTGAACAAAGTCATTATATTTGTTTTCTTCGCATACAAAAAGTATTCTTGTCACTTCTTAAAATTCAGATTGAACCACTGATGGCAGATGGACTATTATGACAATGTCTTTCATACTTTTCTGGGCCCTTGACAGTTTAAGTTACTTGGCAGTCTATGGGACAGTCACAAGCCTCCCGGTTTTCATCCAAAATATCTTAAATTGTGTTCCGAGCTCCAAACTCCAAACACAGACACAATCACTTGCTCTGACAGAGGAACTATTCACTGATGTACGTTTCCACACATTCAGAATGTTTTCATTTGTATTTTGGTGTGTTTAGCGATTCTGAATGGATCCATATAATAGTTTCTACATGGATCTTTGCAAAAAAAGAACACTGAATGTTTAAACCGATCATGAATTAGTTTTGTTTAAAAATAATTACATGGAATTGAATAGTAACAAAACACTAGAATATAAAGGTTTTGGGGAGCCTTGCTGTATTTATTCAGAGAAGAGGGTGGCCTTGGAGTAAAGAACCACTGATTTAAGGTATCATTCCCATCTGCTGCACAAACATTTCGGGATGAGCTGCACAGCGCTGTTTAATACTTATGGTTCCCTAATCCCTAATACTGAGTATGAGTGATCACAACGGCGATATACTGACAAAAGCCCTGCTCATTTCTCTCCAGGGTATGAATGTTTTTGTGTGAACATGGCCGTGTGTTAGCAGGTGAGAGGAAAATGACTGCCCTCCGTGGTTTAGCCTTTAAAACAAGTACTCAGCTTACATGACAGTCCGGTCAATCTTGTGGATACTGAGAAGTAGTGTTCATTTTAAGAACACTTGACAGAATCACAGGGGCTTCTGAGCCCACTCACATCTGAACAATCATCTTCCTGAGTGAAATGTCAGGCAGATTGGTGGAGATAATAGCAGTCATCTGTCAACCGCATTCTGCCGCAACAATCAGAATAATCCTCCACACAGGGGACGGAAGCAAAGCTTACCTACAGCCACCACGCCGCTGAATGCAGCTCTCTACCGCTTGCCTCTTATCGCTTCTGTATTTTCACATTTGTCATGTTTGGATCATGGCATTTCATGCTGCAAGGTTAAACATTGCAATGGAAGGGTAGCCTTTAGTGAGATGTTGTCAAAGAAATTGCGAAGCAACAGCAAGCAACAAATGAATAAACTATAATTTAAGGAGGTATAACTTTGAAAAAAAAAAATCAAATGGTCAAATAAAGCCTCTCTTTCTTGCAGAGAGATGCATACATATGTGTAAGGCGGGGAAAAGCATATTCAGTCTGGCTACAATGTTCACGCATTTCGGTTTTGATTCACTAAAAAGAATCGTCTCATAAGAATCATTTGTTCGGGTATCTGACTGTACTGGTAACACTGAATGGTTTTCATTCATTAAAAACAGTTTATTAGAGTCATTAGTTCAGGACTCAAATTGCACTGATCATATTGTATGGTACTGATTAAAAAAAACCTGGTTCATAAGAGTCATTTGTTTTGGAATCAAACTACACTGCAACTGTGAGATACTGATTCTGATTCAACAGCCTCTTAAAGGATAATCCGCCCAAAAATGAAAATTCTATGATTGTTTACTTTACTGCGGAACACAAAAGAAGATATTTTAAAGAATAATGGTAACCACACATTTTAGGTGACCACTGATTTGAATTGTTCGGACAAAAACAAAACACTGAAGCATTTCTCATTTTTTGTTATGCAGAAGAAAGAAGGTTATACAGGTTTGGAATGACATGAAGGCGAGTATATTTTCATTTTAAGTCTAACTAACTATATTATTTTTTTGTGGTTTTGATTTACACAAAAAAATTGTCTTGTAAGGGTCATTGCTTAGGGAATTTAACTACATTGGTCACACTGTAGTTTTGATTCACTGGTTTTGATTCACTAAAAAATGGGTTCATAAGGGTCATTTCTTTGGGAATCGAGCAAAACTGTTTGTGCTGTTTATTTCAGATTTACTACGAAGAAAACGATTTGTAGAAGTCATTAGTTTAGAAACTGGATTATATTGGTAGCATCGTACTGTTTTGATTCACTAAAAAAAAAAACTTGGTTCATAACCATTCGGGAATGTGACTACACTGTTTGTGATGAATGTTTCATGCACGAAACACTGAGTATTGTTGTATCTTGTTCAGTTCACATCAAGCAAAGAATGCATGTGCAAGAATCTTTAATGGTCCTAAATAAGAAGCGGTTCTCACTTCTGAAGCCAATGTGAAATTCACTGTTTTTGTTGCTGAATTACTTGCTAGTAAGGGAAAGCAGCCAATGAGATGCTTGGCAAGCAGGGGCCACAGCTGGCTGAGACTGTTTGAATATTTAACTCAATAAAAGGTGTACAGTTCCACATCAGGTTCAAATGATGCAATAATACTTTGCTGAGGGAGAGGTTTAGCCTGCAAATGATGACAAACCTCATAAAAAGATGGGCTGTTTGGCTTTGTGAAAATCCTGTAACCGCTTCCCATCACTGCCAAACACTTGATAGATTACTAGTGCAGATATTTCCATTTTTGGCACTCGCTGAACAAAAAAGGCCTTTTATTAGGTTCCGCAATGTGCATTGCTCAATTTTCGAAGCAGACTGGGTTATTAGGCGCCCGATTCGCGTATTAAAAACACTGCTTCTCCGATAATCTCTGCACCTGATAGTCATCTGTTTATATGCGCGCGGCAGACGCGGTGGCCGTATTAATATGTGGGGTTCAGAATATTAATGCAGCCCGCATTCTTCCCACATTCGCTCAGGAACCGAACGTCTTTTTGCTCTTCCTGTTTTTCTTCAGCGACTAGACAAACTGAGTCTCTGCCAGGCTCTGATCTGTGCAGCTGCAGGCCAGCATAAATTCCCCAGTTCCCACACAAATGCCTGAACTGGCATTCCCTTTCAGAAAGCCCTTTTATGAATGAGCAAACGCACCAGAGAGGCAGCGGTGTTTTCATTCGTTCTGACTAGCGCCATTCACTGCTTGCAAACCACACAGCGCTTTTAAAGGTGTGCTTGTGTGTTTCTCCTCTCCTGAGATGGACGCTGGGCTCAGAGGGCGAGGTTATTAAAGGGTTGTCCGGGTCGAGAGCTGCGCTGACCTCACACTTAAGCTGGAGACGTAGCCTTACTCTAATATTCTCTCTTAGCCGTGGCATTAAATTTAATCTTAAAGCTAAGACCCTGCATGCTAACTACATCCTTCTGCTAATAAATATAAGGTATAGCAATAATATGCAATGCGATATTCATGAAGACTGCACTAGGATGGAAAAGAGTTTTTTTTTGGTTTCCCAGTAAGCATTACCACAAAGTTGGAGAGGGGGCGAACAAAATGTAAACAGAGCAAAAGTGCAAGCGACAGGCGATTAAAAAAAAATGTGGAGGGAAAAAGGGATGGGGGTCTCCAAGTATACTCTCTGACTGACTGACGTCAACCGTGTCAGAGAGAATGAACAGACAGGAGAGCGAGGGAGCGAGAGCAGGGTGGTCTGCTCACACAATCCTGTCTTTGTTTGGAACATCTGTGTAGCTGAGGGAGGGGAGCAGGGCCGGGCTCTGTGACCCTGCTTTAATGGAAGGGCTGAAAGTCATGTCTCTGTGTGCTGAAGGCCTGCTCCCTACACACAACACACACATAAACACTCCCTCTAAATCGCATATTAGAAGCTATTAAAAAACCATTCAGATTAAAAGCATTCAAACATCACAAAACACTCTCAACATTATCTGATGTGAAAAACTAGCCAGAAACTATAAACAAGGTTCCCACTACTTTTGACCTCTTTTCTCAGACTTTTTGATACATTTTCCCAGTCGTGATTATGAAATGACTTTATATTTTTTGGTTAAAAGTAGTTAATGAATTGCAGTGGGTATCACAAATAATACATTAATAGTCATTTATGCAACATTTCTACAATTATAAAAATGCATTAGTATTACTTATTAGTATACAGTACACTACCATTCAAAAGTTTTTTTTTTTTTGTATAAATACATTTTTTTTTTTTGCAAGGACACATTAAACTCATAAAATGTGACAGTAAAAAATTATAATATTACAAAAGATTTCTGTTTCAAATAAAAGCTGTTCTCATTAGAACTATCATGTGACACTCTTTGCCATCACAGGAATAAACTATATTTTACAATATATTAAAATAGAAAACAGTTATATTAGAATGTAATATTTCACAACATTGCCGTTTTTACAATATTTTTGTCTTAGTGAGCATAATAGACTTATCCTCAAAGACAGAATCACCTCAAAACCTGTACTTAGCTGAACAAAAAAATGAAATTATATTCACTACAGCAATTCCTAAGACTGTTTATGATTTTATTAATTCACATGACTTCCATTGCCTGCAATTCACAATAACATTTTAACGTTTTCAAAAAGGTGGGACTTATACATAATTTAGCCATTTAGCCATGTGTTGAAGTATTTGGCACGTTCTCTTTCAGCACTTTGGTAGTTGTGATGAATCAGGGGCTAAGTGAGAAACCTTCAAGATTCACACAAAAACTAAAACTATGTAAAAACATAATAAAAGTGAAGTTGTGGTTGTTACCTGGCATCCAGAGACGCCTGGCTCTCTTCCATAACCAGAGAACGGAGGCCTCTCAGACTTGCCTATGGATACACAAAGAGACAAACAATCAGCACAGCACCATACACATTAACCATATAAACATTAATCATGTGAAAAACAGCGAGATTTCAAGGAAGACAAACAATAACTGCCAAAACTCACACATTCTGTGTGAGTTTTGGCAGTTGAAGGCTGCTGAAGGTCAGAAGGAACTGATTTATGTTACATATTACACCAGTAAGGTGTGATTTACTTCTGTGTGTATATTTTCTAGCTGTCCATCAGGCAGCAAACTACAGGGTCAGACAGGTCTCAGTCAATAAAACTAATCCATCTCGATCCTGGAGAACAGAAACAGCCCATGAGCTTGCAAGGGGCAAATAAAAATTGCACAGCACACATCATGCACTTCACAATATCTAAACTCAGCAGTTTCCACCTCTCTGTGAGAAAAAACAGGAGACTCCTAAAGGAAAATGATAAACAACTCTAAAAACATCATATATTATACTTGTCAGACTTTCAAACATTAGAACAAACACACAGCAGTGGAGCTAAATTCTGTTTACTCCAGGGAAAAGGTAAATATTGTTGTTACTTAATTTCGGATGGCGAAAGTGTTTGCGTTACACCTTCCGCGCTTGAGGTTCAGTTCTGCTGTGCTCAGGTGCATGAGGCCACGTGTCTGCAAGCGTGCAAGTTTCTGCGCTGGCGTAGCCTCCCGAGACACAGCCGTAATCAGGTACAGTGGTTTAACTGAAAACGCTGCTTCCCCTGTGGTGAAAACTGATCTCAATCGACGTGATATAACATTTGAGAGTTTGCGCTCCTGCAAAGGAAGAGGGAGTATAGTTGTGGGTAAACTACTGCTCTCCCTCCCCCTTAGTCACCACAAAAGAATAAAACATCTGTCTTTTAGTGACTTTAAAGGTTAGGAGGCTTTTTTCCCCTCATCCTGACTTTCTGGGCTGCTACTCAGCTAGGTTTAGGTTTCTGAGTTTGTGGCGCACACAGGCAGTCTTTCCTCTACAGATGCACTGGTGTCCAGTATTGAAATATTCATTTACAGCATGTGTTTTGTCACACTCTCTCTGTCCACGCTGAATAATTTATAAGGCCGCATTGTTGTTTTAGATCCTGGCAGAGCTGGAAGCGCTACTCATGAAAAACATCCTCCCTCGGTTTGGGTCTCCCGGATGCAGCGTGCAGTTGCACGCATGGTTTGGCTTGCTCTCGTGCAGCGTAACCCAGCCATGCGCTGTAACATGTTGAGGGACCTTAATGCGATCAGCGCCGTAACCTCAGCCACTAAGGAGGAGTCCCAGAGGATCTGAACGGTAAACATGCGTTTAACTGTCTAGCATGCCAGAGAGAACGGCCGACCTGCCTTAACAGCAGTGGCAAAGTCAAACAAAGAGATGAACCTATTCACCTGACTGCATGCATACACCAACATACTGTCAGTCATAAATTATGGCACGCACGTTAATGAGCTTAAACTGTTCCAATGACATCTTTCAAATCACCCACATATACAGTATCGCTATAAATGATAACTGGTTTTATCAGAAAAATAACAAAAAATTATTTAAAAAAATAAATAAAAAAAATCATCTCAGGAGCATAAATTACAAAACAATTTTCATACATATAATTTAGCATTTACAAATAGCTTATTATATATAATTTAGCATATATATATATATATATATATATATAATTATTTATTTTTATATATATTTATATGTTTATTTTTTTTTAATGTATATATAATTTTTTTTTTTTTTTTTATATATATTATTTAATATCCTAAATTATGCATATTATATATATCATATATTACATTATATATACTGTATATATATATATATATATATATATATATATATATATATATATATATATATATATATGTGGGTGTGTAATGTTACATTACAATATATAATGTGTGTACACCTATCTATCTATCTATCTATCTATCTAAGTTTTGTTCTATAAATTATATTTATAATTTATTATGTTAATTAATTATTAGGGCTGTGCGATATGGACAAAAAAAATCTATCACGATTTTTTGATCAATTTTGCGATTTCGATTTTAATCATGATTTTGACACACACAGACATGCTTTACAGTCATAAATGCATTCAGTATAAATTTGAAACATATTTCCAAAAGAAAACCAATGAGAGCTTTATCAAAAAGTTGTAACATGCCTCTAGAACATACATAAGTCAAGATAATCACTCAGTAAAGATGTCAAACAAAATGTCTAGACATATGGCAAAAAAATAAATAAATTAATTAAATAAAACCCGTGTCCAGGGCTTTTTTTTTTTTTTTGCCATGCATTGGTCATAGAGCTCATTGTAGCGGTGCCTCAGGTGTTGAAATATATTTGTTATACATTATACAGTTTCACACGTACTCCGTCTGCAGTGCGTATACAGTATGTGTATGTGGTGCAGAAGCAGCAGCGAGAGCGAGTTATTGTAACGCGAAAGCACATTAAAATAATGCGCGAGGGCGAATCTGTCCCTCGCATGCAGATTTCCTTTGCTTTGTCACAATGTCTCCTCTCACTCACTCACTCACAACTCTCTCTATGCTCATGCGCTAAATATTCATTCTTTTCACACCTCTCGATTTCTAACCTTTTCTGTTCACATATTTTACCGTGTGCAGTGTGAAGCTCTGATCCATTAACATGGGCTCAGAAAAAATACGCATTACAGACAGAGTGTGTGAACCTGGAGAAAGGCATATGCCCAGTCTGTTCTGTTCTCGCGCTCCACTTAGGTGCGCTGCATTCTGATTGGATCGGATAGCATCCTGCGGGAGGTCGGGACCGCGGAAAATCGTGCTATAAAACGATTTAGAAATCGCGCACACTCAAATCGTGATTTTATTACGATTTCGATTAATCGCACAGCCCTATTAATTATACATACCAAATAAATTATATTTCATTAATATTACTTTTAAACTCATTTTAACTCATTTATTATAATTTTAACTCACTATATACAGTACATTATAAAATAATGCATTAAAAATAAACTGGTAATAAAGAAATACATGGGGGAAAATACTGCTTTTTTTAGAAAAAGACATCTAGGTGGAAACTGGATGTGTGAAAACTGGATGAGGGGAACAGAAAAATTAAGAATGACTCTGAGAGCTGTGGAGGAAGAGGAGACCCGTGGGGGCATGATATTCAGAGAGAAAGTGAGAGAACAAGAGCGAGCGGTGGAGAATTATTGGGCGTGTGTTCAAAACACAGAGCGTTCCAAAAGCTGAAAGCCTCCAAAGGCGAAGAAAGGCAAAGTGGGGGGGGGTGGAATTGTCTCTCGGAATGTTAAAAATCAACAATGTAAGACAGCTCTTCCACTGCTATAGCAATTTGTTTAAGTGTTACTGGCGAGTGTTTGTGCCAAGCAGGCTGCTGGCTGCGGCTCTGATGTTTGAGGAAGCAGTGCCAGCTAGCGCAGCTGTGCGGCCACTGCCCCCCACCCTCTACACCCTCACACACAAACACCCTTTCCTTTCCTCTACTCTCTCTGCCAAGACACTCATGGAGACAGAGAGAGAGAGAGAGAGAGAGAGAGAGGGGGTTCAGAGAATATGCGAGACAGCAGGTGAGAGAAGAGTGTGTGAGTGTGAGAGGAAGTGACAGTGAATACATGTGTGAGAAGAGGTCACTAGGGGGAATCTCTCCAGAAATGAACTTCAAGAAGTGGGCGTCGAAGCTGCCGATTAGCCACGTCCTCTACAGCCAGGCAAGCTTATTTCATCACATCCTCCTCCTCCTCCTTTTAGCTGGAGCGATGACAGACAGATGAAGGGGGGGTTGGCCTGATCAATACCCGCCTCACTGCTTCTCCCGGCCTCCCCTCTCTGCTCACCTACTCCTGAACCACGACACATCATACATTAAAGAAGCGGGATCTGACTGCGGATGATGAATGTTCTGGCCTCGCCGTTGACGTGGGGGATGACGGCTCCACCACCGCACAGGGGAAGCCTGGAGGTTAGCCACCATTCTATAGGTTATCAATGCCCCTGCTGACTCACAGCTAATGAGCGTTCTAGTCACACAATCTATCAAACAGGTGACTGGGGAGCCTGGAAGAGCAGAGGGTGTTTACAGGGAACGGCCGCAACAGAAGGAAACTGATGAGGTTATGAAGTTTGATGAGGAAAGGCCATGCCAGGAAAACCATGGGATCACTGAAGATTGAAGACAAGCTAGATAGACATGGTGAATGTGGTGTTTAATGTCTGCTGTGAGCTAGCAGTCCTCTCATTTACATAGACGTTTGAAAAACTACGATGAATCTTGTGACCTTGTCAGTCAGCAGGGGAGCGTTAACGGCCTCACCAACTCGACTCCCTGCTGAGATAACAGCTCCTGCTGCTCTCCACATGGCCTCTGGGAACAACAAATACATTGTAATTTCTTGGTGGCTCTATATCGGTGCTATATTGGTTATAGGGCTATATGGGAGATATTTTTTATTTATTGAGATACTGGATATATATCGGCCTGTATATATATGGACCAAATTTTTTACCCAAGTATGTGGGTGGTCATTTGATATTTATCATTATTTTCATTTATCATCATCAGAAACACTGGCTTGTAGCGCAAATGTTTTTACCTTTTACCGCTCTTTGTTATTCTTCTAGTTATTTACCTATGGCAGTAGTAATTGGAAGCCACCCACATTCACAGAAAATAGCTTTTTTCCTTGCTCATTTCACCGTTTTTACATTTACTGTACTTTGTGGTCATTTAAAGCATCTTTATAAACACTAAAAATTTATACTTAAACATAATCTTCAGCAAATCTCAAAATTAATATCCTACTATTTATTATAATGATGTGATGCTTAAATTTACTTGTAGCATTTAAATTTTTTTTTTTTTTTTTAAATGAGCCATTTATCAGTTATCAGCAATAACCTAAAAATATTATATGTACTGGCCTAATTTTTCCATACGGATTCTTGACATCAGTCAACAAAATCTCTTCATATTCTCTTTACCAACAAATGCAATGGACTTGGCAATTAGAATCTGCTTTTACACTGATTCACACAAAAATTCTAATTCTGTCAAAATTTACTCACCCTCATGTAATTTCCAAACATGTATGACTTCTTTTTGAACAACATTTGGGTTCAGTCAACACTGGACCCCATCGATTTTCATTGCGTGGATGAAAAAAACCAACATATTTTTCAAAATATAATTTGTGTTCCACAGAATAAAATCATATAGATTTGGAATGACATGAGAGTGACTAAGTGTTGACAGAATTTTCATTTTTGGGTGAACTATCCCTTTAAGAGAGTTTCACATTGATTTGGGCTTCAAAATGCAGCACTGCAACAAATGAAACCGTGAGAAATGTCAGAGGCACTCGTTTCACTGATCACACCTCTACCATTTTTAAACAGTGAATGTAACAGGCCCTGCCAGTGAAGAGTGGCAAGATTTCAACAACAACAGTCAGTGGCTATGAAATGCTCTACTGTTATCGAGATGTTTGGAGTTGGTAAGTGAACAGCTGGCTTAACAGTTGCAGCTTGTGCAGGCCAAACAAGACACGAGACACAGACTAGTCCTGTCACCAATATGTCATTGAACAAGGCACTTAACTAGAGGACTGTACTGAAATACTCTCACTGTTCATGAATCTGATGCCTATGAGCTTTTAAAGATGATTTCAGACTCATAACCTGTCAGAAGAAAAGATGTTCAAACTAACACTCCAACCTGTTCAAACTAATACTCAGACCTTCTGAGATCATCAAAACCAAGGGAACAATATACACTGGAAAAAGAAAAAAAAAACATTTCTAGTTATGAGCACGTCTTCTGTTGGATATCTCTCACCACAGGCCTGTGTTATCACAACAGAGTTTTTAAAACAGTCTTCATATCAGCCCTCCTTGATTCGCGATGAGTAGAAAGAGAGAAAATAAAGCAATATTCTTCTGTGGCATTGCCTGGCAATACTTGTGAGCAAGGGTGTTTTTCACCCTGTCTCTCTGGGGAAAACAGGGGCTATACTGGAGGAGTGATGGATGGAACCGAAAATGAATTCATCAATTTCCCCACAAGGAACTGCGAGAAGCAACAAGGAGACGTCCAGGTGTTGACATGCGTGTGGTGTGCACCTGACATCACATGTGTTCATGCACACATGTTGCAGACCACAACGTAACAAATACAGTAGCTCTACAACAGCGGGAATGATGATTGGTGATTTCAGCAGTCAAACTTACAGTATAATAATAATAATAATAATAATATTAATTATTTGTATTTATATAGCGCCTTTCCAAAACCCAAGGTCACATTACAAGTCAGGTTTAAGGAACAGAAACAAATAAACATCAATACCAGAAGACAGAACACATACCAAGAGCTGAGAGTAATATACAGAGACCACTTACAAGTTAGATTAGAGACACAGAGAGAATGTAGATAAACATCCATAACAGGGTACATATTACAGACTGAGAACTGAAGAGTAATACTAAATGTGTAATGTAAATGTGAGTAAAAAATGTGTTTTTAAGAGGTTTTTGAAGGAGAGAAGGGAGGATGCTTGACGGATGTTTTGGGGAAGAGCATTCCACAATCTGGGAGCCAAAACACTGAAAGCCCTAGCTCCCATAGTCACCAGACGAAACTTAGAGGTGACTAACAATCCCTTACTAAAAGATCGTAAGGAGCGGGCAGGAACATAAGGCAGATAAATATGAAGGACCAAGGTTATTATTGGGAGCTTTATAAGTGAGAATAAGTATCTTGTAGTTTATGCACAAGGAAACCTGAAGCCAATGAAGGTGACAGAGGATTGGGGTAATGTGATCGCTCTTTCTTGTGTGGTTGCTTTTTGTTGTGTGGGTAGTTTTGAGAGTATTTTGTTGTTTTTATATTATTAGCTGACAGGCCATAAAGAAGTGAATTACAGTAATCTAGTTAAGGTGTGATGAAGGCATGTGTAACAGTTTCAGCATCCTGCTGATTGAGAGAGGATTGAATACGAGAGATATTACATACAGTAGGTGGGAAAAAGCTGTATTTACTACTTTACCAATGTGATCCCTGAATATAAGAGTGGAGTCAATGAGAAACCGTGAAAGCACATGACTTTTTTCTATTTGTTAGCCCACCAACCTAAAGATCTGAATGATCAAATATTAATTTTCAGTTTTGCATCTGTTGACAGAACTCTGCAAATCAGTATGTTTTAACACCACATCATCTCACTTTGGATACACCAGCCCAGAGATTTGTTTAACAGTCACTGGAGTATGTAAATACCATTGATGCAAGTGCCAACACAAACGGCGGATGTGTTGAGTCCTGTCGAGGGGGTTAATAAGGGATGTATAAAAAGGCTGGCAATATTTAATATTGAGATTACATTCAGAAGCATGGAACAATTAAAATGTGACCGTGTAGAGAGGCTCCCGGGGTGGCTCCCTATTGATCACAGCTCTGCCAGGCAAGACCAGAGCTCTTGTTTTGATACACAGATAGGTAGAGATCTAAGCATCTCAGGGGATCAATTGAAAAGCGCAGCCACAAAAACAGCCAATTAGTAGCTACACTCCACAGCCTCCATCTCTCTCTCACTCTCTCTGTCTCTATCCACCCCTCCCTGCTCTCGCTCGCTCTCTTCTTCCTCTCGTTCTAGTACATTCCGAGGGCCTCGCTGGGTCTTTCCAAACAAACCAAGATATGTATATACACACGACAAGGAGGTCGATACCTTGTAGTGGTTAACGCCAAATGCAAATGAACCTCTCATGTCCTTCGTCCCCCAGAAGTCCATCCACGTTCCCTCGTCTGAATTTCATGTTCTGAGTTCTGGAACCCCGGTGTAATTCATTATCCCTGTCAAGTTAATGTTCCGTGTTGAGCCATATGGCGAGGCTAACATGTGCAATAAAGGAAATTCCTTCCACTTGTTATAATCAGCACACTGGGCTTTCCAAAAACTGACATAAACAGCTTTATTGTGTTTGCTGCATTTTCTCTTAAAATTCCTGACAAAAACAGGAAAGCAGGCAGGAAAGCAGAGCGGGGGGCTGGGGCTAAACTTGGAGGCCAGCAAAAGGAGGGAGGGAGGGTGAGGTAAAGAAAAAGAAAGCTCTACAGCTGTCTAAAGTTTGTGTCGGCAAGAACCTTGAGCTATCAGTGCAGAGTCCTGAACGCTCGATGCCCACACACAAACACAAGCAAACACACACAAACAATCACAGACATGGCAATGCCAAACAAAGCCACACACCCACTCGCTCACTGGTTGTGTGGCTTTTAAAATGGATCCTTTTGTTTCCTCGTCTGGAGTGTTTGTGTATCTCTCCGTTGTTTTCAAGGCTTTTGATGTCAAGATTAGTTTTGTTTGACAGTCGGCAAGGACGGGGCCCGAATCCAAGTCCCTCCTTTGCAAGAACCCACTCGAGCAGGTAGCGAAGGGGTGAAGGGGTCTGTTCTTTGCAAGCGAAATGCACAGAGGGGCACAATCTCAAACACACGCTACCCCTGAGCTCAGCATCAATTTCTGTTAATTACAGTCTTGTCAGCAGTGGCATTATTCAAACAGCTAGCGCAAATGTTAATGAGCTCTTATTTGCATATTTATTTTTTTCTTTGTTGAAATGTCATTGATTATTATGTTCTACGATGATGAATGCCTCTGCTGATGCACTCTGATATGTAATTAGTCATTAGATGGAATGAATAGATCAATTAAAAGGAGGGAGAGAGGACAAATCAGAAGAAAGATGGAAAAAAGATTGAAGAGGATTATGGGAGTGGAGAACGAGGCTGCCGTCTTAAGGTGAGTCATCTCTTTAGAAAAGGAGCGTGTTGAAGACGCCTAATGTAAGAACAGCCTCTAAAACAATTTTTTTTGATGATTCATACTAAAATAAAATTGCAAAAAAATTAAGACCCTGATGTAAGAACAGCATCTCAAAATATATATATTTTTTTTTAATTATGAAGTAAAGATGGCTTTCTAGAAATCCACATGTGAACATCTATGCAGTGACTCTCTTCCTTCTTGCTGAGAACAACTCACTGAGAATCTCACAAGTTTGCAAGATCTCCTGACTCACCAGAAGGGGAAGAGGGACCTGTGTGTGTGGACGTGTCAACATACACAGCAGCTGGATTTGTCCTAAACACCCCCGCCTCAGAAAGTCAATGGGATGACCAGGTCTGTGCAATGTGATTTTATGTTGTTACTGGGGGGGAAAAAAGAGGGGAAAATGTTTTCTTTTGACCTCTGCGGTCCTTAACTTAACCACCCTCTCCAACCAATGCCCGCTACTCCCTGATATGAGACGGCGAGAGAAAATGCATTACTGCAGACCAGATGGGAACATTCCACATGACCAAACCAATCAATCACCTTGGTGGGACGCAGGTGCGGCACAGCCGTGCAGCAACACACCATTTCACAGTCTATCGGCCACAAACACATGGTCACCAATCAATGGCCCCCTGAGGACGCACGCTTCTACCCTACCCCACCGGTTCATGGCTGATGACTTCATAATCACACATCCCTCTCTCTCGCTCCTTTCTCCTCCTCTCGCTCTCCTCCCTCAGCAGAGGAGTGTGATGAACTATCTAATAACTCTTTCTTTCACGCACCCACCGCAGATCTCGCCACGTTGGCCGATGACTCCCCTCAAGCTCATGTGTGCGTGAGACAGTCACTTGTGGTCAGAGCCGATGCTGTGCACTGAGAATGCGGTGGAAAAACAGGAAGGTGGGGCGTTCTTTTATGTCCCAGGATGGATATCGCATCATCTGAGCCACATCAAAGGTTCCGCAGCCGGCTGGTATCAGATGCCAAGCAACTACTAAACAATGGGGCCTCACTGGAAGGATGGAGAAGGATGAATGCAGGAGGGGAATTCTGATCCCACGTACTCTCAAACTCACACACAAGCATGCAGCAATCCTGTTTAAAGGCACATTCGAGTTGCTGAGAGACTCGGATAGCAGAGAACAGACATATGTCAGAAGGAATGAAAGAGTTGTCAGTATTAAAACATTTCTCTTTTCATACTGGAGAAGTGTTTAGTAACACTTCTCAAGGTTCTGTCGGAGAGAAATTGTGTCACAGAGAGGGAAGCGTGTGAACACAATTCACTCTGTATGTGTGAAAAGTGTGTTGGGGGCCTAGATGCTACCAACCCACAGGGATATTTTTAATACTGCTGGTGGAGTAGACACTGTACACACCAAAATTATGTAAATATGGGAGCTGTGCAGCTTATTTCACAGAATATAACAGCTGGAGCTCTGTACTGTCCAATGAGTATCCAGGACTGGAATAATCCATTTTATAACATAGAGCTACACTACTGTTCAGATTGGAGTCCGTTAAACTTGTATTTATTTGTTTAATTTAATTTAGCAAGGATAGTTTAAATCAAGCAAAAGTAACAGTAAAACTTTACAATATTATAAAAGATTTCTATTTTAAATAAATGGTTTAAAAAAAAAAAAAAAAAACCTGAAAAAATGTATGACAGTTTCCACAAAAAAAATTAAGCAGCACAACAGTCTACATTTAAAATAAGAAGAAAAGTATTTTGAGCACCAAATCAGCATATTAGAAGGATTTTTGAAGGATCATGTGACACTGAGAACTGGATAAAATTCAGCTTTACCATCCAGGAATAAATTACATTTCAAAATATAGCAAATTCACAATATTACTGTTATTACTGAATTTTTAAATCAAATAATTTCAGCATTGGTTGGTATGAGATTTTTTTTAAAAGCATTGATTTTACTTAATTTTACAGGCCCTAAACATTTGAACAGTATATTGTACTTTAATGCCAACCACTGAAACAACTAAAAGTATTTAAAAATTGAACAACGTATTAAATTAATATTATACAATGTATGGAAAATGTACTCAAAAAAAGATGATTTTAAAACAGAAAATGCTGAAAATGTTATAACACCGCCTGATTAATTACCCTGAATGATATTTATCTCTATTATTACCCGTAAGGCAATACATCCATTATTTCTCTGCCTTATTAAAGGGCAAATGTGGATGATGTGAGGCTGAAGGGTATCTTTATAAAAGTTTAGCAACTATACCAACTGTGATGAGCTTATTGCATCTGTATGTGTGTTTACTGTGAGGGTTTAAATCTGAAGGTTGCATTTGTTTTTCTTCCCAAACAATGACAGACTGTTGGATGTGTATGTGTAGCTAATGCTGGAGTGCTGTTGCACTGAGAGTCTTACACACAGCCACTCATTCATGGGATTGGTTTCTTCTCTTTTGTTTGGATTTGGTGTGGGGTAGGGTTTGTTTTTATTCTGGGTGGATTGACTGTTACGATTTGCACCTGAGACCCCAAGCCAGGTGTGTGTGTGTGCATGTAAGTGTGTGTATATGTAAGAACAGCACCTGTGGGGCACAGCAGGAGCTCAGCTACACACAGGTGGGAGCCAGAAGCCCTACTGTCCATCCCATGAGCCCCCTCTCATTTCAACAGGTCGTTCTGTAATTATCCTCAACACAGCCCATTAGCCATCAGCCTTCAGAAGAACATATGCTCCGACATCGCTCCACACCGCATGCCTACGTGTGAAAGACTGTGGGGGAGATCGACTTCCACTGGACACAGTGCCTGAAAATACCTCCAAACTGCTTTTTCTACACTGTAATGTTCTTCAGTAGCTGTGACAGGGTGAAAAGCTGCAGTGGCATTAATGTATATGTTCACAAAACAACAAGAAAAACACATATTAAACATTAAATACATTACAATTTTGGATACGGATAAGCCAATAATTATTTTCAAGTATTGGGCAATAACTGATGTTTAATATTAAATGTTTAATGTCTAATATTAAAATCTACACTATTTTGTAAATTCACACATCACATCAGTATAATGTATAGTATAAATCTAAATATTTATTTTGAGATTTGCTAAAGATTTATATTTAAGTGATATTTAACTATCAGTGTGTTTTTAGTGCTGAGCAGTATGACCACAAATCTGTATTGTATTTTTTTGAGATTTTGGTTTATAGTGGATTATTTTACTGTCAGGAGTATGCAGAATAACATTGTAATGTTAAATACAAATGTACAATCAAAAAATTTGGTAACCCAATCAATTAATGAAACTAACAATTTGGTTAATCTTTTAAAATGTAATCAAATGAAAAGAATCCATTTATTTATTTATTTTTGGGGAGTATACCATTTAAATTAAAAAATGAATGAAAAAGTTTGTGATACTGTGATAATGTTTTAATTGTATTATTATTATTATTATTACTTTAAGAAGTACATTCTACTGTGCAGCAGTAATGTATTTCTGCAATTTAAACATATAGTAATATATTTCCTGTTATAATTTCTTCAAGTTAGACCAAACTTTTATTTATGATTTGACGATCATAAAACTCATTATCAAATGAAATAGTGATTAAACAATTACATATTCAATATCTGCCTACAACAATTTGCATAAAATATCTGCAGGTTTACTTTAATTTTGACCAGGCGGCATGTAGTAGTAAATGTGCAACACTGAGAAGTGCTGCTTTCAGAGATTATGCTTCTTTAAATCAACTTTTTCATAGATTTTTTATTAACTGAACTGTAGAAAATAACAATTAAATACATTTAAAAAATGAAAATAAAGTATACAAGGACTAAAGTATGCTTTGAATAAAACTACAAAGTAAACAACAACAACAAAAAAAAGAATTATCTTGCTGAATTATTTTATTGTTTATTGTATATATTATTTTTACTACCGTTACTGGCATCTTTTTTTCTTCACTGTTCTTCATTTGTATTGATGTTTTGGAAACAAGGTGTGTAAAACAATTATGCCAATAAAGTACTTTGATACTGAAAGCTGAAAGAGAGAGACAGAAACAGAAAGAGGGAAAGAAAGCGAGAGACTGAGAGAGAGATAGAGAGAAGTCTGGTAAAGTCATTGACAGCAGCAGGGTGCTCTGGGTCCAGACTGCATTTGTTTCACTGGCAGAATTCCTTCCTAATGAATCACTGCCCTTCATCTTTGCATTTTCATTTAACAATCACTAACATTTTCATTGGCATGAACTGCTGAGTACCAAGGGATAGAATGGGGGGTGGGGGTGGAAAAAGAGTGGACACACCAGAAATTGGTATAAAAAAAAAAATCTTCACACTCTAACAAATGCTGGGCTAAAAACAACCCAACCTGGGTTACTTGGCAATCCAGCACTGGGGAAATATTGGACAGAACACATGCTGGTTTATTTTGACCCAGCTGGTTGGGTTGAATGTTTTTACCCAACATGCTGGGTTGTTTTATTTAGGTTATGTATTGTTTAAAAATTACTATATTGCTGCCTTAAAATGGGCTGATATTAAAAATCACACACAGAATTACTAGAGGCAACAGATGAACATTTAAGCAAGAACACCCATGGACAAAAATATAAGATAAATTGAATGTATTTGAGTCAATACAGCATCGTTCACAATATTTCATACATTTAAACTTGTTTAACAAACATTATATCAATAAAAATTTTACTGCGTAAAATAATTGACAGCATAGTAAAGGCTTTATACATGAAATAAAATGTATACAAATCTTTATTTCGATAAAGAAGTGCACCAAACCGGTGGTGGCGAGAACCGCTCTCTCCTGTAGAGTAAGTAAAAAGCCAGCACACTGACTGCAACTAAGTCAGAGACAGGCTCAACCCAACGTCTGGGTAGAAAAAAATAACCCAGCTGCTTAGTTACAGAAAAACTACTCAGCATCATGGGTAAAAAATATTATGACCCAATACAATAACCCAAACAAGCTGAACCCAGCATTTGGGTTTAAAAAATAAACCAGCATTTTAGCCCCCATATAGCTACAATAAAAGTTATAACCTGTAAGTTGATGAAAGCATTGTATCTGCATTAGATACAGTCATTCTAATGACAGACAAAACACAGATCTCCGTCATTCGCAGGTCTACCAACTCCATTTGATCTTGGTTTTCATAAAATGTTAACTGTCTGAAAAAGCCACAACTCTGATGATGCAGTGTTTAATTATATTTATATCCTTTTTTCCTGTATTTCAGTGTTTAGTGGTGTGCCATTGGATTTTTTATTTATCAAAACTGTGCCCCCCTGCCATTTACGGCACTGCCATACCATAAGGCTTTGAAACGCCACCACTGATTGAGAGTGCGGGGAAATACAAGAGATGCAGCAAGAGAAGAAGCTGAATGTAGGAAAACAGTAAAGAAAACATGAAGGACTGAGAACGAGAGCCCAGAATCCTACATACACGCTCCAGTAAAGACTGAAAGCAGATTTGGGTGTTGTTTTGTTCAGGCTTTGGTATGCATGTAACAGGATTGGATTAAATAATGCCAGCTAATGATACAGTCATCAAAGCCCAAAGTGCCAAATGCTGCTCGTGTTACTGAGTAAATCCAACTGCGCTGCACATGGATGCAGAATGTAGGCGTCGCCTGTTCATGTGTCATTCAGCATTATTGAGATCTCAGGCATATCTCTGGATGCCATCATGAGTTGAACTATTAGGCGCAAGATATTAGAGATAAAGGCCTGAAACATACACTACACAACAGCATTGACACAATTCCAGCTCCAAAAACAACAACTATAATATTGTGAAATATTATTGACCTGTTATTTTACAATTTATTATAACGGTTTTCTATTTTTATATATTTTATTTTCACTTTTGATCAATTTAAAGCATCCTTGCTGAATAACAGTATTTATTTAGGCCTATTTTTAAAAAATCCTAAAGACCCCAAAATTTCGAACAAAAAAAATCTATAATTATATTTATACAAAGAAATATATATTCAATATTGGCACATATCAATACAAATCATAAAAAATACATTTAAAAAAATCGATATTAACGACAGAAATGTCCATGTTTTATTGGGATTTTGTACATTTCCATGACTTCTCCAGGCCTGGAAGTAACTATTTTAAGACTTCCTGATATTTACAGGTTTTCTATTGCCGTGGAAGTTAAACTGGTAGTTAAACTGGTGACATGCTTTTAGCAAGCCACCTTAATAATAATACATTGGCTTTAACTGGACAGATATGACCACAGTAACTCACATACAACGGGACTGCATGCTTGCAATGTGATGACTGAGCATTTGCATCACCGCACTTGTGTAGCAAATGTTTCTGGCTTAAACTTTCAGTGTGGCATTAATATTTTTGTTGTTTTTGCAGTCACAAATTTTTCTCCTGCTTGTATGTTTGATAACAGAACTCTGTAGACACGCAGACGCATTGTAGACCGATTAGCTCAGGCGGTAATTTCAGTCACACCCAGTGGCCTGTGACAGCAGGCTTCCAGGACCTCTCTATCAGCAGGGCTCTATCAGCTTTACCGCCCTCCCCCGCGCAACTCTAAACTCTCCTGGCCCTCTGCGAACAGCCCTGCAGACATGAGCGCACCAGGCCCCAGCTGATCTCTGCAGCTGCCCGCCCGCTCGCCTGACCCCCTCCACACAGAGGCCAGGGCCTGGGGAAGCCAGGGCAAGGGCGAATGACGGGTGGATGGATAGATGTGTGGATGTACGGGAGGAGGGGCGTCATTGGAGGAAGCAGCGAAGGAGAGGGATTTGTGGCCTTTCAGGCCGTCTTGGGCTCTTCACGCTTGGTTGAGCGCAGTAACAGATAAGCGCACCCTGGAGCTCTGCATAATGACCAGCTACATCCACTACACTTCACACTAGTGCCACCAGACTGCCACACCACTACAGATGTCTGCTCTGAGCCTGTGTCAGCACACATTGCTTCCAGCATCTTAAACACTCCTGTGTGTGAGTGGCTAAAGTTGAGGCTGCTCAAATGTCATGAACAGTGCCTTGTTAAAGTATTCACAACCTTGACTAATTCACAAGGGCCGTTCACACAGGACATCCTGTCGCATTCAAAAACAGCTTGATGCAGTACAGTGACAGGGAAGAGTGGCGTGTTTTAAAAAAAAATGTAACTTGACACAGCAATTTAAAATCAGCCCTTATGGCGTGAGATTACGCTGTGACTCAAAGACATCTTTCTAGGGCATGTTTATATAGGTTTGCAACAACTAATTGATAATAATCAACAATGAATGTGATTACGGATTAATCACATCAAAACAATTACAAGTCACATCACTTTACGGCAGCAAAGAAACGATTTTCCATGGACAAATCAATAGATCAATTATCAAAATAATCGTTACCAGCAGCCCTATTTATATAGGTCAACTATTTAGAACACAGTGTGAACAGTCCAGTTAGAGCCAGTTAAAACAGGTGTTTTAGTATTAAACAAACTAGACACAAAACCATCTTTGACCACTGACTGCGCCACATAATGCTGCTTTTTAAATGTATTTTAAGATGCCGTGTCAAGAAGTTCGTTTGAAGAACTGATAATAGCACGTGCTTTGAGGTGGTGTCTTTAAATGTCTCTAAAATTTGAGGACTTTTTTTTCAGCAATTTTTTTGCAAAAAGTGACAGTAAAGACTTTTATTATGTTACAAAAGATTATTTCAAATAAATGCTGTTCTCATATTCATCAGCTCCAGCATCAAAGACTGGTGTAATGGCTGCTGAAAATTCAGCTTAAATATATGAAAACAGTGTTTTTACAATATTACTGTTATTATTATTTTTTTCTGTATTTTTTACTAAATAAATACAGTCTTGGTAAGCATAGGAGACATTAAAAACATTTCAAAATACTACTGACCCCAAATTTTTGAATGCTAGTGTATGCAAACACAAAAGGAGGTTCATTATGACATAATTGGAGGTTTAGGGGGCAGACAGACATGCTTAATAGGGTGCATTAGTGAACACAGAGAGGAAGGATAAAATGGAAGTATATACAGGGAGAGAGAGAGAGAGAGAGAGAGAGAGAGAGAGAGAGAGAGAGAGAGAGAGAGAGAGAGAGAGAGTTCTCTTATGCACCTGCGGCCCTGCTGTGTTGTGAAGCTGCTCTATGGGATCGTGCACCTGAGCAGCACCTGGTTACAATCAGAGAGTGCCAGCCAGAGGAGCGGCCCTCAGAGGCCCCACACGTACACCTGCCTCTACCACTACACACCAGGGAACCAGAGCACAGCGTACAGCTTCATGCTCAACATAAAGGAATAATTAAAAAGCAAATAAATAAATCACATGCAGCTCAAGAAATGTACAGATTAGCCGAGCACTGGGACCAATCTTTTTTCTTTCCCTCAGCTGACAAAAGGATAGCGAGATGCATCATGCCATTTCTGTGCTGCTCCTCTTGTACACAAAAAAAACGGGCTACAAAACACTGTGCACACTTTGCATTGTCACTTAATGACTGCGTAATTTCATTTCCTGGAAATCCATTAGGTTTCATCAGAGGAGATGAGAAACAGATGAGAACAATTCTCTTATGCATGGAGAATTCATTTAGTGGCACGGCATGCGCGGGAGCTCCACGCTAACACCACAAGCACAACAGACAGAAAGTTGGGATGCAAATTGCAGAAATTAGTGTGTCGTTCCACAATTATTTTGCACATGGTGTAAGCGCACCAAGAGAGATTAAATGACTGCAAACCACCTGTGTGACACACTCAAAAACAATGCGCTACTCCAAGCATGCAGCCAAAACTGCAGTATATAGAGTGATATGAACAGAATATATGCTGAAGGATATGGCCTTGCTAAGAGTTATACTGTAGTTGTAGACTCACAAACTTTTAGACTCATAAAAAAGGTTGAGACTGTGCTGAAACTACTGAATCTCCGGCCCTCATTCAAAAACGTATCAAACAGGGATGCACTTAAATTTACTAAACAAATAAAATACTAAGAAACTAGAATAAACTGATTGTAAACAAGTGAATGTAGGCATCACAACATCATAATTTACATAATGTCA
Organism: Cyprinus carpio; assembly: GCF_018340385.1. Taxonomy (NCBI): domain Eukaryota; kingdom Metazoa; phylum Chordata; class Actinopteri; order Cypriniformes; family Cyprinidae; genus Cyprinus; species Cyprinus carpio. The sequence goes on along the minus strand of NC_056578.1, from coordinate 29,148,910 downwards.
TTTAAATATTTGCTAAAGATTACTTTTAAAATTATTAGCAATGTTGACCAATAAGAACTCATTTAGTCTGTGGATTAAACTACAAATCAGCATATTAGGATAATTTCTGAAAGATCATGTGACACTGAAGGCTGAAGTAAATTAAATTACATTTCAAAATATATTCAAATAGTAAACAGCTATTTTAAACTGTAATAATATTCCAAAATATTACTGTTTTTATTGTAATTTGAGTCAAATAAATGCAGCCTCTGTGATCAAGAAGATCTTACTGACCCCCAAATAAAATCTTGCTGTGTAAATTGTACATAATATGTAATATAATATATTGGTTAAATTAAACTAAAATAAAACAATATGCATGATTACCGAATTTAATTACTGAAATTAAAACATTTATTTTACACAATATTTGTTCAAATTTGACAAACAAATCGGAAAACAAGCACCAAGCAATTTAAAGGTCAGTGTTGTTGTGTGATATCTATCACTAGTGAAGCTGAGAATGTGAGATGTTTGCTTTCTGAGGTCCAGAACAACAGCAACACATGAACAATATGTACTGCCCTCTTTATTCAACGCTCCTGGGAAAGAAGTGTTTAGGTGCCACTAGGGTGAGAGATGGCTTCTTCTCTGGGGAAGAGACGGGGATGGAGATTTGACCTGGGGGAGCGCTGGTGAACCTTCTAATGTCCCAGGCAAGGAACACAAGCTCCTGGGTTACATAAGGCCAACTAATAGATTTTATCTAGCAGGCGATATCACACGTGTGCAATCACTAGATGTGTCTTCTGAGATCAGCTCTGAATAACACAGCTTAATATAGATGTGTACAGAAGGCCTGAACCCAGGAGAAGAAATCCAAGTCTTACGAATCCCTTCAGTAGTGAACAGGGCTATATATGTGTGTGTGTGTGTGTGCGCGTGTGTGTGTGTGCTCATGCTGCTAATAATAAGCAGATTATATTTAATAAAACAGAGAGGATGTGCGGCAGGCCACAGGAACGTGAGTGCATCCACAAGCCAGTCAGCATTGTTAAAAATATAGACAGGCACATGGATTGAAATGCTGGCGAGTGACAAACACACAGTCACATGCTCAAACACACACACACACACACACAGACTCGTTTATGGTTATTAAATCAAATGGACTAATCTAAACCAGCTGAAATCTTTCATGAGTGGCTTGCGGAAGAACAGAACAGTAAAAAGAGAGAATTTCTCAGATACAAGGAGGCCCGGAAATGTCCTTGTAATATCTTTTGTCTCTCTTTGATTCTCAGCCATCAGTGTGACTCAAAGCAGAAATCCACAATGAGATGGTAACTTCAGCGACTTCATCAGACATCATCTTCTCTCTCATCTCATCAGAGAGTATGTGAAGTCAGAAATTCAATACATGTCATCTTGAAAATAAAACCAGGAGGCTTTAAGAAAAAATAAAACAGTAAAAAAGAAGACAAATGCTAAAGATGAAACTAAGAGCAGCAGAAGGATGTTTGACTGATGAGGTAAAGTCATATCTTTATTAAAGGGGTCATATGATGCGATTTCAGTTTTTCCTTTCTCTTTGGAGTGTTACAATCTCTTAGTGTATAAAGAAGCTCTGTAAAGTTCCAAAGACTAAAGTCTCAAATCCAAAGAGATGTTCTTTATGAAAGTTAAGAGTCAACCACACCCCCCCAAAATGGCTCGTTCTAACACACCCCCACATATCTACATCAGTATGTGGGAAGATTTGCATAACGCCGCCCAAATGTTCATGCAAAGAAAGAAAGCGTACCTTTTATTCTCATAGTAGTATTGTTGTTGCTGCGGCCACCATGTCGTATAGACGCTGTGTGTTTGGTTGTTAAAGCGAAACTACTTTGTTTGGCCTTCCAAAAGAGGGTGATATCTGCTTCGTCAAGCCTGGGGCTGATCCGTGCTGGTCGCTGAGGAAATACATCAACTTCGCGCTGTGGATCAGTTCTCACTGTGGACGAAGCAGAGTCCAGCCCGGGGTCGTCATATGTGGTTGCTGCAAGCCCGCCGGATGCTCCTTCGCAGAATCCTTCGGCCGCGCCGTTCTCAAGCTCCCCACCCCCCCGCCTCTGCTCACTCCAAGCCGGCCTCCGCTCACACAAGGTGTGTGACGCTGTTTCGTTGAGAAAGCGAAACTACTTTGTTTGGCCTTCCAAAAGTTTCCGTCACACGTTTCTGTCACACGCTTGAGGTATTCAGCCAATCACAACGCACTGGATTGCTGGCCAATCACAGCACACCTCGCTTTTCAGACAGATGAGATTTGTAAAAATCGACTTGTTTCAGAAGGCGGGGCATAGAGGAGAAACAATAATGTACAGTATGTGGAAAAGAATGTATTTTTTGAACCTTAAACCACATAAACACATTTCATTACACCAAATACACAAAATAATGTGCTTTTTAGCAGCATCATATGACCCCTTTAAGAGTCACTGAAAGCTACAGGTCACTGATGACTTTTTCCACATTTTTTTTTGTGCTGATTTGGAGTGGAAATGTGCAGGTTCGTCTTAACAGATTTAAAGTCACAATGTAAGGGAAGTAGCAAAAAAACATTTCTTCCATGTTCGCAGGTAATAAACCAGTAGTAGAGCTGTCTCTTGCTATTTCTGCTAAACAAATATCACATATTACCACTTTAGCATGCTTTTAGGTCATGATGAAGTGCGTCCACACTGCTAAAATGTTTACCTGTTATGACTTATCCACATTTTGTGAATAAAATAAATGCTGACACTGTCAAAACACAACATCTTAGAAAGCGCTGATTAAATGTCACTATTTCGGTCAATGGTTTACACTATTTTGCTGAAATTTCAAAAGCATTAACAAAAAAATTTGTCCAAATGTGAATGCAAAGAGGAGAACTGTATGAATCATGGCAGCTAATTCTGCAGCTTTCCATGCAGTTTTGCAGCCACAGATTTCGTTTGGCCCTGCTGATGACTATTTAACACAATGCTTTCGGGAAAAAAGTTCACTGGATATGAGCGTGACCCGACAGACCAGCACTAAACTCCAGCAGAGGTGAGCGTTTTGCCAGGAAACACAGCTTCCTGAAAACATGTATGTGCATTATTCCCGTCTAACACAAATCACATGCTTCCCTTGAGCTGCAAAGCAACAAGCTTCACCTAAGATTTCAGGAAGTTTACAGCAAAACACATGTCCAACTGATTGCAGCGTTTTTTTTTTGTTTTTTTTCAATGAACATTCAATTTAAAACTCATGTAAACCAGGCCGGCTATATCTGTGCCAACTGTTACCCATGGAGTTTGGAATGTCAACAAAGTACTAAACTAATTTGTCTTTTGTGATGGTAATCTGTTTGACCAGTAAATACTGGCTGCGCTGAAGAAGCAGGATTCTCTATGTGCATGCAGATTTCTTCTTAATCTAAAGCTGCATTAAGCCTTATTAAATATTGCAGTATGGAGCACACTCCAGCCTCACATTACAAACAGACATGCACACATGCAAGCACGGGCTGTGCACTACGGCTGACTGATTAATGTTATTTCAAATTGATTATAGGGTTAAACTGTGCTACAAATTATGTTTAGGCTCCTGAAAATGGAACAGAAATAGTTTATGTTTTGCAGAACTGAATTTATATCGGACAAGGTTTGTGATTACAAATTACTCGATGTCATCGGCTGCTGCATCGGAGGATTGTGTACAGCACAAGACAGTTTTAGCCATCACAGTGTGGATGCCACGTGCAGGCAGAAAGACGAGGAGGATGCTGGGTAAGAGGATTGAAACAGGGCACCGGCACGTGTGGCGCAGACTGACTGACCTCTGACCTCGACACTCTCATGGGCTTTCTTCAAGCATACAAACATACACATCCTGAAACACACACTGCTACATTCATTCACACCTACCCATGGGGTCTAAATGCACCATATAGGAAGATGATGCAACAAAGCGAAATATCTATCCATTCTGCTATTATCATCTGACACGTAGCTCTACATAAGCCCAAATCCATTGCAAACGAAGCAGAAAGAGGGTGTGACCTTTAAAATGGATCTCCATTATTCAGAACAAGCAGTAGTTACTCTAATTAAAATGTTATGTCAAAATAAACAGTCATTACCAGCCATCTGCCTAGCACTATAAACTGTAACAAGTTCATTATCATACACAATAGATGACCCCAGGTAACCTCAAGATGCTCTCAACACGTCATACTTCACTTCGAGAGCGCATGGAACCAGGTCAACACATGCAGCCCCCACAGGCATATTTAAGACTACTAAATGAAGCATTTCAATCAAACCGCTTAATGGGATAATGGTTTATGAAAGCAAATCAGAGGCATTTCTTATATTAACGTCGTAGACAAACAAGGTTATACATGTGTTAAGATTACAGTTTAAATGAGGCTGGATTTTATGTATTATTTATGTATGTCTCTGAATTAAAAAGCCAGATTTGAGAAGGTTTTATCAGCCGCAAACAGTTTGAAATGATAAACAAACAAGTAGCCAGCCTACAATTTCTATTTCCTTCAAGAAACTGCAGACCAATGGGATTTGTCTCGAGATAATCCACTTAGATTACCACGGTTCTGTTTTTAAACGGCACAAGTAGAAAAAAAAAACGGGTCACATAAACCCACGAATAACTCACAGGCCAGGGTTCCCTCAGAAATGCCATTCGTGTGATGGTAATGTTTAATTGTATTTCATTCACATTCGAGCTCTGCCTTATTCATTGGTGAGTAATAACCTTTCAGAGATGATTTAATGAGGTTGCTCCAGAATGGGTAATTCCATGTAAATCCCAGATAGTACTGCTGAAATTCAATTTGATAAGACTCGGTCTCCTCGTCCAATCCCAGCAAGATAGCGCAGACAATTTAGCCGTGCAATCAGATTGTCTAATTCCCTGACACACCATTGTTCCAGATCATTTCCATATTTTGCTACTTATAGGCATAATTAGTGCTGCAACAACAGGACAGAGGAAACCCAAACATCCTCCCTACCTCCACCATACACACACACACAAATCCAGATCACTTGGTAGAGATAACATTTTGTTTCGGTGGGCTTCGTGCAGTAGCACCCATCCGTAAACTTGCCACCTTACATGGCAACCGGTCTCCAGGGTGATGCTACACAGAGCCAGGGTTCAGCAGCACATAAAGCTGTCATGTGTGAACACATCACAATAGCAGCAGACAGAGAGACCTCAGATCTAAAAACATCCATCAATCATGATCAAGGGATAAACAGCCCATTGTGACTCGAATCAAGCCATTTTCTCTGATAAATATCTCAGAAAATGCCATTTTTTATCATTTCCTTAATCACCTTTTGAACAAAATACAAATAAAATGTACAATTTAAAGGCTTGATCACCTTGACTGTCATGAAAAATAGTAAGAACAAACACCTTAATAAACAAATGACTCCCTGCTTATTTATAAATAAAATTGTCGCATTAAATATCTATAATATACTGATTACAGATATGCTACTTTATGGAAAAAAAGGACTAGCACTAATGAAAATAGAAGCAATACAATTTTCACTTCACAATGACAAAATTATCCACATCATCACTGTGTGCAATTTTTTTCAGCATCTGCACTGCACGTCATCTTGATGCTGAATTATGTGTATTATGCTTTGCTTCTGTGGAGTCAGCAAACAAGCAATAAAAAAATGGGCCAAACAAACAAAAAAACTCACAAACTGATACAGATGGAAAATTATTTGAAACATTTTTGGAAGCAAAAGAGGAAGTGGAGCAAGTTAAGCAGAGTTTCACACACCTCTTCGGAAAGAGGAGAGAGATTTGAGAGAGTCCGTGGCTGAGGGGGTTTGTGTGTGTAAAATGATCTTTGGCCCATCTGTTTGTTTCACTACCACCCCCTGAAACCCCTCCTTCTCTCACTCTCCCTTCCTTCCCTTCCCTTCTCACTCTCCCCTGCACAAAATGCAGTGTGCCACTGGAAGAAGCCGGTGGCTTTTCTACCAGCTAGCAGACAGTCTTTTGTGATGGAAAACTGTACTGATGGTGTGACTTCCACCCTGGGGGAGGGTCAACTTCTGAATCTGAAGACAGTCACACCGCAGGACAGATGCTAAAGAAAAATTAATATGATACTGCATTATACTGTATATAATAATACAATACATAATGAATTACATATCAAATAAATAATGCATTTCTAATACTACATTATTATATATTATTTATTAGTCAGTGGTCAATTCATGAACGAATGACTAATTAATGAATGCATAAAAGACTCATGAATTTGTGTGAATCATTCTTGAGTGAATCTGTCAGCGCAGTTACTGAACCTGACTCACTGAGCGAGTCATCATGACTTTCATGTCTGACTCAAAAAACAGGGATTATTATCTTTTATAATAAATAAAACAATCATTTTGAAATGTCTATTTTACCAAACTTAATTTATATATAACCATCCAAACGTTTAGAGACAGAGAGATTTTTTTCTTTTGGAAAATAACTTTTATTCATCAAGGATGCACTTAATTGTTTAAAAGTGACAGTGAAGACACTTACAATGTTACAAAATATTTCTATTTCAAATAGATGCTTTTGTTTTGAAATTTCAGTTCTAACATAAGTTATTCTAACATAACATATTAGAATGATTTCTAAAGGATTATGTGACACTGTAGACTGGAGTAATGATGCTGGAATAAATTACTATTTCATCAGTTTCTATTTTCATTTAAAATATATTAAAACAGAACACAATTTTCAGAACAGATTTTTTTCTTTCTTTCAAACACATTTAAAACGCTTTCTGACCCCAGACTGTTTATAATCTTTTACAATAACATTAAAATAAATATGTCAGTGTGCAAATACACAACATCCTCACCCATCTCTGCCACTTCCTGTGGTGACTGCCTTCAGAGAGAAGAGCCTGATCAGTCCACACTTCGCTAAACGGATTGATGACAGAAACACGGGTGTGAAAGAGAGACAGGGTCAGAATCACCTTGGATACTCACCCATTGTGCTGGAGCTCATGAAAGGTGTTGGGGACAATCCTTCATGGGACACTAATCGACTGTCACTCAAGTGATCAGCATAATGAGTGCTGTCTCCAAACCCCTGGGGGAAAGAGATCACAGCGTTAAACACATTATTAGCTGGACCTGCTAATTGAGTGCTATGACACTCTTCTAATTACTGAGGGAGAAGAGGGGAGCACGACTGGTCAACTGTCCCCCGAAACGATCAATATTTCTCCTCTCTCCTCATTAAAAAACACTTTCTTCAAAGTCTTTGATGAATTTCATTAAAAGGGCAAACAAAGCCCTGAAGAGAAGATAGCACTTGCGCTGTGATTGTGTAATTGTAATAAAGTTAATGGGGCACAAACAACAACAAAAGAACCGATTTGCATTCATCAACAAAATTCATGTCACATTAAATCCGTTTATTTGATTCCATGCTCTTGATTGTTAACACAGTGCCATTCCTAAGGATCTAACAATAATTCAGACATTTCTTTTTTAGTGTTCTAAGCAAAGAGTAACAATTGAGTCCACTGTGTTTTGCTTATAGTTAAGATCACAACTAGTGAACATCTTTAGAGATGCTTCTAGACGTTTCTAGCTCGGTTGTAAATGCCGTTGCTAGGCAACATTTTTGCTTTGTGTGGCAATCGTACTTTTTGTCACTCTTCATTCATGATAACATTTCTATGTGGTATATTGTTAAAAAAAAGTGCTAGACCGGTAAGGATTTGTCCGTATGCAAAGCTGTGGTATGACACATCAGAAATGATGAAGTGACGCGTTTACTAGAGCTCGACACAGATCACGCCTTTATGCCAAAAGACTGCTTGTACTTAAAGTAGAATAAATAAGTCAGGTTCTCTCCTCGGCAGCTGAGGTCTGCCCTTTCATGACCGTTATCAGCTTTGGGGGGCTTAGGTCTAAATATCGGTCACAGTATGGGCCTTTAAAACTCAAGAATCCCCCCAATAAAAGATACTTTGTGGCTGTGTTAATCCTGGAGCCGGTGAAAATCCGCCTGGCGCTACAGTCAAATGTGTTCCCCAAACCATATTAACTCTCTTCTGAGGGGCCTACAGCTGCCGGCTGTCCATTACTGTGGGCTTTTCCTTCTCCACTTTCAACAACAACAACAAAAAAAAATATTGCAGATTATCACTACCCATGATTTTTTCCAAACGGATGGCGATTGAGTCATTTCAAAAGCGATGGAGTGTTGCGCGGGGCAGAATCGATGCAGAGAGGTTCCCTAACGTGTTCCTGCAGTTTGTGTTAATAATGGCTTCTCCACTGAAGAGTAACAATGGGAGGGGGTGGCAGGCGAAAAACAAGCACCCCAACTGCACTGTCCTTCAAAGAAATTTGGTAAGTATGATCTAGTAAGCTTTCTTACTGAGGGTAGTGCACAGATGCAGGCACATGTATGCACTAATATAATTACTAGGCTAGTTCACCCAAAAACAAAAATTCTGTCATCAATTGCTCAACCTCATGTCGTCCCAAACCCATAAGACTTTTGTCAATGCTCTGAACAAATAGGTAGATATTTTTACCTGAGAAATTTCTGTCCATCCACTGAAAGTCCTTTCACCCAAAACTTTCAAGCTTGAAAAAGTTCAAAATGATATCTCAAAAATAATCTATATGAACTGAATGGTTTAATTCACGTCTTCTTCATAGGGAAGTCCGTTTCCACCACTGAATAAAAAAATAAAACAATGTAATTGCAACTTTTAATCTCACAATTCTGGCTTTTTATTTTAGCAATTGGAGTTTACATCTCACAATTCAGAGTTTTTTTTTGCAGGATTGTGTGATATAAAGTCACAATTGCGAAAAATAAAGTCATAATTGCAATACATAACTCACAATTGAGACTTTTTTCTAGCATTTGCATGTTTCACAATTCTGACTTTGACTTGCAATTATGAGTTTATATCACACAATTCGAAGAAAAAAAGCCAGAATTGTGAGATTAAAAAAAAAAGTCACAATTACCATTTTTATTTTTTATTCAGTGGCAGAAGTGCACTTCCATATCTTCACCTTATTTTATAAACAGATTTAATTTAGGCTATTATGTATTTGCGTGGCATGTGAAAACAATCCTCACTGGTTCTTGTTGAAGTTCAATCATGCTTATGGGTTTGAAACGACACGAGGGTGATTAAATGATGACAGAATTTGCATTTTTGGATACACTATAACACTCTTTATCATCCATATTTTCCTTCCTGGCCTTTTGAGTCTGCTCTCTGAATGTCAGAAAAGTCCAGTGGATGGGAAGCTGAGATGATGGTGAGACCATTAGATCATCAATCATGCTGCCTTGTGATCTCAGAATGCACAGCTTGTTGCTCATGCCCTCGCTGTCAGCGGCAAATGGTTAGTCTGGTCTAAATAACTGCCATGTTGCTGCTTAAGCATGCAAACCAGTGCTCTGTTCAAGAAAACATCTCTCAGATGCTCCTTCGCATCCCAGGTGAATACCCTGGTTCCGTTTTAAGGCGTTGGGGATGGGTGATAGTAGCATGATGGACGGGAGCGAGGCACTGTGGGACAGCGGGATGCGCGGCAGAGGTGTTGCATGCGGGTTGGCTGTCAGATGGGAGGCCTGAAGCCACGGCTGCCCAGGATCTGATGCCTGGCTGTGAGCCAAGGTCAGCTAGCCGGGGCTCCTGTCTGTTCACAGTCCACTAATCACACGTGTGCAGCGAGGGAGAAGAGGAGAGAGAGTTGCTCTTGTGAAAAAGAGCTAGCTTAAAATGGTTCACAGTTTCCGTGTGAGAGAACAAGGGAAACATTAGTTGATAGGATCCCGTGCTCTCTGCAGGTAACACAGAAATACAGACAAGCCATAGCCCCTTTTTAGTTATCTGATAGGAGATCTGTGTGTATCAAGACTGTGAAAAAGTAATGTGATGGATGAAGACACTGATTAAATCTAGCAGGTACTTCACAGCAACCGGCTGCAGCTCTGCTAAAGCTCTTGTGGCTTTTTAAGGGTAGACCACAAAAGACTGAGCTAGATTCTCATGATAAGATCAAACCTCAGACAACAGCCTCCTAACTTTGTTGCTGGCCATGAGCAATGGACACTGCTGCGGTCCAATTAATATCAAGAAGCAAGTTTGAATAGTAACTTGTAAGTCCAACTAAGTCTACAACTGTTTCAAACAGAGACTTTGTGATTTTAATTCTATTCAAACTGTGTGTGTGTGTGTGTGTGTGTGTGTGTGTGTGTGTGTGTGTGTGTGTGTGTGTGTGTGTTTGTTTTACAAACACTCTGTAAAAATGATGGAGCAAATTACCTGCTGGTTTTCTTCTAACTCTGGGGTCCTCTGAGAAATGTAATTCTGTCCAGATAAAAACGTCTGTGATTACGATATATATATATATATTTTTCACAATGCTTTTCCTCATTTAATCTGACCTTCGCTGAATACTGTAACTAATCACAAATTTTCTGTTGCACTGCCTGGCACACATTCATTATGCATTTAAACATTTCACAAATTTCTGAGCAAAACAATGGCTGGTGGTCCGAGTAATGCTGACATCTAATCTGATATAAAAATCAAATCGAATCAACCTGGGGAGTCTGATCATAAACAGTTTAGAATGGCAACTACATACAGCAATAATCATCGTTTTAATACATTCCTTCACTTAATTATATATACTATAATTCAAAGGTTTGGAGTCGGGAAGATTTTTAAAATGTTTCTGAAAGAAGTCTCTTATGCTCACCAAAGTTGTATATATTGATTTAAAAAAAAAGAAATCGTAATATTGTGAAATATTATTAAAACAACTGTTTTCTATTTTAATATAATTTAAAATGTAATTTATTCCTGTGATGGCAAAGCTGAATTTTCAGCATCATTACTCCAGTTTTCAGTGTGACACAACCCTTATAATCTTACTGACTCCTAACTTTTGAACAGTAGTGTATGTAATTAATATCACACATGTATTTTATTTAACAGGTTTTGTGAAACATATACATGATTAAATAGCAGACACACTTGGTTAATAAAAAAAAGTTAAAACGTTAATAAAATGTAAATAAAAATCCTGTTTGATTAGTGCCAAAAAAAAAAAATCTCACCATGCAGCATTGGACATGGATTCATCACTAGGTATAAAGGGCAAAAGTTATGGCCATTCGTGCAAATAAGTTCTGCAATTTTTTTTTAGCTGGAGGCACTGGCTTGGAAATTATGATGATTATATTGCAGGTCGAATGCTTGGGAAATGACAAACACTTATGTTAATTTCTCTTTGGAAAGCCAAGTACTCAAATACGCACACATACACACACACACACACACACAGTATTTCAGTAGAGTTGAACAGTTTGATTGTGTTCATCTGATGTGTATGTGTGTGTGTGCGTGTGTGTGAAAAGAGGTGCAAACAGCTGTCTGCTGATCCCATCCCCAGCAATGTCACAACCACTAATTTCCATGCACCTAGAGCAAAGATATCTCATGCGTCTCCATCTTATAATTCAAATCAAGCCGCCGGCAAAGCCATCGCCTGTAGAAGTGCGGAGAGGAAGGGCATCGGAAATAAACAAGACAATGTGGTGTGAGAGCCTCTGACATTCAGCTGATTTCTGATAGGAAGTGACAGGAGATTGACATGAAATGAAATTCATACAGGGCATCCTGAACACACCATCGTGGAAAAGACAAACAAACAAATAGGAAGCGAGAGATCTTCACAATCTTCATGAAGGTTGAGCGCAAAATAAAAATCTTTCTCTTTTTTTTCTTATTTGGATGAGGTGGATATGATTTGCATGCATGAAAATCAATCTGCGCTTATGGTATGTCTGAAATGCATCAATGCTTCCTGCACCAAATGCGTTCAGTCAAACACACAGAGCCTGGAAAAACTTCAACCATTTGTTATTTGTCATGAATACCACTAATATAATCATAACGTCTGGTAGGCTGTATGTGCACTTTCATCAGTCTCTTCTAACAAACTAAATAAAAAAAAAAAATCATTTTTTTTTTTGTTGTGCAGAAAAAAAACAAAGATATTTTCTTTGCTGTTCTTTGAGTGGAGCAGCTGCTCGTAATGCTTCTCAACAGTCAAAAAGAAAAATTAGAGAAAAGCTTTTTTCAGATTGTTACTAAGAAAATGGGAGGGGGGGTTCTTTCAATATGGGCACCCCTCAATTTACTTTCAGATATAAAAACTGCCACTGTATATATACTACTGTAAAGTTCTGTAAATCAGTTAAATAAGTTAGTATGTATTTCAAATAAATGCTGTTCTTTATTCTACAAAAATGTATCACTGATTCTACAAACATAATAAGCAGCCCAACTGTTTTATACATTGATAATAAGAAGAAATATTTCTTGAGCTCCAAAATCAGCATATTAAAATGATTTCTGAATGATTATTAATGAAGAGTGGGGTAATGGTTGCTGAAAATTCAGCTTTTCCATCACATTAATGAATTACCGTTTTTACAGTATTTTTGATAAAATAATTCCAGATTGAGCATACAAGACTTTCAAAAATATTAATCAATCTTACTGACAGTAACAGTATCTCACTGTAAAGTACATGTATTGTCTTTTTAATAAAAAAAAAAGCCACCTTAGAATACAATGAAAAACAGTTAAAGTATGTCCACAGACATCTTTGCATAAAGCATCATCACATTTGATTACATTTTATTTAAACATTTCTTTTTCTTTTTATCAATTATCAGTTGCATATGTCAAGTAAGCACATCTACCAACAAACTTACAAATGAAGTGTCTTTCTAAATGATTTTTGGAGGAACCAGACTTATCTCTCAAATATGAAATTATGTTAACATACAGCCTGTAAGCAAATCAGATGCTAACGTTTCATTTTGTTGAGGACAGATAACTCTGAATTGGACTAATGGAAATGCACTGTACTGGTGTGATCACATTAGCTGGTGGGTGTGTGTGTGTGTGTGTGTGTGTGTGTGTGTGTGTGTGTGTGTGGCAATTGTGGTGAGGCAAGGCAAGACCGGTCTTACCCTGGAGGACTCATAGGACGGGCTGGACTGGCCACCTGGGGCCCATGATGCTTGGCTTGTCCTCTCATCCATACCTGTCCAAAACACAGATGTTTTGATGATTCACAACTCCATCAAAACATGCACACCCAATACAACTTCAACACAAAATTAATTATATATATATATATATATATATATATATATATATATATATATATATATAAAGATTTTTGTAATCTTTTTGTAGTCTTTTTTAGGGCTTTTTATTATATTATAACTAAAATAATGTATTAAAATAAACTAAATCATGTGGATCATCTTGCTATTGTTAGTAAAAAAGCAAAGAGAAATTTAATAGATAAGGGTATTTTTAGAAAAGAAAACATGCCTACAAACTGTGTTCTTTGCAACAACAAAAACAGAACTACTTAATAATGCAAACTAATTTACATTTACATTACATTTACATTTAGTCATTTAGCAGACGCTTTTATCCAAAGTGACTTATAAATGAGGACAATGAAAGAGATCAAAATCAACAAAAGAGCAATGATATGCAAGTGCTATAACAAGTCTCAGTTAGCTTAACACAGTACACGTAGCAAGGGTTTTTTAATCATATAATAAATAAAAAGAAACCGAAAAAAAAAAAAAGATAAAATAGGAAAAGAATAGAGCAAGCTAGTGTTAGAGGCCTTTTTTGGCTTTTGTTAACTGTATAAAAATAAAAAAGAAATGAAACAGAGTACAAAAAGTCATGTTTTTAAGAATAGAATTAGAATAGAGAGTGCTAGAGTTAGAAGGTCAAAAAAGATGGAAAAGATGTTTTTTTTTTTTTTTTTTTTTTAAAGAAACCAAGCTGGTCTAAAAAGGGGCATGTTTTAAAATAAAAGAAGCTGAAAGAAAAGTACTGCAATTAAGAAACAATATAAGGAATGCAAGCAGAATCACTACACATCTATTGCAAAATAAAATATAATATACATTTTAGAAGACATAAGACTACAAGAAAGCTGATAAAACACTATACTAATATATAGATAATGCTAAAATAGCCAGTTTTTTTTTTTTTACAGATAATTACAAACAAATAATTGAGTCTGAAAATACTAGAGAACAAAACACCAGGTGAAACTTTAAATGATCCCAGCGCAGCCTTCTCCTGTATTCCGCTGCATTTCAGTGGAACAAAATGATCTCATAAATTATTTACTTACACATTCACTGACTGACAATTCAAATGAATGTTTTTTCTAAAATGAAACCGAGGGAGGGGTCTGTGGTTCCCATTGTCATTCTCAGCCTGACTTATGAACACACTTTCCAGTGTGGCCGACACTACAGGACACGTGAGGAGTGGAAATGTTGAGCTCATGGCGAGTGGTCATGACCAGCATGGCTCTCTTGGCAGGAGTAAAGAAAGAGTCCAGCAGAGCTGTTAATCCACTACACTTCCATTCAAAGGCTGTACTTTACAAGCTGGCCACAGCGCGTCATTTATTTTGTGCTTGCATAAATCACTTTCAAAAACGCATCGCTCCCTTTCCCGTGCTGACGCTCTTGTGCCGGTGCAGCCGGGCCACTCGGAGTTGTCAGTGATGTATTACCGAAGCTCATCAAAATAGCTGAGCACTGAAAGTTTGATAAACCTCATATTTTTCAATGTCTCTCGTTCCAAAAGACAGCCACAGAAAACAGAAACGAATAAATAAATAAAAACGTAAAGTTGACACAATTGACTTGATTCAACATCTGGTACGTGATGAACAAAAACAATATCTGGCTTTGAAAATTACATTTCGCTGAGGCTGTTGGGTAAAGATATATGATCGCTGGCTTCTTCAGGCTGTTTGAGCCAATATTGTTGTGCAGGTAACAACATTCCGTTCTTCAGTCTCATGTATGAGCCTCAAAATTGCAGAGGAAGAAAACATCAATATCTCTCCACGCTATTGATAATCCATGTTTGTCATTTCAACAATTCTTTCTTATCTGATTCCAGCCCATTATAACCTGCAACATGGATCAAATGCGAGTAAACAATCAGAGAAAAATGATGGTGGTCTTTACACAAACGCTGAGAAGACGGTCTCAAAAAAGCATCTCAAAAAAATGGATGTAGCGTTATTTTCATAATAATGCAAAACCGTAAGTGATCCTTGTACTGCTTGGCTGAGCATGATATAAACTCAAATCAGTATCAGCTGAACATTTGCATAAAGAGAACAAGCTGTTTACAGAGAGAAAGACGAGTCTGATTGCTGTTTACTAATCTATCAATCTATTTATACATCCATCAATCCCTTTTTAACCTATTTATCCTTTTTTCATCCATCCATTTTTTTTCATCTGTCATCCAGCTTTCTTTTCATCTATCAATTTTTCTATCCTCATCTTTCTTTTCTTTCTCTCTTTCTATCCATCATATATTTATTCATCCCTCATTTTGTTTTTCATATTCTTTATTATTTCTTCCCGTCCATTCACATTTTTTATATATCCATCATGTTTACAATATCCACCCTTTTCCTATCTATCTATCTATCTATCTATCTATCTATCTATCTATCTATCATCCATCCACCCATCATTCCAACCTTTTTTCTTTCTTACATTCATCCATCTTTTTCCTCTTCATCCATCAATACATCCTTCTTTCCACCCATCCATTTATTCTTCCTTCTTTCCACTCATCCATCCATCCTCCATTTCATATCCATCCTTTTTTATCATCCATCCTTCTTTCTTTTTTCCATCTACCCTTCCTTCTCTTTCCCTTTCTTTTACTCATCTTTCTTATTTCCTATTCATCGTCCATAAATCCTCTTTTCAACCATCAATCCGTCCATCCTTCTTTCTTTGCAGTCAACAATCTTTTTTCCCTTTCTTTCATCCTTTCCTTTTTTATATCTATCCTTCCTCATGACTCTCATATCCATTCTTTTTTTCTTTTTTCCCATCCTCCCACCCACCTTGCTTCTTTTTTCCATCCATCTTTCTATCCATCCATCCAATAGCCTTTCTCTTATATACAACTTCTACCCTCACATGATTAAAATAGACACATAAATAGCTTCAAGTTAAAAAAGGCAAGACAGCAAAAGCAAGTTCCTCTTTTTCCCCAGCTAAAGGTCTAACACACATAATCAGTGTGTGTGTGTGTGTGTGTGTGTGTGTGTGTGTGTTCTGGTATATATGGTTTATGAAGACACAAATGTGTGTAATGACATGGGTATTACAACGTAAACATGGTTTATGAGGACACTTCCTGTGTCCCCATAAAATAAAAGGCTTTAAAAAAAACATACAAACGTTGTTTTATGAAATTCAAAAATTGCCTGTAGTTTTCTGTAAGGGTTTAGGTGTAGGGTGCTAGAAAATACAGTTTGTACAGCATAAAAACAATTACGCCCATGGAGAGTCCCTGTAAACCACAAATGCAAGTATGTGTGTATGTGCGTGTGCGTGTGTGTTTGTGTGGCCGGATACAATGCCAGAGAGGGCCTTTTAAATTCAGACTGGGTGTTTTCTCGCCTTAACACAACCTATAAAACATTAGGACTTTTCTTCACTAAAACAGCATCTTTGGATAATGTTTGGTAATAAGAAGGAAAATATTACTGATGCATTATTAGGTAAATGGAGTCTTATTTTTGCACATGTTAATACTTATAATCAGAGCACAAGAAAAAATAAATAAATAAATATATAAATAAATAAATAAATAAATAAATGAGGAAAAAAGCAAACATTAGATTATAAGACGGATATGAGGCTGGGAGCTGTAATTCATTCAGTGTCGGAGCTGGAATGTGTAAAAGGGGAGACATGTGTTTAGTATTCGCAACAGAGGAAATGACCTCATAGGGAAGTTCCTCTCTGAGGACCATTGAGGAATTTTGTATATATTTACAACACTATCCTTCAGTTTGATTACTACAAAAAATGATACAATCAGCATGTCTAATTAAAATGTAATAATTTTCAAGCAAACAAATAATCTTCCTCATATGAGAAGCTTTGGGCATGACAAACTAACTCTGACAGGTTTCATACAGAAAAAAGTGTGTGTGTGTGTGTGTGTCTGTGTGTGTGTGTGTGTGTGTGAGAGAGAGAAAGAGAGAAAGTGAGAGAGAAACTGCCTCCTCCTTTCTGTGGTTTAGTTTGTTATGAGTCAGCTGCTCAATTTAACCATCTGCCAAATCACTGAGGACCGATGTCATGAGATGTTCGACGTCAAGGTCAGTGATTGAAAAAGAAAAACGTACCATTTCCCAAACGGCTAATTTACAACTGCTCTTTTCCTTGAGCCAGTCTAGCGGTGCAGAGCTTCACCTGTCTCTATAGCTTCTCTTAACGGCCATTCATCACTTTTATACCAGTAGTCTGCCCTACAATCCATGTGTGAGTGGTTTATAAAACATACACTCCTCCCACTCGCCTAGTGTGAAACATTACTGCTGCAGAGCCAGCAGCCAATTCACAGCAGCTCACACGACCAGTGCGCTCATTTATTCACAAACCCCAGTCCTCTTACTGAACATACAGCACCATTTCCCTTGCACCATTTCCTAAAGGCAAATTCATGACATTACTGACTGTAAAATACACTGACTGATCAAAATGTGACAAGTTAACTTATGGTATCTGTATTGTTGATGGTTCCAGGTGGTCTAGCAGCCTTTAAAAAGGAGGGTTCACCCAACAATGAAAATTCTCTCATCATTTATATACCTTTGTGTCATTTCAAGCATTTTTTTAAAGCATTTTTTGTCCATACAATGAAAAACAGTGAGATCAAATAGAACACTGACACTCATTGAATTCAACTGACAAATTACAGTCAAATTGTGTTTCACAAAAGTAAAAACAATTATTCAAATTTGGAAAGACAGGAGGGTAAGTAAATGACAGAATGTATCTCCCATTTTCGGGAGAATTATCCCTTTTACCAACTTGATCAATATTATCTAGCAGGTCAAAACAGCCAAATCAACCATCTAAATAGGTGTTGATATTCTGATTAGCGAGACGACAAATACTGCAGAGTAGCATAGTACCTGCGTGACTAGATTTCTTCAACAAGACACATGCAGCATTCACTGACCACCAGAGCGCAAAAGTTGGTTCAACAAAACATTATTTGTTTAAATGAACTTGTTATATTGATCTGAACTGAAATAGTTTTGAAATAGCATGGAATAGTTTTCCTTAACTTAAGTTCACTGAACAAGTGCTTTTTTTGATGGTAGAATCTTCTAGAAGCCACCATCAGATCCAAATGAATCTGGATTGATTCTTCAGCAGGGCATGTACTAGGCCTAACGGCACAAGTATAATCAAACTCCAAGTGCACCTCTGATAGACCCTCAGCTGGCTTTTCCCCAGCATCTCCAGCTATACATATATCTTATAGCTCATCTTTATAATTATTTCTGAAGCGTAATTTTTTACGCTTAATTATGAAAATCTGCTCCAAAATAAATGCAAATTATGCACGCATAGGCTTCCCGACCAAACTGCTGTGGATTCTGCGCTCGAGCACAATGCCAAAGAGCATTCATTTACATGCAGCTCCCATGCAGAGAAGGATTTAAATATGGATTTAACTTGGCACAGGGTCTGTCTTGTGAGCAAATCTTTGTCTTTCCTGTTTTAGCGTCTGGCAACCATGAGAGATTTTTCTTTAACATTGTTTTACTTCTGCATTTCCAGACTAATCAAGACTTTTTCTCTAATTTGCTTTCAAGGAATTACTGGGGGTTTTAAAGGTGTCTTTGTCCTGCATGTCAGCTTTAATGATGAAAAAAAGCATGACGAAAACCTTCAGTAATGCATGACGGCGTTAATGACAAAAAGACTAGCCGACTGAGTGGTTTTGCAATGGGGCAAAAAGGCATAGCAGTTATACAGTTGGAAAGAGGAGTTCTGGTATTTACAGTAGACTAAAGTTATACAGACATGTGCAGGGATTTTAAAACCACACATGTAGAGGAAGAATGCATCCACTCCTCCATACATACTGTGTATGTGTATATATATAACAATTTTCCCTCAGAAATTTCTAGCAAATTTCACAATTAATTATAAAGAAATGGCAAGTAACACAATGGATTAAACATGAAATTTTACAGTAGAAAGACTGAAATAGTATTTTCTTGTAAAACAACTCAAATAATCTTTGTATAATTTATAATAAAAATAAATAATTACAGTGTACTTAATTTCCCGACCAAGAATTTCATGATTTTTAACGAGCCATTAGAGTTGTATTACACATTAGAATTTCTTTTGCAAAAACATCACAATATTTTATTCAAAACATGTATTTAATTTTTTTGTACTTTAATAGCATGCAAATCATGGAAAACATGTATTCAAGTCATTGTGAACTAGATTTTTCATGCTTTTCAGAAATTAGAAGATGCAGACAAAAAAAAGAGCATCATGTCATAAACCCACATGTACATAATTACTTTTGCTCAGTAGGTGGATGCCGTGTTAAGATGCTTATATGTCCTTCATATCAACAGCAACTACACGAAATGCACTAAACATAGAGAACAACATGCAAATCATGACCAACTCATGAACACACCTAGCAGTGAACTGAACTGAGCGCCCATCAAATCAAAGGCAGCACACATGAACGCAACCTTAACTAAGAGGCAAATATTTCTCTTGGCACAGTCTGGCTCTCTTCTGGAGTTTAATTGTCGAACAGGTGTCCACAACCATCCACAACAGACGCACAATGAGGGGGGCAGAAAGAAGGGCAAAGAACCAATTGTTCCTGAAGCAAGTGGCTCACTTATATGCAATGGCAACGCGGTGGCTGAAAAAAAAAGAACGCATTTATTTCTTCAGTTGACCGTTGCCTGGTACTGCTGCGAAAACAAGCGCCCCAGACATGACCTCACAAAGCCCAAGGTCTGAGTCATTCGGTTAAATTTGCTTCTTGACAAATTACCACGGAATATCAAACATTCCCCTCACAGGACAGACGGCCGCTGCATCGGAGTTCAGCGGCGAAGCTGCGATCAATACAGAGCCGTGGGGAGGAAGCACAGAGCGGATAAATGATGCTGGAGAGGTACCGCTTCCCTCTCTGGCCTCATTAAGAGAGGCGATGGACTCCCAGGACTCTGGAGAGAGAGAGAGATGACCGCTCAGCTCTCATTAGAGAGACTGATGTCATACAACAGAAGTACATTTACTCGTCTGAAATACCATGATAAGACCAACCGACGGGTGTCGCAGCTAAAGGAGGAGGAGAAAAGAAAACAATTATAAAACCTCAAAGCTTGATACAGCTCTGAAACTGTGATATGCAAAATGACATGGGTGTAGATTTGGCTGTGAACCGAAGGGGATAAATGTCCACCGTCTGATTTGTATTGTGGAAATTCAGCTAGAGACAACAATTGGATCAGAGATCTGGTACCTGTTTACACCAGGGGTCTCTTCTGAAACGAATACAGCACAGAATCAACTTTATGCTGCTTGAAATGTAAACATTTAGGAGTAATTTAGTAAAACAAAAAGGAGAATTGGGAATGTATTCATTTCATTCATCAGTGGCCTTTAAAATCAAAATTGAAAATTTGGGAATATTAATCAAATAATACAAGAAACCACTCTCAGTCAAGCTACAACAACCTTGAATCAGCAACAATGCATCATGCAGTTTCTAACAAACAGGAGACTTGGAAACAACTGAGAATTTCATTAACTGTAATCTTTTACCATGTTTAATAATATAACTGTAATTTATTAACATGTCCATGATGTGATTATCGCTGTGAGCAGCTCCTACAAAGTGTGGGAAAATGACGGGAGTTTCTATGGGACGGGTTTGTAAGAAATTAGTTAGCCAGCTGATTATAATGGAATAGATTCCAGTCTCTTTTTCTAACCCCAAATTTATGGGCAAGGAATCCCCATACTAAAATTTCATATATAAATATCCCATGTACACTGTGAAAAATCAATAATATGAATGTGTAAAATATAGTTGGGAAAATATGTAGCATCTATTACATTACATTTTTTCAAAAATATTTCCAAAGTTACCATTTTCCTGATAACATGTGAAGGCAGCATCAGATACAACATAAAGTTAAGTAATATAGTTAAAAAAAACTAATATGAATATATCATATTAATAATAAATGAAACTAGCACATTAATTATTTATGTTTTTAATACAATTGTTCTTCCTCAAATAAAACCACCAGATTGCACCGCAGTCCGTGTGTTTCAAATCCCTGCGTTACTGAATCAACTAGCGAGGAAAAACTGCAAAAATAGCTATATCTGTGTCTATTCACATGTGCATCTGTATAATTTTAAAATATCCTCACCAGCGGATATAAAAACCAAACCTACATGGTTGCATTTGATTATATTGCAGTTTGACGACATTAGAGAGAGAAATGCTGGCTGTGTAGAGGCAGTGTGAAGCGCAGCTGTAGTGACAAGGGACTTTGTCATGGCTGGAAAAGCATCTTCATTAGACCGGCCTCCTCGATTCCAACTGCAGCGAGTCACATCACGCTGTCTGTCACACATGGAGGACACTGAAGGATCGCACCAACACAACAGCTCCCACAACAACATGTCTATCTCACACACACACTTCTGACACATTCTTGGCATAGACATTAAATGATTGTGAGGAGATCAACATGAGAGCAGGTCATGCCAGCTTGAAATAAACATTTAAAACATTGTGAAAGCGTTTTAATAGGAGGGCTGTAAAGTGCAAGGGCTCATTTTCCTACATGCAAACAAGGAGCTGTTTGGAGATTTTCGATAATCTGGTTATACGCATGAAGGAGAGACTATTTGACTCTCAAAATAGCCCCACCCCTGGTTTGGGCATGTCTCTGAGCTAGATGTCCTGCCTACATACGAGGGGATTCCTCTCTTCATCAACATGTCATATAATACGTCCACTTCACAAAAGTGCTAATTGTAATACATGAGTAAAGTATGTTATTGTGTGTGTGTGTGTTTTAATGTTTTTTTTTTATTATTAGTATAATTACTAATATATATATATCATGTATTATATTAACATTAAAAAAACTTTTTAAAGAAATCAATACCTTTAATCAGATAGGATGCATTTATTTAACCAAAATGATAGGAAAGACTTCAACATTGTTACAAAAACTTTTGATCTTTTATTCAAAAAATGCATCACAGTTTTCACAAGAATAATATTAAGCAGCTCAATTGTTTTCAACATGAATAATAATGAGAAATGTTTATTGCTTTGCTTTGCTCATGTGCACACAAGTGCTTGCACAAGCGTGTCAAATACCAGTAATTTGACTAGCGCAAACATTAGTAAATCGCGTTGCGTGGTATAATCTACACAACTTTAACTTCTACCAAAGTCATTTTCTGGTAAGTTATTTGTTCTTTTACTTCAGTGTGGCTTTCAGGTATTTCACCCACCACTGGATAAATTACAGCTCAGTTCAAATGCTGAGTCAGTAACTGCTCTGCAGGATTCAGTGAGTTCATTCTAATGAGGGATTCATTAGACGTCCTCAAACTAGCAATTTGTCAGTTTTTATTCATTAAAGAGGACCAGTTCAAATGAGTCATTTGTTCATGAATCGGTAGGGTGGCCATATGCCATTCATACGGGACACGTCCCGGCCAGATTTTAATATTACCTAAAATATCCAGGTTTAGGCTGTTTGCACTGTTCAGGTCAATCGTTGTGTTACATTCATAAGAGCTATAGAGAGCAGAGCAGATGGCTCCTTATGCTTTTGAATCACCCTCGCACCTGCTTTGGTATCTTTTTTGAACGGTGCGCAGCGACACTTCAAGTCAAACGAATGAACAAACACGTGCACATATTTGCATTGCTTTGATAGTTCCCTGTAGATCTCACCTTCTCACATGCAGCCCCACGATTGGTTGATTATGTACAATACCTGCATGTTATTGGTCAAACTGCTTTGGATGTTTTAGGCAATAATAAAATCCTGGCCGGGACATGTCCTGTATGAACGGTGCATATGGCCACCCTATGAATCGGACTATGCTAGTCAACCTGTATGTTTCCGATTCATTACAAAGAACCAGCTCAGAATCATTTGCTTATGAATCAAACTTTACTGGCCCTTTGCTTTCTGAATGCAGTTTGCGAATAGAAAAACTAATTTTCTGGCCATTATTTCTCAGAGGTCTGTTTTTTATGTCCGCACAAGCTATTATGACACCAAACACACATTCATTCATTTAAAATAGTCAATGGAGATTCATTAGGGGCACAGATTTTTTTTATGATGGCAACAGTATCACACTTAAATTAATAGCTCACCCAAAAATGAAAATGATGTCATCATTTACTCAGCTGAAATAGTCAGTGCTCTGCAGAAACAAGAAGAGTGTCCATAAGAGTGTGGAACAACATGAGGATGAGTAAACAATGACAGAACTTTAACTTTTTGGGTGAACTATCCCTTTAAAAACAGATTAAAGCTGATGTCTTACAATAATGTGGTGTCCCTTTAACACTTAGCCTATACACTTTAAGATCTAGGCTGGATGAAAGCAGCAAAAGGACTCGTCTGATGCAAATTACACCCCAGTTACTCATTTGCTCCAAAATGCCAATTACCGATTTGGACTGAGTCATTTGTGGCCTACATTAGTTTGCGTATTCCCAGTCACATACACTGAGTGCCGACAACCAGCACTTATTCTGGCATGCCCTTCAGCCCAGATAGCACACGATATCAGAGATCTTGCCAAACAGAGAAAGGTTATGGAAAATGATCACCAGCCAGATATTTAAGGAGCACTTGATCCCTTTTTGTCTAAAGAATCCCAGATATTAAAAGGGGTGGGGGGGGATGGGGCGCCCTCTTCTAGGTGTGAATGAAATTTTATATATATATATATTTTTATATGTATGTATTATTCAAGTAATTGTTTTGATGGTGTTTTTTGACATCAGTTATGATTGTTTTTGTTTAATTTTTTTTTTTTTATGTATTTTGTTTATTTATTAGGTATTTATAAATACACACACATACAGTATATATTTTGAAAATATTTACATGTATATACATTTATATATTTATATTATTACATTTTATATTATAAATAAATATATAATATAAGTAAACATAGCATATTTTTCTTAAATATATACATGCATGTGTTTGTATTTATATATGCATAATAAATATACACACTACAAACTCATATATTATATAAACAAAACTTTTATTTTGGATGTGATTAATCGTGATTAATTATTTGACAGCACTAATATATATATATATGTATATATAAAATTTTCTGTGTGTGTGTGTGTGTGTGTTTATAGTTCTGTGTTCTGTGTTAAATCTGTTATTGCTGGGCTACCTCAGTAACCCAGCTAAGCACGCTTCACTCCGTCCATCAAATTCCTATCAATAAAGAGTGCTACAGCTCATAATGCAGTGCCTTTGAAAAAGGCAGGGGTTTAAAATGTTCCTTTACCTATCTCTCCCTTCCCCCTCCGTTCCATCCAGCAGAGGGGCCGTTAAGGGGTCTGGGCAGCATGGTTGTGCTGGATTTGTCTGGCCATGCCCAGTTCAGATGCATTAATCCAAACTCTCATTCTCGTCAATTTCCACACTTCCTTCCTGTGCTGCACCCTGCACCATATGTTCCCAATCGCTAACGGAGGAAAGGTGCTTCTTCCTCCAACCTTGAGCCTCATCCGAGGAACTAAGGCACACAAGCCAAATAGATGAGAAATTTATCTTCCTCATAAAAAAGGGCCAGACTGCTTTGGGGCTTGCGGAGTAAATCCAAGAGATTTCCCTTCCTCTAACACATAATTAAATTGAGTTGTGTTAGAGCGCACATTAAACTGCATATCTCTCCCACTTCCTCTCCTCGCGTTTCATGGGACAATGTGTGGCGTTAACTGAACTAAACTGTCTGCTCGAAGGAGCCTAATAGCAAAACAAAACTATGATGCTTGAGCCCAGAGCTGGGCGCTAAGATGTTTTAGAAATCTGATGATCGGTTGAGATTTCTGTTAACGCTTCTATTTGCTGTTTTTTGGTAACAATTAACAACCTCAAACTTTTCAATGCTATATAAAAAAAATTACTCATACCATAATATGCTTCCTTGCAGCACTTAAAAGGGAGTGAGAGAGGGAGAAAGACAGATGACTTTATGTAAAGCACTATTTTATCAGAAGAGATGTGCCTATGATTGCTGCTGATTCTTAAGCATGCGCTGGATGAATCGAACACGCTGTGCACAAAAGGATTACGCTGTCACACCCCCGAGTGCTTGCAATCAAGGTGGTGTTTATTGCATCAGGAAGATTTATTTTTATTGAGCTGCTCATTAGCAGGGTTTAATCAGAGCTCTATCTTATGACTGTTCTAGCACTGATATCTCATCACTCATCAGCTGGGCCCGAGAAAAAGCAAACAAACTCGATCCTTCCCCCGCTGCAACTCTCAGCCTATCCTCCATCACATCCAAGGAGAACACAGTGAATATGAATGAATCATGTAGAGATATGCTATGGCACTTGAATATTACAGCCATATAAATGCAGATAAAGAAAGCTGTTTCTGAGCGAATATGTTTCCAGCTAAAATTAACACTAGTGGGAGTAAAACACCAACAACTTTTAATCCTTTTAACACAAAACTTGATTACGCGGGCAGATCCTCAATTAAAAAAAAATGTTTGCAGTTCCTTGCACAATGCTATGCTTTTACCTAAGTGTATAATTTGTAAACTAATACAGTTTGACTTTTGCATCACAAAACCAGCTCTATATTTATTTTTCTGATAGTAAACTTGCTCAGTAGCTCACCTGGTGCAGCACTGCACTTGGGTACATTCGATTTAAGTTAGACTAAACCTGAAACTTTTTCAGTGCCACTCATTGGACATTTCACTTTGAATACGTCACAAAACATGCGAGAAGCAACGTAATATCATTTTGCAGAAATGTCCTCACACAGGCATTTTTTCCCAATGAGCTTGGGTTGAGGAATCAGAGTAAGCCATCACAGAAGAGCACTCAGATGTCATTCTCTCTTGGGGTCTGCTGGAGGAGCAGAGGGTTCTTCTAGGGCTGGCAGGGCAGGGAAGCTCACAACAGCCAAGCCAAACCAGCAGCACGGCCTCATACCTCTCTTGTCCTCCACACAAAAAAAACAGCATCCCTGGTCATCCTTCTTCATGTAAGAACAGAGTCAAGGGTACACCGATATAAAGAAAACCACTTATCCGCCCATGAAGAGGAGTAAAAGGAAACGACAGAGCGATATTATTATGTAATAAACTGATTGATAGCCAATAGGAGCTTATGACGGCTGCCCTTAGAGAGCCCATCTCTCACTGGGGGAACCGAGCCAAAATGACACGGGCTACATAACACATGCTAGCTTTCTATCGATTAACTCTCTCTGACCCTGAGCGAGGGAAAACACAGACTTATTTGCAAGGTAAAGAGAAGTGTCTCAGTGCTGCCAAGAGCACATCGGCCCACTATGACAATCTTTCCATAACAACCACGAACACACGGAGCATTCATCATCATTATGACTGGAAGCCGTGGCTCTTAAAGCCAAATCAAGCGTCGGTTTCCAGCTACAGAGC
Organism: Cyprinus carpio; assembly: GCF_018340385.1. Lineage (NCBI taxonomy): Eukaryota > Metazoa > Chordata > Actinopteri > Cypriniformes > Cyprinidae > Cyprinus > Cyprinus carpio. The sequence continues at coordinate 29,122,186 of NC_056578.1, read as the reverse complement.
TGAATTAGGCTAAAGCAGAAATCCACAAACAGAACAATATTATTATAGTTCATTCAATTTGACACTAGGACTTGAAAATGTGACAACTTCCATACATTTAATGAAACCAATGTCATCACAGTAATTACCATAGTAACAAACATGCGTAAGACTCCACAATGCAAAATGGAGAGCTTTGCAAAAGCTTTGGCCGGCGAACATCATCTTTAATTTATTACTACAAATCCTTCAAAAGACAAATCAAAAATGAGCATACACACTAATCCTCAAGTCTTTTTCAAGAGAAGACATTGAACTTCAATTTGAATGGTATTTTGCACAGTAGGATAGAGGAGGAAAAAAAATCATTTCAGACTTCAGTCCTAAAAATACCAGGCCACATTAAGTGCAAATGCGTTCACAACTAAATCTATACATAGAGGGAGCTGGCTACTACAGACGATTAGGACCCGCACTACAATGTTTCTCACCATCAGCATTTTGTGCATATAAAATGGAAATCCTGATAGAAGTATCAAGGCACGGGTCACATACAGCCTGTCACTCGCTCTCTGACTCTGCCCATCACATGCGGTGAGACTGGAGTGTATATTGGTGACCTCATCAACGGCGCTATGTTCTTTACATGATGAGCTTGGTGTTTATTGGCTGATTGCGAGTCGGCATGAAGGAGCATCTTATTTCCACAGAAAAAAGAAAGTCATAAAGGTTTGAAACAACATAAGGGTAAGAGTAAATGATGAACTATGCCATAACCAAAACTCTTAATTAATATATATTTTTTTTTACAAAATAAATAAATAAATAATAAATATAATAAAAATGCACAAAATATTATTAATACTACATCATTTGTTTTAAATAATAATAATAATAACCAATATTATTACTATAAAATTCTAAAACAGAATACATTTTTTTTTTACATTTGCCAATGCTTCAGTTTTTTTTTTGCACAGAGTGTAACAGTAAATTATTGAGGAGAGAGAGTGGAATGTAAAGTAATGAAACCAGAACTCATCACAGGCTGAACAAGAACCTGCATTACCAGCACAACCATCACAACTCAACATCTGACTGCTGTGCCATGGGTCTGAAATTAAACAGAAAAAAAAGATCTGATACTCCTTATACATACAATTTTAATCAGGATTTTTTTTTGTTCAAAGAGGACACATAACTTCAATCCCAGTGGATCATGCTGAGTGGACCAAATGGGCCAGTTCATACAGTCAGCGCTGTGCCATCTCCTCAGAGAGCTCAGAAAACCACAGGGACACTGAGAGATCAAAAAGGTCATTATGCACCAACTCATGCCAAATATCTGCTCTCTTATTCCCAGTCAAAGTCTGCTCACTTTCTGAAGCAGTCCTGCTGGTGCGCACCGGGCCTGGTGGACTGAGAACGGCTACAGGCTGTTGGGGCATCAGAGCAAGATGACCCTCAGAACAGGAGTTAAAAGAACATAAACTGGCATGGGGAGCTCTGTTAGTCTGCTATCTACAAAAAATGCATTCTTTTTAGTGGATTCAAATGAAATAAGTTCACATTACTCACAAATATTGTTTTTTAAATCCGTTTTCTCAAATGAACCGAGTTACCTTAACTCATAGGGTACTCAATTTTATTTGTTATGGTTATTGAATACAGTTATTTAGATTTGATTTCAATTCTCTATTCACATTCATCCAAATCTAAGTGTAAAAATGTTTCACCGAAGGCAAAATGTACTATATCACAGTTTAAGTTCTTTGGATTTACTAGACATAGGCTCTATAACTGAAAGCGCGACAAATAATGAAAAGAAATAAAAAGATTAGGAGAGTAACAAAGATTCATATTGTGGACAAGCAAGATGATTCTGAAATAAGTGCTTTTTGAATTAGTACTGATGGGCATGTAGGGAGACATTATGGATGCACCTGCAAAATATTTCAGGTGCCTCTGTGGGTCCTGGGCGAATACTTTAAAATTAAATTCTGATGTGCGGTTTAAGCTCGCAGCGCCCTAATCTTGTTTCCACATACAGTGGGACTTGGGTCAGATATGTAATGAAATTGGAATGTGATGGAAAGTTGATCTCTCATAAAGAAAGGATGATGTGGCTCCGCCCACAGCCCTTCAGCTCTGACGGGGATTAATAACTCCAGGGATTTCCCGCTCAATATCAAAACCCCCTTTCACAGTTACTCATCACTGCCCAAATAAAACAGCAGTTCAGAATTTCAAAACCTGGCCTCTTGCTGACTCTAAAAGTTGTTGAAATGCAAGCCTTTTAATTTGCTTACGACACAAATAGGCTATTATGAGTTTGCCGCATCGGTCGAAGATGATGAAAGAAGAAGGGAAGGGTACGGTTAAAGATACCTTCCGCTAGGACTCTCACCATCAGCTCAGCGGCTGCTAGAGTGCCAACATTAGCGTGAGCTCAGCCTGAGGCTAAATACAGCTATGACTGTCAACATGCATTCTCCACTCACTTGCAAACAGGAAAAACACAAATAGTCAAACTTGATTTAGCCTTTCCATCCAACCACCATTAAATATAGCACACACACAGATACCAAGGAGGTGCATTTTTCTGCAAAAACCCTGTAGCCGGGCATCTTATCGGCCTCTCTCACTGATGTCATGCAATACAAATATACTATGCAAGGCTTTAGCAGAAACCCTGTACCCCATTCCCAAACTAGGCTGGTTATAGCCTTGCACTTTGAAGGACGAATATCAGAAAGGCTGCATTTCCATAACGCATTACACTCCCTTAATGCTTCCATAAAATTTGAGGCAACACGAAACAAGCTTTCTTTTATACTAGAGTGCTCAAAAGTACTGATACTTTAGTAAGAAGTAGGTACTGACATTTAAAAATGTAATGCGGTTTTAACTTTATTAATACTCTATTCACAATTTAAATAAAAGTTTTATTTTTCATACTGCCAAGTACACACTAAAAGGATTTGGATGCGACAACCGTATTTTAATATCAAGACTGAATCAAAACAATGATCCCATCCCATCACCTGCTCTCTCTCTTTCTCTATCTCTCTCTCTAGAAGCTACCCATCTCTCTCCACTTGTCTTGTTATATCTTATCTTGTTATATCTAATGGCCTAAATGACTTAGGGTTAGTTAGTTAACACAGAACTTACTATAGATAAACTGGAAAGCTTGTGCGCACTTAAAAATGTTACTAAAAATCTATATTGCTTACTTGTCACAAAGCTCAAAAAAAACCAACTTCTGGAAATCCTGTGCATTATTTCCCTGTTGTTATTATTTAACATAACTTCCAACGACACACCTGAGACATCCAGCAGACTGCTCCAGAACAGATGTGAAAGTTTACAACATCTCTTCTTTGTTTCAAACACAGCTGTCCTCCACAAGACACTTATTTATTCATCACACAAAGAATAACCATAATCTAAATATGCCCTAGTTTAATTTCCATTCTTTGAACTCACATCAAAGTTGTTGTTTTTTCCCTCTAAAATCCAAATCAATCACAAAAAATGCCAGCAAATCCGCTGTTGGGGGGAGATTTGCTGAAACGCTGGAAAAGATGCAAATGCCGTGCCAAGTAACCTGCCTTCAAAGGGCCTTGATCCCTATGGCAGCAGCATGATCTTCCATAACCAAGCCATGAGGTGACCTGAGACACATACATGACATGTCCAAAAACCCTCCCAGAATTCTCCCTGCCGTGGCAGCACCAGCCTGCCAGAGGAAGCCACTGCTCTGACGGCATCACATGTGCAACGTGGCCCAATGGTTCACAGAGCAAGCAGCAGGTTAGCTAAAAATAAACAACCTCCTGCCAGAGAGAAGGGGTCCTTCACTAAAACACACTGAGGCTTTTAAAAGACTTTTTTTGAATATAATATCATATTTTACCACAGATTTTATATATATTACTAGCGGTCAAAAGTTTGGGATCAGAATGAGTCTCTTATACTCATCAAGGCTGCATTTATTTGATCAAAAATACAGGGGAAAAAATGTAATATTGTGAAATATTATTATGATGTAAAATAACGTTTTTCTATTTTAATATACATTCAAATCTAATTTATTCCTATGATGCAAAACTTAATTTTCAGCATCATTACTCAAGTCTTTAATGTCACATGATCCTTCAGAAATCATGCTAATATGCTGATTTATTATCAGTGCTGAAAACTGTTGTGCTGCTTAATATTTTTTTGGAACCTGTGATACTTTTTTCAGGATTCTTTGATGAATAAAAAGTTTAAAGAAGTTAATAGAAATCTATAACAATATAACAATATACACTACAGTTCAAAAGTTTAAGGACAGTAAATATTTATTCTTCCTTTTTTTTTTGAAAGAAATTAAAACTTTTAATCAGCAGGTGATAGTAAAGATGTATATTGTTAGAAAAGATTTATATTTTGAATAAATGCTGTTCTTTTTTACTTTTTATTCATTCATTCATTCATTCAAGTTATCTGTTTTTCCAAATGAACTGTTCGTGTATATATATGTATTTATTTCAATTTAGAAAAATTTACAAAATCACAAAAACTCTGCTTGTTAAATCTAGCAAGCTTGGTGTTAAGACTGAATGTTTCTGAAAGCACAAGCTTGGATTAAAATAAATAATAAAAAAAAAGAGATATGAATATAGAAACATCAGAAACAGAAGCTGACTGAGAGTCTCAGGAGACAATGGCTTCCGGAGTTCAGAAACATAACAGGTTCGTTTCTTTACCCGAAACTACTGAAAGCCAGTTATAGATGTGGAGCGTATTTGAAATAATAATCCATTCTGAAACAAATGCAAGCTTAAATGGGAGAGACTCCCTCATTGTTTTAAACAAAACTCACAAATCCGCTGAGAAGCCTTTGATGATAAGCTGTGCTCAAGTGAGGTTTTGGCACCTTTAATATATTCCTTATACAGCAGGACAGTTTTATTTTCCTTGCCTGAAATTATCTTAATATTTGAGGCTTTTTCGGAGTTCAGAGACTTTTTATAGTGAATACTACTGTGAATACTAATCGTACAGATTCCTCCCCTCTCATTAATTATTAATCAGTAGATAAAGCCTTTTTCTAATCCACAGACAATAAGGACAGTGATGTCTGAGGTTTACTCTCAGCTCACTCTCTGAGGATTTCTTCAGGTACAAGTTCAAAAGCTCAGAGCGAAGCCAAACTCCAGGCAGCTTTGTTGACAAAGCAAAAGTAAAAAAAAAAGAATCTGGAAATCTAAAATATGAATAAATAAATAAATCTAGAATTTTCTCGTATTTTAATCATGAATTCAAATTACATCAAAGAATTTAAATATTTAAATTTTGGTATCAGTTAATACATACACTACCGCAGTGGATTTCAAACCCTGGGTCACGACCCTCGAATGGGTCACAAGACTTAAAAAATGGGTTGTCAGGATGATTTAAGGAAAATGTATGTATGTAACAATGTTCAAGACTCCGGGAAGAAGAAAGCGGTAACCGGCAAACATAACGTTAATAGCAAAATAAACTAAACAACAAAACAAAAGTAAGTGCCAGCCACCTCACAGCAGACTAGTATCTGTGTTTGCGCTCTGGAGAGCATCAAAGGTTTCTACGTACAATGTGTCTTTGCAGCGTTGAACATTGTAGCCAATCACAGAAATATGTTGATTTCTTGAACGCGATGGCCAATCAGAGATGACTGTCAGATCCACTGACCACTCAAAATGTCAGGGTTCTGTTCAGCCCAGATTTCTGCAAGTTTGCAAATCCGCTTGTTATTATGAACAAAGAGTAGGTTGCAATGTAAATAAGAGATTAATTGTGCAGTGTAGAGAGATTCATTGATTAGAATGGAATTTTCTAAGAGCGCGATAAACTGAGTGACAGATTTTCAGTGATGATAAAGGGAGCACTCTTTGTGTTCGATTTCTTGGCTATATATTATCCATTTAGAAAAGAACAGCAGTCATTTGAAATAGAAATCATTTTTAACTGTACAAATATCTTTACTGTCACTTTTGATGCATCCTTACTGAATAAAAGTGTAAAAAAAAAAAAAAAAAAAAAAATACTGATCCCAAACTTTTGAATGAAAGTGTATGCATTTGCATGTGTGACCATTTCATACAATTTATGAACTGACTTGACCTGCAATTAATAGAGCTGTTGCCTCACATGAAGAGGCACTGGGTAGGGTCTAACAGAGGAAGAGTTGGGTTTGCAGAAATATCCTCTGATGGCACTGTTCCACTATTGTTTTAAATGCTTCTTGGTGGGTCTGTTTCAACAGCTTTTTTTCTAGAAAAAGCAAAGGACATTTATCTTTGCACAATACCTCATGCCTGTATAACACAGTGGCTACGACATGAGAAATAACAGTGTTGGAGACAACAAAAGAGAATTCTGTTATCAGACAGGTGACACATGCCTCGCCGAGCTGTGGATGAAACAGAGGGCATATCACAGCATTCCCAAAAGGCCTGCTCTTTACAAAGGTCTGACAGATTAGCGAGAAACGTGACCAAACCCTTTGCACACATTTCCACTATCAAAACCTAATACACATGCAGATAACCATTAAGAATATTTTAAGAAATACTGCAGGTTCAATACAAGTTACGCTTAATTAACATCATTCGGAGTACCGAATGTTGATTTCCATAAAAAAATAAAAAAATAAATACAAATTTCAAGTCCCTTATTTTTTGTTTCTATTCATTGTTCAGGGATGCAAACTCATCATGGGTAATAAAAAAATGACAAAGAACCACACCCCACCCCACCCACAAATAAAACCCTAGATTATTAAACACTTTTAAAAAACTTTTAAAGCCTTTATTATTTATTTTTTTAACTCTGCTAAAATTCACTTTAAATGTTCACTTTCATTCATGAAGACAAGAATAAAAAAAAAATGTCGCCTGGTGTAAAACAAAGACTTAAGATGAAAATGACATGAAATTTCCATCATATCCAGCAGATGGCAGCAGAAGATTATCCATTAGCTCAGCTGCCATTTTCACTTTTTTTTTCACACCTTGCTTTTGGATGTATTATAAAATGACTATGAAGTATAGCAAGTGCATGAAGTCACAAAGACATTTAAAAATAAATACATAAATAAATAAATAAGCCCAGACACCACAACCTAGTAGTGTTAATTATTTATATACTTAACTAGTTAACTACAAATTACGCTAATTATTAATGGTATAATAATTAAGTAATGTATTAAATATTTTGCCATTTTTTAGATTTCATTTAAAAAAATACATTTTTCAAACATTGCCTAAAAAAGTAAACATCAAACGAGAGCTTTAGGTTATCTTTACCTGTAGAAGCAGCTAAAGCCAACATAGACTTGTTGCTGCAGCTGATCTAAACTTATTTCTTAAAAAGACTTTCATGAATCCAGCCCCAGATATTTAACCTGATATAGGTCACCTGATAATCCGGAATGCCAAGCTATATTAAATTATCTAGCATAGATGGATACAGCAAAATGGCTTCTCTCATCTATCTTGATGCTCCACACACACGAATTTCTGCCAAAACTTGAAGTAACGCCCCACAGCGTTTCCAAACCGTCACTGAAACACTGCGTTTTTGAGAAAGTTGAGAAACTAAAGACGTTTTTATCACATTTAGCATCATAGCACTTCAAAGCCAAAGACTGATTACAAGATCACATGTGCATAAATCATTTTCACTTATAATAGTTATATTCTGGCTGATCAGCCAACAAGATCAGATTATTTTACAAAACATTCTGAAAAGGTTTACAAAAGCATCTTGCAGTCTCGGCTATGCAGCTATTCAGCAATCCACTTAAAGTGGGTCCTCTAGATGCAGATGAGTGTAACAAGGGCTCTGCTTTGTTGCTTTAAATAAAACAAGCATTGAGATGGAATAATGCTTGATTGTTTCCTTCGTCTATGGCACATTGGGCAATGGATGATCTTTATAGCAACGTGTAGTCAAGGATTCATATATAAACAGGTGTATATGTATATATATCATATATATATATATATATATATATATATATATATATATATATATATATATATATATATATATATATATAAAATGTGAAGTCCAAGAAAAGCGATGATGTATGCATGTATGTAAAGTATGCATGTAAAGATTTTAATAAAAAATAAACTACCAGCCATAACAAGTTAACAAAAGTGGTTAACTTTAAAACAGTGGATGTATCTGATTTCTAAGACCATTAGTGGCATTACTGAACCCTTCTCTACCTGCTCCTTATTAATCAAGACAAACCAAAATCAAAAACACCTTGGGATGGAATTCTTTACTATAATCAACAGCAACAAGACCTCACTGAGAATCAAGAGGAGGTAACTGGACAGTGTGAGAGGAAGACAATCTTTCATTAAAGGATTTCCACCGGAAGTCCTACCTGTTGTGCTGAACTGGCTGCTTCCAAGAGTGGTTGGCCTGTTTTTCCCACTGTTTACAGGTGGAGAAAACATCTATGGGAAGACATGCAAACATTTTTCTGAAATAGTGTGGTACTAACATTACACAGACAGTGTCTCATGTTTACTGAATACAAAAATTCATGTGCAAAAAAAAAAAAAAAACAAGTGCATGTTTTATATATTACATATTCAAAAATATTTATATAAAAAAAATGTGTATATACATGTTTGTGTTTTGGTGTTCATGTAATTGGGAGAAAAATAAACAAAAATGCACAACATAAAAAAGTATTACTTAAACTCTATTAATGCATATCTCACAAGTGAGTGACTGAACCAATGACAACAGCTGGAAGAGAGACGTGAAGTAGTAAAATAACTGATTAATGTCTTACCGCGCTGAAATCCAGCAGATCACTCAGCTCCTTATCCGTCCCGATAGCGGCAATCCGCTGCTGAGGGTTCATTCTTACGATCCTTTTCTAAATCTACAAAACACAAACATCATTCCCCTCAATCTGAGAGCCTGATGTGCGCTGAAGCTTCAAGATAGCCAGCACAGCTTATGCAAATGACATCGGCGCACATCCGCAGCTTGACATTTGCTAAACATCCCCATCTCCAGACTTCAGCAGAACTAACTTTGCGCTCTTCCAAAACCCTGATACAAAACAAGGGCAATCTGGTTGTCCTTGATCAAAACCTATGCGTTATCCATTAAACAGCCATTTAAAAAAATAAAAATAAAAAGCTCCTATGAGACAGACCCAGGACCGATCCTCTCCCCAGCCTCGTATTATTTCTCTCTGTAAACAATAGCAAACGGATGACATGAGGTGACACCGTGGAAATATGTGTTATTATAATGTTAGAGAGCAGGCCTAATAGGGTTTTTTGAGGGGATGACCAAACGTGGACATGTTGAGAAAGACCCTGTGCTCGATGGTGTCTCGCACATGGACCCGCAGCATCATTTTTCAACTGCATGTGTTTGATTCTTCAATGTATCAAAAGTCACGAGCGTTCAATGAACGCTCGCGCGCTGTCAAAACATCTGCAGCCACACACTTTTGTTGTTGCATTACAGGAGAATGGATACTTCCAAACAACGCTGCCGCTGCTGCTGTTGTTGTTGTTGTTGTTCGCTAATTGCCAGTTAACCTATTCATTAGTGGTGCGACCATAAAACAATTACCCAGAAATCGACCACTGGCACTGACACAACCCACGTTTTAACGCGGAGAATAAACAGAGAGGTGTCAAACTCTAATGTTAGAGCGAACGCCGACCCCTTTCGCTCCAAATCGGCTCCCGTCTTTTCTTCTATCCCAACTTCTTTCACCCAGTCCGAGACCTCTCACAAACTCTGCCCAATATTTTACCTTTTTTGTTGTCAAAAATCCAACTAGGGCGATCGGGTGTGCCGGTGACGGCGCGGGGCTCGTTGTCTCGCGTCGGACAGATAATGAAATCGGTATCACTTGCGATTGTTTATTGCAAATATCCACTATGTAACTTGCGAGTTTCCCTTAGGCAGACATTTTTGCTTGGCGATAACCGAAGCACAACGATGACGTCTGAAATTGTGTCCTTCCGCCAGCGCGTAGACTTGACTGTTCTTCAGCGGCGCGGATGAATATCATGTGTGGCGAATCATAAAGCCTGACACACAACCTTGCTAGGGGAGCAAAGGACCACTGGAGCACCTCCTAAAACCAGTTTGGTTTACCTCCCAACTCCCTTCACGTAAATGTGGGCTTCGTTTGCCATGTGTATTATTAGTATTGGGTGAAATTGAGCATTTTTAAAGCACGGAATACATCATTTTAGCTGCATAGTGTGTTCTGCTGGAACAAGTGCAGCAGCATAAATGCTTAGGAGACCTTCTGAACTCGTACACACTCTACCAAAACTATGTCAACATATGGACATTGCTATTCCTCCTTTCAAAGCTAACTTTGATAACCACACATTTCTTCTTTCCTTCATCCTGAGAATTGGAATTCTTCATGTGCCAATGCAACCAATGGAACATCAAGAATAGGTTACAGTCCAACAACATGAAAATCTTAGAAATAATAGTGCAAAATATAGTATAAGCATATATGTTTATGTGATGTGATGGATGATGAAAAATAATAAAATTCTATAAAATAAAAAAAAAATTTATAAAGTAAAAAAAGCAATAATATTGATATTGTTATTGCTGTTCTTGCTATTTTTAACTTTTGCACTCATGAGATTTATAATAATTTCTAATAAATCCTAATTTTCATAAACAGATAAATACATTTGCAAACCTTTTTTTAAATCTTTAATTACTGGAAACACTAGAAAGTTTGACATAAAATTAAAAGCAACTTACTGGCAACAAATAGCTCATTCATAATGATCTTTACAATTAATTATGAGAGTATGCTGTATGTATTAACCTAATTACAATTGCCTTTATATATATGTGTGTGTGTATGTATATATATATATATATATATATATATATATATATATATATATATATATATATATATATATATATATATTTGTTTGTTGTCCTGTATTTGACATGATCCTGTATTTTGATTGTAAATATTGTCACTTTTTTTGCATAAAAAATTGCAATGCTCTTATACAATTTTTACATTCAATGATATCTAAAATATTGATATTCAGTAGGCTACAACTATAGAAGTACTTCATAAAAATCAGAGAACAGGGAACATATATTACGTCATTATGTCCGTTCAAACATTGACCAATTTTAATCAAGTTCATTTACAGATATTTATCTCTCAACAGACTGAGAAAAGCACATCACAAACTAATTGCCTGTACAGAACAAAGGGCTGCACAGTTTAACATCACAAAGCCAAAACAGCTTACAGATGTACAACAAAAGCCATCCAAAAAAAAAAAAAAAAAAAAAAAAAATCTTCAAACTCCCTTCCCTCCAAACTTTCTGAATGAAAGCACGAGATGTGCTGGTGATGATGACATCGGTTATTTATAAATGGCATGCATCACAATACTCATAGCGCCACCTGTTGGTCAAAATAAACAGAAGCGAGACAAAACTGTCAAAGTTGCTGCTTGTCAAAACTGAACTCTAACTCGAAGTTAACCAAATATTATTACTGTGGTCCTGTTTTATCATCATTTAATTACTTCAAACTATTACTTATACATTTCTGATGTTATTCTAATGTTATTTTTTTATGTTAACATCCATTAGTTAACTTAAAATACGTTTGCTGCAGTTTTAGTATAAAGTAGCACATGCAAGTCTTAAAATCTAAAACTCTACGAAGGATTATGTTCTGTAATGTACACGTTTGTCTTTGTTTTGTCCCAGTTTTATAGTCTGACTCATTAACGTATGAGTTATAATTGGTTTATTTTCTTCTCTGCACGCAGTTGCTTTATGTTCTATATTTTTAATGCTGTCAAAAACTGAGACTTGTCAAAGTGTTGAAAAAAGTCTCGAGGGCCGTGAGGTTCTTCGGTCTTAACAATAGCCCCTCTGATTTCCCATGAGCCTCCGCGCTTCATGCCGCTGTGAGTGTGTCTGACTCAACACTGATGTTGTTTGTAAATAATCCGAGATTCTAAAAGGTAAGGCCGAGGTTCGCTTTTTTAAATTTGAAATGTTTGCCTATATGGTCACATAACGAAGACAATGAACATTTGCCGTTTCTCGCTGCAGGCGCTTGCTATTTTTCTTGCTTTTTAGCATGTTAGCTTCCAGACAGAGCCGACCTGCCTGCTAACGGATGTCTGAATAACGTGCTAGATCTGTGTCTCTGATTTCTTAGCATTTATGCAATTCTTTCTTGAGTGCATTTTAAAGTACTAGCTGGGAGTAAATGTTGGGAATCTGATTTAGCATATTAGCCGGTCTGTGTCCGCAGTAACAGTCTCGTGGCTGCTAGAGGTGGATCACAGGTTTGCATTACTATAGTTGGGTTTTTAAACTTAACATTAGCATGTCTACAAGTATATCTTATCCTGTGGGGAGCAAAGATAATTTGGTTCTAGCGCATAACTTGTTTTGTGGCATTTCAGTGGTCTGTATGGCACCTTAGTTTTGCTGGGATCTCAAGCATTTGCTAGTTTTTATTGAGGTGTAGCTGTGCTGGTATGTCTGCACCCAGGTTCTGATGTAATCTGTGGGTTATTGGTATAATTTCATTAACCACATAGCATTGCACTGATATGTTTGCTTTCCTCTTAGATGTCTGAGCTGTTTATGGAGTGTGAAGAGGAGGAGTTGGAGCCGTGGCAGAAGGCAATACCAGAAATCAATCTGATAGATCTTGATGATGACGATGATGATGATGAACCAATATTTGTTGGTGAAATTTGTAGCTCCAAGCCTGCAGCCAACACGAGACCAGGTTTGAGTCTTTGACTCTCTTTATGGGACACTGTCACGTCTGTTCTGGTCTTGTACTTAAGAATGTTGCTCATTGTTCTTGTGATCTTCAGGTGCTGTAAACAAACAGAACAAGCGGAATGTCCCGGTTCCAAAACCCTCTACGTTGGCATCATCACAAAATACTCCGCAAGCGCCGTCAAACCCCGCTAGGGTAGCTACAGGTCCTACAGTCATGGTCAGAGGCTCTGCCCTGTCAGGAGCGAATCCTGTCCTCGTCCCTCTCAACACAGCTCTAGGACCTCAAACAGCCCCTCAACCCATCATTATTAACAATCAGGTAACTTACCCAGGTCAAATCTGTGATATAAATCTGTCAACAAATGCTAAGTACAATGATAGAGTTGCTTTCTGCCCATAGTAGCCACAGGCTTCTTCCCACTAGGGTTAAATTATACATTAGTAATAAACGTGCATGATTTTAGATTCATTAATGCGTGTGTTCATAGGCTGAATTTGGTCAGGGTACGGAGTCTTATTTTTTTCTTTATCATTTCACCAGGGTTACATTGTGGCATCACCACAGAATCTCAACAGCAACACCTCGTTCATCAGCTCTCTGGGGTCACAGTATCCACCAGGAACCAATTTCACGGTTGCGCCAGGTATTAATGTGTTTGTGTAGTTTGTTTTTGGTGCACTATCATTCAGAAGTTTGGGGTTAGTAAAATTGTTAAATGATTTTTGAAAGATGTTTTATGCTCACAAAGGCTTCATTTATTTGACCAAAAATACAGTAAAAACACTAATATTATTGCAAATAAATAAATTAAATAATTTATTAAAATTGAAATATCTTTATTTTAAAATGTAACTTATTTTTGAGATGGAAAAACTGAATTTCATTACTCCAGTCTTCAGTGTCACGTGATTCTTCAGAAATCATTCTAACGTGATAATTTGGTGCTCAAATAACATTTCTTCTTCTTATTATCATTGTTGCAAACTGTGATATATTTTTCATGATTTTTTTGATGAATAAAAAGTTCAAAAGAGTAGCATTTATATGAAACAGACTTTTTTTTTGTTGTAAAATTATAAACGTTTTATGGTCACTTGTGATCTATTTATTGCATCCTTGTTGAATACAAGCAGAGGTTCTCATCTCTGGCCTCAAGATCCACTTTCCTGGTGTTTAGCTCCAAGCTTGATCAAACTCACCTGCATGTAACTTTGTAGCGATCCAGAAGACCTTGATTATCTTGTTCAGGTGTGTTTAATTGGTGTTGGGTGATTAAAACGATAAGATCATTATCATGATATAATTTTCCTTGATAAAACAATAACAAGAGTTCGATAAATATTCATAATGTTTATGCACCTAAAGTTTAACGAAACAGCGTTACTCATTTGAACCACATCACGAGGACCATTTATCTGCTCGGTTCAAAGTTCAAACTGCAGCGCAGCGCGAGCTCACTAGAGCAGATGTGTTTACTCGCTGATAACTCTCATTCATGCAACCACTTTACAGCGCTGTGAGATCCAGTGTGAAGCGAATCAGCAAAGAACACAAATGACTCAGTGATTTAAACTAGTTTAAAGCCGGATAAAACAGAGCTGAGAAACACGGTGCACAACGATACAGTTAGAAGATTTTAAGTCTAAAAATCGCCATCATTTACCATGGATTTACTGTAGTAACACTGACTGCACCATGATATTGTGGCAGAAATATGAGATATTCATATCGAATTTTATTATATTATTAATGTAGATATGTATTAAACATTAAAAGCGTAATAGAATATAATTACAGTATTTTTGTGATTTAATCTATAGGGTTTGTTCAATTATACTAAATACTATTTAGACTACTGTTTTTCATACATATACCTATAAACCATAGTTACATGGGTAAATTTTTACCATGGTATTGAGATGCCATGTGTGCGGTTTTAACTGTGTTTAGCATAGATTGATATACGTCCTCTTTTTCTTGGACATGTCCTCTTTTTGGACCTAAAAAAATGCTTCCGGCCGGGATTTCTAAATCGCCCAAAATGTCCGGGTTTTGGCTTTTCTACAGTCACCATTCATTGTATGCTTTTTTTGTATTAAAGCCCTGTGAGGGACTGTATTTTTAATCCCACTCCTGCTGAATTTCTGACCGTTATCGGCCGCTCCCGTGATTTTTTTTTTTGTCCAGTGCTCCCGCAAACATTCTAATATTGCATATAATTTTTATGCATGAGGGAGTCGCTATCGATATGCAGCGTATTTAAATCTCTTTTGAATGAGCGCTGGCTGTTCACTTTCACTTTCAATTTTGCGATCACTCGTGCTTTGTGAAAAGGAAGTTTAGATATGTCAATGAGCTCAGGATCTGTTGAGCAGCAAATCCTCCAGCATGATCCATCAGCCATCTCTCCTCTCAACCCGTGATCAGTTAAATCTGACTCCTGCAGCTCGTGTTGGATGCAGGGAAGTCTGCATTTTTTCCCCATGGAATTGGGCTACTTTTAAACTGTTGCCATGGGTTGATTTTCCCCCATGGGTTTGAAATGTTTCATAAATTATATTTGACTGAAATGCTTGTATTGAAACATTTTGCATTCTACCCAGGGCCGTTGCTAGTAGAGTGGTGGTGACGAATACGATTATAGGGGCCCAGGGCTCTGTAAGTGTCCTTAATGTTAATCCAAGGAAATGAAAGAAAATCACTTACTGCTCTTGACTGAATACATTTTTAGTTTTAACAAGAACTAGCCTAATCTATATTGAATTTATGCAGTGAAGACTATGCAATGCTTTTTTACATTTGATTATTCAGTTTCTGTACCCGAATGCATACAAACTTGAAAAAACGAAACATTGTTTAATTTCTATTTTTGTTCTATTTATTTATTTGTGATATTCACTCGATTTCAAACAGGGCCCATGGGTACAACCTGCCTCGGGGCCCCGCAAACCCCTGCTATGGCCCTGATTCTGCCTATGAAAACTGTGCTAGATGTTGAGTTTTGTGAAGGAGGGCCACTGGTAGGAAGCTTTTTAGCTGTGTTTATGATCAATATGCATAACAGGGACTGTAAAATATGTATATTAAGTATGGAAATTACATATTTTGAGTTTTGATATGTGGGATTGCGTTACTTTGGGCGTTTTCGGCATTACTTTAACCACCAACCAACCACACCCCTGCACTCACTGTCCTCTTTTTGGAAAACTAAAATATGGTCACCCTAGGTTATCATGATATAATATAACCATATCACCATATAATAATTGTTACAATTTTTACAGATGTTACTTTTATATTTTTATAATTAACTCAAATTAGCTTCTGCATCCTAACTCAAGCTGCTGTCAAATGTGCATTTCTAAGACACAAAAAATGTAATATTATTATTATTATGATTGTAGGCTGCCCTGCAAACTGTGATTTGATATAATATCCCTTGTTAGAACATGCAGAAACTAAGAAATACATTTTTCTATTAAGATATTTATTTTAAGGAAGAATGACTGGATAAGTGTAAACAATTCGAAAGCGTGATGTTTTTGTCATGTTCTGACCATAAAGAGTCATTTAAAACCACAGTTAATGGTTTGATTTTCTACGACTTTACTTAGGAGTCAAAAATCTGCCTTTAAGCTTGAAAGAAATAAAGAGAAATAAAAATAATTTATCACGACCTCGACTGACATGAAAAATTTTATGGTGATCGTTTTTTTTGCCTATGTCTCCCAGCCATTAGGTTGGAGCTAAATTTTGCAGGAAAGTGGACCTTGAGGGCCAGAGTTGAGAACCCTTGAATAAAAGTGTTAATTTCTTTAAAAATATATGAAAGGTAGTGTATGCAAATGAGGTGAATTGGTATGTGATTGCTTCATTACTTTATGTGTTTGTTTCTCAAGCAGCAGGTCAGCAGATAGTGCCGCAAGTCATTGCTGCACCAAAGCAGGGAATCATTCATAGGCCTCAAGTGCAGCATATCCAGGACAATGTGGTGACCTTGTTCAATGTGCAAACCCCGGCTAACCTTTCTCCTCAGTCCCAAACTACTTCAGGATCTCGAAACACAACAGGCATTGTCCCACCAACACTAACAAAACAGAAAACTGTATCCCTGCAAACCATGAACAGCAGAGGTAAGCCTGTGTCTGTGCCGATTGATAAGCTATATCAGTGTATCCACTACTTTACCAGTAGACCTTTTTTCTAGGTTAGTGTGTTATTGACCGAAGTGAAAGGGTTATAACCAAGGTTTGCAATTACCACCCACCTACCATCCTGCCAAATTATGATTGCCATCCACCCACCATAATTTTTGGATGATTGAGCAACTGCAATTAACCATGACAACAAAATGGGATTTATTTGTTGTCTGTAAACAAAGCTACAATTAAAAAATAAAATAAAATCAATTGCAAAAAGGTACCATAACACTTTGAAAATCCCAAGGCCGCTCTGGCTTTTCTGAAATTTGTGAAGGTTGTTTGACAAAACTTGAAGATAGAGACTTTATTGGATGTTTCTTTTTATGACCCACAGATAATGGCACAATGATAAATGACACAAACAACAGTGGGTCCAAAGGAGGTAAGCTTGACATGGGTAGGTTTTTGTCCAATATGTATTGCAGAATTTCCAGAAGCAACAATCTCTGTTCATCTTTTAATCTTTTTTTCCTCCTTTGACAGCTGGGGAAAATTATTTCCCTTTCACAAAGAAGTGTCCCAGGTGTCAGAATGTGTTTTGCTTTCAGCCTTTAAAAAATCACATGAAGGTTGGTATGTTTTACTTTGTTTTTTTTTTCTTGTGTTAGCAACAGCTTTATCGCGTTCAGTCATGCAGTGTTACATCTCAGTGTTAACATAGCTGTTCATGACATCTGTAGTGTGTCGTCATCTTCACCATCCCGCAGCCTGTTTATATTTGCTCTCAAAATGATTCATTGCATAAATGAGATGTTATCTTGTGCAGTGTTTTAAAACAAAGAATAAGACATGGTTTTCTTAAAAGGGATCATTTACCCAAAAATGAAAATTCTGTAATCAGTTACTCAGCCTCATGTCTTTCTAAAAACATAATACTCGCATACATCTTTGGACATTAATTGAAGATCTTTTTAAAATATACTCTCATCATGTTTCCCTCCATCGAATGAATGCAACCAAAATTTCATAAAGAGATCATAAAAGTAAACCATATGAGTTGAGCAGTTTAATCCAGTTCTTCTAACGAGTGGTCGCTGAATGATCACTTTAGATTTAATTTTGGCATTTATTCACATCAGATATGGTAAACAGAATATCTAGGTTTGTTCTCTCATCAGGCATGCAAGTTCTCTCTCTATGATTGACTGATTAACTAGAAAAGTTAAAAATGGCACTTCATTCCAAAAGGGTTGCCACCTCCTGATGTAGAGAGACAGATATACTTGGGTTCCTCAGCTGAGAAGCAATATTGAGATGTAATGACGCTTTTTTCCTCTTGTTCTTCAGCTGTGCTGTCCTGAATTGTTGGACTCTGTGTTCCCTTCAACATCAAAGCCTGACAAACAAGCCAGTGCACTGAAAGTCTACGAGTCTGAAAAAGGCAAACTTATCATGCTGGTTTCAGACTTCTACTACGGGAAATGTGAAGGGGATCCATCTCTGATTCCCAGGTTCAAGTCCAACATCACGTTTAAGTGCAACAGCTGTTTAAAAATGCTCAAGAACAATATCAGGTATTTGTTCAAGCGTTTATTTTTGGAGTTATGCAAAAATAAAATATATGTATGTATGTGTTTGTATGTATTTTTTTTTTTTTTTTTTTTTAAGTAACATCTTTAATCAGTCAGATGCTTAGGTGGTTATAGATCTATAGACCTTAGTCAGGGTAGCTGCAATTCAGTTTGTCACAAATGAAAATGTAATTTAAGTCTGCTTCTTTGTATAATTGTTTGGTCTGTGCGGGAGCAACATCTCATATGGGGCTTAGAGGGAACATTGCTCATGAGAGCCATTAGCTACAGGAGCCCTGAGATGGAGAGAGCAATAGTTAGAGAAAGAGAGACCCCATCACTGGACCCCATTCCCTCTCAGATGGATGACATTATCAGACCCCCGCTCCCTCTAGGGGCCCCAGATGAATAATGGAGGGTAGTTTGGCTGCTGTAAGAACTGTTCCTGAGATTAAATAACTTTACTCAGCCACGGCGTGAGAAAAGCCTCAGTAAGCTCCTTTTAATGGGGAGGCGCGTTTGCAGAGCACCCCAAGTTCTGGCGGCAGGGGTCACAGTTCAGCCGCATAAAAATCCCTATTAGGGGAGCTGAGGTTGCAGAATATGCTGACTGAAAAATTGGCTGCTCAACGTCAGGTCACCAATGGCAGGTGAAGCAGAGAGAACTGAGGCAGTCTGAGCATCACCTCATTAAACAAAGAAGCAGCGCAGTATAATTGCTGGTATTATAATGGCTATTATGCACTGTTAGAACATGAACTTTAAGTAGAATATTTGCTAATTTATCTCCTGAAAACCCTTGGGAGCTCAAATGCTTGTTGAGTATACACGCACAGGCCTTGCACTGTTCAAAGATGACTTTTAATGGTGTATGTTTGTAATTTGGCTAATTATATTTAACTGTGCATAAGTTTTATTTTGTATTCCTAAAGGATGCTGAACATTAGCTACTTTAACGTTGGCATTTTCCCTGCCCTTCAGACGTATTTGATGAATTACGGTTTATGATGAGTTTATAGTCCATGTTCTGCTCATTTGTATCTTGAAAATGCAGCGTAATCTGTAGACAAAGCCGGAACCTGTTTCAAAAATAAGATGTGAACTTTGGTTACAACATCTGAAACTGCATGATTCTCAGAGGATGTCATGTGTCTATTTTTAGGTGCCTTTTGAAAAGCAAAAGTAAACTCCACTACTGAGAGAGCAGACACTTTGTAGTGGTTTACCTGTTTGAATGTTGTACATCTGTTTGTCATTCACTTCCTCACACATCAAAGGCTTTCCTGTTTAGTTCCTGTTTAGACACCTTTGTCTTAAGTTCTCCAAAGATTGCAGCTGTTTGTGGAGCAGGGAATTTATCTTAAAGGGTGTTGTTAATGTCACATGTTGCAGGTGCATGCTTTCTCACTCTTACCACAAGCTGACTTGGAAGCACTTGATTTTGGTTGAAATCTCTACACACACACACACACACAGATTAAGAATAGATAAGAGGTTACAGACTTGATGACTCTGATTTCTCACCTATTACCTGTCACACGAAACTTGCCAAAATGGGTGCATGAGCACTGCATGAATATAAACAATGGGTTTATGTTCATTGTTTTTTGAGTCACTTTACTCTGTGAATGTATGTGTGCTTGTTGCAGCTTCAGTAAGAACATTATTTACTTATTTTATTAGTCATTTATGAGAGATCCCTTACACAATCACAATCCAGAACGGACTGCGTTTGTGATGTGTGGCTTTTCATTTGCGGAGTAAAATTTTGGGCTCATTGCCAATGCCGCAGGAGTCTGCTCCACTGTGAGGGATCATTTTGAATGTCAGAAGTTGTCTGTCAATAATTTAGCAGCGAGTTGGTCACTGGGGCTGTTAACAGCCCTCTGATCCTTCAACGACTACGTAAATGAAGACTACAGCTGAAAATCAGCTAGTTGTAGTAATGCCATCCCTCTGTTCTTTTCCCTCTCACTCAGGTTTATGAACCACATGAAACATCACCTGGAGTTGGAGAAGCAGAACAGTGAGAGCTGGGAGAGTCACACTACATGTCAACATTGTTACCGGCAGTATTCGACTCCCTTTCAACTGCAGTGTCACATAGAGAGTGCTCACAGTCCCTTCGAGTCCACCAGTAAGTCACAATTCAGCCACAGCGTCTTTTCTTTTTTAAGTAGGTGGTTCTTGGCCAGAATAAAGGCCTGTTTGAGGTTATGTAAAAATAGTCAGTGATGCCATAATTTGAATGAGAATATTTCACCAGAGGGGAATAAGTTGATGGTTTAGATGTATAATAAGTGTATTGTTATCTTCTCTTTCCCCAGCCAATTGTAAAATATGTGAATTGGCTTTTGAGACGGAGCAAGTGCTTCTGGAGCACATGAGGGACAATCACAAACCTGGAGAGATGCCCTATGCCTGTCAGGTAAAACGTCCTCGTTGCTCTGTAATTTGTGTTTCAAATACTTGGTTCTCATTTTGTTTTTGCTCTCTCGAAGTTTGCAACTACAGGTCCTCCTTCTTCTCTGATGTGGATAACCATTTCCGCACAGTTCATGAAAACACTAAAGACCTGCTTTGTCCCTTTTGCCTGAAAGTGCTTCGCAGTGGCCATATGTACATGCAGCACTACATGAGACATCAAGTGAGTGTATTACCTCGTGTGTCTTTTTGATTTGTTCTTGGATAAGACATCATCTGTCTCTTTGTCTGTGGATTTGGAGCTTGAGACTTCACTGATCTGAAGTCAGCACAGTATGTAACTCATTTGTGTGTTGCCCCATTGGCTCTCACTGTAAGGTTGGATTGATTTGGTTGTCTGCCGAACACCTTGGTGTAATATATAACAGACTGACAATGGTGGCTTACTCTATTCCTTTCCTGGTTACTCCTTTTGGGCTTCTCCCTGGCAACAGCAAACCAGATTAACCATAAGTCATATCAGCCAAGAGCAATATACAGGTCCTTCTCAAAAAATTGGCATATTGTGAAAAAGTTCATTATTTTCCATAATGTAATGATAAAAATTAAACTTTCATATATTTTAGATTCATTGCACACCAACTGAAATATTTCAGGTCTTTTTATTGTTTTAATACTGATGATTTTGGCATACAGCTCATGAAAACCGCAAAATTCCTATCTCAAAAAATTAGCATATCATGAAAAGGTTCTCTAAACGAGCTATTAACCTAATCATCTGAATCAACTAATTAACTCTAAACACCTGCAAAAGATTCCTGAGGCTTTTAAAAAACTCCCAGCCTGGTTCATTACTCAAAACCGCAATCATGGGTAAGACTGCCGACCTGACTGCTGTCCAGAAGGCCATCATTGACACCCTCAAGCGAGAGGGTAAGACACAGAAAGAAATTTCTGAACGAATAGGCTGTTCCCAGAGTGCTGTATCAAGGCACCTCAGTGGGAAGTCTGTGGGAAGGAAAAAGTGTGGCAAAAAACGCTGCACAACGAGAAGAGGTGACCGGACCCTGAGGAAGATTGTGGAGAAGGACCGATTCCAGACCTTGGGGGACCTGCGGAAGCAGTGGACTGAGTCTGGAGTAGAAACATCCAGAGCCACCGTGCACAGGCGTGTGCTTTTGAACCAGAAACAGCGGCAGAAGCGCCTGACCTGGGCTACAGAGAAGCAGCACTGGACTGTTGCTCAGTGGTCCAAAGTACTTTTTTCGGGTGAAAGCTAATTTTGCATGTCATTCGGAAATCAAGGTGCCAGAGTCTGGAGGAAGACTGGGGAGAAGGAAATGGCAAAATGCCTGAAGTCCAGTGTCAAGTACCCACAGTCAGTGATGGTCTGGGGTGCCATGTCGGCTGCTGGTGTTGGTCCACTGTGTTTTATCAAGGGCAGGGTCAATGCAGCTAGCTATCAGGAGATTTTGGAGCACTTCATGCTTCCATCTGCTGAAAAGCTTTATGGAGATGAAGATTTCGTTTTTCAGCACGACCTGGCACCTGCTCACAGTGCCAAAACCACTGGTAAATGGTTTACTGACCATGGTATTACTGTGCTCAATTGGCCTGCCAACTCTCCTGACCTGAACCCCATAGAGAATCTGTGGGATATTGTGAAGAGAAAGTTGAGAGACGCAAGACCCAACACTCTGGATGAGCTTAAGGCCGCTATCGAAGCATCCTGGGCCTCCATAACACCTCAGCAGTGCCACAGGCTGATTGCCTCCATGCCACGCCGCATTGAAGCAGTCATTTCTGCAAAAGGATTCCCGACCAAGTATTGGGTGCATAACTGAACATAATTATTTGAAGGTTGACTTTTTTTGTATTAAAAACACTTTTCTTTTATTGGTCGGATGAAATATGCTAATTTTTTGAGATAGGAATTTTGGGTTTTCATGAGCTGTATGCCAAAATCATCAGTATTAAAACAATAAAAGACCTGTATATTTCAGTTGGTGTGCAATGAATCTAAAATATATGAAAGTTTAATTTTTATCATTACATTATGGAAAATAATGAACTTTTTCACAATATGCTAATTTTTTGAGAAGGACCTGTGTATATAATAACAATAATGCACGTGGTGGTGGAATGATGCAGATTAGATTGTTAAACCTGAGTTTATGGCATATGTAACATATATTCTTTTTTTCTTCTAATATTTAACCATTGACTATAGTCATGCAACATTACAGTATAATTGACAGCTATCAATTTTAACATTTATTAGGCGTAAAAAAAAACAACAACAGCTAATTTAAGTAAACTTAAAACAAACTTCACATAAATCCATTATAATAAATGTCATATTTAGCTACATGTGTCCTTCAGCAAGTAAGAAATATACAGAAATTGAATAAAATTATCAAACACTAAATTCTAAATTAAATATAGATGAATTGATTAACAGACATCACAACAGCTGGGTTATTACGGTATTTTTGCCGCTTTGAGCTTCCGCTGCTGAACATGATGCGGGATATGACATGCATCGTATTTTACAACTCTCTCAGAACTTTTTATCTTTTCTGACCCACTTCAGGTCTTAAAGTCTCTACTAATGAGCTGACGAGTTGAATCGAGTGTGTTAGATAAGGGAGACAGTGTTGGGGTGCTCCAGACCAGGATAGTTTTGAGAACCACTGCATTTCAGAGAAATTGTTCTTAAATCTGACTCATATACAGTATTAAAAAATATATATATAGTCTAAAAAATTTCCCGTTTTATGTGGTTGTAAAGACGTTCTGCGTCTAAATAAACACAATTCTTGTCAAGAAAAAAGAAACAGAAGCAGCAGTTGCCCTAGCTCTGCCCCTGCTTTAATTTCATTAAAAAGTAACAGAAAAAATGAATCGCCTGTTAACGTGCTAATGTTGACAGCTATATATGTATGTGTGTGTGTATATATATATATATATATATATATACACACACCATTGTGCACATAAGTTTACATACATATCCCTTGCAGAATATGTAAATGGTTCATAATTTTAGCAAAATAAGAGGGATCATGAAAATTGTACAATTGAGACAATTGAGGGACTCATACATAATTACAAAAGATCAAAACATTTACTGATGCTCAAGAAGGCAACATGATGAACAGGATGATATGTAAATTTGTTCTTATTTTAATTAAAGATCATTTTTTTTCATTTAGTACTGCACTTGAGAAGCTATGTATAGCTATGTTTCCCAGAAGACAAAAATAATGACAGTTTGCCCTGATCTTCCAATTCAAAAAGTTTACACCCTCCTTATTGCATTGTGTTGCCTTCTTGAGCATCAGTAAATGTTTGAACTTTTATAATTATGTATGAGTCCCACAGTTGTTATATTCAGTTATTTTGTCTTGTGGAGTTTATACAAACATCACTTATGTGAAATAACTTATTCAAGACCGTACTAAAAAAATAACATGCAATTTTCTGAATCCCACTTATTTTGTTAAAATTATGAACATTTTGCATATTCTGCAAGGGGTATGTAAACTTAAGCACACAACTTTGTATGTGTGTGTGTGTAATATATATATATATTACACACACACACAAACGTATAAAATATAAAACATTTTCGCAAAAATATTGATAAACATCTAAATTAAATGCACAATTTAATTGTTGAATATAACTTGTCACTTAACTTTGTATATGTTATTTGTTTCTTTTGCTATATTTCCTAGAAAAAAAGGATTCAGAGGTGTGGAAAGTGCCGATTAAATTTCCTCACCTATAAGGAAAAAGTGGAACACAAAACACACTTCCACCGAACCTATAGGAAGCCTAGAAACCTTGAAGGATTGCCTCCAGGAACCAAGGTCTGCTTGGACCCAAATCGTTATAATAACCATGAAATCTAGACTATGTAATCTAAACTATATTAGCTATATAATAGAAAATATAATCACAAATTATTTGAGATTATACTTTTAATTAGCATTATTTAATCCTTTTAGGTGACGATTCGGGCCTCAGTTTCTGGTGCGCCAGTGTCTTCCGAAGCTTCAAGCAAGTCCTACATCATACCCACAAGTCCTGAAACGACCAAACAACCTGTTAAAACACCAGCGAACACAACCAAACCAAAAACCACAAACCAGTTCAACTGGAACCGAAGCATCCAAAATAATGAACTTAAAAGTTTAAAGTGAGGATTCTTAAGCCAAAAGTGTACTTCAGTTTTGATGCAAACACTTAGCGCATGTGTACAGCCAAAAATTTAGCATTTTGCGTGTCTCTTAATCAGCACAGGTATTTGTAATTCTTGATGCTGTGGCCAGTAGTTTGTTGTTGTTCAGTGTCTTCCGTTTCTTTTCTGAATGTGAAGCATTGGGCCGGTGCAACTAATTAATGCAAAAAAATTTAAGGTGCATTAAAGCATGTGTGATTAGAAGAATCTGGCTTAGTCTGTACAGTACGCACATACTACACTGATTATATTTACAGCATGCACGCTGTACACATACCCTAGTGTAGTGTGCGTGTAACAAGCAAAGTATATAGGATTCAGCTGTTGCATTGTGTTGTATTAGAAGTTAAGAGTCACAGCCTATTGTTTGTATATTAACAAGTATTTATTCTTCTTCACAGACTTCCGAGTAGAGGAAATAGGTGTGTCGAGTGTCTCTCAGAGGTTAAGGACCCTTATGTTCACTATCCTTTATCGCTGAGGTGCAATATATGCAAGTTCAGATCAAGTTGCCAGAAAGCCTTCCGACAGCATATGGTCAGGTAAGAGGAAAACATGGATGAGGAATGGTTCCAGATGTATGTAATCAGATCTCTATATAGTGATCTTTTCATCTGCAGGTTTCACAGCAGTTCTCCAAAAGTACGATTTGGGAAAGTGAGGAAGCCTCCACGCGGTTTGCGGTAAGTTTGGATCTTGTATGTGACGGTTTACTGTGATAGAGGGGTTTATTTGTTAGACTTGCAGAATTTATTTTTTTTTTGTTCAAGGAGTCTAACACTGGTGTGTCTCAAGTGTGACTTCCTGGCTGATGCCTCTGGTGCTGACCAGATGACTGAACATTTGCTCAACAGGCCGAACCACTCCTGCCAGGCCATCCTGGAGCCAGGTATGATGCTCGAACGTCAACTCACTGCAAAAATATTCTTTGTGTCTCTTTGTGATGTCACATTTTCTTACTTGAATACCTTTTTTTCCTTTTAAGTTACCAATGGAGGATCAGAAATGAACAGGTATGGATGTTGTTTATTGCGTGCAATTAAGTAGTATAAAAGGTTAGGGTTTTCTTGCTATTTAAAAAATCCCATTGTTGTTTATCGTTAAAGCCATTACTCTGTGTTCTGATATGCTCTCTTTGTTAAACACATGATGTATTGGTGTACAATGACACCATATGCTTATTTGTATTTTTGTTGAATGTAGAGGGTAGAGCTTTGACAAGAGGAGAGTAAAAATAGACTGGGAAGTGTAGCTTGCCTGATTGAGACTAATTACCTTTTCTGATGAAACGGTGTGAATACATTATGAATTATGAATTGTTTGGAAATATCATTTATAATAAAATGATCTCTATTTTTTTCATTAGTCTAATTGGGATGCCTATTAAGTGGTATTTGGGAGACCTTGCTTAAATTAAAACAAGTTTTTGCATTAATTAAAGCTGAAGAACATATTCTTATTATTGTGGACCACAAAGAAAAGCTCATGAGTGGCTGTGAAAGGCAAGTGGGAGAATATTTGTATTACTGTTTATGTCGCTTTCTTATGGCAAATAACCATAAAGAATCAATTCAAAATCACTGAATACTTTGACATCTTTTATAAGGTTTCAGAGTCTTATTCTTTTTTTTTTATGTGTTGAAATGAGTTTTCTAGGATTTGTCAGTCAGTTGAGTACCAGGGTGAATTTAATGAAAGTTTAAGAATCAAAAATTAAATTACTTTGCTTGCCTCCATTTCTCATTAATAATAATAATAATTATTTTTTTAAATCACTCTCGTTCCTGTAATGAAAAGAAATAGTAAAGTGTGTATGATGATGGTGTAGTAGTGTTGTAATGCCTTTAATACAATGATTTATTTAAATAAGCTTAAATTAAAGTGCACTGAGACTAAACAGAACTCAAAGAAGAATAGGTATTACATAAAACCTCCAAACACATTGCAGTAATGAAAACATCCGTGATTGTCATGAAGCCATAAAATATTGCAAATGATCATAAAGCATTCATTGTATAAATACAATATAGATTTTAGACTTTTGAGGTGAAATATGACCCTCTTTATAGTAACTAAAAATCTGATAGTAACCTTGTGTATCAGTCTGGTGATATTACAGCTTGGAGCATTGTGTGTCACTCTGTTCATGTTCCTTTGCTTTTCTCTTGTTGTTGCACCTCATAATTAAGGTCACCTGGGACCCATGATGACTCCAAACAACTCATTCCCATTGAACTAAATACTGAGGCTAGAGATGAGACCGAACCCATTCAGATCAGTGAAGCAGAAGCTATACCAAACAAGGACAACACAACGGAGGATGGGTCAGAAGTTCTTGGAGCTGAAAAATGTGACCCAGACGGGGTGAAGGATGACACCGTGGAGGCTGCAACCAATGTTGTGTCCGTAGAGGAATCACCCAAGAGCCTTCCCTCTCACTCACCCGTCAGCCCCCTTTCTGCCCTCACAGATAAAGGTGGCGTAACTCCCACTGATTTTCTTTGTAAAACTGATGGAACAGAGTCGATGAGAACAGACTCGCAACTGGAACCTCTCACTGCATCCAGTGTGCTTGAGGACGATGCCACTGAGAACTCACAAGTGGAGATGGATGGTTAACTGCAACCCAGTACAAACAGAACCGAGGCTCTCTTAAAGCATAGCAAGACACAAGAAGCAGCAGAGTTTCTTGCTGACTCACCCCCCAGCCCCTATTTTTTAATAAAACATGCATTAATAGGAACTCTTTTTCCGAATACAAAATTAAATGAAAGCATACTGTGCTGAAACATGACTTTAAAATCTTATACTATAGGAGTACTTTATTTCTGTACTTATGTAAGGTTTGTAAAAAGCACCCTTTAAATTGAAATTGGGTTGCAAATGTAGCAATGTAAATGTTCTTCTATATATATATATACGATTGTTTTGAAGTCCTTCTGTCCACATTTGTGGTGTCTGTTCTGTTCAGACTCTACAGATGATCACAAAACAGAGACATAACGGTAACCAACTTGGAGCTGATTCCCACATCTGCCTTTTCAAGTGGTGGTTTTCATAGGGTTCAGCAGTTTCTTTGTATAATGTATTTAGGAATGAAAAAATGTGTCCCGATATATATATTTTTAAATTGTGTTTAATGTATTGTTAAATGTACTTCATCTGGATAGGACCCTGCATTGAGAATCATTTCTCTTATTGATTGAGACTGAAAGCATTGTAGGAATTCCATTAATTTGTCTTAATCAGTAATAAACTTTTATTACATATTGACCAGAGTTCTGTTATTAAATAGAGACGCTGATTCGCAAATATTTCCGGGAGATAATTTCATGTTTTCTCTTTAGGGTTTGATTTGGTGAAGAGCACCCTCTTGTGGTATCATTCTGTGTAGTTCAATAAGCAATAGTGATGGGAAGACACTTTTATGTGAATAGGTTCTTTTGAATGATTATTTTCAAGGAACAGATTAACAAAAAGATACAGTGATTATCTTACCAGGTGCTCACTGTCTTGGTGTGGCCTTTCTTTTAGCTGGGCTAATGGCAGCTAACAAACACAATCAGTGAATGACTGCAGTATAAAATGTCTCTAGAAAGTATTAGAACACTTAAAGAAATAGGTCACCCAAAATATATATATATATATATTTTTTTTTAACCAGTATATGATTTTCTTTGCTGAGTACTGGGCAGACGGCTTCTCTTTACCTTTTTTTTGTTTAATGAGTGCTTCTTGGACTAAATCTATAGATTAGACTTCTTAGACTATAGATTTCAAATAGAGGAGAAAACAGTAGCATAGTTGAAGGCAATGTTTAATTTTGTAATTAATCCTCTTACTCTGACAGTGCGTTGAAATACTGCATTTTTCCCACACTAAAATGCACAGGAGAAAAAATGCTCATCAAGCCTCTTCACGGGGTCCTTAAAGTAAAATTTTAGCCCCATCAGCCAAATTTTCAATTCAGTCACGATGCTGTCAGCTCAACCAATTCATCGAAAAGATTCGATTAAAAAAAAAAAACTCATCACGAAAGAATAACAACAACTTTATAAACATAGTCAGTGTGTTTTTGTTAATTTTAAATACAACAAAAATTGTTAGTCATGCAAATGTTGTGAAATAATATTTATAAACAGAGGTGCACATAAGTGGTCCGCAGGTCCGCATGCGCGACCAAAATAAGAAATGCGCTGTGTAAATAACTTCTGACAGCGCGTACCGACATGATTGACAGCTGTTATGCACAATTACCATTTTAGATCGACAAACTGTACTATATAAGATTTCTATTCAAACTGAAAGCATAAATCTAGGCTATCCCATGCCATTTTCAAAGCACAATGCAAAAACTGTGACATTCATTCACTGATGCGCTTTAATCAGCAGCAGCTAAATCCGGAAGCGCGTATACTTACTTTTATACTATACTTACATTTTAAGTTTGAAAATGATGAAAATTCATATAAAAAAGTAGTAGTAAATATTAGCATTTTATGTTTAAGTTTTAATTTGTATTTAATACTACCTTTTAATTTTTTAATAGTATTATCACACATTATTATTTAGTTTATTATTTTATAAAATGTATGTAAAAATAATATAATAAAAATAATATATATTAATATAAAAAAATATTATCACTATTATTATTTTTTTTTTTTTATAGTTATATTTAATGGGTCACGCTGTATGCAGTGTGAGGACCAAACCAAATCTCCAGGTTCTCTTATGAGAACCAGGCTGAAAAAATGATGTGCACCCACTGATCTATATATGTATATAGTTCTCTATTATAGATCAGTGGTGAGCACCCCTGTTTATAAACGTATATTACAGGACTTTTATATGGAACCTATAGCGGAAATGACGTCAACATCAACATGGCGACGCAGTTATGTTCCTGTGTGTGCACGTTACTGTAACCTTGCAGCTGTCATCTGCCGGTTTGCGAAAACGGATTAGTATAATTAATGTAATTTGGACACGTATTTGTGAAAAATGTCACGACTGTCTCGATTGAAGTTATCATGAAAGATTAGAATGACTCCTCTGTCTACTGCGTGCTTAGAGTATTGATAGTTTTGTGTTTTGTTAGCTGTTAAACATAGTTTTATGTCATTTATGAAATCTTGCAGAGGATGTGGAACCTAAACTATTTAAAATTCATAGATCAGAGACGTTTGCTGTCTCAAGGACTTTGCAGCAACTACATAACACGCCTTCGTCGATGTGAAAGCAATGTGAGTTTATTTCTGTTAAGCAGAAATAGATCTTTTGTAACTCAAACACAATCTGCTTCAAAACCACGCTGGAGAGTATTGTTCTTTGGAAGTGATGATTTTGCAGTGGAATCACTGAAACGGCTTCATTTATCTCGGTAATGATATCCAGTTGTTACTGCATTACAGTGGGTGCTATTAAACATACTGCTTTATTCATGTGACTAGTTTGCTTTTCATTTTGTAGAGATGACTCAACAGCTGGAGTCATAGATTCACTTGAGGTGGTGACGCTGTCCAGAGATACTCCAGTCAGAAAGTATGCAGAGTGGCACAGACTCCCTCTTCACCACTGGCCAGATGTGGACTTGAGTGCACAGTTTGATGTTGGTGTGGTGGTGTCCTTTGGCTGTTTAATCAAAGAGAACATCATCAACAGAATGCCATAGTGAGTAATGAGGATTCAGGGAGAAAGCATGACTAAACACAAAGACTGGATCGATACTGTACTATTTGTGTCTGTTGTCATTGTGTAACTGCATGATCTCAGCCTATTACAGACCATAATTTCTGTGTGTGTGTGTGTGTGTTTTATTCTTCAGCGGGGTCCTGAATGTGCACCCTAGTCTGTTGCCACGCTGGCGGGGACCTGCTCCAATCTTTCATACGATTCTACATGGTGACCGTGTCACAGGAGTGACTATCATGCAAATAAGACCTAAGAGGTAACTGACATGTTATGGTCCATGGCAGCATCAGTTTTTAAGTACATAAAATATTCTAAGTATTTCTTTTTATTTCTCTTCCAATTATAAAGTCTTTTATTTTATGGCTTTCATTTCATATTTTAGATTTGATGTAGGCCCCATTCTTCAGCAAGAGCTGTACGAGGTTCCAAAGAACTGCACTGCTGATGAGCTCGGAGCCACTTTAGCGGTTGAGGGTTCTAGAATGGTAACTGACTCCCACCTCTTAGCAGCACAACTGTCTTTAACATTGATAATAAGAGATGTTTCCGGAAAAACTAGCATATTAGAATAATTTCTGTGTGACACTGAAGACTGGAGCAATGGCTGCTGAAGATTCATCTTTGGCATCACAGGAATGGATTACAAAGAATAAATTATAAATTAGGAATAAATGAAGAATTCATTTACTTAAAATTTGTCAGTGGGTTTGGCTTGGCACTCTGCAGCTGCTCCAAAAACACTATTTGGCATGAAATCAAAAGTTTGATTGAAATGAATGGTTTTACAACTTCTGTCTCATATTAAATCAACAGTTGATGGACACTCTAAAACATCTTCCAGAAAGGGCAGCAAACAGAAAGGAGCAACCTAAGGAGGGTGCATCATTTGGTAAGTCTGTTCTCAAGGTAATGACTAAAACAGAGCGTCAGCAAATTCTGAAGCAGTGAAGCACTCATTAGACCACCATGTGAGAATAATGTTAAAACAGATGAACCTCATTAATACAACCCTCTTCAGCCCCCAAAATCAGTTCCCGAATGGCCTGGATAATATGGGAAGAGCATAGCTGTGACTACATTGATCGGCTGTTTCGAGCTATTGGATCTCGGGTAGGACTAAAGAGATCCTAAGAAATATTCATTTACATCAGTTATGATTTTAGACAACATTAAACACAAGTGTTTTTTTTTTTTCTCAATCAGATTCCTTTGAAAACAATGTGGATGGGCAATCCCATCAAACTTCTGGACTATGTTGGCAAATGCAATGTGTCGTTTGCAGGTAACCAGAGACACTTATTTGGTGATTTTGTGGTTTTGGTTGTGACTAAGTGATTAAGGGTTTTTCACACCTGACTCATTTGGAGCTTTCCTTTCCGAAACCTGGCAGTTTTCTCCCTTATTTTGTTCCATTTAGGCATACAGTATATGAACATGGCAGTCGTGTTCAGATCCACACCAAAATAACTGGTCTGCAATCGTCTCAGTGAAGTCATCTCAGCCAGACTGAAAACTCTGGAGCAGTTTTCTTGTGGCGAGAAAGCAATCTGACCTAACGATCCAAGCTTATAGTTCATAATGGGAAATTGCTTAATTTTGTGGGTGAACAAATTACTTAACATACTTGAAAACCAAACAGCACCACTTTATCGTAAAATGTCATTGTTTTTCTCCAAAACAGGTCCATTGCAATCTTAATAATTTATGTGTATATTGATGGATGATCCCAGAATCCAAAAGACAGTTTTATGCACGTGACTTGCAAAAACACTTTGCAGTTACTCTGTGAAATGTTGCATTCTGAAAGTGTACTAAACCAAAGAAATAATGCAACATTGTAAGAGTTTAAGTCCCTCTTTCGGAACAAAGAAAACATTTACATTTATCTACTTGTCTGAAAACGCTCTAACTAACTATGTTTGTCTACAGGAAAGAGTTATATAAGTGATCTCACTTTCTTTCACATGTCTTTGCAGCTGCTCCATATTTATCATCAATGCCAGGGTCTGTCCATTATCAGAAAGAATCCAGTACTCTACTTGTTCGCTGCAAGGTATGCACATGGAGTTCGGAAATGTTATCACAAGTCCACTAGCGCAGAAGGAATATGCTCAATACTAATCAAACTGCCAGAGGCCTGCCACTTTGTTGGTGTGGATGTACAGTGTACAGCAAGTTTTTCCCCTTCAGCTGTTCCCTTGTTTTTAATGATCACAGAGTTTACTCTGATCTGCTGTCAATCCCCTGCGCTCCAGTCTCCATAGAAAATTAATCTGAAAACACCACTTATGATGCACTCACTTTGTGCCAGTATTTTAGTATAAGGCTCTAATAGAATTTATATACTATCATTATTTTTATTTATGTTTTGAATTACCTTTTATTTTTTTTTTAAAAAAATATTGCTGTTTAACATTTTATTTATTCATTTATTTATTTTAGGATGGCTGGGTTGGTTTCAAAGCTGTGAATTTCAAGAAAAGACTGTCAGCGGCAGATTTCTTTAATGGATATCTCCATCAGAGCGTGCTGAAGAAATCTCCCTCCACAAACACCTGTCTGTTCCAGAGTTATAAAGAGACTCATTTACCTGCAGGACACGACAACAACATGCTACAGCGGAATAACTCTTCACTCTGAAGCCTGGCTTTATTGCAGTCATGGATAATAACATATAATCATATGAACTGTCATGTCATTGAAAACATTTTTGTCTGTTTTAAGACAATGTTGTATTTAATACCGGACTGTACTGTACTTGCAGATCTCTGCACATTCGTATAGCCGTGACATTAATCATTGTGAATACGATAAAATTATTTGATATCATTTGAATGGTTGTTCTATTTGAGTCAGCGACACAAGAATGTATTATGATTGGTTTCCATCTAAAATATTACACAATTTTATCAGGAGAAAGCACTACTCCAAATATTGAGGCGAATGAGTCCAATGCTGCCTCGTAAGTCCCGCCCTCTTATCGCCTCACACGATAGTGACGGTCGTCTGTCCGCAAATCCTGCTCTCTCATTGGCTGGAACCTTTGTTTATCTTTGCGTGCGAAGTAAAGTTCGGTTTCATTTACAACCTGTCAAATCCGTGGACAGCTGTGAAGTCAGCACCGCCTCGCGCATCACGTAGAGTAAGTCATCACTGGAAAATGCCGTTTATGTTCGTGTTATGTTATGAGCTTTGATATTGCCATTCAGCTATATTCCGTTGTCATTCAGTTTTCATAATCGCTGAAGAAAAGTGTCTTGTTTACGTTGAGCTAATGAATAGCCATGTTGCTAGCTAACGTTAGCGAGCCTACACAACCTAGTCACGACTTCTCTTACATATTTACAAACGGAAACCTGATGCGTAGACTGTGCTGTCACAGTTACAAGTGCAATACTGTGTTTTCAGATAATAAACTGATAACAGTAGTAATTGCATAGACATTATATAATACGTGTTCTGCAGGAGTACGTTACAGCTAACGCAGGGCTTACGGCCAAGTTGTGTTCGAGTTCCTCGAGCAATTGAACAGGTGTAAATAAGGGATTTCAAGCGTCTAATACTTCTGAACTTCTAATACTTTGTACAGCAGAAGGATAATCGTGTTAAGTATGGAGCCAGCATAACCCAAAATAACTAACGTGTGTGCCAAGAATGGATTCAAACTCGGGTCAACTGGAAATCACTTGAGTTTATATGTTTTCAAAGAAACTGTCTTCTTCATTTTATTTTCTCAAGTATCTTTAATTAATGTCTTTGGAAAAGTGAAAGCTTATAGTTTGGGGCTTACTGTGTTACAGTCTAGATATTTTTATACTCTTCTCGGTCCTGTATTCTTGATATGAGGTTTCCTGTAGATTCATCAAGTGTATTAGATCTAATTATTTCACAGGTTTGTTCAGCTGTTCAGGCTCGTTACCATCTTCATCGTGTTACCTGGTTGATTCAGTAAAAAATGTATGACTTGAAAGCGGTCAAGTAAAATGAGATCCAGGGGGCGATTCTTTTTATTTAGAGACTAAACAGAAACTAAAACCTCCGTTAAGATCATTTTATATAACTCAGTCTAGGTGTTTGTCAAAGCGCTGACATGAAGGATTGATTTTGCGGTGTTGTTACAGTGGCACAAATGTATTTTCAATCTCTGAGAACAGAGCTCTGTGTGGTTAGTCTGGACTGGAGAATTTGCTGACGTGAAGGCAGGAGCTGTAACATGAGTGCCAGCATGATAATTAAGCAATAAGACACAAGCAGAAGTGCTGGTGTTTTACATGTTCAAAAACTCTGGTTAGATCATGTATTTCTTTTTTTTTCTTTTTTTTTGGTGATGAAAATAAATTAATGAGAAACCAAAGCGTTAAGTTTCAAGTTTTGCATGCCACAAAGCCATGAAAAAATAAAATAAGTAGACAGATATTAATAAATATTAATAAATAAACTATTAGGAAATCGATATAAGCACAGCCATGATAACCCACAAAACCTCCACCTAAAGTCAAATCGCAGCTGTGCTGGTATTCAAAACAGTCCACATGTTTGTGTGATATTGCTTAAAGGGATAGTTCACCTAAAAAATGTCAATTCTTTCATCAGTCACTCAACCTCATGTCGTTCGAAACCCATAAGTCTTTCATTCATCCTCCAAACACAAATTAATGTTCATATCCATATGAATTGAGCTGTTTAATCCATGTCCAAAGAAATGATCGCTTTATATAATAAACAGATTTAATTTAGTCTTTTTGTTCACATGTAAACAATGGTCAGTGCACATGCATTATGCACATTGAATATGGTAATTGTAGGAGCCAAATGTAACTATTATTTCACTAACAGAGGTGCAGTGTGCACTGTGGTGAATAGGTTTAGGTCACCTGTTCACATCCTGTGATATTAACCTTCCCTTGATGTTGTATTTTGTATTACTGGCGGGAACATGCTATATGGTTCTTATCATAGTTTCAAATGTTTTTTTCTTTAAATTAAATTAACAACATTGTTTAATATATTTATTTTATGAGTAAAGAACAACTAATGCCCTGGGCATACAGGAAAGCCACTACAGGAAACTTAACTGTATTTGCTTGATGAGCACAAACACACCTCATTGGTTCTCATGGAGGCTCAAAGATATTTGTGTGCCATGCAAGAACAAACCGTCTTGGCTCTCACATGTCAGGCACATTTGAGCTAGGAATGAGCAATATTTTAGCAATAAGCCCAATTAAAGTTGTGGTTTACAGTGAATTTAGAACAACTAGGCACAATGCCTAGATCCATGCATTAGGTCTGAAAGGGACAGCAGATTAATATACTGGCTGCTGTGTGTCCTTAATGTTAATAACAAAAGATGGAGAAAATCACTCACTGCTCTTGACTGAAAATCTTTTGTAGTTTTCATACAAATTACTTTATATTTAATTCACACTGTGAAGACTCTATTATAGTGTTTTATTGATACATTTTATTATACAGTTTCTGTGATTGTGTCTCTTGTCTGAATTTTTTTTTTGCAATATCCCTCACTCCTAATTTGAGTTTATGTTTACCATATTTGATGTGCTCTATGTATGTACATTAGATCAGCCTAATTATGTTCATTATATAAAGTCTGTTCATCATCTAAAATCTTTTCATCATAAAAAGTGACCAGAAGGCTTGTATTAAACTGCTCAATTCCTATGGATTACATTTATGATGTCTTTATGAACTTTTTGAAGCATCAAAGTTTTGGTGGAATGGACTTGCAGTGGAGGGACAGAAATCTCTCAGGTTGCTTCGAAAACATCTTCATTTGTTTCAATGAAAGTCTTATGGGTTTGAAATGACATGAGGGTGAGTAACGGATGACAGAATTTTCATTTATAGGTGAACTAACCTTTTAATTGGCTGTGTTAATTGTGCAAGGACTACTGTCAGTGGCCATCTACCAATCCCTTTTAAGCTAAAACTAATGTCACTCCTGACACCGAGATCACAATTTATGTGTGCACTGACTTATTGGATCCATTATTGATTAAGCGTGTTTGTTTGTTTTTGTAGGAATGAAGGTGCTTTTTTTCATCGTTCAGTCCACTCTTTGAGGATCTTGTTAAGACACCTGGAGAAAGACCCTCTGTCATATAAACGGAAAAGCATAAACCTTAGGAAGAATGAATTTGTGTTATCAGTCCAGCACTTCACATCCTTTCAAATAACTGTTTACCTGCACTTTGTCAGGCCTCATTCAGCCTCCTCTCTAACTCACACTCACACGCTCCGCCAGCGACCCCACCGCGGCTCCTGCAGGCTGGGTACGGAGCTGGTCTGGCCGCGTGCCCCTCCAGCTCTGTGTGTTAGTGTGAGATGGCGCGGCAGGAAGCAGAGGGTCGCTGCCGCTGTGGACTGTAATGTCAGAGCCCAGCAGCCCCGGCGAGAGCCAGTGCGGCGCTCCCAGATTCTTCGTGGGCTGCGCGGAGGATGAGAGCGAAGGCCTGGACGACTGCGCCAGCATGAGGACAGACATGGAGCTGTACGAAGACGACCTGGAGGATGACTCGGTACGAATGGTGTATCGCCACCATTATTAATTTTAAAATGTTAAGTGATGAAGTACTGTGCAACAAAACTGCTTCATGGCCATGCAATTATAGAAAGTGAATCAAAACCCTTGAAATATCAAACAGTCCGATTTAAGGAATAAACAATGCCGTGGCTTAACCTTTTTCATTTTTTAGATTTTGATATAATTCAGGACTGTTTTTGTTATGCAGCCTGTCTCAGGTTGTTCATGATATTCTCCAGAAATTGTTGAAACCCCCTGAAGTGTTCTTTTCAGCATCTGTACACATAAGTACGGCCAATTACATGCAGTCTTACTGCTGAGTTTGATATGTCCAGGTAGATACCGGTATGTCTTATTTAAATTCTTGCTTCTTCTCTTGCCTCCAGAACGTCAGATCATGGTGGGGATTTGCTGTATGATGAAGAAATCGAAGTCCAAACCCATGACTCAGATCTTGGAGCGTCTTTGCAAGTTTGAGTACATCACAGTGGTCATCTTTCCAGAGGACGTCATACTCAGTGAGCCGGTGGAGAAGTGGCCACTCTGTGACTGCCTGATATCATTTCACTCTAAAGGTATGGGTTTCTCCACCGAAGTCTTAACTGTAAAATAAGTCAATAAAATCAAGAAGCAGCTTTATGGAAGGGGTCTCATGTTCAGTTACTAAACATTTCTGCATCATCAACTAGACTAATGAGACACAATGAAGGTACAGTCACATTGGCAACATTTCAGCAAAATGCTGTGGGCTAAAAGGTCAGTTGTTGATTGTCAATAATGTAGGGATGTATGAAGCACAGCTCACACAGAAGTCACTTTCAAACCCAGCTGCTTTCTGTTGGTCAAGCTAATTTGAGTTACAAACTTGAACCTGTTGCGAAGTCTGCATGGGAAAAATCTGCAATCTGCATTTTGCCCTCATATGAAGTTCACCATTTTAATGGATTCCTATTGAAATGGATTTTTGCCTGTGAAAACATCCCAAACAATTTTACTGTATTTTGCTTCTTTGGTGCGCAAAAATGCCTGATAAGAAGTCAACAAATTTATTTACCATTGTGTCATTGTATATTATCATGGCTTTACTACCAACATTAATATTTTCTCTTTTAAATTAGGTTTCCCCTTGGATAAGGCAGTGAGTTACGCAAAGCTCCGCAACCCACTCCTCATCAATGATCTTAATATGCAGTATTACATACAGGATAGGTATTAGCATGTTCTTCAACCACAGTTTTGCATATTGTTTCTCATATTTGCATACATTTTGGCATCCTGTATGATTCCTGAATAAGGCTTTTATGTGCTTTTTTTAAAATCATATTTTAGGAGGGAAGTATATCGTATCCTGCAGGAGGAGGGGATAGATCTGCCACGCTATGCTGTGTTAAACCGTGACCCTGACAAACCTGACGGTCAGTCAAAGCTTTTTTTCTTTTGTTATTTGCTTGCTTATTTCCCTGTCATCCAATATTGAAGTACAATCCTTAATCTTAGCAAAGTGTCCTGCTTTGTTTCTGCTCTGATTTATTTTAGTCTCTGAGTAAATATAGCCCCTCACGCAGAGCAATTTCAAGTGTTTTATAGGGCTGTGATGGGATCATCTGGCATCCAATGAGCCATTATGTTCTTGGCAGCTATGACAGTTCCCTGAGGACTTGAATAAATTTATCCTCCTCTAAACAAATGACAATCAAAGTGCTATATTTACCCAGTTATAAATCCACATAATGGTCATATATCAGATGATGACTGTGTTATCTGTGTATCTGCTCAGATATTGTTTCTCTTCACTGGAATACTGTTTTGATTGGCCTTTCTTTCTTGTGTGCCATAGAGTGTAACCTTGTTGAGGGAGAAGACCAAGTTGAAGTTAACGGCGAAGTCTTTCTAAAACCCTTTGTAGAGAAGCCAGTTTCTGCTGAGGACCATAATGTGTACATCTACTACCCAACTTCAGCTGGAGGAGGCAGCCAGCGTCTCTTCAGAAAGGTTTTATAAAATGAGTTAACAGAGTCTCTAATGGAGTATTTAATTTTTTCAAGATGTAGAAAGGACATTAATCCTTCAACCAAGAAAATTAGGAGGGGGACATGAGGATTTCCAATGTAACAATATCGTGCAACAATGAAGCAAAAGCAACAATATCAGCATGACGCTTGTTGTACAAGCCATCAGCAGTGGGTACTCCAAAAATTGCAATTACTGGGCAGGGTTTCACAGAAACATTAAGAGCCTTTGACAATGTAGCAAAAAAAAGAAGACCAGAATGGATACATACATGTATAAAATGAATGAGTATGATCTGCTGGGGATAGCGAACATCTTTTGCACGTATCATCTTCTGTTAAAGAAAGTTTCTTCAGCTTTGCCTTGGTGAAATAAATTCTGTGAACAACTTTGAACTGAATAAGATTCAAATGAGCGCAAATACAGAAAGAGTTCATCTTAGCTAGAGCATTATTCCACAACTCTTCGTCAAGATCCAGTCCTAGCTCACTCTTCCAGGTTTCCATAAGTGCAAAAAGAGGAGGGAACTGTGAGGAGCGCAACAGGCCCTAAATTAAGGAAATATGGCTGGGTGATTTTGATTTCAATGAAAGTTTCCTTTGGCTGGTGGGGGAAGGTAGCAAAATGTGCACGTAATTGAAAATAGCGAAATAAACTGGATTTTGAAATTTTGAATCAACTCAGCAAATCACTGAATGTCACAAATGTGTGATCGGAAAACAAGTCCTGAAACGATACTTAACCCTTCTCCCTGAGCTGTGCAAAAGCAGAATCCAAAGCCGAAGGTGTAAGAAGGTGATTACCACAAATAGGCATATAAATGGATGAAGTGTTTAAATTAAAGTGGTGACAACTGTTTCCAGATTTTATGCGAAGGAAGTACAATCGGGTTAGTGGTGTATTTAGAGAGGCGCCGCAAATTGGGATCAAAAACTAATGCTGGTAACAAGGATGATATGCAGGAGCTAGCTTCTATCATACACCAATTAATATCTGAGGAGTTACACCATGCATATATTTTCTGAATATTAGCTGCTAATAATAGAAAAGGAAATTGGGAAGAACGAGACCCCCTTCTTGATTGGTTCTTTGAAGAGTTGACTTGTGTACACGTGGAGGCTTACCAGCCCAAATATACGAGGATATAGTGGCATCAAATGATCTAAAAAAAGATTTGGGGAGAAAAACTATAGTTTATTAACAAAACTGTATATAAAACTGTGAATTATGCACAAAATGCACAATGTGGAGTAAAGGAATATTTGAGTGTGAATGTGTCTCTGTTTCAGATTGGGAGCAGAAGTAGTGTTTACTCTCCAGAGAGCAGTGTGAGGAAAACTGGCTCCTATATCTATGAAGAGTTCATGCCAACTGATGGCACTGATGTGAAGGTACTAAATAATTTAACATCTTCTTTACCCAGGGATTGCATTACCCTGTTCCTCTTGATCTATACAGAGCAAAGTTTAGTTTTCTTACATGTTAAGTTCAATTGTAAATTTTCTTTTTTTAGAGGAGAAGCAATATTTCTTAGACACTTTGTTTTAGACTTAGTTCTCGTTCATCTTGTTATGCTGTGTGCCTGGAAACTCGTGCTGTTTGTAAAATGTCTCTCCTTTAAACATCAGATGAAAAAAGTATTTTTTGCTCTTGTGTGTGCTTGTTTTGTTACAGGTGTATACAGTAGGGCCAGATTACGCTCACGCAGAGGCTCGTAAATCCCCTGCTCTCGACGGGAAAGTTGAGCGAGACAGTGAAGGCAAAGAAATCCGCTACCCAGTCATGCTCACTGCGATGGAGAAGCTTGTGGCCCGTAAAGTGTGTCTGGCATTCAAGGTCAGATGAGCTGCTCGCTTCTTGGTTTCATGAGACAAGTACTGAATGAAAATGTTTCTGATAGATTACATTTTCTGGGCTTGTGTGTTTTTCTTTCACTTCAGCTAAACCTGTTTATATTGATTTTATTCTCTAGCAAACAGTGTGTGGATTCGACCTCCTCCGAGCCAACGGCCACTCGTATGTGTGTGATGTTAACGGATTTAGCTTTGTGAAGAATTCCATGAAATACTACGATGACTGTGCTAAGATCCTGGGGTAAAGCCTAAAAATCAGATAACGATTCAAAATGATTGTCATTCAACACGTGATGAGTTTGGCTTGTTCTTTCTCTCAGAAATATTGTGATGAGGGAGCTGGCTCCACAGTTCCAGATCCCGTGGTCCATACCTACAGAGGCAGAGGACATTCCTATTGTACCCACTACATCAGGGACCATGTACTTATCACATGCTATACTCACATCTTTGACTCATTAAAGTAGTGTAAACTATTCATTAATGGTAGTAAAACTCATCTTTCTTTAAAATAAATGCCAAGTGCCCCTATTATGGTGTTGCATCAGAATGACTTTTTTTTTGTGGTTCTGTCTGTTAGGATGGAGCTGCGCTGTGTGATTGCTGTGATCCGTCATGGAGATCGTACACCAAAGCAGAAGATGAAGATGGAAGTGCGGAATCCCATGTGTGTTCTTGTCACCTACACAATAGACTTAATCACTTAAAACATGACTAATGGATCCAAAATGCAAAATATCGTGCATTTATTCCTTTCTTTCAGGTTTTTTGAGCTTTTTGAAAAATACGGTGGGTATAAAACAGGCAAGCTGAAGCTAAAGAAACCCAAACAACTGCAGGTACAGTTTTTATATTATTATATTTTGAATTTAAACCAGTCGTTCTCAACCTTATTGATTCAAAACACACCTATTTTTATCTATGCGCACTCGTAGTGTAATTAAAAAATGAGTGTCTTTACAGGACTAAAGATTTAATTTGATGTATGTATATTCATTTTAAAATGCCTATGGTGTTTTAAGATTTTATTAATTTACATGACTTTTCCAGGTCTACAAATCACACTTTTAAAATTAGGCTACCTCATATATTCAAGTTCTCAAAGACTTTGGAATCTTAGTTACTCAAAGGAAACAAAAAGTTAATGAGGTGGTAAATTAAAAATAAGAAATAATTTAATATTTTAGGTCTTTTCTTTTTTTTTAGCTTATTTTATGCCTGTTTTGTCTTATCTTACATCACTTTAAGTCATCTTTAGGCCTTCTTGGAAGTTTGTTGAGACCCCATAGTGAGCCCCGTCCCAGAGCCACTCATTTAAATGTCAGATTTATTGTTAAAACCATATCTATGCTGCGCTGTTTCCACAGGAAGTTCTGGACATTACCAGGACACTCTTGGCAGACATAGGACAACATACTGACTGTGAAATTGAGGAGAAGTCGTCCAAGCTTGAACAACTAAAGACTGTTCTAGAAATGTATGTTTCTGTAAGATGGTAACTGGGCCATGCTAACTGGCACATTTGCAGTGTCCTGTGTTGGCCTTCTTTCAGTCTTGTGACATGACATATTTTCCAAAGAAATCGATACATGTCTCATTTACAATTTTACTGGATCAGGTGTTATATGAAACAATACATTCCTTACCTTCATATTCCTAACAGATGCTTTCTTACAAAAAAAACAAAACAATAATGTTTCAAGTGTGTCAAAGGAGACATCTTTAACATGTCTTAAAGGAGATTTAGTTCTGTTAGTTCACAATATCCAGTGATATTACCAACATGCAGTATTTTTAGAATCTCAGTTGTAAGATTTGTCCTGTGACACAATACGCAGTGTCCCCTTTCACAACCCTTGTCAAACATCACTCATTTTGGAATAGCATAGATTCGCTGGATATATTTCAGAGCAGCTGATCTGGCAAGTCCTTGTGGCTATGTTAATATAGACGTCAGTCAAAAACAGTGAGGTGGAAGGTAAACTTCTTTGGAGCCTATAGGATATGGCCTGATTAAACTATTGTCTCTGTTCTGATTTTTTTCAGGTATGGCCATTTCTCTGGAATCAATAGGAAAGTGCAGCTAACCTACCTTCCTCATGGACAGCCCAAAACATCCAGTGAGGAAGAAGGTATGAGGAATGCTGATCGGGAAACATGTCCTCTTTGGCTTGAATCATGTTGTGCATGATGGTGCTGCTGTGTTTGTTGTGTGCAG
This sequence comes from Cyprinus carpio, assembly GCF_018340385.1. Taxonomy (NCBI): domain Eukaryota; kingdom Metazoa; phylum Chordata; class Actinopteri; order Cypriniformes; family Cyprinidae; genus Cyprinus; species Cyprinus carpio. Next base: position 29,078,655 of record NC_056578.1, on the reverse strand, counting down.
ATACTCGTAAGGAGGGCGCCTCTATACTGCTGGTGCTGAAGTGGGGGGGAGAGCTGACTCCAGCTGGCAGAGTTCAGGCTGAAGAACTTGGCAGGGCTTTTCGCTGCATGTATCCTGGAGGTCAAGGTAGACCTGTCTCCTGTCTGTCAGTCTCTTAAAGGGATAGTTCACCCAAAAATCAAAATTATGTCATTAATGACTCACCCTCATGTCGTTCCAAACCCGTGAGACCTCCGTTCATCTTCGGAACACAGTATAAGATATTTTAGATTCAGTCTGAGAGCTTTCTGTCCCTCCTTTGAGAATGTATGTACGGTATACTGTCCACGTCCAGAAAGGTAATAAAAAACATCTTCAAAGTAGTCCATGTGACATCAGAGGGTCCGTTAGAATTTTTTGAAGCATCGAAAATACATTTTGGTCCAAAAATATCAAAAACTACGACTTTATTCAGCATTGACTTCTCTCCCGGGTCTGTTATGAGCGCGTCCACAACCCTGCAGTTTAGTGATATCCGGTTCGCGAACGAATCACTCGATGTAACCGGATCTTCTTGAACCAGTTCACCAAATCGAACTGAATCGTTTGAAACGGTTTCGCGTCAACAATAAGCATTAATCCACAAATGACTTAAGCTGTTAACTTTTTTAACATGGCTGACACTCCCTCTGAGTTCAAATAAACCAATATCCCGGAGTAATTCATTTACTCAAACAGTACACTGACTGAACCGAGCCAGATAACGAACGAAACATTGACTCGTTCTCGAGTCAAGAACCGGTTGCATCGGTTTTCGGATCACCGGTAGTGATGGGAAGTTCTGTTCTTCTCCGCGAACCGGTTCTTTCGGACAGTTTGATTCAATAAACCGGTTGCCGAAAACGGGTTCTCCAGTTCTTTTGCGCTCGACGTAATGACTTCATTGGCGATGATTGCCCTTGATTCAAGCCTTCGGTTTACCCGCGCTCATAACATTAGCACAGAATCGGTTCAGAATCAATCACCAAAAGAACCAGTTCAGTTCAGACGCGCTGTGTGTCAGTCTGAATCACCCATGCGCAGTATCATCAGCTCCTCGGTTCTCGAACCGGACGCGTCCGACAGAAACGGTTCTTGACTCGAGAACGAGTCAATGTTTCGTTCGTTATCTGGCTCGGTTCAGTCAGTGTACTGTTTGAATTACTCCGGGATATTGGTTTATTTGAACTCAGAGGGAGTGTCAGCCATGTTAAAAAAGTTAACAGCTTAAGTCATTTGTGGATTAATGCTTATTGTTGACGCGAACCGTTTCAAACGATTCCGTTCGATTTGGTGAACTGGTTCAAGAAGATCCGGTTACATCGAGTGATTCGTTCGCGAACCGGATGTGCTGTGAACGCGCTTATAACAGACCCGGGAGAGAAGTCAATGCTGAATAAAGTCGTAGTTTTTTGATATTTTCGGACCAAAATGTATTTTCGATGCTTCAAAAAATTCTAACGGACCCTCTGATGTCACATGGACTACTTTGATGATGTTTTTATTACCTTTCTGGACGTGGACAGTATACCGTACATACATTCTCAATGGAGGGACAGAAAGCTCTCGGACTAAATCCTAAAATATCTTATACTGTGTTCCGAAGATGAACGGAGGTCTCACGGGTTTGGAACGACATGAGGGTGAGTCATTAATGACATAATTTTGATTTTTGGGTGAACTATCCCTTTAAGCTTAAGGACACAGACATTCATCACTGGTTGAGCCCATTTCGTACTTTAGATGTTCTTCATCGGGTTTCCGAGTGCACAAATCTTATGCTTTTTAGTTCGTCCTTACAGCATTCTAATCCAGCATTACACATAAAACACATGTGACACAATATTGGACATTTTAATTATGTTCATTAATCAGTCATCTAAAAGCATTATAAACTGTAATGCTTAATAGATGAGTAGTTGGAGAATTTTCAAATATGAATATATGAATCATAGTTAAATAACTGATTAAGTGTGACTAATACACTATACAGTTGCATATAGAGTGCTGTCGCAAAGAGTCCTGAAACCCAGAAATGAGTTAGCATTTTTGAACTTCCGGGTTCCATTGTCCCTAAGCATATGTTTTTTTATGGGTTTTTGGTTAGATGTCTGTGGTTAACAGAAGCCATTTTCACAATTTAAATACTTCAGTAATACCTCACTTTGTGAATTGAAGCTTTTTGTTTCTTGAAAAGGGTGGGCCTACAAAAATATGTCATTCCTGCAGCACTGTGTTAAACAAAGATTTATGAAGTATTTATTATAATACAACAATCTTTCTTGTTCTTGAAATGTATTAAATGTAAGGTAGTATGAAGTGTTCCCCAATGTTGGGATAAAAGCCAGTGCCTAATCAGCAGTCTTTATATTATTCACTTCCCTCTTTTTTGTTTGCTCTTGGTTATAATTTCTGCCTTTTTTTCTGTGCAGCATTTTTATGCCATATGCATTATAAAAGTGTCATAAAACTATATTGTTCATATCACTTTGTCTTTTGATACATTTGTGTGAAGATCAGACTTAAAGGGGTCATGAACTGCCCTTTTTATTATTTTGTACTGTTCTCTAAGGTCCACTTATAATGTTATCAAAATTTCTACATCAAAAACATCATAATTTAGAAGTAAAAGGCTATTTTTCTGTCCTGTTTTGACCCCCCTCATTTGAACGCTCTGTTTGAATAGGCATAGCAGATTGTAGACTCGGAAGTAAACGCCCACTGCTATGATTGGCTTGCAGTTGTGTATGTTTGACAGCCTACATCCTTCATAGATGGACGTGGTGTAATTTAGATTAAAAACACATAAATACTCAGTTCATATCAAACAATATCCAATATATTCAGCACAGCATTATCTTTTAGATTCAGTCTTTTAGAAAAACCTGCGTTGAATTTGTAAACATTTTGTGCCTTGTTTGTAAACAAATCTGCGGTGAAATGAAGTGAATAGAGGTCCAAGTTCGTACTGACGCGGTCTGGAACTTCAATAAAAATAAAGCTCATCCACTCTTTCCTAATGCTGGGATCAGAAGGAAGGCGATGCAATGACTGTGTTTTTCACAGCTTGGCACTGCATAGCGTCTTCTTGTCTTCGGAGCATCTTTAACGTTTGATTTCTGCGCACACCTGCATTTGCCTCTCTCGTTATTTACGCTATGTGTGCGAACCGGTGGGTGGGGCTAAACAGGCAGTGATGTAGAAGCAGGCGTTGATCATCTTCTGTGGAGGCAGTGTTTAGCCACACTATTACGTCATAAAGTGGCACATTCCACATCCTGTCATTTTGGCAGATTGGCTTCATTATGAGCTGTTTTTAGACTAACGAGAAAGTTTTGAGTTCTGAAACTCACTGGATGTTTTTATAGTACAATGACCTCTTATATGTCAAAAGATCAAGGGAATTTTGATTTCTCAGTTGATGACCCCTTTAAATTTTAGCTGTTGTTCTAATAAACTTCAGTTTTTTTTCTTATGTCGTAAATTTTATTTACGGTCATGTATTGCTCATTGGTTTTGTGACTGAAGTTGCCAAACTTGAATTGAACACTAGAATGAATTAGATTTGAGAGAAAAATATACCCGTTTGCAGTTATGTTATGATAACATTTTCAGTCTTTGGACTTAATGTAGACTATACTGGGGTGTTCCACCCTGTTCCTGCAGACACTATGTTGCAGAGTTTTGTTCCAGCCTGTTCCAACACCCATGCCTCTTACTGTCAAGTAAGACCTTGATTAGGTTTGGAGCGAAACCCAGAAAGACTGGGTTTAAAGGAACAGGCTTGATTGCATCTGTTCATTGTGGCTATTTAGTCTCATAAAGTTTTCATCTGTGAATGTTATGTTCTTGTCCACTTTGTAGGGGATTATGCTGGCTTTCCAGGCTGCGGCCTGCTCAGGCTCCACAGCACCTACCGACATGACCTCAAGATCTATGCCTCTGATGAGGGCAGGGTGCAAATGACTGCTGCTGCCTTTGCAAAGGTCTTTAGCCACAACAAATACAGGTCGTCTAAGGTTTAAAGATATTAAGTTACCAGAGGATGTTAAGTTGGTGTTGGTTGTCTGGCTGTTAGGGTCTCTTGGCACTGGAAGGCGAACTGACACCGATCCTGGTCCAGATGGTAAAGAGTGCAAATATGAACGGCCTGCTGGATAACGATATCGAATCCCTCAGTGGCTGTCAGCAGAGGGTTAAGGCCAGACTTCATGAGATCATGCAGAAAGATGAAATCTTCACAGAAGAAGACTTTGACAGGGTAAATCGAAGCATCAGACAGCTTTTGAACTAAAGGTGTATTCAGCCCTCCACTGACTTGATATGAAAACACACCTGTGTCCACTTTATCTCTTTTTGTTTCTCCAGCTGGCTCCAACATGCAGCAGCTCTCTGGTGAACTCCATGAAGGCTGTGGAGAATCCAGTAAGTACATGTGATCAAGTCTACACCCTTGTCCAGAGCCTCACCTCACAGATCCGCAAAAGACTTGAAGACCCCAAATCAGCAGGTGATTGTTCTGTGCTCATAGAATAGAAAAAAAACACATTAAAGGGCCAAAATGAGTAACTTGTGAAAGAAAGACCCGAGTAAGTGAGTTGGTGTTGGCTTTCAGATTTACAGCTGTACCACAGCGAGACACTGGAGATGATGCTGCAGCGCTGGACTAAGTTGGAAAGGGACTTCCGCATGAAGAGTGGCCGCTACGACATCAGCAAGATTCCTGACATTTACGACTGTGTTAAGTATGACCTGCAGCACAACAGCTCTCTGGGCCTGGAGGACACATACGAACTCTTCAAGCTCTCTAGAGCACTAGCCAACATTGTCATACCACAGGTGTGTGAGAAAATTCTGAACATGAGCTCATACAGCTTGTCCTCAGAGCTGAAGATTTATTTTTACACAGTTTATATATAATTGCTTTAGCAACAGGTTTGTTCGAATACCGATATTTCTCCAAATATTTTCACTAGCACTAGCTATTGCTTTGTTTGGGGAAAAAAAATCAGCTTAAATATTTTTTTCACATATCACTCAGTCCTTGGATATCACAACAAAAAGTTACATCTAAAAAATTAATTTTTAAACCCTTTGAAGAATATGTTGACACTTTCCAACTAACAGCCCGTGTTATTTTAGTATCACTGACATACTAGTTTTTGTTTATATTTTGAATTAGATTTAAATTTTTTATTTTCTGTTTTCATTTTAGTTTTAGTAATTTTGTTTTGTTTTTGTAATTTTTTTTTTTTTTTTAAATATGTATATATTTGAGTGTTGCAACTGTACTACAACTGTCCTTCAAACTACTTTTTTAGGAGTACGGCATTAATAAGGTGGAGAAGCTGGACATTGCGTATGCCTACTGTCTGCCTTTAGTGAAGAAGATTCAGCTTGACCTTCAGAGGACACATGAGGACGAGTCTGTAAACAAGCTGCATCCACTGTGAGATGCCCTGTTTTGTCAATCTCATCTCTTTCATTTGCTCTCTCCTGTTGAGCATAAGAGCTCACACTTGTCCTTCTCTTTGTGTCCCAGATATTCACGTGGAGTGCTGTCACCAGGCAGGCATGTCCGAACTCGGCTGTATTTCACGAGTGAGAGTCACGTCCACTCACTGCTTAGCATCTTCCGTTATGGTGGCCTGTTGGATGTAAGTATCATAGCACATTAGAAAATGAATATATTTTAAATACAGTAAATTCCAACTTCATCATTACATCAAATGAAAGCTCTTGATGAGCTCTTTCTACTGCCAAAAGGACACAAGTGAATTCAAAATTGGAATTATTCATTAGAAACCAAAAGACTTAACACTGAAAATACCAAGCCAGTTGGTGCCAAAAGGGTGTAACTGCACTTATGCCACTTTGGCATTGAGAAATGTATTGAGGGTGAAGTCAAAATGACTGACACAACTGAGGTACTGCATGCTAAAGTGTACTTTTTCAAAAGGGTAGACAAGTACAGAAGCTATAGCAGTAGTACTAATGAAAAGTAGAACAAGAACACTTTTTTTTTTAAGCCATTGTCTTTGATTGTGGTATCAGTTGAGTGTTTAAGGATGCATGACGTTTCAGGAGGAGAAGGACCAGCAGTGGAAGAGAGCCATGGATTATCTGAGTGCAGTGTCTGAGCTCAACTACATGACCCAGATCGTCATAATGCTCTATGAAGACAACAAAAAGGTACATCCTGCTCTCACTGTCCGTTCTGCTCCTTTGAGGCACAGAATAAACATAAGTGAACTGTAATAACTGACTTTGCAGTCTCAATAGTGTGCTTCAAAGAAATGGGACAATTGTGATATTGTGTTAACTCAGGACCCATCCTCTGAAGAACGCTTCCACGTGGAGCTGCATTTCAGCCCTGGGGTCAAAGTATCGGAGGAGGAGAGCGCTCCGATGGGCTTTGGCTTCCGACCAGCTTCAGCTGAAGTATACAGACTTTCCTTTGTTCCATTTTCTCATTATGTTTGGATTAGATTGTTGTTCAGCTAATGTTTGTCCATGTCTGTGTTTGTGTGTGTTCACATAGAATGATCAGAAGCAAACAGACCCTGGTAGCTTGGAAAATCTTATACAAGATGAGCCTGACCGCGCTTTGCCCCTTTCAGAGGCCATCGGCACCCAGAGGAAATCCCCTCTGATCCGGAACCGCAAGACTGGCTCCATGGAGGTATCTCACTCAGCTACCAACCATGCCAACCACTGAACAGTGTGCTTTAAAAATACTTTTATAAATCTCTGTGGTGTCAAATTGACAGAATAAGGATGGGTTTTATGTACTGTGATTTAAAAGTGCTTCATTTGTTGTGTGCACAGGTCCTGTCAGAAAGCTCGTCCTCTAAAGGGGGCAGCTATCGCCTCTTCCCCTCCTGCTCGCGTCAGTCTCCAGAGATGAAGCAGAGCGGATTAGGTTGGTATTGTGTGTCTGTCCCTCACTCAGCCTCAACAACTGCTGTTTATCTCTTCTCCCTGACAGGAAGTCACCCTTTGAATCCAACGCAACACTATATTGCATGTTAATTTGGGTGTAAAATCCATTAGCTTACTGCTTTCATTGATGTTACCAAGGAAATTGGTGGATAGACATTTTGCATCCAAATCTGGAGTTTGGTGTGTGGGAGTAGGATGCTGTTGATTTTTAGACGTCTTGGAGGGAGCATTCTGTGCTTCTGCTCTATTTAAAACTAGTGCTGTGATCTCTGATGTCAGTTTAGTTGTTTATCTTTTACGCAAAGATGTTACCTATGAAAGAAAGTGCCATGAATTTACTGCAGTTTTAAAACTTTGACAAGGGTGTAAATGAGCAAATAATCCTGCATGCAGACAGACATATTTCATACCTAACTATCTGTAGATTTGAAATTATTTACTTGTGTAATCATATATACAGTATTTACTATCAATGACATGTGAACGCTGACGTTCATATATTCATATACTCGTTCATATGTCTCATATACTTAACATACTCATCTACCATTTCACTAAAGTTTTTTTTTTTGTATTTATTTATTTAGTTATATTTAATAGATATAAGGTATATACTTTCATGAATATTTCCCTAGCAAGAACATTCCTTCTGTTTTTTGTTAATTCGATTTTGCTCTGCTAAGCCTCTGTCATTGATGTCCTCCAAACCGTAATGGTTTTGGCATGAGTCATATATTATGACTGTATAATCCTCTCACTCTCTCTGCAGTAACTGTTGTGTTTTGATTAATAAGTGTATGTGGTTGGTGTGCACACTAATTCCATGATCTAACCCCCTCCGCAGGCTCTCAGTGCGCTGGCCTCTTCAGCACCAACGTCCTGGGGGGCTCCTCTAGTGCCCCCAACCTTCAGGACTACGCACGCACACACCGCAAAAAATTCTCCTCGGGCAGTTTGACCTATAAAGACGGTATGTGCTCAGTCCAGCTCCTTCTCTCATAGAGATAATAAAATAGTGTAGAAGCTAGAAACTATAGTTAAAGGGCACTTCCTGTAAATGTGAGTAATGTAAAGTTTAGGATTGAGAAGATTCATTGCATCAGGCCCTGAGTGTGTATCACACATCTTGCTGTCATACTCAGCATTTCACGTCTGGTTCATTTTCATGAGCTTGAATGTGTGGTGTCCAAAAACTCATGGAGTCTGCAGTGCTATTCATCGTCTTTCATAAATTATGTCTTTGTTGACTTGTCATTAATTATATTTATCACATAAGCAGTGCTATATTTTTGACATCATTTATTTAGAAACGCATATGTTTATGTACCACTGCAGGAATCAAAAAAAGTTTGAAGCAAAAACATGGTAAAAATTTCGATTTTGTGAATTGCAAAATGAATATAAATTCTGACCTTGCCTTCCCTTCTGCTATATAAAGGGGCTATTTGCTACATGATCACTTTTTACAATTCAGACTCAGATACAGTGGGTATAGAAAAGAATCACCCCGCTTTAAAATAATCACATTTTGTTGCTTTGCAGCCTGAAATGAAGACGGACACAGTTTTTGTTTTTATCCAGCTGTATTGTGCAACATATAAGAAAAACATAAACATGTCAGAAATTGTTTTTAATAAAAATCAAAACCAGAATCACCGATTTGGAAAAAGGATCACCCCCTTTTGCTTTAATTACAGCCTTTAAATTTAAATTTAAAATTTTAATTTTATGCATTTAGCAGACGCTTTTATCCAAAGCGACTTACAGTGCATTCAGGCTATCAATTTTTACCTATCATGTGTTCCCGGAGAATCGAACTCCCAGCCTTGCGTTTGTTAACGCAATGCTCTACCACTTGAGCTACAGGAGCACCTTTAGTCTGTAGGGACATGTCTCTACTAACTTTGCACATCTAGACCATGCAAGGACATTCACCTTTTTCTCCTTCAACCACTGTGTGCTCAGTTTGCTGTGTGCTTTGGGTCATTGTCATGTTGGAAGGTAAACCTTCTTCCTATTGACAACTTTCATGATTTGACAGTATTTTGCCCCATCCATTTTTCTTTCTATCCTGACAAGTGCTCCAGTCCCTGCTGCAGAGAAACATGATATTACCAGCTCCATGCTTTACTGTAGGATGCTGTTATTTGGATGGTGAGCTGGATTGGATTTCCGCCAGACATATCGTTAGTCTCATAGTCTCAGCTTCCTCAGAATCTTCAAGGTGTGTTTTGGCAAAGCTCAGTCGTGACTGCATGTGGCCTTTCTTGAGGAGTGGCTTTTTTCTTGCAACCTTCCCATACAAACCACATTTGTGGAGAATCTGTGATATTGTAGTCACATGCACACAATAACCAGTCTTTGTCATAAATTCCTGCAGCTGCTTCAGAGTTGCTGTAGGCCTCTTGATAGTCTCTCTGACCAGTTTCCCCCTGCTCTTTAATCCAGTTTACAGGGACGTCGTCCTGATCCAGGGAGTGTCTGTATTCTATCAAATACCTTTGACTTCTTAATAATAGACTTCACTGTGCTTCTAGGCATCGATAAAGCCTTTGGAATTTATTTGTATCCATCTCCTGACTTGTGCCTGTCCACAACTTTATCCCGGAGATCTTTAGACAGTGCCTTGCCATTCATAGTTGATTCTTTGCTTCAGTTGCACTACCAAGGACTGAAATGCTCCAGGAAAACTCTTTTCATGCTGAGCTAAATCAAAATGACCACAGCTGATCACAGATGGAAGTCAAATAGCTTTGTGTGCCATTGAGAATGTGATTAGCTACACCTGATTGAGTTTACAAGTCATTTTTAGGAGGGGGTGATCCTTTTTCCAATTCTGTTTTTTAATTTTTTTTTCTGACATGTTGTTATATTTTTCACTTGGATGTTATAAGTTGCACAAATACAGCTGGATGAAAACAAAAACTGTGTCCGTCTTCATTTCAGGCTGAAAAGCAACAAAATGTGATTATTTTGAAGGGGGAATTATTTTCTATACTCACTGTACACTACTGTTCAAAAGTCTGAGGTCTGTAAGATTTTTTTTTTTTTTTTACATGTTTGGAAAGAAATCTTATATTTGCAGTAATACAGTTAAAACAGTAATATTGTGAAATGTTACATTTTAAAATCTGTTTTCTATACATTATATTTCATATTATCTAAAATATCTAAAGGTTATGTATTCCTATTATGGCAAAGCTGAATTTCAGAATTTTAGTCTTCATTGTCACATGACCCTTCAGAAATCATTCTGATATGCTGATTTGGTGCTTGAGAAACATTTCTTACTATTATCAATGTTGAAAACATTTGTGCTGCTTAATATAATTTTGTGGAAACCTTGCTACATTTTTTTCAGGATTTAAAGAACATCATGTATATGAAATAGAAATCTTTTGTAATATTATTTTCTGTCACTTTTGATCAATTCAGTGCATCCTTGCTGAATAAAAGTATTAATTTGTTAAAAAAAAAAAAAAAAAAAAATCTTACTGATCCCAGACTTTTGAACAGTAGTGTATATTGCAATTTTATCACATCATTTTATTTGGTAACACTTTACAATAAGATTCTATATGTTAACACTATTTAACACATACTTTTACACCATTTATTAATCTTGGTTAATAGTATATGTAGGAATTTACAATACATTTGTAACATTTCAAGTTTTTAACATGAACTAATGTATTATTAAAAAAATTGAATTAACAATTAACAATAACATTAACCTAACTTATACAAACTGTTAAAATGACTGGTGATTGTTATTCTTGATCTGTAATGTTTATGAACTGAACCTTATTATAAAGTGTTATCCAATATTTGGGGATTGAAATTATTACTAAATTCGATAAGTGGCCAAACCTGCTTTGGATTTCACTCTAGTTTGGTGTTTTATCTGAAACTGTATTGACACATTGTCTCTCCGGTCCATACTGGAGTGCTCTCACATCCCGATTCCTTCCAGAATGTTCAGTTTGTTCACTCATGGTGAATCCTATTGTCCACAAGGTGTCAGTGTGACATTGTTTGGCGTTCCCCCTGTTTCAGTTCCCATGTGTCTTGTTTTGTTTACTGCTGTTTTGCAGTTATAACTTTACTCTTGCATTTGTTACTATCGAATACATGAGCCTGTTCATTTAACCGTATTAGCTTCATTTAAAATCTCTGGCTGGTCTCTAGGACTGGCCGGTCATAGAACACAATCCCCAGTCTCTGTGTCTTCCCTGTTGTGTGTGGTTTTGTCCTGTGAAGGCATGTGCTGTTACGCTACAGACTCTCAGATTTGCTTACAGAAGCGAGGGGTCGATCTGACCGTCTCCAGCTTTTCATGCTTCTGTCCATCATTTTGTTTGTTCTGAGAGATGACGTCTGATAAGATGGCATCTGTATTTATAGAAGAGAAGTGCTCATACAGTGACAAGCCGAAAATATTACTGTAGCCAAAGTGTTATAAATAGATTCACTCCTTTACAGTGGCAACTATGTGAAGACATTTAAGCAGTTAAGATAAAGATCCTCTTATTGTCATTCTTTTTTTAAGGGTGCTTTCACACTTGGTTCGCTTGCCTGGTCCGAACCCGAGTTCGATTGCTTCACCCCCCCCTCCCCGTCCCCGTCCCCGCTGGACTGCGTTCACATTATTTTATTTGGGTCCGAACCATAGACTGTAAAAAAGATGGATGATGCACCTTCATTCACTTCCATTGAAGAAAAGTAAAGGCGCCATTGTCCCAATAGGGCGTGGCCATATTGCTCTGATTTGGGACCAGGGTCTGCGCAGTAGAGAGCGAAGTGGTGCCGCGTCCCGCCCACACTCCCGCAAGTCAAACACAAGCCCCTGACCCTTTTTTAAATTAGCCTGACTGGTCCAATTTTTGTCTGCTGATTTTTCGTATAAGAGGCTTGTGTTAAAATAAGGTAAATACAACTCCAATCTATTCCTAAAGATTGTCAAAAAGTCAGTTGGCGCGTTTTTATAGCATCACATAACTAACTAAAACTAAACTTATTTTAAAAAACGAACACCCTAACTTACATCAGCGTGATAAAATCTACATCAAATGACATAAACCATGTTTGAAAACAAAATATTTAAAGTTAAATTAAATTATTGTCCCACGTCCCATTAGATTACACGGAGAGGGCGGGGTTTATGAGCTATACTGGGCCAGCCACCTGGGGGCGATCGAAACGCGATGGCTTCCCTTTTGAGGACTAGTGAAGCACACTTGGTTTGAACCGCGGTTCGTTTGCGTCATCAAGCCAGCAGCTGTTTTCCCCGTTGCTTAGTAACGACAGCGCAGGAGAAGGCGGCAAATGCATAACATTTGCTTTCTGCACTTTTATATAATTACGTTTTTTGAACCGTTGTTTTGTTTACAAAGCTCTGGTACATAACGGCACTTCTGTCTGCCTTACGCATGTACTGCAAATGCTCTAAAAAACGCTGAAGGCGAACATAAATGACATATACAGCTCTCTGTTTGCAGCGCGTCAGTCACACTCATCAGGAAAGTGAGCGAAACACACACAATAATATGTCATTAATAGAGGTTCACTTCCGCAATTTGGTACAATTGCATTTACATCAGCAGCGAACCGCACCGGAGTTCAGATGAACCGTACCCCAGACCCTTTTTAAGTGGACTCAGGTACGGCTCGCGGGTGTGCACCTGAGTTCGGAAGACAGTGTTCACATCATCCAAATGAACCGAACTCTGACGTCAATCGAACCCAGGTGCGCACCATAAGTGCTAGTGTGAAAGCACCCTAAGAGTTTATTTTCTCTACCTGAGCTAGGAATAGCCTCAATAAACCCATCTGTGAGACTGACATCTTACTTCCTTGTAATAAGGAACATTGTCATTCTTTAGCTGAAAGTCTAAATCACATTGAGACACTAAACACTGCTCTTCTGCTTTCTGACCCAGTGTTTCTGAGTCTGTAGTCTCAGTGGAAACCCAGCCCTGTACTCCTCACCCTACTATCCTTTACAGTCTCACACCTTCAGCTCTGTAACACCATCCCCATCCTTACAGGTGTACTGTAAATTATGGTAACTCTAGTGACCTTTTTTATTTCCTCAGAGTTGTTGTCTATGCCGGCAGTAAAGAGATTTTCTGTGTCGTTTGCAAAGCATCCGACTAATGGTACGTCTGCTTCTCTTCAAGTATATTTCCACTTCCTCCACCTCCCTTTGTTTTGCATGTCAATGGAAAACACTTTTCATTTTGGAATTTTTGGTCGGTTTAGTTTTCTTCTGTTTTCACGTGATTTCTGCCATGTTTCCTTCGACCTCTCCAGTTTCATCATCTTTTTAACCATTCACCAAAGTCTCAAACCCTCCCCACATACACTGCTATCGCTATCTGTAACCTCCTGCGGACAACTCTTACTCTCACCCAGTGACTCAGTGTTAATCAGTTATGGATGACTCGCTATCGCTATCTGTAACGTTCGTGTGAATGAGTTTAGTTTGACTGTTTTTTGTTTGTTGTTGTTTTTTGTTTGTGTTTGTTTGTTTTGATTGATTGTATGTGATTGTAAGTCTACGGGAAGGTGGGTGTATTACACTGCAAAAAAAATGGTTTTACATTTGGGAAGCTAAACTTAAGATACACTACTGTTCAAAAGTTTGGGGTCAGTTGATTTTTTTTTCTTAAGAAATGAATATTTTTGATCTATTTAATGAATTGTTGCTGTATAAAAATTAGACCGTAAATGCATTTATAATGTTACCAAAAATCTCTATTTCAAGTAAATGCTGTTCTGTAGCATTTACTTTCTTTTCATTAAATAATCTTAAAATAGTATCACAGTTTCCAAAAAAATTAATATTAAGCAGCACTATCTCAATGTTGATAATAAGAAATGTTTCTTGAGCACTAAATCAGTACATTAGAATTATTTCTGAAGGATCATGTGACAGTGAAACTGATGAAAATTCAGCTTTGCTATCACAGAAATAAATTACATTTTTAAAATATATTAAAATAGAAAAGATTAATTTATTATTACAAATTATCACAAATTACAAATTTATTACAAAGTATTATTATTATTACATTTAATATTTTAAATTGAAACAATATTTCATTGTTTTTGTATTTTCGATCAAATAAATGCAGACTTCATGACCAAAATAGCTTTTGTTTTCAAAAACATAAAAAAAAATCTCTCTAACCCTAAACTTTTGAACAGTAATATATGTCAAAGAGAATATCTTGAATTAATTTGTTAAAAACAATTTGACTGAGCTGAGAAAAATAAGTTAATTCAAGATATATTCTCTGCAAACAAGTTGTAAGTAATTAAATTTAGTTTGTAAAAAGGATGTTTTGATATTCCTACTGCAAAATAAATACTTAAAAATACTACTGATTAAAATCATGATTTTTTCGTAATATACAATTATGAATGGATATTCAAGATAATGAATTCTACTGTCATTGCTCTGGTGTTGTTGGACAGTGTTTTCCACTGTTTTGAAAGTATTTAAATGTAGCAGAAATTGATTGTTCAATTACTCCATTAATCTTTTCTCCAATTTTATTTAAGATTAATGTTGTTGTGAATTGTAATTGTTTGGGTGAAAGGAAGTAAGTAATTTTTTTGTTTTCTTCATATGATGTTGTTGAAAGTAGTTTTTTTTAATGGGTTGTTGAAGAAGAAAAAATAATCAATCGATTCACTCCGAGAAGCAGTGCCTAATAATAATAATTGTAATAATAATGAAGTACAGCGTTTTCTTTACTCAAAAAGAGAGATCTGGTAATGTTAGCCAATAACCCGCTGCGCTTAGTCACAGCCAATACAGTATCATCTTTTCTAGATTTTGGCCAAATGTAGGCTACTAAACAAAAAAAGTCTCACGTCGCTCACGTCGCATTTTATTAGCCCTATTACTTTCCGAATTAATGAAGGCTAAAATGCCTGTAGGCTAAAGCAAAATGTTTAAAAACATTATAAAAGCAGTTATTAGTTTCTCTCCAAAACAAATGCTCTAAAGTTTAGGCTATAAATACGTCAATCCAAAAACAAATTAATTTAAGGTGAAGCTGATGCCTACCTCTCTCATTCAGCACAAATCCAAATGTTTCAATATTCCCGACGCATCTGGATGCTAAAATATTATTTATTATATAGTGTTTGTACTTTCATCGAGATAAAACATCATCCTTCACATCAGCTATATCAGCACAGTGAGGCGCGGTCACGCTGAACGCAACAAATTTTTTTTGTAAGAGAGGTGTGTGTAACTTTTTATTTGTTTATTTGTATTTATTTTTTTGTTATTGTGAAGGGTTTTATATATAAAAATGATGTTGTGAGTGCGCGTAAGGCTTTGCCGCGATGATCAGAACATCGCTGGTTGGTTAGACAGAAGCAAGACATTATTCAAAGCTGTCAAGCTTTTGCAAAATAATTAAAACTGTAAGGCTTTTGCAAAATAAAGAAGACTACTCTCTGCTGTTTCGTTTTCCTTTCCGAAAACTTTGGAACGTGTCACAATGAACTGTAATTTAGCACATTTTTCTTTCGTTTCGTTAATCTGTCAATATGATTTAAGTGAAATATATTTAGTGTATATGCCTATATTCCTTTATGTAAGCCTATAGTTCTTCTGTTTTCTCCATTCACAGAAGCGCTGCAGGTGCATGTGATCTGTTGAATTCATCTTACACTATCCTCAGATAAACTCTAAGGGCGGTACATTGCCATTGCGACTTACCTATGATGAGTTCACATTTCACTCGTTGGCTTCAGCGTCACATTTGTATAGTACTACTGGAATTCATGATTGGTTGACAGCAAATTTCAAATATTAAATGGAACGATAAAATAACGTTATTAACCGGTTAATGGTCATTTCAAATTTTCGATTCTGTTCAGAACTATAAAATCTGATTACGTTTCTGTTTCTGGTTCTGTTCTTGTCAAAATTTCGTTCGTTTCCGGTTTTCATTTTCGTTCCTTGAACTGGTTCAGAGCCCTGTTTTAAATGCATTAAAAAAACATATTAAATGCAAGTAAAGTGTCTACTTTCATATTTCAAATAACTTTTGTGGGGAAAAAAATGTCAATACAGTAGGGGAAATAATGTTCCAAAGCACAATGGTCTGAACTTTGATTTTTAAATAAGTTAAAAAATATATTTGTTCTCTTGGCATTTTCAAAATGCATTGGCTATGTTATATGAAAAGGACTATGCCTTATGTGTTTATTTATTTATTTTTTTTTTTTAAGTATTAAAATAACCAAGGGACTTTTGTCCCGAAAATGCAGTTTTTTTAGAGGTCATTCATTGTAACAGGAACAAGAAGCCATTCTGAAATCATATACATATCTGATAGTCATTTGACAGTCTGTGACATCATCAAATGGCACCTGGAAGACCACGTGGTGCTGCAAGAAAAGTGAGTCTTAAGTATTTTATAATATCACCTTTTCATGGTGTGGTAACCTAAGTTACAAAAACTTGCATTCAGTGAAATGCCAAAAAATACTTTTATTGTTAGATTTTTTTGAAAAATAAGTAGATGTTGTGAATAACTGTGATTTACTTTACTGGCCAAGCTCAGTGTTTGATACAGGTGGCCAGTTGATTGCCTACAATATAAGCAGAAGTAGAATATTTGTCATTCAGGGTAATGTTTTTGTCAAATTACACTGAATGACAGTATCACTGTGTAAACAACCTTTTTAGCATCTTACTTACATTACATATAAATGAGGAATATTTAGTACTGACAAATATATATTAAACTTAATAAATATTATTATTTGAATGCATTTTTGTATTGTTTAGTTTGTGTTATTGATTAATTTTAGATGCCCACAAACAGAGAGAGCTGCTCACTGTAAAAAAAAAAAAGCCTAGTAAAGTAACTGCAGACCTAGTAGCTTGGGTGGCACTCTTAAAGCCCGCCCACACCAAGAACAATAACTATAAAGATAGAAAGTACAAACAGAAAGTATTCATAAATGTACCTGCAAGCAAAAATTTTTGAGGCCGGGCAAGTCAGAAACAAAGTGACAAGCTAAGCAAGCATTGCAGAGAGCATCAGAACAGTAGAATAATATGCTTGCTACTTTTCAACATTTGATTCTGCAGTCATTTTCTCAGGAATATTATTAAAACGATTTTAATGATACAGACTAATACTAAAACATTGCAATTATGGGCACAATGACAATATTATTTTCGTCTTTGGCAAAACGTCCTTCACGGTAACAAACCACATATATTTACGTAAAAATTAAACAATATACTTGTGACCGGTATTTATTAAAATACATAAAAGAATATGTGATCATACTAAATGTTATTATATTTTAAATGACTTTCTCTTCCTTACAAAAATGTCTTGCTGACAAATGAGCAAAACCTTTGTGGTTTGAAGGACATTAGCAAAGTATAAAGATTTATAAATGAAAGTTAATTGGTATTTGAGGACTGCACTGTGATCTTTTAATTCTTGGTCTTTTAATTTGTCATCAAATGACTCTTGTTTAAAATATGCCTAACGAGATTTATTGGTTTACACTGAATGACATTTTAGTGGGTGTCTTCTGTAAATTATATTAAAAAATGTATGATAGTCGTTATTTTTTTCCTTAGAAAAACATAAAATTAAACAGGATGCATTCTAATGTATTGGGAAATACAAAATTTAAAGCTGTATTAAACTTTAATTTTTTTCGTCTTTGACCCAATTATGTTAAATGTTGTAAATGTTGAGCTATGAAACCGAGGAGTGTTTTACTCTGGTTCTTCATGGGAAGCAGCTTCAAATCTGAAATGCCACAAACGACAAGCATTTCTTTCAAATAGAAATAGACATTTTCAGTTTATGTGATTAAAATGTCCTACCACATTTGCAGATACGGTTGAACTAGCCTGTGTCTTTTGTAGTTCTCTACACTTGATTGATAGACACATGTGCATGTTGATGTTATGTTGGTTAAGACGATAAGTGTTTTGTCTCTCTTGGTAAAAGAAACGTCTTGCGTATGTTGTGGTCAAAAGGATGTCTTGAGATGTTGTCTAGTGTAAACTGACCTGAATGGAGGTGATAACAAAGGTCAAGAACAATGCAAAAAACTGCTTGTGAAATTATATGAATTACTGCAGTGTGTTATGTAGGTGTATTTGGACACAGTTCTGTATGTGTTCAGTACATCTCAGGCAGAGCTTAAAGATGGCCCCTGATCCACCTACACAATCCCCATCCCCTGCCAGATCCCACACACTCTACCCACCACACATTCCAAGCCATCCAGCTCTCAAAACCTTTCCACCAACCTAATTATGTCTCTGTAGTTATTAAGAAATACTCATTTACCTTCATGTCTCTGAAATGAGTGCATACTCTTTAAATGAATTAGTTCATTCGGCCTAATTATTATATTTTTGTGTTTTCCTGGTAAAGTGTGTGCATATGTGGGTCAGGTGGGGATCAAATGTCCCCACCAGGATTGTTAAACCTGTAATCATTTACATTGTTGGCACCTCCCAATGGTACACATGATGAAACGGCTTAATAAAGAGACTGAATAATGTCTTAATTAAAATCTAAAAAAACTAAATGGTTTCTGCAAGGAGTAGGTTTAGTATTGGGTGTAGCAAATATAATTAACTGACTTAATATAAATGAAAAATACACAGCATGATATAAAAAACAAATATGTGTGTTCGTGTTGGAAGCATTGGTTATGATCTAATGACAATAAAACACAAGTGTGCATTCAGGCTGCAGAATTTTTTTGTATTTTTTTTTTAGGCTTTTGATTCTGATTTTTTTTTTATCACCTCAGCTCTTTAATAGATTGTCCTTTATAAATTGCATTCGTCATTTTTAAATGATTGAAATAAGTAATCTTTTTTTAATTATTATTAATAATAATTAATAATATAAATAATAATTAATAATAATTGAATATTCAAATGTAATAGATAGATGTAGTCCATATTTGTTAAGATCACTAACATTACCAAAAAGTGGTGGTATGGTAGAGATCTATAAAAAGATATAAAAATGGGCTTTACACTTGCGTTCAAAAGTTTGGGGTCAGTCTGACGAAGACTGTATTTATTTGATCAAAAAAATGTAAAAAAAATAAAAATACATAAATAACTAATATTATTACAATTTAAAGCAAAAGTTTTCTGATTTTAAAATATTTTTTTTCCTGTGATGGTAAAGCTGATTTTCAGCAGCCGATGATATGCTGATTCAGTACTCAAGAACCATTTCTTATTATTATCAGTTTTAAAAAAACAGTTGTGCTGCTTAATATTTTTGTAGAAACGATAAATTTTTTCAGGATTCTTTGATCGACAGAAAGTTTAAAAGGACAGCATTTATTTGAAATAGTAACCTTTTGATCAATTGAATGAATCCTTGCTGAATAAAATCCTCCTGACCCCAAATTTTTGTGTATATATTTTGTAATAACGTTACCTCCTCATAGTTTAGTCTAATAGGGGTGTGATGTTTGACTCCTCTGAGAACTTTATTCACTTCACCGCAGCTTTAGTTCAATCAGGCTGATTGAGTTAATCGACTACACCTAACTACACAGTGTCAATATGCATGTGAGGAAAAATAGATTTGTTTAGAAGTTCTCGATGTCAGTGTGGGGATGTAGACCGTTTCTGTGTATAGCTTAGTGAGTTGTTCCTTGACCCCAGGAGATTCCTCTGCACAGTACATGGTTTGTGAATGAAGGCTGTGGACTACAGCAGATTTAAGTGATGCTGTGTCTGCTTGGGATTATCTGCTGGTGAACAGTCGCTCAGGCTGACTCTGTTTAGGTGTGTTTAAATGTGGAGAAGCGTCTGTTAAACGGTGTCAGATCTGTTGTGGGGAGCCTTTCTTATGGCATGCTAAGTAATGAAACGGTAATCTCTGTCCACAATGTCCCTATGAGGACCCCACGCCCTCAGCCGTCTGCTTTTCAAACCCCCTACTCTCCACTCTTTTCTTCCCTGCTCTGCCTCTTCTTCCTCAGAACCCCTGGAAGAGCACCAGGTAGCCCAGCTGCTGAGGCGCTTTTCCACCGACCCCAATATTGGCTACCCGTTCTGTGTGGACAGTGCTTTTGCCCACCACCTCCATCAGTGCTCCTACCATCTCCGCCTCTTCCGCAACTGGTTAATCTCTGGCCAGGACCCACTAGAGTACCTCTACGGTCAGCCCTGCGGAGGTCCCTCCGTGCCCTGCTGTGCCGTGACTGCAGTAATGACCGCTGCCACAGCCGCCTTAGCTTTGCTCTAGCGCCTCTGCTGTTTGAAGCATGCTTGTGTTTTTTTGGAAAAGCAGCTTGCAATGACACAGCTCTCATTTTATATTTATTTATTTTTTTAAGTTTATGTAGGTTGTCTTTTTTATTTTTAGCTATATAGCTATAAAATATATAGGTATAAATAAAAAAGTATTGATTTGGCCTTAACATAATACATCTAAAATGAAATTATCTGTAATTCACCTCCTAAGCTGTTTTCCTTTCAATATGATCACCACTGTTTGAAAGTTTGGGGTCAGTTTGGATTTATTTATTTATAGAAACTAAAATTTTGATTCAGCAAGGATGCATTAAATTGATCAAAAGTTTCAATAAAAACTTTCTCATTGTAACGAGAAGATTCTATTTCAAATCAATTTTAAACCGAATAAAAATAAACTTTCTATTCATCAACAATCTTGAAAAAAAAAAATTATCATCTCCACAAAAAATATTTAACGGCACAGCTATTTTCAATATTGATAATAATAAGAAATGTTTTATGGGCACCAAATCATAATATCAGAATGATTTCTGAAGGATCATGTGACACTGAAGACTGGAGTAATGATGCTGAAAATTCAGCTTTGATCACAGGAATACATTACTATCTAAAATATATTTAATTTATTTCAAATTGTAATAATATTTCACATTATTGCTGTTTTTACTATACTTTTGATAACAAAAAGCAGCATTGGTAAGCAAAAAAACAAAAAAAAAAACTTTTGAATGGTAATGTGGTACATTCAGTTCCTCTTATAATAAAAGAGAACAAAATAACATACAAAAAATATCACCCTCTTAGGTGATATTTCAGAGTTTTTGAGATAAATTAATTCCACCTTACAAAAGAGTGTAAATGACTTTTGTTAAACGTCCCAGTTAGATTTAATTTAAATTAACATAAATTCATAAATTAAAGAAGTACTATTGTTTGATAGTTTGGTACTCTTGCAAACTATTCACACCAGTATTTATAAAGCGGACAGAACAGATTTAAACATGCCTTAATGTCAAATTTAGCGCTCCGTACAGAAGAGGTTGGAGTAGCATTAGGGTGATGTCCCACTGCTGTGTGTTGGGGTGTGTGGTGTGGCAGATGCATGCCAGTGGCATCTTATTGCAGCTGTGTCAGCTTCAAGTCGCATCGGCTCTCTGACGTATCAGAAATGACTGACTTGCATGATAGTGGCACATGATTTGCATGCCACAGCCTTCCAGGGATTTGATAGTGATAGTTGATACTGCGAGTTCTCAGTTTTCACTTTTTTCAACAATGATTAATCAAACCTCTATTACTTCATACATAATCATACATGCACATTATGTTATTATTAGAATTTTTTTTACTAAATTCTCCAGAATCCAGGGTCACTTTCTTTAGTGATAGTCATAAGTGATGTATTATCATGAAATCATATCTCCTTTTATAAAATTCATGCACTGATCACGTGATGATCCACAGGCGCAGTTCTCACATTCATTCCTGTTTTTATTATTATTGTCTCTGCCAGCTCCCTCCTAATTTACACGTGTTGCTTTAATCTACCTTAAGAGTGTGGTTTTTCAACTAAAAGAAGTGCATAGAGACTCTAACAACTAAATAAAGGAGCTTTTTTGTTTTACTTGAAGTTGTGTGTGTGTGAGTGTGACATTACGACCAAACTGTGTTAATGTCTTTATTTTTAAATGTAGATTTAGAGTTCCTATGTCCTGTGGTTGTGTCACTAACAAGGGTTTGGCAGTTGGTGACTGTTGACATTGGTTCAGTGGTAATAGACTGTTGTGTCACTCTGGGTGCATACTGATGTCTGCAGGTTTTGGCTGCTCCATGGTGCCTTCCATCTACCCCCTCGAGACCCTCCACAACTCACTCTCACTCAAACAAGTGAACGAGTTCCTGACGACCATGTGTGAGAATGCAGGAGATTCCCACTCCAGGACAACCAGAGGTGATGCCCATAGCACCACTCTAACATGACATATATTTAGGAGAGTTTTAGGTCAGTCGCAGTTCTTTTGATACTGAAATATAATGCATCTGTGTCCTAACTGTATGTGTTTGTCTCTCCTCCTGTAGCTCTCTCAGCCATGTTTGAGTCCCAGAACCAGCCCACGGGGGACTCTTACATCCCTCACAGAGTGCTGTCCTCCTCTGTTTCACTGCGCCAGCGTTCTGATCGGCCACCATGGTGTGAGTACTGCTGCCCTTAGCTACCTCACGTGGAGAAAACTCATGCATATAGCCATTTTGCTAACATGTTACATGTATGTTGGATAGACCAGATGTACAAATGATGTTTAAGTGGTAATGTGTATCATTGTGCAATTGCAAGCTAAATTCATACATTTTTGTGTATGTTGGAATATGATTATTGCCTTAAGCGAAGTAACAAAGTTAACATTAAAGGGGTTGACCGTACTATTAAATGTTGATGTTTCTACAAACTTTTCAGTTATCAGTTGTTTACTGTGCAAGGCTAATGAAACAGTGCTGACATTTTAAACACAACAATAAAATGGTCAAAAATATGAGGCTATAACTTGTATTGAAAAAGAGTTGCGTTTCAGTGTATTGAATGTGCACTTGTACTGTTCTTCAAATCTTAACGGTGTCTAAAAAAAAAACGTACTTGCAGATAATATAACATTTATTATATTAATAATATAATATTAATAAAAGGCTACTTAAGTCTACCCTAAAGAAAGTACAATTTCAAGACTGTTTGAAAAGTGCACTTTGTAATAATGTCAAATCCAAGTATATCTTAAATTATTGTTTTAAAAAATTTTGTCAGGCTTAAAAGAAGTACACTTATTTTGATTTGTTGACTAATGTACATGTGTAGAGTGCTTGATTCTAATTTTAATGAGTGTGTTATTTGACATTACATTTGAAGTTAATATATTTTAAAAGTACCAGCTTAAAGCATCATCATTACTAATTTGTAATTGCAAATATATTAAAATAGATTTCATTAAAAATGACATTACATTAAATATAAATAGATTTTAATTTTCATATTTTTTTAAATCAAAATGTGCATGTTGGCTGATACAGCAAAAAGTTGTGAAAACACAGGGCTGAAACAGGAAACAAGGCATTCTCATTATAATAGAAAACAGAAAAAAAAACATTTTAAAGTAAAGTTACTGAATTTGTGTTGATGCATTTAGAAAAACATCTAGAGTAACACATAGTAAAAGTTGGCAAGTGCAAGTCATTTTTTGCACACACATACAGTATATATGAGAGACACAAATGACACCTCTATTGCAAAAAGAGCCAAATAATGTGTGTGTTTGTGTGTATTTCCCCGTGCAGACAGCAGTGGTCCCTCCAGTACGGTGTCAAGCGCCGGCCCCTCGTCTCCCACAACGGCTGACACCTCCCCACGCTTCAGCTTCAGTGAGAAGATCACCCTCACACCGCAGAGCAGCGAGGAGATCCACCCAGCCCCTCACAACAACATCCACTGCGCGTCCTCCACGTCTGTACTCAGCAGCACTGAAACCAGCCTCCCTTCTGAGGACCCGCACCCCTCCATACCATCCCCCATCCTGGAGAGACCCGGTGAAATAGCAGTGGACGGCACAGACTCTGCAGGCCAGTGTCTGACAGAGAGCCCCTGCTGTGACGAAACGCCAAGTCCGGCCCCTGCGGAGCCCTGTGCTCCTTGTTCACACTTGGCCGACAGTCCGCCAACGGAGTCCTTCTGTGGGCTGCCCGGCTCTCTGCCTGTGCTCCTGGAGCTCAGAGAGAGCAGCTCAGAGGCCGGCTCCAGCGCCCAGACCCCGCTCACCCCAGAGGAGCCGGATGAGTTCTTTGATACGCATGAAACGGTTGATGTGTGGAGGGGAAGCACGGGGACCCTTCCCCACCCTGGCACTCCTCTAGAGGTGGGAGCTCCCCATGTGCCTGAGCCGTGAAGGAAACACAGATACGTGTGTCCTTCACCCATCTCAGCATGCTCTCACTCTAGTGCCTCAGACCTTCATAAAGTCCCATACAAGACCAAAAGGGATTTGCCTACACAATTTAAGGGAAGTTGAGGAAATGGAGGCCCTCTCTGCGACTGTCACATGTCGAACACAAAGCGCAGATGCTCCTGTTGAAAATCTTAATAAACTCTCCATGTGACATTCAGAGCTGCTTCCTGTGTAACGCCTCACTCTAGTCAAACGGCTAGTGATCAAACATAAGCTGTTAGACACACTAAAAAAAAATAATTTCTGTGCACATATTATCTTCCTCGTCTCCAAACGACTGCATTTTTTCTTCATTAGCTGGTCTGGAAGATATTTTTCAAAGGGACATGGTATTTGATATTAGTCAAGCTGAACTCTTGAATGATGAACTTGCATAGCTTAATGAATTTTAAAGGGATAGTTGCCCTAAAATTAAAATTGTCATCAAAACCTATAAAGCTTTCATTCATCTTCGAAACTCAAATGAAGATGTTATTAATGAATCCTGAGAGATTTCTGTCCTTCCATGGAAAGTCCATGCAACTAACACTTTGACACTGCACTTTCAATAGACATCAACAGAGAAAAATATCTTCATTTGTGTTTCAAAGATGAATGACAAATTCTTGTGGATTTGCAACGGCATGAGGGTAAAAGAATTTTCATTTTTGAGTGAACTATCCCTTTGAGTGAACGCTAACTGTTTTATTACTATTTGCCAAAGCTTGCTTTACCACTGTCGTAATTTATTAAATCATTATAAAATACATATATATATATATATATATATATATATATATATATATATATATATATATATATATATAGTCTACATTTATATATAATTGACTAATATGCAGCTTACTTTTAACAATGAGACTGCAAATGAATGCGTCTCATTTTTTTATATTTTAGTTTTTATTTTTGTAAAACGTACAGTGCTCTCACGATTTTAAATAATTAAGTAGTGGTCTTCTTATCAATTACATTTGTCCTGCTTTGTACTGCTCACTGTTTTGACATTGGAGTACTTTTTTGTACCATGAACCCTCCTGTTTGATCAACTGAAGAGTGCAGTGTGACACACAAAGATGTTTTTCTTTTTCTTTCTCATTGTGCAGTAAAAAAAGAAAGAGAAAGATGCTGCTTTTCAGAAGCACACACTGTACTGTTTTTCTGTTGATGTGAACCTGATCAGGAAAAAAACTGAAGTAAACCCTGGATAGTGGACGTTGTTTACGGAGCATGCAGAAAGTCTGACTCTCTGATGTTGGACCAGCTTGTAAGACCTCTAGATTCTAGAGAGGAGCATTTCACTTCCACCCTCCAGCAGCAGCGTCTGTGAATTATTCCACTCCACTCGGAGTACAGTGAAGCACACTGATTCTGAAATCACTGACATATTAAAGCATCTGCCTCTGATAGATTCAACTCAAACGTGTTGTACTGTGTTGGTGCTGTATGCCGTCAGTGCAGTAGTATTAAAGGGATAGTTAGATGGATCTAAACTATTCCTTTAAATGGCACTTTGATTTACAGTGTTTCAAATAAAAGTGGCATTGTCTGCAGAAAGCAACCGTCTTTTTATCATTTCTTTATCATGTGAACTGCACTGATTAGATTAAAAAGGACCAGGATATTCTGTAGTCTACAAGTGGACTTTCCATAATCATTTCAAAATATGTTAAAGGGGTCATCGGATGCTACATGCACTTTTACAAGTAGTTTGAACTGAAATGTGAGTTGGCAGTGTGTGTACACAACCACCCTATAATGATAAAAATCCACCCAGTGTTTTTTTTTTATCTACTAAAATCTTTACCCCTTTCTCAAATCGAAGAGATCTCAGATGCCTGTCTTTGTGACGTCACACAGACAGGCCCCTCCCACGATAGTTTGATTGACAGTAGCGTTTCAGCACAGACTGGACTGGCATCTTACCTTAGACCCGCTCTGAGTGAGCTGTCATCAGTCCACCATTGTTTCACCGCCCGAGCAGATGTAGACAAGAATGACTCCTAAGCGATTGAGGTGTTCTGTTGTTGGATGTAATATTGAACATAGCAGTCTAATTTACTCCCAACATCTGAGCTGCTGAAGACACAGTGAATTATGTTTGTTTTTGAAGGAATGCACCCCCGATCTACTTAAATGCGTCTATGTTCGCGCAAATCATTCGTGATCCAGCTTCACCAGCTTCACAGAAGTGAGTACAGGGTTTTGTAATGAATCTTTGCAAATCATCTTTCCTAATAATGTGCTAATTAGCAAGTTTCACGATGAATGCAGCTGAAGTAAACAATCTCTCTGAGAGCTGCTCGGAAGAGAGGGGCGGGGTCAGCAGAGCTCATTAACATTTAAAGTAAAATGCTACAAAACGGCTTGCTCTGAAAAGAGCTGTTTTTGACAGGGTCAAAAAGGTGTTGTTTACACTAACGTTGAAAAATCTTAACCAAACGATGTTCCAGACTTTTCATTAAGACCCTAAAGAATCATATCAACTTGTGGGAAATGGGCATCCAATAACCCCTTTAGTGTTTGTCATTTAAAGTCGTCTCAAGTTTGTGGTTTCCATATTTTCAAACCATAATTTACTGTCTCTGTTGGTGTACACTTGCATAAGCATCATTATCTCTAACAGTTATTCATCCTCATACTCGTTGGCATGACAACGAGGTTCTTATCATTCTTCACCTTGAGGGTTTTCATCCTGTTAACCGCAGCTGCCCCATGACACACATCTTCAACAAGACAGAGTAAACAATCATCGGAGGATCCCACATTTCATAATACATCTGAATTCAAGTCCCGCCACCAAACACAATCCACAATGTATGTATTTCCATATGATTAGGATCACTAAACAGTGGGGTATTGTCGGCATTGCCCGCTGCTGTGCCAAGCACTGCATTTGGTTTTCTTCAACACAAGGCCATTGTTCGTTTCCATGCCTTTTCTCTATGAAACAAACAGAGAGGGGAAAAAACGATGGGTACTAACAGATAATAGGCATGTGACCCAGACAGTGATGTCATCGTCACGTGAATTCAGCTCGCTGCCACCTGCCAGATATCAATACTGCAATGTTGCTGTAATACACTGATTCTCTGCTCACAAACCTTTCAGTCAGAGTATATGAGCCTCTCTTATGTAAATGTGTTCATTCTAGAATGTTGTGTTTTAATATTTTTTACTGAATCAACGAGTCTTTCCAGGCTTGAAATCCAAATAAAGTGTAATCAAGTTCAGTTTAATTCTTTAGATTATGTGGAGACAATATTGTGTTTTATCTTAAACTGAATTGCACTGAAGATCTAGCAATGTTTTTAATAGTTTACTAAAACTAAAAGAATTTAAAAAAATTATATATATATATATATATATATATATATATATATATATATATATATATATAAACTTAGGCTTATTATTATATATAGATGCTGAACAAACCCAGTGTACTAAAATAACTAAAACAAGAAAGAATGAAAATGAAATATACTTTAGAAAACAAAGACTAGGCCTAATATAAATACTAAAATCTAAAATTAAATCAAAAAAGGAAAATATAACAACGAAAACCTTCAAAATAATAATAAACACTATAATCGCATTGATATTAAAATAACACTGATATGTAACAAATGGTATAATATTTGGCATGTGTACTTTTTATTACTTTTAACTATATTCTCGTGTTTGAGTTTCATTGGAGACATTTGATGATTCGTTGACAGCAGACTCAAGGAAAGGCAAAAATTGGTTGATGTTTCCCATTAACATATTTTATTAGTGATTATCAAGGTTTAACTTTCTACAACATATTTGCAGACACTCATTTAGAGAGCTTAAAGAAAGATACAGAGTACTGCACATAAAAAAAGAGCAAAATGAAAGCAATGAAAGGTAATGAAAATATGAAAAATTCAAAATAAATCCAAGTACACATTTTTTAAACAACAGCACGCTGGAAATGATAGCGCGGCCTGGATATATCTGCCTTTGAGACAATTATCATTTAAATATATGTTTAAAATAGTACTTTATTTAATATAACTATGAACTATTACATACAAGTTCAAACTTAAGGTCACATGCATTAAACAGCTAGGCTCAATGGAATGCTATATTTCAAAGTTTTGATGCTATTGAGATGGCAAACTCAACATTGCAAATAAGGGATGTTTTGCACAGCACATCATGACTATTTTATTTTTATTTTTGTGAAACATTTAGTCTTCATCTTTAAAAAAAGAGGGAAAAAAAGAAAAGATAATCACACGGACACTTACAAATCTTGAATATAAAATGTGATCAGTGATCTAGTCACTTGATCTGGCAGTCTGCAATCTGGTGCTTGTATGTGTTTGTTAATTTCTGTGGTACTGCGAAGTCACATCTGGGTTTCACCGTGTCAGCAGCACAGCCAAATAACCAGTAGCTCAAAAGTTACAGCACCTTAAAAACATTAGAGGCAAGAATTAACTGTGTATCCTCATATATTGTTCCTCAGAGAAATATAAAGAATTATGCTGAACCATATTCTGTCTTGTTGTAAATACAGCTTATCAAACCTCTGCACTTTTCTCCAAAGATGAAGGTCAACAATCAAATCTTATAGACTAATAAACAAGACTATGAAAATCATAATTGAAAAAATATATATATATTAAATCATCTCGTGAAAAGTGTGACGATTAAAGATTAAATTTTGACTCAAATGTAACTGAAAAAAAGTTAACTTTCACTTACAACCTTCCTTCTTTAATAAAAAAGTTAAGCCAAGCACCTAAAAGCATAGCAGTACTCAAATGCATGTTCAACCTCACGGTAATATACATGCAATGCATACAGTACTTTTACAGTAGTTTTCTATTCATCAGACAATGGTATAAGATCATCATCTTTGATTCTGCATTTATTTTATCAAATCAATTATTTGTTTGAATATGTTTTATGACATGTTTTCTATCTGTTATCCTGCTAATTCTGACCAAAGAGGCCAAAGAGAAGTAGTGATCTAGTGGTCAAGAATTTACTTTTTTATTATTTGAAGATGTTAATCTATATCCTCATTGTGTATTGACTAGACAATAAGAGCTTTTGCATGTAAGGTTTAAGATTAAGGTTTAAGTGCAGTATCCATGGCTCACATCTTTCATACAACCCTATGCAAAGACATAGAAAAGACTTTCGTGCATATATTATTCATTGAACACCATGCATTTCTATTGCCGGAAACTTCGGCTTACATTTCTATTCTCAGTCATCCTTTCTTTCCGTTCCTTTACAGTAAGCAATTTTATCCTATATACATTTTATAACCAATAGCAATCAAGGGGAACTCATTTTAAGGTGCTAATGAATATAATGAATTTTCTTCAGTTACCTAATCAAAAATCAGTAATAAAACACACCTCTGAACTTCATAAACACTAAAAATAATCATAAACTCTGTAAACATACATTTTATACATCATTTAATGACAAAATAAGATTTGACAAACATACCATCTACCATTCAGTTGTTTTTCAGCATCAGTTTACAAACATAATTTTGCCCTGATCTAGTAGCAATATATTATTGTTGTTATTATCAGTTTAATGTTGTTGATGCCATATATCATTCCACTGTACAAATTAAAAAGAAGTAATCTCTTGAGTCAGGAATGTAAAGTAATTTGTGCAAAACACACAAGCTGCAGCACAACTCCATCTCTAGCTTATGTATTTTAATTATTATTATTATTATTTTTAATCTGTTAATCTTATTTGTTTACTAAATTCCTATTTCTGAAATTCTAGCACCCAGGTATTTGTTAATCTCTCTGCTGAGGTATATAGCCTCAATTGCTATTTGCACAGTAGGTATCTGAATGTGTGATAACTTGATTAGATGATTATTTTATATATAGTGAGTGTATGTGTGAGCTATGAAAGAGGATGATGCAGGATGTGTAACTCAGGGCCTCAAAGCAACAGTATCATTGAGAACAATACATGAACTGATCAGACGAAAGCAGGAGAATCTCATCTAGTTGAGCTGCAGTATTTAGGGCATTTCTGGTGTTCTGTTCAAAAATAAGTGAAGAGGTATACTTGTGCTTTATGTAGATTAACTTTTTTAAGTTATTGTATTTAGTACTCTCATTTGGTAACCTTGTTCAGTATAAAATTACAACTGGGAATATAACCATGAAAACTAGTTAAAACAGCCCCTTGACCAACATCTAAAGGTTAAGAATTTTAGAGACCTATTTATTTATGTGTGTATTGTACAACATAAAGGGAAAAGCCACCCTGAAAAGTATATAGTGAAAGGCACATCTTCCTTCTGTTCTCCTGCACTCTCTAGTAACTTTCCTCACCAAGAAATAATAATCAAGGTTTATAACATTTGACTTGTGTTTTTGGGCAATAGACAGTATGTGCTGGATTAACCCTTGAGAAGTTAAAAAGCAAAAGGTTAAAATTTTTACACTGAGTAAACTACAAATTAAGGCTGTAACGGACCATTTGAGAGTAAAGATGTGAACCTGGGAGACATGTTGAACTTAGAACTCTATTTTGCAGGCTGGGAATGACTCGTCCTGCATCACAACTGTGCTGCTGCTGGCCAGGACCATGATGTTCAGCTCCTGTTGCTTCTCATGGGTCTGTTGATACCATTCGCGGGTCACTTCTGTGTCATGAGTAGGTATCAATGTTACCTACAAATAGGAAAGAGTAAGACATTATTAGTATAGCATAATGGCTGACTTGAACAGTTTGAATCACTTCAGTTCTCCATTGGAGTTGAAACTGACTGCAAAAAAAATAACCAAAATATTAATATGCATAGCATCCATAAAATATCCATCAAATTAATCAGCAAAATACAAAGTTCCAATGCTGACATCTACCACACAGAGAGCAATTAACGAATATTACACCTGTAGATTGGATCCCCACTGTGCCTTTCCCTCTAGCAAGGCATCTAGTACACTGCGGCTCGGTTCTCCACTGCTGGAATCGTTTCCACTCACTACATAATATGAAGAACGAACACGTTTGAAAAACTCCTGGTCCACATTCTTAGCACTGCAGTGGTTGGGAATGTAGGCCAGATCCACATAGATAGGAGGTCCAGGGGGCACAGATGAACTGAATTTTGCAGAATTTGAACCTGTTGGAAAATTGAAATGAACAAAAACTTGCTGTTAGTGTGATGCAGGCAAACAAAATCTTAATTTGCAGATTCAAATGTTTATGTTCATACCTGCACTGTTCTTAAGGCCATTGACAAGGCCTTTGCCGGTGTTGAGGCTTGACCTTGAAAGGTCGTCCTCCATTTCCTTCTTCCTAAGAGAAGTAGTGTGAGTGGAGGGCTCCTTGGATGGGGACCTCTTCCGCCTGGCATCAGACTTGCGAGCAGGAGATGAGGACTTAGTCTTACCTAATTTACGTAAACCCTTGGTTTTGGAATCTTTCTTGATTGGTTTGTCGGTTAGGCTTGACAGAGCCTCGGGATCAACCATACATACATCAGGGCGAGGGGGACAAGGAGCAGGGTCCATCATTGGTGATGGGAAGGGATCATGATTTTTAGCAGGCGACCTAGATGAATAATGCTTTCCCCCATAAGCTCCAGATGATTTATCTACAGGCAGGTAATCTGCATCTTCATCAGAGTCATTGTTTCCTTCTGCTGTGATTGATGGACACTCTTCCGTACCTGGTGGAATATCAGAATCTGACTGGGAATGCAATGGCTCACTGACAGAGGTTGGAGGTGTGTCCTCCCCTCTGTCACTAATCCCAGCAGCCATGGCTCCAGAGAAGTGTTGCAATTCGCTGTCCTCGCCATGATGACTGTGAGAGTGGTGATGAGGTTGTTTGTGAGATCTGGTCTTCCCCGAAGGTTGCTGTTGATCGGATGCTTGGCTTCTCTGTTCCTCATTTTCTTCATCGTTTGTAAATTGACATAAGCTTGGGTTGATGAAGGATGGAGATGTGTCTCCTCTCCTCTGCTTGTACTCACAGGAGGAATAGCCTGGAGAAGCCGTGGATGAATGTGGACGGATACCAACATCTGAAGGATAGTCAGAGTCATCATCGTGTCTGCTTGGATCATCTGCATAATAGGAGGTTTGGAAAGGTTGGTCTATGGATGAAAGAGAAAGAGGACGGGCTGGGTGCTCTGGCTCATTCTCTTCTTCTTCTTCATACTCATCTTCATGTCGATAATGAGGTGGGGATGCTCCCGGGTAGATGTCTCGTTGCTGCTGCATTTCCCATTCACTTGGGCTTCTAATTTTCTTCACGTCAAATTCTTGGTCTTGCATCTCTATTTCTGACAAGCTTATCCCCACCTTGCTGGACCCTCCAAAAGCCTCTGGTGCACTCAAAGTAACTTCTGCAGGCCCATTCGCTGTGTCTGGTTTTGTGGGCTCAGAGAAAGAGGATGCATGTGAGGTAAGCACATCTGTGATAGTGGATCCCAAACCAGAAGGTATGTCCTTTATTAGTGTCTCACCCAAGGAAAATGTGGTATCTTTCTTGTCTGCTTGAGCTGTAAGTGGAGATCTTTGGTACTGAAGTTTATCCTGTTCAGTTTCATACATATAATCGTCCTCCTCTTCACTACTCTCTGTGTCTTCATAGTACTGTTTTTCAGGGCACTCAAATTGAAGTGTTGACGAAGCACCATACAGATCTTCAGGCATGGTGTCTTTCTGCGTGGTCAGAGGCATTGAGGGATCCAGTCCAGTCGCACCAAATTCAGCTTGTAATCTTGAGTCCTCATCCCACTCTGATTTGTAAAAGCACTTACTTTGTGGGCCCTGATCTGAGATATTGCTTGTAGAATAAGCAGGTTGTTTCTTATCACCTATATAAGTATCAGCATGTGGAGGGAAAGGCTTGATCTCCTCAAATGGTGATAATGGTGAGAATCTTGCAAGGTTAGAGGTGGACTCAGCTGTAGTGGTTTCAGGGGTCAGCTTTTCAGACACTTCTAAATATTCATTCTTAGCCTGCCCACAAGAACTAGAGAAGGGTGAGTCCATTACCGGTGAATGTTCATCTTTGAAAGATGAGTACTCAAATCCAGTACTGGCTGGAGTCTCTATCTCATCCCCAAACTGGCGGCTAGTTGACAGAGATGCTGAAGCTGATGAGGAATGACTGTAAGAAGAGGAAGAGGAAAATGCTGTGGCTGACATAGTTGTGTAACTGAAGCCCAATAAAACAGGGTCTCCTGATTTTTTCTCTGCTCCATCTGGTGTCTTTTGCTTGTCGAATTCAAGATCTTTGCCATCATAGTGAGTAGAGAATTTATCTACAGCAGACTTTGTTGATAGGGGTAAATATGACTTGACATCTTTCTCATAATTTTCTACAAACTCATCTCTCTCCTCACTTGAAGAACGTTCAAATCCAGATGAGCTTGTGATATGACTTTCAGTAGGAAAAGGTGAGGCATCACCTTTAACAGTTTGCACTAAGTCCTTGGGGCCCTCATGGATTAGAGTGGATTCAAATGTCGATGAACCTAAAGCTTTCCCATATGTGTCAGAGCCAAAGTTGTAGTCCTGTGTAATGGTGTCTTTCTTTTCTTCCTGGAATTGAGTAGGTACAGTGCTGATGTCACTGCTTAGAGGATGCTGGGCATCTTTCTCTTGTCTGTCTTTGGCACCTTTCTCTGTATCACTATCACTTACGTGCTCACCATACTCCTCATCCTCATCATCTTCGTCTTCTTCATCTTCTTCATCTTCATCCTCTCCATCAGCAAACATCTTCATGTCTCCAGGCATGATTTCTTTTGTGCCAAATGTTAATTGGCCTAACACAGAACCTTTAGCACTGTGAGCAGAGATGAAGCTGTCCGTTGCATATTGGCCTGATTGTGATGCACCACCCACTACCATTCCACTGAAATCTGGCTTTTCAAATGTAACTGAAAATGGGTCTCTCTCTGTTGAAAAAGATGAGTTTTTCACTGTTGTCTTTTCTTCAACTTCATTTATTTTCTCGGAGAATGTTCCTTCAGGTGTATCCTTTAACTGTGGTGTCCCATATATACCTTGTGTTTCACTATATGAAGTTGATGATGTTTTCTTTTCATCTGATGCTTTAAGGTCAGAAATCTTGCCAGTGGAAGAATCTAGGGCTTCCTCCTTTTCTGTTTCCTTTAAAGTAACATCAGTAGCATCAAAAGTGTGCTCCGTTGGCAGATTTGGAGAGTAGGAATCCACTGAACTTGATTTACTGTTGTACACATCAGAGTATGTAAAGCTTTTCCCAACATAGGGTGTATCTTGCCTAACCACCCTCTCAAATTCACCTTTTAGGCCCTTCTCACACTCAGGGAATGAATACAAGCTGAACTGAACACTTTTATCGCTGTCTTTAAAAATCACCTCTGGGTCATCTATCTCTGAGAATGATGCATCTTTTTTGCCTTGGCTTGCTGACATGGAATCTAACTTTCCCTGTGGTACTTTTATGCTTGAGTAAGTACCATCCTCAGTTTCACTTTCATCTTCCTCTCCTGAGCTGAGCATCTGGGATTTGCACTCATGACCCAGGTAAGTCACATTTTGTGGTTTATCTTCCTTATCCACAGATTCTTTCTCAATTTCAAACTGCTTCTCCTCTTTTAGGGGTGATGTCTCTTCAGAGTTTTCTTCATCAAGAAAATTACACTCCCTCTCCTCTTTGTATTTAGTTTTACCACACACTTTATTGATTCCTTTTCCATAATAATCCTCTTTATCTTCCTCTTCATCCTCTTCTGAGTCATATAATGCAGGTTTAGTGCTGGAGAATTCCTTTCCAAAAGGATCCACTTCATCATCAATTATTTTCACAGACGTTTTGTCAGCAGGAGCCT
This sequence comes from Cyprinus carpio, assembly GCF_018340385.1. Lineage (NCBI taxonomy): Eukaryota > Metazoa > Chordata > Actinopteri > Cypriniformes > Cyprinidae > Cyprinus > Cyprinus carpio. The sequence continues at coordinate 29,043,551 of NC_056578.1, read as the reverse complement.
CTTGGGCTAAACAACTCTGAGAATCAAAAGTCTCCTTATCTAATTTTTCCTCTTTGTCCATAATCAGTGGCTTTTTTGACCTTTCCTCAGTGGGAGAGTAGCTACTGCTGGTCGGTCCTGATTGTGTAGGTGAGGCGAACCTCACAGTACTGTCATCTGGACTGAGGCATCTTTCTTCACTCTCTGAAATAATACTTGTCTCTGAGGTGCAAGGCAAATTTGGTGAGAAGGACAAACATTTCTCAGAGGTGCCCAATTTAGATTCATCCTTAGAGAGTGAGATTTCCTTTTCATCTTTTTCTTGTGTGCTAACATACATCATCTGAGGAGAAATAGGTGCTGTTGATGTGGGAAATTTATTAGAAGCTTGTTCAGTGTCTTGGAGCATGGCAGCAGATGCATAACCCTCATGGATCTTTCCAAGTGGCATATCAACATTCGGTGTCTGATCCTCATCTTCTTCCTCATCCTCTTCATCCTCATAATTTGTGGGAACAGTAGCCTTCACTGTAGTTTCTGTTTCTGGCACAATGGGTTGATATTCTTCTGAAGGAGGTGATTTAAAACACTTATCCTCTTCTAAGGAAGAAGTTGGAGAAATAGTTCCAGCAGAGTGGAGGTACTCCTTTCCTTGAGTGGCATCTGTCTGTACAGATGATGGTATACTATTTACAGTATCTAAGAGTAAAGAGCTTTTCCATGCATCTTCAGTAGGTGGTGCTGTCACGGATGCCATCGACTGATCTTCAGTAACAGATGTTGCAAAAGATGATAATTTGTCATATTCAGTGATGGATGTGGCTGATGATATATGCTCTTCTTCAGCCAATGGAGCCACAATTATATTGGTTGCGTAAGCTGATAGGACTGGCTCCTGATCTACTGCAAAACCCTTTGATGATAACTCAGAAGCAACAGATATGGATGGTGGTTTCATGCCATGAATGGTGTCAAAAGTCCCTGGTTCATCAGGAACTGAGATGTCATAAGAGCCGACATCATATCGAAGATGTGGGATTCGCTCCTCTGTTTCCTCATTAATGTCCTCATCAGAAATGGTCTGCTCTGTCTCAGAGTAACCTGGAATGGTTTCATCTTGGATGAAAGAAACATGCTCTGCAGCACCCAGAGGTTTGGCAGATTTAATGTAACTTTGTTTTGTCTCCCAGTCCTTTCCGAGTTTTTCTTTCCTAGCCTCGTCAGATTTGTACTTGAGCTCCTCCTCATGTACAAAATCCTCTGCCTCCTCTAGCTCAGCTTTTTCAATCACATCCTCTTCTTCTTCACTGTTACTCTTTTTAGGCTTCTTTTCAAACTCTTTCTCTTCTTCTTTCGCTTTTTCTTGCCATTCTTTATTTTCGCCCATCTCCAAAAAGTCAGATGTTGTAGCACTTTTCAGTTTTGTGGTAAGGTCATCCTCTATGTCATTTTCTGTAGTAACACCTTCATCCTCAAATCTATCAGTGGTTTTAGAGGTGGATTTAATTTCGTTTACTCCATATGGTACCATTTCCTCATGAGGGGACTCTGTCTCAACATCTGTTGTAGTTATTCCTTCATCAGGAGATTCAATGTGAGGGACAACACTGTCCACTGCAGATTGAACAATTGGGAGTACTTTGCTCTCTGTGGGCTTGGAAAGCTCCTCCTCCATTCGCAATGCTTCAAAATCCTTGGTAAGATCTTCTGGGGAGGAGACTAAGGACCTGTCACTATCCTGTTTCTCTACTGAAGCTTGCTTAGCAGCTGGCCTGTTTTCTTGCTCTTTTGCAGCTTTAGTTTTTTCTGTTTTAGGCTTTACTTGAACCTTTGCTTTGTTCAGAGTCTTCCGGACCTCAGGGGTGAAGGGCTTTAAGTCAGGTTTTGTAATTTTTCTCAACTCTGGCTTGATTTTTTCTTTTTCCTTTTTCTTCTCCTCCTTACTTTTGAGTTCCTTTTTAACGTCTTCCTTTTTTACATCTGTTTTTTCTTTCTTTGTGTCTTTCTTTTCCTGATCTTTCTTCTCCTCCATCTTAGATGCTTTCTCCTTGATATGTTTTTTAGGAGATTTTTCTCTCTGCAGCTTCTTTTTCTCCTGCTTAAGTGAATCGGGTGATGCTGTCTTGGGTTTAAGTGGTTTGGGAGTTTTAACGGTCTCTTTTATTTTTTTATCTTTCTTTTCAACTTTGTTCTCTTTTACAGAGTCACTCTTTGACTCAATATCTTCATTTGCCTCTTTCTTGCTTGCTTTTGTAGTGGAAGACATTTTAGGGGATGATTTAAGACTTTCTTTGCTATCAGTTCTCAGCTTCATTTTAGTTTGTTTAATCAGTGGAGGTGGAGCTCCAGATGACAAGTCCTTTTGAGTGGCTACCGGATATCGCAAGAAATCGAGATGCCTCAGCTTTTCCAGCCCCTCAAATATCTTGTTTTGTGGGGCATTTCCAGGAAACAGTACTCTGACAATCTTTTCCGTTGGACTGGCAGGTACCCACACAACCAGAGCTGTCACTGATGTGAGGTAAGGAACTGAAATCTCCCCCTCTTTGCCATTGGCCAGGACAATGCCAGTCTTAGCTTTACTGTTACCAGCCCACTTCTGCATGAAGAATTGCATTTCCTTACTGTCCTTGAGAGGATTTAGAATATACATGTCTAGTTTGCCAACACCCAACTTGTGAAAGAGTGTTAAAGGCTCAATTGTGTTGCTCATAACTCTGTACAGAGGCTCAGGTTTGATGCCCAGTTTGTGAAGGTACTGCAATGTGAGAGCGGACTCCTCAATGCTCCTCTTTGTTTTCAGCGTGGATTCAGGTGCCTTCAGCTTGTCTGGAACATTAAAGAACACAACACCAAGCTCTGGTGAGATCAGGTTTTTCATCCAGTCTCCATAAGTATTTGAACCACGGCTCTTCTCTTCCTCCTGCTCTGCAATTTTTCTTTGTAACAGTCCATTTATACCAGTGAGATTATCTGCTCCTATGTGGGTAAGGAGAACAGAATCAATCCTATCCAAATGTCTGACCAGCTTCCAGAAGCAAGATTTTCTGTCTGATCCACCATCGATTAAAATATTAAAACCATTGACTGCAAACAAAGCAGAGTCACCCCGTCCTCCAGGAAAGATATAGCAACATGGTTTGGACAACTTCAGGAACCCTCCTGAGGTTGGTGGTTCCAGGAGCTCAAAAGGAGAGGAAGCATCCACTGTCTCAGAGACATATTCTGTAAACTCACTCACTCCTTCCATCTCAGGCAGCACAGGCTCTGGGTTCAGTCTGTACTTGAGTACGCTCTGCTCCTGTATGTACCCCAGGGAGCTCCAGCCCCCTTCTCCTTTACAGGACAAAGTCAAACAGGCTTGCTGACCTGCAGATGGCTGGTTTAAGAGCTCTTTAATCTACAAAGAAAAAAATCAAAATATTTCTTAAAGTTCAATTAAAAATTTAAAAATGTAAATAGCTGTGAAGTATTATGGGACCTATAATGGTGTAGTAGAGCTACTTACCCTACGACTTGAGAGAATGTCAGATAAATTTTCCCAACCAAACACTCCACTTTGCAGGATAATGTCACCACTCTGTTCAGTACTTTGCCCACTTAGGACCAATAACTTATGTCCTGCTGAGTAACAGAGCAGTGTTCTGAACTATAAAAGAAAAAGAATGCATTATATTGTTATATTTGAATTTTGGATTTCTTAGATGGTTATATAGTTACATGCAAGTAAAAAATTTGGGAGAACTTGGAGAGGTAAACAAACACTATGGTTTATTTATAATTACCTCTATAGCAATATTCTCTTCAAAAGGATTCACCAACACAACAGTCCAAAGGACATCCCTCTTATATTGCAGTTAAAAACACTAAATGCTTAATATGGCATACGGCATATTTATTCACAATATTATTTATTTCAAAGATTTTGTTAAAGCATTTTATACTGTGGGAAATCAGAGATAAAATCTCGCACCCTATTGGGATGATGTAATCACTGCCTTCATGCATTTCATTACTGTTTTTATTCACTATTCTTTGTCTCTTCCTGCTGCTGTGCAAGAGTACACTAATCCCGTTAAAGCAGTCTTCTCAATTCCATGTAATCAAAACAATATTGTAGAGCTTCTGCAAGCAAATCTATGGCCTGTTGCCATGGGGATAGTGAGCTGGCGATTGCCGGCAGCCACGTTACACTGACCCAGTCTTGGTGCTGCGCGACGCATTGCAGCATTTCTGAAAGGGTGAAAAAATCCTCTCTCTTGCTGAAAATGTAAATCCGATATTGTACAGTTTATAACATACAAACAAGTCTATGACACTGTGCATTATTAAGCTATAATAAGCATAAACCTCTCATTGGCTGTTTAAAGGTCACTGCTTTAGATCTTTCTATAGGATATTTATAGGGTTATTTTCACAGCAGTGAGAAAGGAACAAGGCCGGTTGAACTTAAATAGCACACTAATGATTTATCTAGGCTCTTCACACTCTCAGTAGTGTAATGTACATAGCATGATACAATGTGATGAGCTTGAAAAATGTACTTTTTAAAGCATAGCATGTATGGTCAAACTACCACAAAATAAAAAAAGATATAATTTAAATGTAATGAGTTTGATTTTAGATACAAGAAGAAGAAAAAAACTGAACAAACCAGTGTGGATGAGATAGTAGTTTGAAATGGGAAAAAAAATGAATAAACAAAGTATTTTTTGGTAACACTTTATTTAAAGGTGTCCTTATTACATGTGTTACATATAGTTACTAAAATAACAATTAATTATGCATAAATACATGCAAGTAACCCTAAACCAAACTGTAATCCTAACCCTAACCATGTAGTTAGTACATTAATATTACTCAGTACTTATACGTATAATTACACTGGAACAAGGACACCTTCAAATAAAGTGTAACCATTTTTTTTTCTAGCATAACATAGATTAGATAAAAACTCAACACTCCTGTAAGATCATACAATAGACTCTGGATGGTAGCAGTTGACTACAAATAGTACCAACCCAGTTTAAACTTCAGACTCTTTTAACAGCATCATTTCACTTTGAATGTTTTTTGAAAGCAGAAACCTTTTAGGGATTTGCAGCCTGATATATTTAACTCCAAATAATTCTAGTCCTTTATATGCTAGGTTGAGTTTTATCCTTTCAGACATTTGACATCAATACATCTTTTCCTACATAGCTAACAAGATGCTTTGGGACAGCTGACAACATGACCTTCAAATGTGCTTTCATTTTGAGACAGAGAACAGATAAGGTAATGAGCAGCTAAATCAGGCTGCATGGTCTCCTGTGACACTGAGCGTACACACACCTTCACCTTACTACCTTTCTAAAACAAAAAATGCATTTGCAATCTACTGTAGTTCATGTGAGATGAAAGAATTTGGATGTGGAAATGCTTTGAGTTTTTATAAGAAAATGATTTCTTAGAAAGAAAGATTTTTCTTAGATGCATGGGTCTAATTTACAGTATGCAGTAAATGTAATACTAATGGCACAATATTAGATGCCACAGACAAAAATGCCCACATTTTTAAATCCATAGTCATTTGCTATGTATTCGCTGTAGCACTAGGACCCAGCTAACTACTGATGATTGTGCATCTGAAAACATTTTGAAGAATTCTACAATCTACACATGACATTAAACACCTACTTCTTAGTCATTTTGTTGTGGAGCAAACAGTTAAATTCAGCACTTTGCACAAACAGCTAACCAGTCCGTGTTATTCTGCGAGTTATCGGCTTCCATTAAACAAAGTTAAGAATAAAGTTCATCCCATAATAATCAGTTCAATAGAGTCAAATACTCAGGTCACTCCACTGAACATATATGCTCTGCTCATTATGATCTGGATGGTATGAAGTTTTGCTATTTAAGGACCAGAAAAAATATAAATTGCCCACAGTAAATAAGAAAAATATATACCAAATATTTCAGAGCAATGTATATATCCATAAGTGATTTATATGCACTTGAGTCTCGTACACAGTAACAGTAATATTTAGCAGCTTAGCAGATGGTTTCTAAAATTAGCTAATTCAGTATCGCTCAACTGAGAATGGTATTTTACACTTGCTAAAACAAATTTAGTAAAAGTCAATCTTAGATTTGATAGCAATCCAGAAAATATCCTTACTCTGTGCATTTTAAGCTTCACAAGCAATTTTGGCTTTTAGGATTAAATGATAAACACAAGTAATCCAGGCGACTGACACACACTTTCAGTGGGAAGACGTTAATAAGACTGATTGATTGCCTTACAGGCTTAAACACTTTTAAAGTTTCACTTAAGATTTGCTTTTGAACTCACTATGCTTCCAAAATCTTCATTCCAAAATCTCAAATGAGCTAATTTTGGAACAGTGACACATGCCTTTGTGTAAATAAATCATTATTTCAAAGTAGATATGGCCATATGAGTGACATCTGAGGTCTAATTTAGCTTTGCCACCAAAAAAAAACAACAACAAAAAAAATTGATCCTGACAGCTGAAACTATATTTGCAATTCTGGTTCTTAATCTTCACTCATCGGCAAGATGAAGTGTAAATGTGATTGTATCATGGCTGATTTTTTCAACACATCATTATCACTAAAGAGAAAAGTTTTGAAATTTAAAAAATGTTATGCTGTTGTTGGATGACCATCTTAATCATTTCAAGTCCTTGAACACAACAATGACAACCACTAAATTTCTGTACAAAGTATTACATTTGTTGAGCCAATGTTACCTCATTTTATCTTTGCCCTGTCCTTGATCACTATTCAGCTGCCTCTGAATCACACTGTGTGATACGAAGAGACGGGGGAGAGAGAGACGAGGTGTGTATCACTTTTTAAACAGTTATCTAGGGCTAGTGATTCAATAAGCAGCTGTAATCTTATTAAAGCATTCTAATCGTACCCATAGCAGTGAAATTCTGACCAAGGAAGTGTCCTATCCGTGCCTTTGAGACCACAGCAACAAGTTTATGTCAATCAAATTACTTGTTAACAAGCAGGGGAGATAAAGTCTCCTTATAGCAAAGAAAGACACGTGCTGAGCTCTCATTCATATGTATGTGCTCCTGCAGTGTAATGGACCCATTATGCTGTAAACAGCTGGAGCCAGTGAACAAGGAATATGAGTTGAGTTTACACAAATGGCTCATTTAAATGCAATAAATTACTAAAAGGGATAATATGTACAAAGCACAGAGAGGGACTGGCACCTAAAGTGCCCATTTTGGATATTATTTGTTACATGCAGATAAACTGAAAGCTTCAAGGGACCATTTAAAATGAAAAAGAAATTATTTGCATCCATAATCGCTTTTGAGGATTAATGACCGGGGACAATAACATTGCTTGTGCTTTTGGTCCTGCCTTGCTCTTTAAACAAAATTGGTTACACAGGTGTAAAGGGGCTGGTAACAACACACCAACAGTCATTTGGAACTGGAGCAGGGTGGTGCTGAAGCAAAATCTTTCTCGCCTCCCATCAATAACGCTGACCTCAGCAAAGCGAATGGCTGATCGTTCTTTAGAGATAGTAGCAGCAGATATAGTTCATTCACTGCCAATCTAAAAACACAAGTAGTGCTTAATAGACTTCAACTGAAATGTTATAAGCATATAAAAAAGATGAATACTGAAGGCAGCATTTGCATAATCCTTTCACGTGACAAATATGTGTCTCTTTAAAATGACAGTTGAACCAAAAATGAATATTCTGTCATCATGTTGTTCCAAATAATTGACTTTTTTTTTTTTCCTGTAAAACAAATATGTTGATGTTTCCCCAAGAGATTATCTTTGTTCAATTCAATGCAATTTTCATGAACTGTCCCTTTAAGATGCAATTATTTACTATGTATAAAGAGCACAGTACATCAACCTGTGTCTGCTTCACAGAGATATCTAATGAACTAATCTATGAGATTTATGTCTGGCCTGTGGAACCTGCGCTCATCTGATCACCTCACACGGTGACGCGTACTCGTGCGCGCGCGCGCGCGACAGTCACAGCTTCCTCAGATGCTCTGCTTCATCCCATAATAATCAGAAACACGGTTAAGATCGGGATGTGTTTCCAACAAATTAACCAGCGATTTCTGGCAATATGCAGATCGTTCAGTTACCAAAAACATTAGCTCTGTGATCAAAAATGTAGCGGCTCATGAAAATGAACTTAAATATAGAAAACAAAATCTAGTGTGGGGAAGTCATGAATAAACTTATCTTTCTCACTCATATTTCTTGATGGCATAATCATGCAAGCTTTAAAACGGCTTGTTTTTGCGACCTTTAGATAAATAAACCTGCAGACAAATCCGTGAACAAACCAGAACCGATACAGCCCGTGTAAAGGGAAGGCTAGTACGACCCGAGATCAGCAATACTGCACCTTTCATGAATGAAAAACCTCGCTCAGAGAGAAAGACATTTAAACATATGCCAGTAAGCAAATATTTGCAGAATTGTATGACAGATAGATTAGACCTACCGTTGCTGATGCTGAGCTGTGCGTCGAGAGCGCGCACACAGACACGCGAGTGCGCGAGTGCGCGAGAGGAGTGGGTGTGGCCTATGAGCATGGATGCACACACATACTACGAATGAGGACGACACTTGAAGAATGCGAAATATGCAACAATGTGATAGCATTTACAGTCTACACTTATTTCGACCTTGAACATATGAGTCATTTATAATTAAGCTGTAGGGTGAACACAAGTAAAGATTAGGTCTGTCTCAGTCCGAGGAAGCATTTCAAGGTGTTCACCTGTATTCACCCTAGTTTTACATTCTTGGACCATTTTTTTTTTTTTTTTACACTAGGAAATACTTTTTAGTTTAGTACAAACAACTATTCAAGCTTATTTGAGCACCCTGAAAAGCACTCTATAAATAAAATATTTATTTATTTATTTTAAATGTCAATTTTCAATATTAAAGCAACAGTATGCATTTATAAGGAGGTGAAAGAGCACAACTTTCACCACTTTTAATTTAATTTATTGTCTAGTGTTTATTCTAATGTTGACTCATTACAGTTTGCTACCTGATCAATAAAACTGGATAATAGTAATAATAATAATAATAATAAACAAATTCTGACCTTGAAGATTTCAAAACTCAAACCAAAATCTCTCGAGACTGACTGGAGTTTACACAGTAAAATTTAAACTTAAAATATTTTTTCCTCCTGTCTAATAAATCACTTTCAATATTGTAAAAATCAGCTCTTCAGCATATCGAGAGGCTCTGTTAACAATATGACAGAACAGGAAAACACAAGTTTCCACTTAGCACCATAATATCAACATGAATAATGTAAAAGAGTTTGACAAATTATAACAGCCTCACCGTGTGCTGTAATGGTCACGAATGACAAGGACGGGCCATTTAGTAGTTTATGTACAGCTGATCCCAGACCGACAGCTGCAGGGCAAGAGTGCCAAAATCTGACCCATTAACTGCACTGCATGAGCATTCTCTGGCAGACAGTCTGCCGGACTCTGACCACCTCTTTGACAGTGAGCCAGTGCAGAATTGTGTTTACAGTAAGAGGGTGAGGATGCTGTCAGATCGGAGATTAAAACTAACAAAACAAAGAAGAATATTTCTACTACATTAAAAAATAGAACCAAAATTAGATATAAATATGAGGAAATTATGATTTATCTAATTCCATTGGAAAATGGTTTTAATTGAGGGAGTGTGTTTTTAATAGCTGGAGGTGATGAATGCATCTAGCTGCTACAAAAAGGGTTTGCATTTGTTAAATCAAATTTAAATAGATGATATTACAAGATTATAAATAGACACTTCCAGACATATCCTAAGCAGCTGTTCAAAGCAGCAGTCTGGCTGCCGCACCCTTAATGCTTGACAGCCTGTGTCCATCTCTTGAATTATCTCATTTATTTCATCCTTTCAGTACAGTCCCACGATAACATCTTGCTCTTGTATTAGCACATTGCCCCAGATTTAAAGCCTCTTCTGCAGAATTTGTAAGAGAAAACTGTAGATGGTGAGTGTCCTTCTGCAAGTATTTCAAATGTCTTTCCATGGTCAAAATTCTTTACAGACACTATTTTTATGCTCTAGACCCTAACAGCAGGGAACCCTGGGTTTGCTTACAACAATAACTCCCCATCTTTCCTAAGACTTTTGGTCCAGAGTCTGGGTGTGGGCTCATGTTTTACCGTGATGCGTGTGGTGCAAGATCCAGCCCTACAATCGATGCCACCATCATTGCTTAGTGTTCATGTGGGGTCTGGTTTCACCGCGGTGCAAGATCCAGATATGCAATCATTGATTATTTATAGAAGATTGGAGTCGTGTTGGAAGCATTTTGAAGGCCCCCTCTGCTTTGGCTTCATAAGTGAAGAGATTTATATGCTATAATGACTAAGACAAGATTTTCATTTCCTGTGCAAACATTAAGGTGAGAAAATCACAAATCAACACTTCACTTAACAGCTCAAGTTTCAGTGCTGTCTGTGAATATCAGTTCCATGTTAAGTGTTGTGTATCTCCAAGATTAGATTTTGCAGTAACAAATATGTTACTTAGACATGTTTTTAGCATCCGATGTCCTATTTTATGATTTCATAATAAAATCCTTCATGTGTAATACTGTCACTGGGGTGGTACCCTTGGAATATTAACTAATATACACACCTTAGGTATTAATATGCACTTTTAAAGTACTGTTATCTAACTTTAACCCCTTAACTGTCACTCACATTTTTGAACATAGACTTGAAAGTGCATGATCCAAACTGAAATTTTCATAATTCATGAATGAAAACATTTTGTAACATGATATTGATGTACCATTTTCATGCAATGTCTGATTTTTAAAATGGGTTTCAATGGATGAATTTTGAGATATTAAGTTTTCAGTTGATATATCATTTCTGATGATTTTCTAAAGTGTGATGGATTTTTTGACAAAGGTCAGAACTCCTGTTATGATGTAGATTTTTGAGGTGCACTCTTGTCATAAATTAATCTACTTTTCCTACATAATTTTTTAACAAAAAACATCTATAATGTAAAATATCTGTTTAGGAGTCTTAGACCTTTCCAACGATATATAGTTTGTCAGGATTAGATTAGGATTTAATTGTAATATAGTGAAGTAAACGTAGGCGTCCCACAGAGGGGACGGGTGACAGTTAACAGGTTAAGGTAGTAATACATACCTTATGTTACTAATATGTACAATTTTGGGGTAAATCAGGTACAAAGATGTCCCTTTTAGCTTTATACCTTAGGGTACCACCCCAGAGACAGCTTTGTACCTTTTTTCTCAGAGTATCACTGTAAAAAAAGAAATGTCATTAATAAAACAAAAATTACTGGGGTGTGTTTTACAAGAAAATATGATTTCAGTCTTTCTATTCTTTAAAATGTTTCATTTAATGTGCTACTTGCTGTTTCTTTGTAATTATTTGGGAAATGTAGCAACTTCTCAGTGAAAATTGTTTCCACGCTTTTTATTTTTTGTTATGGAGAAATGATTGCATATATAAATTCAACTTTCAACTAACTGCATTTAAACACATATTTTATAACAAGATTAAATCTTAACAAGTGTAAAAGCTACTGAATTAGAATGCAGCCTCTTCTCATCTTTCTATCAGTGCAGAGGGGGTTGCAGTTGCATCTCTGATAGACTCTTCACTCTTTTTTTTCTCCACCCTGTCAATTACCTCTGGTTATTGACTTAATTATGTTCTGAGAATCACATAGAAAGTCATGCAATTAAATACCAACTGCATATTTGGAGGCTTTTCCAATCGAACGTGCTACACATAAGGGCTATTACAGCAGTGAGCTGTGGTTGCAGTCATTAACGTGTGGCATGTTGCTGAAAATCTAAATGAATTGAACAATGCCCGAGACAGCTGGGGCCATGGTGACCATTCCAGCCTCCTCCCTGCTGCCTCTAGGGAGGTAAAGGGATCTGTAACGATTGTTCAAGGACCCATCCATCTGTGTCGGTTGTCAAATCCCCGGCTGAGGTTTCAAGAGGCAACCACTCATAAGGGAATAGCAACACATTGAGGAAAGTCTATAATACACTTTCATCATCAGAATCAAAACGGCAATTTTATCTCTTTTTATCTAAAAATATTTAATTTTCTAATAACACACATTGCAATTTTTAAATGTACTTAATGCATTGGTCTAAAGAAATCCCTGACTTCTATTCACTTGTCCTGGAGTCTTTTCAATCGACTTGTTGCCGGGGGCTGCTTTCATGTCTCATCTCTTGCACTTTTCCTCTTGAGACAAAAGGTCATATGGGAATTCAGCAGCAGCACTTAGAAGCGTAAATCTTGCTCTCCTGCTTAGAACTTGCAGGCTTTCTTTTCAAAACAAATGTAATCTATATATTAAAAAAGATACTAAAGGCCTCACACATGAGTCAGTGATGCTACAATAAAAACCTGCTCTGTACTGCTTTGTGTAGCTATGAATTGAGATAAGTCAATGAAAGAGCCAACGGACAGACCTACAGATAGATAGATAGACAGACAGACAGACAGACAGACAGAAAGGAAGGAAGGAAGAGAGGTAGATAGATAGATAGATAGATAGATAGATAGATAGATAGATAGATAGATAGATAGATAGACAGACAGACAGACAGACAGACAGACAGACAGACAGACAGAGAGACAGACAGACAGACAGACAGACAGACAGGCAGACAGATAGATAGAGACAGACAGACAGACAGACAGACTGATAGATAGATAGATAGATAGATAGATAGATAGATAGATAGATAGATAGATAGATAGATAGATAGATAGATAGATAGATAGATAGATAGACAGATAGTATTATGGATTAATTATTATGAAAATATTGTGACTGGATATAAATTAAATTATCTGCCATATTTTTATTCATACATTTAATAGGAAATTTTCTTCACACAAACAAACAGTTACGTACTGGTTATACAGGGCAATTTCCATCCTACAAGGAAAAGAACAAAGTTAAAACTGCTCTTAGTCATGTGCTTAAAAATCCTTGCATTGACTAAAAGTCATTCCTTTTTGTGCTCTGACATTTACAAGCAGTCAGCCATGATGACACTGCACTCATATCCTGATCAGTATTCCTGGCACAGCTGCAGGAGTGGCAGACAGCCATACTGAGCATGCTCAGTCCTCATCCCTCATCCTTCCACTGCCGGCTAAAACAAAGAAAGTGAGTTCTGTACAGTGACTGCCACCTGTCAGAGACCAAGCTGAAGTGGAGGAAGCCACTCTGTGTGCCGTGAGAAGAGGGTGCTCACCTGCTATCATTACAGAAAGATTTTATTTACACTACTGCCTTTCAGTTCCTATAATGCACTGTAAACATAACCAGCAAGTCAGTCTGCAGATAAGATCCAGATGGCAGGATATGGATAAATACATCTCCCACTGACACATAATAAAATTTTTATTATGTTATTATAAAAACATTGTTGTAACCTAATTAAATTAATACATTGATAGAAGTCAGTTTCATGACTAAGCATGATACTAAACAACTCTAGTAGAAATATCCTCAGCTTATAGAGACAAAGACGTTGCTGTCAACAAAGGCAGGATCTGTGAAAAAACAAAGACATTCTTATTTTCAAGATTCTCTGAGCTGAGAAAAGCAGCAGCTTTTTGCCTGCAAGCCAGAATTAGAAGTAATAGTAGTGGACAGGAGTTCACAGTGAGGCCAGTTCACTTCTAGACTAGGTCAAACTCTGATACTGAATGAATGCAGGGACTCTGTCCAAGAATTTCACTGAATCACTGATGAATGAGCCAGATTTACTAGAAACTACCTTCAATTTATTATTAATGTATACCTAACTGAAAGCTTTCAAAAGAAAATATTTCAGTGTGGTTTCTTTCAAACTGCTTTAAATACTTCAATACTTTCATTTTTAGTTCAGATTCCTAGTCTTCAGGAGGCTAAATAAATAGCACAGTCAACAATGTGGAAAAAATTACCTGATTTGTTTAGCCTGTCAGAGCTCACAGATGAGATGAACAGTATTGTTTGTGCTCTGATTCCCAGTACTGCTAAAACTATAACTATTTGTTAATTTAAATTGATAAAAATAAACTAAAGTAAAACTATAAGATGAATAACTTTAACTCAAAATCGTAAAAATATTATTATCTGTATACGTCGAACTTTTAGCACCAGTGATTGGCCTATAATACCCATGTTCAAACTGCATTTGGACCCACAAAGTTTCCTTGGTCCCAAATACTTTTTGAACCTTGTCTTTTGAGGTTGCTGGATTATAGGGATCAGTGGATTGGCAGTTTGCTGGCTCTCTACAAAGTCTTCCCTTGAGAGTGAGAAAAAAAGCCCCCTGGCTTCAAAGCATTTTTGTCCCTCAGTGATGGTGGAGCATTATATCATTTTATCTGTCCTGCCCTTATTCAGAGAGCTAATTGCATCTTTCACTTGAGTGCACACAGCAGAATAGCATTTGCCCTCACAGACTTTGAAGAAATCATTAAAACAACGGCTTGTCTCAACAATAACTTATTAATGGGCCACTGTTCATAGAATTTATATATATATATATATATATATATATATATATATATATATATTATATATATATTATATATATATATATATATATATATATATAGTATAACTACTATTATATATTTTTTAAATGTTTTATTTCAGTTTTAGTTATTTTAGTACATTAAGTAAAGAAGAATAAAGAATAAATATTGCTTTGGTAGTTGAAATAAAATAAAACAAAATAAAATAATTAATTAAACATTTATTTAAAGTAACAAAAATATATTTTATGGTTTTAGATTAGTTTTTAGTATAGTTGAGTTAACCCTTGAACAATACATTTAGCGATGTTATGATTCTTAAAGTTTTTTTTTTTACTTTTTTTTTTTTTTATATATATATATATATATATATTTGATGTCCTGACATAAAAATGGATAACAGACAGCTCACAACACCTAGATTCTGTGGCATCTCGGTGTGGTGCTGAAAGGGTTAAAGCATCCCACCAGCAAGCACTCGGATCTATAACACCCATAAGCCCATTATAGTCACTACTATACACTGATAGGGTCTCGCATGGACTGCTTCTCTACTGAATAGAAAGAGGTGGAGAAAATCATTTGGAAGATATATTATATAAAATATTATTATCAATACTATTATCCACTGGTAAAGAATAATATTGATGGAACTGATGATTAATTCATGCAGCGATAGATAGGGAGTCAGCAGTCACATATGAGGAACCATATGGCATAAGGCAGGCTAACAGAGAATTTAGATTGAAGCCTTGACGTACAACACCACAGAATGGAGAGATTAAGAAAGACAAGAAAAATAGGTAATGAAGTGAGGAGTGATAGAGTGACCACACAGTGTATGCAATCTTGTGCATGCAAGTATGTGTGTGTGTGTGTGTGTGTGTGTGCTGGTATGCCACGATGTGAAGGAAGTAAATTTAGATTTAACACTTTATCCTCTTTAGCTTCATATCTGCTGATGGTTGCAGTGTGCAGCATAGCATGTTGTTATCAGCTGTGCTGCTCAGAAATGCCAACACTTTACAGAACGGAGCATAGCAAATGTTGTTATGTGCTTTAATAGATAAAATAAGGTTAAGTGTGTTAAAAGAAAAGTTTAAAAATGAAACTTTGCTTAAAATGTATTCATCATCAGGCCAACCAAGATACATTCATTGAAGAAACATTGATTTTGAGAAATTTACCATTACATCATTTGGGAAATCCAGCAAAAAAAAGTCCATCCGCTGTTTCCCTCTCACATCAAAATCCACTGACAGATTTGTTTATAAACATTTTGAACTGTTTTCACTTGTAGGCTAAGCTGTGCTTGACCTGTGAATATTTTTCTCTTTCATATAAGATGACTTTTCACTGGAGAAAGTAATAGTATGGACAGAGGATTCATATTTTAGCCAGAAGCAGCAGTTTGAAGTTTTAAAATGGATTGTTTCATGGTTGGATTGATGCAAACACGCAGCTTTTCACTTCACGATACATTAATCAATGGACTGGAGTTAATAATGTGGATTATTGTGATGTTTTTTATCTGCTGTTTGAACTCATTCTGACGGCACCCATTCACTGCAGAGGATCCATTGGTGAGCAAAAAGTGATGCTAAATTTCTCCAAATCTGTTCTGATCAAGAAACACTCATCTATATCTTGGATGGCCTGAGGTTAAGTAAATTGTAAGCAAGTTTTCATTTTTGGGAGAACTATTCCTTTAACCACACAGAATAAATAAATGTATTTTTATTTATTTATTATATAATTCAAGTACTACTGATTAAAAATCCTTATTTTTTGACACATACAAAAGGACTTAATAAAATTCACAAGTTTGACATACTGTATATTTAGAGTCAAGCTGTCAAGCTATCAAGCTGTCGGATAAACCCAGGAGTGTCACTCTATTGCACCCATATATCTGTTCCAGACAGGCTTTCAGTCTGTGTTGCTTGGCAACATGCAAAACTTGATGGTTTCGTTTCTTATGGAACAGTATTAATTGGCAAAGAACAGATATACAAACTAACTAATGACACGCTGATAGGAATCTTGCTTAATTATGAATGATAAACATATTTGAAGCACAAGAACGGATAACATGGGCAAAAAAAACATCCACACACTTCAAATGTCATTAGCTTACTGTCAATGCAAACAGAGCCACACTGACTTGAAAAAACAGAACATTTATGAAGGAAATATTTAGGGTAAAATAAACGCACTCCATATTTTAATATGCATTTACAGAATGCTGGCATTTCATTGGCTGTGGGAGCTCAGGTGGATTTGGCAGGGCAAGCTCACAGGAAGCCTTACATCAATGCAATCGAATCTTTCACCCTGTGATTTCATAAAACTGTCGTTTCACACTCACCTTCACGTAATCTATTAGCTGTCAAATGGCAGGACGATACCTGCTATCACAAATACTGTGATACTGACACAAAACAGAACATATGTTCTGAATCTCACAACATCACAAGGTTTTCTTATGCCAAATTTACACTGCAAGGGTGGCACAGAAGTGCTCCTGAAGTGGCATTTAGGTGTCTTTACAAACTGTATAATGCTGCTAAGATGTGGCATGAATGCATTTACAACTGTATACTTTGATACTAGGGGCTAAGGTTGGTCAGCGCAGGCAGAAATAGTCTTTTATGCAGTATTGTAACTTTACACTGAATTTTGAGCCGACAGAGCAGCTTTAATTCAGCTGTGTAAAGACACCTTTATACATTTTGAAGTATTTAGCGCTGTACACTTAAAAATGAAAAATAAATCAATGAATAAAAAAACAAACACACTAGGAGAAATCATATATGCTACTGGTTAAAAAAGTAAATTAATTTTTTTATCATTTTTGCAAAAACTCATGAGTCATCTTTCTGAAACTTTAATAACTGACCTTTCACCTCTGACAATAATTGGGCAGAGTGTCTTGCTTCAAAGAGCTTCAGTCACAAATGGTCAAATCAGCGTCCCATGACAGGATCCCTGTTAGATGCACAATTAATAAATCAATAGTACACAATGCTAAAATATCAAAAGATAAACAATATCCTACACAAAAGTTACACAGAGACTTGTCATTGATATAACTGCTAAAAAACAACATACACTGTAAAAAACATTTTTTAAGTTATTTAAAATTATTGGAATATACTTTACAAGAAAATACAATTTTTCAAAGTTATTTGAAATTATTGGAATATACTTTACAAGAAAATACTATTTTTCTAATAACTTGTGAGATTTACTGGGAATTTCTGAAAGAAATTTTTTCTACAACATACTTTCAGTGTATAATGATCACATATCATGTGTATATGCCTACATTAGTTTCTTTGTATGATGCTCAATTATTAACAGCTGTTAAGCTTAAACAGTTCTGCACTGTTTATTTGAATTACGTCTGCTTGGTCCATGTGTGACTACTGAACTATTCATGCTAAACCCAAAGGTAGAAACCCCAAAATGCGACTCACCCTGTTAAATGTGCTCTTTCACTGAATCAAGCTGGTGATCTGTTGAAATTTCTCCAATCACAATAAGCATATAGTATCGAGTCTGGCAGAAAGGGGGACTGAGACACCGCTGCTGTCCAAGGTGCTGAATAATCTCGCGCTTCTCCTGAGGTCCTACAGCAGCATCTCCTAGCGGCATTTCCATGGTAACCGAATCTGGAGCTGAGGGAGTTCTAGCATTTCCATGACAACCGCGTCCATCAGCTCACTCCGTGGGGCGGGATTAGAGGAGAAGCGGGAAAAGTGGCTCGGAAAAGACGTCCTGCTATTGGTTATCGGCTGCCACCAAACGCTTACATTTCATCATGACAACTTTGGTATCGATAATGTATGAGATACCTAGGAGAAATAGTTGTTTACACTCCATCTGCAAATGACTTTTCATTACGCCAAGAAAACTGGACGTAATCCAGAATAAATTAATTCTCAAAAAGAATTATACAGTGTATAATTATCTCTTTGATGTTTGCAAACTTTCTCACTGAAAGACAATCACAGCCAAGATTTTCTCTTATTATAATCATATTTTAGTGATCAATAATCAAGGAATCTTTTTATGTTATTTTTGTGACAGGAGATCAGATGTTCTGATACTAAACATGTCAGTTCTCTCCACTGTAACTCCATGTCATTATGGGAAGATTAAGCTTAAGATTTGGGTTTGGTAAATCACATAGGCTACACATGATATATGATCCAAAGATTATTCTCCATAAGACATGAATTATGACCGACACATGAGATTGACTGATATGTGCAATATCTTATGCACTGCAGATGAAATATGATCTTTAAGCACATCTCACAGGGTTTGGGTTAGTGTGGCTTTTACTGGCTGATATTTGATATACATTTCCACAGTGTCTCTAGTCATGAGTCAGCATTCTTTAATATGTTTACTGCAAAGTCCTTATTGCAGCCACTGTAACATGAAGAGATGGATTGTATACTGCCATCTGCTGTCTACTTCAGTGCACAAACACAATTATTTGAATTCTATTGCTTTCCCTTATTTCCTTCTAGGAACCATTTTGTAAAAACAGAGATAAATAAAAACAGAGATATTTAAATATACACAGTCACAAATATGTATTGATATTTTACAAATTGCACGTAAGATAACGTACAAGCATTACTTTCTAGTTACAAGTGACAACTTCTTTGTTATTAACCAATGTTTGTATTATTTCCAAAAGTTAAATGATTGTGTGCTCTGGAAAATATCTTCAGCTAGCTGTTAGATTACTTACAATATGCCTGATATTTTGTACAAATACATTTCTGATCTCATCTGATCAGATTATTATTATTATTATTTTTTTTTGATGGCTCATTGCTTAGTGGAAAATGTCATATGTTCTCATAAGTTCTTTTGAATAATGTATTTTTTCTTACCACACTCATATAATGGGTGGATATATACTGCTCTTATTATCATTTACTATTGATTACCTTTACTCCTTAAACTCTGCAGCTCCTTCAGGTTTTGATTTCACTTTAAAATATTTAGTTTGAAGGACTTCCTGTCTTGGTTGCTTGTTTGGTTGTGTGTGTGTATGTGTGTGTGTGTGTGTGTGTGTGTGTGTGCGTGCATGAGTTATTTTGTATATTTTTTTTTTTTTTTTTTTTTATGTAGAATGCTAGTAATGTCAGCTTACACCAATTATATACACTGCCATACATCTCAGCATGGCCACTTCTAATCACACTCCTTGAATTCTTTATTTAAAGATTTATGCAGAGTGACAAGGTGACTATTTAATGACCCTTATTGCAATTACATTTGTAATCCTGCATGCTACTCACAGGCTTATCTGACCATGATGTGTAAAAAAAGAAAAAAAAAGAAAAAAAATCCCCTTTATCAAAAAAAAATTTAATAGCAAAGTTAGTATTTAATTTTTGTTAATCTGAAGCTTTCAAATTAACTCTAACAGACACGTATGTATGAATAAATGAGTTGGGGGAAAAACACTATCATTTGGCTCTTAATATTCCTGTGTTTTGTTTTGAAATATGTTAGTTCCTATTAATTACCATGCGCGCGCATATCAAAAGATGCCAAGGCACCGTCAAGTGACACTCAAGTATCCCCCCCACACACATCCCATCATCTTCATAGAGATAATCGACTCGCACAACCTTTCCTTTCTTCCTGCTTTCTTCCAGAAACAGACAAGCCTGCGGTTTAGCACGGGACCCGTTTCTCAGGTAATGAGCTCATTTTTGTAAGATGTCGCCATCGCTGTGACTTGCATTTTGTGCTTCAGCGCGATGCTTTGTGACCGCTGGACGAAGTGATTTAATAGTCTGTTATAAAGGCGTGCTAGTCCAATGTAACAATGGTTCCTCGTGTGAGCACATAATGTCGAGAGGATAACGCGTCGTTTTATTTTACCTGATGCCTTCGATCCCGAGACGACAGGCAACGTAAGCTGTCATGTGCTTGATTAAAAATGTGGTGTTTGAGGGATACGTAGCCTACAAATGTTATTTCGGAAATGCCAAAAAAGGCTGTAGTGAGCGGCCATCAATCGTTGGTATCGACATTATGTCATCTCATATATGTTTGCAGCCACTAAACCAGTGAAATGCATGATGCAACACAACACATGATGATGATGATGATGATGATCAAAAACACAGAACTGAAGCAGATTTATTTATGAAACTGATGAGGACATTTCTGCAAGATCCAAAACATTCTGTCAGACAAATACTTTTGCCATCACAACATAAATTAATAAATTTTAAGACACGCCAGAATGTAGGCTAATTATGACAGGGTTGACAGTTTTACAGTTTCATTTGACATACAAGGCTTGTACAAGGTTATTTTTAAAACAAATATATACGAGAGTCACAAATGGCACCTGTTCTGTACAAAGATCCTTAAAAATATGATTTTAATGATTTTGTAATTAAAACAACAACTACATATAACTAAAGAACCAGCTCCTATATAATTTTACCCTGTGTTTGTTAATTCTATTAATATGAATATTATTATTGGCAGTGTTGTAATAATAATAATAAAATGATGATATCAGCTTACATCTCAAAGTAGGTCTATCAGATCTAACAATATTCGTTAGAATAAATGAAAAGAAAAAAAACAAGATTACCTCAAGATACTGGTTTATCTCAAAGAGATTTTGAGCGAATTTCAATCAAAGATTGAGCTCTTCTAAGGCACATGTTTATATTTTGTGTCTTACTGGGCTCTGCCTTCAGTGGGCGTGTTTTGATAAACTATCTAACTTTGCCATGTATCAATGGCGTTTGGATAAATCCCTGGAGCAAGTTGCAACAAACCCCTTAAGTCAAGAAACCCGTTAGTAATAATACTCTTAAAGTTATAATTTTAAGTTTTTTTTTTTTTTCAGCTAAAACACGAACAGATCCACTTGCGGCTTTAAACATCTGCGCAATTCCGAATCTTTAGTACAAAACCCCGCCTTTACGCTGCTCTCTCGGCCAATCAAATCAGGTTTTCTAGCTGTTCGGTTGAGCCAAGAGCTTTCGTGTCCAATCAACGGCGAGTATTCCTGCAGGGTTTTTTTTTGCCGCGAAGTAAAAGGTTTCGCTAAGGTTAGGGTGTGAAAGTGTACGGAAGGTCTGTACGTGCACTGTAAACTGTCACACGCTCGCTGATATGGATTAACACCTACCAGGAATCCAGCAAGTATGCTAGCTATTTTTTTTCCTGCTGTGTTTTACAGAGAGGGCTGCTTTGGTTTCAGGCTGTAGATGCAGTGTTTGCTAGCTAACCTTAAGTTACCTGTACATCCGTGCATGCGCACTCGCTCCGTGACAAAGATGTGGAAAGGCTTTTCGTGGGAAAATGCGGCGTGTAAATAATCCACGTGTTTGGCTGTTTGAGTCTTAGCAAATCTCTTGTGCATTTGGTGGTGTTCTTTGGTCGCATATATGTTACTTTAGGGATTGTTTGCATTGATTTTACTCGTCATCTCCTGCAGCGAGGAAGCAGGAAATCTCGCGATTAAAGATTAGTATAAAATAAATTCAGCTTTCATGTACAACATCTCGGTAAGCCTGGTTTGTTTAAGATGTAAAACTAAAAAACATATTAATGCACACGCAGTTTTTGCCATAATATCCAAAATGCCGTACACTCATATGAGATAAAGACACTGCATACAGCCTCCAAAAAAAATATATATATTTAAAAAAAAAAAAAAAAACAGTTTTTCTTTTTTTCTTCTTGGAGCGAGTCGCTCTCTTTTGGGCGCCGCCATGTTTACATCACATGACCAGGCCTAATTAAAACAACAACAAAAACAGCAGGATTTTAAATAAAATATGAAATGGACTCATGAATAAAAAAGTTCACCAGGAAAGCACTAAAATAGTGAATATTCTGAGATAGAGGATCATGATTTTTCTGTCTTTCTTCTATGTTGTGATTTACATTAAAAGCTGCAGAATTACATTCTGTTTGCATCATTGAATCATTATTGTGTACCACTGTAGAGCTACTCTGAAACAATCTGTATTGTATAATGTATAAATATATGGTATTATAGAAGTAAGGTGACTTGACTAAAGTATTTTAATACTTGAAATGATTTCAGAAAGTCTAAAAGAAACACACGACCAATCTTTGACCGAGTAGCTAATAATAACATGTTTATACAGTGCTTTTATCTTGTTCACAAGGTGCTTGACAATGCGTAAACATAGAAATAAATCTTAACCAAACCCCTCCCAAACACATAAAATTGTGCATTATGAAATCATGTAGATACATCAGTTGGTTTTTCATCGGTCTTCTCTGTGTTCTAACCCTCGTGTTTGATCTCTGTGTATGTAGACTTCTGCTAACCCTGTCCCATCCTTATGGATCCCGGCGAGAGTGATCTTGATTCAAGTTTTCCTCAAACAGAAAACCCCTGTCTCATAGTTGAGGACTCGCAGCCTGACAGCGTGGCCCTGGAGGACGATCCTGACACCAGCTACCGTGCCCTTCTCGCCCGCCGCCTCTCTAACCTGCAGCCCACATCACAAAGCCCTGTGCTGGTGAGACATCTCAAGCCATAACAGCTAGTGTGGTTTTTCTGTAAAGACTCTGAAAATTGATATGGAGTCATCATGTCTTTGCAGGAGCTAATTTCTTCCCCTACTAAAAGTCGTTGTTTACAAAAAGATACGAGTGACGGTACAGCCTGCTCAGGTGAGTAAATTAACTTGTGAACGTATGAGATTTCACTTATTATTTGTTTATTGAAAAAGGGTTTTTGATTTGTTTCAGACAATTTGCAGTCCAACCTGGGTTCAGCAGCTACAGAGCATAGTCAAGTTTTTGAAGTTCACTCTTATCCTGTCTCAAAAAGGTACTAAAATATTAAGCTGGTATTGAGCAGCCGTGACACCTTATACAATTTCCACGCAGAGAGAAATATTTCGTTTTACTTAAAAAGCTTTTATTTTAGTTTGTAATTGTGTTTATGCAGAAGTGTCCCAGAGCACATGGAGCCTGAGGCTAACTCCACCACACATGGTACGATAAATATCAGTGTTTTTAGTATTGTCTGTGTGCGATTATAGTATTGATATTTTTAATGATCGTTTATGTTTGTTTTCCATTTTCACTTTAATTTTAGTTTTTTTTTGTTAGTTCAGTTTTGTGTTTTTTGCTATTTTTATTTGTTTTTATATTTCTATTTAGCATAATTTTTTTATTTTAGTTATTTAGTAATTTTAGTACTTCAACTATTTAAATGTATCTTTATTTCTAGTTAATTCGAGCATTATTTCAGTTAGATTTAGTTAAATAAAACAACACTGAAGCAATATCAAGTAGTGTCACCGTGGCCATTCATTTCTTATGATGCTGCTTTACTAATAAAATGCTTGGCAGTATAATTGAATGTTTGTGTTCATCTGATCACAGATGAGATGTCTCAGTTTGGTCTCTTGGAGCTGTCGGAGAGCCAGGGTGTCTTTGAGGAAGATGAGCAGAATGAAGCTCCTGCAAATCAAACAGACAGTCAGAAACCAGCCAGCCAATGTTTGTTTAAATTGTACTGCAAACTATTGACCTGCTGCCCTTTAGTTTTCAAGTTTTTTTAATGGGTTTCTGTTCATTTTCTCTGTCAGGTGGATTGAAGAGTTCAGAAAGGACACCATCCAATCGAGATGGAAATACTACAGGGCAAGAATCTTTTTTTTTTCAAAAGCAGCAGTGTTGATAGGGCTGCGCATTTAATTGAAAACTCAAGATTATTTTTACGGCTTCCATGCAATTCTAAACCACAGGCTTTAAATTCGTTTTTTGTAATGAAGCATGAAATTTTAAGAATTTTTTTTTTTCGTAATTCTACAGTTCTAACTAATGGTAATTTGCCCAGTTTTAGTTTGACAGTTCTACTTTTCTTGATGATATTGTAGGTCAGAGGTCAGTTCAAGCTGCCCTTCGAAGCCTCAGGATGGGGAAGGCAGGAGGCTCAGTATTCAGGCTATACTGCACTCTCAGTTAACTGACAGTCAAGAAGATGAAGAAGATGTGCTTGTTTCCTCACAGGATGACATGTTTGAAAAGGAGAGAAATGGTGTGTAGACCCAAATTATTCCACTTATTATCTGTTATTGCCTAATTATGTTTTTGGTTTAGTTTCTTGTTGTTATCAAGTCATGTTCACTAAAACAGGCACCAAGGCAGACAGCAGTGTTTCAGAGAAAGAACAACTGCCAACATCCACACCTGCACATAGTCTTCGCTTGCTTCATCTGTCTGGACAGGGCACACTTGTACAGGAGAGTCTTTCACAGTGAGTGGTTATTCTTAGCATGGTTTAATGATACATTTTTTTTTTTAGGTTGGAGGGTAAAATTAAGTGTCTGTTATTTTATAGATTCTAGAAAAGGCAAAGAATATTAACTAAGGATTTTCCAATATCTAACATAACATAAATGCTATATAATCTTCTGCTTAGTAATAGTTCACCCATAATTTTAATATTGTTATCATTTACTCATGTTAATGTCTTTGATGACAAAAATTTAAATCTCATTTTGATCTAATCTGTTTCTCTATGTACACTGAAAAGGTTCATCATGGCATTCAATAACTGACTGTCTGCCTTGTCCTTAATTTTTTTAGGCAATCTGTGGACTTTGTGGCTGCCACTCAGGACAATTTAAGCCAAACACCTTACATTATCCCAAATTCACCCACAGAAAAAGAGCAGAGTAAGTGTGTTTCACATACAGATGAAGCTTATGTGATGTACTTTTTTTTTTTTTTTTTTTTTTAAACACATTCCCAAATTATTCCATTTAGATTATAATGAAGCTGCTGAATCCCCAATGGACACATCAGCCCCCGCTGAAGACCAGCCACCGGGGAGAGAAGAAACGCCAATGGACATGGACCCCTGCCCCAAACCACAACCCACAGCCTCCACTCCAGTGTCCCAGAATTCCCCTGGATTTGTTCTGGATAAAAGCCTCTCTGTCCCCAGCCAGCCTGAATTCTCACATGTATGCATCAATTATTCAGAGTACAGGTGTGGTCACATTAACTGTTGTTTGTTGAATTTCGAGGGAAATCGAAAATCCAGATATTTCAATAGAAACCCATATGATTGGGAATTTTGTGTGAGGGTGAAAGATTTTACCATGCAATCACATCGATTGTGCATCGGGTTCAGGTTGGACACACAGATTTGCCATGTTAACCAACAGAAAGCTGTGCGGTTTGAAAGTGACTTCTGTGTGAGCTGTGCTTTATATATTGCTACACTACTGACAATAGACGATGGTCCTGTTTTGCAGAAATTTCGCTAATTTCGTGACCACACCTTAACTTTGTGTTACAGTCCATAGCATTCCAGTTAAACATCTCTTATCATTCTTTTGTTTACAATGTCCTTTCCATGTTTTCTCAATGTAGGACGTGTTTATTTCCACTCCAAGTCTTGAACATGGGAACAGCAGTCAAGGGACTGAGAGCTCAAAGAAGTTGCCTCACCATAACAGCCCATCAGCATCGCCCAAGCAGACCGGCCCAGCGGAGCAGCTAAAAAAGTCTTCAAGCAGCGGTTCACAGCCCTCTGGGGTGGCTGAGTGCTTTCAGCTGGAGCTCAGCAGTGAAAACAGCAGTTTTGCTCAGAAGACACAGTTGTTCGTTGTGGAGGAAGATAGCCAAGCTACACAGATCGTGGAAGAGGAAGGAACTGTTGGTGCAGACAAGAGTAACTCAAGCCCTAAAAACCATTCCCAAAATGTAAGCAAGAATAGAATGGACCCTGAGCCGCCTGTTAAAACATCAAATTCACAAAGTCTTTCCAAGGTGCCCGACTCAACGAGTACAAGTGCTTTAACCGGAAAAGCAGAAGACTGTGAACCCTCTCAAAAGATCTCACCGGCGGTTATAGGGAAACAGAATATAAGTGCTTCTCCAGGTGCGACTCCGTCCCAGCTTTCTGTCGGTGCAGACACCCCTAATGCACCACAAACAAGTAAAGCCACAGTCGCTGAGTGTTCAAATGCCTCTCCATCAACTGACAGACCTGTAACCCCTGTTCCTGTGCCCCAACAGTCTCCGTCTCAGTCAGTCTTGACTGCATCGTCCCAAAAGAACACGGAGAAGGAAAAAGAACACGTTATTCAAAGCCAGAGACTCAGTCAGCCCGTGACACACAGCCACAGTGTTGTTACAGACAGTGTTAGAACTGCTGAAGAGGAGGAGAGGATGGATGAAGGTGAGATTCAGAGTGTGGTGATAGGTGATGACACTGGGATCAAGCTGGGTTTGTCCGAGAGCCAGGTGCTTTCTCCAGAACCCATGGAGGAGGAGAAGGAGACATCCCAGTGTGAACCCAGCAGAGACGAACACTCCTCCAGCAAAGAGGAGAGCTTCAGTGTCATGGTGCTAGAAGAGAGCCAGAGGGTCTCTCAGGAGAAAGTGAAGGAGGGGAGGTCACAGCCGTTCAGAAGCTCCACGCAACCTGTGAGGGGCTCCGTGCAGGACAAACGTGAGGCCACGGCAAAGATCTCAGGGTCTCAGCCGGTGGGATCAACTGAGGTTTCACCTTTACAGCTTGAGAGAACTAAGTCCCAGAGCACACAGCCTAGTGATACAGGACAGCACAAAAAAAACTCAGACAATGCCGCCAACAAGAGTTTGAGTGACAGCTCTGGAGGTGGGCTTAAGCCTCAAAAAAGTGATCTGTTATCCCTGCTGATTATGTGACCTGTCTCCAGTAAATCCAACTAGTCATTTTTTGTTTCTTTCTTCCCTGCCCAGAGCTTCCGTTTCACTTTACATTGCCCAAAGAGGGCGAGCTGATCCGCCCAGCAGTGAGTTCAACTCCTCCACAGATTAGTCAGCTGAAAAAGACACCGAGGCACAGCACTCCTATTGGTGGGTTTCCCTTTCTTTTTGTTGCATAACATATTTGTATATAAATATCAGTATGCTGAGATCAAACTGCACACCCCTCCCTCTTAACCTTCCTTTCCTTGTTGTGGTGAACCATTTTTCTTTTTCTTTATGCCTTTTTGAATTTTTGCAGAGATGACCTCGTTCTCAGAGGCATCATCTCATACCAAGGAGACGACAATGGTGGCCAGTGAGATTTCGGTAGAGGAGAGCAGAGAGAGCGAAGAGCCAGCCGCAGTGGAGCAAGATGGGAAGCTGAGTCTGAGGATGAAACTGGTGACCCCAGTGGAGGAAGGCAGCTCGGGCTCAGAACATTTCAGCCTGCAGAGTAAAAGCCATTTGTTGTTGTTTTTTCAGACACACTGACGTTTTGACTCATTGACTTACACCAAAAACATGATCATATATAACTATAACTGTATAATTACAATATATACTTTTAATTGTTTATTTTTATATTTGTTGTATACTTTAAATTAATTATTTGAAAAATGGAATTAATAATAATAATAAAATAAAAATGTATAAATAATAATAAAATATATTACAATAAGATATATTATAATAACATATTTTACATATATTTTTATTGTATATTTTTATGTTTTTTTATTATTTAAAACCATTATATACAGTCGGATGTAATGAATTAAGCTTGATTTTAATGCTTCCCCAGAACCACCATTAACAGATGAGGAAGGATCTGTCTCCAAGGCTACCACTGTTGCCATGGATGTAACCAGGTAACCTGCGGTAGTTGCTATGCAGAAGCTTGTCTGTGGGATGGATTCATTTTTTAGCTGTCACTCACAGCTGCTGATTCACTGCCTTAGTCTTTTTATCACATTTGTAATAACTCTGGACTTCATTTCATTTAAAAACTGGACAAAACTGCAGATATTATTTTTCATTGTTGGGAAATTATGTGGTTTATTATTTCCCTGTTCTTGTCTGTCATTCAGTCCTTCTGTGTTTAGCCGTGTTCGGGAGGTCCACAGGCAGGTCCAGGTGGAGGATGATGCAGAGTCCAGTGATCCTCCACTCAGGTACCACACTCCTCCAAAATGTCACACTTTAAATCATCGCCTGCTGTTCATTACAGATAAAAGTATATTTTTTGTAAGTTCTATTAAAAAATAGTGCTTGTTTGCTAGGTATCTTGAATTATAGGCCCTCACAGAGCTCCACAATGAGCATTTACGAGCATTTATGCAAATGTGAAAATTATTTGAACGCACCTGATCAAAACATATAATAACATCACAATTAAAATCCTGTTGTTGTTATTAATCCCTAATGCATGTTGTGTGCAGTGCAGAAAGCCCAGTTAATTATAATGTTGTGCTGAATTTAAGGCATAGTGCATCAATGCATATTGTAAAATACATATTATGAAATTGGGAGTGTGTGTTGGGGTCTGTGAGGAGACGCGGGGTATGAACTGAGAATAGACATGTGCCGATATTCGGTAATGCGATATATCGCGGTAATGAATATGCACGATATTGTTGTCGTGGGCATTTCTAAATACAGAGAATAATTATATATTACAAATTATTCAGAATTTGGAATGCATTTTAAGAACACTTTTCCCATCAACTGGTTAAAATGCACAACACCGCTGTACGCTGCTTTAAAGATGTGTGTGCTCTGATGTAAACAAGCACGCATGAGAAGTACATGGGGGAACACCTGAGAGACACGCTGATGAAAGCACATTCACTCTCTGACAGCAGATGGCGCTAAACTGCAGAAAATGCAGCCCTTACCCTGGAAACCCCGTAAATAAAAGCTGCTACTTTCTAAACATTTAAATAATATAAAATAATATTTGTATATTTCCATAAATTTTTTTCATTTTAATCTGGACTACAACATGCCCTAGATATTGTTTGAAAGTGTTTTGATTCTTTATTGTTCATTAACACTTTACATTAGGGCTTCATTAGTTAACAAACTGCCAATGAAAAAATCTTCTGAACATTCATTAATCTTAGGTATTCCAATATTTAATAACACATTGTTAAAATTGAAAGTTGCAACTGTGCTATTTAATGAGCTAACATGAGCTAAGACTTGAATTTTTTAACAAAGATTAGTAACTTCTGTAGTAAATGTAGCTACTGCTCATTGTGAATGTTAATGCATTAACTAAGGTTAACTAATGAGGTCTTATTGTAAAGTGATACCTATGGGTCTTTATAGTTCTTTTGCGCTTTAATCTGTGTAAAACTTTTAACTTTAAATATATTTTTTGTATTGCTCTATTGTATTTAAATGTTCAGTTATTTTTGTCAGTAATTTTTGTTATAAGAAAAAAGTTATTTAACCTGTTTTACTGTATTATGACCACTTTTTTTAAACTTAATTTCAATACCGTGATAATACCGTATACCGTGACAAAACATTATCAATTAATCGCAACAGGAAAATTGATACCGGCATATCCCTAACTGAGAACCATGCCTTTTTTGCTGTCAACTAAAAAAAATTGTGTTCTTTTATGCACAAGCAACTTCATGATCCTGTGTTTTCAATGTCTCAGAGCTGCTCTGTTTGCAATTAATGCTGCTCCACACAAACTCCATTTCTACAACACTGTGACTTTGGGTCACTTGGGTTAAACGTATGGTACTCCAACCATCTTACCAAATTTGTAATGAGAATCATTTATAAATCATTTCTAAGCTATAGAGATGGTCTACCTGTACTTTTCTGCAAAATTAAAGCTTTATTGTGTGAGTGCTATTAAAGCCCTGTCTCAAGTTACTAGACTCCATAAGAATAATATTGGGCACAACTGACCTTGAATTCTCTTTTTGCTGAGATTATAAATAGAGTTCCCTTGGTGATGGATATCTTTAGAAACATAAAGTGGGTTTGATAGTGCCACTCCTGCCTGGTCAGGGCTGTAGAGAGCCGTACAATGGAGCATGACCCATTTCCACATCTCAAGGTTGGG
This sequence comes from Cyprinus carpio, assembly GCF_018340385.1. Classification (NCBI taxonomy): domain Eukaryota; kingdom Metazoa; phylum Chordata; class Actinopteri; order Cypriniformes; family Cyprinidae; genus Cyprinus; species Cyprinus carpio. Next base: position 29,013,077 of record NC_056578.1, on the reverse strand, counting down.
ATGTTTTTGGTTTTGGTCCTTGTCTTTGGTCTGGGTTCCTTAAGGTGTTCTCCTGGTGATCTTAGGGTGCTTTCACACTAGCACTTTTGGTGCACACTCGGGTTCGAATGACGTCAGAGTTTGGTATGTTTGGATGATGTGAATGCTATCTTTCGAACTCTGGTGCGCACCCACAAACTGTACCTGAGTGAGTCCGCTTAAAAGGGGTGGTCTGGGGTATGGTTCAAGTGAACTCTGGTACAGTTTGCTGCTGATATGAACACAATCGTACCAAATTGCAGAAGTGAACCACTTTTTAGAGCTTTAACTAATGATTATTTTTATAATCGATTAGTTGGCTGATTTTTTTTCTTTTTTTGTTTGATTAATCTGTTAAAAAGCCTCTTTTTTTTTTTTTTAATTGACAAATCTCACTTCCTGCACAATGCTGTTCTTCAAACAAATGTGGCAACTGAATGTTATGAAAACATACTGTATGGTGAATATAGCTCTATGCTATACATTATGTAAAGGAGTTATAAAGCTCAAAGTTGGCGGAGGCGGCCGTTGCCATCTTGGCAGCGCGTCACTCCAGGATAATCGAAAATGTTTCATTTCATTTCATTTTTATTTGTTTCATTTTTATTTAGTAACAATAATGACTAACAACAACAAACAACATTATTATTATTACTATTTAATCTCAAACATGTTGGCCAAATTGTGCAACCCCTGCAAACAGCCATAGCAAACGCCATTACATTTTTGTCTTGACAAGTAGCTTCACATGTAAATATATTGTTTTTGTTCATCACTAATGAAACATTAAAGTTATTTAGCAAGGTCATGTGCACTAGACTAAACAAATGTTCTTATGCCTCTGTGATTGTCTCTCCACTTCTCCAACAGGCAAGCAAGCCAGCTATTCATTCCCCCCAAAACTAATGACTCAGGACTGTCTCCCAACTGCCCAAAAGAGACAGCGGCCAGCAGAGCCTCAGGCCGAGTCACTGAAGCTGTACCTCTGCATCCTGCTGGTATGGAAGCAAGCTCTGAACCTCTGGTCAGTGGTCTGTCCACCCCTGCCAGAGAACAAGAGGTTCTCAGCACTTCTGACAAACCTCGAACAGCTGTCCGACAGAAAGCTGTGTCGCAGCAAACAAGTGTGGATATCAGCTCGACCACCAGCCCGCCCAGCAAAGTAAGAACATTTAATGATAAAAGAGTGCTTTACAGGGATAGTTCACCCAAAAATGAACATTTGCTGTTATTTTACTCACCCTCAGGCCATCTGAGATGTGGGTGACTTTTTTTCTTCAGTGGAACAGTAAAGAAGATTTTTAGGTGAAACCATTATTACAAGTCAGCATATGGCAGTTTTTGAGATAAAAAAAAAAGACCAAATCAGTACCTGTGGCTAATGACGATACATTGAGGTCTAATGAAGTGTTCATGACTGTCTAGAGTGTGACCTTTCTGACGGATGCACGGGATCATACTCTTACTCTTAAGTTAATTTACGAGAGATAGAGAGAATTCTTGTGTTTTATTATTAATTAAAATGGTACTTACCTGTGCTTATCCTGGATGCTGGATAAGTGACGTCCGCATCATCAGCTCATGTGTGAGAATCATAGACTGTATAAAAACATGGACGTAGTGTCCGTGACGTCACCCGTAGTTTTCTGAAGAGTGTTTTTGAAGCTCAAAGTAGGCGGAGATGGTCGTCGCCATCTTGGCAGATGTGGCGGGAGGTTGCCGCTTGGTAAGAATGCATTTAGCGTCATTAGACCTCAGTGTATTTTCAGGAGCCACAGGTATTGATTTGGTCTTGTTTTTATGTTATTTGTTTCTTTTTTTTATCTCAAAAACTAGCAGCCGCTGACTTGCATTTTATGAATCATCAAGGACAACGGTTTTTCTTCTACTGAAGAAAAAAAGTCACCCATATCTTGGGTGGCCTGAGGGTCAGTAAATTAACAGCAAAAGTTTTATTTTTGGGTGACCTGTCCCTTTAACCCACTATATGTTATATTTTTTTCACTTTATCTCTTTTGGTTTGACAGAGAGCTGTATCTCAGCAGACAAGTTTTGACCAGTCCGGACCGTACAACCTGTCTGGAAGGGTAAAAGATCTCAATAAATGTTTATAATGACTTATTACTTTTGGTGAATATAAACAGTCCTGCATAATGTCATAGATTGCAAGGAATCCACTATTTTTCAGTATTATTATATGTAAAAGGGCTGTAACTTTTTAGGGAGAACCAAGCACACCAACCAGAACCCATCCAGGCCCATCTTTGCGCAGACATGTTCGGACCATCCAGGAAGTCCGAACAACGGTCACTCGAATCATTACAGATGTATACTATGAAGATGGCAGAGAGGTTGACCGCAAAGTTACCCATGTAAGAAGCGTTGCCTTGGCAACACCGTCATTTTTGTTCATGTTGCTCTAGTTATAATGACATCTTGTGACAATGGTTTTGATTCAGCCATGAATAATTAAATCCAGTGACCAAGAGTGTCTAATAATTGGGACATTAGGTAGTATTTGGCTGGTCATGTCATCTCAACATGGTTCACATAACTCGACCAGATTCAAGAAAATTTATAAGATAAATTGTAGGAATGTTCCTGAGTGCAATTCATGAAAAATAAGACATTCTTAAGACATTCTCAAATAATTTCTAGAATTTCTATTTTTTTTTCCCCTCATAAAGAAAATGACGGCCTTTGATTATTCTTATGAAACATTGACAAAGGTCTTAAGGATGGATTAAGCAGATAAACAAACCTCTGCTGTATCTTTTCTCCAAGAGTCAGAGGAACCCGTGTTGGATCGCTGCGTCGTAGACAATGACATCTCTCCATCCCGCACAGGAAGCTCTATGACATCAGGAGACCTGGCTGACGTCAGTTCACTCTCCTCAAAGGCCCCATCACACCACAGCTCCAGTGGGACAAGCAGTGGGGGCCTGGGCCCTATCAGAATGCCTGATTTTCTAATGCCCCCCAGCCGAGGGGCCAAGTTTGGCCGGTGAGAAGTCATCTTGTCTCTGTTTCCATTACTAACACTCTGCAGTTGACACACGAGTCTCGGATTTGGTCACGCTTGTAGGGAAGTAGGCCCTGTTGCGTAGTATGTCTTGTTTGCATGTACGTTTCCTTCAAGCATGTTCTCACCTTCTCGTTATTAGACACAAGGTTATGATTTTAGTATCTTCTCATGGCTGCTGCTCCCATACACATTTGGTCGAGGGCGTTTCAGCTGAGCGCATCCTCTCCTTGTGTGTGTTTGAACCCCAGGTGGGGGGGACGGCAGCAGCCGAGGACTCACACTGTGGTGGTGGGGTCAGAGGTGACGGATGCATGGGGGCCTCAGGTCACCACACAACTGAGCCCCCGTGGCCGTGCCCGGCGAGGAAGGCCTCCTTCCCGCGGCCCGCTGTCCAGGTGAGGTGCTCCTGGATAGGCTGGCAGGGTCCAAGACTAATTTATAGCCACTTCATGAAGCCACTGTGTTTAATCATCTTGCATGACTCTTGTTCCTTTTTTCCCCAAAAATGTCTGAGACATTAGTGTTAACGCAGCTTTCCTTTGTGGATCATGGATAAGCTCTCTGTTTGCATGATTAATGGGTGTTGTGATGCTCATTGTGTTGTTTTTTCTCTCTCTCAATCACCTGCTAATACTGACTCTCAGAGGTGGCAGGACAGGACAGAGAGGTGGGGCCCATGGCCAGGGTGCATCATCCTCAGAAGAGGAGCATTTTGCCCAAAGGCATGTCCAAGCTCCGGGCAGCCCAGTAGAGGTCAGTGCTACAGGCCACTCTGACTCTCTCAACACCACCTCCCCAAATAACAGCGCTGGGTCCAGCAGTTTTGTTGGGTTGCGTGTGCTGGCCAAGTGGTCATCCAACTCATATTTCTATTCTGGGAGTATCACTCGAGACCTGGGAGAGAACCGTTTCCGCCTTCGATTCGATGACAACCAGGAGTGTGAAGTACAAGGAAAAGACATCTTGCTCTGTGACCCCATCCCTCTAGAGACGGAAGTCACTGCCTTGACCGAGGAGGAGTACTTTTATATAGGTGAGCAGGAACAAACGAAACAAACAGTACAGAACCATTACCTGTCTGAAACCATCTTGATTCTGTCTCTGCTGTTCAGGTGTGGTGAAGGGTCATAAGACTCAAGGCTCTGAGTTCCTTTACTGTGTGGAGAAAGCTGGTCAGAGTAATTGGTACAGCAGAACGTCTGTGATTCTCAGCATGGAGCAAGGCAGCCGCTTGAGGGAGCAGTATGGACTGGGACCCTATGAACCATCTACACCCCAAACCATGGCCTCTGATATCAGCCTTGGTGAGTCTTCAACTGGCCTGTTCAAACCTGTGAAAGTAGAAACAAGTTCTGGTTTCAGGCTAATTATGGAAAACGAACATCTACTGTAATTCTTTAGAATATGTGAAATATACCTTTTGAATGGCCTGTGCTTTTTGACTAAATGGTGTAAAGTATCTACCAGCAGGCGTTAACTCATCCATGCTTACTAGCTAGACTTTGACCTCTTGGTATGCCTACTACTAAATGTCTTGAAACTGCACTACTTTTTTGTCACAGTGTTATTTTGTCCTCAGATAACTTGGTAGAAGGAAAGCGGAGACGCAGAGGCAACTCCAGTGGAGCAGGGACCCCTACCCGCAGCTCCAGCAACAGCCCGAGAAACCCTGGGCCTTCTGGGAAACGCAAGCTCATCAGCGGCACAGAGGATGAAAGGACTCCTGCAAAGAGAGGACGCAGGGGGGGAGGGGCCAGAGTGGGTACGGTGCCCCTTGCAGACAGACTTTATTAATTCAGCAATATGGACCAAAGCTTTTGCTCAATTTTAGAAGAATGTTTTATTGTATGGCTGATTTTATTGACTAATTTGGTCTTTTATTGTTCTGGGTTTTTTACATTTTATTCATTTTAGTGGTTATGAAATTGTTTTATATTTATCTGTAAATGTATTTTAAAATGAACTCAGACGTATGAATGACAAACCGTAGTGCTTTTCTCCCCCGTGTTTCCAGTGTTGTATGTAACTGTCAGATTTTACAATATAAAAACATCTGATAAACCACCTGAAGGTGTGAATAAATACTGCTTTTGATACAACTAAATGGAGTGCAGATCTCCAGCTCTAAACCGCAACTGGTATGTGACATAACATGCTTTTCCTTTTGTGTGGGTGAGCACTCAACGGGGTTTATGGGAGTGGTGCCTGTGTTTAATTCCTCACAGTTCATTTTACTTCATGGCCTCTTTTTTGTAATCCAACCATGCCATACTTATCCTTTTGTTTCATTTGAACAGGACAGCGTATAGCTGCTTGTAACACATCTGGGAGCGGAGCAGACCTGCCCCCTGACCCTAATGACCTGGTGGCAACACATGGACCTCTGCCTGAAAACTCTTCTCTCTTTATGGGGTTTGTCTTCATGCTGACGGCGTCCTCTGAAAACGACAGAGACTCCAACCACCAGCCAAGCGATGAGGATGAAGGTGAGGGTTAGAACAAATGAAGACTGCATGTGTGATTGCTGTTGAGTGTGCTTTGTTCTTAAGGCTCTGTGCTTTGCTTTGTGATGATAAAGCATCATACAACATATGGGGCAATGATGTCAAGGCAGCAAATTTGCCGTTTAGTATGGTTTGTGGAATGTTGTCTTGATTTCTGACTAGATTTGTACTACATTTTTAAATTAACTTTCGAAAGAAATTAATACTTGTATCCTGGCAGAATTGAATTGATCAAAAGTGACAGTAAAGACATTTATAATGTTGCAAATGATAATGATGCTGAAAAATCAGCTTTGCATCACAGGAATAAATTATATTTTAAAAATGTATTAAAATACAGGACAGTTATTTCAAATTGTATATTTTCCCTTTTTTTAATAAAAAGAATAAATAATTGCAGCATTGGAGAGCATAAGACTTGGATGTGTGTTTGTACGTAACGTGATTTCTAAAACACTTTTTCTCTCTTGTTAGAGTATGTTCAGAGAGCGCCGTACAACAAACACTATACAGTGAGACAGCTGGAGGCGGGAGGAGGAATGATCCTGCTTGACTTCAATGAAGAACAGGTGAGCTCATATTCAGCACCACTCCTCTCTGTCCTGCAAGAACTGCACAGCATCCTTTTTTTTTTTTTTTTTTTTGCTGTGTGTTTTCTGCATCGTCAGTGTAAAGCAGCCTATCAGAGCTTGCTGATCGCCGACCAGCACTGTCGGACCAGGAAGTACCTGCTGTGCGTGGCAGGTGGAGTTCCCTGCGTGTCTCAGATATGGGTGAGGGACTGCTGCCAGGAGAAGAAGCTGGTCAACTATAGGAACTACCTACTTCCTGCCGGTCTGGGGCCAGAGGGACGCATTGTGGAGTGGTAAGAGCTTGTCTTGTTTGGATATGACTTATTTTCTCATCTAATATTAAATAAAATGGGTTTTCAAATCCAGCCTTTAGGACGGACTGTCGGCAAACAATCCATTGTTTCATGGTAAACATTGTGTATCTACACAAGAGTTATGATGCCAAGAAGCCTGAAGAAAGTGACTGTGATAGTGGAAAGAGAGTATAAAATAATGGGGAATGAATGTTTAGACCAAAGAGTATTTACAAAAATCAGATTTTAGTTACATTTTAAACCGGCTTCCTGTAGATTTAAAAACTGCCATCAGAAAAGCCCAAACTCTTAGTTGTTTCAAGAAATTGTTAAAAAAAAACATCATACACTTGTATTATTATGAAGTTTACTTATTTTTATATTGTACTGTAGCACTTTGAGTGTGAGATGCTAATTATTATTATTATTCCATATGGAATTGTTTAGACTGCTGTTCTGCAACAGAACAAAGCTGAGTTTAATTCAACAACAACTGGAGTAATGATGGGGGAAGTCTTGGCCTAGTGGTTAGAGAGTTTGACTCTTAACCCTAAGGTTGTGGGTTTGAGTCTCAGGCCAGCAATACCACAACGGAGTTGCCCTTGAGCAAGGCACCGAACCCCCAACTGCTCCCCGGGCGCTGCAGCATAAATGGCTGCCCACTGCTCCGGGACTGTGTTCACGTTGAGTGTGTGTGCACTTTGGATGGGTTAAATGGAGAGCACGAATTCTGAGTATGGGTCACCATACTTGGCTGTATGTCACGTCACTTTCACTTTCAACAGAAAAACATATTTTTGTTGCCGTTCTGAACAAAACCTAAAAAAAAGCCTGAATTGTCTTTTTGTGAATACATTTTTCTTGCTCTATCCTCAGGCATCCTCGCTGTAACCCTTTTAAAGCTCTAAAGGTGGTGCTCATATCAGAAGATCGTGTGGATTTGTGGACTTCTTTGCTTTCCATGGGTGGTGCAGCAAAAGTTCATCACCATAAAGAAAATGAAGACCTTTCTGGTGGGTAATAGTACACTTAGTTCAATGGAAAAATGTATAGAGCTTTAAAGATGCATAAATAACTGGTGACAAAGGGACAAGAAAACCATATTAAAAAGTGTGATTTCAATTTTCGACAGACATTCCAAACATGAAGTTTGACCTGGCAGTGACATCATCTGCATGTCCATCTGAGGACCTGAAACGTGTGGCCCAGGACATGCCTGTTGTCTCTCTGGAGTGGCTGATTCAGAGCTTGATCTGTGGAAAGTGCCTCAGCTATGACAAAAACTCAGAATTCTGTCACAACCCGTCTACATAAACCGTCCTCTGGTGTCTTCTCACATGTATTTTAAACATTCTCTGTGTTTTAGTGCATGCATTTTACTGTACATAGTTTTTATGAAATAAAATCATTATTGTTTCACTTGTCTGTTTTATTTCACAACCAAGATTACAAAGCATATGGTATTTACAAATTTAAAAGTGTTCATGTTCATGGAATAGTTTTACGTCTCTAAAATGGCATAAGATAGTTGAAAGTGCAGAAAAAGCATATTGTCACATATTGTCAATAATTTAAATATACAAATCAACACACTTATTGTATTAGGCATGTTTTAATAAGCTGAGATGCAGCATTGTATGAATTTTGCCTTGAATCTTCAGGTGCCGCTTTATAGCCCAAAACTGTAGGACAAAAAATAACACGAGTTACATTTTAACATGTATCAGCTCACTAAAGCACTGTAGCAGTCATGCCTACCTTCCCAGCGTGCCTCCTGCCTGTGTGTAGTATTTGTTGTAATCTAGTCTTAACAGCAGTTGTGCCAAATCAGAGTTTATCTGGTGGTTACGCACACTGGAAAGAATCTTGAAGAGCAGGAACGACTGACGACTAAAACCCTGAGAAGTAAAAGTACAGCAATCTTACACAGTTGATATCTATCAAAACCCATAGAAAAATTAAAAAAATCACACTAGGGTAAATCATAATTATGAAATAAAACATTGAAATTGTGGAGTAAAATGTTTACCTTTTTATTTTGACAATTATGCATAACATAAAAAGTCCTGATTTTGAAATGATTCCAAATCCAAGATTGTATTTATGGGAGCCCATTTCTTATCAAAATATTTGGTAAATCATAATTATGACATAAAAACTACATTATGCCAAAGTATCTCACTTTTACCTGCCATGATTGACTTTATCCCAATTTCAACTCGTCATAACTATAATAATGTTTCGTTTCACTTAGCATCTCCTAATTTTAAGTCTTAACTGACTCATAAGTTTGACTTTTTATATCATAATTATGACTATCATAATCGACTTTTCACTTAGTAGCTCAGTTTTGACTTTCATAATTAGCTCATTAATTTCATTATTATGACTTTCTTCAGTTTCGATTGTCAAAATCATGACCAAAGCATGCTTTTTTTCCCCCCTCATGAGGCAGAAATGGGCTTCCATAAATAGTCTTGCATTTGGAATAATTCCGAAAACGATTCACACAAGCAAAGCTACCTTCACAAGAATATCCAGCTGTGCTGCTCCTCTTTCATCCAGAGGCCCGAGGTTCTGACTGACCAGGGAACAGAAGCTGTGACAGAGCTCCAGAATCTCATTCAAGCAGTGAAACACCTGGGAGAGAAATAGGATTGGATCAATAGCAGAACACGGCCTAGATTATTTACATAAAGGGAGGTTTGTGACGGACACTCACAGGCTTGAGCAGAATGAAAGACTGTGCAAGGAGATTGCTGAGGAAATGGTCATGGGCCAATCGAATGCTCTCAAAGTCTCGTGTGGCGTTGATCTGTTGTAAGAGCTGTGAAAACTGGGACTCCAGAACATCCACCTGAACAGCAATGGAGGAAACACCACAATAATTATATTATGCATTATTTACTAAAATATCTTTAGTGTGTGTTGTCAAGTAGTAACCTGAAGGTAATACTGAAGGTTGTCCACTAGAAAGGCCATGTGGTTGCGGAGTCTCCATTTAACAGCGTCCGTCTGGTTTGATTTGAGATGTTTGCGCTGCATCTGCAAGGCCCAGCAGTGCTGCAGCTCAGACTGGACTCGACGCACACTCAGCAGGTAACGGAACACGACGTTATACCTGAAATCCAACAAGGGTTAACTAACTTCTGTGGTGTTCATAATGTTTATTTAAATGCTAACATAAAACAATGACCTACTTCTCCAACACAGCTGGAGTGAAGAGAATATGTAGGGGCCACTGAACCTTGTAAGCCAATCCCAGCGCTGCCCAGCCAGTAGGCGGAGCCTCACGAGGAGAAGTCTCCTGTGGAGGAGTGGTGCCCTCTCGATTCCCAGAAGCCTCTGCAAGCATAATTATCCGATCCTGAGAAGTAGTTCACATGTGGAAAGAGGTGGTGAAGGATAAACTAGCTAGTCAGGAGGTAATACCTTTGCTTTCTTTCCCTTGATAGTCTACGGTGAGATGCAGGAGTGGCAAAAGATTGTCATCGTCTAGCAGCACTTTATGAGCTGCTTGCTGAAATGCCACATTGACATCTGAAACAAATGTAGCAAATTCAGAGAAATGATGAAGATGAAAGAAGAATTTGAGGAAGCTGACCTCATTGTTTAGAAGAAAAGTGTCTTAATACCATGTTCAGTAACGGCAGATGGTGGGGTTTTCAGCATATGTTGAGCAAGGTCAATGAAGACCTGGTACAGTTCACCTCGCCCCAACAAGTAGAAGTCCTTTATGATCTGAAACAACAACAAAACATTCATTGTGAATGCAAAAGTGCACCTGCAAAAAAATATCATCAAGAAACAGCTCTTTATTTACCTTCAGCTGCCCCAAAAGATCTGATTCTTCAACCATCAAAGTCCATAAGTGCTGCAGGAAAAAGACAAACACAGCTGCATCTAGACACCTGCTAGTGCTGTTAGCTTGGGTGAATCTCATGAAAACATGCTCATATTTTAGCTTGAAAAAACTTAAAGGTGCTGTATGTAAGATTTTGACTCATAAAAATACCATAATATGTTTGCAGATATTTTCCCGGGTTGCCAGTTGGCAGAAAACACAGTGTATTTTATTTCATTCATTGTCAAGTGCGCTCGTTCCTGTTGGTGTCATCAATCTGGCAACCTGTGGGTCAAGTGTGAGGAGGAGGGGCCGGGTGAAAAAACCCTCTCCAATATTTTGAATTTGGAATGCAATACCTAGTTCAACCACTCTGTGTCAATTCTACATACAGCACCTTTAACATTCCTTTACATCTTTTTTTGAGACTTCATTCATTTCCATGGCTTTTCCAGTTCTGAAATCTGAATCTAATATGTCCACATTTTCCATGACTGTGGAAGCCCTGCCACTGATCTTATAATCTTTTATTTTCTCATTATCAATATAATACAACACAACGTGTCAAAACAATGTAAATTTTAAACCATTTTTGGTAACACTTTTCAATAAGGTTCCATGTGTTTACATTAGTTAACAATAAAATTTCAACAATTATTATGTATGGAAAAAATACTATGGAAGTCAATGGCTACCATCAACTGTTTGGTTACCAACATGCCTCAAAATATCTACACGTTTGTGTTCAACAGAAGAAAGAAGCTCACTCAGGTTTTGAACAAGTGGAGGGTTAGGGTTAGGTTTTTGGGTGAACTTTCCCTTTAATATATGATTAAAATCAAAACATGAATCTGTGCTAACTTGACCTAACAGTGAACAGTTGTATTTTTTACAAACTTAACTTTAAAGATCAATAAATACTGTAACAAATGTATTGCTCATAGTAAGGTAATGCTATCTAATAGGACCTTATTGTAAAGAATGGATGACAGGTTCATATTCATCTCACGATGTCTAAGCTTCATTTAACTTTTGATTACGAGTTCAAATATGACCCAGAGAAGGTTTTAGACATGTTTCATGGGATTCACCTTCGTATACCAATTTAGTTACAGGACAAACCTCAGCGACTGTGCTCCGAATGCCATCCACAAGATTCTCAAAGTCCACCAGACTAAAGAGAGGCTGCTGTTTGAGTCTGTGGAGCTCCGCTGCAAACATGTCCTCCTGGTGCTTCAGTATAGACCCTGGCCAACCACACGAGGGCAGCGTTACGAAACTAAACCATCACAAACACACCTGAACAACAGCAGCAAAATGCTCTTCTGCTCACCAGCTCGGGATGGGCTCTGGTTGTGGTTTTCAAACATTTGCACCGACTCCCCAACAAATAAGATTTTTTCGGCTACTCGAACAGGGATGTATGAGGGAAGCATCTCCACACGCAAGGAGAACTGCTGCAGGGATGGTGCGAGCATGTTCTCTTCCTCAATCAGTCTCTATAGAGGGACAGTAATGAACAGAAGACAGTTTAATCCTAGAACATGTATAAACTGTGATCAATCACAGCCAGTAACTGCTGTAACATGCCAAATTTCTTTTAACGTTCAAGCAGAGTTTGGCTGATTATCATAGTCTAATCACAGTATATCATATTCTTATGCTTTACAAACTTCATAAAAGTGTAAAGTGAATAAGACGACTGAGAGCAAGTTAATGTGTCTCAACTTGACCATTTGAGTGCATTTTTATAGGACTCAGATGGGTATGTTCTATGCGATTTTTTTGATAGAGGCAAACAAGCTACAATTCTAGTTTGAACATTATTTATTCTTTAGACATTGTTCTTTAAATAAACTAAGTATCAGCTGTATACAAAGTGACCAACTTTTGGTTTTCGACCACTGAAAACATGCGTTATACAACAATCTGAATGTGGAGCCGCATTGGGCTCCCCATATCTCTGGAACTGAACGATGTAGGGCCTTGAAAATGAAGATTCCAAAAGAAACGTTTATTAAGAACTAGAATCTAAAATCATATTGCAATATCTTTTATAGTTCTTAAGTTCCAAATTTTGGAAAAAGAAACTTTATGGCACTCAGATAGGTGTGTTCAATACAGTAGTTATGACAGAAGGAAACAAGATTCATTTCTAGTTTCTATTTGTTCTTCAGACATTCCTCTTTAAAAGTAAAGAAAAATCATCTGTATGCAAAGTGACTCACATTTAGTTTTTGACCACTGACAATTAAGCAATATGCTTCTGGAGCCATAATGAAATTCCAGTATTTTTGGAACTGAACCATATAGGACCTTAAAAATGATGTTAAAAGGAAAATTTGTTAAGACCCAAAATCTAAAAGGGCATTAAGATGACTTTAATACTTACAGCCATTTAAACTGGAGAAAAAAAAAACTGAAAAGTGCTTTTTCCCCATTTTTGAATGGTCACCGTTGGCACAAAATGCAACAAAGACTGCTAAAGTCAACAGATTTTACTAAGAGACCTACCGTTCTCTGTGTAAAAATAACATCATGATGTTGCCAGCTTTCTGAAGTCATGTTCACCCCCCTGAAATTTGGCTCTGAATTTCAAAGGGAAAATGTCATTTTGACCCTCCTCTACAAACAGGGTTATCTGCAGGATTTTTAAGCTCAAATTTAAGACTTTTTAAGACCTGCACAAATAAAATTAATACCGTATGAGCGGGGTAGAGCTATGTCTGTTTTAACATATGACTGTAAAAAGCATGATTTACAGATCAGATTTTTACAAAACTAAAAGTTTCATTATATGATAAACTTCACATTTCAGTCATATAACCATTTAAAAAAAAAAATGAAGGAGTCAAAAGTATCAATTATATTAATTTAAACTATTATTATCATCAATCGATTATTATATGAAATAAATATATTTTACTGTCTTAACTGTTCACATTTACAACTCTGTGTGTCTTAATTGTTTAGATTTTTATAATGCATTATCTTCTTATCAATCCACCAGTTCACATTTACAGCTCTGCGTGTTTACAGCGTAAAAACATGGGTTGATTTTCACATTGGTCTAAATCAGGGGTGTCAAACTCAGTTCCTGAAGGGCCGGAGCCCTGCTGAGTTTAGATTCAACCCTAATTAAATGCACCTGATACAGCTAATCGAGTCCTTCAGGCTTATTTGGAAACTACATGTTATGTGTGTTTGAGCAGTATTAGAAGCAAACTCTGCAGGGCTCCGGTCCTTCAGAAACTGAGTTTGACACCCCCGATCTAAATAAAAACAGCAAATTCAAATTCACTTTCTGCCAGCAGGTGGCGCTTTTGCAATGGCAGAAACAGAGCTTCATAAATTCATCAACACACTTTTTCTGGCTGCAAAATATTTCTGTTTTTCTCTTTTTTAGTTTTCAAGGCCTAAAAATATATGAAACAAATCCACTTTAAACTTTTATAAGGCCTCCAAAAATAACTGGCAAAACTTCTATTATAATGATTTTATCTTGGCAATGTAATTTGATAATTTTCTAAAAATAAATTTTTTTAATGAGTAATATTTTATATTTTCTTCAAAAAGTTTTAAGTTTTCTTTAAAAATATTTTTTCTTTACAAAAATTTTTTTTAATTGGTCCCTGGCAAAACATCTATTTATATATACATCTATATATATATACACAGCAGATGTTTTGCCAGGGAGCAAATTTTTTTTTTTGTAAACTTGATAAAAGTGTATTTTATATATAGGGAGAGTTATGTGAGTTGAGGCTGTGTTTAAAGCGAGCACATGACAGTAATGGGGTCCAACTTAAATATGTACATACATTTCAGGATGTGGTGCATCCTTAGGAATACTCACTTTGGATCTAAAATAAACTGCTTTCAAAAAAAAAAAAAAAAAAAAGTGGTCTCTTGGCTCACCTTTTCCCCAGTGAGGGGTAAATTGAGCCTTGGGAGAGGGTAAGTTGAGCCACATGGAATTAAAATTTACCACTGATTATCAAAGCAAGGGAATTTCAATAAAAATGACTTCCTAAAATCTCTGTGTGAGCCTTGTGATGGACTGGCCGTTCATGCAGTGAGTTTCCCCACCTGTTGCTCAAGACGCTGGGTTAGGCTCCAGGTGAATAAAATGGATAACCCAATTTTGTTTAATGTTGCCTACAAACAAGGGGTGGCTTAACTTCCCCACAGGCTCAAATCACCCCGCTCTAACTTATTTAGTTGCTCACCAAATCCTGCAGCTCACGGAGCTGTTTTCCACTCAGTCCTCCGATACCCAGGTCCTCCTCCTCTTCCTCCTGTGCAGCTGTGGCTCCGCCTGCGCTGGGGCCCTGCTTGACAAAGAACTCCTCGCTCTGATCCAGCAGCAACCCGTGCAGCATCCACGCAGCCAGCTGCTTATACATCACGCCATGGCACACTGCAAGAATCCTGCAAAACAGACACTACCATTAGAGCAGTAAAAATAGAATTCTGTGTCTTACATTCCACCGCCACGTGCATTAGGGGTTTTTATTTGGGTTTTTGTGAGCTCACTTCTCTAAGGCCATCCTGACAGGAGGCAGTCCTCCACAGCTGTGCTTGTACACAGTCTCTAGGATCTGGCAGCCATGAATCTGTTGAAACAAGAAAGTTTCAGAAAGGTTATTATTTTCAACCATGCACTCTTCTAATCATTTACTGCAATCCGGTGGCTCCCGTCAAGCTACCAACCTTCTGAGACTTGATAGTCTCCACAACAACCATCACAGAGGGGAAGAGAAGCTGAAACTAAACAACAGAATAAACTGCAAGTCAGATACAGTGGGGTTGAAAACTTGTTTTCATATTAAAAATCTACGACTTCGTTTGATTTCATTTAAACTAATATTTAGAAAATAATTGAAACAACTATATACACACTACTGTTCAAAAGAGTTGGTTTTGATTCTTTTAAAAGAATCTTTTATGCTCAACAAGGTTGCACATATTTGATATACTATACAGTAAAAACATAATATTGTGAAATATTATTACAATTTAAAATTTTCTATTTTTAATATTTTAAAAAATTAAAAAAGCAGTCATCACTCCAGTCTTCAGTGAAGTCATTAGAAAATCATTCTAATTTGCTGAATTGGCACTTATTATTATCAATGATGAAAACAATTGTTCTGCTGTATAGTATTTTGGAAACCATATATTTTTTAAAGAAATCTTATGTAACATTACAAATGTCTTTTCTGTCACTTTAAATCGATTTAATTGATTCTTGCTGAATAAAAGTGTTAATTTCTTTCCAAAAATAATAAATATTTCTGATCCCAAACTTTTGAACCATAGTGTAAATAGATCAATTATGTAATTCAGCTGATTTCAGTGGACTGGATGTATAGGTAAAAGATCTGGAAAGTTTGATTTACCTGTTCCAGCATGTAGTTTACGTGAGAAATGGAGAGGTGTGGATCACCTAAAAACTGTAGGGAAAATGTAAATAGTATTAATAAGGTTTCATTTTTAATATTATCTGCAAATACAGCCATAAAAGGACTTCAAATGTAAACTCCAAGCACCTCTTTTTCAAGGTCCAGTAAAGCCTGCCGATAGGGCTGCAGCATGGAGTTGAGCCCGGTACAGAAGGCCCGCAGGTAGATGCCATGAAGCCCAGTCTGGCTCGGCTGGCTGGAGTAATGCTCCTGCGAGACATGTCGACGAAATCAGACTTCAGCCTTGATCTGATCAGCTCCTTCACACACAGTGCATGCAGAACACAGTCAGATTACCTGCTGGTGGACATGACCCGTGTGCTGCTCGATGAACTCTGTGAAGCGCACATAGTCAGTGCCCATTTTACAGAGCCGGTTGAGGACACTGGTTTCACTGGGGTGGAGGAACGGAAGGTCCTGGGACACCTGTGATCAGCAACACTTAAATCCTCATTTCATACTAGCATACCACTAACATAGGACCACAATACTATTTTCTTGGGCATAGCATTTTTTGAAGTACTACAGAATACTATGGTATTACCATGTTTTTGGCCATGCATCATGATAATACATTTTATGCATTATATCATGGTATTCTCTGGAGTACCACGTAACTATCGCTTGTATACGTTAAGTGTATTAATAAAATAACAATAGTACATGTTAGCTAAACATTATCGCGTTACTTCCGTACCGTACAGCCATCATGCAGTTTATTCAGTATAATACAGGTATACACACAGACATTATTAGATGCATTACTGACAGAGTAACGTTACTGCATTCAATACCTGCAGTCCATTCCGTTTATTCCAGGTGAATATTGTCCCAGGATATCCACTCAGAGCCAGCAGCAGCTCATGGATCATTTTTTCAATGCTGTTAGTTAGATAGCGTATCCAAGTGAAACTCACGATAATAAAAAAACAGTTCGTGAGTTCTCATCATTAATATTTTCGCACCGCCAAATCCCCGGTCGCACGTTGATGACGCAGATCCCGAGCGCGACAGGGGAAGTGCTCAGCCAGCTCCACTGCACTTATATTTAACATAATATTTTTACCACATACAGCTGATGAGGACTCGTCTGCAGAGAATATATTTAGAGGTGAACAGAGCTTGCTTTCTCCTCGCGAACTGCGGTGGAGTTTTTTGCGTGTTTTATATAACATGTGTTGCTTGCACCTATAGCGACTGATTCGACTCACTGAAGTTGAGATTAGAGTCATGTAAGTGCCTGCAGGGTGAGCAAAGTGGTGATTTCAATGCATTACTAAAATGCTTAGGGTAATTATAACGTGATAACTTATAATAATAATCTGGGCGAAGTCGAATGAAAACAAGCCTAAAACTAAAATTAACTCAAGACTGAGAACTCTAATGTGAACTTGTTTATGTGTAAACTGTCCAGTCTGCAGTATTAAATACCTTGCCACCTACAGCTGAACTGTTTGTGTGTCTGTCTCTGGGAAACATGCCTGTAGTTTCAGTCTTCAGGCCATGAACCTGCTGTGTAGGACACCTTCCTTTCTATGAACTTCTCAAACTGACTTCTGATTTCCAGTGATGGCAGAGGAGAGAGGAGGAGATATCGTCTCTGAGTTCCTGAGTCAGAACCCACACCTGGAGAACTGGGTGCAATCTTTAAGAGGACCCTGCGAGACAAATAAACAGTGGCACGCCAGAAGAGAGTTTGTCCTGCGCAATATGGAGGTCTTTCCTTCCATCAAACCTGGGGTCCCAAGTCCTAGTTTAGACAGACTTCTGTCTCTGTCCATGGTTTGGGCCAACCACGTGTTTTTGGGCTGTCGGTAATTGATGTTTTTGGATTTTTCATGAACACAAATTCATTTCTTATCTCAGTTGTTTGTGGGTGAATGTCATGGATCTCACTTTTTGCTGAATCTTTTTATTTTGAACGCTTCAGTTAGAAAGTCTGGGGTCGGTACGCTTTTTTATTTTTTAAGAAATCAATATTTCATTCAGTAAAAACATAAAAAATTAATCAAAAGTGACAAAGACATTTATAATGTTACAAAATATTTCTATTTCATTTAAATTCTTCTTGAATATATTCTTCAAAGAATCAGTTTTCACAAAAAATATTAACCAGCACGACCGTTTTTAACATTGATAGTAAAAATAATCAGCTTTATCGTCACAGGATTAAATTACATTTTCAAATATATTCAAATGCAGATTATTTGAAATTGTAATAATATTTCACAATACTTCTGAAATCAAACAAAGCGTGTAGCCTTGGAGAGAATGAGAGACTTCTGTAAAAAAAAAAAAAGAATAAATATATGACATGACATAAATAAATGACATAAATATAAAATGTAAAGGTCAAAGAGCTGTCCTGATAATAAAGGTTAAAAGGATGAAACAGTTTTATTTGTTGTTAGTATATTAATATTTGAAAAACGCCACACCACACTTCTGGTACATTTTAGACTTGATTGATCGTTAAACAGATATGTTTTACACGTTTTTTCCTTTTTTTCCTGGGAACACTCTTATTTGTGATTGGCCCTACTGCAGATATCCACAGCCTGTGATGGACAAGGTACATGAGATGGCAGAAGGAATCACTGTGATTGAAGCCCCTGTGCGAAAGACTAGAGATGAAATCATGGGGAAAACAAAAAGACCTGCTCTTTCAGGTAAAAGGGCAATCTTTAATGTGTGTCATTGAATTAGTGTACACACCATTCAACGGTTTTCAAGAGAAGTATCTTAATCAAACATACAGTAAATATTGTGAAATATTATGTGATATTTTTTCAGGATTCAAATAGAAAGTTCAAAGGAATAGCATTTATTTATTACTCTCCTCTAACTGTATTTTTGTAGCAGTGGATGCTGATTCCCAGAGTAAGAAGGCTAAACCCACCGATACAGACGTTAAAGCTCATGCGAGGAGTGTTGGGCGTCCAGCTGCCAGTGCTCTCAAATCAGGCCCTCCACCAGGGGCTCCTGCAGAACACCAGCCCTTTTTTAATCGACTCTATAAGGCAGTTGCTTGGAAGCTTGTGTCTGCTGGTGGCTTCGGCCCCAACTTGGAACACTTTGAGATCTTGCGCAGTTGTGTGGAGTCATGTAAGGCCGGTCTTACTTGTGTGTTTGTTCCACTCAAAGACATTCCTGACCTGCCCACGGGATGTACCCAGAAAGAAGGCCAGGTGTGTGAACTGCGCTGCTGCACCGTCTACATGGGTACGGGCTACGGGCGTGATGAGGCTGCCGCCAGGGCTATGGCCTCCAAGGAAGCACTCAAAGTGTTTCAAGGGCAAAAAGTGACAGTGAAAGTTTGCCGCCGCAGGTTCCAAGGACAAGACGTTGACGATTTGGTTCTGCTGGATGAACAGTCCAGGAGCCAAGTTTTGCCTCCGGCTCTCAGCTACCCCTTTCAGGAACACCAGTAGAGCTTCATTCTGTTTCTCAATCAGGTTTAATTTGTTCAGATTTCACTTATTCTCATTCAGAATAGCACTGTGGAGAAGGACTGGTAGGTTTATAGTAGTTTGTTAAAGTGATCCAAAAATGAGTTTTGCGCCTTGTAAAATGCTCCCGCTGTTGCTTTGGAGTCTTGTTCATGGTTTGTGGCTTTGAAGTTTAGATGGTTTAGATCTTCATACTGTGGTTATAGTTCAGTCTGACCTTGAAAAATGTTGGTTGTTTCAAAAGCTGCTATTTTAATTGATAAATGTCAGTTGTCAATAATTTTGGTTTTATTTATTTCTAAAACATTACATTGAGAATATACAGTCTGCATTCGAATCTGTGGTTGGATTTGTCCATGTCCAATATTCAAAAAGATAATATTCACCAAAATAAACCTTGGATTAATAAATGCATGGGTAACAAAATTGTAATGGTTAGACTCAGTTTTGATTGTTAAAAGAAAACATTACAGTAAATAATAATGCAGTAAGAAATAAGATCTCATTGTTAGCTTGATCTAAATTTCATGACACTGTTTTTTATATTTTCCCCTTGCTTCACATGTATTGGACAGTTTTTGTTTATTAATACATGTCATAACCACTTTCTGGGTCGAACACTGTGATGAGGTTTGGTAAGGTGTGTTGCTGTTGTTGTGGACCTTTGGGCAGATTCTTTAAATGTCAAATAAAAACTGCCATCTGTTTCAAACCAGTGTTAAATGTTCAGGCAGAAGTTATCAATGAAGTGTAAGTGTTTGGACAAATGTATCCCAGTCTAATGTTCAGAAAAAGCTTAACTTGGGTTATATTCTGATTTCATAAAAAGATGTGTTGTTCCAACCATACATTGTTGTTTTGTTTGGTAGTGACATTTTAAAAATAAAAAATCGTGAATCTCTAGAAATCTCAAACTTGACGGGATGGTTCCAAATTGGCCACTATATGGCATTATAATAACCACAATTGCTTTTTAGTTTATAGCATAAGTTTAAGTCAGAAGATTCTAGATATACAGTTTACCCCTAGGTGAATTGTTCACCAGTTTAAATTGAAAAACTCTTCCAAGGCTCTTGGTTTGATTCACATGAAACCAAAAAAAAAAAAAAACTCAAGAAATTTCATTTATTAAAATGTTGCGAAGACATAAGCCAGTTAAAACAGTTTGGAATTGCCTATTTTCACAAATTGACCTTATGATAAATACTTACAAATTTTTAGATGCATATGAAAATTTAAATGTTTAACAAGTGTCCACATATATGTTTTAATCAGTTTTTTCTTTTTTTTAATTAACTTCTCTTTCTAACAGTAAGTGCTTTCTTGCAGCTATACTTGAAAATACTTTTTTGTTAAAACACTTCATTTGTTCTTTTGCAGGATGTAATCTGCCTCCGGTTACAACTTTTTTTTTTTTTTTTTGCTTTGTTTGATCATTTCCCATTTATAGGGCATGAAAATATTCACTCGCAAAGTGATATTTTTGTAAACACTAAAGGCATATCATTGTGTATCAATTGTTTATCAATTGTTTCTTATTAAATTTATAAAATTAAATTCACACAAATTCAATTTGGCCAATTGAAACATTTAGATGTGATCAGTAATTCACACAAATTCAGTTAGGCCTGTTGAAAAATTTAGATGTGACCAGTCAATAGAACATTTTGAGTTGGAGAGGTCTGAAATTTTTTTACAGTGTTGGATATATTCACTCTCAATCATAGTCATTTGAGTAGAAAAGTGTTTACATAACCTGTCAGTGGTCATTTTTAAATCTCTTGCAAAAGAGCTTTTCTAATTAATACTCAAAGCAAATGAAAGTTTTATTACAAATCGCATACTGCTTTGCTCATATTTACATGACATGATCGATTTGTTTCCTCTCCAGCAACCTGAATGCAATTTCATGCAATGAAAAATCATTATGATATCTGAATATTAAATGGCTTGAAGGTGCACAATGGTTTGATTGGTGTAATATAAAATTTGATCCATTAACTACTATTTTTTTGCAGAAATTTGTTTGACCTGTTTCTCAGTGCCAGCAAGCAACAGCAGACACGTATTTCCCATCGTTCTCCCCTCCTCTTTTGCTGGCAATCTGAAAAGTTAACAATTGTAAATGAATCTAACAAGGAGTGAAAGCGCCCATTTGAGTGCCGGCTTTGATTGACATTTGAGAGAATCTGGGTGTGTTTTTCTGCTTGGCTGCAAGCTGGACTCATCCTCTCAGGCAGAGCTAATCATGGGACAGCCTGTACTAACTGCACTTTTCCTCATCCTCTCCTATGAGTCAGAGGCCCTTTGTAATACAGGAATGTCACATATTTTGAACCCTTGTTACATCTAAGCTGCTGACATCATGCATGCGGATGAAAATGAGATGTGTGAGACAAACTGAAGAGAATTACATTTTTATAAAACACATTCCCTGAAGCTCCTTCGTTATATTGATATAATGATGGAGTTTCAGGGAATGTTTTATTAAACACATCATCACCTTGATTTTCTGTTTCTTTGAATTCTATTAAATTTGTCTCATATCTCGTTCCATTTACTACATTAAAAAGAAGACTTGGAATGCTAAAGGAATTTCAGAAAGAATAGATTAAATACACAAACTTGACATTGTTTTTTTTTTTCTTGATATCTTGTATTATCTAAGTGAACAGTGTAAACATCTAGTAGGCATATGAAATTATATATTTGTTTTACAACCAGCAATAGCAGTATGTTTGTCATAATTTAACTTGTTTTCATCAATGTTTAAATAATGCATCTATAGGAATCTTTTAACATTTTACAGTATGTTTAGTCATTTCTATTTCATTTTGAATGTTCAGTTACTTGATCTTCAGAGTGGCTGAAAAAAGTGCAATTTTTGTTTTTTGTTTTTACTGCAAGTTGACACTTTGATATTACTTTAAAGCAGCAATTAAATTTAAGCTTTTCTTTATTTTGGTAAGTAGCTTTTTTTTTACAGTGCAGAATATTTTGTTTATATGCTACAGCAAAACATTTATTATACTAATTAGAGGAAATACACAGACTGCCTTAGAAAACAAAAGTCCACACAATTTATTCAAATTTAATTACACATCAAGAGCAGCAAATAATTAAACAATCTTTCAAATTCCTCTGTTCTCCTTATAGCACTTCATAATCATAAAAATAGAAATCACATAATGTATAAATATCTGTAATATCATGTGTATATTTCCAATTCACATCCATTTACAAACATTTCAGCAAAAAGTAATTGCAAAACGCTCCACGTGGACAGTCACACATTTTGCCGATTCTTGATCCTTTCCTGATGGCGCATTGCTCCCCAACGTCGCACTGATGTGAAAGCAAAGTGTCAGTATTAGATAACTCACTGTCAGCGTTTTGTTAATAGTAAATGTGTGATTTTAATCTAGGCATTACAATATTTTACACTATTTTAAATATCAAACAGTAAAACACAATAATCTGTTTTGTGCTACTCACTGTAGGAACGCGCCCAAACTTCTTTTCCCAAAGTGAGATGCGTTTACTCTGCAGTTTCTCCAGAACGTCATGTAAAGCCCCGAGCTGTGAACATGTTCACGTCAATTAATGCAAAAAGTATCACTAAAATCTTTTTAAACAAGGGAACATCATTTGTTTTCTATGCGCAGAGAATTACGCAATACTTACGAGCTGCTTCTCGTTGGTCAGATTCGGGTCTTTTGGGTAAAACTCTCTCAGAGCTCTTGTTTCTAAGTCGGATTCGTTGTCAAAGTCCATTTCGGCACCCTGAATGCAGGACACCAGCAAAGCGCATGCCATCGCTGTGGTCCAGAGTTTGGAGCTCTCCATGGTCACAGCCAAGACTGAACGCGTCCTCTGCATTCAAGTGAACACTCGCTTCCCGCGGTCCAATCACCTTATATCTGCTCCACTGACACACCACTCACTTCGGTCCTCTTTTGCTCCACCTTAAACATCGATTTTTGTCCATGCGTAATAAGGACGCCGACGATGACTCATGGCGAGTTTATGTCCAAAACAAGACAGAAAGACGTCTGAAGGGACGACAACATGTCTTATGCTGGAAATGATTATATATTTCTGCTTTTTGATTGTTTTAGTAGACGTGTTGTAGTCACGTTGGTTACATTTAAAACATTCCAGATTCCACTTTGGACATGGGGAGATGAGGCTAGCTGTAACACTGTTTATATCTGTATATATATATATATATATATATATATATATATATATATATATATATATATATATATATATATATATATATATATATTGGCCTTTTCAACTACATTTAAATGTCAAAATTATGTTGTGGCTGGTTTTCTGGTCTTTGCGGGTTTAAATTTAAACTGGTCTCCCAGCCTGGCCGGCTGAAAAGTACTGGGAGAGAAAGTATATGACTGGATCTGGTTTAAACTAGGTATTTTCACAAAACAGCAAAGTGTGACATTTGAAACATGTGACCATTTGCAATTCATGAAAATACTTTTCTAGAGAACATATTTCACACTTTCGGTTAAAATAATCTAATCTAAATCTATGCTAATGTGATTTTACTGTGTTCGATTGTTACCCAACAGCTTTAGTAAAGTATAATGGGAATAATTTCAATTAATATATTAAATTATCAGAATCCAACATAAAAAAGCACTGTGTCATATAATTCCCCATTGTGACAACTTGCCCTGCTTTGACATGAATGTAGCCATTTTAAATATATTTTAAAAAGAATTCCTAATGATAAATTATTTATATTCATATAACAGAAACGGTGGACTGAGGGCATATAAGTTTAGCACGAGCACAATGCTTATTTTCTGTAATGGAAGATTGTACACAGTTACTTCCCAAAAAGAAAACCTGCAAAAGACCAGGAAAAAAAAGAAGCTATTTTTCTTAAATACAATGTCCTATGCACAAGAATGGAGCTAGTTAATTCATTTTCATTTTAATTTAGATGGCTGCTGTAGAAGATGCTTGTCCATTTTTGTTGATTAATCCAATTTTAGGCACAGAATGTGTTATTTTGTTGTTTCCTGCTGATTAATGCAAAGCCAAGCCTCACTTTGATCCGGTCTTAGTTGCTTCGTGAAGATCCTTTGTCGGTTAGAGGCAGGAATCAAACCAGGTCCGTCTGACTTCTCTGTGGGCTGCATGAGTCATATCATTCCAATTACCACTTGTATTATTGCCTGTCAGAAACTTTTCCCTCTGCACGGTTACCTGTTTATTAATACGACTACTGTCAGGGTAGTTTTGCTCACCACTCACGTCAAATGAGCTCTATTTTCATCTTCTTCCAAGAAAAAAAAAGTAAAATGTAAATGTAATGTAATTGTAAAAAATATTCAGTTTTGTGCAGGCAGATAGTTTATATGCATTAGGATGCATGTCAGTGGTTTAACACCAGCAAAATATTTCGCTTTTCACAGTCGTTCTTCGCATAACATTTCTCCCCACTGCTAAAATAAGGTCCTGAGGGTGTCATTCCTGTCAAAACTGTGTAGACCATTTTTGAAAAGATGATTACTGGATAGGACAGGATTGCCAAAGGGTGTCAAACCCAGACCAACAAGTGTGAGAATGGCTGAAAGGAACATAACCTAAAATACACACTGGCACTTGCAGTAAACTGCACATAAGCATTGCTACTGTTGTGCATGCAGACTTTAGTCACAATTTGACTTGACAGTTTGTAAATGGTAGTTTGCTGTAATCTTTCAATGTGGCGAAGGCTTGCCACCCTCTAATAAGGTTTGGCTCTGATTTAAGTTGAGGAAATAACATATCTCTCGCCAAACAGCCACAACAAAGGAAGTCTGACATCTTTTCATAATAAAATCTCACCTTTAAGTTCCCATTAAGATTATTGGCCTCTAGAAAAAAAGCTTCCTGAGCCACTGAAGGATGTTGTTTGTATATGCAGTGAAGAAGAAGATGGGTTTTGTCCTTTGAAGGCAAAACTAAAAAGACGATGCAGGAGTGTTGTGTGGGAGAGATCGGAATTCATTATCTTCCCGACTTATCTAAGTATTCTTCTGAACTCTAAGATCCTGGCACATTTGTTTTGCTTCAAAGATGTTTGTTTTCTCCTTTGGCTGGCATGTCAATGACCTCCCACCCTTTTCCTACTTTATGAATCCTTCTGAGAGACTCAAATTACTTGAGCTGGAAAAACCTTGCGTTGGGATTGATTTTGTGTGGGTGTGTGATTTCCCTCTTCCCTCAGGTGATCAAGTTAAGTGCATTACTGCCTTATTGCCTCTGTAATGTTGAAAAAGTGTAAGTGAATTTAGACCTGACATACTTGTGTCACATCAGCTTGGTGGATTCAAGTCACATTTACCTACCATGATAGTTTGTTTATAAGACTCTCCAGCCAGTCACCAGCCGTTGTCATGATGATCTGAATGCTTAAGAATAGATTGGAAGAAGAACAAAAAGGAATAAAAATAGTAATATAAACTATATAATAACATAAGTCTGTGCTTTAATGGTGATTTTCCAGTGATGCTTTCTTCAGGTTGCATCATTACGCCAGTAGGTGGCGACAAGTGTTTATATAAGTAAGTCATTGAATCGCTCATTCAACCAATTCATTCAGAACACTGATTTTTACTTAATTAGAAGCATCACATTTACTAAATTGTGTTATATGTTACATAGGGACTACTGAACAGATATTTAGAAGTTTATTTTAAAGTAATGAAAATCAAAATATTTAAATAACGCTCTGTAAAAACTTTACTTGCAATTTTACAACACTATGATGTAAGTGGGTACCATTGGATAATCAAAAGTGCTGTGTACACCAATTGAATATATGGGAAATACATCATGTAAGTAAACAACTGGTCAAGTGCAAGCACTGCAAGTATAAGTATTGGGATAATTGAATCATTTCCTCAACAAGCCATTCAAAACCACTGATTCATTCAATAACGAAACACCACTGTGTAACCACTGCACCTGTAAAATTGCTTAATCAAACCTGGATTATAAATGATAATAAAAAAATTCAGTTTCAGAGCTTCAGCATAGCAATAGGGGGCTCGATAACCCAGAGAGAGGAAAGATCTGCATCTGAATTGTCAATTACCCAGAGGGCTGTAACACTTTACCACAGTGCCAGAGGTCCCTTGTTAGTGCCAGACCCTCGTTTGTCAACACACAATACAGACACCCCATTATGTCAGAGGGAGGGAGTCAACACTTGGATCCAAAACACAAGCCAAACAGTTGTGCTTCAGACAATCCTAAAACCCCCAAAAGGGAGCCGATAAATGGGACTCAAGTCAGTTAATCAAGCTGTGAAGTGGCCAGTGGGTAATGTTAGATGTCAGCAGGATGAGAGACACAGAATCAGGTCACTTCATCGTGCAGCAAAGATTAACTCATGTGTCAGTGAGGGCCACGCTCCAGTCCACTGATTGCATCAGTCATTAGCCTAACAGCAGAAGCTTTGCCTGTAAGTGTGTTTCCTTAACAGATGCATCCATCACTGTCCTGGGCACCCTTTAAGACGATTCGCTCAAGATCTGTCAAAGAAGAGTGTTGTATTCAGGATTAGAATCACTATGACTATTATTATGCAAGAGACTATTTGTACTGGATCTGACCTTTATCACCTCTATCAGAAACACTCTATAGAGAGCAAATGAGACGGTCAAGCACAAAGCAAAGAGCAATTTGAGTGTTTCAGGGTCTAAATGAGGCACAGAATGATAAATAAGAGTCAGACAAGAGGAGCAGATGTGAAGGAGCTCGTTTGATTGCAAAGTCTGTATTTGGCCTGTCATACCTAAGGAGAAGATTAAAGGGAAAAAAGTACACAGCAAAGCAAAGGGTACGATATGTTTCTTTAAATAACACAGTGCAACATTCTGTTCCTGCAGGGGATCTTGAGCTCTTATGCAATCATTTGTCTTTTAATATTTTTTTCATGTTTTCTGTTTAAGTTGATGAATAATTTAACCCTTCCATTTACATCTTTGCTGCTGATGCATCAGAACATCATTGTAGCCTTTGAAGAGTGAACAAACATTTTTGACTTTAATGGGACTGATTTGTCTTGCTTTGTTCTGATGTTGTCACATGCATATTGCATTGGTTTGATTTGTTCTACCTAATTGTCTTCATTTAAGTTCAAATACAGAAAGTGAAAGTTTTTCTGCATACACTCTTTTCTGCTTGGGGCAAAAAGCATCAGTGGTATATTCACAAAATTGTTAGAAATGCTGTCCACACATACCAGGGTCCACAGTCTGAGTTGTTGTGCGTCATTGTGAGGTAATTAGGGGTCTCTGAAAAATCTGCCTCTACTCTTCCCTGCCTACAATGCTTTATTTGTTCTGATGAGGAGTTGCTTATCTCTGTAATTGCACTGTATAGCTATCGTGTGTGTGGCATTAAGCTTTATAATATTGCTTAACGGCTCCACTTCCATTCCACCCACTCTCTTCAAATCCATTTTTAGACAAAAGCTTTACATCTTTAAGCGAACGCCAGCGTAACAGAATGAAGCGGGATGAGGAGGACAGAAAATGCCAAGAAAACCAAAGGAAGAACTTTGGATGACTTTTATGGCAAATATTAATAGAGGAATTCTCCTCTCCAAGAAAACTGCTGTGTCAGAGACCTTTTAAAACTCAAAATTGCTTGAAAATTAAACTATATAATCACTAGCGCAGAGAATTTTATAATAATAATTACTATAATCATTTACATTTCTATAAAGACCTTTTAAAACATTTGCTTAAAATATGTATGCGTTACTTTCATATTATGTTCCATTGCATTTATAAATAAATGTATATATTTTTATTTAGTGTGTGTTTGTTTCATAGAATTTTATAATAATAATTATATTATTATAATCATTTACATTTACATAAAGACTTTTAAAACAAACTTGCTTAAAAATCAAACTGAAAGAATCACTTGCTCATATAGTATTATAATGATAATTATATGTATACACACACACACACACACACACACACACACACACACACACACTTATAAATACGTTTACATATATTTATAGACTTTAAACATAATATGAAAGTAACATACATATATAAAATTAAATAATAGTTACATTTTACATTGTGAATATACATTTTTTTTTTGTTTATATATATAATATATAAGTTTCCCTCCCTTCAAATGCATTAAATTAATAAACAGCAACAGGTTCTTTGACCAGCCAACTCCTGTGGATGGGGGAGAAGTTACATAAGAACACTTGTCTTGTATAGTCTGTGATGTACTCATACCTTAAATAAACACTTTGAGTAAAACAGAAGCGTAACGTTTTAAATGTTCAGTCTATGTGATATTCTCTCAGACAGAACCAGTGACCCTCACTAGCTTCTTCTGAAAGCAAAATTCCTGTCATCTTCACAGCAGCCAGGAAGAAATCAGGACAGGTTTGGGTGGCTTGTCACAGAGAGAAGATGATCTGCAGGATACAAAAGGGACAAAATGATGAGTGTCAGCCGAGCAGCCTCGAGGAGTCTCAAGGAAGCTGTTCATTAACCCACCACACAAGTGTCACGTCAAGCAGCATCCTCTTCAGCACTAAATTGAGTTTCCATCAACCAATGAGCATTCATTTGAAAAACAAGCACTTCTTCATTTTGCCAGCCTCCACCAGCTCCACAGAAGCGTAATTACACAGCATAAATAATTAAAGAAATGAGCAGCTGATTATTGCAGACTTAATGACTCACTCAGTCTCTGACTAACTGCTTGCCTCCTCTGAGGACTGATAAAGCCACTGGAAGAGATGGCTTCAATTCTGACGAGCACGGCGGTATGTTATCTTTTCTGCTGGAGTGTCTCGCTTCTGATGTTTGCAATTTCATAATGATAGGTTTTATGGAATTCTGAGCCGGATATCAGATCGCGGCTGTATTTGCTTTTGACCCATTTAATAACATTCAGGGGATTGAGAAAATTCGAAAATGTGGATGATTTGAATACAGTTCCTTTGCTCAAGCCGAACCTTATTAAGAGTCAGACAAAAATCTCATTATTTCCTTAATGTATAAAGAGACTCTATAATATATTTATTTTTAAAATTATTGTTCAGCATTTGAAGCATTATTAATCTGACCTAGTAAAATGGATAATACATGAAATAAGAGAACTAAGTGTAGACTCGATGTTGACAATAAGTAAACAAACAATGCCCTCTAGTGCTCAATGAAAATAATCAATAAAAATTAAAAACGAGACTTGTTATTTGAGTCATTATGTGGGCAAACTACTTCACTTAATGTTATTAACATTAATTATGTAATGAGGGAAACAATATTTTAAAAAAAAACATATATAAGGAAAAGGTGTGTATATATACATATATACACACACAATATTTTTTCAAAATGTTTTTCAGAGTTTCATTTCACACACACACACACACACACACACACATATATATATATATATATATATATACTCACCTGCCACTTTATTAGGTACACATATTCAATTGCTTGGTAACACAAATTGCTAATCAGCCAATCACATGGCAGTAACTCAATGCATTTAGGCATCTAGATGTGGTGAAGACGACTTGCTGAAGTTCAAACCAAGCATCAGAATGGGGAAGAACGGGGATTTAAGTGACTCTGAATGTGGAATGGTTTTTGACAGACGGGCTGGTCTGAGTATTTCAAGAACTGCTGATCTACTGGGATTTTCACGCACAACCATCTCTAGGGTTTACAGAGAATGGTATGAAAAAGAGAAAATATCCAGTGAGTGGCAGCTGTGTGGATGAAAATGCATTGTTGATGTCAGAGGTCAGAGGAGAATGGGCAGACTGGTTAGAGATGATAGAAAGGCACCAGTAACTCAAATAACCACTCGTTACAATCAAGGTACGCAGAATACCATCTCTGAACACACAACACGTCGAACCCTGAAGCAGATGGGCTACAGCAGCAGAAGACCACACCTGGTGCCGCTCCTGTCAGCTAAGAACAGGAAACGGTGGCTACAATTCACACAGGCTCACCAAAATTGGACAATAGAAGACTGGAAAAACGTTGCCTGGTCTGATGAGTCTCGATTTCTGCTGCGACATTCAGATGGTAGAGTCAGAATTTGGTGTAAAGAACATGAAAGCATGGATCCATCCTGCCTTGTCTCAATAATTCAGGCTGGTGGTGTTGGTGTAATGGTGTGGGGGATATTTTCTTGGCACACTTTGGGCCCCTTAGTACCAACTGAGCATCGTTTAAACACCACAGCCAACCTGAGTATTGTTGCTGACCATGTCCATCACTTTATGACTATAGTCTACCCATCTTCTGATGGCTACTTCCAGCAGGATAATGCATCATCTCAGACTGGTTTCTTGAACATGACACTGAGTTCACTTTACTCAAATGGCCTCCACAGTCACCAGATCTCAATCCAATAAAGCAGCTTTGGGATGTGGTGGAATGGGAGATTCGCATCATGGATGTGCAGCCGACAAATCTGCAGCAACTGCATGAAGCTATCATGTCAATGTGGACCAAAATCTCTGAGGAATGTTTCCAAAACCTTGTTGAATCTATGCCATGAAGAATTAAGGCAAAAGGGGGTCCAACCAGGTACTAGCAAGGTGTACCTAAGAAAGTGACCAGTAAATGCGTACATATATACTGTATATATATGACAAATGAAAAATCATAACAACTAATAAAAATAGATTTTAGGACAATAGGAAATCAATCATAGAACATTGGACTGTTATGGCTTCAAATAGAAGGGAAAAATATCTCTTCTCTATCAGAGATGCTGCACAAAACACCTGCTGCCATATATTTCATTATACAAGAATGTAATACTTTGCAAAACTTTCCCACTTCATTCCACATGTCAGAAAACCATCAGAAAAAGATCAAATGCAGATGTTACCGAGGGTGAGCAGTCATCAAGCATCTGTCACACTGGGCTCAAATGAGCTGAACACCGGCAGAAACCAATTACTGCTATGATCTTCATTTTCAACAGTTATCTGTACCAGAATATTTTCAATTATCTGTAACAGAATGTTCATTACTATCTTGTTGAAATTAGATTTTAATTACATTTATTATGCATGTATGCATATATTATTATATTTTAATTATATTTATTATTACCAATACTGGCAACTAAGATTTTTTTTTGCTCTGTCACAGTTTTTATTGTGTGCACATATATTTGGACAATATTGTGTTTAAAGCAATATTTTCACACCAGAAAAGGATGTTGAGATTAAATGGAATAGTGATTAAATAGTTAATATTGATTGTTCATCAGTATGGATATATCTTGTAAAGAATGATGATTTAAACTGCAGTATCTGAATAAATAGTGAGTTACCACTCATAATTTATAGTCCATCTAACAAAAACAAAAAAAAGAAAAACATTTAATTTGTGTTTTCTCAATAAAGAATGTAAAATAAAAGAAGTCTTGGCATGCCACAGCTGAAATCCTTTTGATTTGATGAAGTAGTGTGTGCAAAGAACCCAAACGCTCCCAATTCTCAGATGATGCAATGTATTATAAATATTGTTGGCTTATATGAATCAAAGAATTTTGCCTTCTCCTTGGTATCAATCATTTTCATGCTGTATTAAACAGCTGGTGGAAAGTGACGTCAGAAATTGTGTAGTGATGGAAATATTGATGCTGAGGTCTAGTTAATCCCTTTCCAGCTCACAGTAGTTTAATAATATTACAGACATATTTTCCAACACTGAAGCATAAAGTGCTGAAAAAATGCAAAATATTTAAATTTCTTTTAATAACATATTGCAAACATGCCTCTCTAAAGGCATTAACTGTATTGCTCTGAGCATTTAATCAGACTGACAGAAATGTTATGAGCCACAAACATGCTTAAAACAAATAATCACCCTGGTCATTATGGGTTAATAACGTAATTAGCATGTCAGAGTAAATCAAACCAAGTCTCACTGTTTATGTTAAATGTCTTAATACTCTGCAATCAAACTGTAAATGTACTGTAAATTAATAAAATGCATTTTCAAAGTAAGATTTTTGGGCACAACAACCGTCATTGTTCAGTGAATAAAACACATTTAAATATATCAAAAGCATATATTAATGTCAAGTCCTGAAAAAAAAAACCTTAACAGGCATGAAAACTGAGGTACAAAACAACACAACCGTGCAGAGACTGTATTTCACCATACTGTCATTCAGTGAAACACTGGAACAATGAATAATTCAGGAGTTTGGCTCATGACCAACAGGTTAAGCATATTTATTTAGGGATCATTAAAGTGCCAGAGTCTGTGTGCATAACACAGGACACCTAAATAATGCCCCACTGTGTCTCGAGGGGACAGTAAACTGACCAATTTCAAGAAATGGACCAGAAAGTTGCACTCTCAACTACCAATATATTGACTGTGCGCTTTCTCCAGGGAAACATTCACGCTGCAGTCTTGTTACAGAGCCTCATGCAAGTCATGCATAAATGACATCCAGCATTGATGAATAGCTTAAAATCTTTAAACATGCATCGGCACGAAGTGTCTAAGAAAGGTTCAAATAAAGGTAGGCCTTTTAACGTTCAATTTCACATTGAGTCATAATAACTACATTTGGTTTATTCATTTAATTTTTAAAGTATTACTGTTTGTTTGCTCGAATATCCTCAAGCACAACATTTAACGTTGTATTCTGAACTTAATTGTGACAGGTGTCAGCAGAGAAAACTTATTTTGTATATTTCAGCAGGATGATGTAAGAAATAGGACAGTCTCAGATGGTATACCATCTTATATCTGGAATGTAACAGCTGCCTAAAAATATTCCAAGCCTCAACTCACTTCACTTGAGAATGCTACCTCAGCAGCCATATTTGAGCAGTTTATTCATATTAAACATTTAAGCAAAACGTTTTCAAACTTACAGTGTACACTACAGTCTCCATGCTCACAGCATCCCAAACACAAATAATTTTTATATTTATTTATTCATATTTTCATTGTCTAACTATCTGGGATTTAGGTATGGAGTTAAAGGTTAGGTTAGAATTTTTTTGGTAGTATTATATCACATCGTGAGTGTATATTAGCACCTTTTGTTGTTTTCTCGTGGTATCTGATAGAGCGTTTGGACACGGAAGGGGTGACACTTGACGTCAGACTTAACAAGCGGATACTCTTTATGGTACCTCAGAGGGCATTGTTGTTTCTCTAGATCAATTGGGACAGGGCCTAAATCGTACCGAGTAACTATATTGAACCCCTGGGTTTTTACCATGATTGACTTTAATCAAGAGAGACTAAACACAAACATTAAGGCCTGGATGCCCTCATGAACTGAAATTCTGTGAACACTGCACTGTACTAACAACATTTTATTGTCTTGGCAGAAAGCATTCACGAATACCATCAATATTACCCCTAAAGGCAAAGAAACTATGGGGTCTTTAAATTAGTAATTTTCTAGTTCATTGACTTTAAGCATCTGATGTGCATCTGTAGCCAATGATTCACATTTAGCAATTCTGCACTTTATACTTCTCATTTTCTGTAGACTAAATTATTGCATTGGGTTGCATGTTCCAATCTAGCTCACAGTGAGAATCTGAATTACATTGCCCATAATGCATTTGGACTGCCAATTTGTATAGCCCCGCCCCCAAAGAGAAACACACATATATGACCCAGGAGCACAAAACCAGTCATAAGGGTACTTTTTTTAAATTGAGATTTACACATAATCGGAAAGCTGAATAAAAGATCTTTCCATTGATGTGTGGTTTGTTAGGATAAGATAATATTTGGCAGAGAAACAACTATTTGAATATCTGGAAACTGAGGGTGCAAAAAAAATCAACATATTGAGAAAATCACTTTTAAAGTTGTCCAAATAAAAAAGTGCTTAGCAACGCATAATATTAATGATAATACATTTTTGATATATTTAAGGTAGGAAATTAACAAGATAACTTCATGGAACATGATCTTTACTTAATATCCTAATAATTTTTGGCATAAAAGAAAAATAATAATTTTGATCAATACAATGTATTGTTGGCTATTGCTACATATATATGAATATTGATAGAGTGGTGTATCTGGAATTGTAATTAATTGGTGTAAAAGGTTTCAGTGTGCTGGAACTCACGTAACCACTAAAAACTAAATAAAAAAAAATCTATTTTACATTTCTCTAATTTATATGTGGTTAAGAGTCACTATGGAGGAAAAGTACCCTCTATTTTCAAGCTCAATTTGTAATCCAGCTGCTTGTGACAGATGTTCAGTTTGAATATTTGTTGAAACTTCTAATATATATATATATATATATATATATATATATATATATATATATATATATATATATATCGTTATATATATATATATATATATATATATATATAAAAACACCTGTATATAAATGATATTTTCCACCAGAAACTACTATGCTATTTCAGAATTCAGAATTGGTAAATATAGTATTTTAGTAAATATAGTCTTTAAGTTTTTTTGTTAAGGCTGTATTAAACATGCTTAGTTCATGAAGACAATAAAATGTGCTGAATAATAACCATGTTTATTGATAACACAAGACAACCATTAAAAATATAAATGAATAAACCCGTGCTTTGCTATTGCTTGTCATGCTGGGTTTTGATGAATGCTTGTCATAGACATTGTACAAGTGATTCAGAAAACTAATTTCCATGCGCTGCCTCTTTTAGGTGCATGACTTCACAGCATCAAGAAAGGATTATGGATTTGCTGCTTTTTTAATGACTCAGATGCATTTTAGGAGAAATGAGTTACAGTTAGATCCTCTGACACATTCACATAATTTCCCGAAGCGTGGACCCAGTCTCATGGTGCAGCGGGACCCCACAGCACACTACAGAAAGAGAGAGAGAGAGAAAGAATTATTAGATGTGAAGAGCAGAATCAAGTTTGTTTTGAAGGAAACTTTTAATAACTTCTAATATGAAAGCATGAAGATAACAAGGAGATGGGGCAAAATTTACCTGTGGAATGCCACGTTTTTCTGAAGATGGTAAATGAGGCTGATATCTTCCCAAAAGTGCTGTCATAGCCTCAGCCTATGCAAAAACATAAGTATCCATAAGAAACCGAATATGCAACTTATTTTTTTATTTGGGATATGAATGAAAATATATGAAAATGTAGCCAAAATATAAACACAAACAAGTTTGACACTTCACCACCCAATTATTCAGTCTTTGGTTCACAGATAATAACTGACCGCATGTTTCACTAGGCTATATAAAAATACACTACAAACAAATAGCTATAAAAAGGTGTTTTACCTACTCACCAGTTCATTCTCCATTTCCTGCTGGGACAGTTGTGTGTCATCCGTGGGTTCCTGGGAAGTTTGTCCGGAGCACAGGACGGTAAAGAGCACGACAATGGTCAGTATCTCTGAGCTCGTCATGGTCCTGAGTCCAGTCAGCTGCCCGGGCCGGGTCACAGTTACAGTTTCAGCACGCTGAGCTGCTGTGGAGGGTCGGGTAACTTAGTAAACACGGCTGCTTAACAGTTCACTGGCTGTTTTATAAACTGATATGCTCCGCCCTGACTATGGTTAACGGATTATATCAGGCCAGCTATTGGTCAAAGGATATTTATTTTGCTGACGCTGAGATTGCAGCACAAAAAAAAAGCAGTTTATTACATGTTAAATAGGCAATTCTCCTGCCTGCTCTCATATAATGTACCTTTGACGGCACACTGCAGATGTAGAAAGAATAGAACAGAATAGAGAGTGCAAAGCAAAATAATATTTCATGTTTTATATAAGAAAAAAAATATTCTCATGACATTTAGCCTATATTGACAAGACTTACCCCTAGCATCCATCTGATATATAACAATTATTACCATTTAACCACACCGCAGTGAACTAGTGAGCACAGTGAATTGATCAAAATTATCACAAAAGTATGAACGTATAAACAAAGTTTAAAACAATAGGAAATTAAATTGTTGTTTTTGTTGTAAGTTGCATCCGTGTAGATCAGTTCTGTAGCTCCACAATTAGCAAAGACGTTTCTTCTTGTTTTATATTTGTTTATTAACAGACAGAAGTAGTGTCAATGAAATATGACAGCACTTAATTATGATTAATTCAAAAAGTTACAATTAAATAAAATTACAATTAAATTACATCTGAATATAATATTCTGTAGATGTTTATTTTATTAAGTTCAATTAACAGAACTTATTTAAAATACAAATATTATATAATAAAAGAACAATTCTTAGTTATCCCAGGCCCACTGGAAGTTTGCTGAGGCCCTCTGCTGGAGGATCACTGAGTGCGGTGGCAGACTCTGACCAGTGCGGGCAGCAGAGGGCGCTGCAGTCACACTGAAAGCTTTTGAACTGATGTTCTCGAAATGGGTGTTTCCTGAAACGCACACTTCAGGATTTAGGAAGGAACACGCCTGTGACATCAGTGGGTTTTCAAGAAGAAAAAAGTCGCTGAAACTGTGCAGCAAAGTAAGAGGGGGCCAGAGGTGCCTTCTTCAGGTCTAATTATAAATCTTAAAGGACTCAGATCTGCATCGAGAGCTCACAAGGGAAATAGGACTTGTAAACTTTTTGAGAAACCATGTCAACTTCGGACGACACAGACGGTTTCCGACCTAAATATGGGTGTAAGTATTAATGCGTTTTCTTCAGGCGTTCTCCTGAAACCTGATGCTCAGTGTGTTACAAGAAAGCTACTCGTTTCCAATGAATGCAAATGCTTTAATTCAAAGAGATGGTCATTCTGTTGATTGTGTTGTTTTTAACCCATTTTTTTTTAATGCGCAAGTTTGCATAGGCATGGTTTACAACTTCCGCATTATAATACTGTATGTGAGGGATCACCTGGACCGCTTTTCTGAACAATCAAGCGTCTTGTTTTTACACAAAGCATCGGCATCCTCGCGCTTTCTCTCTGCTGAACCGCAGTACTAATCGAGATTGCATAAAATGAGCATCAAACAACTGTGAAACATACTTTCTGCATATCTGTAATCTAGACAAGACCGTCGGAGAAACACTTTTGTTAAGTAGTCAGTGGTTTGTCTCTCTCTCACCTAACGCTAGAAGTGTTGCGTGTCTTTACTAGAAGCAGAGAAGCAATCATCAAACGCCCCAGTGAAGGTCAGCGTCCCTCGCAGTGACTCCTAAAAGCCTCTTTGTATCGCGCACTACTGAGTAAATCCTCCACTACCAAACTGAGTGTTTCTGGAGAGCGAGTTTGCTACTGTGAAGGCGGTTAACTGTTTCTGTTACTAATACAGGTTTAATGATCTGTTTTACTAGGCGACAGCTGCCAGACCACTCCATTTTCTAAGCTTGAAGTATAAAGTTTGCCACTTTGGTGCTGAGAATTGTGATTCAACCAGTGAACTGAATCTTTCTAAATCAGTTCACTAAAAGATTCACTTAGATTCTCTCGCTGACTCGTTCAGTGGCGCTTTCAGCAAGCTGCATCATTAAAGGGGTCATGTGACTTTGCTAAAAAAAAAAAAAGAACATTATTTTGTGTATTTGGTGTAATGCAATGTGTTTATGCGGTTTAAGGTTAAAAAAATACATATTTTCCACATACTGTACATTATTGTTTCTCCTCTATCGATTTTTACAAAGCTCATCGGTCTGAAAAGTGAGGTGTGCTCTGATTGGCCAGCTATCCAAGTGCGTGTTGTGATTGGCCGAATTCCTCAAGCGCGTGACGGGAATTTAATGCCACTTGTGATGCAGTCCCAGCGCGACAAGACGAAAACAATAAAAACCCATTACAAACGAGGCATTTGTTGCATCCAGTGGTCACATAATTACTGATTATAATGACTTATACTTTTTAGTCGTTGCGTTGCGTTGCGTATGGCGCTGCGTAAACATAAAACCATGTCTGCATTTGTGATCGGAGAAACGACAAACAAGCTCTACTCTTCACTGCTCAAAACTCGCATTTGAATCATCAGTGGCAAATTCTTTAAATATGTAAATATACTTACAGACTGCGAGTCAGAAGCGCCAGACTGTCCTTGCAAAGATGGAACTGCCCCACTTTATAGAAACAGCCATTGTGCAGCCAACAGTCTGCAAACATCTGAATATTTGGGTAGCTCCCCACATAGTGACGTAGAGATGTGGGGGCGTGTTTAAATGAGCCGTCTTATGGGGGTGTGGTTGACTCTTAACTTTCATAATGAATATCTAGTTAAATTTTTTTATATATCAAGTTAAAGTCTTTGCAACTTGACAGATCTTCTTTATGCACCAAGAGCTTGTAACACTCCAAAGAGAAATGAATTTGGATGTTGAAGTTTTCCAACTGTTTTGGAAATGTCACATCCCTTTTTCTGTTGTCTCTAGTCATGTCACCAGCAGTGAATTACCTCATTAAGTGATGTCTTTAGGTGGCTCTAATTCTGTATGGTTATCAGTAACTTTTACACATTCAGAATTATTCCGTCCTGTCTTTGATTCTTTGCAGGACTGACTTGCATGACAAGCTAAGCAAACATTGTTGTTGTAAATGTAGGTGTTCTGGATAATTCTATCTGTTTACAGACTGTGTCACACTCTAATTCGGACTGATAGTTGGAAGTGAATGATAATGATTTGTTGAGAAACAGATTTTTTCACAAATGAAGTGGCATATTTCACTTACGTATTAAAACTAGTTATTACTTACAAGTAGAGTAATGTAGGCTGGAGTCAGTTGACCTCTGAACAACAATCGTTTGGTGGTTGAATCATATAATTTTATTACCTTCTAGACTTTTCTCTGTATCCAGAGGAAAAATGGCATCAATGATCTTGTTTTTGGATCTAAAACAATCCATGAGGAAGGGTATCACTGGAAATGATGTAAGAACTATCCTCGTCATAGTTCAGTTCACGTCTGAACATGCCAGCGATTCATTTGAATTGGGATTTCTTGGCAGTTTGTTGCAGGGCAAATGATTGTTTTTAGGTTTCACAATTCAAATACTGTTATTCTGATGTTTAACGACATGCCGATTGTTCGGCTGAAACATCTTTTGAATAAAAACTGAAAGAAAGAAAACAAAAGCTCCAGAAACTATTTAGTAAATTCTATGTGATGGACCTTTATAAAGACTGTGGTACTGAAAAGGCTTTAGGTCATCAGTTTCATTCACATAAAAATATGCTAATATCGCATCTACTCTGACTAAGGTCTTTCACACAGACACATTTTTCCAAACTTTCCTCCTTTTTATCTGAAATATGTGCAGCCATGTACATTAATAATTAGATTTATCTTCTTTTTCCACATGACAATAAACCATATCAGATGACTTCAGTATGTGGAATAATCACAGAGGTCAGGCATGCAATTACAAAATTTGCATAAACTGCTAAAACTGTTTGTTTAGAGTAGAGCAGTTAAGTTACATTTTAATTTAATGATTTAAGAGCCACTATATCTAGAGAATATGTACAGTAAGAGACAAATATATCTATATACTACTGTTTAAAATATACTCACCAAGACTGCCTGTTTGTTCAAAAATACAGCAAAAACAGTAATACTGTAAAATATTATTTCAATTTAAAGTGGCTGTTTATTTTTATGTGTTAAAATGTAAATTTTCAGCCGTCATGACTTTAATCTTCAGTGCCACATGATCCTTCAGAAATCATATTTAATGTGCTGATTTGCTACTCAAGAAACATTTCTTTTTATCAATGTAAAACAGTTGTGAAACTTAACATTTTTAGATTTTTCTTGATAAAAGGAAAGTATTTGAAACGGAAATATATTTTGTAACATTATAAATGTCTTTAGTGTCACTTTTGATCAATTTAAGGGGGTTTTGCTGACTTCATACCTTTGAATGGTAGTGTGTCAAACACATCTCCGGATCTCCAGCTCTCTGAGGTGTGTGTTTTAATCTCACGTCTTTTCTATATCTGCCCCTCTTATTTCAGCTCTTCTGGATGGCATGGAGCGGCTCACTGCTGAGGAGATGGATGAGCGGCGCCAGCAGAACATGGCCTATGAATACCTGTGCCATTTGGAAGAGGCTAAACGGTAAGAGACCAATTCTCCATTTCAGCCTCTCGGCAGTTGTTAATTCATGACAGTTAACGAGAGTATTACGCTTAAAATAGCAGTTTAGCTTTCATGTGGTGGTTGTTTAATGTCTCTGTGATGAATACTTGTCACGTGATTGTGGGTGTCTTCTCTGCATGTCCCAGCAAGACCCACTGCTGTAAATAGTTCAGCCCAAAAATTGTGTCGTCTTTTACTCACCCATTTCAAGATGATTAGAAAGTTCATAAGAACAGCATTTATTTGAAATAGACTTTTGTAACATTTTACATGTCTTTACCATCACAAATAAAAGTCAATTTATTTAAAAAAAAAAAAAATCCTACTGATCCCAAACCTTTGATTGGTAGTATTTTTTTTTTTACATGAAAATGTGACTAGTGTAAAAGTCAGCATCAAAATGCTAATGTGTTGTGTGTGATTGTCAAGGTGTAGATTTGAGGTTGCTAATGTGTTTTGCATGATTTGAAGCATGTTGGTTCCAAGGGAATTCTAGATCATTTCTAGGTCCAGTTTGGGTGGCTTAGAAAAGTAGTGGCACACCTTTCCTCAAAACGTCACAAATTTTGAGGAAGCACAGAAGTTGTGTGAGGACATGCACATCAAAGTTTGATGCTAAGGGAACACTGGTAAAAATTGCTGTAAAAACATTGCTGTTTTCCATTAAAACAATAGCGTACTGTAGAAAACCATGCATTCTAGGCAATAATTTTCACGGTAAGAAACTGCTGTTAGTTTACAACCCATTTTCAACACTAATATACTGTGTTTTATTGTTTTGTACTACGCAATGCATTGTGGGCTGTCTGTTTGAAACAATAGCACAATGGTGCTGAACGAGTGTTTCACATGAGTTTGAGTATGAGTAAGTCTTCGCCTATCCTTGTTTGCGCCGCTCATGACAGGAATATATGTGGAAAATAAAAGAAAACTGATCGAAGCAGAGAGGAGAGGGAACTTTGACCCTGACTGCAGCGGGGAGCTCGTTCTTTTAAAACTGGACCGTGATGAGCGGGAAGAACTGAAACTGGAAAAACGGCAGCTCGAACAAACATGTTTGTGTTCCTTGCACTTATGACACGTCGAATCTCATAAGAGAGAACTTTGAAACTGACTTGTTGAAATAATAACAGAATGCACTTCATGTATTTTTTACAGTAAATGGCTGTAATTACACAGTATTAGTATCATAGAATTACATTATATTGCTGGCGACTCTGCTGCCAGTGTTTTACTGTAAAATAAAAAAATACTGGAAACTACTGTATTTAGTTTTTACGGTAATATGCTGTAAATCAGTTTCACAGTATTCATACTGTAGAATTACAGTAGATCTCTGGCGTCTCTGCTGCCAGTATTTTACTGTTATTTTACAGAGGATTTTTTTAGTAGTCCCTACTCTGCTGTATTTTACATTTTTCTGATCTTTTGGACATTATGGAGGCTATGGCCTGTCATTGCACTCATTACGTGCACACACAGACACATAGTGGTGCAAGAGGAAGTGAGTCAGTCCCTGTTGATTTCAGTATCTCTCTCTGTAGCTGTGGCAACATGGTTGTCATAGAGACTGGTTCCGGTGTCTGCTTGT
Source organism: Cyprinus carpio (assembly GCF_018340385.1). Classification (NCBI taxonomy): domain Eukaryota; kingdom Metazoa; phylum Chordata; class Actinopteri; order Cypriniformes; family Cyprinidae; genus Cyprinus; species Cyprinus carpio. Next base: position 28,971,193 of record NC_056578.1, on the reverse strand, counting down.
TTGAGGGAATGAGTGTGTGACATAGTGGGAGAAAAAGAAATGCCACTGTTTACATAGTGGGCAGATAAGTTCAAAAGATATTCAGAGTCTGGGCCATTTACACTACAGTTTATACCCGGTTCAGATGTCCTCATTTGTCCTGCGGTTACATCAGATCTTTACAGTATGACTGCACTTTAATAAATCAACTAAAACACCAACACTGTTGCTGTCCTTGATGTCATCCATCAGGCTTTTGCCTGGAGGACGAGAGAAAGTTTCTTTCTCAGGCTTTGTTGAGCTGACAGTATTTGTCCTCAGGCTTGAATCAGAAATGCTGGAATGTTTGGAGTTGGCAGTGATCATGACGTGCAGCAGTCTGTGGTATGATGGGAATTTCATAGGTTTATATGCAGTGTCTGAAAGCAGATGGTTGTGAATTTGTGTTAGTTGTTAGAATACCACAGCACAGATAATTCCAAACAGCCTTTTATCGTTCGTTTATTTCCATATCACTGTCTGCTATAAAGCCCGAAGGCCTGCTCTGTATGATGATGTGCTCAAGTGAATTGTGTGTGTCTCTGAGCAATGCAATGCAAATTCTGCACCTACAGTATTTTTTGTATCCTCTCTCTTTCCATCCATGACTGTCAACTGTGCCATTTCTTTGATTACACTCTTAAGAATAATGGTTCTAAACCAGATTAGGGTTCTTCTGCTCGTAACAATAGCAGAACCTTCCAAGGTTCCAGAGAACCATGCTTTTAAAGTGCTGTAAACCCAAATATTAGTTAATATTAGTTTTCATATTTGAACATATTTTGTTTTTTAACCTCTTAATTTGTCTGATCTGTTAATTCCATATAGCCTCTATTAGGGTTACATTAATAACTGTCAGCAAGTTTTTTTATTTTGCATTGACATAAGAAGTTATGCATTGACATAGAAAAGCAATTATGTTTATGAAGGCCAAAAGTAGCCATTGTGATTGGACAGTATGTAAGCTCCTCACAATATTAAAACTAAAAGGTAATATAAAACAATAGGATAGCATTAGGGGTGGGCGATCTTCCCAAAATATCATATCACGATCTTATAATGCAAAATCATGATCCATGATCTGAATTGCGATCTTTCCAATTTTAATATGTATTATTGAGAAGATCCAGAATGGAACAAGCCTATGACTTACCTATTAGCAAAGATTAAATAACACAGTATTGAGCAAAGGTTGTGAATACTTATGTACATGTGTTATTTTTTTTTATTTTATTTTTTTTCAAATAAATTTGCAAAGATTTCAAACTAACTTATTTCATGTTGTCATTATGGGGTATTGTTTGTAGAATTTTGTGGAAAATAATGAATTTAAACCATTTTGGAATAAGACTGTAATAATTCAAGGTAAAGATTTTGTAAAAATTAAAGGTTTCTGTCACATGCTTAGTGGAGAAGAGGAGAAAAGTATCCTTAACTGAACAGAGCTGTTCACGCTTCTATTAAAATTCTAAAAAGTAAAATGACATAATTTGATAAAACCCAGTTACAGTATGAAAGCGTTGAACCAGGGGTTCTCAAAGTTTACATTCAATAGTCTGAATTATCATTAACGTCAAAAGGTCCGAAATAATTATTACAAAACCTGTTTTTAATAAACATGCTTAGAAATTTATATAACAGTTCAGCTTTATAATGCTTAATTATCATATTCATGACGTCATCAGGTCATACTTGTGTTTACTCTCAGAACTATTACATATACTACTGCAAAACTAAATCAGTTCTCACGTACAAATTTTCTGTTTGTGAAATAGCACTTCAGTGTAACTTGATGAAATGCAATACGCTTTTATACAGCAGTGAATTATATTACTTTATTTTATTTATCATGCAACATAAACATCCGACTGTGTAACAAAATATGTGCATATTTACAGACGAAGTACATTCGTGTTCATATGCCCAGACAGTCAACAGTGTGCTGCTAACTCTGCCAGGAAAAACCTTGCGCTCACGGGGCGAAACCGGTGATATTATTCTACTGAATGAAAGCTTATTTATCCAAAATGTCACTAGTTGCTATACAATTTGTCTAACAAAAAAGTCGGTAAACACTTCAACACTGGTTCGTGCACCCCTTTGTGTGTGTGTGTGTGTGTGCCACGGAGGTGTGCTATGAGTGCACTTGAAAGACGAAGTGGAGACGGGTCCAGATCTAATTCTCGGACCCCTGTCCGGACTTTGAGAAGGGCTGCTTTAAACCAAAGTTTTGCTATAAAATTAATAGATAAAATGAAAATGACATCAAGTACCTGTTGAGCGTGTTGGCAGTGTGTAGTTAGATGGTTGAGCTCCAGGTGCTCAATAATGAGGGGGTTTTGGAAGAATTTTGACAGTTAAGAGAGAAAACAAACAAGCAGGAAAAGAACCCTAACCTTCTTTAAGAATAAAATGGTTCTTCAGGACAATATGGTTCAATGGTTCAATATAGTTCAACTATTAGCCTACTGTAATGGACCTTTAAATAACCATCTTTTTTTTCTTTTTTTGAGCGTATGATGTCATCTTGAATAGTATGAGTGCAGCAGAAGGGGAACTGCTGTAAAATTGGATGTAAATAAGATCAAGAAGATGCATGAAGGTTAGGGTACAAGGTCACAGCTGTGCAGGTAGAGCTAGGAATGGATTAATCTCAGGAGTCAGTCATTTTTGGTTACCTAGCAGTTCAGATGCTTTGTTTTGCTTGTTCATTTTACAATTTTGTCTAGTGAAATGCTCTTGGGGAATGTTGTCTAACATGTTTCCAGTATTCTGTCTATTTAAAGTCATGCCCAGTCCAATGTCTTCTGCATGTTCTTCCAAGGGAAGCATACTGAGAAGATCTGACTGAGAATGTACTGTAAATAACCTTGATTGACAGAAAACAAAGTTGGCTTTGTAGGTTAGGGCTGCACGAAATCGCAGTATGGCTTAGTGTGATTTAATGAAATGATTAAATTGCTGCTATTTCAGAGTGAAGTGCTACATCGAGCAGCTGCAGATCCAGTGATTTCAGTGTCTCAGAGGGGCTCGGGTCGCTGCACTAGTGACAGTTGGACGGAAGCAGTGGTCTATAGTTAAAAAGTTTAAAATATTAGTGTTTTTCTTATACACACGTAGATATCAGTTGGGTTGTATTACAGTCAAGTTTGTTTTGTGTGGTTTTTGAAGTGTCAGCTTTGGGGTCCCATATTCTTACATTGTATGGATGGAGTTGCATTATTTTTATAAAAATTAGTTTTTTGTGTTTCTTCATTTAAAGAAAGTAAGTCATTATACATCGGGGAAGCCATGAGGGTGAGTAAATTGAATTTTTTTTTATTTTTGGCTGGAGTTTTCATTTAGGGTCTCCCTGCAGTTTTTCACCAATATAAAAATATTTGAAAATGAATGAAAATTTTGAGAATGAATATTAGTATTGTAATGGAAAAAATGTGTGGTACTTCCATAAATAAAGTTTTAATAATGATTTTATTATTATTAGTAGTAGTATTACATTAAGACATACATTCTACTTTACAAAAGTCAGTTATTCAAACAGCAGCTACAGAAAATGTCCAAAGAGTATTTACATGATCAAAGAACATCATCACTGACTTCAGTCTAGCAATTTCTAGAATTTATGCACTTTAAAAAACACTCCCGTTATGATCAGTGAAGCTGTCTACACTGAATGATGAATAGGCATAAATCTCCTAAACTTACATTGCACGTACATCTGCACTTTGTTGCTTATAATGAGAGAATTCGCGAGAGCAGAAATCAGTCAGTGAGCACTGACCAACAAAACTCTGGAGTTTCAGTGATGACTCATCTGAACGCCTCTGATTGGCCGCTGCATTCATAGACTCAACAGAATCGTGTGTGATTGGTTACAATGCACAACACTGTAAATATGTGGAAAAAGAAATATTATGAAACAAATGAGCCCTAATATTGATTAGATAGTATCACTAGCCTGATGACAACAATAATAATAATAATAATAATAATAATAATAATAATAATAATAATCATCATCATCTTGATATCGTCAAAGCCATCAGCCACAGATGATATCTCTGACTATCGTTGATACACTAGACTATCATCTGTCAGCACAACTGTCATGCAGATCATACAGGATTCATATTTAAAATTCTTTTTGTGGCTTAAAGGGACTCCATCCCAAAATGAAAATTTTGTCATTAATCACTTACCTCCATGTCATTCCAAACCCCTAAAAGCTCCATTCGCCTAAGTTTTGCATGTCGTGTGTGTGAGAGAGAGAGAGAGAGAGTGAGAGAGTGTGTGTCACATAACAGTGGAGTCAGCTGTCTTAACCGTCTGTGGCTTGTGTACTGCAAACACATAGGAGCTTCATCACTGTGTTTGTCACGCGACTCTGTTCCCCTTTCTGGCTTGAACTGATGGTAAAACTAAGGACATTATTAACTGTCTTTACATTTATTTTGAAAGATGAAGCTCACGATTATGGAAAGGGGCGTTACATTTCTGACGAGTGCTTGCGGTGTTCGGCCTATCACAATGCACTGGGTCAGTTGGCCAATCAGAGCAACATGGCTTCGCTGAAGTGCAAAGCATCTTCTCCATCTGAAAACACTGTGTCATGAGGTCAGTGGTCAGCTTGCTGTAGTCTTTCGAAGTGTTATGCAAACCTCTCATTTGGCCTGCTGTTAATTGTAGGTTTCTGTTCTGTAAATGTGGAGCAGAGATCAATGCTGAGGATACAAGGAAAGAGAAGCGTGAGCGAGGGTTGTGAGAAGAAAACCAATAGTGTACATGTGTCAGCAAAGTTGTCCATGAGGCAGTATGGTTCACTGCTTCTCTTACTGCCGTTCACAGTGGGATGTGCGAATATTTGGTTCAGCCCTTCAGAACTGCCCCATCCGTCCCATAACTTTCTGAAGGTGTAGCCTATGCCAGATTCCTCTGTTACATTGCATAGTATACGTGTATACGTTTTGTGCTAGTATCACGTTAATACACAATAGTTCATTTCATGCAATTTTTTTTCCTCAAGAAAAATATTTAGATCAAATATATCTAAATATGTTAAGGGGAAGTTGTGGCCTAATGGTTAGAGAGTCGGACTCCCAATCGAAGGGTTGTGAGTTCGAGTCTCGGGCCGGCAGGAATTGTGGGTGGGGAAGTGCATGTACAGTTCTCTCTCCACCTTCAATACCACGACTGAGGTGCCCTTGAGCAATCGAACCCCCAACTGCTCCCCGGGCGCCGCAGCATAAAATGGCTGCCCACTGCTCCGTGTGTGTGTTTCACAGTGTTGTATGTGTGTGTGTGTGTTCACTGCTCTGTGTGTGTGCACTTTGGATGGGTTAAATGCAGAGCACGAATTCTGAGTATGGGTCACCATACTTGGCTGAATGTCACGTCACTTTCACTTTCAAATATATTTATTTAGATGTCTTTTATGGCCATTACAACATCTTGCATGCTTAAATTGATGTTTTGTTTCAAAATGGAACACTTTGTTTTGAAAAGCATTGTGTCACACTGAGTTTTTGAGCAGTTTTATTGCTGTAGGTCACCAGGCCAATGTACTGTTGTTCAGTAGTAAGTTGTTTATAATGCATCATTTCATAAATATTGATTATAAATGGAGAATCAAACTCACTTGCCGACAATTTCTGACAGGTTTTTTTTTTTTTTTTTTTGTTCTATCACATATGGGCAACTTTTCTCACAGTAACAGTAACTTCTCAATTTCATTCTATTTGCATAAAGTTAAACTTGTCAGTGCATTTATGGACACACCCACATCACTTCACCACAGGCACTGCTGCTCACGTCTTTGGAAATCTTAATTTGTTTTTCCGTGAAAAATTAATAATTTGAGGTCATTTTATTCTTGCTAATCACTGTCAGTTTGAATGACATTTAGGCTCCAGTTTACAGCCGAAATACTGCTTCTCTGTGCTTCTTAAACTACCACCGCAAAATACTGAAAACGGAATACTATTTTCCACTATTTATTTATTTTTTATATTTTTATGAATGGTAAAATTGAGGCAGACTGTAAAAGGTCAGTTTTAATGACAGTTTGCTAGTCTGTCCAAATGTTTTATTAAATTAAAAAAAAAAAGTGACCTGTTCCTCTTATTACAAAGAAACACTTCATGCAATTTCCTGTTGAGCTCCAGGCAGTTTCAAATATGCTCTCAAGTGAAGTAGAGAACCCCCTCAATCTGTGTGTGTGTGTGTGTGTGTGTGTGTGTGGTTGTCTGTAGGGAATAGAGCTGTAATATAACAATACAGAGGATGTGGGGAACTGTGCAATACACTGCCTGTTCCTTACACCCTTTTAAAGATCTATTAAAACACAATACAACTGTGTCTGCACGAAATGAAAATTCACCCTATCTTTGTTGTAAATGCGTGTTATAGATTTTATTGTAAATGATTTATCCGTGTATATTTTTGTAATACCTTGTAATGTTTAATCAAAATGTCAAAACTCAATTTTCCGGTGAAACAACTGACTTCTCTATGATGACATAGAGATCTATGATTGCATCAACTGCAAACTCAATTTTTTTTGGAGTGCAATGCCAACATTTTAAAATCCAATCAATAACTGATTAACTGAACCAAGTAACCACACTTTTGTTTTTTTTTAATTTTTGACAGCACTTGAATCTTCACAATACAGAAGAAAATATGTCGCTACTTCTGTTTCATCGCTCCTTTTAAAACTGTGGGCAGGCTAATGATTTACCTCGGAACTTGATTTAGACTTCTTCCTTAGTTAGAAGAATCTCTCTCTCTCTCTCTCTCTCTCTCTCTCTATATCTCCCTCTCTCTCTCTCTCTCTCTCTCTCTCTCTCTCTCTATTTTGTATATATATATATATATATATATATATATATATAGTATATTAATGCACCTCATGATCCTTATCTGAGTCCAAAATGATTCTCAGTGTTTCCACAGCAGTGCAAGCAACTTTAAATCTTTGATTTATATCTATGCTGTGCTACATCCAGTTTGATGTTGCCATATTCAATGTGTACTGTGTATGAAATGTGAAAAAATAAATAAAAAAAATATTATTCCCACTGCCAATTTTAATTCTAATTTAGTAAATATTATGTAAAACAAATTATACAATTTTATTGCAGAAATGAAATTCAAATAAAACTTTGTTTTCCATTTATTACTTACAGAACTGAGTACCTCTTAATAGTATACTGGTGAAACTTTGCAATCCATGAATCACATGCATGCTGAACCAAGGAGCCTGGTTTGTACGGATCAACTGCGATCTGTTGAACGCCTAATTACATGTAAAACACTCGCCAACGACGGTGAGGCAGTGAATGTCAGCAGTGAATGGTGAGAAAATGAATGCTTTTGGTGTCACGGAGGGGGACTGATGACACTTCACACTCTAACATCTGCTGCCTGATATAATTATATCATAAACATGAGGTCATTGTTCATTATGTTATTTGCTTTAGTACAGCTCTCATTCACTCACACATTTTACAGCCTCTCCCTTGTTTGTACAGGAAAGAGCCCACGCCTCTGTGTTTGGTCGCCCCACCCTTCATTACCCGCTGCTTTCCATCACCAGTCCTTTCACAGGTGCTCCCAGGAAAATGGCAGTGTCCACTTTACTTTGACTTTGAGAATGATCGCCTTAGTCAGCATTTTTATGATGACTCTTTGCTCTATCAATCTGAAGTTCTTTCAGTGTATTTCTTTGATGCATGTTTAGTTTGGACTTTTTAGGGCTAGTTGTTGCTTTATCCAACATTTTCTGTGAGAATATGTGGGAGTGAGATTATTTGTCCTCCATGAATGAATTTTTTTTTTTTTTTTTTTTTTTTCTTGAAACATAAATACTGTACAGGATCTCTTGATCCCTGGGTTGCAGCTGGGATATTAATGAAACAAGCACACACTATGTCCATCGTCACACACTAAAATGAGGAAGGGGAGAACGCTCTTTTTAAAACCACAACCACATTTTGGTGCCTCAGCTTGTCTGTAATGTTTGGGAAATTGGAGATTTTGGCCGCAAGGTCCATTTCCTCTGCTCCAAATGCTTATAGTGGCCCCATAATCTGGATGTGAGGACACTTAAGCTCTTAAAATGATTGAATGTCATTGCATTAGTTTACTAAAATATATTATATTTGCATTGATATTCTAAGAATTATAGCACAAACACTTTTCAAGCTAAATATTTAACAATAAGCTGTTCGGTTGGATTTTCATACACTGTTCGAAATGAAGACAAAATTATTTGGAAACTTTCTGGTGTTCAAGTCAAGCGTAAATCACGTTTAAGGGTGGGTGATTTGGCAAATCTTATGTCACAATATGAGTAATTTTTCACATTAATTTTTTTTATTTTGTATTTGTTATTAAAATATTATCAAACAATAAGACAAATACAGTATAAGAAAATTTGGACGAAGGTACGAAACTGAATCAAATGTAAAATAAAACACTGCATAGCTATATGATTTAAATTAGATGCTGATTTTTATTAAAGCTACTTTGGTTATTTAGTTAAAAACAGTGAGTAATTTTCACTGTCTTTTGCTGTTTGATTAACATTAAGGGAACAGACCTCAGCAGGTTTATTAGGCTGCTGTCACTTTAAGACCTGATGCACAGAGTCAATGTATTGATACGCATCCGATCTCTATCTCTACTGTTTATGTGAATACTCACCAAAATTGGCATTTTGACAATTTTTTTGTTTCTGTATGACAGTTCAAACACCATAAGCTATGTGATAAAAGGAAAATCTGGATTGTATGCTATCCGAGAGATGCACATTTTTAATAACTTGCTTAATAACTCGAAGCAGCAGTGTGGATTAAGTTCCCCAATTCTTCCCAAATCTATGTGGTATGTATGATGTGTCAGCAGTTAAAACTCTAAACTTGAAAAAGACCCAGTTGAAGACTTGGCAAACATGAAGCAGTTCATGGGGGTGTTTCGGGGTGAGCGAGTTTCAGACAGCAGGTTCCTGTTGAGAGGTGAATGGGCTCAGTCTGTGAGTGTCTGTGCACCTGATCATGGAGGTCCTCCTGCACTGAATTCCTCCGCTGCAGCTGAGCATATAATGGAGCACTTGGCTCCTGCACACTGTGAAATGCTCTCTTTCTTGTGCCAGGGCTTATCCATTCTTTATCTTTCTCTCATAATCCAGTCTTTTTTGATTTATGTTTTTTAATGGTCTGTGCCTTTCTAAGTGTAGTCCGATAATTCAATTTGGCCAGATAAACTCCTCCACTGATGTGCTTTGCCCATCTGAACTGGTGCAGATGCTAAAATAATTATGTACAGCTGGTTGTTTCATGGCATAGTCTGTTTTTACTGAGATTAATATTTAGATCATATTCGTTAATAACAGATCTGGGATCAGATGGTTTTCCAAAGTAGATCTACAATCTTCATTGTTCTGTCCAAGTATATGAGACATAAGGTGTAATCAAATATTTGGATCTCTCTCTCTCTCTCTCTCTCTCTCTCTCTCTCTCTCTCTCTCTCTCTCTCTCTCTCTCTTTAAATGCTAAACATCTCCTGGGTTCTGCAGGGGAAATGTAAACTTATGAGCATAACTGTAACTGCCTGTAAACGCAAATGCAGTAGCAGTGGTTGTATTGACTCCCTCTAAAGGCTCCGCCCTCTCACGCAGTGTTGTGATTTGATTGGCGGAGTAACTGTCTAGGAGTTTGCCTTTGAATTTAAAAAAAAAATGTATGAGTGAGGAAGTGACTGTTTGTGGTCTGTAGCTGTGAGTGCTCAAAAACCAAGCGGTAAGAAGTGCAGTTAATGTGTTGATATCCATCGAGTCCCAGCCAAAATGATGTTTACTGATATATGTGACCCATGACCACAAACCCAGTCTTAAGTGTCAGTTTTCAAAATGGAGATTTATACATCTTCTGAATAAATAAGCTTTCCATTGATGTATGGTTTATTAGGATTGGACAACATTTGGCAGAGATACAACTATTTGAAAATCTGGAATCTGAGAAAAAAATCAAAATACTGAGAAAATTGACTGTAAATTTGTCCAAATTAATTCTTAGTAATGCATATTACTAATCAAAAATTACGTTTTGATATATTTATGGTAGGAAATTTACAAAATATCTTCATGGAACATGATCTTTGAGTAATATCTTAATGATTTTTGGCATAAAAGAAAAATCAATAATTTTGACCCATGCAGTGTCTTTTTGGCTATTGCTACAAATATACCCCAGCGACTTAAGACAGGTTTTGTGGTCCAGGGTCACATTTTCTGATACATGATACATAGTTACTAATGAGTATTTTGTCCTGTGATTGTGTTTAAAAGGGTCTTATCATGCTTATTTTTGAATTTCTCACTTATGGTCATTTAAGGTTAAGGTTGTTTTTTTGTTGTTGAAATTTCTTTCTCTTTCTTGGAATAAGATGTGGTGTTTTTTGTTGCTGTGACTTTAAGGCTCCTATATAATGCCCTTTTCACATATGACAAGTGGAACTGTATTGATGGGTTACAGATGAGTCTGGTCCAGTATAGTTTTTAACAGTCCCATCCACTGTCCCAGGATCACAAAAACATCTACTGTACATTGAAATCTGCCTCTCAAACTGTTAGTTAATCTGTTGTTTAGGAATAACAGTATCTGTTCTTACCACACTGTGACTGGTAGGCCCAAGTATCTCAACACTTGATTATGTGTCATGAAAATGTGGATGGTCATGTGTTAAATGTTTAAATTTTCTGACTTCATATACCTAAATATGTTCTTTTTGTAAGAAGGAGAGGATGATTCCCATTCTTAAAGTCACAGTGAGCATGTTAACATGCACACCAGTAAGCTGATAACTCACAAATATCAGCTTATTAAAATAACCAGGTTTCCCCGTTTACATGCACATCAGTAACCCGACAATGCAAATAAGCTGTGTTTACATGACTTCATTAATAAATCAGGTTATTTCCCTTTGAAGTCTAAATATAATCATTTGCGTATCTGACTCCGATTATTCCATATGTTTGTCAGATGTAATGTTAAATAAAGCTGGCAACATGTCCGTGCGAAATTTACAGCTCATATTATCCTCTCATGCAGTTATAAATGCAGTGTTTTGACTGAACCACTTCTACTTCTGCTGCACAAGATGAGAACACTTTTATAATTTTCTGAGTCATGAAAGAGTCTGCTTTTGTGATATATTTCCTTCTTTCTTTACTGCAAAACTTTTGCTCTGTCTAGATGCACTTAAATCTGCAATAACAATGCGTTTCTGTCACGTATCACACATGTCCACTTCAGTAGGCCAACAGAAAGCGGGCAAAAAAAACTACCTGTGTTAATCGGTTTATACTTATGCTGTTTATGAGCTTTCTCTGATAAAAGAAAACGTGTTACTGTGTTTACATGACCACAAGCATTTTTGGCTTAAGCATAATCGGATTAAGAACGTGCATGTAAATATATAATGGCTAAAATGTGTATCTTGATCTTTTATGCAATGTTCACAATATTCCTTAATTCCTGCTTCAAACTTTTTCCAAAAGATCAGGAAAAAAATTTAACATGAGGACAGTTTGATTTAATGTTCTCATAATATGACCTCTTGAATATTTTTCTTGGAGTGTTATAAAACAGGAGCGGAAAGCCCCTGTGTCTTCCTTGGATGACAGTGAGCTCACTCTCACCTCTTCCTATTTGAATGACCTTTGAACTGTGCAGATTTATTCTTTCTGTGTCACACTGAAAGGAAGTCCTTTGTAGTAGATACTGTTACACATTGTCAGCTACAGTCTCAGTTATTTTTTGACTAAAGTTTGAAATGTCTTCAGATTGTATGATGTAATTCATGAATAGTTTAATATATGTTAATTATGGCATTCAGAATTGATTTTGTGTTATTCTTAATAGCATTGACTTGGGTGTTTCTCCTCTGTGTGTGTGTGTGTGTGTGTGTGTGTGTGTGTGTGTGTGTGTGTGCATGAGTGCATGCATGTCGATCACAAAGAACAATTGCAGAGTGTTTTTCAGATGAGAGGCAGAATGAAGGTTGTTAGGCTGCTGCTATCAATATGTGTCCTGTGTGGGCACTCACAGATCAGGTAGAGGTATTGGTATTGTTATCCAAGGCTGTAAGCATGTATTTGATTGGCTCAATCCAGGCAGACCAGCAGTTTGGCCATTTCTAGCTCATGGGCAAGACTTGGGCCTCTCAATGTTATGTGCCTGCTACAATGTAATTTCCACCACATTTTGGATTATGTATTGTATTGTATTGCATTTTGTGGTGGTGAAATAAAATGAAATTTTAAACATGGAATAAATGGATAGTGGATTACGATCCTTCAGGTGGGACAAAATGATAGACTGGGGTCAGAAGGAGAAGCCAACTCCTAAAAGAAGAGTTCAAGAGGTGAGGAGCTTTGGAACGCCAACCCACAGTCCAGCAAGGCTTACTGTGAAAAGAGCGAGAACTGTGGGTACCAACTATTGCAAAAATAGTCTTTTCGCTCTGGCAGCAGAGATTCTGATGACACCTCTTCTCAATCTGCTTGTTATTTGAGATGAGAATGTTGATTGGATGACAAACTGGAAAGCAGGTCAGAGAAAAGAAAGAAGGCAGTGAAGAAACCCAGCAGGCTCATAATGCATCAGGCCCCGTGTGGAACGGATGTGGACCCTGGAGATTTCCAACACAACTTGCATCTTACCTTACATTCTTTTACCATTACAACCAAAACACTGCACTGGAATTCATGCTCGATATCTGTGAACAGTAAACACCACCTTCTTTGATTTGATAGGCCATCTCAAACTTTTTGACACTGATGAGCGTTAGATGAGGCAGACCAGCCTAAAATATCCTGTCATCCGGTGTTGAGAGTGTAGTATTAAAATGAATTCCAACAGCAATTCAGATTTTTGTATTTGCTATGGTGTTTATCAGACAACAGCAAATGCCTACACTTGATAATTATTTTCAAACATTTGTTAATATGCTACATACTTTCACATTTTAATTTGTGTTTTGCTTTATTGTATTTAAATGTTAAATGTTCATTTTGTTATTTGGAAATGTTATAAAAAATTATCTTTTATCTTTTTAATCTGTGTTTGGAATGCAATTCCACACTGTGATAATACAAAAAACCAAAACAAAAGTTTTAGCAATTATCATGATATGAAAACTTTATACATCACATGCCTCCACAGAGATGAAGGTGTTGTCACAATTTACTTAACACTTATCTTATTCCAAAATAATATGACTCTGAATCATAAGATTAACATTGGATTATATTCACTCGCTCTTTCCCATACAATGAAAACATGCAGTGACTCTATACAGCATGTCTTTTAAATGAATACGATACATTTCTGTGTTCACCACTCAGAAAGCTAAATCATTCTTTACAGATAATTTGTAGTTTTCAAATCTCATTTGTGCATATGCATTGACTTCCTTTCAATGTGAATATGATGTGTCCGGTTTCTTATACAAAGATACTGTATGGCATCAGGATACTTAGAAGATGTTGTATGGGTTGCTTTTATGATTTCTTTTCATCCTTTTTGGAGCTAAACTCATAGTCACAGTCAACCTCATTGTATGAACATTCTTCAGAAGTTCTACACAGAAAAAAGTGATTCGGGTTTTTCAAGTTGTCGTCTTTGGGTGAACTATGACTTTAAGAAACTGAAAAGCCTGCTGCTTTTCTAAAGCAAACAAAATTGGCCTTTGCAAAGCAGACAACTAGCATTATGTAAATGACATGGAAATTCCATGGTAATGTAAATTTGCATCATGATCTATTGTTGCGTCATTCGTCTGTCCTGCAAGTGGACAACAAACCTTAGCAGAGCAAGCAATTTTAGTCTCCATTTCAGTTCCTGCTTTCTATGTTTTCCATGCGTTCCAGATGTTCAATATATGAAATATATTTTTTCTGGTTTAAAACAACACTCTGTTGACCTTCATGGAATGTCTTTGTGTTCGCTTCATTCTTCAGGAGAATGTTGTCTATGTGACGAACTTGTGATGTAACTAGCTGGTGATTTTTTTTTTTTTTTTTTTTTTTTTTTGGTCTTAGGACAAAACCCTCCTGTAATGAAACCTCATAACACATGGAGAAGAGAACAGGGTGTGCTTTAATGTGCTCCTTTTCATAGCACGAATGCCACCTTTTGTATTGGTTCTTTTAGATGATCTAAGGTATTTGAGTACGTCCCCAAGAGGTTTAACCGATATAAAGGTACTCACATGTATTTGAAAACTGTGCAAAGCACTACAAGTGCATTATAATAAAGCAGTCTAACACAATGTCTCTTTTATAACAACATAAAGGCTCTCTGGGTATAAAACTTGAATCATGTACAATAGTGTGCATTGCCTTGCTGAATATGCCATGTGTCTTCATGTTTCAGATGGATTGAAGCGTGTTTAAATGAGGATCTCCCGCCCACCACTGAGCTGGAGGAGGGTCTGAGGAACGGCGTGTACCTGGCCAAGCTGGGAAACTTCTTTGCTCCTAATGTGGTCTCTCTCAAAAAGATCTATGACCGCGAACAAACACGCTACAAGGTGAGACTAAAGACCTTTTCAGAAGCACTGATATGAAAATAGCAGATGGTTTGGATTTACTTGTTGGCTTTCTTCTTTGTCCCACTTGTAGGCCACTGGGCTTCATTTCAGACACACAGACAATACCATCCAATGGCTGAATGCAATGACAGATAAGGGCCTTCCTAAGGTGAGGAGTGTAGATGGTGAACACCAGTCTGCCTGCTTCTTTCATTAGCAGCATTACTTCTGCTTTATTGAGTGACTAACATGATAGAGCTTGCCTCTGAACCTCTTCCCCATGTTTGGCAACAATGGCTGCATTCAGTCTCATCAAAATACATGTACTTGTTTGTCCCTGTCAGATTTTCTATCCTGAGACAACAGACATCTACGACAGGAAGAACATGCCCCGCTGCATCTATTGCATACATGCTCTCAGGTACCTACTATGTCGCTGTGGGTTCATTCACAAATCTCTTGTTGCTAATAAATTAAGTTTTTATTAAATTATTATATTTTTTTTCTCATATATGTGTGTTACAGTAGTTCATAATAGTGGAGTTTTTCAGTAACAAAATTCAGTTTTTGTTTGTCACAATGACTATTACAAACTAAACTAATTATACTATCCTACATGGTTCTCTTGTGTATTACGTAGTGCTTGTTGTTGTTTTTTTTGTTGTTGTTGTTCTTGCAAATAAATACCTGCTACCTATAGCTACAGATGTAAATAACTACTTTACTTGCAGTTTCAAAGTAGCTTCTCCAACTTAAGCACGATATGCATATTTAAACTCTCTATTTTATTTAGACTCTATTTTTTATTAAATAATGTTAATCATGGATAAAAGTGCAAAGCTTATGATGCTGGGTAGATTTGATTTGCATCTGTGGAAACATGTTCTGGCCTTCAGAAACAGGAAAAAACAGCATTCAGGGGGCGAGAATTTGGCAGGGGCCTGGCGTGGGGTGAGGGGTACTAAATCCAGTTGTGGGTGTTTGTAGTAGATATAGTAGAGTAGGTATGTTAAAATTGAAAGCCATTAAGATAACATCTGATTCCCATTGCAGTAGTGTGTTTTCCCGCACACACCTACAGAATATGATATCTCTCCTCTGGGGAATTTTGTTTCTCATATTCGCTTCCTTTTTTTTTAACAGCCTCTACCTGTTTAAACTTGGCCTTGCGCCCCAGATTACAGACCTGTATGGCAAGGTCGCCTTCACAGGTGAGTCAGCTCGCTGTAGTATCATACTAAAGCTTGAGTTTGTACAATAACAGCTGAAGAGGCCCCTGTTCCCGTGAGCTGTGGTCAATGTAAAAAATCACTATCAACTGTATGAGCGTTTCCTGCCATTTGGGCTGGCCTGAAACTGCCTGCCAAGTCCATGAATGGAAAACATACTTTACCAGACCTATTGAGAACAATGTCTAGCCAATCACATCAAAGCAAGGAAAAATGCAAAGGCAAGATTACCTTCCAAAAGGTTACCATGCTTATTAAAGCATGACATACAGTATAAAACAATGAAAGCAAACAGAATACTTTCCACTGAGCCAAATGATCTCCATTTTTTTTGTTGTTATTTGCATGTTGTTTTTGTCTTTTCAGAGGAGGAGATTAACAACATGAAGATTGAATTAGAGAAGTACAACATTCAAATGCCAGCATTCAGCAAAATTGGTGGGATTTTAGCCAACGAACTCTCAGTGGACGAAGCAGCCTGTGAGCATTGTTTCAGCCTTTTAAAGTCAAATTCCTCTTGGCACTTTGGCACAGCTCCTTCCCTTGTAAACATAAACAGCTAGACTTAACAGCCAAGAGTTTAACAGCACAGTAATTATGATCTGTTATACATTGCCTTGAGCTCAAAAGATCTGCATTATCTTCTGTTGCAATGATTCAGTGCACGCTGCTGTGATCGCCATCAATGACGCCATTGACCATGGAGTCCCTGAAGGCACTCTAGCTGCCATGAGAAACCCAAACGCCATGTTACTGCAGCTGGATGAAAGCGCTGCCCAGCACTACCAGGACACTCTGTTCCAGGCCAAGACTGAGAAAGTGGCCAACTCCCGAAAGAGAGTACGAACTTCGCTCTACAGATATTATAATAAAAGATTTTTTAGATTTGGGTAACTAAGGGTGTATTTTAATATATGTACACACTTTCCAACACTGTCTCACACTATCTGCCTGAATAGTCAGCATTAAGGCATCAGAGGTTTGATGTGAAGGCTGTTCTAAATAGAAGACAGCATAATTGTTAAATAAAATACATGCATATTTATAGTCAATATCAACTCTGTCTACCATCTTCGATAAACTTCATGGACATAGTCAGATAACTAATTCTGGCCAAATTCAGGCAACATGGCATGTGCCCATCTTTGCTTTGTGTCAAGATCACAGAAATATATGCAGTAGACATGCTTGCATTTTAATCGGTACTACAAAGCATCAATAAAAATAGCCCCATCTAATAAATAAATAAGCAATATGAACTTTTTAACCTAACATTTATGCATGCTTTGTAGTTTTTGTTATTGTTGGCATCTTTAGCTTAGCTAAATTCTTGTCATATTGTGTATTGGAATCAACTGTAAGTGTTAAGGTGCATTTTGTGTAGTCCAATCAGTTAAAAACCATTTAATATTTCAGTATTATTAATATATTCTATTATAGTATTTATTAATATTTTAAAGTAGCTTTTGTTTTTAGATTTGTAGTTTTAATTTTACTATACTTTTTAGTTTACGTTCTAGTCATTTTATTATGGGCTTATCTTTTTTTTTTCTCTTATGTTTCTATTT
This sequence comes from Cyprinus carpio, assembly GCF_018340385.1. Lineage (NCBI taxonomy): Eukaryota > Metazoa > Chordata > Actinopteri > Cypriniformes > Cyprinidae > Cyprinus > Cyprinus carpio. The sequence goes on along the minus strand of NC_056578.1, from coordinate 28,953,786 downwards.
ATTTAATTTGTTTTCAGTTTTAGTAGTTTTAGTACTTCAACTCATTTTATTTCAGGTAGTTTGCAAGGCAAAATCTTAAATTTTTGTTTAAATTTACGTTTTTCATCTATTCAGCTTTTGGCATGTAACAAAAACTTTTTTTTAAATCATTTTAGATTTGGCTCTATCCATTGTGCATGAACTGAAAAATAGTATGAAGATAGTGGTATAAATGTATGTTTCTTTGCAATAGATTGGAGAGAATGCTGAGGCTGAAAGGGATGCTTACGATGAGCTGCTCACACATGCTGAAATCCAGGGAAACATCAACAAAGTCAATTGTATGTACCTCACCCATGTCCACCTTCAGCTCTTGTGCTCTTCTGAAGCTGATGATGTGATCTGACTTCTCTGTGTTTGTGCTGTTTCTCAGTGACCAAAGCATTGAATTCAGCAGAACAGGCTCTACTGAGTGGTGATGAGGACAAGCTGTTCAACACTCTCCGTTCCCCTGCGTTAGGCCTGCAGTCCGTGCAGGCTCAGAACAAGGGATGGTACCTCAAACAGCTGCTGGCCGATCGAGAGCAGAAGGAACCGGTAACAGCTTCTGCTACTCGGCAGGGAAAGATAGGTTTACTGTTTGTCTGTGACAAACTCTAGGACTCAGCAGAACTTAATGCTTGCCATGAGATTTCCTAATCATTGCTTCCCTTTTAATGAAGTACCATATTTTACCCAAACTGAACCAAAACTGAATTGTGATACAAACCAAGCTGTGAAAAACTGTTAATTCTAAATTCTATAAATCTCACCACTTTTGGCTTGTATCATTCGTCCTCATGCCTAGAATGCCCCAGGAGAGCCTCTGATGAAGGAGGAGTTACAGAGTGGAGTGGATGCAGCCAATGCACAAGCAGCGAACTATCAAAAATGTATGTACTCCCTTCTGTATCGCTACATTCTTTTGAAACTGTGAGTAGTTTGTATGTTCAGAGAAGAGAACATCAGAAAGACGCCAGTGTTTTCTTTGTCTCTCTTTTATGTTTTCATTCATGCTGTCCTAACAGCTGTCATTCTATGAAAAGAACAATGAGATATATGTGTGTGTGTGTTTCAGTGCTGCGGGCGATGGAAAGGATTAATGCTGCCATTAGAAAAGGTGTAGCAGAGGAAACAGTGAATGAACTGATGAACCAAGACGCCCAGCTGCCGCAGGTTTACCCTAGTGCTGCAGATCTGTACCAGAGAGAACTGGCCAGCCTGCAACAGCAGAGCGCAGAGGTTAAAACAAACTCACATCCACACAATATCAGCTCACTCTGGCACTCTGGTTATTTTGCTGTGACCATTTACTACAGAAACTAAGTGAGCTGTGTACGACCTGCAGCTGCATCCTAATGGTCATGGCCACTAATAAGTTCTCTACAAAGATACCAGCTCTTGATTTCAGTAGAATTTAGCAGTTGCATTTTGCCAAGCTATAGGCATGATATTTTAATAACAGCATCAAGCTTAAAAATACATGGCACACAAATATTGGGTAAAACTGGTTACACTGAACCATTTTTATCAGTACTACTCAGAATTCAATATTATTTAACTAGGGTGTCGCAACATAGCAGTTTTGGCGATGAAATATTGAAAAATTAAATAGTGATGTTATATTAATACTACATACATGACAATATTGTTAATAATTCAGCACCAGTTGCTGGTTGACACTCCAACATAGGTACAATTTTGGACCATTTCGGTTACAGATTCTCTTTCTGTGACCCGACACTTGTATGTTTAGTGTAATTCATTGGCCCAAAAAAAGAGAAAATATAAAATAAACTTAAAGATGAATTTCATATCCCTGACTAATATTTTTCTTCCTAAATTTCTTGAGATATCTCGATAATATCGTTATCGTGAATGTAGTGAAAATCGGATACCATGACAGCCCTATTGTTGATTTCTCTCGCCTCCGCTGTCACCTCTTTTTACTTGAGTTTGTCACAGTGAATTATGGGATTGGCTTCTCTGAGATGCATATGATGCTGACTTTAGAATCGATCAAAATTAAGCATCTCAGCCTATTTTTAAGTTTGCAAGCAGCTTACCAGGTTTTAGAACGGAGCAGTGATTTACATGCAGTTCACATAAGTTGACGACCTGTAACCGTTTAGTTTAGTCTGAGTGAGTTTTGTGCTTTGCTTGATTGCACAGGGCTCTTTGTCACACCCCGAGCTGCTGGTTGCCGTGGAGATGCTGTCCTCGGTGGTGCTGATAAACGAGGCGCTGGATGTAGGGGACAAGGCAGCAGTGTGGAAACAGCTCAGCAGTACCCTCACCGGCCTCAGCAATGTAGAGGACGAGTTCGCCCAGAGGTGAGAATATTACTTTGACACATTCCTGGTCTTTTCTTGCATGATTCATCAGTGCATGTTATTCTAAAAAAATCTTTCATCAAAATACAACAGCTTCCTCAGCTTCTGAAATGACTTTCCTTTCAGCTGAAAGTCACAGGCTATATGGGCCATTGGATTATGTCAGCTATTAGCCAAATAGCTGTTTAAGCATTCATTTTCCTAACTCTCATTCAAGTCTAGCTCTGTTCTTGTGTGCAAATGCCACTTTTCATAATCAAATCAATTTCTGACTGATAAAATCAGGTCTCATCCAACTTTTTATTTTGCTTAGAAATATGCCAAAATACAGAAGTTATGAATGTTGATTTGGCTCCTGGTTTTAGCCGTTGTTTGTTGTCTCCGTGCAGATATATAGATGAGTTGATTCGTCTGAAGGCAGCTGCGCGTGAAGAGGGTAGTGACTTTCTCACCTGGAATGACATCCAGGCCTGTGTGGACCAGGTCAACAATACTATTCAAGAGGAACATGAAAGTGAGCATGATACTCATCCTTGGGAGTCGTGGCCTAATGGTTAGAGAGTCGGACTCCCAATCGAAGGGTTGTGAGTTCGAGTCTCGGGCCGGCAGGAATTGTGGATGGGGGGAGTGCATGTACAGTTCTCTCTCCACCTTCAATACCACGACTTAGGTGCCCTTGAGCAAGGCATCGAACCCCCAACTGCTCCCCGGGCGCCGCAGCATAAAATGGCTGCCCACTGCTCCGGGTGTGTGTTCACAGTGTGTGTGTGTGTTCACTGCTCTGTGTGTGTGCACTTCGGATGGGTTAAATGCAGAGCACTAATTCTGAGTATGGGTCACCATACTTGGCTGAATGTCACGTCACTTTCACTTTCACTTTCACTTTTTTATTATGGATGGATCAAATTCAGATTGTTTTGTACTATGAACAGTGTACATGTCCTCTTGTGACTTTAGGGATTGACGCTATTGGTCTGATCAACGAGGCTCTGGATGAGAGTGGCCTACAGAAGACATTGGCTGCTTTACAGAACCCAGCCGCCAAGCTAACAGACATAGATCCGTCTTTGGCCAAGCATTACTATGATATACTGCAGGAGGCAAGGAGAGAGAAGGCCCACGTATGTATACCTAAACAGACCCACAATCCGGTTTTTGTCTAGTTTTCGGTTTCCTTCTCTATTCAAACACTAATGGGAGTTTGTTTCAATCTCTGAAAACACAATAGCATTGTGACCTGATGAGGGTACGTATCCCTTTATAAAGGGAGGTCTGATAGTGGAAGGAGAAAAGGGAATTGTGACAAGAACCCTGTTTGCTGTGCTATTATTATTATTAAATAAAAATATTAAATAAAATAAACCAGAATATTAGGATAAAATGATATAATAGTATACTTTTTATTTTACAGTACTAATTTTTATGCTTGCCTTAATTTCATAATTTTCAAACATGAAATCATTATGCTTTTAACCGAAAACTCACTAAGCAATATTGCAATTTCTGAAAGCCTCTCTCTCTAAACATGCATCATGTGAGTTTCTCTTTCTAGGACTTCTCTTGATTCTAGTCTGATAACATCATCTGAGCTCATACTCTCGTTCCGCACCCCCACATTTTGTCTCGCTTTTATTTGCCACCTCCCCTGTTCTTTTCATTAGAAAGTCCCTTATATTTTCAAATGACCATACTATGTGCAAATAACATTCAATTCATTTGATCTCACACACCTTGGGTATCACATACACCAACTTTGTATTTTTGGTCCAGTGGGTTCAAGTGTAGCATATTTCAGTTTTGTGTCTAGTCAGTTTTAGGCCACGCCCCACGTGTTTCCTGTGGATGTGAAATTGAAACCTCAAGGATGCAGGTGAATGGGCAAAGAGAAGGCCATGGTTTACCACAGCAGTGTGCCAGTGTGGTTCAGAGCTGAACTGAAGTCTTTGAGGCCAAGAGCTCTTTTTTTTACCATGACAGCTCTAGATAAAGTACCCAGAATACTCCTTCAGAGGCGTAAAACTAATCTTAAATCTGCATCTCTGTTTGATTCCCCTATTTGGAAACAGTTCTTGTGAGTTTAATTAGTGATGTTTACTCTTTGTCACTAACCACTCTTTTAACAGAGGATCACATGAAAAGCAATTTTTGCCTCTTGAACTCATAATAGCTGTCAAAGTCAGTGCTGAACCCATACTACCTAAAAAAAAAAAACGTTTCCTTTTGCCATGATTTGCACAAGCATCGGAAATAACAAGACTTATGACTTTTTCTCTGCCTTAAAAGGGCAAAAGTCTGGTGCTGTTAGCTGGCGTAGCTCAGGAGAGGGTTTTTAGTGCTGACATCACTCCTCCAGGCTGACGCTAGCTTGGGTCACTATGCCGTGGAAAGCACAGATGAAACCAGATCTGCTCAACTGAGACAGGAAAAAACTGGTGGTGTGATGTGTGGCCTGACAGTAACGATTCAAAATGTTTCTGTTTAAATGACTTAAGTAATCACAGTTTTTGAGAAAGATACAAGCCTCAAAACTCTTGTAATGAGTAAAACATGAAAAGTTAAAAATCATACCGTGATGGCATTGAACTGATAAGTAGATGACGTGAAATACTTTCAGGAAGTTAGCTGACGAACAGTGGTGTGAAATGCAACACACACACACACACACACACACACACACACACACACACACACACACACACACACTTATTATATGCAGTTTTTAATGATTTATTAATTTGGAGAATTTGAATATTTGTACACAAAAATGTACGTTATGCCTCTATTATCCATATGCTTTTTAGAAGTGCATCACTGTTTACATCACATCCTGTGCTAAAAGCATTTCACGCTGATCTTTACCAAAGTTTAGCTGGAATTGATAGAAGTAGTTCCTCTTTTATCATTCAGTGTAAACCATCCCAGAAGAGTTGTTAATGTAATCTTGGACATTACACCACACCCTTTTTCACTTCCCTAGTTACAGCTGGCAGACTTTATTCACGTATTTAGATCCTGATCATTTCTGCTCCACCCCACTGGGACACATTAAGTCCTGTTTGCGCTCTAATCCAGCAGGCATTAGTTTTATGCAGCCGATAAAATGTAACGCAGTGAAGGAACAACGTTTTCCTGTGTTGCACAGTTTGCCACACCCTCAGGTTTGGTGCATGGCGCTGCTGTACGTTTGCAAGAAAGGCGGGCAGACTGCATTGAGGGGCCGCTGCACTGCACTCAGCAAATCAGAGAGCTGCGAATCGTGCTCCGGAAACTGAGCTCAGCATGCGGTCAAGGACTACTATGAGAGGGCAACTGCACCACCTGGTGGTGGTAGTGATGTTTTTATCCAAAATGCCATGCGAATGATGATAGAAGCAGATGCAGTTAATTCAAAGGTGTACATTTTATACAGCCAAAGAACATGATCTGCACAAGTCAGTCAGCTTGATCTTGTTTATGGCTCTCTGCAGCACTTCCAGAAGGAAATTGTGCTATTATCGTGAAAGGCAGTGCATGATTGTTTATATAATTTTGGCAGTTACGTTGTTGAATCATGAAACACTGTCTCTTCCAGTTCATATAGCATTTGTTGTTACTAATAAATGACCTTGATGTGTTTTTCATCCACATCATACTGTACCTGTTGACAGTTAAAACATTTTTAATAGAATTAAAGTGACAGATCACCCCAAAATGTCAATATTTACTCAACCCACATGTTTTAAAGTTTCTTCTGTGGAAAACAAAAGATGTTAAAAAAAAAGTCCATAAAGTGAATGACATTGAGGTGCAAAACATTGACTTATTGTATGGGGGAAAAAAACAAAAAAACTTTTGCTTTTTTTTTTTTTTGTGATCCTGGAAAGAAAGTAAGGCATACAGGTGGACTGTTTAATGGCTGTAATAATCTCATTACAGAAGGTTTGACTGACACCTAGTGTCCGAGTGATATTCCTAATCAAAGACAAAAGTAAATCTAGTTGGAATTGCTTAAAATGTGTAATTTCCAAAGTATGCTTAGGTCTTTTGTCTTTTTTTCTAATCTAGAAATTAATTGTTATAATTCTAATCTTTAAAATGCTTATTTAGTCATCAAAATTATTGCAAAAGACATGAAAAAATGGAAATGAATTGTCCACACAGTATGGTAAATAAAGCGATCAGAATGCATCCTAATTCTTTGAAATGGTTACTCATTGGTAATTGACATGTTTTTTGCTTGTCTTTACAGGAATGCGGAGATCCTTCTGCAGTGCTTTGGTTAGATGAGATCCAGGATGCGATCTTAAGAGCCAACAAGGACTCAGAGGATGCTCTGCAGTGTAAAAATACTTATTTAAATCTTAGTGTACTTACTATTAAACTCTGAACTCATTTCCTTCAGTCTTGGTGTATTTACTCATTTAGTCTGTATCTCTCTGCTTGATTATTACTGTGATTCTTGAATACAATTCTTTTCTTTGAATCATCTCAGTTTTCTAAAGAAAAATCTTCTCTTCCATCTTCAGTCTCTCAGGCGATCCAGTCTATTAATGAGGCTGTGGATAACAAGGACTCGTCTCAGACCCTGGCAGCCCTGCGTTCACCTGCTTCTGGTCTGTATGGAGTCACGTCTGAATGTGCTCAGACCTACCAGGATGACCTGTTTCGAATTAAAGAGGACAAGAAAAAGGAAGGTGAGATGGGCTCTTGCGTTGATTCTTTGATGTTTGGTACAAAAATCCACAGTAATATTTACATTAGAACTGCTTAAGTTTTCAGTTGAAGAATTTGTGTTCAGCTGTTTGGTGATATCACAGCATATCACATTTACACTTTGTGATGTAGAGAGTAATAGAGGTTTTTGGTAGGGCATAATGGCAGTGAATGGATGAAACATTGGGTGAAGGGAGGACACAACTACTACTATAACCTCAAGACTGGACAGGGCACCTGGGAAGAGCCTGCAGACTTTATTCCAAACAACACTGAGCTCAACAAGGAGGAAATACAGGTAAATCTTCTGTTTTTACAATGTATATAATAATATATATTAACACAAATATATTGTGTTATATTATATCTATTAATATAATAACTGTCATTTTTTCCTGATTAATTACTGTCTGTGTCTTTGTAGTCTGTTGTGTCAGGAGTAACCACAGCATATAACCGGGAGCAACTTTGGTTGGCCAATGAGAGTCTGATCGGCAAGCTGCAGGCCCGGTGCCGTGGTTTTCTGGTGCGACGTGGAATAAAAGATCGTCTTGGGTTCTTGAAGTCTCAGGAGCCGTCTGTCACAAGCATACAGGTCACGCTCCTTTTGCTTTCTTCACTTAGTGCTGAACAAGACTGAAAGGCATTATTGTAAATAATAACAAAAATAACATCACTGTTGGTTCTCACTTCTGATTCTGTTTGCTTTATAGGCCCACTGGAGAGGCTATAAGGAAAGAAAGAAGTACAAAGACAGGAAGCAGTACCTGAAGGATCACACTGATGATGCGGTCAAGGTAAGATAATGATGAGCAGCAGCATGTCAATTTCTGATGAAATAAAAGATCCACACTCAGGATTATACTCACTGTGCTATAAACTACGTGGCAGGAAATAAGTGGTATAACACCTAATTATCAGGTTTAGGTAAAAATTTGAATTTGAATAAATATATAGTGTTTTTTCTGTAGATTCAGTCAATGGTCAGGATGTACCAAGCTCGCAAAAAATACAGAGATCGTCTGCAGTACTTCAAAGACCATGTGAGTTTTAAGTCAAAATCAAAGGACTTGTATATTTTTATATTAGTAATAATAATAGTTAATCTGACTTCTAACTGCTCAGTGGTCAGTCTTTAATGTTTTCCATCCAACTTTCTCATTGCAGATAAATGATGTGGTGAAAATCCAGGCTTTCATTCGAGCCAACAAAGCAAGAGATGACTACAAAACACTCAGTAAGCATTTCATGTACTTCCTTCAAATTCTGTTTCACATCCTCTCGTTTAGAACATGCCTCTAATATCCATATAGATAACTTGTTTTGAAGCCATGTACTTGTTGTTTCTGTGTACTTTTTCCTGCTCATGTCTCATTCCAAACCTTTATGACTTACTTTCTTCTGTGGAACATTAGATGTTTCCCATACAATGGAAGTCAACTGTTTGGTTACCAACATTCTTCAAAATATCTTCTTTTATGTTCTGCAGAAGAACATAAGAGTTAATGATGACAAATTTTGATGACAATTTTTTTTAGGGTGAAGTTTACCTTTAAGGGGAGGGACACTTTATAGGACATTTAATTGGACCAAGATTAGAGTACAGGATGAGTCATCAGTGTTTTCGTTCAGTTTTCCCAGAAGAAAAAGACTGCACATTTTTAAAGTGTATACCTTTCAAACTGTTTCCTCCAACTAGTATAAGAGTTCACTAGCACTGAACGCCATAAACCTCTAAATCCTGTCTTTAACAGTCAATGCAGACGATCCTCCAATGGGAGTTGTTCGTAAGTTTGTCCACCTGCTGGATCACAGCGATCAGGACTTCCAGGAAGAGCTGGATCTGATGCGGCTAAGAGAAGAGGTGATCACCAACATCCGCTCCAACCAGCAGCTGGAGAACGACCTAAATCTGATGGACATCAAGATCGGCCTGCTGGTGAAAAACAAGATCACCCTTCAGGAGGTGGTCTCTCACAGTAAGAAGCTCACCAAGAAGAACAAGGGGGAGCTGTCCAACCTCATGATGATGAACAAGCAGAAAGGAGGCCTGAAGGCACTTAGTAAAGAGAAGAGGGAGAAGCTAGAGGCATATCAGTTCCTCTTTTACCTGTTACAGGTAAAACTCATCAACTCTTACCTAAGAATTGTTTGAAAATCAGTGTCACTACAGTCCTGTTAATTCCCCTCTCTGTTAATTTCTTTCTCAGACAAATCCTACCTATCTGGCCAAGCTGATCTTTCAGATGCCGCAGAACAAGTCCACCAAGTTCATGGATTCTGTCATTTTCACATTGTACAACTACGCTTCTAATCAGCGTGAAGAGTACCTCTTGCTCAATCTCTTCAAAACGGCCCTGCAGGAGGAAATCAAGTAGGAGCTTTATGATATACCATAAATGATGTACTCTATTTATCAAGATGCATTTGCATCTTTTACTATCTCTCAGTGATGTTTGTCTTGCAAATGCAGATCAAAAGTGGACCACATCCAGGAGATTGTCACAGGAAACCCAACAGTCATTAAGATGGTGGTGAGCTTTAACAGAGGAGCCCGAGGTCAGAACGCACTCCGGCAGATCCTGGCTCCGGTCGTGAAGGAAATCATGGATGACAAGGCGCTCAACATTAAAACTGACCCAGTCGACATATACAAGAGCTGGGTGAACCAGATGGAGAGCCAAACTGGAGAGGCCAGGTGTGTTTTCAACCTTTTTGATATGAAGGGGCCCCACCTGCCTCACACAATATTCTCCCCCTCCATATACACCAAGATATTTTCTTCTGTAATTATGACAAACCTGCTTGTTTTCAAACTTTTATTGATATATCAAAGTTATTAATCTGGTTAATTCATTTAATATATTAAATTATTTCCCTATGAAATAATTTAGCCAGATGCACAATTAAAATGTAATGCTAGATGACCTGCTACCTTATGTTGCAATGACCCTGTAATTCTGTTTTGCAGTAAATTGCCGTATGATGTGACTCCAGAACAGGCAATGAGTCACGAGGAGGTTCGAACCCGGCTGGAAGCCTCCATCAAGAACATGAGGACGGTCACAGACAAATTCCTCTCGGCCATAATTGTTTCTGTGGATAAAATCCCGTGAGTTGATAAAATCCCGCCACATGAATTTCCCCTCAGGCATCAACAAATTCCATGTCATCGACCTTTAGATGCACCTACCATAAATTGTTCTTGAATATATGAAAATGACTTTGAATATTTAAATACACGTCTGTTACATGAGCTGTTTCTTTGTTCATGCTCTTGTACAAATCAGCATTACACCGCTGCTGCTCTTATTCTACTGAGGTTTTACGAAGTTAAAGCTAATGAGTTAAGAGAGCAGAATACCACATAAAATAACACCATTTTTATATTACCATTTCTTCAACCGATTGGACTAAAAAAAATAACATATAGTGAATGACCCTATGAATAAATTTTTTAATAACTCATGAACTCCTCATATATCATTCAAATAACTAATTCACTGAATCCATCAGAGCACAATTAGCATTTATGAATTATGATACAATTATGAATGAACTAATTTACTGAATGCTAACTCATCAAAACGTTTATGCATGTTTGACTTGAAATGATCCAAGAATTATTACCATGTTATTATTGTTATTACTTACATTCACTACACATTTTGGAATAAGGGCTATTTAAACCTCATCAACATTCAAATATAAGAACTAAGAATCATTTGTGTTTTCGCTGTAGATATGGTATGCGGTTCATTGCCAAGATGCTGAAGGACACACTTAACGAAAGGTTCCCCGATGCCACAGAGGATGAGCTTTTGAAGGTTTGTTACATCACTGCTGCTAGTGTTATTCCTGTGCAGCGCTTGGCTGATGTAATTGTACGCTCTAGTCTCAAAACCAAGACAGCCTTTATTCAGATGTCTTGAACACTCTGATTACCTCTTCGCTAAACTGGCACCCGCTGCTTCTCCATATCAGTTCTGTCCCACTGTGGAACATTGTGCTGATTCCTGAGCATTTCTCTGCTCTTGTGCTTCTCTGACTTTGAATAATAAATGTGGTTTCCATCTCTTTCCTTTTCTTCTGGAAGGAGATTCCTCTTCTCTTTCTTTCTATCTATCTGTCCCACACATGCTCTGTCTCTCTCTTTCTCTATGGCCTGGCTCCAGCTGTCCTCTAGGCCCTTGCTTATACCCTTTTCAAGAGGTTTTTGAAGAGCACCCAGCACAGGTGAGCCACGTCTTTCTTATTCTTGCCTCGCTGCTTCTCTTTCTGTCAGTAATTTGGTTTATCCCCTTTGTAGAAGCAGAGGATCTTCAATTGCACAACGATAGAAACATAAATAATAGGTTTTAAAAAAATTGCACAGATGTTGTGTTTGCTTAAAAAAAGGAGGACATACTCATCCTTATTATCTTTTGATTGTGGGCAACCTGCTGTACTACCGCTACATGAACCCCGCCATTGTGGCTCCTGATGCCTTTGACATCATCGATCTGTCGGCTGGAGGTCAGCTGACCACAGAACAGAGGCGAAACCTGGGATCAATCGCCAAAATGCTGCAGCACGCAGCCTCCAACAAGATGTTCCTCGGAGACAACGCCCATCTGAACCCCATCAATGAATACCTCTCTAACTCCTACCAGAAATTTAGGTACAAGTGACATCAAAGTGCTTCTGTTTGTTTCTTTAATTCCATACTGATGCAAGAACTTTTTTATCTCCCAGACGTTTCTTTTTGTCTGCTTGTGACGCCCCCTCTTTGGAAGACAAGTTCAATGTGGATCAGTACTCTGACCTGGTCACCTTGACCAAGCCTGTGATCTACATTTCCATTGGGGAGATCATCAACACTCACACGGTAACTATTTGAGACTTAAGGAGTGATCAAATTTTGAAATTCAGACATTTCAGTTGGGATCTGCTCAATTACGAGTTTTGACAGGGGGGCAAAAAACGAATTCCTCCCAAATATTTTGCTTCGGTTTCAAGTTGTTCACAAAAAATTCAATACGTTGACCAGCAGAAATCTGATTGGTTTGAAAGTGACTTCTGTGTAAGTGGTGCTTCAAGCATCGCTACACTCATGACAATAGAAAGTGGACTTTTTATACCAACAAAATTTAGTATAGTTGGTTTTAAGAACTGAATATATTGTGGTATCTTCTTTAGCTCTTGCTAGATCACCAGGATGCCATCGCACCAGACCACAATGATCCTATCCATGAGCTGCTAGATGACCTGGGAGAGGTGCCCACCATTGAGTCTTTAATAGGTGAGCCTCTGAGATTAGCTTTAATGTCCCAGGAGGCTGAGGTCCTCCAGAGTCAGAGTGATGGACTGTTGTTCTCTCACAGGTGAGAGCCCACTTCCCCCTGATGATCCTAATAAGGAAATGATGGGTAAGACAGAAGTCTCCCTCACCCTCACCAACAAATTTGATGTTCCCGATGAGGCCAATGCTGAAATGGATGCCAAGACTCTCCTCCTCAAGTAAGGACAATGCTTTTCTCAAATTCTTCTGTTGTGAGGTACCAAATTCTAAGGTAGCACCTTTCCTTAAAATAATTAATTCACTAATGCAAACCCTTCCACTGTTTCCAACATTTGCATATGATTTTCACACTTCACTGAAGAGTGTGAAGAGGTTGCTTTAGCCTTTAGAAATGTTAGCTCGGCAATCAATTGTAATTTAACTCTATTGTACAGAAAGCAGTTGTGAAGTGCATGGAGTTGCTGCCTTTGTAGGTCACTTGGTTCTAGAACTAATATTTTTTACTTGCGAAGTAATTAACTTGGATCTTTATCCATTCATCTTTCTCATTTAGCACCAAGAGGCTCATAGTAGATGTGATCAGGTTTCAGCCAGGAGAGACGCTTACTGAGATTCTGGAGACTGTAGCTTCACCAGAGCAGGTACTTTAATTGCAGAATTTACAAATGAAAAACTTCATCACATCAGAGTTTTGTGTTTTCAAATTGCCATTTTTCTTTGGAATAGGAAGCCGAGTACCAGCGTGCCATGCAGCGACGAGCCATTCGTGATGCTAAGACCCCGGAGAAGATGAAGCAAGCCAAACCAGTTGTGGATGACAGCCTTACCTTGCAAGGCAAGAAGGACAAAATCAAGAGCAACTTGCAAAGGCTAGGAGAGTTGGGCAAAGTTCACCCTGAGAAGAAATACCAGGATCTTATCAATGACATCTCCAAGGTACCATTCCTATACAGGGGCGTAAATTTCGTCTAACAGTAAGGGGGGGACAATAAACATAACATTTCTCAAGGGGACACAAATAATACAGCTAAAATTGTGCTTGTAAGGATATCTATACACAGAGGAATGGCTTGCTACTATTAGTGCAGCAGGTGACCTTGCCAAATTAGACAACTTAAAGCTGTTGTGGTCATGCCGAGACTGTGCTCGTGTCTGTTGTAGACATTACTATCCGTCACAGTGTTGCCAAGTCTGGGGTTTTTCTGTGGAATTGGGCTACTTTATCACTATTGCCACGGGTTTAAGTGACCCCAATAACGTGTATTTTAGCCCGCGGAATGCGATTTTTACAGGGGCACCCCTTCGAAACGCGGATAGTTTGGGCTAGTTTTGAGTAGCAATTGAGCGGGTTTTGTTATGAAAACCTGGCAACCCTTCCCTCAAGCAGGTAATGTTATTATTACTAACATAGCGGACTCATCTAAAAATACATTGGCATCATCTGTATTAAAGAGAAGATAATCACTTCATCCAGTGTTTAATTGAATAAAATAGCCTTGACATCCTTACTTACTGGACTTCCACAACTACTGACTTCTCATCGGACTTGTGTGTGTGTGTGTGTGTGTAGGTGATGCAAAAGAGGAAATGCATTTTTGCCTCGTTTGTGTTGTTTTACTACTTACACAATTATTTGGAGTATAAAATATTGTTATTTACAATGCACAGCATGGTTTTTAATCTTTTTTTAGGGGGGACAACCCTCAGATAGGGCCCGGCCCCCCTGGGATTTCCGCCTATGCGAAACTTCAAATGCGCTATTTCGTTCTAGATTAAAGCATCTTGATTTATTCGTTGATGTTTCCAGGACATCCGGAACCAGAGGCGATACCGTCAGAGGCGAAAGGCAGAATTGGTAAAGCTTCAGCAGACCAATGCTGCCCTGAACTCCAAGACCAATTTCTACAATGTGCAGATTGACTATTACAATCAGTACATCAAGACCTGCATGGACAATTTAGCCAGCAAGGGCAAGTGAGTATTTACTGTCCAGTGAAGTTCATGTCATTAACTCTGATTGGATAATTGTCGTTGAGCTCATGGAAAATGCGATTGCTTCACACACAGAGTTTCTAAGAAACCTGGAGACAATAAGGCGAAGAAGAGTAAGCAGGTGTCGCAGAAGTACACAGCAGCCCGTCTGCACGAGAAGGGAGTGCTCATTGACATCGAGGATCTGCAGCCAAATCAGTGAGTTTCAGCTTCTGCTCGTGTTTTCATGTCTATTCATGTCTTGCAGTTTCTAGATACATTTCCTCTTGTAGTCCTGTAATAATATGCTTGTTTCCTATTTTTGCAGGTATAAGAATGTCATTTTCGAAATCTCACCATCTGAGGTTGTAGGTGCGTTTGAGGTTAAAGCTAAGCTTATGGGAGTCCATTTGGAGACATTAATGTTAGAATACCAGGTAAAAACTTTTTTTTTTTTTTTTTTTTTTTTTTTTTAGATATTTTTAGTCTCATGTAGTCAGAACTCTGTGTAATTTTTGATTGTTTTTAATAACAGGACCTGCTCCAGTTGCAGTACGAGGGGGTGGCAGTGATGAAGCTGTTCGATCGAGCTACTGTAAATGTTAACCTCCTCATTTTCCTGCTCAACAAGAAGTTCTACGGCAAATAGAAACTCAGAGGGACTTGACAGACTGTTTCATACAAAGTGAAGCCCAGACCACATTCATCTTTAAAGTTAAAATTATTTCCTGCACTACTCTGAGTGTGCTTTTCTTGAAGGATAGATTCCTTGAATGTACATTATTAAACTTGTCATCGACCAGCAACCTGTATCTTCCGGATATGTAACGGTTGATTGTTTTCTGTTTTTACTGAGATGTAAGTGTCCAAAAGAGTATCAATAGTAGTTTGCTTTGATCTTTTGCAAACCGTGCTTGCACGAGCTTTGAATACTGTATATGTTATATGTTAAATGAACATTTTTATTACCTAATCTATTCTTAAGGATAAACAATTTGAAAATTGTTTCTAAGTATCCTTATCGTGTAGGAGAGTGATGAGCCACATTCCTCCCAATGTTACCAAAATATATTTATCAGAGTAATTTTTGTTTCTTTATTTGTAAAATCCTGAATAGGTATACTTTACTGGCTAGTTGAAAAATGAAGACTTGTTGGAAAATACTTTTTTTTTTTTTTTTTTTTGGACACTGCATGCTGGATGAATTTTACGTTTACGTCCCTCTAATTTGTGCAGCCTTGTGTCCATTAATTTTTTTAAAGGTGCCTTAACTTAAATAAAATTTGAGGAGAAGCCTTATCATATCAACACATAGCGTTTATAATGTCAGTCCATCTCATTGTCTGTTGTTAGAATTATTTGACTCTTAAAATACAAGGTTGAATGATGGTTATATATTTTTACTGATTAGTGATGCTGGTTTATACACTTATTATGTTGAGAAAATACAGTGATGACATAAACAGATTAATTATGAAATTTAAGATGTACAGACATTTTCTTTAATTTTTTTTTACAAAAAACCTTTCAAGGTTCAATTCAATCATTACAGTCTTTAAAAAAAAAGGATTCAGGTTTTAGAGAAGAACATCAAATTTATTGCAACTGTTCTGGTGTTTGACTAAGATGTTCTCGGTTACTGTACCGTTAAAACAAAGTGTCACGCTGTTTTATATTCAAATGCTTTATGAAGGTGTGTATTTTTTCACATGTGCATTCGATATGGAATGCCAGATTGGTAGCTGTGTGGAATATGAACCGCAGTGTGGTTGAAATTTTTTAAT
This sequence comes from Cyprinus carpio, assembly GCF_018340385.1. NCBI lineage: Eukaryota > Metazoa > Chordata > Actinopteri > Cypriniformes > Cyprinidae > Cyprinus > Cyprinus carpio. Next base: position 28,937,707 of record NC_056578.1, on the reverse strand, counting down.
GGAACAGTTGTTTTCCTAATGTTATCATAAGATGCTGGTTAGAAAATGATGAACCAGGATGAGACATTTCACTGTCCAGTGTTATATATGGCAAAAATTCATTTCACTTAAAGCTGATATTCTTTAACCTCATTGTATGGTTCAAAACACAAAATGCTTGAATATCTACTCCTATGTTTTTTTTTTTCTTTTCATTTATTACAGATAGCTCGAGCAATTATTTGTTAGCTGTTCCACTGCTAAAACTATTAATAAAATATATAAATGAAAACCACAGTATATCCTTTTGTTCAGATGCTCCCATACATTAAAGTCAGCCCAATTGATTAGGCACAGCTATTTATTTTATTTTGACCTATATTATATAGCTGCTTTGTTGTGTAAAGGTGAAAATCTGGTATAATATCAGGACATTTCAACTGTTTGCATTTAAATTTTTTCATTTAGCAGACACTTTTAACCAAAACGACTTGCTGATGAATAAGTCAAAGTGATTCATCATAAATAGGCAAGTAATCAGGAAGTTCTTGTAAGTCGAAGTTTCAGACATCGTTCAGATTAGCACAAGCTAGAACAGGGAGGGATTAAGGAAAAGTGAAAGAAAAGTATTATTATTGAGTCATTCTATATTTAGGGGTACATTTCATGTCAGCCAAAAAGTCAGAAAATCATTATCCCCTTAATGTGCTAAATCAATTGTTTGGCAAGCTTAAACTCTAATGACTTTTTAAATATGTTAATGGAAATTAACATTTGATTCATTATTTTGTCAACTGTGTTACGGACAAATGTTGTGTCAAAATGAAACATGAATGAAGTCTCACATGTTTGATTACACATTTGTTTGAAAGTCTCTGAGGTTATCTGTCTAACTGATTTGAAAATATGAATTTAGGGCTTCATAATGGGCATACTGTGGGATGCTATCATGAAGGATGATACTTTTCTTTAACATAAATCCACAGTATGCTGAATTTAATGTTATTCACCATGCTTACCAAAGTCATCCATCTCAGATATGCCCATCTTTTTTTCTGATGGATTAGTTCACATTTAAAATATTTATAACATAAAAACCCACACATAACACAGTTGACAAAGTAACACAGCTGACAGGTTAGAATGAACTTTGTATCCATTAAGCATTTTAAACACACACACATTATAATATATATATATATTATAATGTGTGTGTGTGTTTAAAATGCTTTATGGATACGAAGCTCATTCTAACCTGTCAGCTGTGTTACTTTGTCAATATATATATATATATATTTATATATATATATATATATATATATATATATATATATATATATATATGTGTGTGTGTGTGTGTGTGTATAATATATATATATATATATATATTTTTTTTATTTTTCACAGTGGTGTGAAAAAGTGTTGGCCCCCTTCCTGATTTCTTATTTTTTTGCATGTTCTTCACACCTTAATGTTTCAGATCATCAAACTAATTTAAACATTAGTCAAAGATAACACAAGTAAACACAACATGCAGTTTTTAAATGAAAGTTTTTTTTATTTCGGGAAAATTAAATCCAAAACTACATGGCCATGCGTGAAGAAGTGTTTGTCTCCCTGTTAAAACTGTGGTTTATCACACCTGAGTTCAATTTCTCTAGCCACACCCAGGCCTGATTACTGCCACACCTGTTCACAATCAAGAAATCTCTTAAATAGGACCTGCCTGAGAAAGATAAGTAGACATCAGACTGGAGTATGTACAAACTGTGGAGTAATAGAAAATGTAAAACACATACTTCTAGATTGTACACAATACACCAGAGAAAGGGAAAATATGAAGAGAGCGGTAAATAAAGACTTAACAATGGAAAATTTATTGAGTATAACCGACACACAGTCCACAGTTAGGGGAGTTATAACTTTTCTTAAAGAAACCCAACTAGCAAGTATAATTTAGTGTTTTTTGTTGTTGTTGTTGTTTTTGTTGTAGGTTGAGGAGCTCAGGGTGGAAGCTGGAGGAGCTGAACACACAGCGCCAGCTGAAGCTTGAGCTTTGGTCCTATAGGATATTAAAGGTTTTTTATTTTTAGATATTTTTATTTATTTTTTATTTTTGAATGATGACATCCCAATGTGATCACACCTCAGCCCAGTAGATGGTGGTAATGCACAATGATTGCAAACTACCAATAAAAATCATCGAAGAAGAAGATAAGTAGACCAAAAGATCCTCAAAAGCTAGACATCATGCAGAGATCCAAAGAAATTCAGAAACAAATGAGAAAGAAAGTAATTGAGATCTATCAGTCTGGAAAGGGTTATAAAGCCATTTCTAAAGCTTTGGGACTCCAGCGAACCACAGTGAGAGCCATTATTCACAAATGGCTAAAACATGGAACAGTGGAGAACCTTCCCAGGAGTGGCCGCCCGACCAAAATTACCCCAAGAGCACAGCGACGACTCATCCAAGAGGTCACAAAAGACCCCACAACAACATCCAAAGAACTGCAGGCCTCACTTGACTCAGTTAAGATCAGTGTTCATGACTCCAGCATAAGTAAGAGACTGGGCAAAAATGGTCTGCATGGCAGAGTTCCAAGATGAAAACGACTGATGAGCAAAAAGAACATAAAGGCTCGTCTCAGTTTTGCCAGAAAACATTTTGATGATCCCCAAGACTTTTGGGAAAATACTCTGTGGACTGACGAGACAAAAGTTGAACTTTTTGGAAGGTGTGTGTCCCATTACGTCTGGTGTAAAAGTAACACCGCATTTCAGAAAAAGAACATCATACCAACAGTAAAATATGGTGGTGGTGGTGGTAGTGTGATGGTCTGGGGCTGTTTTGCTGCTTCAGGACCTGGAAGACTTGCTGTGATAAATGAAACATGAATTCTGCTGTTTACCAAAAAATCCTGAAGGAGAATGTCCGGCCTTCTGTTCGTGACCTCAAGCTGAAGCGAACTTGGGTTCTGCTGCAGGACAATGATCAAAAACACACCAGCAAGTCCACCTCTGAATGGGTGAAGAAAACCAAATGAAGACTTTGGAGTGGCCTAGTCAAAGTCCTGACCTGAATCCTATTGAGATGCTGTGGCATGACCTTAAAAAGGCAGTTCATCACCTCCGAAAACCCTCCGATGTGGTCGAATTACAACAATTCTGCATAGATGAGTGGACACAAATTCCTCCACAGCGCTGTAACAGACACATTGCAACTTATCGGAAACGCTTGATTGCAGTTTTTGCTGCTAAGAGTGTCCAAACCAGTTATTAGGTTTAGGGGGCAAACACTTTTTCACACAGGGCCATGAAGTTTTGGATTTTGTTTTCCCTTAATAATAAAAACCTTCATTTAAAAACTGCATGTTGTGTTCACTTGTGTTATATTTTACTAATATATAAATTAGTTTGATCTGAAACATTAAAGTGTGACAAACATGCAAATAAATAAAAAATCAGGAAGGGGGACAACAATTTTTCACACCACTGTATACACTCACCTAAAGGATTATTAGGAACACCATACTAATACTGTGTTTGACCCCCTTTCGCCTTCAGAACTGCCTTAATTCTATGTGGGATTGATTCAACAAGGTGCTGAAAGCATTCTTTAGAAATGTTGGCCCATATTGATAGGATAGCATCTTGATGGAGATTTGTGGGATGCACATGCAGGGCACGAAGCTCCCGTTCCACCACATCACAAAGATGCTATATTGGGTTGAGATCTGGTGACTGTTGGGGCCATTTTAGTACAGTGAACTCATTGTCATGTTCAAGAAACCAATTTGAAATGATTCGAGCTTTGTGACATGGTGCATTATCCTGCTGGAAGTAGCCATCAGAGGATGGGTACATGGTGGTCATAAAGGGATGGACATGGTCAGAAACAATGCTCAGGTAGGCCGTGGCATTTAAAGGATGCCCAATTGGCACTAAGGGGCCTAAAGTGTGCCAAGAAAATATCCTCCACACCATTACACCACCACCACCAGCCTGCACAGTGGTAACAAGGCATGATGGATCCATGTTCTCATTCTGTTTACGCCAAATTCTGCAGCATTTTTCCAGTCTTCAACTGTCCAATTTTGGTGAGCTTGTGCAAATTGTAGCCTCTTTTTCCTTTTTGTAGTGGAGATGAGTGGTACCCGGTGGGGTCTTCTGCTGTTGTAGCCCATCCGCCTCAAGGTTGTGCGTGTTGTGGCTTCACAAATGCTTTGCTGCATACCTCGGTTGTAACGAATGGTTATTTCAGTCAAAGTTGCTCTTCTATCAGCTTGAATCAGTCGGCCCATTCTCCTCTGACCTCTAGCATCAAAAAGGCATTTTCGCCCACAGGACTGCCGCATACTGGATGTTTTTCCCTTTTCACACCATTCTTTGTAAACCCTAGAAATGGTTGTGTGTGAAAATCCTAGTAACTGAGCAGATTGTGAAATACTCAGACCGGCCCGTCTGGTACCAACAACCATGCCACGCTCAAAATTGCTTAAATCACCTTTCTTTCCCATTCTGACATTCAGTTTGGAGTTCAGGAGATTGTCTTGACCAGGACCACACCCCTAAATGCATTGAAGCAACTGCCATGTGATTGGTTGATTAGATAATTGCATTAATGAGAAATTGAACAATGAAGGTCCTTGAGAACTGGTCTTATATGAGACCACTTACTGGTACCAGTCAACAGCCTTGCAGCTGCATTTTGTACAACTTGTAGTCGCTCCATAGAAGACTTATTCAAACAAGTATACAGAACATTGTAATAGTCCAAACGTGACGAGATGAAGGCATGAACAAGCATCTCCATCTCTTTTCTTTAGACCACCGATCTAATCTGAGCAATGTTCCTAAGATGGAAAAAACATGAGCGAACTACAGACTTTATATGACTGTTAAAACATATGGCTCTATCCAGAAAGACACCTAGATTTCTTATTTCACTACAATCTGAAGTGGCTGAAACCCCCAAAACCTGCTTAATCCTAGGTATAATATTGTCAGGAGCAAAGATCATCATTTCAGTTTTATCCTTATTAAGTTGCAAAAAATTGTTTGCCATCCATTTATTAATGGAGACTAAACACTCCTGTAGAACTGACAGTTTATCTAGACTATCAGGTCTAAACGACATAAATAACTGAATGTCATCTGCATATAAATGATAAGATATTATTTTAAAACTATTAATAATCTGTCCAAGGGGAAGCATATACAAGTTAAACAACAAAGGGCCCAGCACAGAACCTTGTGGCACACCACAGGACAAAAGTACAGAATCGGACGTAAAGGATCCAACAGATACCGAAAAAGACCTATCGGACAGATAAGATGAAAACCAATCCAGAGCCGAACCCGAAATACCTACTAAACAGCGTAATCTATTAATCAGAGTGCAGTGATCCACCGTGTCAAACGCTGCGCTAAGATCTAACATAACCAACATGGAACATTCCCCCACATCTGTGGCCATCAAAATGTCATTTGATACCCTGAGTAAATCGGTTTCAGTAGAATGATTTTTGCGAAAGCCTGATTGAATAAAGATAATTCTGATTCTGATTTCATTTTTATAAATATAACATATGATGCAAGTTCACCAGATCATGTTGATAACACAGCTGACGGTCAATTAATCTACTCCATGTGCAGACAATAATAAAGATAAAATATTGAAGAGGAGAAGTTATGACTTTCCATACTGTCTTCAAATTTCCCTCCAAAAAAGGAAAATACATCATGTGATGTTGGACATCTGACTTTAGAACAAACCATTGCTGAATTATAGGGGGTTTGATATGGAGTAACACAGTTGACACTGATTTCTCGAACATACACAAAATGGAGGATTTAATGTAGCTGCATGAGCAAAAAAATGTTTAAAACATCTTACTCATAATTTAATAATTATTTCGGACAAATATTTATAAGAAATATATACAGAAACATATATTTTTAGAGCTAATCTGAAGAGAAAAACCTCACTTTTACCAAATCGGACAAAAAAAATCATTTTAATTAATTGTTTAAACCTGAAATAAAAGAAAAAAAATTATCAAAAAATTTAAAAGTAATGTATAATCTGATTACTTTTGGATTACTTCAAGTCACATATGTAAATAAAGTAAAAAAAAAAAAAAAAAAAAAAAACATATCCAAATACATTTATTTAACTATGACTTGAAAATGAAAACTAATAAAAACTAAAAACTATTTGAAACTATTAAAAATCTGAATATACACACGGCTATGCCGACATATAGTGGATATGCAGGTTAGTATTACAGTTTTATTTTTTTTCCTTTAACATGTACAAGAAAAGTTTAATATAGTTTATACACAATATAAAAAAAAAATACACCATACATTTTAGTCTATTTTAAAATAAGCCTACATGTCGAAATATAAGTGAAATGCTATCTTTCTTTATTTTGGTAACTGATCCGGGGTGTCGGGACTCTCGTGTTAATTTCTACATTTTCCAGCTCATTTTCCGCTGTGAAATTTTATGATATTTGTTTTTTTTTGATTTATGGAATTTTAAATAACTAACAAACTCTAAATTTTAGCTAACAATGTGATTTCCATGTTAGTCGTACCTGCAAATGTTCAAGTTGGTTGAGTAGCCTTTGTTAAAGCAAGAGTTTTCATGCATAGCTTACGCTGTACGTACAACTATGTAACTTCCTTTATCCTCTTTGAAAACAAAATAACTGTGAAATTTCCAGACATGAAAAGTTTTTTGTTTTTTTTGACAGCAGGAAGCATCATAATTAGTTAACTCTTGTGGGTCTTGTTGTAGACGGGTGTTATTTGCGCAGGCACCAGCAGGTGGCTCACGTGAGTCAACAGAACCAGGAACTACTGTACGATGAAGCAGCACTAAATATATTGTTATGTCAAAATACTCAATTATTTAATTTTAAATGAAACAAATGTAATCCTACGGAGCCCCGCACATGATATGCTAGAAAAATTAATAATTTGTGCGCACGATTTACTAATTCGTTCCCTCAATGTACTCCACCACTGCTCCATCACGAGTACAATTCATGCCAACGGCCCATAATGTAACTGCATATTTAGCAAGAATTCACGTTTAACATATTTAGCTATAGCTTGATACAGATGAATCTCTCAAATCAGAAGGTTATGATGAAGGCAATAGCCAAGCGGGAAGTTATAGGCTAGTTCTCAAGGAGTTTGTCTGTTCCTTTTACTGAATATTTTCGGGGTTAAAGCATGATTTAAAGGTCCTCTATGTAAGATTTTTACTCTACTAAAGCATAAAAATACCATGTTTGCAGATATTTAAGAAACATGCTAAGTTAACATACTTGTTTATCTGAAAAACAATGCTACGGTCAGTTATTCTAGGAGGAGGGGCCGGGTGAAAATAACCCTCTCCAATATTTTGAATTTGGACTGCAGTACCTAGTTCAACCACTCGGTGTCAATCCTACATACAGCACCTTTAAACAGGTACAGCACATTCACACGCAATCGCTTTCGCAATAATGCATTCAAACAAACGTAATCTTACAGTGCTACTTCATCTGTGTCTGATTTTGAATGAGCTGAAATCTGTAAGAAATGCATCGATCTGTAGATAAAATAACTGACGAAAATGTTATTTTCATCACAAACAAAATTTGCACAGCATAAAGATGCAATTATACCGTTTAATGCTGACAAACATGTTATTAGTTTGGCATGTGGTAGGAAAAAAAGTTTGCACACAATAGCCTAAGACACTTTGAAACTCTCCTGTTATTTTATTTATTTAATTTTTTTATTTTAATATAGGCTACGTTATGAACATAACATTGCAAACATACTGAAATACTTTAGCCACGGAGCGAAGGCGGAGCGGTGTTTCTGGTATCAGTGAGCGCGGAGTGGAGCGGGAAATTGTGAACCTGGAGTAGAGTGATTATTAAATGCTCTGAGCGTGGAGGGGAAATGGTTGCCAATCCACTCCACTCACATACTCTGACACACACACACACACAGACTTATGTTCAAAACTTGTAATGTTTTGATAAATATTCAATAAAACAGTAATATTGTGAAATATTATTAAAATATTAGTACAATTTAAAAAAAAATTATATTGTAATATATCTAAAAATGTAATATATTACTGTAACGGCAAATCTGAATTTTCAGGAGCCATTACTTCAGGCTTCAGTGTCACATGTCCCTTAAGAAATAATTTTAAAATGCTAACTTGCTCTCCAAAAAAACATTTCTTCTTCTATTATTATTATTATTATTATTATTATTTAGAACCGGTGATACATAAGATTTGTTTTACCGTATGTAAAAGTCCTTACCGTAACTTTTGACTGATATATGTCCTATCTGAATAAAATAATTACTTTAAAAAAAATCTTACTATAAGTACAGACAGACAGACAGACAGATAGATAGAAGTGGTCATAATTCAGAATTTCAAGACAAGTTTTTATCTAATATAGAGGGAATGTGGAGCAGAAGTTTTCATTTCTATTTCTAATTAGATTTTTTATGACACTGTTTGAAGTCACCATTAGAAAATCGAAATTGAAATTTTTTATTTCTTAGTGGAATACTGTAGTGTTTATTATAAATAATTTATCGTGCACTTCATTATTATTATTATTATTATTTTAAATTAATGTGCCCTCATAATCTTTAATCAAAAACGTTAACCTCCCCTCTCCCTCAAAATGACTCATCTTCTCTTCCGGTCATAGGGTATGGCGCAAGGGCAGAGCTAGTGATGTTTGGGCTAAACACTGGGGGAAAACCTGAAGCTGATGCTTCACTTTATAGAAATCAATGCATTGACCAGTGCTGACGCAAGCCATGGGGGAGTACACTACCCTTAAAATTTAAAGGATATTATGAGGATATTATCACAACATTACTCTTAGGACATTGCAAACTATTTGTTTTATGAATATGACTTAACCTGATGGAGGTGGTGGTGGTTGATTTAGGTAGTTTATGTATCTCTCTCGTGTGCGCTGTTATGTTTTGTGCCGTTGAATGTCCTCGTCATCATCTTCCTCAATAAATAAAAAAATTCTTCATGCTAGGGTGTCAGCAGTGAATCCAGTGGAGAGAAATCCCCTCACAACTAACGGCAAACTGGCATTCAGCTCTGCCTCCATTTTGTTAGCAACGCCTGCCCTCTCATTTCAAATGCTGTTTCACTCGGATAGACTTCACAGTAGAGAAAAAAAAAGACAATCACTACTTCCGTTGCATGCCTACTTTAACATTAATAATTGTGCTGTGTATCCCTTTAAGGAAACTCCACTGCCTCCTTGTGGCCACAACTTAAAATAATATTGGTATACAGTTTTGGGGCAGGCTTGTGTATTTTTTTTTTCCCTCGGCTTGTTTTTACTCGGAGTGAGGAATCGGAGTTGACAAAACAAATGTGTGCCGTGGAGTCAGGAATCGGTGTATCACAGTTCATGTGGATCTAGATGATGGACACGGAGAAGAGAGTCCAAAGGAGTAACGTTACGCGCGGACTACACGATCGGATTTCGCCGCTGCATTTCACGAATCAGTAACATCTAAACATTTTCTCAGACTCGTGTGACAACAGCGGTCGATCACTGGCCGGTAGTTGTCCTGCCGCAGGACAGTGAGTGTCTGATGCCGAGTTTGATTCGCTACCTTGCTGCGAAGTTGCCGTCGCGCTTAACTTACCTGTTTATATGAGTTTTGAATGCGTAATGAGGCTTACATTGGCGAGACCACTTGTTGAAATCTCACAAAACTAAGTTCAGTGTCGTAAGAAATAAGATTGATTGAATGTACCATACAAGTGGGGCGTTTAAAGAGTCGACCGACTGTTTGTTGTCATTTATAGTTCGATTGTGATATTTTGATTGTGTCATATATCGCTCATTAGCTGGTTAGCTGTCACGGCTGACTCTCTCCTGAACGTTACTGACCGAGCAATATCAATCAATTACACACATTTAGACGGTTTTATCAACAACTGTCTATCTTAATCCATAAATAATGGTAGACACTTAAATATTTATGCGCAATAACAAAAAAATATATATAATTTAAAGTGTTCTTGTCAGAATCTAAAGTATTTAGCTCGCTAGCTTGAGTCTAAACGTTTCTGAAATTGTTTCGTAAATCCAAGTGAAATATTTAAGCTTTTCTGTTTGGCATTGCACAGTATTACATATTTTTTTCCCCTCATGATACAAAGCAAGATCTGGTTTAGGGATGCCAAACAAAATTGTCATAAACGCTTGAATGTTTAACGTTAGCGATGTCCAGTTTCCTGACTAACTTTTAGCAAATTCGGCTCATCGCCTTTATACAAATATTGGAGTTATAAGTATAAGGTATTCCTATATATCATCGTTACTTTGCACTTAAGCTGAATTAAGTCCATAAAGTTGTTAATAATACGGTTTCATCGCGTTTTCCAGCTCATTAATGGTGGCAAAGCTCATGTCATTAAAGCCACATCGTCAGACCTCTCTAAAGCATCTGGACTGCACTCTTACACGCTTTTCAGACATGGAAGGACAAATTAAACACGTTTGACTTCTCTATCGACAACATTCAGCCGTCAGTTCCCTGCGAAGTTGATCTCGAAACTCTGCGGCCCGACCATGTCTGGATCCCCGGGCTCGAGTGGCTCCAACCCGCGGAAGTTCAGCGAGAAGATCGCGCTGCACAACCAGAAACAGGCGGAGGAGACGCGGGCCTTCGAGCAGCTCATGACAGACCTCACCGTCTCAAGGGTAAGCACAGCCAAATTTGGAAATTACCTCGCTCCCTCGTTTTCATACACCAAGTGCAGCTGCCTAAGTTTGTCCTATGCACATCTGATTCACTGTTAATGGAAAATACCCGACACATCGAGCTCATGAGGATGGCAGTGGCTGACGGCTGTCAATCACACTGCACACACATGCATATGGACATCATTAAAGGGCTGATGCCTTGAATTTATCTTACCATATTTACAAGTCTTCTTCTGATCAGTCGTTAATTATATATTGCCTGAGCTGTAAGTTAGCAAACCTATTTATTCTCTGAGTACAGATGATTTTGATAGTCATACAGAAGTCACCATGGCAACCATAATTTCCAGCCAAGATGCCATACCTACTACAGCTATTGCTTCTATAAAACTGTGGTAACAATTTAAATGTAACTTAAAATAACTTAAAATGGAAGGGTTTTATAAAATAAATGCCTTCAGGTTGATATGAGCCCCCTTCACGTTCAGGTCTTATTCAATCTGTCATATTTAATAATAATTATAATTATAATTTAAATTTAAAATCTTCCCTTTTAAAACTCAGGGTTGCTTTTTTTTGACTGTGCATGATCTTGCATATTACCTGGCTGCTTACCAAATAAATCAAAAGACAACACAGTTGTTATAGTGGTTAGTGATACAGTGTTGACCTTGACAGTTATCATAATTCAGAAATACTTTACCCCTGGTTGTAGAGACTAACCAACCTGAATCATGTATTCCAAAGGGTGAAAAATCAACATCAACTAAAGGGTATGAAAACCCAATCAACACTCTTAAAAATAAATATTCCAAAAAGGAGTTTTCGCAGTAATTTACAGAACCTTTCAGTAAACCGTTCTTAAAATTACCTTTTTTTTCCTCTCCTCAGTGTGAATATTTTAATCATCGTAGAAGCTTTTTTCCACCTTAAAGAAACTTTTGTGCGATGGAAAGGTTCAATGGATGTCATCATTGAACCATAGACGCCAATAAAAGACCTTGTGTTGAAGAGTGCTAAAACTTGACTGATTTAATTTGCCCACCTGTAGACATGCCCTTCAGAAGATTCACTAATAAATTATGATTTTAAACAAGAACTGTACTGAATCTATGGTTAGCCTGTTAAGCTTTTAGTGTGCTGAGCTGCTTTGCATTTTCAGTTCATTAACATCCTCATCATGTAAACATTTAAAGGTGCAAATATGATCACGTTTGTAATGATGAACATCATTCTCTAGCTTTAGACTGACCAGTAAAAGATGAGTGCTGAACATGTTCGGGCTGCTTTTCTGTGAGTTTTGGAAAAACGCTGTGTGTGTATCTTGGCATGACTGAGCTTAGAGTCTGGGTTATGTTTTAGTTTTTGTTGATGTCTATTGTCTATGATGGATTTTTTTTGAAGTGTGGTTTAGAGAAGGGTTAAGAAATGTCAGTCAGGTGTAGTGCTGGTCGATATACTGGTTCAAACAGTAAACTGGTTTGAATTCCTCACACGGTATGAATTAAAAGAAAACTGGCATACCGGTGCAAGTGCCTAAGCAATAACAGCGTCATGAATTGAGAGGAGATCCTTGTCAGCTTAACCTGCAAAGATTGCCGGCGGCCTCTAATGGCCTTTGAATTGTTGTACAACATTCACAACATGTTAAAACATAACACTCTTACTTGATCTGGACAAACTAAACTAACTAGAAAACAGGACGAAACAGTGCGGTATTAAAGAGATCGCACCACGCTGACCTGACATAGCCGCGCGACAGACTAGACAGAGCAGGGAAGACATGTTTGCTAGCGCCACTGAATGGACAGCACGACATGAACATTACTCTACTCATACCGCACCTCAGAAGTTCATGTGTTTTTCCCTGCACATAACATAATGAAGATAATGTAGTGAAGAGACTTTAATTAATTAAAGTTGTTGAGTCGGTCGCGCAAACACCTTAATACCTTAATACTGTTTCGTATCACTTTTGGGTTGTTTGGCTTCCCATAACAAACTAAGTATCATTAGATATATTTAAGACTCCAGCTATTTGACGACTGTTTATGATAAAACTCAGTTGCAGTGACAATAATTTATGTCAGGAGTGCAAAATAATCCCAACTGTAATTTATGATGTTTTTAATAGAATAACAACAGTCACGTCTGCGGCAGTTTATTTGAAAATTCAGGGCTGAAACAGAAAATTCTGGATGCACTTGTCTAAAAACCGAAACTGAAAATGCTTTGTAATAATTATTTGTTTATTTTATTAAATAGTTTAAAGTAGCCTAATTTTGTAAGACTTTTGAAATTAACCCAATAATTTTATTGATACTGCAAAACACAAGACAAAATAACCACACTTTTATTAAAAGTTACACAATAAAATTGGGCAGAAAATATATTAATATTAAATATCAATAAATTATTTTTTTTATTCAGTTCTGTGCAACAGAATCAGATATAACTATTTTTTTTTTTAGTAAATATTCAATTATTCTGTTACTGATTACAAATTACATGAAAAAAAAAATAGTAGTTAGTAACATAATCCATTACATTACACATTTTAGGTAATCACCGGCTACTTTTTGATTTCTTTTAGATTACTTTTAAATTATTTATCACATTGATTTAAATAGGATAATATGTACCATATTGATATAAATATACAAACAGTATGAAAATATATTTCATTTGTTGTAATTAACAACATGAAGTGCATTAAACATTACATCAAAGCTTCCCAAACTGGGGCTTGTATAGGAACTGCAGGGGGTTCGTGAGTTTAATGAAAAGCAAATAATTAATAAAATCATAAAAATGTCAAATTAAAATAAATCAATCAAAATAAAACACTTACTAAGAAAGTGAAATTTTGCTGAAATCATTGTGTGAAAATCTTCTTTAATAAAACATTATAAATAATCAAACGCTTAGTTGTTAAAAATAATGTAATGAAACATTTTTATTCAACTCTTTTTAGAATTTTTAATGAATTAAAAAATGTGTTTATTATAAACAGAGTACATATCAACCGCTCACACTTCAACACATTACTGTTACAGACACAGTCACATGACCAAAATGAAGAGGAGAGGAACGCTCTGAGCAGCAGAACAGAAAAGACAAAGTGGAAAAGAAAAAACTATGCATTAAAATACAGCAATGTGCAAGTGAACTAACATAAACTGGCAAGCTGTTATTATTATAATTTTTTTCTTCATAAGTCATGAAGTCTAAAGCAATCTTTAATAGTACTTTGCGATTGTTGCTTGTCACACTATATGAACATGATCCCCATGTAACACTGTAGGATCTCAGCTGTCATAATGTCAGACTGTACAACAGTTAAAACACGACAAAAACGGACGTACACAAGAAGAGTCAAGTCACCTTTATTTATATAGCGTTTTTAACAATATACATTGTGTCAAAGCAACTGAACAACATTGATTAGGAAAATAGTGTGCCAATAATGCAAAATGACAATAGTAAACACTCATTTTTCAGTTAAAGGCAGTTCATTATTGAATTCAGTGAATGTCATAATCCAGCTCAGTTCAGTTTAAATAGTATCTTTGCAATCATTTGCAATCGTCAACGATATCGCTGTAAATGAAGTGTCCCCAACTAAGCAAGCCAGAGGCAACAGCGGCAAGGAACCAAAACTCCATCGGTTACAGAATGGAGAAAAAACCTTGGGCGAAACCAGGCTCAGTCTGGGGGCCAGTTCTCCTCTGGCCAGACAAAGCCAGCAGATTAATTCCAGGCTGCAGCAAAGTCACATCATACAGAGGACTCAGCTAGTTCCTGTGGTCTTGTCCCGGTGGTCATCTGAGACAAGGTCTTTACAGGGGATCTGTATCTGGGGCTCAACTAGTTGTCCTGGTTGCCACTGACTTTTAGGGCTGTAGAGGTCCTTTCTAGGTGCTGATCCACCATCTGATCTGGATACAGACTGGATCTGGTGGCTTCGGTGACCTCGGAATAAGAAAGAAACAGACTAACATTAGCGTAGGTGCCATTCTTCTAAGATGTAGCAAGTACATTGTGTGTTATTGGAAGTGTTCTCAGTTCCGGTTGTCCTAATTAATGCAGCCTAAAAATCCTTTAACGGATTTGAATATTAGAAGCGTATTAGTGTGTTATGTGTAAGCCAGGTTAAAGAGATGGGTCTTTAATCTAGATTTAAACTGACAGAGTGTGTCTGCCTCCCGAACAATGTTAGGTAGGTTATTCCAGAGTTTAGGTGCTAACTAGGAAAAGGATCTGCTGCCCACAGTTGATTTTGATATTCTAGGTATTATCAAATTGACAGAGTTTTGAGAACGGAGCGGACGTGGAGGACTATAATGTAATACGAGCTTGTTCAAATACTGAGGTGTTAAACCATTCAGGGCTTTATAAGTAATACGCAAGATATTAAAATCTATACAATGTTTAATAGGGAGCCAGTGCAGTGTTGACAGAACTGGGCTAATATGGTCATACTTCCTGGTTCTAGTAAGAACTCTAGCTGCTGCGTTTTGGACCAGCTGGAGTTTGTTTATTAAGTGTGCAGAACAACCACCCAAATAAAGCATTACAATAATCTAACTTTGAGGTCATAAACGCATGGATTAACATTTCTGCATTTGACATTGAGAGCATGGGTCGTAATTTAGATATATTTTTGAGATGGAAAAATGCAGTTTTACAAAGGCTAGAAACGTGGCTTTCTAAGGAAAGATTGCTATCAAATAGCACACCTAGGTTCCTAACTGATGACGAAGAATTGACAGAGCAGCCATACAGTCTTAGACCGTGTTCTAGGTTATTAAATGCAGAGTTTTTAGGCCTTATAATTAACACCTCTGTTTTTTCAGAATTTAGCAGTGAGAAATTACTCGTCATCCAGTTTTTTATATTGACTATGCATTCCGCTAGTTTTTCAAATTGGTATCAGTCTGTGACCCGCGTTCTCTCACTATAATGGTAGCTAGCAAACATAAGCAATATGTAGCGTTAGTTTGTTAATTACATGCCTTGATAATAAAAACCGTCGACTGCTCTGCTCCTTGGTTGTGCGTATGTGGGGGAAAAAAGCAGCGCTGTTTTATTATACTAGATACGTTTGAAAGTTCTGTTATAATGCTTCTCTGTGTGGTAGTCACCGCTCTATTAAAACGCGTAACATATTTAAAAAACCCTCGGAAATCGAGGGGTTATGACGTCATTGGCAGGCTACACAATGACACTATGGACACGGTCCGTGTCACTAGTTAGAATTGCTTATTTCTCTGGATTTAAACATTCTCCGACACATTTGGGATAATGTAACTACACAAGTCAGCAAAATATATAACACTGTTCTAGTGGTTTTTGGATATTTTAATAAAAATATCTTACATATTGTGCCTTTAATAAATAAACTTAGTAAGTTTTTCTTCTTGTACTGTCCACCTGACTGTACTGTACTGTTGTACTGTCCTCATTTCGCCATTTTCACTAAGGTGGTTTGAAGTTGTAGCAGGTTCAGCGCTCCTATTGGTTCTTGGTTTGATGGTCATCATAGAAGTCACACTGTAGGAGAGTGTCTTAAAACTTCTGACACTGCCAGAATTTAATTGGAGAAAAAAATGGTTGCAACAGGCATTAATCGGCTGTCAGTGAACATGTCAAACCAGCGATTAAAGACAACAGATTTTAGCCTAGGATTATAGGAATATTTTAGGATTTCCAAAATTTGTCTCAGACAACCAAATCGTGGCCAAAATTGCAGTGTGAGCAGGGCTTAAGAGGGCTAATAAGTGATTAACGTCAATATCAGTTGATTTCTGCGTATCACTATTGCTCAAAAAATGAAGTCACAATATTGTTGTGAATGGGCGTTTGATTTACATTTGAGAGAAATTGAAAAAGTTTGTTAACAAGGATACAAACTAGCCACCTTTCGCCAAAAATTAAAAAATGGGTCATTTGTGTGATTCACGTAGAAAACTTGCTACTTCATACTTAGGTACAAAACGATGTTGAACTTTGACAAAAAAGGTATTTTTAAATGTTATAATAGTGATTTTATAATGTCTAAATATAAATCCAAAAGCAAAACATATGAAAAGAGCTATATTACAGAGTGGAAATGTTAAGTGAGAAAATGAACGATCCTCTGCTCCCATCTTGTGGCCATAGCGGGAATATCATGAGATTTCTTTTAATAGTATTTGTTTTTTTGCCAGGTGGCAGAAATCTTCACTTTAAGCATGGCAAATTTTCCATGAATTATCTTTATTAGTAAACATGAAGAAATACAGATGTTCTTTGAAGTGAATTGTACATAGTGTGTTCTCATTTTATATAAAAATGTACAAAATATGAATAACTTTGAGGCAAATTAATAATAATAAAAAAATATTGTAAATCCCTCCAAAATTACCAAACTAAAAATTGAGTTTGTATCCTTCCATGCACAAGCTAGTAAATGGGGTTTTGGCATTGAGTTGCAGAAAGTTTTAATTGGAAGTTAGTGTTAGGGCCTAGAATACAGGGGGGCACCAACACTGATCTTGCACACACAACTGAAAATGTTCAGTTGTTCCCCTGCTACCCAGCTCTGAGTATAGTACATAAAAAATTCCCGTCTGCTTGTTATTTGAGCAGACTTTGCTTTTCCGGTGAGCATGAGCGTGGTACACATTCATTGAGCGGAGCGTCACACCACGCACTGTCGATGGCTAGAGGGAGAGTGAAACCTGCGCGCTCAGCGCATGGTGCGGCGCAGCATATTTTTCGGTGCATCCCTAATATTCATATTTCTTAAGACAGAATCATCATTTCTATAAATTTTCCTCTGATTTACGTGATCTTCTTAGCATTAGCGCTTCATTCAACTCTGCAAAGCTGCTTTGACACAATCTTTATTGAATAAAGCACTATATAAATAAAGGTGACTTGAATTGATCAGCGCTGTGTTGTTTTTTTGTTCCGCCATTGCTGTTCTGACTCAGAGGAAGCTGTTTCGCTGCTCATATAATGTCACTCATTTTACGCGTTTCTATCATTGTATCTTTAATAGAGAATATTATATTATATTGTTATATAGATTAGTGGTCTGTCTCTTCCAATGATGAACTTACACTAGTGGATGGGTGGGTAATTTTGTGCTGGGATAATGGCTGTGTTGATGGGAAAGAATAATGATAAAAGAACAATAAGGATTACGTCTTATAACCTACTTGGCAGAGGTCGCAACGCAAAGAGGAGAAAATACTGTAACAGTTAGCAGTCAGAGCAGCTGTTTGTTCACGAATCACGATGCATAAAATATCGGATAAAATCCTAAATATTGAATTGGGGTGGGGGTTTAAATGAATGTATTTCTGAGAGGAACTGACTGTATTTAGAAAAGTCTTGGTGGTTGTTTTTTTTTTATCTTCCTTTGTGTAATGCATATTAAAGTAGTGGCTATAAATGGCACACTGTTTTGTTTACAATGGTAACCAAGAAAACGCTGTATAAGTGCCACCTGCTGTCAGAGAGTGAATCCGCATTTTCATTCATTCCATCTGGTTTTTTTCATGCATGTTTTATGTAGCAAGTTTTTGCTTTAAATTATCAAATTGCATCAAAATCTGCTTATGCTCTATGTAGAATGCAGTGGTTCTGCATCTGTTTCATGCATTCTGATTCATATAAAGGCTCAGTCAAAAAAAAAAAAACCTGATGAACTGTGAAACCGCCAGAATCCAAATAACAAACAAAGAAAACAAAACCAAACAAAACAAACAAACACACCAAACAAAAAAAAAAAAAAAACCCTTGATACAGATTTCTGGTCAAACCACATAGCACTAGTCAGGTAACTATAGGTCTCTCACCAGTGGGAAATGTTTTAGCAGAAAGCAGCTCTGCCTCAGACTGCACTCTGTCTCTGTGTAGAGTCTGTAGGCGGGAATGAATGAATATGATCTGCCAGTTCATGATTTGGCTGCCTTCTTTTCTAGGGCACAAGAACTTGTGGTTGGGTTATAGTAATTTTCAGAGTTTAAAGTCATACCTCTTTACAAACAATCTGCCTTGACAATGGAATGAGCCCTGGAGGAAAATGCTTGCATTTCAGAGATGTTAAAAATAGCAAGTTTGTGGTTTAAACATTGTGATCTGTCACAAACTTCTCAGTACTACATCCAGAATTCCGAATGTTTCTGTGCGCAGAGCTGACAGCCAAATACCGATTGCTGTGAGAATTGTGCTTTTCAGAACAAATCACTTGTTCGCAATGATCCACAAATGAAATGAATGCTTACTGTTGCCTGTGTGGTGTAAATGCCGTATGAAGCAGCAAAATCTGTCACAATAACCGGTTGAGATGAAATGACTAACAATATTTCTGGCTTCTCAAAGTGATCACACTTCATTATGTTTGATTTCTCTTGAGCCACTCAAATGAAAAACAGCAATGCCACAGTGTTTACACTTTAATCTTTTCGAGGAAGTCAAGAACCTACAAATGACTTAATTATATTTATGGTGTCTGCACATTAAGCTGGTATCAACAAAGGGATCATTTGACTTTTTTTTTTCTTTTTTTTAATTTGGTCAAGCAGTTGTCATTTTTAAAAACAAGAAAATGGTTCAGAATTGAGTATGCCATTTGATCATCTACTTATAGAAACAGAGCGGTAGTGACTCTTTCCATTCGGCAACCAGGAATGTAAACACAACTTGTCCATTACAACACTTGTTGTCTATAAGCCCACTACATGTTTGCATGCAGGAAGTCATCCAGCTGCTGGTGTGCTGACTGTGCATTGGCATGTCCAGATGTTGCAAGTCGTAGTGGATCAAGGTGTCTTTGTTATCTTTAGAGATCAGCACAGATTTTCAGGCTTTCACACATTTATTTGTAAAAATTAACAATAAAAACTAAAATTGAGAATTTAATGCACTGCTGCATATGGAAAATTTTGAACAGGAGAACTAAAGAGCTCTCAATGTTTAGTTGAATTTTAATGTGAAATAATGGAAAACAGTTTTTGGAGGTTGTAGTAATAATAACAATGGGTGATGTTGACAGGAGAGGAAAAGCAGCATAAGCTTAACCAAGCTGCCCCAGGGAAATCCTCTGCTTCACTAAGCAGCTTGGTGCTGCTCCACAGCTGGGGTGTCATTGTTTTGATAACGGCGTACATTGAAAGGCTCGATGTGACTCTCCATGACCCCTGAGTGTGTGCTGAGAGCGAGGATCTGTGCTTGTTTATTAACAAGCTGTCTGCCTGGAACAGTGTCAGCAATGGGTTTGAAGTAGCATTTTTCTTAGTGCTTTTAAACTAAGTGATGTGAGTGAGGTAATATTTTGTGTTCTGTTGTTGTTTTATGGCCAATCTTTTTAAACACGATAATATAGAGTGAGGTTATGTAAGTAGAGGCCAAAGCAGGAGTATGGGCAAAGCAGGATATATGAATGTGTTTCTCCCATCTAAATAGGACTGTGCTGTTCATTGAAGTAAAGCTTTTTAAGTCATTAGGAAACGCATCATGCACTTTGTCCAATCAAACACTTCCTCTAATACTATCTGACCTGCCACAGACTAGCAGAAAATCATACAAGAAAGATACAAATTAAATAAATTACTTGAACATTTTCAGATACAGTAGATGTATTTAAGAGCAGCATTCAACTAAGAAATTAAATAACCAAATGTCTCCGCTGTATGAATTAAGAATACAGTTCTTCAGCCAAGAGCAGTGATGATTTTCTCTGTTTTGTTATTTAATTAACATTAAGGACACAGACAGCAGCAGGTTTATTAAACTGCTACCATTTTAAGATCTAATGTAATGAAGCACATCTGATTTTCTCCCAACCGTTTACATTCACTTAAGACATCACATGTGTTTTTGACAGTTTAAGTAGAATAGGCACAATTACATTAATTTCCAACTTGACTGCATTAGACTTAATTGTGAGCGAAGAGTACACTGAGAACCTTTTTACAACCAAAAGGACTAAAATTCCACTCACAAGTTAAGGTACGATGTGAATGTGAAGGTTCTTTTTGTCTTAGTTCAGTTTTGAGTCAGTGAGAGAGCTCTGAAAGTGTTTTTTTTTTTAAGAGAAGTGTGAACACCCTTCAAGTCAAAATGAAATTCCACTAAGTAAGGGCACGTTATTGATCTAATTGTGAGCAACTAATCCATGCATATCTTTCATGTTACATTTCTTTTTGATCTTGTAATTAATCATTTCTCCCGAGTATGTAGATTTTGCCTACCTTGTTTCTATTTGAATGTCATTTTTTGAATGGTAATTCCAATATCTGTCAAAACAACTGCAATATATTTCAGATGATGCCAGATGTGTGTGTGTGTGTTTGCCAAAATTATGCAGCCTTACAACTAAGCAGTATGTAGCTAAGGTTTTGTGCTCTGGCTTAAAAAATGTCAGAGTGTTGGATTAAAAAAATGGATTTGAGCTTATGTGTAGTAACCCATTGATATCACTAAATGAGGTCAGTCTTTGAGATTCAAATTTTGTCCTTTGGTTAGTGGGAGGAAGGAACGCCTACTGATTTGCTTGTGCCTGATCAGAATTGATAATTTTCATTGTTTACCCTTGCTGCACAACAAGATCCACATTGTCCTCCAGCTTGGGCTCAGAAGTACACTTAAAACCAAACCCATTTCCAAGAATTTCCATCTTAGTTAAATACATAAGTTACAAAAACAACTACAGCACCTCTGCCGACTTTCTCTCTTCTTTCTTTTTCAAATGCATTCACTGTGTCTTCCTCTTGATTAAAGGTGCAGTTCCAGAAGATCCAGCAGCTCCGTCTGTCACAGAACCGGGCACAGTACTACGGTGGCTCGCTGCCCAACGTCAACCAAATAGGCAATGCCAGCACTGATTTCCAGGTACCTGGGTTGCCCTCCATCCACTTATCTAACTCTACTAAATCTGTCCAGCAAGTCATGTTCATTTAGGAGAAGATAAGCCCCAGCCATATACTCTGTTTATCTACCCTCAGATAAACGATGTCAAGAGATGGTAATTGCAAACCTTCTCCTTAAAAAACAAAGAGTGTATTTATCCCAAGCTCTTAGTCTGCCCTTACTTCGCCTACTCCTTCAGTACACGGCTTTCCCCACAAGTACACCAGATACAGCGGTGCGCTCCAAGAGCTGAAGAACTGTATCTGTGTCTATCCCCTATGGAGAACAGTGTTGTATACCTTCAGGTGAAACCGCTCTTGTTGCTGTGAATAAAGCTTCCTTGAGACATAGAGCAGTGATCCCTACTTTTTGTCTGCCATGAGAAACCAAACCTAGAGAGGTAAAAGCACTTTGGAGTAGAGTGAATTCACCTGGGAACGTAAGCTAATGGTGGCACTTTGAAAAATCATGCGTGTATGTTGTTTGAGTATTGCTGCAATATGGACACTCTGATGTCTTTTCACTAACCATTTTTACTGTTTAAGTCATTTATGACAGATTCCTGCATTTGTGAGGAAAATGTTAACCAAGAAGGTGTTTCTCCACAGGGGAATTTTCCTTCGGGACTGGACTCTGTGCGAGGGACCAGACACCATGGTCTAGTGGAGAGGGTCCATCGAGACCGCAATCGGATCAACTCACCGCACCGCAGGCCCATTGACAAGCACGGGCGGCAGATATCCTTTAAGTTCACTAGTGTAAAGACCTTTGTAGAGGAAAAAAAGTGATCTGTGAGGCTTACACTAGTAGATGCAGAATTTTTATGAGCTCACAATGTTGCATGTGTCATACATGTTGACCTTTGCTCATGTGGGCAGCTTTTTTGACGCTTCAGGTTGTGTGATGATCCTTTATGTATTAATATTCCCACTGCTGCACCGTGGGTGTGAATGAGTGGGTAACTGAAATAACCTGCTGTTTCTCCCCGCTTATGTTTGTTTGTTTTTTTCTTCCTGTGAGAACTGGATATCAGTACTCTGGTGTCCTCATTAGTGTGTATTGCGCATTCTGCCGCTAGTTCTACATTCATTCAGCATGCAGGTTGGTGAAATCACTGGCTATGCCGGCCCGGCCGGTCTTTTATCCTCCTCGGTTGTGTAGTTGATGGATTTCTTTCATCAATTTTTCAGTGGTAGTCTGTAAGCTCAGAGGTCTGTTGGCTCAAAGATCATTTCTGTCTGCAGATTTAGCTTAGCGCTTAAGATTAAATAAAACTTAAAAAGGCCCTAATGCCTTCCGAGTTGCCATACTGTTTTGAAAATGTGGAAGGCATGAACAGTCTTCCACAGATCTAGTTTTGATTTCATATTCAATCTTTTGAAGCCACCCAGAGGTTTTGAATTATCTAGTACCAGAGTAGGAAGCTACTCCGTAGTCTTTAATATTGGGATAGTTTGTGAACGGTCCACTTGCTCTGATGCCGTGCCATACGGAGAGACAACAAAGGCAGTGTGAGGGAGACAGAAGAAAAAAAGTGTGGCAGAGTTGAGTTACGTAAGAGCTTTGAATGATGGGTTCAAAGTAATTCCACACGGTGTGCCACGGCCGCCCTTCTTCTTTGAGCGGGGAAGAGGCATTTGTGACCGCAGTCATGCTAAAAACTGCAAGACCTGTTTGTCAGAACTCTGGCAGCCACAGCTCAGCTCTGTGAAATGAACCACTCCCTCCCCAAAAGCTGAAGATATTCTGCCTTATTCTCGTGGGTTCCTTCAGAGTCTCAGATGATGTTTTTTTTTCTTCCTCTCGTTGTCTGTTTGTGATTTTTGATTGTTCTCATTAATTGCTAAACACTTGTTTCTAGTTGTCTCTGTAACTCTGAAAATTATTTTAATGGGTTGTTATCGTCTTCAAAGGTCTTTGCTTTAGGCTCAAAGCTTTCAGGTTTTTGTTGTTGTTGCTTTCAGTTCAGCATGTGTTTCGTGACTGAATAAGAAGGCTTACTAACATAGATTCATTTGATGCAGCAAGGAGTCCAGATTGATGTTGTTCAATTCCCACTCAATCTTCAGTCACTTGTTAGTACTGCTAGGCGATATGGCCTAAAAAATTATTTTTTCGATAGTCGATATTGATAATTATCACAATAAATTTCAGATCTTTATTTCTTTCAGGTTTAAAGGCAGGTTTTCGCACCTTAGTGTGAGAACTACTCTTTATGGTCAGAACATGACAAACACTTAACGCTTGTGAATTATGGGATGGTCGCCGTGATTTTGCCAAGTAAGACATGTTCCTGGATCAACATCATTGTCCAAAAATATAGACTTAACCCAGTCCCTACCCCTGAACCTAACCCTACCCATAATTTATTCCTAAAATCAGTGGGAAATGATAGCTGATTAACAAGAATGTAGAAGAACCTAACCCTGATTGTAAGCCTAAAACAGATATTTCCTGAAAAGTTACATCTCAATTCTGATTGGTTGATTGGAATGTTGTTCCAGGATCAACAAGGATGTTGAACATGTTGTACTTGGTGAAATCACGCTCACCATCACGGTATTGTTGTTACAGCTCTGAAATGTGTTATTTTTATATGACTGGGTAAAAAAATATATTGTTTTCCTGCTGGACACAATATATTTTGTTTTTAAGGAACATACAGAATATTAGAAACAATAGAATTAGTTTATTTATTATTTTTTTTATTATATGGTATTATTTATATCATTTCATATAATTTAGTTATATAATAATAATCATACACATAATTTGATTTAATAATATCCCAATCTGAAGCAAAAACAGAATGTTCTGACAAGCTTTGTGAAATTATACCATGTAAACTTTTCAGAAGACAGTCAGCTCCCCTCAGAAACACATTCATATAAACTCCCAAATCCATATTGAGGATTTTCTTCCAATAGTTCATGCATCATGAACAGTGAGTGCTCTGCCTGCTACAGTATTTTTCTCTGTGGGTCCATTTTCAGTGTCTCTGGCCTGTGTTAATGGGCGTTAACATACTTTATATTTTCGCATAAATCACATTTTGGAAAATAATTCCATTGCAATGCAGTTTGCAATTGCAAGTCCAGAACAGAGAGTTGCAATAAGGCAAAAAACGGCCGGTTGCTGATCGTGTAAAAGCCAGAGTATATTTCGGCCGTCCGCGAACCGTCGGCATTACGTTATTTTTGTCATCAAGAGGGCTCACGGACAGCTGCGCACCCCATGGTACTGCATGTGTCAAGCTCATCCGTCCGCGCTCATCTGTGGTTGAGTATCTTTTGAAAGCTGTTCGGAGGCGGCTGTGCGCGAGACGGAAAGGAACACTGAATGTGAAGGGTACCCGGGTCATCTTACACACACGTGACTAACCGCTCTCTCGCACCAACAGGAGGGGGAGGGGTCAGTGTTACTCTCTACACTGCTCCCAGCCTGAGGGATTCCTGCTCTTTCAGTCTTTGAGGAAACATGGAAAACAGCGCATACTGCAGGAACGGTATAATGGAAAATATTAGTGGTTTTGAAACCGTGAAACTTTCAAATCGCGGTATACCCTGAAACCGGTAATCGGCCCATGCCTAGTTTCAAATCATGAAACCATTTTATGTTGACTTTGACACGTATCGTCAGCACAGTTTGCAGTGTCGCCTGCAATAATAATAATAATAATATTAAATTTTTTTGACTTGTAGAAATGCAGATTTACAGTAGCCTGAGTTGACAGTAGTAGAACCTTGAGATGCAGATGCAAATTTATTATCAAAAACACTAATATTGAATGCAACTAAATAAGAAACAAATGTTTAAATAACTTCCAAAATCATCTTAGATAAATGGCAAAAGTCAACAGGCTTTTCAAAATCCAAAATATGTGACCCTGGACCACAAAACCAGTCTTAAAGGGATACTCCACCGCAAAATGAAAATTTTGTCATTAATCACTTACCCCCATGTCGTTCCAAACCCATAAAAGCTTTGTTCGCCTTCGGAACACAATTTAAGATATTTTGGATGAAAACCGGTTGGCTTGAGACTGTTCCATAGACTGCCAATAAATAACAGTGTCAAGATCCAGGAAAGTATGAAAAGCATGTTCAATACTTTTTACATAATTTACAAAATATCTTCATGGAACATGATCTTTACTTAATATCCTAATGATTTTTGACCCATACAATGTTTTTTTGGCTATTGCTACAAATATACCCCAGAGACTTAAGACTGGTTTTGTGGTCCAGGGTCACATATTGCCAAACAGGTGCTTTTGCATATTGAAACCAAATCATCCGCCATCATCTTGTATGTCTCACCTAACTCTTCTTGTCAGTCAGCTCGACTCACTCTCCTCACTGGATAAATGAAATCTTATCTGTGATGCAACTGCCGTTCGGCACGCTCCATTGAGCAGACACATTCAGTTTTTAATTGTAGTGTCTATTCTTTTACTGAACTAAATGATTTTTATTACAAAAAAAAAAAAAAAAAAAAAAAAAAAAAAAAAGACGGTGGGGGTCAGTGCCACTTGGGGGTCAGTGCCACTTTACAGTATAGGCTTGCCGTCTATCGCAGCAAACCTATACTGTATTCTATATATAGTACCAGTCAAATGTTTGGACACACGAATGGGAAAGTGTCCAAACCTTTGACTGGTACGGTGCTATAACATAAACAAAGAATATCGTTTTTTTATTTTTACTCCCTAATATCGGTATCGGCCCCAAAAAACCCATATCAGTCGGGCTCTAATAAATAATACTAAAATAACTCTGGCTGCACTCAGGACACCTTGGCAACCACATGGCAACGCCATTAAAATCACATACAACACCCTTGTTTTATGATGATTTTTTATAGCCATATGCTACACACATTTTCTTAAAAAAAAAACGTTCTTCCTAAACTCTAAATTACAATCTGCATTTAATCTAAATAAACAGAGACTCTCTAAATAAACATTCGCTCACTAGGCTTTTCTCTTTGCATGCCACTCTATTTCTGCTGAGTGAGAGAATATCATGAGGAAGGATTCAAAGCCCAAATTTGCTTTCGCTCTGCTTTTTTTCCCTTCAGTGCCAGATGTCCCTCACAGTGTTGGCTTGTTTTGCTCTCATCGATTCAGCCATGTCTGCCAAGCCTAGACTCTCTCAAAGGCTCGCTAGCCAACCTAACTCTAACCAACTTCCTCCTAACCCATGTGGTTGCCTTTGAGCCACATATATCATGCCAGATTTCTTGATCTTGCTTTGTCTGTATTTCTGGAATGATGTCCAATTGGAGAACGATTGGTGTGGGTCGAGTGTGAAATGTCAGAGAGAAAAGGTTAGATCACCCACGCCATCCTGGAGCTTCTGAGACGAAGGTGCTGTCACAGCCACCCTGTCTCTCCACACCGCTTCAGCAGCCACAGGCTAATTACTGTAGATCTGAGAAAGGATCCCTCGTAATCCAAGCCGTCTGGCTTGTGTCATCATCGCTTTCCCCCTCCCCAGGCCGCAGATCAGCAACAGAATTCACACAATGTAACGCCAGGAATTTCATACATATGATGGCGGTTATCGATGCGTACAGTCTGATTGGAGTGTGTTTGAATAAGGTGGCCTAAGACGTTTTTTCGGTGGCCTGGCTTTGGCTGCTCATTGGTTGGATGTTCTGTGTTGTGTCATCATGGTTAGGGTCACGGGGTGGGCTGGTGGTTGAAAGGTTGGCATGAAGAGCTCAGTCTCTTATTACTGCAGCAGAACTGATGACTAGGTTTTCCAGGCCTTAGCAGATGTTGAACAGAAAAAGACTGTCCTGCTTTCTGTCTCGTAATTCCACCCCTCCCCCCATTTGGATGTGAGAGTCTTGGCACAGATGGACATGACGAGGCAGCATTGTCAACATCGGCGTTGAAGTTGAAGAAACAATGTTTGCTCAAGGAGTTCTTCAGCTTGGCTGTTTTCTCTCCCATAATTCCTATAACTTTTGTTAGATTGTTGAGTGGATTTGGACAGCACAAGTAAGTTTTTAAAGGGGTTGTTTCATGAGAAATCAAATTAGATCAAAGTTTTTTGCAGTATGAAAGCATGATCTCCACCCTTCTTCAGTCTGAAAAGATCTATCAATCTATGGTAACTAAGCTGCAAAATAGAGATTGTAATCAGTTGTGCCGACTTGGACTTCAGAAACATTGCCCTTCTAAGACAAAGTAAGGTAACAAGAATAAAGTATGATAGATTCAGTTATTCATAAAGTTGGCATGAGATGAAATTCATCCTATCTGTTTTTTAAATGCATATTATAGGTCTTACTGTGAATGATTCATCTACAATATGTCTTTTTTTTTTTTTTTTTTTTTTTTTTTTTTTTTTTTTTTTTTTTTTTTTTTTGGACCTCGTAATGTTCAAACAAAATGTGATAACTCCATCTTCTGGTGGAAGACAGATTAAAAATTCCTCTTCATTTGTCACAAAGATATTGTTTTGTAGCTGGTTTAATATAGATTATATTTGTTCAAACTGCAAAAAGGCTTTCCAAGATGATCATTGTTTTCAAAGTTTGGGATCAATAAGATTCTGTTGTTTTGTTTTGAAGTTAGCACTTTTATTCAGCAAGGATGCTTTAATCAAAAGTGACAGTAAAGAAATTTATCATTTTACAATATAATTATATTTCAAATGAATGCTTGAAAGAAAACAACATGTAAAGGGGTCGTGAACTGCATTTTTTAAAAACTTTTTTATAATGTTGTCAGAAGTTATTTTTTTTTTTTGGTGTGTTTTTTTATAATGTTAGTCTGATTTTACAAAAAAACATTGTGATTTAGAAGTAATAGGCTATTTTCTATCCTGTTTTATTAATATTTTTGGGCGGGGCGCATTCAAGACTCGCTAATAAATGCCCACTGCTACGATTGGTTAACAGTTTCGCTTATTAAAATAACAGATGGACGCTGCTTTGACGTACTCTGAAAATAACATAGGTCATTTGGGTTAAAAAAGTATAAATACTCAGTATATATCACGGTCTGGAACAGACAATGCAATAGTGGTAAAAACACGTTTACTCACACTTCTGTGTTGCAACATTACTGTTGGATCCACTCTAGTCAGACTCAGCGCTACATCATAGTTTACTTTCAGTCTCTCTGAAAAGCCTGCATCATACTGTCTTGATTAAAAATTAATCCGTAGCAAAGAAAAGCAAACATACAAACAGTGTTTCACTGATGCTATCTGGAGCTCTTTGCTAATTTTACCCTGTGTTTACACCGGACACGAGCGGCGCAACACGCCTAGACAACAGAACCCATTATAAACAGCGATTCTGTCTACACTAGATGCGGCACGGATTGACACAACAAATCCCCGACAGTAAACTAATGTCCTGCTTTATTTCTGACAAACTTCAAGCATTCGCGGCACTTCTAACCTGAAAGAGAAACTGATTCGCAACATGAAGCAACAGCGCTTGTGTCCGATGTAGATATGTTAGGATCACAAGAAAGGCAATTAAAGACTATTTTTAGCAACTTGCACTACACAGTGTCTTGTAATCTTGTAATGTCATCTGTATGATTCTGCTGATGGAGTAATCCTGCGTTAGCATCTCTCTAGTATTTCCTCTCTACTACAAGTGTGTATTAATGGGCGGGGCTAAAGAGGCAGTGCTGTAGAAGCAGGCGTTGATC
Source organism: Cyprinus carpio (assembly GCF_018340385.1). Taxonomy (NCBI): domain Eukaryota; kingdom Metazoa; phylum Chordata; class Actinopteri; order Cypriniformes; family Cyprinidae; genus Cyprinus; species Cyprinus carpio. The sequence goes on along the minus strand of NC_056578.1, from coordinate 28,908,370 downwards.
TTCTCCTGCGGAGGCGGTGCTTAGCCACACTATTACGTCATAAAGTGGCACATTATAGAGCTTGGTTTCAATAAAAGCGGCTTTAAAACTTAACGAGAAAGTTTTGAGGTTTGAAACTTAGAGGATGTTTTTATAGCACATTGACCTGTTATATTGTCAAGAGTTCATGACCCCTTTAATAAAAATTCAAAATTTCTTTCAAATATAAAAATACAGTAAAAATCAAAACTAGATGGGAGGGTGGAAAATGATCTTGAGAATTTTTTTTTTTTTTTTTTTTGATTTATGCCTTATACATATATAAATAAGATTTAAAGCATATGTGATTGTGACATTACTTGTGAAAGCTTTGGAGGATTTCCTTGACTGAACTACGCCGAGAGCTCTCCATATGGAACGATGTACCTTTCTCCTCCTCCTGACAACAGCTGGAGAAGGTGAGTCCTGCCATTAAAACTATTAGAACCGATATAGTCCTACACACACCCATCCACCGCCAACAAATATGTGTCTGTGCATTCATTACATACACTGTTACATTCTACTTCAAGTAATATTTGATAATATCTCCTGTCAGTTGCAGGGCAGAGTGCAAGATTATGTTATCTTGAAATCAAGCCATCGCAGTGACATCAAGTGGTTTTGAGAGATCATGCCACATTAGAGGGAGTGTTAATGTGTGTTTTGCATTTGCATAGGCTATCCCCACAGATGCCTGAAAAGAAAACAGTAATGACACATTTGTTTTGTTAGCATGTGGAAAATCCACATCCGCAGTGATGATAGATAACACTGGAAAAAGGTTAGATAAAACAAAAGTGTTCAAAGAGACATACACACATCATTTAGTCATTCTCAACTCTCAGGAAAATTAGAAATCCTTTCTCTGACCACAAACGCTCACACGTCTGCTCTGCACAAATGTCACTCTTCTCGGTTCAGCCACGGTGAGGCATAACCATTGGACGGTTTTCCTCATTTGTTTACAGAGGAGTGAATTGCAGCCAGTAATAAAAGGCTTAAGGAAGCTTCTCCTCATGATAGTCGTGTTTTGAATGTAGGCTTGGCTGACGGCCAGTATGCCTTCTTACCTACAATCTGCTTCAGCCTCCATGTTGACTCTGCGACTTGTAAAACTTTCAGAGTCCACGCCCTGTGGCATTGTTTACACCTGAAAACTGGTTGGCCTGATCAGTTTTATCACAGCCAACTTTTCCCACTGTGGCGAAACACTGCTGTGACAGCCATATGCCATAGAGCGGCTCACTACACACTAGATCCAGCACTTTATCTTATGTTCTTTATTGCTTTTAGATTGAAATGTGAAATGAAATTACAGTTCAAACACTGAGAAAGTTTGGAATAATTAAGATTTTGTAATGTTTTTGAAAGAGGTCTCTGAGGCTCATCAAGGCTGCATGTATTGTAATTTATTGTGAATAAATGTATTGTGAATAAAAAAAGGCACAGTCTTCAGTGTCAAATGATATTTCAGAAATAATTCTAATATGCTGTTTTGCTGCTCAAGAAACATTTATTCTTATTATTAATGTTAAAAATGTAGAAATCATGATACACTAGCCTTCAAAAGTTTGAGGTAAGCAAGATTAAAAAAAATAGAGAACAATGCTTTTATTCAGCACGGTTGCAGTATATCGATCAAAAGTGACATTTATAATGTTAAAAAAATTCAATTTCAAATATTGCTGAAAATTTTCTTTTGATCTTTCTATTCATCAAAAAAAAAAAAAATCACAAATATTAAGCAGCAGTTTTAACTTTGATAAGAACCATTATTAATTAATAACTTAACATCAGTTATAATTGATGATAACTGAGCACCAAATCAGCATATTAGAACGATTTCTGAAGGATCATGTGACACTGAAGACTGATGAAATTGTTGCCATAACAGGATAACATTCAAGTAGAATTAAAATTTATTTTAAAGTATAACTATTTCACAATATCAGTTTTTTTTTTTTTTTTTTTTACAGTATTTATGATCAAATTAATTGCAGTCATGATGAGCATAAATATTAAAAAACATTGAAGAAACTTTTGACCGGTAGTGTAGTTATGCATAGAAGCAGAGATGGGGGTAGCAGAGGATAATACTCTCATGTGGAGTTTAGCTGAATATATGATCTTAGGCCAACTTTTAGAGCTTCATTATAAATGCATAAACAGTGAGCAGTTGACTCCACTTCATGGGCTGTCTCAGAGGCATCCCATGAATTATGAAATATAGCATTCAGAAAAGCACAGTTAGATCTCACCGCTACAATGTATATTTCTGATTTGCTTTCTTGTTAAACCTTTTTAATTAAATCCAGTTTTCTTCTCATCTTCAGGAGTGTTGTCATTGTGTGTTCAGATTGTGTCCTGGTGAAGCCTGAATACTAACCACAGCATTTCTCTCTGATTCTAACCATCTCGTTTTCTTCCTCAAGGATGAATGTTCAGCTACTCCTCAAATCTCTTCTCAGTGTAAACAGCACTAACTAAACCTGCCAGATCTTTTGCTAGCTATCCCTCAGAGCCGCCACCCCCCTCCTCCCCCAGAACAGATCGTGAGCTCAGCGTGTTTGTAAGCCCCCTCCCTCTTTGCTCTGGACCAGATAAGCATGTCCATGTTTTGGTTTGTTTTTGTTTTATTCCACTGTGCCCATTTGACCTTGCATATATATATATATGTGATTGAATTGTGGGTATGCTGCTGTGTCTTTTTTTTCCTTTTGGGATCTTGTGCTCTAATATAATCTCAAACGAAGGGCCGAACAGATGTTTTCTGTCTGCGCGTACATTAGGGGTTAAGCTAGATTTAGGAGGTTTCAAAGAGCGATCACAAATGATTTTGGCATTTTTAATGATGCTGGTGCTGTTCGTGAAGTCTGCCGTTTGTTGTCTGACAGTGTGACACATCACAGAAAATCTGCTGATTCTCTAGTGTTTGGTTTGTGCAGTTGTAAAATGGCTTAAGGGATGTCTGCTTGGATGTTTGTGATGCTTTAACGCATGTAAAGAAGGGGCATAGGGAACTAGTTACTGCTTTGCTCAAGGGAGAAATCCGGGCCAATTGGCAACAAATCTGTCATTATGGTTTTAGGGGCAGTGCTCTTGAAGGTTCAGTGGGACTTTACATGACAAGAGTATATGATAGGGCCTTAAAAATGATCGATTTTTTTTTCTTTCCCATGTTAGTGGATGTTTAACCTTCAGAAAATGTCCTCAAGAGGTTAAACTTATTGTACGAGTAGTATATTCTGAGGTTTGCAACCCTTTTTTAAATGCAAAGGGTAGTCGCACCAAATGTTGATTCAGTTTAGTTAATAGAGTAGGTTTTAAAACTTTTCAAGGTACTGTAATGCAGTGGGCAGGCATTTGGCCAGCAGAGGATGATTGTCTTGCTTTACTGGAGTCTCATCCTAATGTATGCCCTCGAGGAACTGTTTACAGCTCTCTCAACACATCTGTGATGCATTACCTACCGCAGTACACACTGGGTAAGGGTTAATGAGCTGAAAAGGGCGTCAACGCAGCTCATTAACCATTTCCGTCCATTTACCACACAATTTGGTGCGACCAGTGTGGATTTCTGTTGCTTAATCACACAATAACCTGGCATAGGGGTGGCAGATGTGTTTTGTGTTCAGTTCACAGGGCCTCACATCTACCACCAGAAAAGGAAATGTGAGAGAACTATGGTAGTATGTTGCCAATAAAAAGATGTTGTTGGCATTGAAATGGTCAAGGGAAAGAGCGGCTGATACTGTAACATTAATATAAAGTGTTTTGGAGAATTTTATCGTTCATTCCTTTTAACACATTTTCTTTGAACATTTTTTACCACCACATATTCTCACGTCCAGCACCAACATTAATATGGTGTACAATCTGAATGTCTGTGTTTTGCCAGTGCCCCAGAGCTCAGTTGCGTCCTTAGGGACGATGCTACTATGATACTTTCAGGCTCTGCTCTCCCTGGGGTACAGCTGTCCCTCTGGTGTTTGGGTAAACAGGCCTGGTTCTGAATCCTAGGCAGCATCCATATGTTTCCCTGTGGAGCTCAGCTGGACTGGGTCAGGAACACGGGTCAGCGCTGTCCTCTTAGTCCCACGCTCTCCCATCCTGGATCTGAGCCGCTGCTCTTCCCAGACAAGACTTCCTCAGGGAGGTTTTCTAGAAAGGCATTCGTCCTCACTCAAGTGTGATTCAACATTGATAGGCTTTCATTGAAGAATCTCTCCGTTTTTTGTGGTCCGCCTGATGCCAGTTTAAAAACATCTGTTTTTCACATTGTCTCTGGCCACAGGACAGCTTTAAATAACAATCTGTTTATGAATCCTTTTCTAGCAACTTTTACCAAGACTGCTTTTGTTAGGAGTCCACTCACTTGCTGTTGCATTTCTGTTTATGCTATATACTGACTTTAAGCTCTTCTACACTCAAATCATTATGTATATGAATTACATACTGTATAAAATGTCCATACATTTGGATTACACATTCTTAAAGGGATAGTTCACCCGAATGTTGGTAACCGAACAGTTGCTGTTAGCCGTTGACTACCATAGTACTTTTTATCCATACTATGGAAGTCATTGGCTAACAGCGACTGTTTGGTTACCAACATTCTTCAAAATATCTAATGTTCAACTGGAGAAAAAAAATCATACAGGTTTGGAACATCATGAGGGTGAGAAATTGACACAATTTTCATTTTTGGGTGAACTAACCCTTTAACGTAAACACAAACTGTGATGCGTATGTCATACATACATAAAACCGGTAAGATTTCTGTAATAGTCCTGAATTTGTTTTAAATGCACATTAACCAGTTGAATATAATTATCATCAATAAATCTAGTTTGTTTCAGTCTTACACATGTGACCTAATTGAATGGAGAAGGCTGTAGCTTCAAACATTCATCCAAAAAACATATATCTAATGTCTGTAGGTGTGTAGATCCAAGCAATTAAACAATCCAAGAATGAATTTAAAAAAACCTGCACACATTCAAATTCTTCCAAAAATCTCTTTATTAGAGGCCAAATATAAATCGAAGTGCAAAAAAGTGCAGGAGTGCAGCAAAATGTTTTCGGGTTTAACCCTTCAATGAGCGTAGTTGTAAGTTCAGTAGCATATGGCACTGAGGAAGTGGGGGAAGTCGTGGCCTAGTGGTTAGAGAGTTTGACTCCTAACCCTAAGGTTGTGGGTTCGGATCTCGGGCCGGCAATACCACGATTGAGGTGCCCTTGAGCAAGGCACCGAACCCCCAACTGCTCCCCGGGCGCCGCCACTGATAATGCATCATGTTTAAGGGTTAGTTCACCCAAATATGAAAATTCTGTCATCTCAGATCTCAGATACACTGTTTCCATTCAGATCAAATCACAACAATGTAGGAAACCGTTCCGGCGTGACGCAGCTGAGATATTCTCCAAAATGGCATCAGGGTGATGTGGAGGAGACAAATTGTTGAATAAAGTCATTATTATTTTTTCTTTTGCCCACAAAAAGTATTCTCGTAGCTCCGTATAATTGCGGATGAACCACTGATGGATTAACTCACAGATCTCCTTGCTATGTTTCTGGACTTGGGAACATTTCAGTTGCATTGCTGTCAATGCAGGGTCAGACAGCTCTCAGATTCCATCGAAAAAAATCTTAATTTGTGTTCCGAAGATGAACAAAGGTTTTATGGGTTTGAAATGACGCGAGGTTGAGTAATTAATGACAGAATTTTCATTTTTGGGTGAACTAACCCTTTAAGTTTATTAGCGTACTTTATAATGTACGGAAATTGTATATGCAATTAAAATACACAAATCTTAAGTTTAGGTCTAAATGTTTTTTATTTATTTATTTTTATTTAAAGTGTTTAATTTACAGATGTCACTGTAATTTACAGACATTCTAATTTACAGACAGGCACTGACTTTAGTGCTCTATATTGCATGTGCAGCTAAGCCCTAATACACTTCAAACAGGGGCGCAGACCAGTTTTACTGGGAAATGTGAAGGAAGGCTACTTTCTGTTGTTACAAGGAGTATCTTTTCTTGCACAGGCTGCAGTGTATCGGTGGAGCATTACATCACCCAAGTGTGGTCTGGCATACTGTAGCCTCTTTTTAGCAGTAGGGCAGGCTGCAGGAAATCTGTTTATTATTTCTTTTTATTGTCTTGGTGATAGGAATATGTTAACCTTCTTAGTGGGAACCAGCTTCTATGTTCTGGCAGACAGCAGCACGCACAGGCTACATCTGCTGGGCTGCTTGTGCATCTACATGGTGAATGTCATTAAGCACGCATGTCTTGTACAGCTGCACAGCTGAGTTATTATATCAGTGGTTTCAGAGAAGTATTTTGTTAGCTTCATATACACATCAGTTTAAAAATTTGAGGTCGGGATGATTTTTCAATTCTTCAATTTTTTTCCTTTTTGTTGAAAGAAGTGACATTTATTTGATCAAAAATACAATCAAAACAGTATTTTAATATATTTTCAAGTGATTGCAGATCTGAATTTTCAGTGTCATGATCCTTCAGAAATCATTTTAATATGCTGATTTGGTGCTCAAGAAACTTTTCTTATTATCAATGTTGAAAACAGTAATATTTTTAGATACTTTTTTCATTTTATTTGATGAATAAAAAGATTACTAACATGCAAAATGTCTTTACTGTTAATTTTGATCAATTTAAAAACTAATTAGAAATACTAACTACTCAAAAAAATAAAATAAAAAACAACTAAGGGACAGAAAAAAATGCCATTGAAACCACTAAGCTTTACCATTTGAACTACTGGATCAGAATTTCAGAGGGTAGCATTTGTTTTGGATAAAATGGACAAAAAGAAACCACTTAGCAACCACATAGCAATGCCGAGGCACTGTGAAAGCAAGTTCTAGGGTCAAGTTCTGGTCGCATTTCCTTTAGAAATTGTCACTGAATTGCGTGGATGTCACAAAGATTAAGGTTTTTATTTGAGTCAATTGCGTTTGTGGCCAGTAAGATGTGTTTGTTTATTTGGTTGAGTCTATATCCTGATTGCCCAGTGTGGTTGCTCTGCTGCGGTGTTGCCTGCCTGTTTCTTTTGGTTCATTAACCATTGAAGATATTATAGCACTTTTGTTTGCTCCCAGACGTGACAGCTCCAATCTAATTGAAGCAGTAAATCAGTGCTGCGCGCAGTACTAGACTAACCTGGGGGAATAGGCTCTGGTTTCTACGACTCTGTTTATGTTTTCTTGAAGGTGTCACAGAGGAATTTTCACCCTACTCGCTGTCTTCTGTCTTTGTCTCTCTGGCTTGCTCATGCTGCTGTACTAACCCCCGAGCCAGGGCTACAGGCTCAGTACAGTAGTGATTAACACGTGACTGTTTTCATTTCCGAGGAGCAACCGCCATGGACCGAAGAGAAACGCCCTGGATTTAGATTAATATCACAGCTTAACAGGTGACCTTTGACTTTCAAGTTTCTCACAGATCTCCTCTGGACCTGTCTCTTGTCATCCCTTGCAGATCTCCTTTTCTCAGCTTGTTATCCTTAGTTTCTTGATCAAGTCTTTATATAGATGGAATGATTTCAAGCGAATCACAGATGCTGTTTCTCTACTCAGCCAGCTATTCTACATAATCTAATATTTCCTTGTGCCAAACTAATCCAAACAAGGGATCATTATTTCTACTAATCTGTTTTTTCCCCTTCTCCATACTCATTATTGTGATGTAGAGTGACTTCACCCTTGAACTTTTGCTCTACAAATAGAGAAAAGAGGTTTATGTTTTTTATGTTATCACCTGAAAATGGTTTGAAGTTCAGACCTGATAAGGGATGTGTAGCAGAGAGGAGCACTGAGGTACAGTGAAGTGCTCTTGAGAGTACCGTCATGTGTAGTTGCTTAATGAAGCCAGTGAGCGAGGGCAAGGGGTCATGTTGGCATGGCTCAACTCAGCAGTTTTTTTTTTTTTTTTGATGGCTCACTGACCAAGCTGTTTTCCTCCTTTCTTCCTCTCTCCTTATGCCACAGAACAAACTCTGACTCAGCGCTGCACACCAGTGCCATGAGCCCAAACCCACAGGATCCTTTTGGCAAGAACCAGCAGATGGGCAGAGGACCTCCTCAGCGAAATGGTGAGCTTGGCTTCCACCTCCTCCTCACTATTTTTGGACAAGTTTAATACAGCCACAACCGTACTGCAGTTTTACAAAGCCATTGTTATTGCATGGCATAACACTGTAGTTGAAACAGAAGTGCAGGGGGTCAAATGGACAATGGAAAATGTACAATGCCATTCATAGATGATAAATCAATGATTTATACCAAACCCAAATCAAACAGTCCCACCCAGTGCTGCGTGTTTGCAGGACACAACTGGGGCTCACTGTCATGTTGTTTATCTAGTTGTCTTGGTTACAAACACAGGGATTTCAGATGATACGCTGAAAATGGCTGACAATCAGCCCGCCCAGAGTGCTGTTGAAGGATGTTTCCTCTACCCTTATTTTTCTGATTTCTTGAGATCTTAAAAACAAATTAATGTACAGCCCCATGAGCTTATAGTTGCAATAGTCTAGCTCATACTCCCCTAAAAGGATACTTTGCCAGAGTTCAGAGTGCAAGATGTTTGTTAGACTACAGGATTATGTCATAGGGTGGGATGATCAATGCAAATGTTTTATCATTAGAACAGTGAAATTCTGGCGGAGAAAGTTACGGCTGTGTCGAAACAATTATGTATTGATCTTTTTTTCATGACATTGTACTTATAAACACATATAAATATTGCCTTGTGGATTATGTCACATCCCTTACTAGAAATCTTACATGTATCATGTGAATTACAGGATTTACATGGTCATGACGTGAAGAGTTTATGTAACGTTACACAGACAGACTCTGTTATAGTAATCTCATGCCAGCACATACACTGCCGTTCAAAGGTTTGGGCTCAGTAAGATGCTTTTTAATGTATGGAATTTTTTATATATATATCAGAGACTGCAAGCTAAGCATTTAAAAACACTAAATACTAAAGGTGTTCTGTGAATGAATAGTGCTGGCAAAGGGCTTTAGAGATTATGTAGTCAGCTGTTATGTCAGCTGTTGAATGCTTGAATCTATTTGGTTGACAGAAATTCTAAGGTGTGCAATTATTTTCAGGGAAATGCATGGCTAAAGTAGTTCCAGGCAGGTCTTGACCACACTACCGCATGTCCGTATTGCTTCGCCAAATTATTTCAATTATTTCAAAGGTCCCTACAACAGCATAAGAACCAAATTGACTGATGAAGCAAATAAATATAGTAAACAATACGATGAAAATGACCAATTATTTCCATGTTTTTGCCACAAAATTACATTTAATTATGTATGGAAAGCACGTCCTCTCTTTCTACTGCTCTCTACCATACAAACGCACACACATACAGTACAGACACACACTCGCACACACACAAACATACAGTACATGTGCACAGAAATGTGTTGTTAGCGCTGCTTTGACGATTTTATTAGTAAAATAGTTTAGCACCTTAAGAGCTATTTGACATTTCTCACTTAGCGAGGTAATAACGACAGATGAACTTACAGTTTCACTATTAGTAGAGATGCTACACTGTTGAGAGAACATAGACTCAAGTAATTCACACAAGCTTAATCACTTTTGCATTCACTCTATCACTTGCTCTCTCACAAATTAATTTGCAGGCATTTAGGCTTGAGATTGTGGCTCATCTAAACTGCATATCCAAGATAAAATCATCTTTGTGTAGTAAATAAATTGGAAAATAAGATATTGAATGAAGATGTGGAGCAAATAAAATGGTCACATGTACATTGAGATAAGGAGCACTATAACTCAGAGGCTGTCTGTGGCCCAGGGCAGTTGTTTTCTCAGACACTTCAAACTGATAAGAAACAGCTTCACTTAAGGACATGGCAGACAGCAGGCATTTAATATCTGTCTGGCAGCTCATCTGAGTCATGCACACAGTTTACTGTGGAGGTGTGCAGTGAGGCTCACGTAATGTGAACAAGTATAAACCAGCCTCTCACATGGGACTAAAATTTGTCTTGGTTCTGCTATCACAATAGTCTCATCCCAAACCTGCCAGCCAACGCAACTGTGCTATTCATGCATGGATCCCCCGAAAGCATCAAGACTGTTTTGTAACTGTGTGCCACGTTTAACCGCTTGACTCTGACCCTACGGGGATTTATGATTTTACACCATTTATAATTACTGCTGTTTTTTTTTTTTTTTTTTTACTGATTTGGTGCAAAATTTTGTTGATTTTGGGAGCCTGCTATACGGATAATTATAGATAAGTGTAATTGCAAATAATGTATTTTAACATAAACTATGGCGTTTTTTTTTAGGTACTTTTACACTTCAAGATAAAACGTGACAAAACTCTGGACTCAGGCCAACGTTTTTCTGTCCTAGTTGTCTTTTTCCGTCAGTTATGGTGTTGAATGAGACTCTCAGTGTGGGGGAAATGAGGTGTCGTCGTACTTTTTGTTTGATTCATTGTGCGTCGCAGTTGGGCGTCTGAGACCGGCAGCTTTGCTGAAGCGGTAGAGCTGGTTGATCTGGCTCTGGGCCCACACTGCATCAGTTCTGGGCCAGCATCGGCAGAGGAAGCAGAAAGGAGGATTGTTTTCCACAGGATCTCAGTGGTGCACACAAAACAATGCCTCTCCATTGATTCATTTTACGCTTGTGGTTACAGATTTCTCCCAATATACTTTTTTTTTGTCCTCTCTTTTTTTTCTTAATGAGACATTACACACTAAGAAGCCATTTCCATTTCCCCCCTCTGGAGTTTGAGCCCCCAGTCTTCAGTGGGTGGAGTGAGTGTGCACTCTGAATGACTCATTTCAATGAATCAAATGTTCGTGAGAAGACTAAACTGAACTTTGTAGCGTAAAGATATGTTCAAAAGATTGTTTGTTTGTTTGTTTTAAAAGAAATCAATGCTTTTATTTAGCAAGGATGCCTAAAAAGTGATAGTAAAGACATGTTACAAATGATGCTGAAATTTTAGCTTTGCCATCACAGAAATAAATGTGTTTTATTTTAAATTCAGTTATTTAATATCCCACTATATCAATTTCAAAATGCTTGAGTAGCATGAGACTTTAAGAAATAAAAACTTCAAAACATTTTATCAACCCCAAACTTTTCAACAGTAGTGACTGAAGGAAAGCTACTTGTTAGATGCTGTTTCTTCTTCACGCCAGGCATTTCAGGAAGCACCTTTTTTAAGCCGTTCCCATTTTTTTTTTTTTTTAAACTTCAGTTTGTTATATTATGTTATTTTTACCATGAGATCCATTTGCATCTTTGAATTTGTGGAGGTCCTGGTTTGAGCCGTGCCTTGGTGATTCGCTCCGATTCCGCTATCCTAATCATTCTGAGAGTATGTTGTTCTGTGTTATTTCTTAATAATGGAGGGGATTTACCAAAAATAATATTCTCAGGGCATATTTCAATCATATGATTCAATATTACATTTATTGTTCTAATGTCTTCATCCCTGTTGTTTTCATTACTTGCATAAAATATGAATATGATGGTGTTTATTTTCCATAGTTACATCTCAGACTAGGTTCTGTGGATCGAGAAATAATTCATTACTTCCAGTGCTTTAGACTGGTTCATTTATAAAGTGGATATTAGACACAAGATTTATTTCAGGATCTGTTTTACATAAATGCTTGCAATCAAAGTATTAATCAAGCCATGTCACAGGTGATGTGCGTTAATATACTGTCTGTTACATCAACAGTGGTTCAGTTAGCCATTTTAATTCTATAAAAGACATATGACATGTTCTTGATACACATGCTCTCAATGTTTTTAGTTTTTTTTAATCCTAATCCTCCAAATGCTTTCTGTCATTATCTGTTGTGGGCGTAAAAAAAAAGGAGGGGGGGGGGGGGGGGGGTAACGTGTGAATGCAAAATGATTAACTGCTCTTTGATCTAATTGGCCTTTCTCTTTGTGGTTGTGCAGCCAGCATGAATGAAGCAGAGGTGGACAGTTCTAGAGATGGTAAGTGTGTTGTCATGCTTGTTGACTCTCGATCATGTGTTCAGTCCACCAAAAAAAAGATTCACCCCTTTAATGAGAGTACTTCACTGTGTTCTGCTGTAGAGGGGTGATGGATGGTGTTGGTGTTGTGGAACAGTTGGTGTCCTCTGCTGGCGGTCCAACTCAGATCTCATATAGTTTACCATAACATAACTAAATAAGTCTCACTTTTTTTTGGTTGAGTTGTAGGATACAGATTGAGTATTTACTTTTACTCTTTTGTTGACAAAATGAAATTAGTGACTTAAAAATGAGCAGCCTTAACTGTACAAAGTGAATGGGGGATGTAACAGGGATGATTTTAAAAATTTAATGAGGGACTGTCTATTTTCCTCTGCAGTGTTCTCATTTCCTGCTGTCCCTAATGAGGAGAATCTGCTCGGAGTGAATAAGCCACTGCCAAAACAGTTATGGGAGGCCAAAAAGGTGAGTGCATGAGGTCTAGTGATGTTATAGTATCTGTAGTACTGAGTAACAACACAATTTGGTCGGGAAATCATAATCGTATCAAAATATCTGATGTGTAACTGTATAAAGGTAGCCTAATAATCCTCTAACTGGCCATTATTACTAACAAAATAAAGACCTGGGTTCAATAGCATGTTAGTTTTTGATTGGTTTCATTACAAAGTATTGAGTATTGATGTAAATGATTGTGTACTGAAATTAAAGAGCAGGTCAGATGGTATTTTAAAGTGTCCCAATATTGTATTGGAGTCCCCTACATCAGGTTTAAATGCATCTAAGGTCAGAAAACATTGTAATTTTCTCAGAATATACATTTAATATTAGAGTCATTTGCCAATGATTAGGAAATGATTCGTTTCAAGCAAGTTCGGAGCAAGCCCCTCCCTTCCTCAAGCCTACTCTGCCCTGATTGGTCAGCTGGCCAAACCTGTTGAGATTGGCACAGAGATGAGTCCTTGAGCCAGTTAGCCAGCGCTACCATTGACAAAGCACCTTTACATAAGACAATAATATAATCAATCCGTTCTTATAATGACATAAAATACAAAAACCCTTATGTAAGAGAATCGTGCCGACAGCTAAAGTTTAGCTGTTAAACTGTGAACACTAGGTGGATACGTTAGCCGAGTGCTACCGTGACTAACTGATGAAACAATACAGTTTGTAAACCAAAATATGTCTACTGTAATGTTTGAAGAACGACAGACAAAAGACGCTTGGTCTTAACTTTTAATCAGAACGCAGAACAGTATCACAGGAGCACCAGCCGAAATCACTCATCTCTCCCGCATTAACCCTGTAACTGCCAGTGTAGCACAATAAACAGCAATTTCACAATTATTATAAAGTCTGTGTGCTACACTACATTCTTTATTATTAAACAAAGTAATTAGAACAACATCAGTCTACAATAATCGACGTTCACTGCGAATTTTTAGAACTACTTCAGTAAGACAGTAATATTGTGCTTTACCTGGAAACCTAAAGCTGCACTAGGTATACATCACATATTGGCACAAAAAAATTATATTTTGAGCACTCAATTGAAAATGTACACCTAACGTATCAATCGTACTACTTATAGGTCGTGGTTCAGAGAGCTTGTTAGTCCAAATTAAGAAGATTAGAAGCCAACGAAGATAAAAGCCCAGATTAGAGAAGCAGTTCTTGATAAAATGACAAGCACACAACAAAAGGTTTGAATTGTATTTCTGTGGTATCCTTGAACACCGCGTCTTCTCAACATGATGTAAACGCACTAATAGCAAAAGTGTTTGTGGGCAGGTCAGACTCTGTTCGTATTTCGCGGGCAGGCGGGGATTATGAAAATGTGTACCCAGTGACGTACACCGGTAACAGGCAAAAGAGTCGAACATATAATGACTCGTTACGGCGATTCAGAACCGACTCTCTCTTTTGAGAGACAATACCTTTATTTATCATGCACTTTTTTGATTAACAACTTTGCAGATTGTTTTCATTTAAGGATAGCTACGTTATAAACTACAAAAGAGAGATTTTTCAAAAACCCATCTGACCTGCTCTTTAAGTTATATTAGGGCCTTTTGCACCGCAGGAACCTTAGTACCAGAACTAATTGTGCAACTACCCACTTTTTGCCATTTTCGCACCGCCGGAACTGTGTACGTTTTTAGTACTGGACTGCCTTTTTCAAGAACCAAATTAGCTCCTATTCCAGAGCAGGGTCTAACCAGCACAACTGGTACTACCCGTGACGTAAGTAGACATTGATTGGCCAAAGGTGTATGAAAACGCACTCACCCGCCACGATTTAAAATGCCGTGTAACATACTGTAAACATTGTGTCAACATATTTAGGTAGTGTGGAGTGTAGTGATAGATGAATGGACGCTGAAGTGCAGGCACTTGTAGCAAATGTAGCCCTGCTAGTTGTCGTTGGAGATTCTTAGTCCTCCTTTCCGTTCTTTCAATCGATTTATGTATACGTCGACATTCCATGTCCATTATTGTGAAACCCGCGAGACACAACAAAAACACAGCTCCAATCACAGCGTCCTTCATCCTCCTGTTGTTAACATTGTACTTCTTTGTTTTTGTTGTTGAATGCTGCACACAAATGACGTTGCTGTCAACCGGCTTACGTCACTTCCTAGTACACACTGTCGGTGCGAAAGCAACCCTTTAAATGGTACTGGGAAATAGTTCACGCAAAATCGTCCCAGTACTTTAATACTGTACATTTAGTTCTGGAACTAAAGCGGTGTGAAAGGCCCTATTCTTTTGGTTCTGTATTGTGTTTGAAGTTTTTTATTTGACATTTATTGTTCACTTTTTACTCAGAAATCTCACTGATGCTGTGTCCCTTTCAGTCATTTCCTAACTTTGACCTAGTAAAGTCGTTAACTTTGATCTAGAGGAAGAAATTTTATTAAAAGTCAGCTTGTAAAAGAATTTGTGATTGTTTTTCTTCCCTATTGAAACATACACTGAAAAAAATGTTTCATTTGTCCAATTACTTGAGCCAATGAAAAATAAATTACTTGCCCTTAGGGCAATTATTTTTTTTCCATTGGCTCAAATTAAAAAATATAGATGTGAATCATTACCCTAAATTTTTTTAATTGGATGAATGAAACATTTTTTTCAGTGTATATTCAAGTACAAAAGCTTCTCGACCTGGGAAAATATATAGGGTGGAATTTTATTTTCCATGGGGAATTGATCGTCGTTTGTTAATTACTGCAATCATTTCATGTGAGTGACAGTTTGCTGGAGGGATTGAATCTAGGATACCTTATTACTCAGTCCTCACGTCAGCATACACGTCATCAGAGAAGAGATGAGGGGCTTGTTAATGTTATAACAGGCCACAAGGGTTTTTTTCTTTTTCTTTGAAAAATGAATGTGTATGGATAAGTGATTTATATTAAACACTGCAACATTCCATAAGCAAATTGTCAGTTTTGATTTCATGGCTTCTTTAACAGAATCTTTGTGCTGTTGATTACATATTAAGTGTTATTAGTATGATGCCATTTGGTCTTACTAGCTACAATACTAATTGATTTTTTATAGATAGCAGTTTGCAAATGTATCTCTGTGAGTGTGGATGTTTAATGCACATGTTGCCTGGTTGCAGGTGCAGTCTCTGTCCTCCCGGCCAAAGTCCTGTGAAGTGCCTGGAATCAAGTAAGTCAAGAGAAATTTTTGTGCATGTTGTTTGGTTGCTTACTAGATATTTGCTGTGCATTTAAACATGCTGAAATTGTCCATCTGTTTCTCTGCAGTATATTCCCTTCTCCAGAGCAGAATGCAGGTTTGTCTCACTACCAGGGCACTTTAAACACTGGCGGGTCTCTGCCTGACCTCAGTAACCTGCACTTCCCCTCTCCGCTGCCCACTCCTCTGGACCCCGACGAGGCTGGATATCCCAACCTGAGTGGAGGCAGCAGCACTGGCAACCTCCCCGCAGCCATGATGCATCTGGGCATCGGAAACTCACAGGGTCAGTGAGTTTACTAAATACAGCATAAACAGACACGTTAATACTTGTACTGGATTTCACACAAGCGTAATCTCATTCTCATACAAGCTAAGAATAAAAAGAGCTTTTGTTTGGGACCGAATCGTTATTCAAGGAGGCTCGTTTGCTGTTAAAGCATCTCCTGGATTCAGAAGAGCCTGGCTGAACACTCCGGTCTTTGTTTAACGGCACACTGTAGGCTTAAACTGTAGGCGCTTTCTGGGGTATGAATGCCATGTGTTTTCTAAAGGGCCACATCCATGCAGAAGACCACAGCTCTCTTCCTCTCTCTTCCCCCCTTTTTAAATCCATCCGCCATCTGATCGCTCTCTTTGACTTCCATTCTCTTGAGCTTTATTCTTTCCATTCGCTCTCATGTCTGGGAACAGGGTGTGCTGGGATGTTTCTGCTGCCCGTTTCAGCTGTGCTGCTATCTGATTGGCTGGTCCCCAGAGACACAGCCGACCTTTAACCCCTGAATTGGCTGCTCATAAACAGCTCTTTTCTCTCTCGCTCTCGCTGGTCCAGTGACCTGCAGACAATTGCTCAGTGTCTTTTCTGAGGAGTGGACATCAGGACAGGAGCTGGCCTGCACGCAGTGACTCATAAAGCAATTATAGGCTTATCTCGGTTTCATTAAGGCAGTTCAAGAAGCACTTTTAACCCCTGAAGCTGATTATGTCATGTTTGTTGTCCTCTTAGGGCTGTCATCCTCTCTAAGCAACCCTTCCATCCAGGCGTCCCTCACCAACTCTCAGCTACACTCATCTCTCAGCAATCCATCAATCCACACGTCTCTGCGTCTCTCCTCGCTGTCCAACCCTCCTCCGACGGGCATGGCGAGTTCACCCAGGAGACGGCCGCCCCCCATTAGTCCCCTGACACTCTCTCCAGGGGGCGATCAGAGGCGAAGCCTGGGCAAGCAGCTCTCCCCGACAATGTCGCCCTCTCTCTCTCCGATCACACAGGTAAAAAAAAAAAGTGCCCATTAAAACTCTTCATGATTATGTCCTTATGTTCTTCGGTAGTATCTTTACTCAATCCTCATCCAGAACATCGCCGGCTTCTTGTATTAAATTGCTTACAGGGCTCTAAACTTTTCAGGACTACGAATAAAAAAGGAAAAATTTAATTATGCACTACCATTTTCTGCTGTGAATGCTGAAAGGCGAACAATCAAATGTGTGGTGATACATCTCTACCAATTGAACCACACAGCACAGTCCAATTATATACATGGCATGAGTGAATAGCAAAGGGTTGTTTATTCCGAGTCTTTGAATGGCTGCCCACTGATCTGTTTTGACCCTGCAAGGGTTTATAACAGATTTCTGTGTTGAATTTAATTGGTTGCACTGAGCAACACTGTTCAAATTGGTCTGGACTTTGTGGCACAACCATTTGAATTCAACACAAAATTCTTTGCTATGAAAGGTTAAAGCCTTAAGCTAATAGTTAAAATTTCATTTTATACTCACTCATGTCATTCCATTCAAAAATACAGTAAAATTTAAATAATATTAAAAATAACAGTTTTCTTTTTTTCTGTATTTAAAATGCATTTTTTTTACATAAAAAACGTACCGAATCAGATGCTTCCCTGTATAATTTACAGCAGCCACAGAGAAAGCAAGACGGAAATCAAATTGAATCAAGAGCTTGGGAATCAAATTCTTAGGAATTCTGTATCAACACCCAGCCAGTTATTAATTTTAAAGGAGCTCTTTTCCAAACAATGGCTGTTCATAATTACCATAAGAAGTGGTCCATATGACCTGTCTTCTAAAATCATCTTTTTTGTGTGGAACAGAATACCAAACCAGGTGCTAGTGCCATGTGTAAAACTTGATGCCATCATTCTCATGTTTTTCAAAAATGTACTAACTTTTATTCATTTTGTGGAGCCCTGTGCTTACAAATGGGGCAGCTGGTTTATTGTTCATGTCTGCCAAGAACAGGGTGTTCTGTAGTGTACCGTAGCTAAGCTCCCAGACAAATGATTCTTTAACTTTCCCATTCTCATTAGGGTGTTGCCTTGGACACCAGCAACTTGCCGATGGAGCCGCCCCCTCCCTACCCCCTTTACCAGCAAACCCAGCAGCAGCAGCAGCAGCAGCACCAGCAGCAGCATCAGCAGCAACCTCCTCCCCAGTCCCATCCGTCTATTCAGCAGAGCTCCCAGCATCCAGGGGTGCAGCAACGACCAACAGGTGGCCAACAGCAGCAACAGCAGCACCAGCCTGTGTCCCCGCTGCAGAGCGTCCCGCTCGACTTTAATTCCAGCGCTGTAAGTTCCAATTAAACTTTAGTTGAAACAGGGATTTGAGGAGAATAACTAATATTCAGCCGTTACAGATGCTGGTTAATCTTGGCTGAACAGGAAAACACTGAATCTTGTTTTTGCTTTCAGCACAACAACATGGGGGGATTTTTTAATGACCCCTTTATGGAGCTGCAGTTTTCTGGACGTCAGTCCAAGTGTTCGTCCTATCAGGTAAAAATTTGAGGAAGATCTCTCTGATTCCTATCTTGGTCATGTTTTGTCTTCTAAACAGTGTAACAAATATTTTGTGTGTGTTTAAACAGCAGGATCAGTATAATATGTTGGAGAATGTCATGAGCTCTGTGGCAGGAGGATTTGACCCTTCATCCAACCTCTACTACTCCCAGGCTGCCCTCATGGGCTTGGGCGGTAGCCATGGAAACCTGCAAGACCACCTTCAAATGAGGCCCAATACACTCTACTCTAATTGTGGAGGAGGAGTGCCCAACATCATCCTTACAGGTTGGGATGATCAGACAGCAGGTCGTTGTGAGTCATTAGGAGAATTTACCCTCTTTGGTTTTCATTCTTGTGCCCTGCTTTCAAAGCACAAACTCTGATTATTAAAGGGATACTCCACCCCAAAATGAAAATTTTGTCATTAATCACTTACCCCGTGTTGTTCCAAACCCGTGAAAGCTCTGTGCATCTTCGGAACACAATTTAATATGTTTTGGATGAAAACCTGGAGGCTTGAGACTGTCCCATAGACTGCCAAGTAAATAACAGTGTCAAGGTCCATAAAAGATATGAAAGTCATCATCAGAATACTCCATCTGACATCAGATGTGCAATCTGGGTTATATGAAGCGACGGGAACACTTTTTGTAAGCAAAGAAAAGAAAAATAACGACTTTATTCAATAATTCCTTTGTGAACGGTCTCCTCTGTGTCCCTCCATATCACCGTGTGCTGTGTATGCTCTTCTGTATCATCCACGCCACAAGGATGCGCTGTTTCTACATGTATTTAGCTTTGATTTGAAATAAAACCGCGCATCCTTGTGGTGTGGATGAGCATACACAGAAGAGCATACACAGCATACAGTGATATGGAGAGACACAAAGGAGACTGTTGACAAAGAAGTTATTGAAATAAGTCATTATTTTAGTTTTCTTCACTTAACAAAATTTTTTCCCGTTGCTTCATGTAACCCAGATTGCACATGGGGGTAAGTGATTAATGACAAAATTTTCATTTTGGGGTGGAGTATCCCTTAAATACGAATTTCATTCATGGACTTATAACGTAGAAGTAGGATTTCAGTAAAATAAACATTCAGTGTTTTGTTTTAATAGAAAGTGTTTGTTTTATTTCTCATATTTTTAGATAACTTGTATCAGTCTCAGGCAGGTTTGGTAAATGGTTTGCCTGGTCTTCTTAGCTAAATGGTGAACCTATTTAAAGAGGTTGTTCCACATTATTAAACAAGTCAATTTTCTCATGCAGTATGGGGAGGAAGAAAGATCTTTCTGAAGATGGAAAGCATGAAACCAACTTATATTTTGTAAAAACTGTCAAAATATTTGTGAGTGTATCAGAACACAGAATAACTCAATCAGATAAAGGCTTATTAGGGAAGGTTTCTGTCAAACGAATTAATTGTATTAAAAGGACAGCTGTAAAAAGGCCTTTGAGCAGCAAGCAGGTATTTGAAGCTTCTGGTATCTCTGGATTCTCAAAAACCTCTCCAAAAACCAGGTAGATTATATAGGTGGATTCCTTAAGGCTGATTAGTTGACTAGGCATTCAGGGAAAACAAAAAATATGAAATAGGAAGTATTTCATATCCTATTTTATTAAAGAAGTATTTTAGATCTTCCTTCACATCTCATGTACCACTCGCTCACGGTCCTGCTGTTTTTCGTTCTCTCTCAGATGACTCCAATCCCAGCCTCTCTAAGGACATCAGCAACATGTTGTCTGCGGTACCAGAGTGTTTGGACTCAGAGGGAGTTTTTCCACTGGAGGATGAACTACGCATTGAGCCGCTCAGTTTGGATGGACTGAGCATGCTCAGTGACCCCGATATGGTCCTCCCTGACCCCTCAGTAGAGGACAGCTTTCGCAGCGACAGACTTTGAAGAGCCACATCATGCATGTATACATCCATACATACAAGTCCACGAACACGACTGAAGCACAGAACCTATAGCACTCAGACTTCTATAAACATAAAAATATCTTTACATTTTTTTTAAACACAAAGCGCATGCATAAACACTACATGCAGATATAAAGTGAATCATCATGTTCGCATGAGTCACCCAGACGCCGTCTCTCAGTAGCCGCCATTGCTCAGCATGCTCCATCTGCCTCCCAAGACACCGATCATCACTCAACAGATGTGTGAAACCAATCTGGATGCTTCACACGTGCTCTGACCTGTAAACACAATGAAACAAACAAACATGCATGAACACAAGAACCTGCCGTGTATCTAGTGACAATCACGACACCGAAGCCATAGCAATGCCAAACTGATGGTTTAATCAGGCTATTGCATTGCTGGTCTAATAGCCATGCAACCAAAACAAAATGAATGTGCTTGTTTTACACATTGCTTTTGGATGTTATCAGAAGTTCACACCAGCTTTCAATAACATTTCAGTAGCAGCAAAATGATGGGACCGTCCTGAATGTGGAGATGGTGCGAAGATGCCAATATGACTTGTTATGGAACAGAAGTAGTCGACAGCCGGCCTAATACCAGCCCATATTGATGCACCAAATGCTGTGATATGAGACACCAGCAGGATGGGTTGAGCCTTCCCCCCTCGCCACACCACCCGAACTCTGTTTCAGTACAAAGACCAGAACATGTTCGGTGTAATGAACCGTCTGGCTCGGGCTACTGAGTAAACTAAGTAAACTAACCAACAGTCTCTGGTGTCACTGCCTGAAGTTTAGAGCATGCGCTAAGCTAACCGCATGATAATGCTGTGCGACAGGTTTTCAGACCAATCAGCGATTACATTGCTGGCCCGTAGATGAGCCAAAGCCACTCCTACACGCTCCAGGCTGTGAAAACTCAGTCCCTCCTTCAGAATGTGGCCAGTCCCCCTTATTCAAATGACAGGAGATGAGAATTCAGTGAATTATACCTCTCTTCCTGCACAGTCGCGTACTATAAAGAGAGGGGGAGTGTAGATGATGTGTATAGAGCATTATTTAGCATATTTTTTGTATAAAAAGAAAAAACGATAAAAGAGAGCTTTGCCACATATATATATATGCCTCACAATTTTCTGACTAGAATGTATTTTTAAACAGAAAAAGGGCAAACTGTTTACAAAGATAAAGTTTAAGAACTACGAATTGTGAGTAGGCGCTGAAATTTTTATGATTTTGGTATAAATCTAAAAGAAAGAAAAAAAAAACATTTGTATTTGGCTGATATTGATCCAGTCCATAGTTAGCGAATAGAAGCTTTGGCTATGCAGAACTTCAGCACAGGACTGTCTCAGACGGCTGGAACAATCTAGACCATTAAAAGGAACTGTTTTACTTGTATGTTTACTATGTCTTTGAGCTTATTTCAGATTTTATACAGACTTGTAATGCAGCTTCTGATATGTCAGTTGTATTTGTACTGTTCATGTTCTCTCCCTTTGAACTTTTGTTGTGGACGTCTTTCGTGAACGTCTGTTGTGGTGGTATTTCTCACTGTTGTTCAGCATGGGCCCTCTCTCTGCAGCTCTGATCCTTGTGAGGGGTTTTTACCAGAAAAAAAATGCTTTGGGATTTAAAACATTTTTTAAATGGTGTGATTTGTGGACTTGGGGCATATTTATCATTGTTATTGCTAATGTTGAAGTTTGCACTGATCTGAACAAAATTGATCTGTTGGTTTTAAACAGTAGTTTTTATTTTGGCAAAAATGTTATTTGCGATGATTCAGGCTCTTGCCTTCTCAGCATGTTATGCATGTGAGGACTTTGAAATGAATGCAGTATATTTTGTGAATGACTAGATTCAAATGACCAAATATTTTGAGACGAAGAAAGATGTCTAAATATACTTCAGGAATGTTTTTTTTTTTTAACCATGTCTTGAGTCATTTTATGCCCATCTCTTGCCTCTTGACTGCCAGATCTGGGCAAAATGGTCCCAGATTCCCAGAGAAACTGTTAGAACCGAGATCTAGAAATCCAAAACACACTCTTCTATCTGTGTTGTTATCTGGGCAGCTTTCTATTACACTTCCAGAGGCTGGTAATAGAAAGCAATAACAACGTTATCTGTGTGCCATGTCCACAATTTTTTTTTTTTTTTTTTTTTTTGCTATGTATTTTTGCATTCATCCAGGTCATTACAGAGTTTTGAGTTCAAAACCATCTTGTCGGTCGAATCAATCAAGTCACTTTTATTAATATTCTTCCTCTTTTTGTTGTGCATTGTTCATTGTGGTCCAAGTAGGCGAGAAGAGAGGATGATTGACACAAGCAGAGATTTAAGGTGTGGTGACATTAGCAAAATTTTGTGGGTAAAAAAGGTCCATTGTCTATTGTGGAGCGATGTATGAATCACAGAAGTCACTTTCAAACCAGTTTTCTGTTTGTCAGTGTGGTGAATCTGTGACTAACTTGAACCTACTGCGAAATATACATTTGGAAACTTCTGCTGAAAATTCCCAATTGCATAGATTTCTGTTGAAATGACTGGATTCAGCCCAGGAAAATTAGCAGAACAACGCAAATATAAACCCCTTGGATCTAATCTTTGATAAATCTGGTCCCCCATGTACAAAAGGCAGAACCAGATTTGACTTTCACCCTCTGCAGCTGCAGTTTTTTTGTTGTTTTGTAACATTGTTCTTTTGGTGTTTTCGGACCTATATTAAGAGAACATAATGTTTAAGAGGGTTGCAGACAGAAGGGCTGGGCTTTTGAGCATGTTTTGCTGCATCCTGTTTCTGCAAAAAAAAAAAAAAAAAAAAAAAAAAAAAATAGTCTCTCTTTATATAACAAACATCTTTTTATCATCTCTCTCATTTTGTCATCTTCTCAGTTAACTTTGGAAATTTTCATGATTATTATCAGTGGCATCATATTTTATAGTCTTTGGTGGTTTCATTGGGTCTGATGGTTTGTGACATGAGAGTCTGTTCCCATCATTCACTGAAGGAGTTTTTGTCTTCTCCTGCCTTATTCTTGCTCTTGCTATCCCTCTGAGTGTGTGGTGATACTCTCTTTAATCCCCCCTCCCCCTTATTTCCAGGCCCTGTGCTCTAATGGCAAAAAAAAGGTGTTTATTGGCTTTTTTAAATGTAGTCTTCATAACAAGATATTAGTTATGTTTCTTCTGTTTATAGAAGGAAGTCTTTTTTTTGTTGTTTTTGTTGTCTTTTTTTGTCACCTTTAAAAAATGTACAGTTATATTATTTAAAAAAAGAATATTGTCCACTAGTGTTACTTCCTTCTTTTTTTTTTGTAATATGCCATATTAAAATCTTTCTTTTTGTGATATTACAGATGTACTAAACCAGTGGTTTTCAATCCCGAACCTAGGGACCCACAGCACTTCCTTATTTAACACACGTGATTGAGATCATCATCAGAGATCCATGTGAGATATGTACAAAATACACAGTGCTGAGTCCCCAGAGCACAGACTGAAAACCTCTGTATTACACCACAAGGTGTTTGGTTTGTGAAGTATATTATAGTGCTTTCCTTTGATTTAATATAAACAAATAAAACTCTTTACTGGCTCAGACATCTGCTGTGGATTTTCATTCCTGTGACATGAACTTTCTGGTGTCAGACGTTTTCTCTCCATTTGATGTCTGTTTTATTCTCAACCACTAGATGGAGGCAGTAAGACACTTGTGCCATTTGTAGATAAAGTACTAAAGGCAATGGATGCAGACTTGAAAGATGGTTCATTTTGCACAAAATGATCGGATAAAATAAATAAATAACAATAAAAGCGCTATGCTAATGTAAGTAGTAAGAAACACTGAGCCTTAACAATTAAAAATTATAGTTTGCCCATAAATTTTAATTTTGTCATTATTTACTCGCCCCCATGCTGTTCCAAACCTGTATGTACACAAAAGAAGATATTTTTAAAAGTATTAGTACAGAAGAAAGAGTCATTCAGGTTTGGAAGGACATGAGGAGAAATAAATGATGGCAGGTTTTTGTGGTACAGTATATGCAGACGATGAAGGTTTGAATTCCTGTGCACCCAGATAAAATCGCATCTGCTTTGACTTCGTTGATCATCTAGCCTCTGGTATCTGGTAATACATACCATGACACCATTAGATAATATACAATGCTGGTACAAACGTGTGAACAATCTGTCTGGTTCTAATGCAGCAAAGCGTGTAACATACCTCAAATATGTGGAGAGATGCCCTGGCAAGCCTTTCATTACTGTGATACCTTACTCACGATAATGAATTTTAAAACACAGGTAGCCTAGTAATAACATGTTGGACATCAGTGAGAGGAAGGACATGATGAGAGCATAATCTCTTTCACTGCTAGAATTCACATGAACTCTCGTAAGACCAGCTATGGCTCCCTCCACCCCTGTTTACTGAAGCCCAACTGAATTTTCTTTCACTTTGTGTCTTAATTAAAAGAGTCAGAGCAGTGCTCACCCATTACCTTTTGATAGGTTGTTTATATGACTGTTTTCTGTGTGCTAAAAAACTGGATTTATTGTATATATATATATATATATATATATATATATATATATATATATATATATATATATATATATATATATATATAAAACAATACAAATAAAGATGTACAACATTAAACTGACATTATATTTTTGAGTTTGTTTTATTACATTAGAAGTATATACTAGATTAGATAGGAGGGCTTTGAATATTGTTTTGGAGTTACTGATATATAATGTGTCAATAATCCGAGGGAGTGAGACGATTTAATTTTCTTAAATAATAATAATAATAATAATGTATTTAATTGACAAATTTCAGGTGCTGAACTACACTTTCCTCTTTTGATTGTTATTTGGTTGAACATAGTATTTGACATCTGGTGACCAAAACAAAGATTTTGTTTTCTTTTAATTGGTAATTTTCCCTTGCGTGTCCCTTATTAGTTTAATGAATGGTTCGATTAAGTTATTTTGTTAATATTTAGGGAGGGTGCCAGCAGCTCCTTGTCCTGGAGAGGAGACTTGTGACCTCTGACTGCAGCTGAATGTGATGACGAACACAAACACATCAGTTTAGTGTGTTCTGATTGATGAAATCTAAACAGCTTTAAATCACACATTCAAAATAACCAGACCATTTTCTTTCTTTCTAATTCTTATATTTTGTTTTTGTAGATAACCGCTCACACCTCATCCCTCACTGGGCTTGTTAAATCAGTTCAAACCCTGGGGATATGTGCTGTCGGGATTTAGTTCTTTTGGGAGCTTTTCTTACTTTATACTCACTAATTGCTTGGCCTCATTCTGCACTTCACTTTCAGCTCTCTGCTGATTTGTTTCAGTTCTCACTGCATTTCAAACTTTAAGGTTGACTGTGTTTTCCACTTAAGTACTAGCTTTTTTCTTCAGATCTCCATCCTCTCAGAAGCCACATGTTTCTTTTGTACAGTCATGTCTGATAATTCTTGATAAATTTTGCTGCAACAACTTCCTCAGTATGTTTCTAATTGGTTAAACTGTTCAATCCAGTTAAATGTGATGTGGATATAGTTTAAAAGGTCTAAACTGTTAGGATTTACAGTATAAATGACTGTGGAATCTTTTCTGTAGTTAATAACAATGCTTTTTGTCTGTTCACTTATCTGGGAAACTGAAACCAGCACTACATTCATGTGTCTCAATGTGCTGTGTGTTGCATTATCAAATGACTTCACTGCATCACTGACTTAAAGGAGGTTTGATCATGGCTAATTATTCAGTCAAGCTTGGCTAATTTTGAACTTGTTGCATGTCCTCTGAAATCTGTGTTTTTCCTGATGAATGTCTCGTTCTTCTTAGAAGTCTGGGAAGTAAGTAAGCAAGAGCTGATTTATGTCCACTTCCCGGACACACTACAGGTTTTGTCATTCATTTGCCACCCAGTATTATATACAAAGGAGTGAGAGCCTTTTCCACAGGTCATTCAGAAACCGTGTGCATGGACATGACTGCTCTTTTTCAGACTTCTGTTTCATTCTCAATAGTATCCCAAAAAAAAGAGTTGTGCTGTGTTTGTGACTGTTAGCTCAACACACAGTAACGACAGCAAGTCCATTAATAACTTTTATTTCAAACAGCAACACTCACTGGCATAAATTTAGCACAGTCATCCAGCTGCTTCTGGGTTCTTGGATTACAATGTATTGGCTTAGTGGTAACAGAAATAGCCAACGCTGATGTGATCAGCTAACAACCACAAAAATAATGCGCTGGAAGTGCTTCCAGTTGTGTACTTAATACTAAATTTAACTGATATTTATGGGAAATAAATTACATTGAAAGATGTTACTTTCCTGTTTGCTAAATTCTTTCTTTGTAGGAAGTTAACTTAATTTCACGCTAGCATTGTTACAGGTATTGCATGTTATGACAAAACAGGCAGATTTAACCTATTAGTGTGATTAAGATACAGCCAACTGAACTGACCGACATGCTAACAGAGGATCATCTCTCACAAACGTGTCTACAGACACAAACACTGACACTGTGTAATCACTGACCTGACCTTTTGTTGAGTCGGAGCACAGCTGTGTTTAAACACTGTGTTTTATGAAGATACTCGGAAGTGGTTTATTCACCCCAGTCTCCTCAGGTCCCCTTCCTTTCCTGTATGTCAAACTACTGTGTTTCTCAAGGACCTCACATAAGAAAATGTGGTGGAATGGCTGAACTTGTGTTTATTTGTCCTAGAGTGTTATCGGTAAATCTCTGCACAAAGATGCCTGATATAATCAGTGATAAAATCAGGGGAACTCCATAGTTTATCATGACAACTCTTGTGATATAGTTTGCACAGCCATGCTGCTGTGAAGATGTAGACATGGCACTGCAGTGCAAATAACATACATGAAATTACCCATAGCAGATCTGGGCAGGTGGAGCTGGGGGAGGTGGAGGGTTTCAAAGGAACTCTGCACTGCAGGACCAGGGGTGTTTTCCACTTCGCTTTTAGACACACGCTCACAAACATCCCTAAACACTTCTTTTCTATGGAGTCTCCACCTCCACTAAAGTGTGTTCCACTTGACTAAGGGAACGAGTCACCTAATATAGTATGTATACTTCATGCAGCTCCATATAACACAATGCAACATGATTTTGACGATACAGCAGATCACAATAATTTTACCCCCATCACACACAACTATATGAATAATTTAAAGATATAACGGTGTATTTTTTAAAAATTAGCCCAAGTGTACTTGATCAAGGGCTTAGGACATTCCAAATTCAACCCAGTGCAAGGATTCTGCCAGAAGTGGGTGCTTGTGCAACATAAACAATGCCGTATGAACATGGCCCATGAGGCTAAATAGACCAATCAGCTTGTGCTCTGTAGTGAACAATGTGATTGCTAGCAAATTGCATTACGGACCCATTAGCATGCGCCATCTAGAGTTTAATGACAGAAATAGATATTTATCAATCACAAATTAAGCATGGACAGAGAACCAGTAGTCATTTGTGTACTGTCACTGTGGGCGTCACTGAGAGGCACTATGTATTTAAAGATTACAAGGGAAATTCCCTTTCAGTGTTGTTTTTTTAAATGACGTTTGATAGTAATTTATTCATTTTTTTTTTACCTTGTTTTATTTTTGCCTCCCACACTTTTTCTGTAATGGTGTTTGTGCACATTTCTGGTTTAGATGGTAAAAAAAAAAAACTCTCACACATCTGCTGCCCTCTGGGCTTTCACACTGTGAGATTATTCCAGCTACTAAGCAGCTGTTCTATATTTTAACCTTTAGCTGATGATCCTCTGAGATTTCATTCCAAATCACTCAGCTGTTTACATCGTGATGAGCAGAGCCTCGTATGAAATACCTCTCAGGTCAAAATAGTTGACGTGCTTGTTAATTTTCCTATTAAACTCAATTTAAGTCAGAACATTGTTTGGGATAAGTGCTCTCTGAGCTAAAAGATGTCATGTAATGATCTGTCAACACACAATTAGTGGATTTTTGTTCCTCACTACTAGGAATGAAGCAGGCATTCTTGTTTTCCCTAAAGCTTAAATATTATGCATTTTGAGAGGGAATAATAGAAAGAACACCTACCTATACTATTAGTGGCTGTTACCTGTCAAACATCCACCATATCTGGCATAAACCATTTAGAGCAGCTGTCATAAGTGAAGTGTACAGGAGGGAGTCAATCCTCCAGAGACCTGTTATCATCAACTCTTATACATGTGTGCTATCTGGCTCACAAAGCCTATCCCAAAACAGCCCTCACCATGCAGTCATTCCACTCTCGCATACCTAGTAACTGCACACAGGGAATGGATTCATTAGCACTGTGGGATACATCACTATTGCCACTAATAAACAGCGTGCAAGTTGAAGGCTAGTCAGGTTTCCAGGGCAACTATTAAACTTTGCACTTGCTGAATGCAGACGAGTTGTGTACAGATACAGTATATCTCCATCAAGAGAGAATGTGTAAACTAGCTGCTGTTTGTATATCATACACAGCATATATATACACTTGAATGTGATGCTTGTATATGGAGTGATTTATATGTTTAGATGTCTCTTCATTAGACTTTTGCACTCACTAACCCCCGTTCTGAAAATAAGCTCCATTGTGAGTGGCTGTAAGGCTGTATAAGAATGAATCATTGAATAAAATTTGGACATACTACAACCCCCTTATTGTCTTTTGACTTAAGAGTGTCAGTTGCGTCGCATTACTGGCATTCTCAACTCCTGTACCGTGGCCTCGTGGGATAGATAGTAAAGTGTCCTGTTCAGAATAGGTCACCGGGTACTTTTTGCCTATTGTTTTTTGAATACTGAATTTGGGCATACTACTCTTTTCACATGCTGTTTTTTTACCTACTATGTAGTAGGGAAGTATGCAGCCATAGTCACTTGTTTTGTTCCTGAATGAATCAGTATTTTAAACTAATGGGTTGAATAAATTATTCAGTGACTCACTTTTTGCCACCTACAGGTGTTATGACTTAACATGCAGAAAGACAATATGAACACACTCATATACTTTTATTTGCTTCATAAAAAGATGTTGGTGCAGTGAATCAAGGATTCTGTTGGCAAAACCACAAGTTGAGTATAGCTGTCAGTGTTTACTGGGATTACACTCTGCCTGTTAGCCACACATGCATGGAACTCTGGAACTCTGTCATTCCCAGGTTTTTTATTCCTTTGTATTATGGTTACTAAATATTATTTTAGTTATTCTGATTGACCAGTCAAGTGGTTATACATCTATGACCTGGAGAAATAAAGACTGAATAAAAATATGAAAGTATATACACAAAAGTGTATAGGTCAACAAACCAGAAGATGCACTGTGGTCTGTTCACTGCAGCATCCACTGAGACTGCTTGTCAAAACTGCTAAGCATTCAGTGTTCAAGAAACATATTGTTGAGCAATCGCACAAATCTATATCAATGAATGTCTATATTTTCAAATTGAAATCTCTGTGCTTGAATGCAATACATGGCTATCTATTTAAAAATGCTGAATGGGATCTTCTTAGTAATTTGTCATTTGTTTTAGTAAAAATGGAAAGCCCAAAAATGAATCATCATCATTCCCTCACCCTTAAGTTTTTCCAATCCTGTATGAGTTTCTTTCTTCTGTTGATGGTTACCAACATTCTTCAAAAAAATCGTCTTTTGTGTTCAACAGAAATTCGTACAGGTTTTGAACAACTTCAGGGTGAGGAAATGATGACAACATTTTCATTTTTTGGGTGAATGATTCCTGTGGCTGTGAATCAGAGGTTGACTTTGTTCATTGAGGAGCATAAAGATGTGGTACACTTGCTAAAGACATTTCTCTGCAAGCTGAAACTTGCCATCCGAGGCTCTGGGGCACTTTCATCATGCTCAAGTAAAGTGCTTAGTAGAGTTAGCATCGCTTTCTTTTTTTTCTTTTTTTAATCAATGGACCTACAGACAAGAGACATACTGTAACAATGCCTGGGTCTGTGGTTTATATGTGATGATCCATTGCAGCTGATAGGAGTTATTTTAGGGACTGTTTCCATGGTCATGGCTGGAGTCTGTAGGAGAGCTCAATATAACCGCAGCCACTTGTTGAGCTGTGGCCTGTCATTGTTCTGATATTTCTAAACATCTAGGAAACAGTGACAAATTTCCAATTATTTGTATCATATCTGCCTTTTGTCATCCACATGAGAATGTTTCAAACAACACTTCATTATATGTAACTACACAGGTTATCTTACCATTATGTTTAGACATAATTGCTGCGGAGCGATTTCCTTCCATCAGTAATGGATAGCATATTGATAAAATATCATTAGGCATTCCTGTTGCTTCACTTACAGATCACCTAACCATATTTTGTTTTGAAAGACTAACTGTGCCAACAGTGCCAAAAGACTATTTGACTTCCACAGGACGAGCCTCAACAGATTGAGCCTTGAAAATTACCTATGGAAAATCCATTAAAAAATTTAATCCCTCTGGGAGTTGTTCTCTGATTCATAGTCTGATGGCATGCCCATCTTTCAATTTATCTAAACTTTCTGTAACTTAAGGCTCACAATACATGGACAATTTAGTACATGCACGAACTACAGCTACTGGAGCATTTGCAATCTGGATTGGACAGCATTCCGTTTAAGAGGGGCGTGTTTACTAGTTTTTCATCGGAATGTAGGCACACACTGGGCTGAGCTTCAGGTGAGCGCGGCGGCACGCAAAGCTGCGGCTCTCATTCACATCAGTACAAACTCTGGCTTACTTTATTTACATGCGCCGGGTCATCACAGACGCTGCTTTGTGACGGGTAACTCACTACTACTTTATTATGCGTGCTGCGTTTATATATGTTTTGCTTGTCATCTGAAATAAGTTTTACTCCCACAGAAGATGCTCTGTAGCCTGTAACGAAATGTGAACTGTAAAAATATTTCATTATGATGTAGGCTACATGTTTTCCCCTCCCCATCATTTCTAATCAGAGTTTCAACTTGATTTTCTTTATCAGTAAGTGCATGCAACTTTGATTTTACCGGGGGAAAAAGGCAGCAATTAGGCTACATTTGATTTAGCGATTTAATGTTGTTGTTGTTGTTATTAATATTATTTATTATTATTTTTTATAAAAAAAAAAAAAAGTCCTGTTGAGTTTTTGGATACAATGACGCATAACGTTTGTGCAACGATCAAATTAGAACAAACGCAATATTATATCTCTTCTCAGATGATATTCAGCGCCTGATGATGTGAATCTGAAACTGAATGTGAAATCCACAGGAGGACCAGGTGTCCTGACCGAGGAGCCGTTATTTTCTCTCAGGGAATACGGATGTTGTGTGTGCTGAGAGGCTCAGGTAGAGTTCACAGAAAGCCACCTGAAGACAGAAGATCTGAAATCTAATAACCAGAGCTTCTTGTGAGATCGGACGCTGATATGAAACTGAAAGCGATTCAGAGGTTTGCTCTATAAAACAAAACCTTGGAAAGTGAGAAGGACCTTAATTCAAATAAGCAGGGATGATGTGAAGTAGCCTATTTATTTTCAATGCTTCATTTTTATTCAGGATTATGTAGGATTCAGGACATCCTCTTTGGGTTCTGCGTGTTAGAAAACTTCAGGAAAAGTAGCTACCCAGCGGAGGAAGCACTTGTGAAACATGGATGCAATTAGGTTTCCCGATTTTTTTGATGATAAAAACCACTGGGATCACACATCTCGTGGTCTTTACTTTATCAGATGAGTGCAGTTTCAGATCTCAAGAAGTTATTTTGTGACACCTGACGAAGACCTAAAATGCAGAAGTCAAACAACAGGTATGTGGATCATGCTCCTCTGCTGTGAGGGGAAACACGTTGATTTTATTGTATTGCTGAAGGGAAGATGGAAAAGAACAAAGAAAACCACCCGGGACAGACTCGAGTCCTCTGTTTAGTTAAGACTATATGGGTCATTGACTTAATAATAAAAAAAAAATGCAGTAAAAATTCACCTCTTCTACGACAAAAACATGTTTTCACCTCTGAATTAAAATTATTATTAAAATGATATTATTATTTGATGCTTACCTTTTTAATTTAGTTAAAAAGCACCAACACACAGGAAGCCATTTTTTTGTCATGTGACCCTTTGAAAACGGTATATTTCAAATATTTTTTTATCATCTCAGACATTCTCATTTGCTTTATTTGTTGCAACTGAATTGTACAAAGCCAAATTTTATTTCAGTCACAGATACTTAGCAAGTGTTACAGTGTTATTGTTCAACATTTTTATTATCAGTTTCTCTGGAAACTCACTATATTGATTGCTTTTGAATTTTTTTTTATAGTATTTTCAACCATCACCATAGCTGTTCAGTATAATATATCAAAATAATATAATTATGAGCTCATGTACTGTTGGTGGCTTATATTTTTGTCTTGTTAGCAGCATTCTTGGTTATGGATGAACATTTTTCTCAGTTGTTTTTAAAATGGTCCCACATCCAGGAAACAGCTGTTTAATCTAATCTTTAAGAGGAGAACAGTTTACTGTTCACATAAACTTGAGATGCTTCAGCATGACTCAAAACAAATGTTAGATTCCAATTAGTTCAGATTTAGGACTTTGTGGTTCGTCTGCCTGAAACCTAATGGTTGCAGACCCATTTAATGTTTCTTTCATGTGGCTTTAAATGGTTTAACTTTAAAATATTTATTTAGAATTAAAAGCATTATTAATGATAAAGTCATTGTTTTTTTTTTTTTTGTTTTTTTTTTTATCACATTTTCATGACAGGCATAGGTTTATGTTCTTACCTTCGGGCAATGGCATTCAAAACCATCTAAATGAACATCATTATTGCCTTTTAACTATTGACCTTTTGACCCTTAACCTTGCTAATAAACTGAGCTAATATGCTAAACTGAGAATTTTATTTTAGGTAATTGTGATGCATTACTTACACTCTGTATCTCTTTTGATCTTGTTTATTCACAATGATTAGAGATGCACATGTAATCAAAGAAAGATGTATTTCATCATGTTGCTCTTCTGAATCAGTTCTTAATGGGAGTGTATTGTTTATAATTGACCAGTGTCCACTCTGGGTTGCTATTTAAATAAGCGTCTTAGCCCATGTTCATAGAAGATTAGGAAGAAGAACAATGTTTGTACACAATTCTATGATGGAGAAAGAAACACTGTGCCATGTTAATATGAGTCTTCCCCTATAAATTTTTGAATTCTTAGGCATTACAACAATACAGAAGACAGTCAGGCTTTAGCAAAGCTGTAAAGAGTTTCTGAGAATCTGCTTCTTTGATGAATCAATCGTTGTGTGGTCTCTTAGTATGCTGACCTCACTGCTGGGAGTCAGACTCATAGTCAAAAAATGCACGTAAACATGTTTTCTCAGTGACGTTAATGTATAGGACACACCATCACTATTTGTTATCATTAATCAAGAGTCTTTGATGTAGAGCAACAACACTTATACAGTGAGCCCTGAAGTCCGGGCTCCATTTTAAAGTCAAATAGGGTGGTGTGTAAGACTTGGTGTGATTGACTTACATGATTTATTTTCTCTGTCTCCAGGAAACTGTCTCTGTGCCAGGCCCTCATCCTCATAACAATACTGTTGTCTCCAAGTTGCCTGTCCTCTCTGCCTGTAAGATGGCCCCTATCCCATTATCCTTCAGTTAATAGACCATTTGCAACAGTAACTTTAATGTCCTGTCATGCAGTTAAACTGAATTTTTAGGGACAATCTTGAACAGTCAGTGTGATATGCTCAGATTGGCAAGGCTCACGGTTTTGCTCACTTTAACTAGAGTGCTATCTTTCCTGTTGATTGCCAAGAGCGAAGCTTAATCAGAGCAACCAGGGCAGGATCACCTAGGCCGGGGGTTCAGAAACCGGGATGCCTCCCTGTATTGTTTTGGATTTGCTGTTTATACACATTGCAGAAATGATCAGTTAAGAAGAACATGATCATTTGGCTCACTCCCTCTTTTGGGTTGTTCAGCCAAAAAACAGAAATTAAAATGTTTTAATGAAACCTGAGTGAATTCTGTCCTTCCAATGGAAGTCTATTCATCAAAAACTTATGATAAAACTGTCAAGCAAGCACGTTTGAGCTTGCCTTTACCATATTTGATGATTTTTATGTATGTGTGATGTTTATATATGAATGAAAAGCCTAAAATAAATCTGTAGAAAGAGATTGTGTCTCTTCAAATGACTTTTAAACAGTTTGATTCATATGGATTACTTATGATGTCTCCACCAAAGCGTCAAAGTTTTGGTGGAATTAATTTTTCAGTGGAGGGACAGACATTTCTCAGGTTTCATTAAAAATATCTTAATTAAGGAATGAAGAATGAAAGTCTAATGAGTTTGGAATGACTTGATTTGAGTAAATAATGACAGACTTTTGATTTTTGGGTTATCTAGACCTTTTAGTTTCACTGGTAGCTATAGGGAAAGCCTGCATGTACTACTCTGCCTTTGGTGCCTTCTGGACCTCACCCAGTTTATTTTCCCAGTTTCCCTCCCAAGATCCAAGCTAGGTCTTGTCCACCAGTCATTATCATCTTCATTCCTCTGGAATGACTTTCACATCTCCTTAAAAACAGCACAAGCAGGACCTATCTACAGGAAACCAAGTTCATTTTAGAATTAGGAATTTCATTTTTTTTTTAAAAACCCTTTTAAGGAATATACTCCAAAGTCAACATGTCTTTTTTAAAATCTTGCCTTTGGGGGGAAGCTGGTGTTCTGAAGTTGAAAGGTCGATTTCATTAATCTGCCTTGCCTACGGGCCCCATGGCAGACTGTCATTAACACTAATTTGAGTCTTTGCTACGGTAAGGAGGGCAGTTCCAGGTCATTCCGGTATTGAAGATGATGGACGTCGGTCATAAAGCACTATTGTGTCTGTGTGTCATTTTAACCCTCACAGCTAGACATCCTCACTCATTACCAAACCTCTATTCACCACAGGTCTCCAGGCTAAATGAGGTCAGGAGATTCTGATACACATTCCATTTCTTCCTGCAGTGGTAATCTTATTAGATGAGTCCAACCAAACCTAATTCTTCTGTAATGTTTTCACTGAAAGGTTAATCTCAGGAACCAGGACAAAGCTCTGGACCAAAAAGCAGTCATATATGTGCCAGTAAAACATCCCTTTAGGGGTCAAACTTTGGAATGCAAGTTTGGTGCTCTGTTTGTATTTCATGTTGTTGTTACGTGTACACACCTCATGTGACTCTCTGAGGTTCCTTAAATTAAATTTACGTGATGTCGTGGATGAATACTATTTTAGAAAAACAAACAGCTGCTCTGTATGAGGATGTTTAACATGATAGAAGCAGAAAACATGCTCTCCACACCTACATTACATTTACAAGAATACACATACACCTTGAGGGAGACCTTAGGCCTCAGGCAACCCATGGAAGCTACTCGCTCTTCACTGGCTTTTACTGCCTGTTTGTCTCAGATCAAAGCCAGAAACGGATCTAAGAATGACAGAGTAATGGTATCCTTGAAGACGATTAGTGGTGGTCTGATATGAATACTGCTTGTGTAATGGAGGCTGTGTGTAATAGAGCTGATGTGGCGTCCTCAGTCGAGCACCTGGGGAACACTCAAACACTTCCACAAATGTCAAGTGCAGTCTAGCATAGCCGATGAGCAGGAAATGTTTTGGTGGCCTCTCATATCATGTGTCTTGAGAACTAGTGAACAATCATTAACACTGAAAGCACAGGATTCCTTCAGTTTAGTGCATGACATACATCAAATGATTTTTGTAGTATAAATATATTTTACATACTGTTTTTATAGTGTATGAGCTTGCAAAAAACCTCTTGGCACAACTTAGTTGATCAAATCTGCCACCTCTGCTGTCTCTCTTTGTTGTTGTTCGGCAACCTTTAATTCACTTTGTTTATACATTTGCAGTCATCCAGACGAGTAGAGCTGGGAGGTGAGGAACCACAGATGCACAGGCAAATACATTTCATGAATGAGTGGGCTTCGTGGGGCGGGTGGTCTGTGTGTTCACGCTCCTGTGGGGGAGGGGCATCTGTCCGTACACGCACCTGCATCACCAGGTAAAGCACAGCCTTTGTTTACCCCATAATGCTATCTTCTCTGCTGTCAGATTATTATACATGTTTTCTGTCGGCAGAGAAATATTAGTAGCCAAGAAAAGAACTGAACTCTAATTTTTTTCTTCTTGACCATAAAAGGCATACAATCTAATTTCAATACACTGCACATTGCTTAATTGCAAAGGTTCATAGTTGTATCTTAAAAAGTACATAGGCCTATTACTACTTTAAGTTACTAATATGCATCTTTTAGGTGTAGATAAGCTGCAGTACAGTTCTTTTACTGCCCCAGTAACAAGCTGTTGTACCCCTAAAGGTTCATTTTTTTCTGACAGTGAAAAATGTAAGAACGCATTCTGTGTAAACAGCCTTACAGTGTTTTACTTGATCATGCTTGATTATTGTTTCTCCCTTTAGAAATCTGATAGGAGGGCCGTGCCCGGGGGACACCAGGCAATACAAGATTTGTAACACAAAGGTGCAGTAAATTCTTTACTGTTTGAACAGGATGTCTACATAGAAATACATTATAGCTTATGCTTATCCTAAGTGTGCTAGTGCAATATCAATAGTTTTTATGTATTTGGTTATCTAATTCTACAGTGCACTTTGTTGTATTTTTGCTTGGACTTAAGGTCATCCACCTTCAAACTTGTCAGATTTTAAATGGATGGTCCTCAATTTCATAACATCACTTTATACATACATATATATATATATCAGTTACTACACAAGTGTGTTGATGCATGCTAACATTATAAAATACCACAAAAAAAAGAAAAGTTTCATCCCCTGTATTAATTTTACTTTAGATGTGCATTGTTCTCATGATCTGTGTCACTATATTGATGTCAGGCAAACTAAAGTTCCCTGAAGTCTTGAGCTTGTATATGTATGGACTTCTCCAAATTTTCCAGAATGACAAAGAATGGTTTTAATGTTAACCCTTGTTTTAGTACATGGTTGCTTTTACCATATTTGATGATTTTTATGTATGTGTGATGTTTATATATGAATGCCTAAAATAAATCTGTATAAAGTGATTGTGTCTCTTCAAAAGACTTTTAAACCATTTGATTCATATGGATTACTTATGATGTCTCCACCAAAGCGTCACAGTTTCGGTGGAATTAATTTTTCAGTGGAGGGACAGAAATCTCTCATTTTTCATTAAAAATATCTTAATTTAGGAATGTGACACATCAAGATGGATTAGCGCTTGCACCTCAAATGCAATATCATATGTGTTCCTGACTACCTCTGAATGTGGACTGAGTGATCAGATCATTGCTTACACCTGTGATCCCATCACCCTGGACAGATGTTAAAACCAGCTTTAAATGGGGTCATTGTGTCAGCACACAGATGCATGTGTTGTATTGATCCTGAGTCATCCAGGGCTGTTCTAGTAACTCTAAGAGTGTTAATAAATCAGGATTTTAGCAGCTTTAGATGTGTGTGTTTTCTCTCCTGAGCTTTGCGTCTGTAACATCAGGAGTGTCCTGCTGACTCTATGGACTTCAGAGAACTGCAGTGTAAAGCTTTCAATGACAGACCCGTGGTTGCTGGCAGCAGTTACCGTTGGACTACCTTTCATGGAGGTCAGTGAAGCATGACTCTTCCCTTTTGAAGCATGTGTTGTGTTACTGTGTGGATTTTTCCGTCTGCTAGGTGCTTATACCGACTGAAACCTGATTTATACTACTTAGGATCCAAGCCATGTGAGCTCAGTTGCCTGGCGATTGGACACAACTTCTACTACAACTTTGGAAGGGTGCTTGATGGCACACCATGCCAATCAGATCAGGGGACAGTCTGTGTGAATGGAAAATGTCTGGTGAGTATATGGTTCTTCATAATTTCATAATAGCTGACAACCTCAAAATACTGTCCACCCTCACAAGAATATTTAAAAGGCTTATTTTAAAGACCTATTTCTACCTGATCTGACACTTTAAAATGACTTTTGTTGGGCTTTTGTTAGGACTAACAATTCTATTTTTAATAGGACAACTTAATAGAAATATTTCAAAATGTTTTTAGTTCATGTTTTAAATATAAGAAAACAATCAATAATTTGTTTTTTAATTGACTAATAAAATGGACGTTTAACAGTAGCTATTTAAAATAAATGTTTTAAAGAAAATACTAAGTGAAAATCATTTTAAAATGTTTGAAATACATTCAGGTTTGTTCCATCATATTACGTCATATTTTTGAGTTGATAACTGTTTATTCAAATTTCATGACATAAAACATTTTTAGGTTACCTTATCAAACTTTTTTTTTCTTTTTTTTTCTTTACAGTACTTTTGTCTGTCTCACCCCTTCTTCTCTCTAAACTCGTTATGCCATGTTTTTACCAGTATTGTTTAAAGTATCTTTTATTATATATTATAATATTATAATAGAGTTTTGGACTTGTGTTGTTACTTGTCACTATCGTATGTATATGGTATTCTGTACTGTGGTGTGTATCACCATCTGATTCCATCAATGTACTATTTTTTTTTTTTTTTTTGGAAGAGGTTATTATAAGGGCAAAGTGAAGTATTACAAAAACCTATACTGTATATGCACATGTAAAAATGACTGAATAGACCTTAAGCCCCATCTAGTCCTGAAGTCATGCTGGTGTGAATTTAGTTTCCATCACATGAGGACTGGAAAGGAGAAGCACATGCATAGTGGGGCCCAATCATTAGCACCATGTGGCAGATTGAATCCATATGTGTGAAGCACACCTTGTGTGTGTGTGTGTGGTTGCCCCTCTGTGAGGCCTCCGAGTCTTGGGAATGTGCCATTGAGAATCATTATTTCACAAGCTACCAAGATTAAGAAAGGAAAGGCAGAGAAAGGCAAAGAAGGAGATAAGGATGGGAGGTCATGTATTAGGAGGAGGGTTGCACCTGCATGAAATGGAGTGCACGGGAAGTCTAAAGACAAACAAGGGCTTAATTATATCCTGCAGAAATTGCTGAGGACAGTGCACTCCTGCACACCTCCCTTCTACCTCTGCAGTCTCCTGTGATGTCTCCTTCTCCACCCCTGCACTCTGGAGCTCAAGCCAAACTTCAGCCTGAATGGTCTTGATCCCTGCCAGGGCCTCATGATCTCACTGTTTGTGTGCGGTGGCTCAGACAGAGATCTTTGTAGCGCAGAGCACACATAGGCTTCTGTATGAAATACTGTTATAATGATTATATTATAAATATTATACATAGCCTACGCAATACGCAACACATATACACACGCATTAGCATACAGGTGACAGTTGACCATGCAGAGCATCACAGAGAAGTTGGAGCGGGGAAGTTAATAAAAGTTCCCAATGCTTCTGGAAAAGCTGCATTTTGAAAGAGTTTTGATTTGATTACCACGACAAACAACAAGCCAATTGGTCATGTGATAATAAGATAATAATAAGAATGTAACAGGCACAACATTAATTTGTAGGGATGTAACAATTAACCGTGAGCCGGTTGAAAATCGATTCAAATATGTGACGATTCATATCGGTTTAGATGCTAAACAAATCGCGATTCATTTAGGGGTAGGAGATTATATGAATGTATGTCTGAGGGGAACTTACTGTCTTTAGAAAAGTTTAGATGGTATTTTTCCTTTTATCTTGCCTCTGTATAATGCATATTAAATTTCATAAGTGCAGCACTGCTTTGTTTACAGCAGAAACCAAGGAGACACTTTAAGATCCACATGCTGGCAGAAAGTGAATCTGCATCTTGTTCAGCTCATCTACTGTTTCATGCAGATATTTTTATGTATAGTTTAACAAAACTGAAGTCAAACCATTCTGTTTTTGCTTCAAAATTTCGAAATTATACAATCTAATTTAGATTACAAACTGCTCATGTTGCATGTATGCAGCATCTT
This sequence comes from Cyprinus carpio, assembly GCF_018340385.1. Taxonomy (NCBI): domain Eukaryota; kingdom Metazoa; phylum Chordata; class Actinopteri; order Cypriniformes; family Cyprinidae; genus Cyprinus; species Cyprinus carpio. The sequence continues at coordinate 28,867,804 of NC_056578.1, read as the reverse complement.
TGTTTGGATCATGATTAAAATCCAGTGGTTGCCTCTAATTTTAAAAGGTGTGAGCACAGACAAAGCCTTATTTTGTTTATATTAAGAGATTTATTTTATTTGGGTTACTTATTTATTTGATTTGGGGCTTGTTTTAAAATTTAAATTTAGTTTTGTTATTTACATTTACATTCTGTTTAAATTTTGTCATTTACTAAAGCGACTTACAAATGAGGACAAGAGAAGCAATCAAAACCAACAAAAGAGAAATAATATGCAAGTGCTATATTAGTATATTATTATAGTTATATTTCAATTTCACAAAGAAATGTACAGCATTTTCTCCAAGCAATAATAAAAGGACACATTTAATTCATAATTTGTCTTAAATATAATTTTGTAAAAAATAAAATAAAAAAAAAAATAAAAAAAGTGAATCGAATGGTGAAATCAAAATCGTGAATTGAATTGTGAGTTGAGTGAATTGTTACATTCCTATTAATTGGAAAAGCTAAATCCTCTTAATATTGCCAATTTTTGATGCTTTTGACAATATCCCTGCCTATTTTAGATTAGATTAGATTCAACTTTATTGTCACTGTGCAGAGTACAAGTACAGAGCCAATGAAATGCAGTTAACATCTAACCAGAAGTGCAAATAACAGCGTATATAAAATAAATATAAGAATGTGTGCATATACATTAAGATTTATGACATATAGTGCAAGTTATGAGGTAGGAGGGCAGAGACCAGCTCAATGCAAATGACTGTACATACAACACGGTACAAAGAAAGTATAAACAGAAAATGCATTGTACAGTGAATATAAAAAAAGAAGGTGCATTATACAGTGAGGTATGTAAATAGCATAAGTTTATATATGGCCAATGACCATAACAGTGCAAATGGCATCCAGAGGTAGAAATGTGCAAGGAAATGTGCAAAAAAATCAGAAATGTGCAAAACAGAGGGAATAATAAGAACATTGTGAGTGAGGATTGTAGACAGGTTATTGTTCAGGTGACTTTTTTTTTAAGCATAATCCAGGATATTGTTGACACATATGAAGCATCTCAGCAAGGAAAGCTTATCGCGGGCCGCCCACAGTGCATGCCCATCCGCTATGCTACTGTGTGGAAATAGCTGTATGAATTGTCAGAAATTATTTATTGTAAAAAATGGTTAGAATTAACCATGTTTTCCTGCCAGTTGGCATTGAGAGTGACTGAAACTTGATGGTCAGAAAAAATGACTAAATAGATTATAGTACTAATAACAGTGACATATGAGAAGTTTAATACCACAGAATTTTTTTTACATTTGCCTTTTTAGAAGCTGCTGTATATAAAAAAAACACAACGTGGCTGAATGCTATTTAGATAGCTGAAGCTTATAGGCGTTCATTATTTTCACTCAATTTAATTAGTTTTTTAGCACCCCCTCTGAACTGTTAAGCCACTCCTTAGCACCCCCAACAAAAAATCTTTGGGACGCCATTTGACAGAGATGATGGATGGTGCAGCTTTACTTTAGAGATACACTTACATAGTGGAGGTGGAAACGGATCGTTTTGTCTTGAACGTGTTTAAAGAATTCAACCCACTATTATTATTATTTGATCTCCATATTGTGGAGTAGATTGTTTTGGAATGATTCATAGTATCAAAATGTTGATATCAGAAATGATGCATATTGTTTGCTTTTAGTTTTTTCAAATGTATGTTGAAAAACAAAGCATTCTGCACCACCCCTTGTTTTTACATGTACTACTGTTAAAAATCATTTTAATATGTTGATTTGGTACTTAAGATTATTATCAATGATGAAAACAGTCATGCTGCTTGATAACTTAATATTTTGGGGGAAACCAGGACACATTGTTTTTCTGGATTCTTTGATGAATAGGCTAGAAAGTTTAAAAGAACAGCATTTAGTTGAAATACAAATGTTTTGTAACATTAAAAAAATATTTACATTATCTTCAATTTAACAAATGTTTGATGAACAAAAGTATTCAAATTTAAAAAAAATGAAATAAAATAAAAAAAACGCTTACCAACCCCACATTTATATGCATTCCAAAACAGTGATTAGACATTTAATAATTGTGAATAAAGACAACAACAGCATAAGTAAAAGCAACAAGAAATAAACAGCAGTCTGCATTATGAATACTTCATTGAATTTCTGTTTGCAGTGTTAAATTCATTACACCTAATCCATCCAGAATATACATATGATTAAAGAAGTTGAAACACTGAAAACTCATGAAATCAATTACAAACGCCAGAAAATATTGTGCCAAGATGAACAGATGAAAACAAACTGTTGCTGCTATTACAACGACAAAATAATTTTTAGTGTAGTAGATAATGGATTTATTTTGAGGGTCTTTAATCTTGGATGCTTCACTCTTTAGTAGTGTCTAAATTTATTTCTTGGAAGGTCTCCAACATTCTGTGGCCCATAAGCTGTTCCTGTTTTTCGTCAGGAGTGTTGTGGGATCAGCTTGTACTGTTAAAACAGAATGTGACAGTGCTTGATATTTTGGCTTCTAATCACAGGGATTGTATGTGTGCGTGTGTGTGTGTGTGTGTGTGTGTGTGTGTGTGGGTGGGTGCAGAAGCCAGGATGTGACTTGATCTTTGGATCTGAGCAGCAGGAGGATGTCTGCATGGTGTGTGGAGGCCACAACTCAACCTGCCTTCATCACAGAAGTGTTTATCAAAGCAACAGGCAGAACAACGGTCAGCAATGAATCTACCTATACTCACACTGACTCTAAACAGCAGAACAGAAAAATAAGTTCAGAATTCAGCAAATATGTTCAGTCTGATTTATATAATATAACGACTTTGAAATGGATATTTTATCAGTTTGAATGAATCTTTGTATGAATCTTGTTTAGAGTTGAGGACAATGACCTCCGAACTGTAAAAACTGGCATTTAGCCATGAAATTCTTAACATAACCACTGTTCAAAAATGTAAAGTTTCTATAAGATTTTTGTAATGTTTTCGAAAATGTTGTTGTGCTGCTTAATATTTTTGTGGAAATTCAGAATTTTTCTGGATTCTTTGATGAATAGAAATTTCAAGAGAACAGCATTTATTTGAAACAGAATGTTTTTGTAAGAAAGCAACACTCTTCACTGACACTTTTGGTCAAATTTATGGATTCTTTTTTTAATCTTTCTGACACCAAACTTTGAACTGTAGTGTAAGTGGTTTCTGGGTGACTCTCTGTCTCTCTTTCTCTTATTTATCTCACACTTTCTCTCCCCCTCACACATATCTGCATGCTTAGAACACTGACACTTCTGGCTTTGAGCTTCTCCACATTAAAACAGAATCTCTTTTAAAATCTTCCATCACACTGGCCAGCTGAAAATACAGAGCATTTACACTGGGGAAAACACAGTGATAATAGTGGCATTGTTTGGCCACCCAAAAAATACGCAGTTTTCCACTCTCTTGCATCTGGATTTCTGAGAGTAGGATAACAGATCCAAGGCTGCCAGCACAGAGCTCTGTAAAGAAGGTCAAAAGTCAAAGGAGAAGAGAAAAAAAAACAGCCTGGGTCATAATTCTGCAGTTCAGTGCCTCGCAATCCATGCTGCAGCTGCAGCAAGACACATCATGGAAACATACAGTTCCATTCAGGACTTTGCACCTGTTGGAAATAACAGTTTTTTTTTTTTTTCAAATAGGCTGAGATGCATTACTCACTCATATGTTTCCCTGCAGGACTGTTTGGGTACAGTGAGGTCACTATGATCCCGGCCGGAGCTACACACATCAGAGTGACTGATAACAGCAGAAACTATCTAGGTTAGAGCACCGCCTTGTGTGAGATCTCTCCAACATATGTTTCTCAAAGCAAAAGTGGCAAGGTGCACAGTTTGAGACAGAATTGTAGAAGATTACAGAAAAAAGCATTTACTTTGTCTTTATTGGTGCAATAAAATAACATATTGGAGAACTTGCAGTTTTTCACTAGGTTCTTGCAGTAACTAAACTTTGTGCAATTTGTCTGATTGCTATCTAAGAGCATTACAATAATGCTGTGTTATGGTAGTGCAATGTTTTTTTGTTTTTTAAAGCACTCCAGAATGGGCGCTCTCAGTTTGTGATCAATGGGAACTGGAAGATCAATGTTCCCGGTGAGTACAATGTGGCAGGAACCAAACTTCTATATCGGCGCTCTGCTGATACCTGGGAGAGTTTCGAAGTTCCAGGACCAACTCAGGAGGACCTGCACATCATGGTTAGCTTTTAAATTACACAAAAACTTGTTAAGTTCAAACTTGAAAAAAAAATTATTAATAATAATAATAATAATTCAACACAATTATTAACCCCTAGTAGCCAGTGCAACTGTGTTTATTTGTTCTGGTCTGATTCTAGGTCTTGTCCACTGATAAGAACTCTGGGATTGAATATGAGTACTGGCTGCCTCCAGACCGCTATGCCCTGTATCATGGGAGAAGTCAACTTCAGCAGCCTCATCACACGTCAAACCACTTACCCTTTGAACTTCCAACCACAACGACTACCACCACTACAACACAGCCAGTCACAAAACCTCATTTCTGGGGTAAAAACCTTTCCTTCCTGATATTTAGGAATAAATTCTATTAAGCTTTTGTTTAAATTACACTAGTTGTATAGTATGGTATTAGAAGTATCTTATCTGTGCAGTGACAAGATCTTGGTTTAAGATAAATTTACAGATTTAATGTTGAGTTCACTTGAAGTCTGTGTGATGGTAAATAATTGGCAGAAATGCCCCAGTCGCTTAAAGCTTAAATAGGAGTCTTTTGTAAATACAACTGTGATTTACGAGGTCATGCTCTCAGATCCTGCTGCTCGCTGGCCTCTTCACCCCCCCTATCAACAGCAGCCAGTCCCACGTTTGGAAAGAGATGAAAACCGCAGGAACCGAATGCCTGAAATACATCGCAGAGGTCAGTGCTATATCATTGCCATTAGTGTAAGTCACCGCAATTCTAGATTCAATCTTGCTTTTAAATATGCTTATTACTTCCGAAACTTTGCAATGTGTGCTTAGTAGCATGAAAAGTAAAACTTTTATTCAAATTGTGAATTGGTCATATATAGAAAGCGGGCAAATAGTGCCCCCTTTATCATCACTGAAGCTGTCAATCACCTCAGTTCAGCACAAATTGATCACTGGCTGAGTTCTGCACTTCTGTCTAACTTGAATGCCTCTTATTGGCTACTGCATTGATGTGCAGATATCTTTGATTGGCTACAATTCTTAGAAGACACATTGCAAATAGAAAACTCTGAAGCTCTTCACACAAATACCATTTGCACAGGAAGTGTTTGAAAGTTTTGATACCGAAGTGACTTGGTACTTTGTACTACCAGTACTGCACAAATGGCAATGTTACATTTTTACAATTTCAGTGTAAACCTGCTACGGAAGTACACATAGTTTTCCGTTATTTGCATATTATCATGTTTCTTGTTCATTCCCTTTGGTAATTGTTGTTTGCATGGATGACAAAGTCTGGGCTTTTTATTTATTTATTTTTTTGTTATGTCATGAATACATTACGTCCTTTTGTAGGCCACTGTGGGAAATGTCGCCGGGTACGAGGGAAGGGTGAGCGCCAGAGACAGTATTGCCAAAAAGATTTTGGTGAGTTCAATCAGTATCAAGTCTCCAATGCCAACATAAAACAAGTGGTTTCATATACATACTGTAGTATATTGGATGATGACAATACATTTGTCTGCTGCGACAGTATTTCGAGCAAAAGTGCTGGAAAAAGTCTATCATGGAGAGGAGACCCGCTATGACGTCCAAATCATTCACACATACCGCAACAGTTATCGTCTGGAACACCGGGAGTTCCTGTGGGCCCCCAACAAATGTGACTGTCCCTTTCTGGAGGAGGGGCATCAGTATGTATTGATGCTGCGACGGCATATTAATTATGAACGCACTCTCAATCGCATCCTGTTGGAGGAGGACAGCTATGCTCAGCCTTATCGAGCACGTGAGGACAGCCTTCTGCGCCCCCTACAGGAGCTCTGCGGTAACAGAGGCAGCAGGACTCAGTTCAGGGGATAAACACATGGACGATCACACTTTCACTGCACACTTATTCTGAAGTTCAACTCTTGTGCCAAAAAACAAGGCACAGACAGAACCCCCGCTCTGACGCTGAAATTAAATCTATGATGACTTTACTAAGGCATTTTGCATTCCTCAATAAAGACAATGGACACTTTGTTGGGATGAATTATGTCCATTAGGACAATTATGGGCATGAGAGAACGCAAAGAGAGTCACTAAATGAAGCACTTTAGGTGGACAGTCACCTTCTTTTAAAATTATACACCAAAGTAAATAATACACAAAGGATTTATGATGCCCTTTCTAGCACCACGTGTTTGTTAATGGCATAAAATCATTTAACAGCATGTCTGTCTTTATCATGTGCATTTTGATGTTGTTTTTTATATATGTATTTATAAGCAGACAGTATTTCTAGAGGAAACCTTGATTTATATATTGTCTTATAATTTTAAATGTTTTACCATCCATATATTTGCTTTTATCAATGGTTATGAAGTCCCTCAGTGAAATGATAATGAGTGTTATGAGTCATATATATTTACACATTCAAGATAAGCAGCATATACATATAACTGTCTATAGTGGAGTGCTTTTGCCAGTGAACAGTTGCTTTCTGCTTTATTTTTAGCAGCTATTTTTGCCTTTCATTATTTGCAGACTAACTAAGATTATTTTATTACCTTGATGAGGTTGTTAAATTATAGTCCAGCCTTTCTACAAAACACACATAAACTCTAGAATGTGTTTTATTAAAAATATATTTACAAAAATAACATTGTTTATGACAGTGACATCAAACTTTCTAACATAAACAGGCAATTAGAGCTAAATAGGCTGTAGCTTGGTTTTTAAAGTCATTATACTTTAGATAACAGCTTTTTCTCCCTGTGGAATCTGATTGGCTGTATATATACATACATACATACATAAGTACAAGCCACAGATCAATGAAATAAAGCATTGCTCACATAATTTATCCAACTTAATATACATAAATATAACAAAAGCTTAAATTAAATAGGAAAAAGCCCATTTCAGGTAGTTTCCGTATATCTATGCTGTAAGCCAATGAAAAATTCTTCTACATTTTAGAAAAAAACCTCCACTAAATGTACAGACATCCAGCATGTCCAGAAAATGTTAATGTTCCTTTTGGCAATTGTTACACATCCCCTAAAGGTATGCTTGTACAGTCTTAAACATGGTTAACATTTTCTGTTCCCATGTTGAATTGCATTCATAGTGCTGCTGATTTTAATCCTAACAGGATTATCTGGAGGATCAATGTTCATTTAACTAAAGTCTTCTCTTCAGTGGATCCACCATGACCCATTTCCTTTGCGGTGGAAATCTCCAGTAAACTGCACCCGTCCCCAATGTCTCTGACACTGTTGAACAATCTGTTTTTCACACGCTAACGCTAACGAGGCGGTGGGTGGCAGCCCGTCTCTTGATGCGGGCGCGGCGAGGTTGTTTGTGATCAGACTGGCAGTGGCACAGGGGACCCAGGAGGAGCCACAGATACAGAACCACACACGCCCAGCAGGAGGACAGCTTGACCCAGAACGTGGAGTAACTCCCATGAGTGAAGGTGGTCTCCAGCACTGCAGTCTCATAACTGGGGGAGACAGTATAGTATTATCAATATGATTCGAGCCCGCTTCAATTTCATGTACAGTAGGTAAAGAAAAGAATCCCCCCCCCCTTTAAAATAATCACATTCTGTTGCTTTGCAGCCTGAAATGAAGATGGACACCGTTTTTGTTTTAGTTTTATCCAGCTGTATTTACACTGTGCAACTTCCAAATGAAAGATATAACATCAACATGTTAGAGTTGGCAAAATGATCACCCCCTCCTAAAAATGACTTGTAAACTCAGTCAGGTGTAGCTAATCACCTTCTCAATGGCACACAAAGCTATTTGACTTCCATCTGATCAGCTGTGGTCATTTTGATTTAGCTCAGCATGGAAAGAGCTTTCTTGGAGCATTTCAGTCCTTGGTAGTGCAACTGAAGCAAACCATAAACTCTGAATGGCAAGGCACTGTCTAAAGATCTCCGGGATAAAGTTGTGGACAGGCACAAGTCAGGAGATGGATACAAATAAATTCCATGGGCTTTATCAATGCCTAGAAGCACAGTGAAGTCTATCATAAAAAAGTGGAATGTATTTGGTATAACACAGACCCTCCCTGGATCAGGACGTCCCTCCAAACTGGATGAAGGAGCAGGAGGAAACTGGTCAGAGAGACTATCAAGAGGCCTACAGCAACTCTGAAGCAGCTGCAGGAATTTATGACAAAGAGTCGTCATTGTGTGCATGTGACTACAATATCACAGATTCTCCACAAATGTGGTTTGTATGGGAGGGTTCAAGAAAAAAGCCACTCCTCAAGAAAGGCCACATGCAGTCACGACTGAGCTTTGCCAAAACACACCTTGAGGATTCTGAGGCAGATGAGACTAAAATGTATTTATTTGGCCTCAACACAATATTTCTGTCGGAAATCCTATACAGCTTACCATTCAAATGATAGCATCCTCCAGTAAAGCATGGAGGTTTGTTATATCCTGTTATGGGGGAGTTTCTCAGCAGCAGGGACTGGAGCACTTCTCAGGGTAGAAAGAAAAATGGATGGGGCAAAATACTGTCAAATTCTTGAGGAAAATCTGCTGCCCTCTGCCTGAAAGTTGTCAATGGGAAGAAGGTTTATCTTCGAACATGACAATGACCCAAAGCACACAGCAAACTGAGCACACAGTGGTTGAAGCCGAAAAAGGTGAATGTTCTTGCATGGCATGGTCAGAGTCCAGACTTAAACCCTACTGAAAATCTGTGGAATGACTTGAAGACTGCAGTCCACAAACACACACCATCAAATTGAACTGAACTTGAGCAGATCTACAAAGAAGAGTGAGCAAATATTGCAAAGTCTAGATGTGCAAAGTTAGTAGAGACAAATCCCAACAGACTAACAAAATACTGAAACAAGGGGGTGATCCTTTTTCCAACTTTTTTTTTCTGACAAGTTGATGTTTTTATCTTTCACTTGGATAAGTTTCACTGAATAAATACAGCTGGATAAAACAAAAACTGTGTCTGTCTTCATTTCAGGCTGCAAAGCAACAAAATGTGATTATTTTAAAGGGGATGATTATTTTTTATACCCACTGTACATTTGTCTGAAATAAATCTGAAAAAGAAAAAAAATATTTATAGATGTTATCAAAAGGAAAAAAATATAAGCAAAAATATTAAACTCTTTATTTACCTCAAAAATATTATTATTATTTTTTTCAGACTCAGGTAAGTCTATAACAGGAGGTTTTAAACTTTACAGACCCCAACCCAACCCATGGACCCCAAAATATATATATATTTATTATATATATATATATATATATATATATATATATATATATATATATATATATATATATATATATATATATATATATATATATATATATATATAATTTTTTTTTTTTTTTTTTCTCTGGTATACTTTCTTTGATCACAAATATAAATACCTTCTACGATATTTAAAAGTGCAATAATGCTCCACATTTAGAAATGATTCAATATTTTTTTAATCACTTTTTAATTTATTTATTTTTTTTAAAAAACTGGAGTAATGGCTGCTGAAAATTATCCCTTCTTTTAATCTTATCAACCAAACTTTTGAACAGAAATGTATATAATACATCAGGCTGAAGGCTACTCACAGACACTGGGAATTATTGTGTTTTTTTTTTTTTTTTTTTTATCTCTGTTTAGATAGTTGTGTGTCTGTGCTTGTACACATGGTTCCATCCACAGTAAATAAGATTAAATATGAAAACTCTTGGGTGTTCCAGTGCTTTCTACTCTGATCTCCAGAACAGTTCAGAGGAGTTCTTTAACAACTGACCTGAACCAGTTAGTGAGAGTCATCATTACGTAGAGGGAAGCCAAAAAGAAAACAAAATGGAAGAAAAAGTAGCTGTAAGCAACGCGCTGGCTTTCATTGTGGATGACTTTCTGACAGCCTTTGTTCTCGTCAATGACAAACTCTTCCTCTGACAGGACAGAAACAAAGATGTTAATCTCATAATGACATTAATATGTTTGTGAAATCTATGGCTATTGGAACTTGTTATATTCTCACCATCTTCAGCCTCTGGCCAGCAGAAGCAACAGGAGGCTTTCTGTTCAGGACAGAGAGTGAGAGACATTGTCAGAGATGTTAATTCAAAGACAATGTATTTAAGTACAATGATTCTGTAATTGTAATGGGTTATTTCACCCAAGAATGAAAAGTCTGTCATCATTTGCTCACCCTCATGTAGTTCCAAAATTTGTATTAGTTTTTTTTTTATACCTGCTTGTATTGTTTTAATTTTTGAAAATGATATTTTTTGAAGAGTTTTGGTTCCTAATGGGTTGATTTTTTTGGATTAGATATCTTCTTTTGTGTTCCACAGATGACAGAAACTCAAGCAGGTTTGGAACTACACGAGGGTGAGTAAATAATGACAGAATTTCATTTTTTTTTTTTTTTTTTTTTTTTTTTTAATAGTTAGAGTTGATCAGATCAAAACAATTATTTTTATTATGTTATGTTATGGTAAAGTACCTGGAACTCATAGCGGTAAACCTTAATCATCCAGAAAGGTCCAAAGACCTCAGCTAAGTATGAAGCCTCATTGCTGTGAGAGATAATCAGCAGTTAGCCATTTTACTAATATTCTAATTATTAATAACTCAATACGTTTTTACTCACCATGCAAAGAGAACACAGCAGTACATGATTGCAGCCCCAATAATGGCCACAGCATTGCCTTCATTTTGAATCTCATCCCTGCTGACTTTAGGGTAGCACACCGTCATGTTGACCCCCTGATACTCCACTGAAAGCACACACAAAAGCTGGTGTGAGTCATCACACATTTATTTATGTGAATTAAGTTTCTGGATTTGTTTTCCACAAACTCGTCATTCAGGGTTTCAGAATCATGCCCTGCAAATTCCTGTTCAATTAACAGCAAATGCTCAGCTAATTGAAAATGACTAATTACATTTAGTGTCACATTTATATGCTCCATTTAGGATTTCTTGAGCCCATTGCTGCTGGGTTTAGTGAAGCTTTAGAGGTCTGTGGATACTGTGTGCTATGTGTCTGAGAGAATTCCTCTGAGATGGGATTAAACTCCCAGCATGCCTCAGGGTGCACTTCAGTCCTTTATGAAGTCATGCAGCAAACAACGGCTATAAAACCGCTGATAGTTAGGGAACAAGACACGACACAACAAACACACATATACACACACGGTGCCATTCACCAAAATGAAAAAAGGGCACAGGAAGTCAGTACACTGTTTCTCTAGAAGCAACAACAGCCTACTGCCATATTAATCACACTACAAGCATGATGTTTCAAGCCAAAAGTGCTTCATCAGGCATTATGTAAATCATACTAAATCCAAAACCCGCCAAATGTAAGAATTATTCTTCAATCCTTTACGTCACCGGCTGTAATTTTTCTTCTCTGAACTTTACCATCCGTATAACATCTGTATTTCAAATACCCACATGAAACACCCTTAGCTACATCTGTGTTACATGCTTGAGAGCTTTTCTATGACCTCAGACACCAAAGCTTTTCTTTCTGGAAATCTCATTCATCTCTGTCCTATGTTAAGCATGCACCATTCATCACCTTTGCAGTGTGCCACAGTTTTCTCTAAAATTCTCGTATGGATGAAATGATGTGAGATGAGATGACGAACCAAGAAGAGTTTTGCGTGCTCCACTGATGACTTTTTGTTAATGACTATGTGATTACAGCCAGTTTGATTAACTTTGCTGAGGGATAAATCAATTCAATTACTCCTGTGAGGGTTTGCACGCACTGCTGCATGGAGGCTGCACATTGACCTTGAAAGTCTGTGATTCTACGTTGCTCTCTAAAAGGCATTTTAGTGTTTCATAAAGTACAGAAAGTATTCAAACAGGTCACCAATCACTCTTTAAGTTCCCGTCATCATTCTTGTGATGGTTAGTTACTTGGCTTTGTGTTGACAGATAGAGACAGACTCACACTTGCTGGATCAAGTATAATTTTTTTGCCAGATCAATCAGGGTTAAGTGTTTAATGATCTTGCAAATAGATAACTGTAATTTAAGCATTTCTTGTCCCATCAGGATTGTTGTGATTCATTTTATTTAAGAATAGTTTTGGTAGAATTTATTCATATTTTGGAAAACACACACACACACACACACACACACACACACAAATTACATAAGTAAATTGGGCTAAGTGTTTTATATTAATATTTGACAAATCAGTATTTGGAAGCAGGAAAGAGCAGAGTGACAGTATTCTGAATTGGGTTCTGTCCCGTGGCTAAAAAAGTAAATAATAAAAAAAAAAAAAACTACCTAAAAAGTTTTCTAGGTAGGTCGCAATGTCTGGAAATTTTAGCATAATCTAATTTAATCTGGATTACGTAACCCAAAATTGCAAGATTACGTAATTCCAAAAATGAAGTACTTGTAATTAAATTAAATTACATTTTAAAATACTAGTAATCAGACTACAGTTACTTTTTTATGGATTACATGATTACATATAATTTACACAATAGCAATACATTATTCATGATTGATTGATTCTCCCTAATTTCTCTTTTTCATCTTTTAAATTTTCCTTTCTAAAATAACCTGCTAATATACACTCCAGTTTTGTGGACCACTGGATTTACAAAAATCATTTCAGGTTTAAGAAGTGTTTCAACTTTCCATCAACTAACTACACGTACACTTATAAAACACTTACCAGACGTATGATCATATTGAAATGTGCTCATGCGAAAAACTATCAAAAGGCACACATTTATTTAATTTTAATTTTTTATTTTCGTTTATTTGCACATTAAGAATAATGTACTTGTGCATCTAATAGGCCAGTGCACGATTGCTGTATGTCACTGTAATCGTCTTTACCTTCATTACAATTGTCACCCATCTAAACTTTACTGGTGAGATACTGGTTTGCTTTATTCAGCCCATACAGACTCAACGGGTCACTTCAGCTTTATGCTGAATATTGGTGACTACCACATTTACCCGTACTGAGTGTAAATATTTTGCATTTATGGTGAGACAGAAAACACTTTAATATGAATATATAAAGCCTATTTTACATAGACTTTACATTTAATTCATTATAATTGTTGTTTCTTTATTTAGTTCAAAGTTAACATAAAAGCGTCTCAGTCTAGCTTTTTCGGTGTTTTGTGTATAAATCTGCACCCAGTGATTGGTCAAATCATTACGCTCAGGTGTTAGCGTCAGTCTGCCTTTGTCCTTCAGTGTTTCTTTAAAGTTTATGCTGAACTGAAATGTGTGTGAAATGTGTACAGACTTATAACACAAAGGTCGCAGGTTCGAGTCTCGGTACTGGCACGGATTGTAGGTGGGGGGAGTGAATGACCAGTGCTCTCTTCCACCTTCAATAACAAGACTGAGGTGAGAGACTCTTGAGCAAGGCACCGAACCCCCAACTGCTCCCCGGGTGCTGCAGCAATAAATAGCTGCCCACTCGTCCCGGTGTGTGCTTGTCTGGGGGTTATGGGACACCATTCTTAAGTTGGCCACACGTCTCTTCACTTTCACTAATATGATTTTGATACAAAAAAACAACATCAATAGGCCAAGGGCCACATTTTTATATATATTAATATAAGACAAGAATTCTGAAATGTTATTCTGAAATTATATATATATATATATATATACAGTACAGACCAAAAGTTTGGAAACATTACTATTTTTAATGTTTTTGAAAGAAGTTTCTTCTGCTCATCAAGCCTGCATTTATTTGATCAAAAATACAGAAAAAAATGTAATATTGTGAAATATTATTACAATTTAAAATAATAGTTTTTAAATTTATTATACTTTAAATGATCATTTATTTCTGTGATGCAAAGCTGAATTTTTAGGATCATTATCACATGATCCTTTAGAAATCATTCTAATATGATGGTTCATTATCAAAGTTGGAAACAGTTCTGCTGCTTAATATTTTTTCAGAACATGTGATACTTTTTAAGGATACTTTTTGATGAATAAAAAGTACAACAAAAAAAAAAAAAGAAGCTATGTTTTTAAAATATAAATATTTTGTAATAACAATATACACTACTGGTCAGTAATTTAGGGTCAGTATTTTTTTTTCTTTTTTTTTTTTAAATAAAATCAATACTTTTATTCAGCAAGGATGTGTTAAATTGATAAAAAGTGATAGTAAAGAAAATATATTATTAGAATATATATTATTAGAATTTTTTTTTGAATAAATGCAGTTCTTTTTAACCTTTTATTCATCAAATATATTAGACAGCAGAACTGTTTCCAACACTCATAATAAATCAGAATATTAGAATGATTTCTAAATGATCATGTGATAGACTGGATGTTACATGTGACACTGAAGGCTGGAGTAATGATGCTGAAAATTCAGCTTTGCATCACAGGAATAAATTTTTTTTTTTTAAGTATATTCAAATAGAAAACTATTATTTTAAGTTGTAATAATATTTCACAATATTACTTTACTGTTTTTTCTGTATTTTTGATCAAATAAATGCAGGCTTTATGAGCAGAAGAAACTTCTTTCAAAAACATTAAAAATAGTAATGTTTCCAAACTTTTGGTCTGTATTGTATATGCATAGTCTAGTTTGCATATATTTCCAGAACAGAAATCTAAACATTGGATAAATGTTTAGGTTCAAAATACTTGTTTCATTTTGGTGATATATTACAGTGAAGGGTTTTTAAAAGGGGGATGTTGGATATCTGTTCTTAAATCAGAAAATACTGTCAACAACCAGCAACTGAAGTGAGTTGAGAAAATGGCTTTTAAGGATGCATTGTAATTGAAATCAGCTGATGCAAATAGTGTATTTTGGATGTTTTCTTTCCACTTGGTCTGAAAGAAGACATGTTATGAAAGCAAAATAGCCCCAAACCCTAAAATTTACCAGTGCACGAAACAACAGTGGTTTTACCTGTAGTATCATGTCTTAAGACCTGAAACAATTCTGCAATCTTTCCGACTTACCCTTCTCTGGTGGGCGGCTGGATAGAGCAGAGAAGGTCAGGTACATGACATAGCAGCAAATGATGGAAGCCTGCAGGAGTCCTGAGCGGGGCTGCTCTGAGAGGGACAGCAAAACAAACCGTCAGCTTAAATGATTAGTCATACTTGATTTAGACTGCTTCAAGAGTATTCCCACAAAACTTTATCTTTTCTTGAGTTGTTAATATCTAAACTGCTGATATAAACTACTAAACTATTGTTTTGGTGAGAGAACAGAAACAGATGAAAAATGTAGCACTAACTTTGCTGCACACAGGGAGTGATTGCAATGAAAGACATGATGGTGCAGAGGGCCAGGTTAGTCCACAGCAGGGCTTTGTTCAGGTGGCATCCCGCTGGGTGAGTGTAGTATTTGTACATGAATGTGAAGGCCATGGTGGCGATGGTGTAGAAAAAGAGGGTAGCACACATGACTGCCACGTACCACCTCTTATTCTCAGCTGCACCGGTTAACCTGGGAATGAGAGGCGGGGCAGAGATGGGGTGCGATCAGTGACGCTTCACGTCTAAATCGAAAAGGAGAATTCATAATCCCATTGTGTTAAGGTGACTTTCGGCCTGAAAATGGCTTGAGGTAGACTCCACAAGCATCTGGGAAAAGCTGGAAGTCAGAGGGTAAACGGAGAGATAAGTTTGAATGCATGTTTGTATGTGTGTGTGTGTATGAATAAGTGAGATACTGGAGCAAGAAACAGGAAGGGACAGTGATCATCTACAACTCTAAAACTGTAGAGGGTGATATTTTATCATTCCAGAGCGAGATGTGACTCAGACAGCAACCATGTGGTTCTTCATATTCTGGTATTGGGTAGTAGTTGTAGTTAGTTAGTGCAGGTTTGCCTCAAGAAAACATACCCATTCTGTCTGTGTGAACCCAGTTTCCTCACTCACCAGTTTTTATTCCAGGTATGAGCGAAAGCAGTGATGAGAATGAGTTGAATGAGGATAAAAGCAAAGCCTCCCACTACTCCAACATAATGCCAGGCTACATGGAGAGAGGACAGAGAGGAGAAATTAAATGAAAACAGTAAAATCCAGTGAAATTAGATTTATGGGACACTGGGCTTTATTTATAATTTGAGCAGAGCAAAATCATACGTAGAACCATTGTATGTAAATGTACCACTGAATTGAACACAACAGTTTACACACAAATTCTGAACGATTTTCAAAGAAAAGTGTTCATTAATGAGGTTCATTAGTGAATCCCCACTTTGTGCTCTAATGAAAAATGTCCAGTGTGTCTATAGTGCCACCTGGAGGAATTAAATAAGAATTGCATGCCTGTAATATAATCACACTAAGCACATAATCACTTTAGATAACGACTATGCACTACACTCACCATGTTTTGATCGATGTACTTCCTTTCCCATAACAGTAGGGATGCGATGTATTGGTATCGTATTGGTTGCCAATTGGCTGCCAAATTTAGAGATTGATTAATTGGTATCAGTGTTGATTATTTAAGTGTGTATTCTCATTTCCCCTATTTTTTTATTTATTTTATTTTTTTTTGCATTTGGATTATCTTTACCATCATGTAACACAAAAGTTAATCTTTAAAATTAATATAATTTTCATTGTTAAAAGCAATATGTAGCAAATCTCCAAATGAATATCAATTTTTTATACTGTATGCATTATAATTTTGTGATGTCTAAATTCACTTGTTGTGTTTCAAATGATTTATTTTAGTTTTTAGTGTTTTATTTTTGATATGTAGACACAGTAGTATAGAATTGATCATGACTTGACCATAACATGCAGAACTTTTTGGGGTCAGTGAGATTTTGTTAATGTTTTTAAAAGAAGACTCTCATTTTTTTTCTTTTTACATAATACTATGAAATATTATTTAAAACAACTGAAAATTATTTTCTATTTTGATATATTTTCAAAAGTAAGTTTTCCTGTAAAGCAGAATTTTCAGCAGCCATTAATCCTGTTTACAGTGTCATATAATCTTTCAGAAATCAAAATATGCAGATTTGGTGTTCAAGATAAAACAATTTATTATCAAGGTTGAAAAAAATTTTACTTAATATTTTTAAGGTTTCTTTGATGAATAGTGCAGCATTTATTTGAGATGGAAATCTACAATTTTATAAATGTTTTTGCGCAATTAAAAAAATAATAATAATAATATAAAAAAAAAAACAGTCAGAATAAAAATTCTGACCTTGCACATTTAAATGGTAGTTTTATTATTGGATTCATTGGTATCAGTCTGCATTTTGATATCAGTGGATCCCTATATATTATTTATCAGAAATATAATGACTAAATATATATATATATATATATATATATATATATATATATATATATATATATATATATATATATATATATATATATGAACAGCTCACCATGCAAAAAGGATTCTGTGGGAATAAAGAAGGCAGCAGCAATCATTCCAAGCATGGTGATGAACTTCAGAAACCAAAACCTAAGTGAAGATGTGGAGAATTGGTGTGTGTTAGTTTATTTATATTAAGTAACTTAATAAAGCTGTTGGATGAGGCAAGATGTCATTTATATTTATAGTCCAAAATCTGTTGGGGTTGGTCCTACAAGAGCCTCCAAAGATGGTTGACCCTTGTCTATATCATGTTCTTCCTCTTAAGAACATAATAACGTCTTTTCAAAATATACACTTAAAAAAAGTTTTTCTCAGCAAAGTCATAGAAGAACCTCCAATAATCGAAAGAAGAAGAAGTCCATCTTTTGCCACCATAAAGAACCTTTTTGTGCAACAGAAAGTTTCTTCATGGAACCATAGATGCCAATAAAGAACCTTTATTTAAAGAGTGTAGGGAATAATGACACTGACCCATTATGAATGAGGGCTCGGAAATCCTGACTAGACTTCACATCAATGAGGAAGATGGCCATCATCAAGTAGAAACAAGCTGTGCCGAAACACACCCTGTAGACAGCAGAGTAGCCCACCAGCATCTGACAGTCTCCTCCACCATGAGCCTCATCACACACCACATTAAAGAAAGGCACCTGATGAAGAATGACATCTGTTATTGCATGCCAGTGTTTCTGTAGGGTACAGACTACTAGCATGTGTAGCTGGTGTGTGTCCTGCCAAGCAGATTAGCCAAGATTTGATTGCATGAGACTAGATATATAAATGAAATGAGTTTATGGTGTTTACAGCACCGGCGATACAGTGATAAAAGTTAGAACCACTGGAGCCTGTGCAACTTGTAAACAACTTACATTCTCCCTCACTGCCTCTGACACAGTCTTAGACAGCATGAGGCATGAGACAGTGCACGCCAGGATGTGGAACAACGTGTACATGACCCGCGTGCTGCTTGATGATTTGACGGGCGGACAGAAGGAGCAGCACAGGGAACATGGTGCCGGGCCACAGCAGCAGTATATCTGACAGAAAGAAAAGCAGACCGGTCAGGGGTTGGGATTAATCGAGGTCACTCAAAGCATCTGGAATTTTCTGATGGATCAGGGCTGGTTGCCTGGATGAGATCCAGGTAACCTCAGCTAAACCCAGAAGCATAGATTGGTCTGAAGCACAGTTCCCACTGACTTTAAAGATTAACAAACCGTCTTTTATGAGCACATACAGGATTTGAAATGATAGAGATGATAGAGATATGTGGTTATAATGAAAAATCTTTCAGAAGTTTTTAACGTGCTTCAATCCAATATCCTGTTGCAGTTATTCACTATTTGAAATGCAGGGAAAAGCCATCAAAATATATAATAATTCCTAATGGAAATGTTGAACCCTTATATTGTGATCCGGTCATTTTGGCCTGGAGGACTTTCTTTCTTCCAAAAATACTAGATAGTGTTATCACATTGGGCTAAAACTCACTGACTTTACTCACACAGGGTATAACAACTTAGTTATAACTAGTGCAGATTAGTGAGGCCTATGATCAATCAGTTCCAAAAAGCACAAAACCTGTGCTAACTGAAAGAAAACAAGTTGACAAAATTTGGTGATAATATAGCATAATGAGAGATTTACAAGCAACTTTTAAAAGGCTGGCCATTTTTGACAACAGCACAAGGGATAATTCATCCATAATTGTATATTCTGTCATTATTTACTCACCCTCATGATGTTCAAAACCTGGGTTTCTTCCTTCTCATAAACACAAAATAATATTTTTGAAAAATGTCTCAGTGTTTAGTTCATACAATGGATGTCATTGAGGGACCAGCATTGTTTTGGACCTCACTGATTCATTGTATGGACAAAAAAAAAAAAAAAAAAAAAACATCCTAATAAACAAACAAAAAACATTCTTCTATGTTCCACAGATGAAAAATAGTCATACAAGTTTGGAAGGACATGAAAGTGAGTAAAGGATGAGTAAATGATCATTATTATTTATTTGACATTGCTGTTTAAAGACAAAACCATCAGGTGCATGGTAGAAGGCCATAATTGTTAAATACAGCAAATTAGTTTTAAAGGAATGGTGAAAGGAGAATATTTTTGACCTAAAATTCCATGACTAAGTATATTTGTGCCAGCAGGAGGATTTGATTTTATTCTTTATAGAAACTGATTCACAGAAATTAAACAGAAGTTTAATAGTTTTATCAGTGATTCTCATGTCTCAGCAGTAAAACAAAAAAGCAAACTGAACAATGTATTACTACAAAATAAATAAATAAATAAATCATCTTCTCTTGATTACAATTATTTTACAAATTTTTAATTTACATAAAAACATGTCTAATGGCTTACTGACTGTGCATTGATAATTGTCTAATTGCTATGTAACTCAAACTGCTCTTAATAAATCAGTGGCAATATTCCTACAGCCAGTGAAGGAGGATGAAAACACACTGACTCTTAAAGCTCCTGATGATAGAATGAGTCATCCATCATCTTAATTTCTTTTGACAGAAAGAATGTTCCATGATGGCTGTGCTTTCTGTTGAGAGAGGAGTTTTACCTTCTCATACCAAACAACAGTAATAACTGACCAAATGATTTTAACAGTGCAATAACAATAGTAGCCATCTAAAATAGTAGTGGAATTAAAGTTTAAAAGTTGATTGTTCTATTCCGGTGAATAAACTCGACCACTACTTATGTAAATAATTATGTAGTTATTCAAATGAAAATGCACTAATGCAGGGTTATATAGTTAATACAAATAAAATGAGAAATGAGCTGAGTACTAAGAGCATTATGCCAGAGCATTATGACAACCTGTAAACATAGCGTGTCACTGCACAAGCTTTTCAATCATTTTTTCAATGATCCAACTAAAGCCACAGACAGTGCAGTACCTGCAAAAGTTAAGAGATGAAATAGGCAGATTCCTTATGTTTATCATTCATCATAAATTGTCTTTCAGTTCTAAGTTCTACAAAGGCAGATTAGGTTCTTGTAAGAGACGTTTGAATAAAGTGTTTCTTGTATTCCAGTGATCAGAGAACTATGAGAAATAAGTCTCATCTGAAAAACCTGACATGTCATTCTCACATCTTTCCTCACTATGAAACAATCTCCACCTCTACCTCTCTCTCACCTGATAAGCCACCATGTTCAGGAAATAGTTGTAGACACCGCTTTGGTGAAAAGCTTGATCAGTCGACATGGCTTCTTTTATTTCAAGGACGCTTAGTTATTAAAACACGACCTCCGGAAAAAAATAAATAAAAACAGTATATGCTATAACCAGTCAGGGTCAGGACACTGTATTATCTGTAGGAGCTCAGCTTTACAGGAAAGAGTCCTCAGCTAGTTTCTCCTGAAGGTGTAGTTCCACTGATCCCCAACTGCACACCCTCATGTTGCTCTCGTGGGAACATCTGAACATTCTTCTCATATCCTATACGAGCAGCCTGGTGGCATCGAATGGTACCAGGAGAGTGTGTAAGCAAGGGTGGATGCCCAGTTGCCCTCCCTCCAGTCGCCTGTACTCACGCAGTGAGATTAGGCAACAAGAGCAGCGGCAGGAGGGGGCAGGTTCTGTATGTTGGCCCATCTGTCCCTCCCTTCCCCCTCGCTCCAGTGCACCAGTGCATCCTCATGCTCAATAGGATTGCTCCAGTGTCTAATCGGTTTAGGGCTAAATAATGAAATTATTCTTGCGGTATTGTGATTTCTCTCACAAAGTAGACAAACTTTTAGATCCCCCTTTTGACACCTTAGCAACCGTTCCCTTGTCTGACTTTATATGTGATCTGGTCATCATGCTTTGACCCAGAAACTGAAGGGTGCAATTAAAGCAGGTGTTTGGAGGAATGCACAGGACCAGTCCCGCATTATTTTAGATACATTGACCACAGCCTCAATGTACAATGGGGGTACACTTCAACAAACACTAGCAACCTTTACATAATAAGTCTTCAAAATCAAAGACAGATTGTTTCAGTTGTTATAATGAAGTGGATAGGAGTTGTTAGCGTGCAGAGCGGCCTGTAGCTCTATATTTAGGTCAGTGTGTATTTGTGAGGATGTGCACTGGGATTATCCTGGAGTTTTTAGTCCTCGTCTCAGCCTGGGTGACCTTCTCTCTCCGGTAGAGTGACACACTAATCCAGACAGCAGGGTCTGACAAACACAGTCCCACTTGAACTCATCATCAGCCTTCAGCATCATGTACATGACATTGTGATTCAGAAATCACACTTGAAATCATTTAAAAGTAGAAATTGTTATTATTTACTCATCCTCATGTCATTCCAAACCTGTATGGCTTTCATATTGCTTCTGGGGATTACAAATGAATATATTCTAAAGAAAGCTGGGGTCCAAACAATCCTGGATCACACTGACATTCATTTTTTTATGAAATGAAACATTTAATTTAATTTTTAACAATATCTTCTGGTTACACTTTGTTTTAAGGTGATGTTGTTACACTGTCATTACACAAATAAGTACTGAGTAATGTTAATTAAATGTATTTACTATGGGTTTAGGTTAGAGTTTGGGTTAGGGTTACTGTTATAGTTAGTTATTATTATAGTAAGTACATGAAACGTAATTCTACATGATGTTGAAATATCACTTTTCTTCTTTTATTTTCTGCAGGTGAAAGAAAATCATACATGTCTGGAATTATATGAGATTGAGTAAATGAAGACTAAATGATCAATTTCTATTTTTGGGTGAACCATCCTTTTCTGCCACAAGGAAAACATTCTTTAATGTAAAATTGAAAACTTTTTTCTTTATATGTTATCCTCAGATGTGGCGAAACTGTCAACCCAGCTAACAGGGAATATTACTTTCAGAACTTATACTGGCGAGGTTTTCTCAAAGTTCTTCCAGTAACATTAATAGAATGTTTGTTCCAAGTTATCTGGCCTTTAATAACATTCTCAAAATGATAGCATGCATGTTCTTTACAATCTGTCCATGGACGTTTTTTTTTCTGGAACATTTTAGTTTTATCCTTGACATGTTGGGTTCAGCATTCTAGTTCGAGGCACTGACAAAGGTGCCAATGCATCTCAATGCATCTGTCAAAGATATCCATCTAGCACATTTTTTAGATAGAAAATCTATTAAAAATCAGTACCGTGAAAGAAAAAACTTTTGAATGTGACAGTCACTTGTATAAAGATTTTCCAATCAGCTAATGCTCTGTAGGTCTGGTGCATTAATTAATTTCCCTGAAAATCTGCCAAGGAAATGAATAGCAGGATGTGATTGTAAAATAGAACTGCATGTGCAAAAGCATTTGAAAGTCAGTGTTTAAGGTTATTGTGGTTTAAGTACTTCTCTTAATAAAGACTCTGTGTACTATTTCAGGCTTTTTCAGTATTGACAGTTCCACAGAGTCTTGTGGCCAAAACTTTGCTGGACACAATATCATTACATAACACTGTTTGTGGGATGTAGCTATCAGAGTGGCAGCGCATTACAGCAAAGGCTTTGTAGTATTCTTTCTAAAGAGGAGAAAAATCTATAAAATATGTTAAGAGAGGAAGAAATTTGTCTGTTTTGTAATTAACGTACTTTATGAATAAACATTATTTTTCTGTGTGGTGCATAGCAAAAAAAAAAAAGTATTACTAGGAACTGACTGTTTAATTTAGCAGCTGTAATCCCTGGTTAGCTAAATCACACAGTATGAACTTTTCTAAACCAATTAGAGCCTTTTAAAGTATACAGAGTGTATACTCAATGAACACCCTGAATGACTGCAGGTCTTTTCACTCAATAATTGGGAGGCTTGTGTGAGTGAGGAACACTAGCACATGGTTTAAACAAAAGCATGGCTGACAACATACAATGCAAATCACTCAGCTAGACCCATGAGAAACATTTGATCCATGTTATTTCATGGGCTTTAGACGAAGTGAGGGGAAAAATTCCTGCACAGACGCATATACAATTCTACAATCTGGCCTTTACAAGAATGAACGTTTACATTCATGGAATGACCAACAAATAGGGTAACAGTTGCTTGTGTTATTAGATCAAAAGATAATGTTAAATGTTGACAATACATTAACTTTGTGTTTTACGAAAAGAGAAACATATGTCATCACATCTGAAAAACATCATCTGATGGAACTGTGAAAACCATGAGGAGATAAACAGGTCAGTAAATGAATAAATAAATACATTCCAGCAAAAATTCTTGTAGAAAATATAATAAATAAAAAACAACTTATGATATGTACAGAACAAACATATGCTGTGATAATAATAATAACATTAATGATAATAACATAAAGCTTAAAGGAATGGTTTGTTTAATCCCTTCCAAATTTTGTCATCATAGACACAGGGTTACCATGGGTCTTTAAAACATCTTTAAAAGTCTTAATTCGCCCTTCCACAAATTAAAGCTTTAAAAAGGTCTTAAATTGGAGCAGAAAGTCTTGAATTCATAATTGTTTTGTTTTCAATACAAATATACAAATATTGTTATATCAAGATTTCAAAAGATATCATTTATTTGAGATACAAATGAAGATATTGAGTTTTTTTCTGAGACATTTAACAAAATTTGTTTATACTTAAAACAATAATAAAAATAAATAAAAAATCTGTCGACAAGGTATGACAACTTGATTCTCCTTTGTATTAAAGGGATACTCCATCCCAAAATGAACATTTTGTCATTAATCACTTACCCCCATGTTGTTCCAAACCCGTAAAAGCTTTGTTCATCTTCGGAACAATTTCAGATATTTTGGATGAACACCGGCAGGCCTGAGACTGTTCCATAGACTGTCAAATAAATAACAGTGTCAAGGTCCAGGAAAGTATGAAAGACATCGTCAGAATAGTCCATCTGCCATCAGTGATTCAACTGTAACGTTATGAAGTGACGACAATACTTTTTGTAAGTGCAGAAAACAAAAATAACGAGTTTATTCAACAATTCCTTTGTCAACAGTCTCCTCTGTGTCTCTCCTTATCACTGTATGCTCTTCTGTATCATCCGCGCCACAAGGATGCGCTGTTTTATTTAAAGGCAAAGCTAAATACACGTAGAAACAGCCATCCTTGTGGTGCAGCTGATATAGAAAAGCATACACAGCATACGGTGATATGGAGAGACACAGAGGAGAAGAATTGTTGAATAAAGTTGTTATTTTTATTTTCTTTGCTTACAAAAAGTGTTCCCGTCACTTCATAACATTACGATTGAATCACTGATGGCAGATGGAGTATTCTGACGATGTCTTTCATACTTTCCTGGACCTTTACAGTTTTATTTACTTGGCAGTCAATGGGACAGTCACAAGCCTCCCGGTTTTCATCCAAAATATCTTAAATTGTGTTCCGAAGACGAACAAAGCTTTCACGGGTTTGGAACGACATGGGGGTAAGTGATTAATGACAAAATTTTCATTTTGGGTTGGAATATACCTTTAAGTGTACTTTTCTGACCCCATTGGCAGATATTTGTTTTTGTTTTAATCATAAACTCATTTCATTTTGTTAACAGAAGGTACATTAAAAAGCCATTTTCCATATTCTAGTTAAGTTTTTTTAATTAATTAAAAATGAATGGCGATATTTTGGAAGCTGTATTTTCAAACTTTGAAGTGTTGCTATTAGAACTCATTGTCTGCTTCTTAGACTTTAACATGTACAGAATTTAATTGTATTGTGTTCCCTTTAGTATATTCCTCAAATTTTCTCTGCATGCCCTCTTCATCTATTGATTAATTTACAGCCACAGCTCAATCCCATCCTCACTGAAGCATGCTGCCCTACTAAATTAAAAATCGAGCTACATTTTAGGTCAATCTCTAAATGCTAAAGCTCACACAGTGCTACCATCACATGCAGTAAAGCTTACTTGGGCCCAGCAACAGCGACAACACATCACTTGCCACTGATCCGGCTGTCAGAGGAAATCTCCACGTCCACTGACTGTCAGAGATCAATCGTACAGTAGAATAAACAGATTGGAAATGATGGGGAAAGGCTTCCTATAAAACCTTTGTAACATTCCTCAAAGATCATAAACATATTACACTGAGAAGAGCAGGTGCTGCACTTCAGGTGTGCTCTGAAAAGGCTTCCTTTTTTTGTTAAGCTGATTACAAGTTGAGGAGGAGGCAGAAAACCCAGGAGGAAGAAGAAAGGCACATAGTAACAGTGTAGTAGTGTTTGTCTTCAGTAAACCTATTAAGGGACAAAAATAGTTACGGGGAAGCTTTTGAAAAGAGAGAGAACACTTCTGAACCTATAAACAACATCTGTTTGTCTATAAGTGAGGGTGTATAATTGTATACATATATAAATATTAATAGGAATTATATCAAAAGTCATCTAACCCTTCTTTTAATATTTTACATTTTGTGCTGCAGCATCTAAATTAGGAGGTATTTACATTGGCTGATGCATTATATTGCATATGCTTTGTATCTTAATATGTTACAACTCTATATATAAACACCATGATAAACACGTGCGCTCTATAGTGTGTCACGTGAATCTCAGTCCGGGTGTTTTCAGAGCTGTTTTGCGTTCCGGTTGCGTGAAGAAGCAAACATGGCGACTGAGGGAGATGTGGATTTGGACCTGGAAGCTGAGGAGAACTGCACGGGAAAACCAACAGAAAAGCCCCGAAAACATGATAGCGGAGCTGCTGATTTGGAAAGGGTTACCGACTATGCGGAGGAAAAAGAAATATCAAGCTCGAATTTGGAAACGGTGAGTTAATAGAAGTATCAGAAGCTAGTCTGGTTAGCCGAGTAACATGTGCGGCAGGAGTGGACTTGTGTGTTCACACAGACTGTGATACGACCTCCAGAATCACTGTTTTAAAACACTACCATAACTGTTTAATAGTCTGGTGTTTGAGCAGCCAGCGAGCTATGAAGAGAGAAGTGAGGTCGTTTCAGCTCACAGTATCTTCCTCTACGTGCTCAAGCCCAAAAAAATATACCTGTGATTGCTGCTATTTTAATTTTTGAACCATTGTTGATGTGTTTTTGACATGTGGCTTTGAAGGCCATGTCCGTGATCGGAGACAGAAGATCCAGAGAACAAAAGGCGAAACAGGAAAGGTGACCGTGTTTGATGTCTGATTACTATCATTTGGTGTATGACTGTGTGGTTAATAAATGATCAAGACAATACTCACTTTGATCAATTCCACAGAGAAAAGGAACTAGCCAAAGTAACAATCAAGCGGGAAGATGTGGAACTCATTGTGAGTATGCAAAAGTGTATTTCCATGCGAGATTCCTGAACACAATAAACATACTGAGATCTTGCTGACAGATGGGAGAGATGGAGATTTCGCGAGCAGTGGCGGAGCGCAGTCTCAGAGAACACATGGGCAATGTGGTGGAGGCGCTGATTGCACTCACCAACTGAGTGGATGTGACTGCTTTGAGATGCATGGATGCATTGGACTGCCTTCTTCCCGCTTTTGATGACCCTGTTCTTTTCACACTGTACTTATTCTGTAATAAAGGAACCTTTTTAAACAGTTTTTACCAGTACCACTTCCCTCTTTGCATCTATTAGAAGCTCAACGCTCTTTTTAGTAATACATTCCAGAATGAACCAATGCGATCAGTGTGATAGTAATTTATTGCTGTAAAACAAAAAGTAGATTATCCCATTAGAAACTGTGGAGCTAAAGCCTCAAAATTCTGTACATCGATGAAATGTTGTGTAGATGTATACAATTCAAATGCAATAAAGATTTGATGTCTTTGTTATGAGGTTTCTCCAACACTAGCAAGCAAAGAAGTTTAAAAGTGTCCTTGTTTGGGCTGAATGTGCTCTTCTAGCATAAATAACAGGTTTATGTCTTCCTCTTGTGCACTGTGGGCCGATCGAACACGTCTCTCACACCCCCTGCCTTCTGCTTGAAGAACTTGCTGTTCTGAGCGCTCTCCTGAGCCCAGGCAGAATCAAATGAAGTGGTGTCCTGATCCACCAGATGTGTGTATTTCGTCCGTCCGGAACGTCCAAAGTTCTTGACCTACAACGCACATTGAATAATTAGTCATATTAGTGTTACACACGGATGCTAGACTACTGCTAGATTTACTAAAACGGGTTCTCAACTCTAGCCCTCGAGGTTCACTTTCCTGCAGCTCCAACCCTAATCGAACACCCCTGAACAAGCTCATCAAGGTCTTCAGGGTTATTAGAATGATACAGACAGGCGTGTGTGTGTGTGTTTAACATCGCTAACTTTGAAAACAAGCCCAAAAATAAACTGATTTGAAGAATTTGACTATACAACTCTGTCATAAAATGGCATCAACGCCGAGACCAATATGCTGAATTCAAACCGATGGCACTGACCTGCATGACTTTGGGTAAGATTGTTTTGTTGAAATGGTCCTCGAGAGTTGGAGCACTGAAGTCTCTCCTGAAGACATCTTGCTCTTCATCCTGCGGAAAAGATGAAATGGATATTAAACAACGAGAACAGATTGTGATCAGGTAATGACGATCTGCTCATTACTCACCAAGAAGAAAGCTCCTCTGTGATAGTACTTCTGCAGAAACTTGTATTTGCCCTTTGTTGCTTTGTTGGTGACGACTTTTCCATTCGTCCGCAGTTCTGCCCTACGCTCTTCCTCGGTAAGAGTGCGAAACCTCTCTATTTCTGCTTTCTCCTTCTCGATTCTGTCATTGAACAAAAATGCCATGTGGGGTTATCATTTGTGTTACTAATGTGAAACGAAACCGTTTTTCCAAAACTGAGCAGTACTCACGCTTCTCTGTCTTCTCTGTCCCTCTTAATACGCTTCAGTTCTCTCACTTTCCAGGCCTCGTACTCCTCCTCCTCATTTTCTCCATCGGTGTCCAGACCATCAAGAGCAGCCAGAGTACGTTTGTTCTCCTCATACTCTTTCTTGGCCTCCTCCTCTACGATCTTCAGTGTGTAGCGGCGCCTCTCTTCAACTTGTTTTTTGGCCTCGATTTCCAGCTCCTTCTGACGCTGCTCCTCTGCTTCTCGTTCTGCAACTGTCACTCTGTCCTTCCTGAGAAGTCATATTGATAAGATATTTACTTTAGTATTATTTTAATACTATTACAGTCTTTATTAATATATTGAATTAGATTTTATTTTTACATTTCCATTCTCATTTTAATATTTAGTACCATGCAGTTGCTGATAGACATTAGTGCATTTCACACATACAGTCTTTACCGGTAAATTAACTCCGCTAGTAATTTACTGGTATGAGAAGTTGTAACATTACCAGTAAACTACATAGTATGGAAGTCAACAGCTAACAGCAACTGCTTGGTCACCATCATCATTCTTTAAAACATCATCTTTTGTGTTTAGAAGAAAGAAAAAAATTCTGACAGATTTGGAACAACTTTACAGCGAGTTAATGATGAAATGATGTATTTTTGGGTGATCTGTCCCTTTAAGGCTCACTTCTGTTTCAGAAACTCACTTGCGGATAAACACTGGTTTTAACCGAGGCTCGGTTTCATCCTCGCTGTCTGTGTATTCCTCGTACTCTGACTCTGATTCAGACTCCTCGCCAGACTTGCCCTCCTCCTCCACCTCCACCTCCAGGACCTCCATTTCCTCGTTCTTCCTCTCTTGTGCACGCTGACGCATCATTGCTCTCCTCCTCTCAATTTCCTATACAGGACAGAAGACATAAAACCACTTATTTGTAAACTCTTTTAGCTTTCCCTAAAGATTCTGTTCTAGTGACCCACTTCATCATCGACTTCCTCCTCCTCCTCATCTTCGCTGCTCTCCTCTCGCTCGGGGTGCCACGTTCCTTCATCCGAGTCCTCGCTGCTTTGAGCAATCAGCTCTGGCTCTGCGATCTGCCGGTGTCTCGCAAGCCTGTAGAAACACTAAACATTAACGCCAACAGGTCCCTTTCACAACTGTATTGCACAGATGGATAAACCGTACCTTTCTTCAACATCTTCGGTCACTCGATTCAGGAGACGTCGAAGACGAGGATCAGATTTTTCCTCCTCTTCAATTTCCATCTCTGGCTCAGCCTCTTTACCCTTCTTAACAAACTGGAAGTCCTCCTCTTCTTCATCCGAGGACTCCATCGGGGCATAGTCCGGACGCTTACCCGACACATATCGCTTCACCTTCACCTTCTCCATAGAAATTTCACCTTAAGTTAGATTAAAAAAAAAACATTGATAGAGTCATAAGCTGTTGTTACTATCGAAACCAAATTTTGTTTTATACATTTTCTAAAATTCTGAATTATTATGCTCTCCTTTTGCTGAAATTAATATAGGCTTTCCCCCAGCACTGACAGAAGCTTTCAGCACATTTCGTTATTTTACTTTTTTGCCATTTAATGACTAAACCACTATACTGGTCTTTTCCAAAGGCACCAAGTCTTCTACCAAGTGCAGTAACAGTAACTGAACGAAAAATAAACGACGGTTACCGAAACACATCTTGGTAAAATAGCAATATCTTTACATTTTTGTTTTTATTTATATCGATCCATTTAGGAATATTAATCACAACAACACTTGTCACATTTAACAAAACTGTAATTGCATTTCATATCTGCGCATATTGTATTAATTCAAATTCAGTAATGTGTAAAGTTATTAAAAGATGGCAAAATTCTAATAACTTGCTTTTGCTTCATGTTTTCTCAGACATAATTAAATTTAAAATAGACTGTGAAACTGTGTAACAGTGTAGAAAAAAAAAAACCCTATAAAAAACAAGCTGATATTCGAAACTAAATATTCGAGACAAGATCCGCATACAAACACAGTTCAACTGCGGGGGATTTATTCTGATTGAGACCGAGACTTTCATGTTTTCTTAATCGCATAATATTGACCCCTCGCACGAATCCTGTCAACACATGCTAACAGTCAAAGCTAGCTGTTTCTCAAACAAATACCTTTTTCATTGCGGATCGGCACAGCTCCTGCCGTCGACTGAATCGGCGGCTGCTTGGCATTTAATGCGTTTGATCCTGACATTTTGGACGCTTCACCCAGGTCCCTTTACTCTAGAAAAAATAAAACACAATCACTGAAAGTCCCCGTGAAAATCTTGTTTACAGTCCTTTATCCGCGAACATGGACGACCCAGTAATTGTCCGCCAGTAGGAAACCGCACGAAAAATCGTCCCCGGAAACACTGACCTGTTAAGTAGTTCCTACCTTTTATTGCACTTCTATTATTCAACCCATTATTTTTGTCCTGTCCTTCCCTTTGGTGATAAGCTGAATGATATTAATCAGGTAAAAGCACGGTATTTCTAAAATTATTACTATTAGTGTGGAAATCAGCCTCCACATCCACATGTTGTTTGTAGCCTCATACAGTTTTACTGTAGAAACATTAATAGTAACTATATCACAGTTACTTGTGAAAAACTGAACTATGATTTCAACAAGAAACATCTGGGTAATAAATCAGCATATTTGACATTTTTATTATTCATATTGATCCATTTAGGAATATTAATACACAACAAAATTTGTCCCATTTAACAAAGCTTTATTTGCATCTTCATATTATTAAATACAATTATGCAATTAAAAAAACCTTAATAATAAAGCGGACTCAAAATTCAAATTCATCCGTCGTTCACCCGCCCTGATGTTGTTCTGTATGACTTTATTAAGCGAAACACCAAAGAAAATGTAGAGGAAATCTTCATCAACACCTCCTCTTGTGTCCCACAGAAGAAAGAAAGTCAAAATAGGTTTGGGACGACTTTCGGGTGGCCTGAACTGGCCCTTTAGTGTAAAGAACATTCCATGTTGATCAGTTACCAAAAAAAAAACAAAAAAAAACACCATCATTTAATTTCATCACAGCTGCACTCCTCTCTCCAAAAAGAGCTGCTGCAGTTTCTCCTCGAGTGCTGCGTTGGTGCCGCGGAGCCCTTTTATCACCCGAGACGCCCACACGAAGTATTCCTGAACCCTTTCTGCCGTCCAGCCTGTCAACACAGATGCAAGACACGATCAGCATCATCACAGGTCGGAAACGCATTCATCCTAAGCAGCAGTTTCAATGTCTCACCTGTGGGAGTGCAGCGATTGAGGTCCCGCAAGTTATACAACTTGTCAGCTAGTTTGACTAGTTTGGCCTGATGGCTGCGGTGCGGCGCGTGCTCCACCTGCAGCCGCTTTCTCTCCTCTTTTGGTAAAGTCTTGTCATCTGTAACCTCCTGGACGATTCTCGCCACGGTCGGTCCAAACACAGCCTCCAGCTCATCGATTGTTGTGTCAGTGTCCTCAACGGTGTCATGAAGCAATGCAGCCTGCATCACAAGAGCACACAGATAAAACACACAAATGCTTTTGAGAAATTCCTTTAGCCTCTGTCATTACTGCATGGCTCAGTAAATAAAACCCTTGTTATTTCTTCCAGAATTAAGCATTTTGCACTCACTTGCAAAACTTCAATATCTGTAATTCCACCCTCGTGACTTAAAATCCTTGCCACGCCTGGAAAGAGGAGAAAAGCAGCTTTATTTTCTGGAGTCTGTCTGATTATAAATGACTCTGTTGAACAGTACCTATGGGGTGATTTATGTATGGTGTGGCATCGGGGTCTTTTCGGCGCTGATTGCGATGTTTCTCTGCAGCGAAGTCGATCGCTTCCAGCAGCACTGCAGTCGACGACGAGCTCATAGCTACTTTGAAGTAGAATAAGACATTAAATGCACAGTCTGATGTTTTTTATAAATAGCTCGGACTGAATACATAACCCAGGACATACAACTCACTTGTATATTAAAAATAAGGGTAATGTTACGATATATATCTGTTGTTTGTGTGTAGGATACGGTTGTTTTGTGTCCGCGAGTCTAAGAGTCCGTAGTGAAACAAGCGCAGCGCTAATCGAGTCTTTTTATTCGGATCTTTTCAGTGAATCAGTTCAAGGGTTGATATGAAACGAGTAACTGAAAACAGCACACAAATGTTAATATGCACTACAGGTTTACCAACAAACATATGGAAATATGATAGAAAATAACTACACTACTATTAAAGCGTGCAAAAACCATTTTAGATAAGCGATGAATTAGTATGTCTGTATTTATGTCTTAGTATTTATTGTTGCAAACTTTTTTTGAATCATGGCGAAATTAATCGTGTGAAATTACAATAAACACCTGCATTAATCGAAAAACGTGGTAAATAGCGATATGTGCCTACATGTGTGTGGTTTACTGTAACGTTTCAGCACCGCCAGAGACCACGGAAGGACGCATATGAATCACTGGGTTTGCTGTTCAAAAGAACCGAGTTGCGGAAATGAATCGGACTGTCAGATAGCGAAACCACTTCCGGAAAAAGGTGGACGAGGTATAGGATACGAATTTACTGCTTTTTGTATACATGCTGATTGAATTAATACGGATTACTACATTTATGTTATTATTATGGCTGACTTGCAATGTGGAATCGGACTTTCCGATATGTTGATAAACTGTCTAAATAAAAGACAGTTTGAGCTGCTGAAGGAAAACCAGCTTCAATCACATGAGCACAATTCAGACAGAAGCTGCAGTAATCGAGTGATACTTGTTATTATGCACATGCAGCTTCCACAGATCGGAGTGACAGTAATCTTATAGAGAAATGTGTTACAGGTGTATTCAGCTGTGCAAAGTGTGGTGGGATCTCTCCATATGGCACACACAGAGTGGAAAGATGCCCCTGGGCTGCCTGATTTCTCTCTGCTCAAAAGACTGGCCAGAGACCAGCTCATCTTCCTGCTGGAGCAGGTGACACGACCATCCACTGTTTCTTTAAATTCTCCTCTCTCCAAAAAACTACTTTCCATTTTTGAATGTGTATTTTAAAGCGTCAACATGTGTGTTTTGCAGTTGCCAGGGAAGAAGGATTTATTTATTGATGCAGATTTGATGAGCCCTCTTGATCGAATAGCAAATGTCACAATCCTAAAGGTATGATATCACATATACAGTTTTAGGAGAAAGTATTGGCACACTGTCTTTCTAAATGCTTAGCAATTTCTATCTTCTTCTTGAAATATTATCGGTATGCAAATGTGTATTCTAACAAGTCTACGCCTGATTTTGCGTTTAGCAACATGAAGTCGACAAACTGTACAAAGTTGAGCTGAAGCCAATTGTCAGCAGTTCAGACCAGTAAGTAAAATGATGTTTTTAACGAGCAAAAACAAGTTTTGTTTATATACTTCCTCTCTGAAATATACATATTTTCTCTTTTTTTTTTGCAGGCTGTGCTTCCTGATACGTCCTCGAATACAAACTGTGAAGTGGATTTCAGGTTGACACGGTTTGCTGTTGTGATATAATCTGGGTGGAAAAAGCAGGAGGAAGTATAGATTAATAGTTTGTCCTAATGTTTACAGATTTAGTTAATGCAGACAAAGTGGCTGGAAGATTCAGAAGATATAAGATCATATTTACCCCACAAAAGGTAACGAGTGGTCTGGAAATTATATGAAAATATGCCAAAGTTTTATGATGTTGTCTGATTGTAATGTTATGACGTTCTTTACAGTTTTATGCATGTGAGACGGTTTTGGAAGAGCAGGGTGTCTATGGAGGTAGATTAAGTGTGTTAATGTTTCTCTCTTTGGCACTGTGTCTGCTAATAATACAGACATTAACTATGACGTTTTTTCTTAGATGTTACAACCGATGAGTGGAATTTCTACATTCTTCCTCTGGATGACGACATCCTGAGTTTAGAGCTGCCTGAATTCTTCAGAGATAACTTTCTGGTAATGCTGATTTGATGAATATTACTGATACAGACTCTTCAGTGCCACGTGATTCTTCGGAAATCATTCTAATGTGGTGCATTTCTTCTTATTTTTAATGTTGCTGCTTAATATTTTTTTTTTTTTCAGGGAAAAATTTATAGAAAGCATAACAGTTATTTGAAAAAGAGGTCATTAATCTCTTTACTGAATTTAGATGAATTCAATGCATCCCTGCTAAATAAAAGTATTAACTTCTTTAACTGACCTGGAACTTTGGACTAGTAGTGTAATTTATGAGTAATGATCGATATATGAGTAACTGTTGTTTGATTCATCAGGAGGGAGACCAGCGCTGGGTGACCACTGCAGGAAGTGCTCTACGTCTTTTACAGTCTGTCTATGGTTCCTTCTCAAAGGTGTATGGTATTGGTAGATGTGCCAAGGTGAGGATTTGGGACAAAACCCTTAACCTTGCAGATTGATAGATTTTGGTCTTTCATGTCATACTGTATGTCTGCGCATGTAGATGGTGTATGAATCCTGGAGGGAGCTAATGGAGGACGGGGAACAGAGAACAAGGCAACCTGAATTTGCCAAAGTCTTTCTTGTTGACAGAGGTCAGTTACTTAAAATGAAAATACATTTACATTTAGCTGCACTATTACAGTTTTTGGAAAATTGCCTTTTTCTGTTGTAATAACAACTTGCCGAATTTGTATTTTAATATTTTAGATGTGGACTTTGTTACTCCTCTCTGCTCTCAAGTCGTTTATGAGGGATTGGTAGATGATCTTTTCAGAATAAAATGTGGTAAGTAAGCAATTTTAAAACATGTTCATGTCTGTCTGTATAACAGGTTAATTATGACATTCTCAAGTTCATTTTATTTTTATGTCATTTTGATTTGTTTCTAGGCAGTGTGGAGTTTGGACCTGATGTCACTTCCTCTGACAAGAGCATTAAAGTGATGCTTAACTCTCAAGATAAAGTAGGAGTTATACAGACTTTATTAAATTGACAGTGAATAGTAACTGCTATTTTAAAAAACGACCCTGCTTGTTTAATTCATCAGGTGTTCAGTGAAATAAGGAACGAGCATTTCTCCAATGTGTTTGGCTTTTTAAGTCAGAAGGCCAAAAATCTTCAAACAGCATATGATGTAAGTGCTTGCTGCAGATGGCATGTGTTTCATAGCATGTTAGGATACATTTGAGAATATTCTCAGTGTAACAACAATAATCAAAAAATGTGTGAATTGGTAACAGAAACGGCGTGGGATGGACATCCAGCAGATGAAGGCATTTGTTGCAGATGAACTGAAAGGACTGAAACAGGAACATCGTCTTCTCAGTCTTCGTAAGTAGTGTATACACTATGGTTTGAAAGTTTGAGGTCAGCAAGGATGCATTAAATTGACTGGAAGTGACAGTAATAACACATACAATCTTACAAAAGATTTCTGTTAAAAACAGAAAGCTGTTCTTTTGTACTATGAATTTTTAAAATAAATCCAGACAACTATGATTTTGATAATAAAAATTTTGATAATAGCAGCAAGAAATGTTTTTTGAGCACCAAATC
The DNA here is from genome assembly GCF_018340385.1 of Cyprinus carpio. Lineage (NCBI taxonomy): Eukaryota > Metazoa > Chordata > Actinopteri > Cypriniformes > Cyprinidae > Cyprinus > Cyprinus carpio. The sequence goes on along the minus strand of NC_056578.1, from coordinate 28,831,838 downwards.
AGCATATTAGTGACCACAAGAGATTTCTTTCAAAAACATGAATAAAATCTCTCCGCACCCACATTTTAGAACAGTAGTGTATGTTAAATGTTTCCTTTGGCATCATAAATAAGCAAATCCTGTTAAGTTAGTGTAGTTGCTTGCAAATAATGAAAAGAGTTTCTTAGGAATAAATAAAAGAACATGCTTCGTTCTTCCACTAGATATTGGTGCAAGTGAATCCATGATGAAGAAGAAAACCAAGCAAGATTTCCAGGAATTGTTGAAGACTGAACACTGTAAGATGTCTTGATAAGTATAAGAGCACACAAATCTGAAATCTAAAATCTACAACATCTCCCTCATTTCTGTATCTCCTCCTTTTTTCCAAATATTAGCATTACTCGAAGGCTTTGAGATCCGTGAATGTATCACCTACATTGAAGAACATATCAACAGACAGGTATGAGAAAACAAAGAATCTTATTGTTATGAGACACTGGTATAATAAAGCTACAGTAATAATCACGCTTGAGGAAACTCTGTCCATCAGGTGTCAATGATTGACAGTCTCAGACTCCTTTGCCTGTTGTCCATCACAGAAAATGGTGAGTCTTGTCTACAAATTCCATAGCTAAGGTTGTTTATTTCAACAGTTTCTGTTAAATATTGCATTTAATTCTCCAACAGGTCTTTTGTCCAAAGACTATAGATCTCTTAAAGCTCAGTACCTTCAGGTATGTTATGATTTGAAAGTTTACATTTATAAACAAGTCATTTACGTAACACTTCATAAAGCCATGGTGTTACTTTGTCTTTAAAATTAGTGTTTAAGTTGACCGTCTTAAACGACTGACGATGTTGTCTCTTGTTCAGAGTTATGGTATAGAGCACCTGCTGACGTTTGCGAACCTGAGGCAGCTGGGTCTGCTGGAAGAACAGCAAGCTGGAGAAACACTGACAGTCATGGAGAGTAAAGTGGGGAAACTTGTCAATGACAAGACTGTAGGTGAGAATGTGGACAAGTGCAACCTCTCATTGGCTCTCTCTCTCTCTCTCTCTCGTATTTATTACATTGAATACAGTGTACACATGCATGCACTGGGTAGATAGTTTCTTATGCTTTCTGTTCAGGGAAGCTGACGGATGCCTTTTCCTCACTGGCTAAGAAGAGCAATTTTCGAGCTCTGAGTAAAAGACTTGCTCTGGTTAGCTAACATACAATATTTAATTACTGTAAAGAACAAAAAACAATAAATATTTACATCATGATCCTCTTATGTACACCTACAGGTACCAAAGTCTGGTGAGGAATATGATCTTCGCGTTCCGCGAGACATGGCTTATGTTTTCAGTGGTGCTTATATTCCTCTGAGCTGCAAACTGATCGAACAGGTTAGCTTTAAAAAAGGCTTTGAATGCTTTGGCTTTTTTTCTTGTTCTTGCTAAACAGCATTTTACAGTGTTTGCTTCTGTCCCGTGCTGTCTGCAGGTGTTGGAGAGAGATGGATGGACAGGTATGGAGGAGGTTACACGCATGCTGAATGGACAGGAATTTGCTGTAACAGGTTTGGACAAAGAATTTGTTTGTATAAAGCTTTATATAATGTTTGTAAGCTATGTAAAGTTATTAAATGGTGGTGTAGTAGTTTAGAATATATTCATTACTGTTTGGAATTTGTAAAAAACATTTTTGTCAGTTTTCTTATGTTCAGAAAAATTGGATTATTATTATCATCATTATTATCATTATTATTAGTAATAATAATGATAATAATTTATCTTTGTCCTGTTTTTGTTTCAGGTGGCAGTAGTAGTTCAGAAGCCAGGAGCAAAACGGATGCTCAAAGGATTGTTCTAGTGATGTTTCTTGGTGGCTGCACCTTCTCTGAGATCTCTGCACTCCGGTTCCTTGGCAAGGAAAGAGGTGAAATATTCTAGAATGTATTTTGTGTTTTTAAAGGTACTTATTATGTAAAACAAATGGAATAAATGGTTAATATAAGATTGTCCATTTGAAAGGTTGCAGATTCATAGTTGTCACTACAGCCATCACTAACAGTTCACGGCTTCTGGAGGCATTACTGGATAACAGTGCTTGAGTCTGAGACGACATTCCACAAGAAGACACTCTATGATCAGTTCCAGGAGAGGGCAAAAAGGACAGAACACGACCGAATTATCCCAGACATCTGTGTCTTACCCAAACAAATGTACTGTTAGAGGGGATGATGATTATTAAAGGGTTAGTTCACCCAAAAAGCAAAATTCTGCCATCATTTACCCACCCTCATGTGTTTCAAATCTGCATGAGTTTCTTTTCCAGAACATAAAAGAAGATATTTTGAAGAATGTTTGTAACCAAACAGCTTTGGTGACCATTGACCTTGTATAGAAAAAAGACTGAAATGTGTCTCAGAATTTTTTCTTTTATGTTTCACAGAAGAAAGAAAGTCATGCATGTCTGGAACGGCATGACGGTGAGTAAATTACGACAGGATTGTGGTTTTCGGGTGAACTGTCTGCGCAGGGGTCCTCTGAATTTATGCGTGCATAATTGGCAAACATGGAATATAAAAAAACTGCACTTTATAAAAATGTTTTGTACTCTCTGTTCAGATCTTGTCATGCATGCAGTAATTGATTCAAAACTGATCAATAAAGCAGTTACTGGTGTCAGGTGTGTGTTTTAGCTCCATTTAACCATTACTGAGTACACACTGAACCCTTTAGCTATGTGTATGTTTTCAAGTCAAAGTTAATTCGTTTATTTTTGAAATGACCAACAATATGACAATAATCACATGACACAAATATGATACACTTTCTTATGAGACGTATTAATGTGATCTATTATCTAACATAAATTTGACCTAGCATGAAAAGCAGCTTCTAAAAAAAAATTAAATAAAAAAATATATGGTTATGGAAATGAAATATAAATAGTTCAATAACCAGAGATATTTCAAGATATGTGTTATAAGACGTCGGAAATAAAGGGTAAAATGGACCATAACAATTACTTATTTGTTACTATATAATATTCATGGAAAAATTCAGGAGTGGTCGTTTAAAAACGTTTCTGAGGTCACGGTGGAAGAATCCGTCTGTTTGTGTGACGCATCTTCTTCACGCATGCGCAGGAAAGCTAGAATCAGCCAATCAGACGAGCGACGCTCTTTCGACGCGTATTTTGAATCAGACAGAAACGGTTACGCGCACGGTCGGAGTGCGAGGACTGTACAGTCACATATTCCTGTATAAAACACAAATAAACAAGCGAAAAGCCTTGTCTTGGGGCGAAGATGAGGAAGAGGTGAGTATGTTTGCGGATATGTTTTAATATGGGGGTGTTTATCTACGGATGCTGAGGCAGATTTAAACGTGTGTCATCTGATCAAAATGCAGTTTGAGCTGCAGCTTGTTTTGAAGATGAGATTTGGCATTACAGTCTATATTAATCCACACACGCGATCATTAACTTAACTTACATGTCATTTAACTGTCTGAGATTCATTCAGTTACTGCTGTTGACAGATAGCAGGTGTTTTCAGCTCATTTTAACTCCAGCTCTTGTGGGTGGGTAACGTTAACGTACTCATATAATGTCATCATGGCAAACATGACTCAGTGGAGCAGTAAGTTAGTTAACATGCTTTCACTGAATGAATACATGACAATGTGTGAAAACGTTTCATCGCATTTCTAAACAATCGAATATACATAACGATATATTTATGTAACGTTAGATAATGCAGTGACTTCTGTTAATGTTATTAATGAACCTACTCTCTGCTGGATATCTTTAAGTACATATCTTTCAACGAAGAGATGTTTATCAGCAATGTATTTTCTGTTCTTTCTCTCAATGGTTTTAGTGAGGTGATTGCTGCAGAATCAGTGGCATGTCTGAATAAAGCGCTCTGCCATCTGAAAGACATCTGGGAGGAAATTGGCATCCCTGAGGACCAGCGATTAGAGAGAACAAATGTGGTTAAGAATCATGTCAAAGTGAGTAACTTACTCGAGCGGCATCTGCTGAATCCTGTGAAAGAGTGTTTTCAGTGGTAACCTAACAAAACGTGTACTTTAGAGTCTTCTGGACATGATGATCGTGGAGGAAGAGAGTCTGCGGAAACGTCTGATGACAAGTATTGAGAAATGTCAAAAAGAGTTGAGGAACTTGTGCTTGGAACTGCAGCTTCCCCCATTTCAGGTATTTACTCTGGATACATGCTTTAGATGCCACCATGGTAACCAGAAAAAAAATAATGTTTTGAATAAAGTTTGGAACTGAGATTTTTTTTCTTTATCTCATACGCTCACCAAGGCTGTATTTATTTTTTTTTAATCAAAAATACTGTAAAAACTGATATACAGCACACTACAGTGCACTATATGTTGAAAACAGTTGTTAAACTTAATATTTGTGTGGAAACGCATAATTGTTTTTCAGGATTCTTTGATATATGGAAAAGTAAAAAACAAAACCAAAAAACTTTTATTTTTAATTGATCACTTTTGATCTTATCACATCCTTGCTGAATAAATGTATTAATCTCTTTAAAAATCGAACTTTCCCTGAACTTTTGAACATTACCATATCACGGGATACCACAGAAATATTAAGCAGCACAACTGTTTTCAACATTGATAATAACAGAAATGGTTCTTGAGCACCAAATCAGTGTCTCAGAATGATTTCTGAAGGATCATGTTATACTGAAGACTGCAGTAATTGCTTCAGAAAATTAAGCTTTGTCATCACAGGAAAAAAAATTATTACATTTTAAAATGAAAAAAAAAGGGTTATTTTAAATTATATTATTTCACAATATAACTTTTTACTATTATATGATGACTATTATAATTACTGTTATTACCGATCAAATAAATGCAGCCTTGGTGAGCATTAATAATTCCAAACTTTTGACCAGTAGAAAATGTTTTTATAGCTAAATTATACACTAAAAGCCACATAACTCCAATTTTGTCACAGAATGAAGAAAGGTTTTTTTTTGTGGTTCTGGTTCATAATCATTTTAGGAGGACAAAAGTAGCACAATGCTGCAGCAGGAAAAAGACCTCCGGATGCACGTTGAAGTGATGTTAAAGGAGAAAAATCAGAGAATACAAGCGCTCAAAGCCTTAACCGAGCAGGATCAGGATCTCTGTGACCTGCTCTGCTTCCAGCCGTTTTCTATCTCTGCTGATTCTGTTCCTTCCCTGGAACAGCTGGAGAAATTCCGTCAACACATCTCCTCTCTCACTGCTGAGAAAGTATGACATTAAGTCTTGGATTTAAATACTACACTCTTATAAATGTCTCAGCAATTGAAGTATTGTATTCAGTTTGATTAACGTTTTTTTATATATGTTTAAGAACGAAGACACAACGAATTTGTCACATTGAAGAAGCAAATAATACTTTGCATGGATGATCTGGATCAATTGCCTGAGACTAGTTTTGAAAAGGATGTCGTTTGTGAAGATGAAGAGAGTTTTTGCTTGTCTAAAGAAAACATTGATTCACTCAAAGTCCTCCTTCACCAGGTACAACATAAGCTCAATCTGACATACTCTAAACATTGTAAACAATTATATTACTCAGTATTTAAACATTTCAGTTGGAGTGCAGAAAGGCAGAGAATGAACGTGTCTGTGGCTCTTATCGGGAGAAGATCCATGAACTATGGGAACGGTTGCAGATTCCACAGGAAGAGCGTGATGCAATTTGTGAACACATGACCCTGTCAAAGAAACGAAATATGCAAGCTGTTAGTAACCTTTTGACTTTTTGCTTCTATGAAAAACAAATTTAACACATTTTTTTTTCCTTACCTTAATTATAAAACATTGCATAAATTACAGGGTTCCCGCAGGATCTTAAGTATTAAATTTTACATGAAAGTCTTAATTATGATTTCGTCAGGTCTTAAATTTGGGGACAGAAAGACCAGAATTGAGATATGGCTTAATGTGACGATTAAACTGCAAAACGCTATGATTTCATATAATAAACACGAGCACTGCACATTTCAGCATCCAGTGCTGCCCTGCATTGTGTTCTGCTGTTACCAGGGAAACACTTATATTTCTGCCGTTCCGAAAGCACCTCCTGCTGGCAGAAAATCAATTTGCATTTTCAATAAGCCTGTTTTATTAGAGAAGGGTATTCCTGCAATATGGAGGTAGCAGTTTCAGGACCGCATTTCTAGGACCCCATAGGTTTTTCAAAATTATTTTATTATTAAAAAAAAAACATAAAAAAAAAAAAATATATATATGTAAAAAAATTGCGGTACAATTTAGTGTGTTTATTAGTACAATAATAAATGTAAAATAATTTGAATACAAATACTATTTCACAACATCAAGCAGCACAGTGAACTGTTTTGCACAGCTAAATAGGCTAAATGGAGATTGCTGACATCACCTCACACACTCAAGTTCACACCAACTCTTACATTAAAAATAAGATGGAAAGATAAAAAATGAATAGTTTCCATGTATCTAGTCTTTGCATCTGTTTGTTTGAGGTTTGAATCAGGTCTCTGTTGGGAATAGAATTTGCTAGATGGCGCTGTCATGGAAAAAAAATAGGGTCCTAGTAGAAATGCGGTCCTAACTGTGGTCCTGAAACTTCAGCCTCCGGTATTGCAGCAACACTGTATTGGGGTTGTTTTTGTTCAGACCAATGTGAAAATCGACCCATGTTTTTACCCTGCAAACACACAGAGCTGTAAATGTGAACTGGTGGATCGATAAGAAGATAATGTATTTATATGTTATTTAATTAATATAAAAATTTATTGATAATAATAAAATTAATATAATAATGAATACTTTTGACTCATCCATTTTATTAAAAATGGTTTAAATGCTGAAATGTGAAGTGTAGCATTTTATAAAACTTTTAGTTTTTGTGAAAACTTGTATCTGAAGTAAATCATGCTTTTTATATTCATTTTACACTTTAATATGTTACTATAGACATTGCCCTACCCCGCTCATATGGTTTTAATTTTATTTATGCAGGTCTTTACAAAGGTCTTAAAAAGTCTTAAATTTGAGCTTACCAATCCTGCAGAAACCCTGAATTAAGGCTTCTAAATGGCTAACTATTGTATTGAACACAGATATAAAAAAAAAATGTTGTCCTCTTCTGTTAGTTACAAGCTGAGGTCGGACGTCTTGAAGAACTGAAGCTTAAAAATATTCAAAATGTTACTGAGGCCATTCGGAATGAGATTGCCGTGTTCTGGGATAAGTGCTTTTATAGCTCTGACCAGCGGCAAGCTTTTGTGCCCTTTTATGATGGTGAGTAGTAATTTCTATATTGCATTGTTGACTTCAAAATCTGCCTGTATTTTGTAATAAAATAAAGATTTAAAGGTTGCTTTTTTTTCTTAGATGATTTCAGCGAGGAACTCCTAAGCTTACATGATGCAGAAATAGTGCGGCTTAAACAGTACTATGAGGATCATAAAGATCTTTTTGAAGGTGTTCACAAATGGGAAGAAAGCTGGAGAGTTTTCTTAGAGCTTGAAGTAAGTTGAACTAACTGAAAATATTCATCATATGCTTTTGCATCACCTAACTCTGTACATTTTGTGGTAGGAAAAGGCCAAAGATCCGTCCAGATTCACCAACAGAGGAGGAAACCTTCTAAAGGAGGAGAAACAGCGGGCTGATCTGGTCAAAAGTCTCCCCAAGGTAATTATGACGTGTGTGTGTGTGTATATGTATATATATGTATATATGTATGTATATATATATTGGTCAGTAAGATATATATATTTTTTTACACTAAATTAATACTTTAATTCAGCAAGGATGGGTTGAATTGAAGGCTTTTACATTCAAAGATTTCTAATCCAAATAAATGTTCTTCTTTTGCACTTTCTAATCATTAAAGAATCTTGAAAAAAAGGAATCATGGTTTCTACAAAAATATTAAGCAGCACAACTGTTTTCAACATTGATAAAAGAAATGTTTCTTGAGCACCAAATGAACATATTAGAATGATTTCTGAAGGATCATGTGACAGTGACGCTGAAGACTGGAGTAATAATGCTGAAAATTCAGCTTTACATCAGAGGATTAAGTTACATTTTAAAATGTATCAAAATGGAAAACTGTTAATTGTAATAATATCTCACAATATCTCACTGTTTTACTTTATTTTTGATCAAATAACTGCAACTTTGCTGAGCATAAGAGACTTTATAAACCTTGCCAATCCAAAACTTTTAAATGGTAATATGCTATAAGCTTAGTAGTAATTGAGTCTCTCTCATTTAGCTTGAGAAGAAGCTGAAGGCTGAGATTGAACAGTGGGAGCATGAACAGAACAGAGAGTTTCAGGTGAATGGTCAAAAGTTCATGCAGTTTGTTACTGATCAATGGGAGTCGTACCGGCTGGAGAAGGAGCGGGAAAAACAGGAGCGGGTATGTATGTATTTCACTTTACTGGGCATCAATATACATGTATTCTAGAGCTGTGAATTAACCCAAGAGTAGTTTGTATTCACGAATTATGCATTATTAGAGAATGACCAGTTGAAAACCATGAGAAAGATTTAACATTGATAGATTTTAATCATACAAGAACTTTCTTTCAGCAACTAAAGAAGAGCAAACAGACAGAGGTGGACATGGTCTATGGTACTGTGATCCGGACACCAACTAAACGAAGATTTCTGGGAAGCACAACACCTTGTAAAGCTCGAAAGGCAAGTACAAAAGGATTTTATTAATTTATTTCCTGACGAAGACTGCAGACATAAAATGGAGACAACGTGGAACCCTTTTACATGTAATGGGTCTAATTTGTTAGTGAAAACAAGTGTATCAGTAGAAAACATGCAAGGAAGGACTTGATCTATTTAATGTTTTATCCATTGGGAATTGACTGGGTTGTGAAAAGTTCATGTTGACTTTATTCTCATTACATACCTTGATGCACAATATATTATTAATGAATGCATGGCTGTTGCAGTATTAACTCTTTGGCTTTTCCTCAGCTAAACGGTACCTCCAGTACTGGCACTTCTAACAGCACTATCCGATCTGTCTTTGGTGGTACTGTCTGCCATTCTCCTCTATCACGCCCTCCGATTTCAGCTTGCAAGGTCAGGGCACAGCCATCACAAAACTATTGTACTCAAGCTTAACTAATTTGCTCAATCCTTTACTGATTAACTAAGTTAATGTTTTACATCTTCCCTTACGTGTCTTCTTTCAAAGCAGGCTAATGTGAGGACTCCAGGCCACGGCAAACCTCCTCATCAAGGTTTGCTAGAACGCAATAAGGAGAATATCTGTCATCTAACTGGTGGCGTGGCTGGGATGACAAAGGTACCAGCTAGTCCACAGCGTAACTTCAGCATTAACTCTGTCGCAAGCACCTATTCAGAATTTCAGGTAAACTCTTCATCTTCTCCATCAGTAACTCACAGTCTGGACAAAGAGAGCAAGAGCTTGAATTGAATTGTGTTTCAAACGAATAGCTCGCCCAAAAATAAAAATTTGCAGAAAATTTACTCACCCCTCTCAGGTCATCCAAGATGTATATGGCTTTGTTTCTTAATCAGAACAGATTTGGGAAACCATTTGCATTACATTATTTCTTCACCAGTGGATCCACTGCAGTGAATGGGTGCCGTCAGAATGAGAGACCAAAGAGCTGATAAAAACACAATAATCCACAATTAATCCACGTAATCAATTAACATCTAACATGAAAAAGATGTGTGTAATAAACAAATCCATCATTAAGACTTGAAACTGTTGCTAAAATACAAGTCCTTTATCCATAATATTGGTTTCTCCAGTTAAAAAGTGGTCTCATCTGAATCAGGAGAGAAATATGCACCCTTTTCAAGAGACAAAAGTTCTAAACAAAATGTATCTGTGGATTTTGATGTGAGAGGACAACAGGGGATGGACTTGAGGAAGCGTTATTATGGATTATGGACTTATATTTTGGCCAGAAGTGACAGTTTAAAGTTAAAATGTGTAAATGGATTTGTTCTTTACAACCATGCAGCTTTTCACTTCACAAGACATTAATAGATGGTCTCGAGTGGATTATTGTGATGTTTTTATCAGCTGTTTGAACTCTCATTCTGACGGCACCCATTCACTGCAGAGGATCCATTGATGAGCAAGTGATGTAATGCTAAATTTCCCAAATCTGTTCCCACAAAGAAACAAACTCAGCCACATCTTGAATGGCCTGAGGGTGAATGAATTTTCAGCTAATTTAAATTTTTTGAGTAAACTATTCCTTTAAGAATATGAGCATATAAATGTCTATTTAAAAATTGGTGATACTGGCATCATTTTATGCTAATAATAATAAAAAATAAATAAATAAATAAACTTGTTTCTAAAGGAAGTTGTCAAGCTTGAATCTATATAATCAAGGTGTGTTAGAGATTTATTTCCAAATAGCCTAAAGTTTGCCTATTTAACAGTATGGTTAAACACCCTAACTAACACTGTTTTAACCGTTTATGTTGTACTGTATAATAAAACTAACACTTTTATAGATTTTACTAAACACTTTTATAAAGTATGTAGGAATAATGCATTGGGGTCATCAAGACTGGCAGGGTCCTGTATTTATTTAGAAGAAATTATTGGCTGACTGTACATTGTTACATGAATACTAAACAAATAATATCTAAAATATTTACATTCTCACTTTGAACATTGATTTTTATAATGTTAAAAAAAACAAATGAAGTTTTAATTCACCTCTGAAGGCATTTGTGGTGCATGTATTATATCTGATTAGTTGCTGTTTTACATCCTCTTGGCCTCTCTTTGAACTGGACTGCTTTTTACCCCCTAATTCACACTTCTAACCAAGACCATCTCTATTTATTTATAATTCAGGTAATGCCTGACTACCAACATCTGTCAGTCTTTGTCCTGCTACAGAAAATTGTAGTGTAATTAATTAATAAAAAAAATTATAAAATTATATATATTATATTGTAATTTAATAATAATAAAAAAAAATGTAATTTCTTAGATTGTATTCCAGGCTGTAAATATATCCAGTGTATATTATGTAAAACCTAATTTTTCTATGTTAAGAAACATATTTACAGGTCAAAATGTCTCTTAATCTGTCATTTTCTTGTCACAGCGAGACCTCTCCAAGTCATCTAAATCAAAACATGCACCTGAAATCCTGAACTCAACCATCATTCAGCTTTAACTCTACTGCATGCAACACTTTGTGCTATTAGGACTGGAATCTTTAGATGGTGGCTTATGGGCTCTTGTTCTTTATAGCTATAGCTATGCATTTTTATATGTAAATAAAGGTAATATATATTTAAATGTCTCTACTACATGTATGTTCACTTTAACTCTAGGAAAGCACTGCAGATTCAATGTTTGTAATGTAACAAATGCATGTGCATTGTAATGTTACAACTGTTCAGCTGTCCCTAACAAATTAAGACTTTTAAAAAAATTAAATACTAGTTATTTCTCAGTATTGGTAATTTTCTCGAAATCACAGTGTATTTTATGGTATGATTTTGAATGTTTTGCACAATGTAAAATACTTTATTTCATTCTTTGAAGTATTGCACAATTCACTACATAAAAGTTCACTTTTGAACATTCTGTGAGTCCTGTCATTATTTCAGTCAAACTATTTCTTCTATCACTAATATCTAAGATTCTTGAGTCTTGAATTCTGTTTTATTCCAAAAACAGTTGCTGTTTTATTTATGTATTTAAGCAGTTGTTATATTCCTCAAGCATGTAAATTCACATCCAGTTGTTGCTTTTACTTTGCAATTTGTTAGCAAGTTACATTACAAACTGCATATTTAAATAACGGATAATAATAATGGAGCCACTGTAATAGAATGTCTTACTATTACTACGACTTCTCTATTCTACATATATTTAATTTTTTTAAGCACAAATTGATTAGTATAAAAATATTACAAATACATTTTAATAGAAGTCTTAACAACCTTTATAGATTTTAAACAAGTATATTTACAGAAGAAAAAAATCTGCAGTTATTTGGAAAACGTGGTTTTTGGTTTCACAATTAAAATAATTATAAACAGTTATGTATTATCGCATATATTCATGTAAACTTACAACTATAAACCCCAGCGTTTTGTTAACTGAATTAAGTGAGTAGACTACATTACACAAAATGCTTGTATGATGCGTGTATAATTGTTAATAATATAATAGTTGTGCATGTAATTATATATATCTGGCTTTATTAACTTTATGCAATTCTTGGTTTTTAATTATTATGATTAAAAAAAGAAGAGATTAAAACAGTAGCGTAGACCTTGACTGTAACAAATAAGTTAGTTTGAAACAAAAGCGTTTTACTGAAATGGCATAACATTGGTGATTTATTTATTTGATTGTTATGATGATATATTCTTTAATAACTGGAAAATGAAAATCAGTGGGGCGAATGTTTGGGTTATGCGTGGAGGCGGGGTTACTCAGTAACCCGGAAGCAGATTGTGGTGAATGACGCGAAGCTTTAGGGTCGAATGGACAGACGGTAAAAAGATGGCGGGTGACAAGAGCAATATCACAGGCAATCATTCCACTAATAAACGCTCCTGGAGCTTTTCCGTGCGAGGACCGGCGTTCATGTTTATCTGTGTACTGCTGTCCGAGCCTGCGCGAGCCACCACGCACTGGGTGGTGACGGAGGACGGCAAAATCCAGCAGCAGGTACGAGACTGTTCCGTGTTCAGTCACTCCACCGCTCTCTTAACAGCTACATATTTACAAGACGAGATATTGACCGTTCTCAGCAGGAGCTTTCCAGTCGGATTATTCCTCACTTTAAACAGCTGTCAGACAGACGCGCGTGTCGAGCTCGTGTGTTGACAGCTGTTAGTATGCAACTTATAACGATATATAACAGCACACTACTAGTGTGTGGTGACTCAATAATACTGGCCAGATCATCCGCCTGATCTGGCTTCTTGCTGTCTTGTAACCTCTGAGCTGGTGTCTGTCAGGCAGTGACTCTCGCTTAAAGCATGTGCGCGCGCATTGATTTTGATCATGCTCACTCTCGTTTTCAGGTGGATTCTCCTCTCAACTTGAAACATCCCCACCATTTAGTTCTTTTCATGCAACAGGAGACTCGTGTGAACTACCTCAAGAAGTTAGAGGTGACGTAAAGCCTCAAATTCATCATAAAATCTTTAACAGTGAAATTTGTCTTGAAGAAGGCGGCTCTAGAGGTAAAGGTATGCTCCCCTGAACCCTTGTGTGACAGTGAGTTATTGTACGTTTTGCAGAAGCAGCTAGTTGCTCAGAAGATTCACATTGAAGAGAACGAGGACCGGGACACTGGTTTAGAGCAGCGGCATTATAAAGAAGATGCTGACTGTGTCACAGCTAAAGTTCCTCTGGGGGACCTGGATCTCTATGATGGCACTTTTATATCCCTGGAGAGCAAAGACATAAAGTTGGTGGTGTTTGCTTATGAAAGAAATATGTTTCCTTGTGTGTGTGTGTTTTTATTAATATGTATTGATCATTTCAGTTGTCACTGTAGATTATGCCATTCTGGTTTTATTGTTGTGGTTTTCTAGTCAAGAGGATTTTTTGGATCAGATATCACCTCTACCTCCCGACCTGGAAAAACCTGACTGCGCTAAAATTCTCGACCTTCCTTACAGCATTCATGCCTTTCAGCACCTCAGGGTGAGTGTTTTGAGTGCTTTAAACTGCACCATACATGCACTACTGATCACAAGATTTGTAATGTTTTTTAAGAAGTCTTTAATGCTCAGCAAGCCTGCATTTATTTGATCAAAAATACAGTAAAACAGTAATAGTGCGAAATATTATTACAGTTTTAAAAAATTGTTTTTCTATTTTAATATATTTTAAATGTAATTTATACCTGTGGTGAAGCTGAATGTTTAGCAGCCTTTATTCCAGTCTTCGTGATCTTTCAGAAATCATTCTCATATGCTGATTTATATACATTTATTATTAAATAAATGCAGCCTTAGTGAACAAGAAACTTCTTTCAAAAACATTAAAGATACTATCATAATTATTCCAAATGAATATGAGCTTGCAGCACAGGGTTTAAGCAGACTAAATGATTAAAGTTCTTCATGTGCCTTAAAAGAAGTCTGCTGTTTGCACTGGAAGGTCCAGTTATGTGATTGTGGTTAACCATTATGAGGTCAAAACATAAAAAAAAAATGAAACATGCACAGTTGAATTAGTCACAATAAGAACTTTAAGGTGAATTTTCATTTCATGCCAACTTGTCTCTTGAACATGGGCTCATTGTCTTTTTGCTCATTGGCTTTTCCCGCTCAGGGTGTACAAGAAAAGGTGAACTTAACATCACCCTTGCTTTCAAAGGATGACCCAATCTTTACCTCGCTGTCTCTTAAGCTGGGACAGAGTGTGGATGAGGTTGGGCATCAGATACACGAGGCACTTCTAAGAGTAAGTTGATTTGCTCTATTTTTTAAAGTTCTGGGATCTCACAGTCCTGGAAAGCCTTGAAATGTTGCAGTTGTGATTTCCAGACCTGGAAAAGTCTGGTATTTACCGGAAATCTTTGTAGTTATGGTCTGTTATTGTGCTTCATAAGATGCAACCCAGCATCAATATGCACATTAGGGAACTTTATTAGAAAGTTTATTAGCTTTGAGTCACAAAGGCATCTTTTTGAATCAAAGCTAATACATTTTTATGACATGTAAAGTGCTTTACTTTGAGCATCTTTGCTTAGAAAGCTGAGTCCTTCTAACCACAGCAAATGTCAGGATGCATGATATATCAGTACCATACTTTTTAACAGACTGTATAGAGTTTTTATTTATATCAGTTTCTGTACATATTGGAAATATTGACTAATATAATATATTTAATTCATGCTCATTTCCCCAATTTATACATTTAAATTACTTTTGCCGTCATCTAATGGTCACTTAAAGTTAATCTTTAATAACACTAATAACTTAATAACACTGTTAA
This sequence comes from Cyprinus carpio, assembly GCF_018340385.1. Taxonomy (NCBI): domain Eukaryota; kingdom Metazoa; phylum Chordata; class Actinopteri; order Cypriniformes; family Cyprinidae; genus Cyprinus; species Cyprinus carpio. The sequence continues at coordinate 28,816,828 of NC_056578.1, read as the reverse complement.
AAGTAATTTTAGCAAATCTCAAAAATAATATCCATTTTTAATATTCTGTACAGTATAATGATGTGATGTATTCACTTGTAGCATTTAAAGTGATTCATTTTGTGTTTTCCTTTTTAAATTTATTTTGACAAAAGTGTATTTTGATATTGGCCGTGTATCAGCATAATTTGTGTGTCTAATTGAAGATATTAATGAGAATAATTGTTTTAATTAATTAATACTGAGGATCGGTACCTGGCACAAAAATGTCATTCAAGTAGTTGTGTACTCACGATTAACTGGAAAAGAATTAAGATTTATTAGTGGGAATGCGTGGGAAGTTTGTTTATCTTTATGGTTCAGTTTTTAAAGGCTTGTAGATAAAGCAGAAGTCAGCTGAAAATGTAATTTCTTAAGATTAATGATGACTGTCTTTTTCTCACTTTCTAAAATTCTTCTTCATGGGTGCTTTATAACATGGCCTCCTTCTACTGGCGGATGAAGAATGAACCCAGGCGAGCTGTGGACTGTGTGGTCCGTGCTCTCCATTTTTCTCCAAGGTGAAGTGAAATGACACATGGATACAAATCACAGATGGATAGTGGGCACAGCATATCAACAGCGAAATCAGTGTTTCGTCACCTGCGCAAAGACTTGCATAAGTTGTTTTACATAAATTTGTATGTACTTCCTCTCTTTTTGTAGGCAGCACAAAGATGTTGCTCTCATCAATATGGCAAACATACTTCACAGAGCACACTTCTCGGCTGACGCTGCCGTTCTCGCCCACGCTGCTCTGGATCTCACCACCGATCTCCTAACCAGCCATTACACCCTGGGCAACATTTACGCTGTGAGTGCAGCGTATTGAAAAGAGGGATGGTTTCTGAAAATACAAATTGTTTTTGAACTTCCTCATAATCCTCTGCACATACACTTTCTGCTGTACAGGAAATGGCAGTTTTTCTTTAGTATCTGATTTCCTTGTTTATATGGAATGACACTCAGTTCCTCGTTGCATCTCTTTGCCTTCCTCCTGTCTCTCTGGTAGATGTTGGGGGAGTATAATCACTCCGTGCTGTGCTATGAGCAGGCCCTGCAGGCTCAGCCTGGCTTTGAGCAGGCCCTGAGGAGGAAACATGCCGTCCTCTGTCAGCAGAAGCTGGAGCAGCGGCTTGAAGCTCAACACCGGTAGCACAGACCATTTGTTTTCTCATTGACTGTTGTGATTTTGACTCTTTTTCTGTGTAATTACTCTGTGTCTCATTAAGAAACCATCTGAGTATGGAGTAGCCTTTTTCCTGGTATTGAGTGGCTCTTGTATTTCTGCGGAGAACTTCCCCTTTGCTCTTTTTATGATGAGGAATTCATTATGGATCATTTCAGGGGTCTTCAACAGGATTGTACTTCAGGAGGGCTGCCAGTTATGTAGTTTGTTCTCAAACTGATTTTATGTGAAAGAAGAAAAATGCATTAAACAAAATGCATCAAGTTGAGAAGCTACAATTTAACTGCATGTGTCATTGCGCCTCCCACATCGAAATATATTTAGTTAAAATAAAATGTACAAGTAAATTATTATTTCATTGGCTTTGCAATGCATGCGAGCATCATTTAAAATAAATTGTATTCAAACAGAAAAGTTTTATTCAGCAGGGATGCATTCAAATGATCAAACATGACATTTATTGTTACAAAAGATTTCTATTTTCAATAAATACTATTCTTTCTAACTTTCTGTCCTTTGAAAACCCCCCAGAAAACAAAACAAAACACTATTGTGGTTTTCACACTAAATTAAGCAGCATAACTGTTTTCAACATACTGTAGATAATAATAAGAAATGTTTCTTGAACACCAAATCAATTAGAATGATTTCTGAAGGATCATGTCATATTGAAAACTTGAGTAATGGCTGCTGAAAATTCAGTTTTGCCATCACAGGAATAAAATACATTTTAAAATATCAATATAGAAAAATAATCTTCGATAGTGATGATTTTTCACCAGTTTTTTTTTTTAACTGTGTATTTGATCAAATCCAGCCTTTTATGATTTGTAGGAGACTTCAAAAACATTTAAATAAATCTTACTGACCCCAAATATTTGAACAGCAGTGTACATTAATGTGCTTCTTATAGATAAGTTATTAAAGGCCAGTCTAAAAAGTTGGTTTTATACAGTATGCTGTTTTATCTATTGCTGGGTCCTAAGTTATTGAGATTTATTTTCTTATATTTATTTTCTTACTATAAGCAGACATTTTTTGGACAAAAAAAAGAGAACCAAAAAAAAATTTAAATTAAATGAAAGGATGTTGTTTTCACACTAGAGGTTTGATTGCACATAAAGTTTGATTTGCTTCATGTGAAAGTCGACTGACAACCTAAGAACCACACTTCATGTGGTGAACGCAAACTTACATGCTATTGTAAATGTATATTTTGTGATATTTTTTAAATACTGACACAAAATGTTGACAATATTTTGGTAGTTACACCAGATAAACAAAATCCGAGCTAAGTGACCAATGCTCTCTAGTTTTAACATTCAGACTTAAGTATTTGTTTTCTGGCAGTGATGATTGATAAATATCTTGCAGTTATTCTGGTGATGGTGCGAAAACAACATGCATCTTCCCTCTTTGTCCAGGTCTTTGCAGCGCACCCTGAATGAACTGAAGGAGTACCAGAAGCAGCATGATCATTATCTGCGACAGCAGGAGATGCTGGACAAGCACAAGCTCATTCAGGAGGAGCAGATCCTGCGAAACATCATCCACGAGACCCAGATGGCTAAAGAAGCTCAACTCGGTTAGACTGCTTGTTTTACCTTCCAACTCCAGTCATTCAGTTTCTTTAACAGACCCACTAACTCAAGGTCCTAAAAAATTTATATTGTGCAATATACTGGATAAATATGAATGCGTATAACAGGACTGCAATGGTGTGTTTTAGGAAACCACCAGATGTGTCATATGGGCCAACAGAAGTTCACCCTGCACTGTCCGTTTGACTTGCCTGTACGGTATCACCGTGGAGAACTGTTTGAAAATGTCCACTACATTCAGGTGAACTGAAAACACACTTTGAATTATTTTGTTAATAATGAGACTAAATATTGAAGAGGTTTAGAATAAAAAATACTTTTTACTTGATTTCTACACACCTTGAAAAAAGTATATACATTATTTAAATGCTTATGAAGTTTCAAGAATGTATTACTTTACATGAATCGTGCTTGACTAGAAAAAAAAAAAACGTGTGAATTAAAATAAGAAATATCATGATTTTTAGATGTTGTAGATTATTTTAATGCTTGAATCCTTGAGGGCCCCTTAGAAGTTTGCAGAGGCCCTCAGGTTAGTGGACCCTGGCCCTCTGGTTGAGAGAAGCACTGGTCTGTAGTAATGCCGGTTCATGAATTTCAGTGGACAAGCAGTGGTTCATGAGTGTTTTGTGTAACAGCAGTGGAACATATTAATATTTGTGCCAACGTGTCACTCTACCCTACTTTGACTGCTTGCAAAACTATTTTTGTAGGCGGAGAAAAATTAAACAAATTAACTGAGTTGTTGAAACTAACTTATTTATAGACCGGTTGTATGAAAACATTATTTTACACATGATAATGTTGTTGATATTCAGTATAACAGCACTCCTCTTTGCTTGATTTCTTAAGTGTCAATCTCCTCTTGTTCTGACGTGTGTGTGTGTGTGTGTGCTTGTAGTTTGGTGAGGATGTGTCAGTAGCCAGCAGTGTTGCTCTGGTGTCCGAGTTGAGTGTGAATGAGAGTCACAGTCCTCAGCAGTCCTACACCATGTCCTTAGGACGGGAGCCTGCAGCCCACTGGGACAAAGAGACAACCTCCACTGATGTAAGAGTGTGGTTAATTCCTTTTTTTTGTTTTTTTTTTGGTAAACACTCTTATTGTTAGCTGTAAACAACGGAATTAGCCTAAATTTTAAATGAACACAAATGCGTAAGTAAAAAGTTGTGTTGAACTTTGTGAATGACGGTTGAATGATTCCTCTTTTGTGAAAATCATGCAAGCATAATCTTAAAAATAATATGATTAAAATACAATTTAATGTAGTTAGCATGGAGTTAGATAACTAATGTCTAATTTCCTGCTAAATATAATAAATACACTAACATTTTATCAATAAGGCATTTGCATAACAACTTGTTTTATTGTGGTTTTGTCTATTCATTACTCAAATTACACAGATTTATTTTGGCATTAGTAGTGTTGCCATGGAAATGGATCATTTCTGTATTATCTATATTATCCTACATATTTACACTAGAAGGCACAATCTGTTTTTTGTGTGTGAATAGGAAAGTCATATGGTGCTGTGGCCCAGGAGGTCAGACTGTGCACAACGATTCCCCACAATCCCCCCTGTGCACCTACTTCCTACCTATTACCTGCCCCCTGAGTCCCGCAACTTTAAGTAAGACATGTGGCACTGTGACGTGAACACTTATGTTACATATAGTATACAGTCACAGAATCACAGACTTAGTGTTTTCTTTGTCATGTTACCAGGGCTCTGAATATTCTCTTGGAGAGCAAAAGTCCTCCACCATCAGGAAAGACGCCGGATTGCAGCTTTAAGAATCTTGTCACTGCTAGAGACCCACTGGACTCTCTGGCCTGGGCGTTAGAGAAGGAGCTGTCTGACCCACATGCTGCAGAGGTATGAGCCAGCTTATTCAACATTATTAGTCTGAAGGAGTTCTGTACCACACCCTTAGCCTACCTGGGCTATTTGTGCAGGTAGATGAAGCAGAGAGAGCTATTTAGTATGTGGGTGTGTTGTGTATTCTCAGGTGAGTCATTCTGTGTGTGTGTGTTTTATGCAGGTGTTGCTGAAGCGCAGTGGTGGGAGGAGTTTGGAGCAAACTGGAGCACTGATTGCTCAGGCTCTGGACAAGGTAAAAGAATAACGTGACTCATGTTGAGTACATTAACAATTGCACTGTTCTCTCTTAGTAGATAATTGAGGACCAAATTATGTGAATTGCAAATTGAAGATTTTAATTAGTAAGATTCTAAAAATTTAGTTGATTAAAAGCTGATTAAAAACCTGACTAAATATGTAAGGATGGATAGTGTGGGTCTTATGGAAATAATGGAAATATGAAGAAGTGGAAAGTACAGATGGAACTGAAGAATCAAATTTGTATGTAAAAGTATTAAAAATACTCTTATCCTTCTCCATACCCATGTAATGTTTATATACATTTTTAAGTATAATTGTTTTTTTAGAATATTTTTTTCTATTCAAGGATAGTTCATAGTGACTATTGACTGTTAAGCTCAGAAAAGGACAAAAAAGGCACTATAAATGCACCATGAAAGTAGTCAGTATGACTTGTGTGCTGTAGTGAAAATAATATAAAGTGTTCTGAAGCCATATGATAGTTTTGTGTAAGAAATAGACCCAAATGTAAGACATTATTCACTGATAATCATTATGTCTGCTGCAGTGCAAGAGTAGCTTTCAAATCATACACATATTCCTGTGATGTCAAAGCTGAAATCAGCAGCCATTACTCCAGTTTTGTGCATTATTTAATTTTTTTGTGATACCGTGTAAAAGTTTTTACTAGGACTTTTTATCAGTTTAATGCATCTTATAAATAAAAATATAACTAGTATTGTAATTGTAAAAACAAAAGCTTTAAGAAGATCAAATGGGAAGTCTCTTTCTCTCAGATGAGTGGGGCGCGGTGGATGATGCAGAATGAGGCAGGTCTTTTCTGGCGTGCTAAAGGAAATGGCACACAAGCTTTGGCGTGTCTGCGTCAGGCGCTCCATTCAGCCCCTCCTCAGCACAGAGACATGCCTCTGGTCAACACTGCCAACCTGCTGCTGCACTACGGCCTGCATGACGAGGCCCATGAGCTGCTGCAACAGGCCCTGCAGATCAACCGCTCAGAGGTATGCACTGACACTGACCTATAATGCAGACCGTTGAACACCCCACCGTTTTTCAGTGCAGACCACCCAGATAACACTTTAAGGGATTACATAACTGAGTGACATGCCACTCACATGGACAGCCATGGAATATTCCTCTAATGCTGTAGAAGAGTTTAAATCTCAAACATACAGTGATGCTAACTAGGGCTGTCAATTAGTTAAAATATCTGATCATATTAATTACATTATTTGCTTTTTAATTAATTGCAATTAAACATAAATATTAAAAGCCCAAGGACAAATATAATTCAAAAGCATTACAAGAGGCTGTAGATGTCGGTATATTGTTCATATCGTTGACTATAACTCTGTTATTGGCCTACAGTCTGTAGCAATCAGTTCAGTTAAGTTAGACAATCTTGCTAAGTTAGATTTAGGGGCTGTTCACACTGTGACCCATGTTTACACCTGCATCACAGTACACATGCAGACAGACATTTTTGATCTGGCTTTATTTTGTTTTTACCATCACATACGATGAGCACTTTGTTTTAGTTGTTTACATGTTGTTCAGATTATGTTTTTTTAACACAAGAATGAGCTGTGTCAATGTCTCTTTAAATCGAAAGTATACTTTAGTTTTGGCTCAAGCACTTAAAGGTGCACTAAGTGATATTTGAGTACTGTGTCGGACCTGAAACAAACTCGCAGCCAATCAGCAGTAAGGGGCGTGCCTAGTAATGATAGAACGCTCAGTGAGTGCACAAGACGGATATTAACAGATCGACTATAGATAGCGAGAGATGGCAGATGAAAAATGTTAATGTTAAAAAAAGAGGAAAATTTTGGAGGAACAAAACATTACGATCAGGCAAGATGTAGGACCTGTGTAAATAGTGGCGCAGCTTTCCAGCGGTGGAGAAACTTGATCGGAAGGGAATCGGACGCCGAGGTTGCTTTGTTTCTTCTTGATAGGTGAGTTAACATTGATTTTGCTTTTTCACACAACTTTTCTGTGATGACTTTTGCTTGAATATGCTGTGGCCTGTGGTTGCTGCCAGGGCTGTGTATGTACGTGTGGGGCGGAGTTATCAAAATAGGGACGAGGTCCTGTAGGGGTATAGGCGTGTTTGTTTTGGTGTTTTTATTTATGTAATTCGTTTTGAGAATATCTCTTTTTGAATATTTAAATTGTTTTGGAATAAATATTTTTAAAGTGTACTAGGTTTCATAGTGTGCAAATAAACACATGCACACTAGAAATGTTATTGTTGTCCAGTGGCTGCTTTATTTCTTTCTAAAAGTTAGAAGAAATAAAAAGTGTCTTTGCACTCTTTTAAACCAGAGTCATGGATCGCTCTTAAAGACAAGCACTCATCAACGTGTGCTTCTATTGTTATTGCCAAATCCAGTAATATGGGTGTTGTTCCGTATCATCCCTCTCATGTTTTTGACTGTGAAACAATGGCCTGGGCTAGTGTTGCCATCTTGTGGCAAAACTAATCAGTGCAAAAAAAAGCACAAAAAAGTACACAGTTTGAGTGTTTAGAAAAATCTGACCGTGCACTTTCATATTTCATATAACACTCTAGAATATGTGTAGAAACTGAAGTATACCTTGGGCTTTACTCCTTTGGTGATTGTGCAGCTGCTTAACTGTAAGTGTGGCAAGGTTACTGTGGACTTGCAAAAAACATGCAAGTGGCACTTCTCAGGTTTTTCACTATATATACGGATCAGAGACTATGCATTTTTTCACATCATTTTCTTTGGAATTGATAGCACTGGTTAAATTGACAGTCCAAAGTATTATTTCACCAAAAAATGAAAATTTGCTGAAAATGTGTTCACCCTCAGGTCATCCAAGATGTATTAAAGTTTGTTTCTACTTTGGAACAGATTTGGCGAAATTTAGCATTACATCACTTGCTTACCAATGGATCCTCTGCAGTGAATGGGTGCCGTTAGAGAGTTCAAACTGATTATAAAAACATCACAATAATTCCCAAGTTATCCACACGACTCCAGTCCATCTATTAATGTCTTGTGAAGATAAAAACTGCATGTTTGTGATAAACAAGTCCATCATTAAGACGGTCACTTCAAACTTTAGAGTCCATAATCCATAATATTGCATTCTCTAGTGAAAAAGTCATCTGAGTCAGGAGAAAAATATGCACAGATCAGGCGCTGTTTACAAGGGTAAACAAAACAGTTCTAAACACATATGTCAGTGGATTTTGATGTGAGAGGACAACAGGGGATGGACTTACTGGATGAAGTATTAAGTATTATATTGGATTATAAACTCATTGGACATTTCAGCCAGAAGCGATGATTTAAAGATAAAAAGCCTTAATGAGGGATTTGTTTATTACAAAAATGCAGCTTTTCACTTTACAAGATGTTAATTGATGGACTGGATTTGTGTCGATAACTTGTGGTGTTTTTATCAGCTGTTTGAACTCTCATTATGACGGCACCAATACACCTCAAAGGATCTATTGGTGAGCAAGTGATGTAATGCTATATTTCTCCAGTACAAGCTTATCTTTATCTTGAATGACCTCAAAATGTAAAATTTCAGTTTTGGGTCAGCTATTCCTTTAATCAAAACAGAAAAATTTTATTATGTGACATAACTGTATTTTTCTCTCTCTCTCTTTTTCACACCAGCCTCACACCCTGTTAAGCCTGGTCAACGTTCACCTCTCTCAGGGAAACCTGACTGGTGCTCTGGCCATGTTTCGTCGGGCCCTGACTCTCACAGTTCACTGTCCCCAGTGTCGTGCCAGCCTGCCTCTAATGCGCTGTCTCCAGTTTTACCCTTTCCTTTACAATCTCCAGCACCAGGCCTGTCCATGTAAGTACATTTCTCAGTAAACCTGAAGGAGCATTGCAACACTGAACCAAGAGTTTTCCGCCTGGACAGCTACCCCACTTCACCTTCCTCCATCACTCACTCCTTCCTTCTCCCTGGTGTTGCAACCTCAGCAGCAGAGCGCTCAGCACTCTTTTTATAGCCCAGGCACTGTAATCTTTGAGCCAATTTTAGACTCTTTACCGTTGCATCTTCTATTCTGGGTTTGCTCCATTCCCTCTCCTGCTCCCCTTTTCTCTTCTCCTCAGCATCCTGCACTGCTCCCCTTCTCTAGCTCAGCCCTCTATCCCCTGGCACTCTTCTGAGTGAGTGAGACTTTGAAATAGTGAAATCGTGTCCTCAATAATTCAGGGCACTGAAAATAGCACAGGCTTTATTTAGATGCCGCTGCGCTCTGCAGACAAAAATGAACTCATTGTCCTGTTCTCGTTTGGGGAAACTCTGAGCTATTGATTTAGGGAATAATATGGAAATGCTCTTTTCAACTAACAACCTACTCATTTATACAATCCGAATGGTGAATATGTGTCCAAGTAGCTTGTGTTTCTACCTTCTTTCAGTTATAATGCAGTTATATTGATTTTAAAAATGTAAGCTAAGTAACATGTGAACTGAATTCTGTCTGTGTAGCTGGTTCTGGCTGTGAGGCAGAGGAAGACGCAGAGCTGGAGGAATGGGACACGGCCAGCAGCAGAAGGCAGGAGCCCTGGGACACTGATGCCATGCCTGTGTCTGCTTTAGAAGACGCTCTCCTCTTTGAGAGTAAGATTAATGATGGAGCTTATGGGGGCTTCTTTCTCTGTGTTTGATGTTCACATAAGATACAGTGGACTCAGTTCCACAGTCTGAGACCACTAGCAAAAATGCTTCTATTTTGCATTTTTTGTAATGTGTATTAACAATTTTTTTTTTAAATAAAATATAAAAATTAATTATATTATTAGCATAACAGTTGAAGTGAGTTCACATACTTATTGGCAGAAATGTTTATTCTATTAGTGACTTAGAAATAGCAATGAATCTTAAATATCTTGTAATTTTTTTTTTTTTTACATTATGGCGTTTCTTTTTGACATTGTTTCAAGGTTTAAATGAAAATTTAAGTCCTAGATTTATGGTCTCAGACTTTTGAACTCCACTGTCTGTCTCCTCTGAGAATTGGAATTATTGTGACAGTTGTCAGACAGCATTTGTCCTCATCAATGTGCGATCACATTAGCAACATTTCTGCGAAAATTTGGCAAGAAAAATAGAGCCATTGTCAATATTGTAGCAATGTATGATGCTCATCTCACACAGAAATCACTTTCAAAACAAGTAGCTTTCTGTTGGCAATCGCGGGAAAATCACACAACATACTTGAACCCGCTGTGAAATCTGCGTGTGAAAATATTTTGCTTTAAAATGAAATTCCCAATTGTGTGGATATATATATATTACTTAAACTGCATCAAAACCCATAGGAAATGGGAACATGAAACTCAGTTTAATAATTTATTAATACAGTCACTTTCCACATGCTTTATGGACTTAACATATTTATTTAATAGTATGCCATTATATGTTAAATTTGAAAGCCCTAGTTAAGACATTTTTTGTACTCAAGATTTAATCTAAAAATGTGGGGGAAAAGGCTCTGAGATGGTACTGTTCTGTCCTTGCTAAATTAAACATACAGTGTAGTGAGGTTATGTAATGTAGCAATATAGCACAGTACTATTTTAAAGATTTATGGTTGCATATTTTATACTGTTTCATATTTCAAGTTGTTTTGCTTACTATTTTTAAACAATAGCTGGCAGAATACATGCAGTACAGTAGTATTTTTTATTTTACAGACAGCCATTGTCAGATTGCTGATTTTAGTGTACATGGAATTGAATTAAATCTTCTGAACAAGGACTTAATAGATTGTGCTTCTAAACAAGCAGCACTCTCACAGTTTTCCTTTTGACCTTTTCTCCTGTTACTCTCTTGTCTTCTGCAGAGGTGGTGGTGGACAGCAATGGTTCTGGGGAGGCGAGTGGGCAGGACAGGGGCCGAGAGCAAAAGACTGATGGGATGGAGGAAGAGGAGCAGGACTGGCGTCTGAGGGAAGAGCTTATAGGAGCATTTGAGGGGGCTCTGGATATGAACGGGAAGACAGGGGACCTACGTGGCATCCGCGTGCTGAAAAACGACAGGGTCATGGGGGCGAGAGGGGGAGGACCCTGCTTCGGCAACTGTGAGGATGATGAGGGAGCTGAATGGGTACGTCTCTCTGTATAAACGTTTAAGAACTTTTTGTATTTGTAATCAAGGAGAATTTAACTGTTTCCCATTTTCTTAATTTCTTCAGATAACATTCCAGGTGAAACGTGTGAAAAAGCCAAAAACAGATACCTCGGAGAGCTGGGTGGGAGAAGGAGATGTTCGTCAGGGTGAACCAACAGCAAGTAACTCCGTCCTTGAGATCAGTGGGCCCACCATCCCCTCACCGGGACCCTCAGGTGCTGAGAATGAACTGCCTTCCTACAGGACATGCTTTTCAACACAGAACAGTGTTATTTAGCATTGTTTATATACAGATATTTTAACTTTTATTTTTATATTCAAAATTTTATCTTCATATTTTTTTAGTTAATATTTAAATGTTAGTTTTGTTTAAATTAGCAGTTTTAATATATTTCCGTTTAGCTTATTTTCATTTCAATTTTTATTTTTAGTCATTTTAGTTCAGCTTAACTTATTTTATTTCAGTAAGTTGCCAAGACAACATTTTAAGTTTTCCATCTAATATTTATGTTTTGTTCTATTTCAGTGAACAAAAATGATTTTAATAGTTTGTTAACGATAACAACACTGACAAAAAGATGATTCTACTTGTACTGTAGCTGCAAAAGGTGTCATGACATCATAATATTTTGTGTTTTTAGAGAGATGGAAGGACTACAGCAGTCTGGGTTGGCCTGGTCCAGAGGAATGTCAGCGCACGCGTCGTGTGGACCTCACAACTGTGGCTAGTACTTGGCTGGCTGTGTCTGCCAAGAACATAGAGTAGGATATCATTCTCAGATTCGGTTGGAATGCTTTCATAGTGGGCACTTTTCCACTAACGTGTGATTCTGAACTCCTCACAGTATCACAGAGCATATAGACTTTGCCACTCCTCTTCAGGAGCCAGCAGTGGAGCCGGTGTGCAATGCCAATCTTCCTGCCAGTATGCACACACTGGACCATCTGAGTGGAGTGGCCAACCGCGGAGGCATTCACTATACTGGAGAGAGTCAGCTCAGAGAGGTGCTTTTTATATCACCTATTTATAGCTGTCACTGATTCTGCTGATCTAAAATGTTCTGATGTTTGTGAATGGCTGTTTTTTCTCATCTCACCCTCATTCTTCTGTCACAGGTGTTGCAGAATCTGGGAAAAGATACATTTCCCTCACAGTCTTTTGAACAAGTGGGAACACGTATTGCTAAAGTGCTGGAAAAGGTGAGTGTTTTCTGTTGTGACTACAAGTCACATGCACTTTAAAAGTTGCCTTCAGTTGGATTAAAGCAGTTTGTCTTTTTATAATGTTGTGTAAATGCTTTATTCTGAATGAAATCGTACCAATCTGGTTTTTGCAAAGTCAGACTAACAGACCTGCATTGCTCTTTAAAAGTTTGGGGTTTGGTAAGATTTTGTAATGTTTTTGAAAGTTTTTATGCTTATCAAGGCAGTATTTATTTGTTTAAAAATATAGTAGAAACAGTAATATTGTGAAATGTCAAAAAAAAAAAAATAATAATAATAATAATAATAATAATAATAATATTATTATTATTATTATTATTATTATTATTATTATTATTATTATTTATTTTTTTAAATGTAGGTAATTATTCCTGTGATGGCAAAGCTGCAGCCATTAATTCCAGTCTTCAGTGTTATATGATCCTTCAGAAATAATTCTAAAATGATGATTTGGTGCTCTGTGTTGATTATTAGCAATGTTGAAAACAGTTGTGCTGCTTAATATTTTATTGGAATCAATGATAATTTCTTCAGGATTCTTTAATAAATATAAAATTCAAAAGAACTGCACTTTCTTGAAATGGATATATTAATATAATAATATCATAAATGTCTTTTACTGTCTCTTTTGATCATTTTAATGCATCTGTGCTGAATATTTTTTTTTTTAATCTCATTCCAAAACAAAAACAAAATTGGCTGTGATTGGCTTTATCCGTCATGTTAAGCGGACTAAAGTTATATCCACTAAATTTGACTAAAATTGCATCCACCTTATTTTAATTTAAGTGTGGGTGTGGTCATATTTAACTTGATTGTGCGAGGCTTCTTTGTGATTTGCTCCCAGTAATTTTACCTGTAACTGTCCATTATGCTGCTTGATATTGCAAACTGCTATTTATCATATTAATTAATTATCTGAATAATAAACATACTTATTTGTAGCAAAAACAGTTTTACAGTTCACTGCACTTTGTATTTATTTACCTCTAGCAGCTAATGAATTGGAAGTTTTGCACATTCAAAGAAAATAGCTTGCTTCCGTGTTGCAGAATAAGGTAGATACTAGGACCGACAGAGAGGACTGGAGCTCTACTACGCAAAAACCCAAACTGCTTGATAAACATAATTTATGTCTGTTTTTGTATTTCTAGCTGAGAACAACTCTATGGAAAATGTGTCAGTGAAAAAGAGTAATAGATTTTGTTACATTTCATGGTCTGGGTGATTTTATGTCCATTAGAATCAGACATCCTGGGTTCTGTCCAGCATGGCAGCGTTGTACTGGAGGGTGAAAGGTCAGGGAAAGCGAGCCATCGACTGCCTCCGCCAGGCTCTGAACTACGCTCCTCACCATATGAAGGTTCTGCACATTCCCCTACTTTTATAGTTCTTCTCCATTGGTTGGCTTGTACAAGAGCAAACCTTACTGCATGATATAAATATTTGTTTCTGTTCTGTTAGGATGTGCCTCTCATCAGCCTTGCCAACATCTTCCAGAATGCGAGGCTGTGGGAGGACGCCCTGACTGTGGCACGGATGGCAGTGGAAATTGCTCCTCACTTTGTGGTTAACCATTTTACTCTGGCAAACGTTTATATAGCTATGGCAAGTGATTTTTCTGAGACACTCAGTCTTCTGAAGGATTTTATTGATGTGTTTTTAATAGATACTTAATATGTCTTCATAGGAGGAATTTGAGAAGGCCATGCATTGGTATGAATCGACTCTAAAACTGCAGCCAGAATTTGGGCCAGCCAAAGATCGTCTGCGCACCATCCAGTGTTACATCCTCTCCAAGAGGGACCGCCGAGCTCCCTGAGGACACAACACGCACACACACGCACAAACGTAACATTAATATGCTCTTTAATCTTAGCTGTCAATGAGGAACACGGTGTTTGTCTATTTGTTGTCTTAATTTTATGAATATAGACCATATCATTACTGTCTATAAGGTTGGATTTCAGTTGAGCTATGAAAATGGTTTCCCTTTTTTTCCAGTCTTTAGGAAAATTTTATGATGTTGTTTTATGGTTAAAGGATTGTTTATTTCTATAAAACATCTCGATATTCCTACAAAGGGATATTTTTTTTGATGAGGTCAAGAATCAGTGTTTGAATATGCCAGACTGTTTGAATGCTATTTTTTTTTTTTTTTTTTTTTTTTTTACAATAATACCAATGATACAATGCATCTTCAAGTCTCACTATATCCATATACCCCTCTCTTTCTGCAGTAGCTGCTATGTGTATAAAGGGTGTCTTAAAATCTTATTCAGAACAGATTGTTAAAAGAAACACTATAGTCCTTTCCTTTACACAGCCATTCTCAGATTTAGTTATGTCTTATGATAACAGTTCAGGCTGTTGTATTCTCAAATGATTTCCTTGTATCTGCCATTAGAGCAGGCTGAAGCATCTTGTATATACTATTGTTGTTGTTTTTTTTTTTAAGCTAAAATATCAAATGCTTCAAACGTTGAGAGGAGAGTTTCCCCTGATGGTTTACTGTACTGCTCAAAAACTTGGTTGTTATAGCTGACATGGAATAAATCATTAGCGTTCAGGCTGAAGACAGCGCCACTGCACATATTTAAGCTAAGCAAAACATTAATAACACAAATGTGGTTTAGATTTTTTTAACAGATGTATTTTCCCTTCTGTTTTTAAGAGGGACCTTTAAAAAGGAGATTATTTTGCTCTAAGTTATAAAATACACTTCCATTTACTTTACTTTGCACAGCTGAGATGTTGACTCTAAGATTTGATCTGTACTGTTCTATTTAATATTTAGAAAGTCAAGATAAACATTTTTGTGTCCATAGTTTATATGAAAACATACAAGTTCCTCAGAAATGGAAGTGGACATATGGGTTTTAAAGACATTTTTATGATTGTTTACTGATCAATTAAACTTGAATCACAGTTCAGAACTGTTAAGGATAAAGGATAATATCATTCAGGCTGCTGTGTCTCCTTTAAAATGTTCCAACAACCTTGTGAATGGGTCACATTGTAAATATGTTCTTACTTTTTAATGTGCTTACAGGCTAATTTTTATTGGCTGTAGAGGTTGATGCTATAATAAATGCTATCCTGTTTTTGACCACAAGGTGGCTGTGAAGCCTCATGACATTCAATACATGAAGACATGCCATGATAATAAACATACAGACGTACATAGGTGGTTTTTGACACGTACTATAATATCACATGTACAGTATAATGTACTATAATGTAACATTTAAAAAAATCATGTTCATCCATGTAAATGTCTATCGATTTATAATAGGTTACAAATGTACATGTACAGTCTAAAGTTCTTATTTCTCAATAATCAAATAAATAGGTGTTTATACTAGAGCAAAATATAATCATGATTATTTATACAGAATATTTAGGCTACTGCGAAATATGATAGCAGCACCACACTAGCAGCTGGACTTATTAGCCCTCAAAACAAATATCACTCAGCAGATTTTGCTTGACACTTCAGTAGTAACACCAAGTCTAGCTGAACGCCACACTCACGGGAGAGCCCCCACCTGCCCATCCCCATCAAATCAGAGCCCCGCCCCCTCGCTTTGTCAGCTGAATTAATTTGATACTATTTTTAAAGTTCTGCGTTTCCCAGGGAAACCTAATGACGCAGTGACGTCAGTGCGGGTCAACAGCACAGTGATAGGCTGGTGGCGGGGAAAGCAGTGCTCTTCACAACATTAATGACACTGCTGTATCTAAGAAGCCCTGGGGTCCATTAAATCAAGCATACAGAGTGTGTGTGTGTATATATATATATATGTTTTCTTATATATATATATATATATATATATATATATATATATATATATATATATATATATATATATATATATATATATAAGAAAACATGTTTTCATACACATATATACACTACAGTCTGCGTTACTACACAAACTCGTGGTTAAACACTAATGATAAAATTATATTTTGTTTGCAAATTTACGTGAACTCTTACCGTGAATGTGAAGATCTTGCACTCACAACGTCGCATTCTCGTGTCTGTCTATGCAAAACAAGTTTGTGCGATGCCAGCTCTCCTTTATTCTCTCAAATTGACTGGGAACGCTGATACTTTAGGTATTTCTGTTCATTCAGAAAAAGCGAGTGAGCTCATTCACGCAGTGAGCACTGTGGTCCAAATGCAGGCGCACGTCTGTGTACTCCGTACTAGATTCCTCTCAGAACACTATGCGAACATCGCTTTTCACTTCGATGAACGAGAACATGCATACGGTGAGTGATATTTGATTTCTTTCTGAGTTCTCAACTCATTTGGAACTTTAATTTTGACTTCCGACCGCTTTTAAAGTGATCTGATAACTCTACAGAGGTTGGTTGCTTGTAGTTGGATCGTACAGGCATTTGGAGAATAGGCTACAGAGTACTGCTTTTGTGTGTCTTTCAGGATCACAGAGAAGCGCACGTGCCACTTAAGAGTCTCACGCTTCAGTTCGTAGGCTATTTGTGCTTTGTATTGAGTCTTTTTATTACTTTCTATTTATCTGGATACTTCGCAGAGTGTTATAATAGTAGCAGATTAGTCGTCCTTGATATTATGCGGCCCTTTCACAACTTTAAATTCACTACTGCGACGTTCTCAAAGCGTGTTGTTCTCGATGTTGCCGAGTGGTCACGATTCGCACAGTTGTAACATATGAATCGCACCGACATCTCCGGTACCCTTTTAGCTTCTGTAATGCTTCTACGTTTTAAAAATAGCACACAAAACAAATGGACTAATGAAACAAGACCTTTTTTCATGAAGTCAGTCGTGTTCCTCCTAACTTGAGTTCCAGCAGATGAGGAACGTGCGAGCCCTTTTCAAAACTGTAGATCAAGTCACTGAATATGCAGCCTGGACTGTCTAGACTGCCCCAACTCAGTCCTGCTGCACCCAGTAAGAACAAAGAAAGGACTGTAAGAAAGAATCTGTTCTCTTAACAGTTGAAATGAGTGGAGGCGGGTTTCAGCACCACGGACAGCGACTCACGGCTGCCTCAGGCCTCAGCTCGAGCGCGTGCGTCGCACTGCATTTTACGTGAAACCGTATGAAATACGTAGCAACAAGTCTACTGCTGCATGAACTCAATGACACCATGGAATACGTATTTTCATCGCCGTTGATCATCCTGAAAATATTTACCCTGCGTTTCCACTTTATATATATATATATATATATAATATATATATTATATATATATATATATATATATATATATATATATATCTTTTTGCGTTCTTGCAAGGACCCGAGTAACCATATTATATGATTATATGAATAACCCTACTATATGATTGACTGTGTCGGGGACTGTGTTGTGTTTAATTGTATAAAGTCTGGTTTAGAATATATATATATATATATATATATATATATATATATATATATATATATATATATAGAGAGAGAGAGAGAGAGAGAGAGAGAGAGAGAGAGAGAGAGAGAGAGAGAGAGAGAGAGAGAGGTCCATCGGTTTTCAAGAGTTTAATCATTGTGTCCATTCTTGTTCTTACACTGACATTGTTTATGTGGTTGGTGTACGGAGCTTGTGTGTTTCTCCTCCTGCTGTAAATCATGTTTACATTTTTGCCTCAAGCATTCTTCATAATATCGCCTTAAATGATAAAACAGCCACCGAATCCAGCAGTAATGTCTTTCATTAAGGCATCGACAAAAGGAGGGGAGTATGAACGTGACGTCAATGCAACTGACGCAGCTTTGGATAAAGGAGGAAACAGAAAATACTTATTTTCCATATATACATGATTGCATTGCAGGAGTTTGTATCTGTTACTGGTAATATCGTTTTGATGCAAGTAACTGGGGCGTAACACTTGCTCAAATCAGTTGAGCAGTCCATCAAAAAAACAAACAAACAAACAAAACAAAAAAAAAACCGAAACGAATCCTCATCCATTCAAATAAAAGCAGAAATCACGATTAGTTTTTTTTTCTAAAGGGTGCCATGTCTCCATACCCGAGCGTCACGATCCTTTACGCAAACCGGGTTAGTGAGAAGACGTGAACGCGCATGTCACGGTGATCACGTACAATTCCTCTGAGGAGCATTTGTGAGTGCCTTTTTTCTCCAAGTGCTCTAAAAATAGTAACAGCTTGATCCAGAAATAGACAGGGGTATCACCCTCATATGCAGCCTTCGTTCTGAGGCATAAAAACACACCAGGGCGGCACGTTATGTGCTCTCGTTGCGTCCTTGAGATATTTCCTTGTGGTATTATTGAACGTTTCGTTCAGTACTGACACAATGTATTCTTCTCATCGAGGGCTCCCTCCACCGGCGAGACCTCTCGCTCTCCTGGTGACCTCGGTTGCATGTTCTGGATTGAAATACTCTATGTATTTATAGACGGTTTTGTATGGTCATTTAATTCTGCAAGTAGGATTAGTTATCGCATGCATCATGTCAGGGAATCACCCCGTTTGCGTTCAGTGAAGGAAGCTGGAGGTGGATCACACTGGAGCTTGCTCTCAAATACGCAAACAAAGACTGCCTATAAATGAACTATTATCAGTCGTGGCTGCTATCACATGATGTAGCCTCCATAATGTAGAGGAGCTGTCCGCCATCAGTGGTGCTGAAATCCGTCAACTTTCACTCACAACGTTGCAGCTATAGTGTCCAGTCCTAAGGTCCAGTCTTTACAAAAAGTACTAAAAAAAGACGATTCACTCTAGACCTTTACCAATGAATAAAAGTGCCCTTTCGTGTCCTTCATCATGTGGAAATTGTTGTAGGCAGAGCGTCTTCTGGTTTTTACAGCCTATTCCACACACTGAAGACTGCTTTTGTGAATATGACCATTTCCTCAATAATTCAGTATATCACATATGTTTAATAATTCATTCCCTGCACGGGATCCTGAGGTTAGTCTGGTAACCCTACTGAAAACATGATCTTAAACCAGTTCAAGATGATTTGCTGGTCTTAAGCCTGACTAGGCTGGTTGAGATGGTCTCCCACCCCGATGAAAAACTCAAACCAGCTCGTGAATCCCTCTAAAAAGGACCTGTGAGAAACCATTGAACCTCAAAATCACGTACGTGGTAACACCCTAGAGGTTTTTTTTTTTTTTTTTTTTTTGGAAGGGAAATCAATGTTTTTTGTTTTTGTATAATCATCAAAATAAGCGACGCTGATTTGTAAACAATCCGGTTTGTTTATAGACCCAAATGCGTGGTCTTTGTGAAAGCAGCTCGTAGCTGTAAAATCTCGGTCATACATATGGTCTATGTTCATCACTTCAAAGACCAATCAATTCTTCACGTTTGCCAAAGGTACGAAATGGGCAAGAGCCCAGCGCTCCTTAGTAATTCATTTTTGGCGTGCAGTTTAATCGGAAACAGCACAGATTGGCGAGTCGTGACTGCTAAAGTGAGTAATGCGCGTCGGCTGCGTCAGTAGGGGCAAAGCGCTGGGTGCCGGAGACAGATGGAGGGAATCGTGACTGACTGGAGACTTCCACAAATGAAACCACAACCTCATCATGTCTCCTTGAGAGCGCTATCTGTTGAGATTAGACTTAAATGTTAGGGTCTCGCTGTTCTCCCCTGTCACTCTCAGTCCTGACCTTGGAATCCGGAGGCAATTTTACACATTCAGAGAAAAGCGAGCGCAGGGCTCTCTGGTCAGAGAGTTTATGTGTGCGTGTGTGCTCGTGCTCGTGAGGAGGACGAGGTTATTTTATGGTTGCATGTGTGTGTGTGTGTGTGCGTGAGTGCGAGAGATGTGTGGGGTATCCAAATATAGCCAGACTCAGAGAATGATGTTCATTATTTTATGAGACAAGGAAAGGAGGAAGCTTTGGTGACTACAGACCTGCACAAGGATCTTGAGGAACTTGTGGTAAGTGTCCAGCTGGATCATTTTGATATTTATCGGCGGTGGTTATGCGTATATTTGATATTGATATATGCATTTTGTATTTGAATGAATCATTCCAGATGCTTTGACTTGATACTCTTAGATTAACACCAAGTTAACAACCGAAACTCGTATAATAAAACACTTTCATTACTAGACATGTCGTAGTGACGAAAGGTTGGCAAGTTCGGATTAAGAAAGCTCGCTTTGCAAAGGCAACAATGAAGCAAATTTATTAAATGCATTTCGCACACCGGTGGAGAATTAGTTTTCTATATTTTTTCCTTTTTTCAAAAAGGGGGGTCCCTGTGTGAGAAGAGCACGGATTGGTCGAATGACGAGTTTTCGTACGCTCCAATGAAATCCTTCACTGCTCTCTATTTACCGTGAGCTGGAGCGCAGTAATTCCCCTCCTTCAACAGATCTATCGACTGACAGGAGTAGATCAGCTTTTTGCTTAACCACATCACGAACAGGAGAATATGTACAGTATGGCCATGGGAACGGCATCGAAGCACGGATAAAATGACAGTGCACGGGCTCGAAAGGGAAGGGAGTCGTACACTAGAGCGGATTCTGTTCATTTCTGCGCGAATGTGTAGAATTGGTGGCTGCTGCACACGGTCCGGCCATTGGCTACAACAACATGGACTGTTAGTAATTATGGACCAAGCCTGCAACTCAGATGTCACATTCAAAGCGTACGGAAAAGTCTTTCACGAATCTTTTTGCTTTTTGGGGTCTGGGCTTGCTGTTTTTAAATGTGAATGGGTTGCCCTTAAAAGAATTTGCGTTTGGGGAGGGCAGAGAATGATAGTAGTAGGATATCTCTTACTTCTGCTCCTCTTGGACTATCACCATTCTCATCGCCAAAATGGCAAACGTTGCAGTTCTGATGAGTTATTAGCCTATGTGATTTTTTTAAGAATTGGAAATAAATAAATAAATAAATCAAAATAAAATCCGCGGTTTTCACTATTTTCTTTCTTTTTTGAGTCTGACACTCCCTTTCAGTATCAAGTGGCTGCAACCGCGCCTTATCAATTTAAAACGATTTAATTCTGAATTTTAAGAGTAAGGGTTGGAGTCTGCATGCTTACTATAACTAAAATAAAGAATGCGATGCGCGACGCTTTTACCATGTGAATAAACAACTGAATTAAAGCTCAAATGCAATAAAAATAATATTACATCTGGATCGTGACATCTTATTTGGAGTTTTGCAGAGACGCAGCTGACGCGCGCGCAGGTGCTGTTTCATACAGCTCGTGGAACATCAATTGTGTTTGGAGAGTTACTATATATTTTCCAAACAGGATTCGTGATACTCCTATTTAAATGGAAAAAGGCACAGCAGCCGATGTATGGACGGACCGATCCTTGAACGACTCCTTGTTAAATTCAGTTAAAAACACGCGTGTATGTCAAAATATCTGCTTGGAATCACAACTTTAGACTAGTAGTGTCACGTGCCCTTACCTGTGCTCAGAATTAAGGAAACGGGGCCAGAGTTTTGTTGTCCGGACATATGGCTTGTTCACACTTACCTTCACATATAGCATACACAATAAAATTAATTTTCGAAGTTGTAAATAAAACAAATATTATTAGAATACGTTTTAAAAGGAAAATACTATTTAAGTCTTTCTACTGCAAAATTAACGGTATTTAAGTGTCACTTGCAGCTTTTTTGAAATTAATTGTGAAATTTACTAACAATTTCTGACTGAAAATTGTTTCTAGAGCAAATTTTTGTCAGTGTAGACAGAGTAATTGCATACAAAACTAAGGGAGTCTTGATAATCCACTCAGACACCCTAACATTAGATTTATCCACAATTCATCAGGCAAACCACACACTCTCTATTATAACCTTTAAGGAAAACCTAACTCAATAATTTTATCATTGTCATCATGGCACAGTATGAGAGCCTCTGATAATATAATGTGCTACTGTAAAAACGCAAAACAGTATATAGGTGCAGCAGTGCTGTAAGCAATGAAAGTGAACCACTGAAGCAGTTAACCATCACAGTAATATAATAAAGTTTTTATGTTTTATTCTGCTACATGTTCTTCAACATTTTGTTTTGAGATCTGCAAATAGTAGATAATATGCGATGTTGCATGCTTCATTGTTTCAAAACATGCTATGTAATGCCTGACATTTAAACTGTGTTTGGGACTAAGCACCATCAGTTTAATAAGGACCAAAGTCACTGTGACTCTGTAATTTAATGGACTATTTGACTATGATTTCAACATTATTTGGTTTGCAAAAAAAAAAAAAAAAAAAAAAATGAAAAGAGAATTATTTGAGTCATAAGTGTGTATGTGCATGTGCTGGCAGCACTTTCCTGTTCACTTGTCTCTAATTGTCATAGACTAGTTATGACGAAAATGTGCCGTTTGTGTTCAGGCCTTTTCACGTTCTTGTTCAATATCATGTTCCAGTCATGTTCTCTAATCAAGCAGAAATAACACATTAAAGTAAATCACTTAGTCTTGTGAAGTGAGTACTATAATGTATAACAACAATGCATGTTAATTTCTGTGCAGGTTATTTTAGCCCCAGGGCCTGAGCTAAAACATAGAGAAGAAGACAGACACACACAAACACACACAAGAGAGAGAGGGAGGGATGGGAATCTGAGTCAACAGATCAGGGCAGCCCATGCCTAAATAACAGATACCAAGCACGTAAATAATGGCATTTGTGTATGTTTTCTCAAATGCTTGTTTTATACTGGATAACATTTATGGATTATCTTTTCTTTGTCTTCTTTTTATGATGCTGTAGATTGCAACCAGATGCACTGATTGCATATTTAGTGTAAATGTTAAGATTTATTCATTAAGAGAATTGTTCATTTTTATGTTTTAAAACTAAAATATGACATGAGGTTGACTCCCGTCCTCTGACTCTGCATTTAAGAGGTGACACGCTCGTATGGTAACCACTCTAAACCATGTGTACAAACAATGGATTGTTATTTTGTATTAACTCATCAATAAGAAAATAAATGTTTATAATGACAAATGGTGTTTTCATTCTCATTAATTTTTGCAATGGGGTAAACTATTTAGATGATCTAGGCTGATTCATTTGTTTTAGTAAACACACCACATATTAGGTTCAAAGCCCAGACGATCCTCATGTTGTGATATCCTGCACTGTTAATACCATTTCAACTAATAGCTTATAATAGTTAATATCAGTCACTATAAATATAATGTCTCTCAGATTGTTTCGTAAAATAATAATTGCAGAAGCAACGTTTAAGTTGTCTGTGCATTAGTGCCTATTGACTATGCCTTTCTTTTGTTAGATTTGTAAAATGTTATTTTAAAATCTGCAAAGTAAATTATTAACCATGTAAGAAGCAATGTGATATATAAAATGAATATGAATTGTATAGGAAGCCTTGATACAGTACTTTACACGTGTACAAACCAAATTAGAAAGTCCCAAAGGCTGCAAACGTATCTCATTTTATTACCATCTGAGCTTACGCAATACATTTTTTGGGGTGAATAATGCCTTTATAATGTGCTGTTTTTATTTCCACATACTCCTTAAAGAAACGCAAATGCAAATTAAACCTCAGTTAAACAGGTTCTCTTAAATACATAAATATTTTCTCATGTTGTAGATGCTGTGTTGAACATGCTCTGAAAGAATGCTTAACCCTTTTGGCATTACCCAGCCTCATCTACTTCAGACGCAGACAGTCCATAGCATTTTGTATGGCTTAACACAGTTTAAACTTGCAGTTTCATTACTAAAAGCAGGTAAGCAGGTAATTAAATCTCAACAATACTCTCTTTACAATAATTTGTTTGTTTGTTTGTTTCTTTCTTAAAAGGACTAACAAACATATATATTATAGTCCTATAATCTTAGCATCCATGTCATTCAAACAATTGATAACTTTTTTCTTTCTATAACATAGAAAACAGATTTGTTGTTGTTTTCTGGTAGTTTTCTAGTAAACTGTATCAAAACACATTATGAGTTTTCTCACCCTTTGTCTTAAAGTGCTGCAATGAGATTCAGATTATGCTGAATTTATTTAAAAATATATTATTTTTTTTTATATAAAAGATATATATCATGACATTAATTTAAGATATTATGCATTTTTCAGGATTAAACAATTTTGAATACTGAGTAAGGAATGCATCTGCCAAAAATAATACTCACGGCAGAGATGTGCAGAGAACTGGCTGCATTTCTTTCTCATGAGTCACCTTAGAGATCTCCTTAAAAACAACAACAACAACAACAACAATAATAATAATAATAATTAAATATATATATATATATATATATATATATATATATATATATATATATATATATATATATATATATATATATATATATATAAATATGAAATAGAATGTGGGTTTTTATACATCCTATTCATTAGACAGTTATATTTTTCTTCACTCATGTACCTTATGCTTCAGGTCACTTTGAAATATACCTGATGCTCAGTATGCTTTCAATAAACCTCTCCTAAAGTCTTCCTAAATCTTATCTTTACAGACCAGTCGTTTCTGTCTGCCATTTTATAGATTTTATATTTTGACCTTTTAAATGATAAATTATATATTTTCAGAGCTACTGAATTTACAAATAATACTGTACATTGAATGACTGCAATCTGATAATAAAGATACTTCTTTAAAGGTCTTTGTAATGACATTTTACCCATATACATTTTTTTCAGAAGGCATCTAAATATGATCTAGAATGATTAAAAAATGTAACCTAAAACATCTTCCCTTTCCACTTACATATAACTCATATGGACTATTGAAATGAGCTGAATCAGATTAAAGCAACTACTAAACATGTTAAAAAAATTAAAATTGTCTTTGTTTGAAATAATTACTTATACTATCTGAGAGATCTTCTGCTAACACCACTGTTCATATATTATAAGTCATTTTATGACTTATAATATATGAATTATTTTGTTTAATTGCTGTTTTTAGTGACATTATTAGTGACATTAGTGACCACATTCACTAACTCTTGTGAATTTATTTGCATTAAAACGTGCAGCTTTATGCACCTAACAATATTGTATATAAATACTTGAGTACTAAAAGAAAAATAAATGACTGAAAGCACAGTTTATTTGTTATGTCTGTTCTCAGTTCAAAAATTCTTCAAATTCTTTTTGTCTTGAACATTTATGCTTGCTTTTATCCCTACAATTAAAAATAATTTTAAATGATGTAGATTTGATGATATTATGTCATTTCACGCCCCCTCAAAAACTGCTGTAAAAGCAAACAAATCTATGAGGTTGGAGGGGATTTGGCATATTTAACATAAATACATTCACACAGACACAATGAGACTAATCGGTCACATCTTTACCTGTTTAAAATATTTGGCCATCAAAATAATGTAATCTGAAAACATGGAAATGTCAGCTTTCCAGGGTTTTGTTTAAATAATTGTTACTCTCCATTTTGTGTGTAATAATGTGAATTGTTTTACTTTTGCTCATCCTTTTATCATCTGTATACTTAAATAAGGGCTTTTAAAAGTCATAAAACAATTTAAACTGACTAAATGTAGTCATACCTGTGTCCTTTCTGTCTGACATGCAACATATAGTCAAACATGGAGCCAGGATTGCCAATACAAACCAAAAGAGCCAGACACATTAATGTGTTAGTTTAATTTTGACTGTGGCATATTAAAAATTAAAGCTCAGTCAGAACACTCATTGCTGGCATTTATATAGATGTTAAACAAGTTGTCCTACAGTTTGTGCAGTCATACCATCATAAACATTTTGTCCCATCATGTAAATGCTGTTCATGGTTTATTAAAATGCCCAAATTCACACTGATCTGGCCTGCGTTTCTCAAAAGCACTGTAAGCTTCATAGAAACTATTTGCATCAATAATCTGTGTGTCAGTCCTTGAGGACAAAATGACTGAAAAGTCCCTGGGACTTAATGTTACTTAAAGTATTTAATGTTTTTTTAAATAATAAAAAACGCTTGGGTTAAGCTTAGTCTGTGGTAATAAAACGTGTCTTTATTTAAATATAATAGAAGTTTATTATGATGTAGATGTGTGTTTTAGGTGTGTGTGTCCATGTTCAAGGACCTGAGATTCAGTAAATGAAAATGAAGAAGCACCGTGAAAAGAAAAATGTACTTACTTTGAATGTACATGTGTTCTGCATGAAGGATTTTTGAAATGTTTTAATTTTTTATTTTAGACATTGTAGATGAGTAAATAAAAAAACAACACAAAAGTCAGAGAAAACGGAAGCAATTATATGCAGTGTGGAAAAGCATGCTAAATTTGAAAAAACATGGGTTATTAGTGGGAACCAATAAGAACATAAATAATAACATTAATAATAATAATAGACAGACAATAGTTGAGCACTTCTATAGAAGTTAGAAGATGTTCATAATATTTGCCTGAAATATCTCATTAGTATTTTTTGTTAAATATCACCCAAAACATATTAACTATATTGAATCTTTTCATTAAACATGTTACTTTGACTGCAGGGTTATCTTCAAACTTAACCTCAACTACACACACACACACACACACACACACACACACACACACGTTTACTTAAATGGAGAGATTACAGTACATAGACTTCTGTTGGATTTATATACAGATAGTTATACATTTTATAAGCTAACCCTAACCCACACTCTAACCCTACCCCTAACAGAAAACTTTCAGAATTTTTACATTTTACCAGTTTTACAAATGAGGATGCCCCAAAGGGAGGTTTTTGGAGATTTTGTCAGGTTTTGACCGCCTTTGGTACAAATTTATCTCCAAAATATGGTTAAGTAGGCACACACACACACACAAATGCACGCACACACACACACACATGAATGCATGCACACACACACACACACACACACGCACACACACACACACACACACACACACACACACACACACACACACACACACACACACACACACACACACTGTTTCCATGTTTTCTCGGAATATTCCATATGTGTAATGGTTTTATACTGTACAAACTGTTTATTCTTTTACATTATACTAACCCTACCCTAACCAACCCCTTATATTTTTAGATTATCAAAAAACTTCATTCTGTAAGATTTATAAGCTGATTTTTCTTATGGGAACCAAAATGGGGATTTTGGATATTGCCATCTTCATGTGGAAATTTTGATCCCATAATTTAGGGTATACCTGAACCACACACATTCACTCAGGTTTTCACTCTTGCAGTGCATGTGTGTTATGGGCATGTAAATCTGCACTCTAAAAAAGATGGTTCTTTAAAAGTCCTTTACACGTAGTAACAGTTCTGTTTACAACCATATCATCCTGAAGAAACTCTTTTATGCTGAAATGGTTCTTTGTGTTGGGGTTAAGGGTTTTTTAATTCCCACCTTTTTATTTTTTCACATCTGTAACTGTCAATGGCACCTCATTACTACATTTCTGGAGCTCAACCATGCAACATCACAGACTATCAACAGACATCTCGACAGGTAAATTATTTTATTTGTAAAATGTCTATGAACTTTTACTTTCGAATTATAACTGATTAGTAAAGTGCAAGCAGCTCTGTTCAGCTAAGGATACTTCAGTCCTCTTCTCCACTATAAGTAACAGTGATATTGAAGTTATGATCCATATTGCTAGAATTTTAAATTACTTGGGTTTATGTATAAACATGACCAGTCACAAAAAACAAAATGTAAACATAATTGTTTTGTATTTCTCTCCTGATTCTGTGGCATCCCACAACCTTCTCAAAATACACACATAATGATGGACATAAAGGCATCATATACGATTGTGAAGATTTTTCACTGGAACTTCTTTACATTGTCTTCATTGCATTTTTTAAAATGTATTAATTCATGTTCACTGTTGTTGTTACTGTTAGATCCCTGTCATTTTTGTTACAATTTCACGTCAATAACAAAGTAAAAGTACTGTATCTGACAAGGCTTGCCATTTTTTTTAAATGCAAAACACTAATAGATGCTATAACAAGACCAGGCAGACAACCAGGTTAAACAATATTAAGAAATAATTTTATATATGCTTTCAAAGCATTGTTCTTTGAAGAAAAGGGTTCTATTTAGCTTCAAAAAGGGTTTGGCTATTATTACAAGCCGAAGAAACCCATTCTGGTATCATCTAGAACCATTTTTCTTACCATTGTTTAATGAAACATCTGTCAAATGTGTGTGTGTGTAGGTTTTTTCAGTATCATGTATTTGAAGAAGTATATGATACATACATACATACACTTACATACATATGTAAGCTATGATATGAATTGTGATACTGCAGCTTTAGTCAACAACAATATAATTTTTTCCCCTTTGCAGGAACAAGATTGTCACTCATATTTAAAGCTTGGAATTCTTTAAAAAGGCACTGGTATATTTTCTATTTCATATGTCATGTTTTGCACACTATAGGCTATAATACAAATTATTGATTAAATAATTTATCAAATAGGTAACAGCATTTAAAGTTAAAAACCTTTGTCAGTCCACTGCCGTTAGAAAAATAAATTCACAGACTTATCTAAGTATGTATTTCGTTTGTAATCGTATCATTTCGACCAAGCTTTAAGTTAATCTAAGTCCTCTCGGGGACCAACCATTTGAGACGTCTATATATTCCTGCATCTCAATGTTTTATCCACACTTTTAATCTGCAGCCTTTCGCTGATACACATGAGATAGTGGGCGATGACGAGCTATAACGAACAGAACTTAGATCCAATCAGAATGCAGTCTGCAGAAAATGCAACAATACGTAATTAATGCGGAAGCGGATGTGCTTGAATCCCGCACACCAACGAGCCGATAGCGTGCAGCATCACATCCATCGATATTTGTAGCAAACACTGTAAACAGTTGTGATCTTGCGTGTGTGAGACAGCGAGGCCCACTGACTGTGTTATGATGGAGCAGCTGACCGATGCACTGTACTGGATCGGAGCTGTCACGGTGGCCTGGCTGTCGGTCAACACTCTGTGCTGTCTGCTCAGCGGGATCCGCGTGTGGATTGTGGGCAATGGGAATTTGATGAGGGCGTCCCTACTCGGGAAATGGGCAGGTTGGTACACACTGCACTGACAGACGTAGCGAACACTTTTATTATTATCAGGCAAGCCGCTTCAACAATCAGCCATCAGTTACTGTGTGTGCAATGTAACAATATAGTGGTCGTGTGATATTCGCCTGTGTGCAGCAATTTCTATATAAATAACTTTTTTCCTCTTTTGTTACACATTTTATACATGACTTAAACTCAGACTGTCTAATCCGCTTGACGTGTCCATCTTCCGATAATACTGTTTCCGGGTCCTGTGCTGCTTTGGCTGAAGCTCTAGTTGCTTCAGTGCAGTGCTGTGTCTCTTGTTGTTTGAATAGATCTCGAAAGGGACCAGAAGCAATGATTGCAGGACAGAAATACAGACAAGTGCAGTAATGTTACTTTATGGATAAATATTGTGTGTTAAAAAAAGAAAAGGGGGGAAAAAAAAAGAGGCAAAATTGCAATTTTGTGTCAGTTTATTTTTTTGTGTAGCCTATATCTGTTTACTAATTCGCAAGTATTTAATATTGAGAATTGGTCCCTAAACTTAAGTGTCACCCCTTCTCTAATAGTAGCAGAACCGGAAGCTCTCTCTCTCTCTCTATATATATATAAGGTCGATTCATTTTCTCCATGGGGAAATGGATTTTTAACCATAACTTATGGACCTTTAAAGACAGACATACAATGAGCACCAAGCTTTATTAATTGAATGGAACATACTTTTGTTGAAATCATGAAATCATTTGCTTTATTTATTTATTTTTTCAATAATCCTGGTTTAAAAAAAAAAACTAAACTTTTTATTAGTGTGAGTCACTTTGTACCTGGTCTATACAGCTAGCTTGCAATATCAAGTAGCAAATAAGTGGTTTATAGCAAACATCTTGTTTTTAAAAGAAGTTAAGCAGCATGAGCATGGGCAAGAAAACTTGATTGCCAAGCCATTTCATGTCTTTAGTTTCTCATAGTGTAAATTGTTTAACATAAGCGACCACAGAAGCTCATAGAAGCACAAGGTCATAATGGCTCTGGGTCGTAACTGAGGTGTACTTT
The DNA here is from genome assembly GCF_018340385.1 of Cyprinus carpio. NCBI lineage: Eukaryota > Metazoa > Chordata > Actinopteri > Cypriniformes > Cyprinidae > Cyprinus > Cyprinus carpio. The sequence goes on along the minus strand of NC_056578.1, from coordinate 28,786,439 downwards.
GTAACAAAGGGATGAGTGTGATGCTGACCGGGGTGGAAGGGATCTGGAGTTAACCAGTGCATACTCTGCCAATGATTTCTTAGCACAGGAGTGGGAGTCTTTTTGCTTTATTCATAGACCTGACTTTTGACCATGTGCTTATCATATGTGGAGTTCCAAAAGGCCATCATTCTGTAGAGTTTAGACCTGTCACCCCACCAACAAGCTTTGCTCTGATTTTGACTTCAGCTCATATCTAATCAAGTGACTTCCTTGCTGTCGTTAATTTTTAAACCATTTTTAAATGCCAGCTGTCGATCTTTTTAAAAACAAGTACAGATCATGTCATAATTTATCAGTCATCTGTGAGAATTTGTTAGTGATACTTAAATGCATTTAGTTTTAACCAATATAAATCAGTGCTTCTCAGCCTTTTTTATTCAGAGACCCCTGTTGTTTAATACAACATTCCAAGGCTAACTTTTTTTTTAACAAAAACGATAATATTGATTTTAATTGAATGAACCAAGATTCATTGTATGATTCCAGAAGTTTCCTGTATTATGCTCTTCAGAAGAAAAAACAAAACAAAAAACTTTTTTTTTCCAGTAAAAAAAACAACAGTTTTTTAATGGTTCTCAAACAGGGAGTCTGGCCCACTAGGGGGTCTCAGCAAATTTCCAAGAAAGCTGCATCATTATTAACATATTAAAATGATCTAACTCTCATCATATAATAACTATAAATAACCACTAAATCAGTAACTAAGTAAAACATGAGTTATTGTGAAAATAATAAATTAGGTGTATTTTAATGCATTAAAAATAAGATTTGTCTTCATAAATTTGCCCCTTTTAATTTTGAAAAAAGCATATTTTAAAAATAATAACTTATATGAAAGCCAGTAGGATATTTGAATTCATACAATTGCTTTGCGTTAAGAATAAATGGAAATTCAAGTTGTTTTCACTGCTAAACTTTTAGGGTTTTGCAGTCATTGAATCAGTGGTTTAAAATGATCAGGTACCATTTATGAATGATTCATTCATGACTGGATTTGTGAACCAAATCCAATTTAAAATGAATGATTTGTTTATAAATCCCACATTTATACTTCTCTTATGATTTCACTTAGGAGAGCTAGGGAGGTTGTGAAGATTTTTAATGAGTAACCGCTTAAATTTAGACTTCCTTACACAGAGCATCTAAAGCCATATGACAGCTTTGTGTCATTTGTTTTTCAAGTCAGATCTTTTCAAATAACTGCTTGATCCATTTAACTCGTTGATTCAGTTATCTGGTTGAAGAAGTTATTAGCAAATTTTCATCCAATAACTACTTAAATTTTGTTTGTTTCTAATAGGGCTGTGCAATTAATCACATTCCATGACAATCGCATCTGATTAATTGCACAGCCCTAATTTCTAATATAAAGCTGTGCATCAATTCAGAAGACTTGGTGTATAGTGCATAAATCATGTAAACTGTGTTGTAGTGATGGTAGAAATGATCTTTTTCAAACCTTCGAGTCAACTGAACCAGTTGTTTCGCACTGTTTCTCAGTGAATACGCATGATTGAAACATTTCGAAACAGTTGTAATGTAACAAAGCCTCATTTACTGAAATCACGTGACTTCAACAGTTTGATATGTGCTCTGAACCTCTAGTTCGAAATAAATCATTCACAAATGTTTCGAAAGCTTCACAAGGCAATGCTTCGAAAGCACCAATCGCTATCTTTTTGAGGCTTGAAAGCTTCACTTCCCATTAATTCACTAGTTACTGCATAGATTATAGGGATGCACGATAAATATCGGCCGATAATTAATGCGCATCTTGCCAGTAAAGCTGCTTCTCTAATTAGCGGCAAATTCCATCAGGTGCATGATTTCACATAGAACAGCTGTTACTACACAGAGCCCTTGTTAACTGACAAGCTGCACAAATCCACGTCCATTATCAGCATTGATTTGCGCAGCTTGTCAGTTAACAATGGCTAATAGATTAAAACAAATAATTTCTAAAAAATAGAGGGAAGAATCCCTCAAAGGCATTTAGCAGACACAATTATAAAACATAAGGCAGAAAATGATACGAAATATGCATAGAAAATATATGTGATTATTTTAACTCTAAAATATGTTGTCTTAAAGGGACAAAGTTCACCCAAAAATGAAAATTTCCTTTTGATTTACTCTCCCTCAGGTAGGGCTGAACGATTAATTGCACTTGCAATAATTGCAATATGGAAAAACGACGAATAGTCTGCGATTACACTTGGTCATGTGGCACGCAAGAGTAAAGAGGTGTGTTCGACTGGGCTTGAAGATCGATCGGTGTATGACATCAAAGTATGGCGAGAGAAAGCATAAGGAGATGTCCGCTCTCTCATAGCTCTCACAGTACTTTGATGACACACCGATCATTCTAGCAGCGCTGCTTCATGTCGAACACATCTAAGCAGTGTTCAGAGGAAGCACCAAGTTGGCACGCTACAGTGTTGCCAAGTCCGCGGTTTGGGAAACCCCTCCATAAAACGTGTATTTTACCCCCGGAATACTGGTGGACCCTCCTCGAAATGCAATTGGGCTAGTTTTGAGTAGCAATTGGGCGGGTTTTGTTGTGAAAACCTGGCAACCCTGGCACGCTACACGTGGAAATGTTTTAAAGCATATATAATATAAACGTACTTCAAAACGGCACATTGAAATTACTCAAGCAGTAACAAGTAAGGTGCATTTCATTACTGAAGACTTTATAAATAATATATTTAATAAGGTTATATATATATATATATATATATATATATATATTAGGGGTGTAACGATGCACGTACCGTGTACCGAACGGTTCCCGGGCAAATTCCAAATGGAAGTGATCATCCCTGTCCCCTTGGAGTGGGGACTTTGGAGTGAGCAGGGCACGTTCATGCCATTATGTAGTCATTTGGAATGCACTTGGCAAAAGGAGCGATGTCATTTCCTCATTATCTTCAGCTGGGATGTTCCTGTGACAACGCTGCACAGTGTCCGTCAGCAGATGACGCTGTTTTAATGTCATAAATGACTTTTTATTGTTGTTAGCATAACTGTTGCAAATAAACATTTTTTTTTATTTTAAAAAAGTTTTTTCAAATATGCTATATAATATATAAAAAATATATATATATATATAATTTTTTTTTTTTTTTTTATGCTGGTGTCCATCAGCGAATCTGCTGACGGACGCCGTGCAGCGTTGTCACAGGAACATCCCAGCTGAAGATAATGAGGAAATTACATCGCTCCTTTTGCCAAGTGCATTCCAAACGACTACATACTGGCATGCACGTGCCCTGCTCACTCCAAAGTCCCTACTCCAAGGGGACAGGGATGATCACTTCCATTTGGAATTTGCCCGGGAACCGTTCGGTACACGGTACGCGTATCGTTACACCCTTAATATATATATATATAAAGTCTTTTTAAAGCAGTGGTTCTCAAAGTGTGGGGTGCACGAGTATTGCAGGGGGCGTGCGGGCCATCAGCAGAAAAAGAAAAGAAATAGAACAGTAAACAGCCAAAGAAAGTAACTTAGAATGGGAGATGGATTGGTTTGTGAAAGGGAAGAGAAAAGCCATAGATGATGTCGCACAGACCCAGGCAGAAAATATGACATATATAGCCCTAATATATCAAATAGAATAAGGCGTCAGTTTAATGTCGGGTTTTGTTGTGTCAAGTTGCGCCATGCCATAGACAGCGTCACTGATTATAATGGGTTCTACTGTATTTTGTGGCTCGCGTCTGGTGTAGACAGTGTTTAATGTTGTTGGGAGGGGAGGAAAGCCTGTGTCCTATGCCTTAGCGGACAGCATGAAACCCACAATAAATAAATAAATAAATAACAGAGAGAATAATAATAATAATAACAGTTAATCTTTCTATGCTATTTTTCAGTGTTTCAAGTGATGCAGGTGTTTCTTCCCTGTAGGTTTTTTTTTTAATTAAAAAAGCATACATTTTTCATAATGTTTCTTGAAATTATTTGGCGAGACCAAAAAAGTTTGAGAACCACGGGTCTAAAGTTAACAGACAGTGTTTAAAAAGTGCAGTCCACATGTTTACATATGTTTATTACAGTGACTTTGAATTACCTAAAGTAGTGTGGTAAAGCAACAAATTTGTTTTTATATTTCTGCAGTTTACTTTAGTTTGTGTGATTTGTATATTAATGTTTACACCAGGCTTATTTGTCAGTGCTTACAAGGTTGGAAGTTCAACAAATCAGTCAATATACTACTGTGATTGTAGTTGTTAAATAAAAATGTCATTCAGATCAATTCATGCATCACCTAATTTCATCGTAACATAGGCCTGGCCTACAGAAAAGTACATTTCTGTTTAATCTAACTTATATTGTGTTGGTCATACTATACAATGATTTTCAGCTTGTCTTTGTTGAATAATACAGAACATGAAGAGCTTTAAAAAATAATCGCATATTAAATCACAATAAGATTATTTTCTAAAATCGTTCAGCCCTACCCTCAGGCCAACAAAGATTTAGGTGACTTTTTATCTTCAGTACAACAGTAAAGAAGATTTGGAGATTATGGTTGATAAAATGCATGTCCACGGCTACCTTCTTTTTCAGAGTCAAAAAATTATATACAGGCAGCACAAAAATAATGCCTGCGTCTCCTGATCATATGTTGAGGTCTTATGAAGCGAAACAATCATTCTCTGCAAGAAACTGAACATTATTTACAACATTATTATCTGTAATCCATAGCCTTAGGCAAACGGTCTGGTTCGTTGGAGCAAATTGTTCTTTTGAACCAGTTAACCAAATTGGACATAACCACCTGACACCGCTCCTGTCTCTAGCCAGCACAGAACTATTGGAATTACTATTGTAATTTTTGGAATTACTCTGACTTGAAATGAGCCGACATACCTGCGTATATGATCTTATGGTGCCAGGTAATTTTTGTCACTTAATTTAGTGCTTCAGTTGCTCCAACCATCTACTGAACTGAGGAAACAGTTCAAACTCAGACTGAAGAACTGATGAGCTGCTGATTTGAGCTTGCATGAACTAAGCCTGCACAATTAATCAAATTTCTACTCGCGATTACAATTATGGATGCCACAAATATGTAATAGTTCAAAGTGGCAATTAATCGTTCAAAGTCCACTTATGTTATTCTGCTTGCTTAAGATGCGTTTTTTTCTTTCTACATGTTATCTTAAGGGTTTCCCCCATTATTTTAATTTTAGTTTTAGGATAACGTTTTAATACCATTCATATTTTTACTTTTTTATAATTTAAAGAAGAAACAAATCCGATGTATATTTGACATTTGAGGCTTAATACTATAGAAAAACACAAAGTTTTTCAGTTAGTGTGTTTTCAGCTTGTTTATTTTCATATAAAAATATGGCATGCAGTTGCATCAAACTATGGTATAAACATCAATCAATGTAAATTGTGATAATCGTAATTAATAATCACAATTACAATTTCAAGGGAATAATCGACAATTATGTTTTTTGTCATAATCGTGCAGCCCTAGCGTGAACTGAGCACTTGACTGAAGGGACAAAATGAAAGCTTTTCTCATGGTTTATGTAAAAAGGTGTTATGATTAACACTAGTTTATTCACTTAAAACATCACATTATTAATGGGTGCTTTCTTGCAAAGACTAAGCATTTTGTTTCATAACACCTCTTCATTATATTGTCAGGAGCCACAGCTGTTCATTTTGAGATGCCTGTATGTGCTTTTTTGACACTCAAAGTCATGGTAGCTGTGGAATTTTATGAATCGTCAAAGTTTCAGCTAAAAACTTCTTTACTGTTCTACCAAAGACTTTAGATATACCAAAGACGGTGCATTCGGGAGAAAGTGTAAACGGTAATATGGCGGAATAGTCCTGCCTTCTCAATAAAAAATTAAAATATGTTTTTTAATGCTATTGGAGCATGAGAAACAACATTTATGAGGCAGTTGCTGTCAGATTTCATTGGTGATTTCAAATATGAAATTTAAATGTAAGCGTTGTGACCAGTTTTGGAGAATTTGATGTTTCCCCATTCAAAGACATAGCAGCTGCACTAACATGACCAAGAGGCGTTTCAAAAATGGCAGCCGAGTGAAATGACTTGCCTTAAAGGGACTTTGGTTCTACTGAAGAAAAAGTAACCTTCTTGGATGGCCTGAGAGTTAATAAATTAATGGCAAATTTTCAATTTTGGGTTGGCTATCCCTGAAATACCAGGTATTGTCTTGATAATAATGCCATTGTCTTAATTTCTCTGCCATTATTACCTGTATGTCAGTGTGAAGCTACCTTTGTGAATGAAGGCATTTGTTGGCTTAATGAGTGTTTGGATGTAATTGGTTGACTGAGAGCTGCAATTGAACATTTGAGTTCTCGTGTATATTTACATCTCTCATGAAGAGCACCCTCTGTAACACGTGCCTAGTCTCCTTGTTTTGCACATTATCTCCCTCCATTTAGCCGTCTATTTTATTGTCATTCCCTCCTCTTCCTCATGGAACAGTGCACAAAGTGTTTCCTCTGCATCCTTTCTTTCTCTCAACTCCTCTGGTGCTTTTACACTGCTCTATTATCAACCGACAAACAGACCAATAGATAATTTTTTTAAAATCAGTCAGTCAGCTGAAAATTATACTTTAAAAATAATATATAAATCTCTCTCCCTGGTATATTTCTTAATGCCTGAATATGAACTGAGGTGAAGTGTAGCTTTACAGCTCATCCATGTCCGCTGTAAATGTGTGATTCATCTTCTTTCCAAGGAATTTGCATGGTACAGTGGCTTGTCATTTACTGGGAATATGAGTCAAAAATACTGAAATCTGCGTATTACATGTTCGCACAATCATGCGCATTTCACCACAATGACGTGACATAATTATGAATATTTTATATGTAATATTTCAACAAGAAATATGATATTGACTGCAATTCTCTGCTGACGTGGCTTTAATTGAATTCTCTGTCCTCTTTTGCACATTGTTCTGAATGCTTCATTAATAGATATTTATGAACTGTTGTAATGCTACTGTACTGCACACTTGATCGCAGAAAACATCCACATAGTTCTCCCCCTTTCTGAAAATATCTTGCCTCAGGGAAAAATAAATGCATCTCGCTCTATTTTTAGAGCAGCCGATTTTAAAACCATCCTTTTGAACAGTGCTGCTGATGTGAAACAAATAAAGCCGTTGAGAGAGGCACGTGGCACCCCATGCTATTTAAAGAAGCATGTTACTGGGAGTGGGGGCCCAGGAGACACTTTGAATCCTCTACTGCGGCATCCAATGAGGCGGGAGGATCCCGGTCTGCGGACGGAAAGGGGTGTGCTATTACATAACACTGCAAACATGGGAACATCCAAGGGCAGTGAGAGATCATGGCACTTTTGTTTTTCTCAAGTTTTCCAGGTTTAAAAGAGCAAAACTTGTAGGCTTGGTGGAGAACTATGCCTACTTATTACAACCCCTTGGGAAAAAAATAGACTTGTTGTGGATTAGTAAGTAAACTGTAGCTTGAACAGTAACTGTAATGAATATATTCATCTGGTATTGTTAATCACTTAATCTGAACCTGCAATGAACGCTGTAACATATGTAAAAAATAAAATAAAAATGCATTATTGGCAGCAGTTAGCACAACAGTCGGGTCCAAATAATGGTGTTTACCCTGTTGTACAGCTTCATTCTTGTTGGTTCATTCACTAGCTCCTCATAGTGTGACATTTCAGCTGGAGTGAATGCTGCATCAAATGCATGGGTTCTCCGTACCGGATGCATGTACGGCCTGGTGTGTGAGCCCGGGGAGGAGGAGTGCAGTGCATGTGATGCCGGGGGAAGCTGAGGCTCGTTTGTATTCAAGTGCTGCAGCTGTTCCAGACGAGGCTGCAGTGCCTGCCTGGTATTTTTAATCTCCTGTTCTTTTTTTAGCCTTCAGAATATTTAGCGGCAGCAGCATCAGTGTGCGCTGTGAGGGGGCATCTTCACTCTTATAAGATCATTTCTCAGTTGACCAGACTCCGGCATTTAATCTTTTAATGTAGCTCGAGAAGGTTGACGAAAAACACTTTTCTTCATGCTTGTGATAACCTGCCAGTCACTAATGTGAAATTAAAGAGGAGTGTTTCCCTGTTGCCACCTCACATGTTCGCAAAACTGAAATGCTTCTCCAGGTTGTCTAACCTTGTGGTTTTAATGGAGGATCATTTTGAGTTTTTCTCAGTTGCTTTTCATATGCCGGATAGGAAGGGGTTGTGTCTGACTAATGTACAGTTTGTGTGAGAAATTAATTCACTGGGCTGTTTAACGTCATTGTTTATCTCTATACTTTTAAAAATAACTTGAATCACACTGACACAAATTCCTCATCAATAGCTTTGGCATCAGCTTCCGAAGATTTTTCTCTGACATTTTCTAACAGATGATGTTCAAAATCTGTGAATGTTTTCACTTAGATGCAGGCTTAGTGCTGTATGTATCGCAGGAAATATCGTGCTGGATTTTTAGAAAGTGCTGGAATCCTTGTATTGCAGGTTAAGTTGTTACATTTTACTATAACCGTTTTCTTCAGAATGCAAATGAAGTGAAAATAGTTTATAATATATACTCTACTGTTCAGATGTCTGTGGTCAGAACATTCGTGCAAGGATGCGTTGACTTGATCAAAAGTGACAGTAAAGAAATTTATAATGTCACCAAAGATTTGAAGTTAATGCTGTTCTTGTGAACTCTCTACTGGTCGAGGAATCCTGAAAAAATAGCAGCAGCAGAACTGTTTTCAACACATGATTTCTGAAGGATCATGTGACACTGAAGACTGGAGTAATTGCTTTTGAACATTCAGCTTTGGCTTCACAGGAATAAATTACATTTTTAAATATATTAAAGAAAAAAAAATCTTAAATAGTTCACAGTATTACTGTGTAGTTTTGATGAAATAAATGCAGCCTAGCTGAGATTTCTTTCAAGAATCAATGTTATCCTCAGTGAAATTGAGAATGATTTGTACAATAGTCAAATGCCTTACATTTTGTACTATTTTTCTGTTATATTCTGTTTATCGTTATGTGATATTGTGATTTTTATATTTGAATTAAATTCTATTTAAATGGATAGTTTGCTCACAGATGATGATACATTATTTTTGGTGACTCTCTCTTTTAAGCAAGTAAGACCTTGAGTGGCACATTCCTTATCTTATATTAAGCTGTTTGTGTTATTGTTTAAGGAACACATTATAATGCATCGACATTTCTTCATAAATTTGTCATCATTGAAGGACAAGGCTACTTTGCTGTTATGAAATTCGAAACATGCTAGAGTCTTGAAATGCACGGTTATTAAATAGCTAATGTAGTTTGTGGATTGTGCTTTACTCAGAATAGTCATTGTGAAACAGTGTTCTTAGTTTTACTCAAATCAAGATGTTTTTGCGCCTTTTCTGCAGACAGGATGTGAACAGATATATCTTCTTTACACCAGATGTCTAGGTAAACTGTATATTACATATGTGATACGATACAATGGCGCTAAACACGTGATGGCTTTTTTTTTACTAAATAGAGTTTTTCTGAATAAGACTCGCATTCATTCACATTTCCAGCATGTGTTGTGGACATTGCTCAGGGTGTGTTATGAGATGGAGGCTTTTGGCCATACAGCAGCATTCATAAAAATCTCCCTCTCTCAGTCCTCACCTATCTGTACATGCTCGGAGCATTTCGGCCCAACCAGTGTTTTTTTCCCTTCCGCTCATGTGGAGTAATGTATTGTAAATGTGCTTAAAAATAACTGGGAAAATGGTTCCCTTGCCTCTAACTGTGTGCCGCCCCCTCCCAACTGTACTCTCTGTTAGCCGCTTGCCTTTCACTCTTCCCTTTTCTATTTTTAACTGCCCCCAGGATCAGTCCTCATTCGCTCCTCCCTTTTTGTGCTGTCTTATTGTTCGTCATCCACCCCTCCCTCGCCACACTCTCTTGTGTTACTCCAGCCGGTGTATGCGGGCTGCCCATGTAAATCTTTAATCAGTGCTGGCATTTCTGACACCAAAGATGCCAGGCTAAGGGGTGGGGATATGTGTCCCGTGTCCTTGGTGCTCGGTGAACAAGGAAGAGAGCATGAATTCAAGCTTGTCTGCTCTTTCTAAAAATGTGAAGCCGTTTCCCTCTTTGCTTGCCTTCAGGCTATTTTTACAAAGGCGAACTGTGTTTGAGGGCTAACGGGGCTTGTTATGTAGGTGTAGTCTGGACAACTAATCAAAAGTGGTACAGGAACATGTCTGTTTTGCTGTCATTTCCAGGCTTTCATCAGCAGACACCTATGTTTAACGTGTCTGATAAATTGAAAATAATACAGTTCGTTTTTATGGTTGAATTTAAAGACATCTTTCTTCTCTCACGACAGTAACAGCTTGCATTGTTTATTAAAATGCATAATTACACCTCTTATCAGTGTGTCTTTACACATATGTTGAGTTACGTGGTATGCATTTAGAGTGCCTGATAATTTTCAATCTCTGACTGACTCTGTCTTTTTCTCTATAGTTGTGACTGGGGCCACTGATGGAATTGGAAAAGCCTATGCGGAGGAGGTAAGATTTCTCAGGTTTTATTTGTCAGGTTTTTTTTCTTCCCTCTCTTCACGGAAATCACAGTGAGTCATCAAACTAGAGGTCTCAGTCAGAGTTCAGGGAGAACTCCACTCTCAAAGGTTTGCCTTGTACAGTCGACAAACCCAGCAAGCATTAGCCACCCTGCTGCTTCTGCTTTATGAATTGTGCTTTTTGTTATATACTGTTTTGATCTGATTCTGTAATAGTGTACTAGAATGATTAGGATCGTGTTGATGGTAATATGGATCGAAATGGATGATTTGATTGTAAAGGCTAGTTTACTGTAAATATGGTCTGATTATAAGCGATTTAAAGTATAATCAAAATAAAATAATACAGTTATAAAAATAATGTTTAATGTGAAATGTTTCTGATTCTGTGCAGCTTGCTCGACGAGGTTTTGCTATCGTTCTCATCAGCCGTACTCAAGAGAAGCTGGATGAAGTGTCCAAAGCTATTGGTAGGTGCCTGCATAGATCTTTGTAAGAACACTGTATGGACCTCATTTACTAAATGCGAGTAGAATGAAAAAAACATTAAACTGAGGTGCTGACTCTGTGTGGTGAGTGCTTTGGTGCTGTTGTCCTGTGGCTGTCGTTGCATCTTCCAGGTGGATGCTTCACACTGGTGGTGGTTGAGGGGAGACGCCCCCCCCCCCCCACCCACATGATTGTAAAGTGCTTTAGATGTACAGCAATACACAATCAATTGCTATATAAATGCATGATTCATTCATAAAAATACACCTGCTCCCAAACATGCATTCATTATGTGTGAAACATCAGAACATTTTGTGTTCTTTTAGACAAAATGACACTAACACTATTTAAAATAATAATATATATAATAACTAAATCAATTATTTAAATATGAAAATAAATTTCACTGATGATTTATAACAGCTGCATAGTCCATGTTCCTTTTTATTATAGATTACTATTATTCAGAGTGTGTGTGGTATCTGTCTGCAAGATTGACACTTTATTTATATTTTTATTATGCATATGGACAATTAGTCTATTTTGCGTTTAAGGAAATTACTGGACCCTTACCTGAGAAGAGAGTCCAGAAGATCCCACAGCCTTCCTGTACACACAATTCATATAGTTGTGATTTCAATGGCGGTATTTTTATATGTATTGTGAATGAGCGTGCACTATTTGTAAAATGATTGTATCTGAGGTTTTACAAAGCATTTGTGAATCAGGAGCGCTTTTCAAGGAAGGTCTGCATTACACGCATTATGGAAAATATAAAAATAAAAACACTTTTAAAATATGTCAGTAGTAGAATAACACTGATATTTATTGACAACGCTTTTGTAGCTTTTGTTATTGACAGTATCAAAATAGCCAAATATTGTGTGGTTATGCCACCACTCGGTTAATTCATTATTTAAAAATACACTTATGAAATTAATACTCTGATCATTGTGTTCCTAATTCTGTTGTTTTGTGTGCAATTTGTTGCTGTAGAAAGAAAATTCAATTTCAAAAAATATTTTAATCATTTACAATTTTATACGTATAATTCATTTTTGATTGTGTTCTTTATACCCCTGGCACCACAAGAACAAAGTAAAGGCAGGATCTTCTAGTATGGCATTGTTGAATGAATGGAGCAGCAGTGGCTGAATCGCAGATGCACCCCCCCCCCATTCATTTTTTCTTGTCCTTTGGTTGGCTGACTCCTGATCTGAGGAGCATGGCATGATTTAGAGCATGCACGCACGTGTGTGTGCCCATGTGCTGTAAAATGTGCATTTGTGTTTGCTTGTGTGCAGAGGACCTGTGGGGTACATATTTGTGTGTGTGAAAGTCGTGAGGAGCAAGTGCTGCTCCTGTTTGTGAGGCAGCGAGTGTCTCCCTCTGCTAAATGAATGTGGATGTTAATGAGCGGAGTTATTTTTAGCTCTGTGTTGAAAGGCAGGCACTCTGCCAATTGAGCTGCCTGGCTGCTGCAGCAGAGCGCGACTTTACAGATGGAGGTGGATCCTGGAGATGTCATGGCGGGGATGAGAGAGAGAGTAAGAGAGCATCAAATGGAGGAAATCAGCCCAGTGACCTCCACTGAACACTGCCAAATACAGTCATGTGCATCTTTCATTGGATGCAATTGGAATTATTTGACAAAAGTGATGGACATAATGACTGTTGCGTTACATGTGTGGTGTAGACCTTCAAATGGGCGGGACTTTGGTATGGTGTATATTATATTCAAACTTGTGTTTTATACAGTATTTTTTAGGGCTGCACGATTACTCAAAATTAAACCAAAATCGCTATATTTTATAGTGGGATATGAAGATAAGTCAAATATGAAGCTGGGCACTGTGATCATTTACACATGAGCAGCTTGTGATCTGGTGTTTTCAGTGTCTCAGAGCACATGAGCTTATAATATTCAATTGAGAATGTCTTCCCTAACTAACTTTTAATGAGAGGCATTTATAACTGCTGTTTTCTACTAAAATAACAGTTTGATTGGAAAATAAGAAATAAAGATGTAAACATTAGTTTTGTCATTTAATAGCTGTACTGTAAAATAAATTTAGTATTGTTTTTCTTAATTTCTAGATTTTTTATTTTTTTATTTTTACAGTTACATATAATGAAAGTAATATTTCTTATGTTTAATATTTTATTTAGTAGTAGTATTGTTAATGATGGTAATAACAATAACATTATTATTATTATTGGTGTTGTGTTCTTGATTTCTAATCTCAATTTTGGGTCAAATTATGCAGCCTTACAAACAAACAAGATTTTTTTTTTTTGCATTGTAAATCATAATTGCAATTTTTATCTTGAAATTATTTATGAAATTTGCACTGTGAAGTAGGATCCGACTAATGCTAATGATGTCACAGTGATGACGTATTGGCCAAAATATCAGTGTACTAGTATTTTACACTAATGATTGTGCCAAAATGCCAAAGTGAACTGAAATTAGACCGTAGACTTTTAAGATTCATCTTGTGTTTTTTTTTTTTTTTTACACACAAATATGCCCAATCGATATCAGTTTCAGAGCTTTTCTTTCAATACATATTTGGTACAAATTTAACACAGACACAGCAAAAAAAAAAAAAAGAAAAAAAACCCTGAAGACCTGGTTAACTAAAAAATATATAACATTATACACCAGTACAGCAAATTCTCACCAGGTTGAGATTTATTAGGATATTTTATCTTTTTATACCCCCATTTTCCTAGTGTGACTTTCTGAATGCATACTGTATATACATGTCAGATTTCTTTCAATAAAGCAGAGGAGTGTCTACTACAGCGAGTATGTAATTGGAGTTAAAGTACTTTTACAATAGAGCATTTTAGTGTATTTAACAGAATTGAATGATGCTCTGGTAAAGAGAAACTGCAATTGCAGTTTAAGTGACTTGCTTTGCTGCAGTGATGTTATTTGATGTTAGTTATATTAGTTGATTTAAATTGGAACTTTTACATTAAAAACAGTGTCTCACTTTAATCGAATCAAAGGCAGCACTGCATCATGTTGTTAACATTCTCTGACATTCTATAAAGCACTTGCATTCTTAATGTTTCGCAATTGTCTTCTTTTCCTTCTGTTCCCCCAGAGAGCAAGTATAATGTAGAGACCAAAACCATTTCTGCTGACTTTGGATCTGTGGACATCTACCCGAAGATCGAGTCTGGACTGGCCGGACTGGAAATAGGAGTTTTAGGTATGTTACATATCTATCATTTAGTTGATAGAGGAATTATCTCTTCAGTTATGCTTTAGTATTTGCTGCCAGCTATGGGAAGGTGGAGGGAACTACCTGTGTTTCCAGAATAATGTTTTTTTTTTTTTTTTATTATTATCATTATTATTACTCAATCGCTTTGCAAGTCATTTTTTTTTATTAAATAACTTGCTCTTAAATTCTTGTATGTCTCTTTCTCCTGCAGTTAACAATGTTGGAGTGTCTTATTCCTACCCAGAGTTCTTCCTCAACATTCCTGATGTTGACAGTGTGAGTTTGTGCAGCCACTTGCGCATTACGCAAAACTTCCATTTGATTAACAGAAGTATAAAAGTCTGTTGTGAGTTGTTTTGTTGCTGTTTGTTTTGGTTGGTAACGTATTGACAGTTGTGATTGCAGTTCATCAACAATATGATCAACATCAACATCACATCAGTTTGTCAGGTAAGAGAAAGTTGCTCCTCACTCAAGTCTTAGAAACCGCCTTTACTAGTCCACTGTGACTGAAAACACAGTGTATGTATAAATTAGACATGTACTGATACAAAATTTTTCTGCCGATATGATAGCCGAATATTCAGAATGACATCTGCTGATACTGATAAAAATATCTCTGAACTAATGCTGTAAACCATGAGATGCCGGGGCCAAAAGGCACTTTGCAATTACTAAATTTATCTAATTAGATTTATCTGCTGATACTGATTATCGGCCGATACATCTGTGCATCCTTAGTATAAATGACACAAACAGTCATAACATAGTTTTTATAATTTGTCATGTCATAATTTAGTCTTTGGTCATTTTTTGCTGGTGTGCTTTTAAGACTAAATGGCCTTTTTGCCTACATTTTTGTAACATTAATAATGTCTGTCCAGCTTCCTCTGTATTACCACACTGTGTCTTGGCAGGCCAAGTTTCTGAACACAAAATAAGTGCTGCTGGCATGAAATGATGGTGGTCATGTGTGTATGTGTTCATGTATTCAATGGTTTGGAATTAGAAAGATGCAGAACGCCTTTGTGCACTGGAAAGGAAGGTTTTGCATTCTGATTCTAACAGTGTTTTAATATTACACTTAAGCTTTATTCTTTTATCAAGGATAAAATTATTCCTCATAATGTGATTAACAAATTTGACTCATTGATTAAATATTTACATCACTTCCTATATATAAACACTTGTTTGTACTCAGGAAAGTTGTGTGTAGCTCACTGCATCTGCAGGTCTTTATTATACAGTCTGAAAGTTTGAGTCTATGCTGCCACCTTCAGGATCCAAAATGTATTATTCTGTCAATACAGTGTGTGTGGTTTGCAAAAAAACGTCCATTCATAGACATGGGACAGAGTTAAGGTTTATAGTGTGCATTTATGCATATGTGAAATATTACTGAAAAGATTGTTGGAATTGATCAGATTTTCTAATCATTTATTTGATTTTATTTGAAGTGAAAGTGAAAGTGAAAGTGAAAGTGACGTGACATTCAGCCAAGTATGGTGACCCATACTCAGAATTTGTGCTCTGCATTTAACCCATCCGAAGTGCACACACACAGAGCAGTGAACACACACACACTGTGAACACACACCCGGAGCAGTGGGCAGCCATTTATGCTGCGGCGCCCGGGGAGCAGTTGGGGTTCAGTGCCTTGCTCAAGGGCACCTAAGTCGTGGTATTGAGGGTGGAGAGAGCGCTGTACATTCACTCCCCCCACCCACAATTCCTGCCGGCCCGAGACTCGAACTCACAACCCTTCGATTGGGAGTCCGACTCTCTAACCATTAGGCCACGACTTCCCCATTTATTATTTATTTGTGTAATAGTCTTTAAAGCTTGTAGATCTGATTCATGTGCTCTATCCCTGCACTATTGTAGATGACTCGTTTGATACTGCCCAGGATGGTAGATAGGTAAGTTTAGAAATGACCACACTATGATTCTGTTGACATTCAAAGTAGTGTTTGGTAAAGCAGATGGAATGATTCTTCTTCGAAGCATTATGACTAACTAGTATGTCCCAAAGGAGTGTGTCATGCAAATTTTTATGTGGTTATTTTTGTACTGTTCAGTCATCCCATACTTACATAGTGGTTTTGGCCTTTATTCTTGCACACTTCAGTCCAGTAATATAGTAGTTCACCCCCCCCCCCCCCCCCCCAAAAATAAATAAATAAATAAATAAACTAAAATAAATAATCTTCTTTTGTGTTCAGTAGAAGAAAAAAAATTAATAATAATTTTTTACCAGCCAATGTATTTAGTAATGGTCTTCCTAAGTTTGGAGAATAAAAGCCATACTAAAAGTATCTGTAGCTCCTCCCATCTAGAGCCTCTGGTGTGCACTAGTACATAATAGAACATGGGCACCAGTTGCCATAGCAACAGGGATGCAAGAATCCATTTGCAGGTACCAGTGTGTTATCAGGGATAACTCTGTGCTGTCAAAAGAGTCAAGTGAAAATGAAACAAATACATGGGACATTTTAAGCACCGTTGTCTGTAGAAAACATGCTTACGTGCTGCTCCACGAGAGTTCGAACATTAATTGGTGAAAAAACACTACTCTTTCCAGGTCTAAAGGAGTGATCTTGAATGTTGCTTCTGCGAGTGGCATGTACCCAGTTCCTCTCCTCACCCTCTATTCTTCCTCGAAGGCAAGTCATCTTTCTCTTATTTTCTCTACCTTGGATCAGGTCTCCATATCTTTGTGAGAAAAGTCCGTCTGGTCTTTTGTTGCTAAAGTTCTCAGAGGATGTTGCTGTATGCTGTATGGTTAGCAGCACTATTTTGATCAAATTAGTTGTTAAGTTGGCTTGAGAAAACCAACTTACTGAAATGCTATTTAAACTTCTTATTATTCTTCTTCTGAGACTAAAATGATCAACTCTAACTCCTCCTAGAGTTTTAACTCTACAGACTCCAAACTCAGCCCAGCTCTTCAGACTGATCTCACCGACTGTGCTGTATCTTTTCTAACTGATCCGACTTACGGTTTTCATAAAAATGAAGATTAAAAATAATAAAAATCACATAGACTTACACATAGACCTATCTATCTATCTATCTATCTATCTATCTATCTATCTATCTATCTATCTATCTATCTATCTATCTATCTATCTATCTATCTATCTATCTATCTATCTATCTATCTATCTATCATCATAGCAACACTCTAGCAACTATCAAACCAACCTAGCAACCACACCTGGTACCCTAGCAACCACATAGCAACAACCAAGCAACCAACCCGAGTACCTTAGCAAACGGTTAACAACATCTTAGCTACCACCAGGGGTACCCTAGCAACCACCAGGTGTACCCTAGCAACCGCATAGCAAAACCCTAGCAACCAACCCGGGTACCCTAGCAACCGCATAGCAACACGTAAGCAACCACACCGGGTACCCTAGCAACCGCGTAGCAACACCCTAGCAACCACCCCGGGAACACTAGCAACCACGTAGCAACACCTTAGCAACCACCCCAAGTTCCCTAGCAACCGCATAGCAACACATTAGCAACCACCAGGGGTACCCTAGCAACCGCATAGCAACACCCTAGCAACCACCAGGTACCCTAGCAACTGCTCTAGTAACCACCCCTAGCAACCAAATAGCAACACCTTAGCAACCACACGGGTATTCTAGCAGCTGCATATCTATCTATCTCTGACAGACTCTATTGCCTTCAAAACATCTATTGCCTTAAACTTTTTAATTTTTTTCAAACTTTTTCAAACTTCCTAGTCCGGCTTTCTCAAGCCAACTTAAAGTTGAAAAACTTTTTCATCTAGTTTATATTACAAGGCTACTGCAGCTTGATGGACTGGGTTATTTGTTTATTTTATTTTTTTTAACATTCATGATTTTAAAGGACATACATTACATGATTATTCTTACACCTCCAGGCCTTTGTGGACTACTTCTCCCGTGGTCTTGCTGCTGAATACAAAAGCAAAGGGATTATTATACAGGTAATTTATAAACAGTAGTTTAAAAATTAAAGTCAATACAGAATTCAGACATCATTATATTAGTTGTTTAGTAAAAAGAGTGACATGTAAATATGCAAAGATTAATTTAAGTATAATGCCATTTGATATCTATCTATCTATCTATCTATCTATCTATCTATCTATCTATCTATCTATCTATCTATCTATCTATCTATCTATCTATCTATCTATCTATCTATCTATCTATCTATCTATCTATCTATCTATCTATCTATCTATCGTCTGTCTGTCTGTCTGTTTTTTTTTTTTTGCTAGTAATAATGATGTTCATTGCTTACACTGATAATGTGTCTTGTGTAACTCTTTGAAAGTGTGCTGCCGTTTTATGTGACGACCAAACTGAGTAAAATCAGGAGGCCCACTCTTGACATCCCCTCTCCGGAACGCTATGTTAAAGCCCAGCTGTGCACTGTAGGGCTGCAGACTCAGTCGAATGGTTACTTCCCTCATGCCGTCATGGTGAGACCCTCTTAAAATGCCTTCATCTTTAATTCAGTGTTCAGGTCTACAATTAATCAATTATACACTACTCTTCAAAAGTTTGGGGTCAGTAAGATTTTTTTTTTATGTTTTTGGAAGAAATCTGTTATGCTCACCAAGGCTGTATTTATTTGATAAAAAATGCAGTTAAAGTTTATAGTTTTTTTTTATATATTATAAAATAGTCCAAATAGTATTTATCCAAGTTGAAAAAAATTGTGCTACTTAAAGTTTTTGTGGAAACTGTGATACGTTTTTTATTTATTTATTTATTTATTTTTTAGGATTTTTAGATTAATAGACAGTTCAAAAGAACAGCATTTATTTGGTTATTTAAAATAGGAATCTTTTGTAACATTATAAATGTCTTTACTGTCTCTTTTGATCAATTTAATGCACCCTTGCTGAAAAAAAAAAAAAAAAAACCGATTTGCACTGACCCCAAACTTTTGAACAGTGGTGTACATTCTACAAACTATGCTTAATAGGACCATTTAGAATGATGAAAGCTTGTATATGATACAAACTATAGTACTAAAGTGGATTATTTTCATATTCTGTATTTTGACAGTCTAACAAGTCTGTTATTATGTCATTGATGCAGGGTTGGGTGACTACTGCTCTGCTTCCTGCAAAATTGCTCAACAAATATGTGATGAGCATGGGGTTGTCCCAGCGTGCACGCTATCTGAAGAAACAGAAGCAAGGTTAGAAACAGAAAAGGGACAGACAGAGGGATGAAGGGATGGTGTGATTAAAGAAAAGGAGGGACCAACCAACCAACCAACCAAAAATAAATAAATAAATCCCCAATCTCTCTTCCCTTTTGCTATCAAGGACCAAGAGCACTCACACCCAACTGCTCCTGAGATGGTTAAAAAAAAGCATGATTTGCTTGAACAGCCTTTGCTTAGTTTGGTAAGACAGCCACAGAAAAGCTGAAGTTCCTAACAGTCACTAACAGCATTGATCAGTGCAGTTTGTTTGGTTTTCTTTTAAAGAAAGTACATATTTAGTAGTTCTCTGGTAATAGTCATCTGATGAACATAAATAATGAGAAAAATGTTCTCCAGCTGAATGAAATGTCTATTCGCACAACAACACGTCCATTAACATAATTGATATGATTGAAATTAGGCAGCTTGCCCTCAATCGTTTAAAAATTGCATCTGCAACGTCTACAAAATGGTTCACTTATAATCTTGGTCAATATTTGCTTTTTTTCCCATCTGACTCAGCAGTTGTTTATTAACTAAATGCACTACATGAACTATTTGTGCCCATCACAGATGGCACTATGCTTTCTATCTTTAGAGCATCTTTTTGAATGGAGATGTGATTTATATTGCACTAACATTGTTGTGGAATGTTTGTGTACGTCCTGTATGGTTAACTTTGTAATGCTGGTACTGCTGGTGACAGGAAGCAAATTTCAACTCTGACACCAGTTTATTTGAATGCTCAGGCTGTTATTCCGTTATTATCTGGTCAATGATAATGCAGTATTTTCTCCTAAACAGAATTCCTGAATTCATTATAAATGAAGCTGTTCTTAGAAGTCATGAACACCTTTTACAAGACAAAAGTCTAAGGCCTGCAACATCAGACTAAATGCACTCAGTATGCCTGCTTGTGAATTGATCTTGCATTTCAAATAAAAACATCTCTTTTAATAATGTTTCTAACTCTTATGTTTGATGGATTTGATACACAAATGGGAGCTGTTAGTTGACATTGATTATAATGCATATATTGTTATATAGCACATGGCTGTGTTTGTGGTAAATTGATAAAGATTGAAGGAGAAAGTTTAGACACTATTCAGTAAGACTGTCATCATGATGATTTTGGCATGGCTTCATTCCCTTAATAGATCATCTTTCTATAGCAAAATAAATATAATTGTGTGTAGCGCTGAAACCCTATTGTAATTGTTAGAATGGCCAAGGATCAGCAAACTCCATGTTAAACTCATTGGGCAGACCAAACCCAAATAGACTTGAAACTTGGAGGGATGATAGTACTCATACCATCTACGTCACCAAGGCTCACCCAAATCGGCCTGATGGGGGTGCTATAGCAATCAAAAGTACAAAGTCTCTCATAACTCCTAAACCGCAGGCTCACATCAGCCTGGCGAAATGTTCGTTTTTTTTTTGGGATTTTTTGAAAAACCTACTTTTGTGAACTAGTCCTAGGTTTTTCACCCGATCGGAACCAAAGCAGAAAGATTCTCTGGAGAGTGAATATCAATAATTATCAAAAAAAGTTGTATTTTCGACTCACTGTCATAAAGGGATGCCAAAACATTCAAAAGGGGCAGGGACACTTTTACTAAACTGGCTATAACTTTTGAATGGAATGAGATATCATCAGACTCAGAACACTCATGAAAGAGCTCAATCTGAGGTCACACGCTATAAGAGGAAAAAAAAACAAACATAAAAATGTCTATAACTACGCAACCATTTCTCCGATCAACATGAAAAAGGACATTTGCATATCAAAAACATTGCCGCCACTGGCCAGTGAATTTTGAGCACCTATTAGACAAGGCTAAAGGAGGTCAATCAGAATTAAACTCAGTGGGCCTATTTGACTCATGGTCTGAGAAATCTGAAAGAAATCGGTCACTGGGGGACAAGATCACATTTTTTTTTTCAAGGCTGTAAATGTTTGTATGTTGCAAATGAATGATTTTGACAATAATAATTTATATAATTTATATAAAATATAATTAAACAAAGAATCAGATGTGAAACCACTGGCTGTAATGGAACATAACACTTTGGATGGCGTTACTTTTTTGACCACTATATGGCCACAGCATAAACCGTTTTAAAAAGCTTAGAGTAATGAACCTTTTTCCGATTAGTGATGGGAAGTAAAGTAAAGTACAGATCATTTTGCCGACTCTGACCTTTTTTTTGAGTCATTTCGTTCATTTTAGCAAAATGTCATTAAAATGTTACGTGTTACTTCGGCTCAGACAATCCATCCAAGATTGTGGAATGAGTGGTTGTGCTTTTCTGTTGAGAAACTTTGAGGAAATTTTGTCACACACATTCAGCAATGTTTGTATAATACATATGCATAAGATTTTGTTACCGGGTGTATATAGTCATATTTTAAGTTGAATTTTACGCGTTTTGTTGCTTTATTTGTTATATTGAGAACTTTATCTCAGAACCTGTCAGACTTTAATATGGAGAAAAACTTGACGTGTGAATCATGTACTGCGGAAGAAATGGAGATAGTTACCATCAAAGATAAGAGAGTGATTCAAGACACACACTCCTACTGCTGCAAGGCTTACAAGGAAAGTGTGATTCAAGCCCTAATACACCGGAGAAAAAAATTTCCAAGAAAGTGCGCAAAGTACAGATACAAGTAAGTTATGAACCATCTTTGGCGACTTACAAGACAATATCATTCTTATCACTGCAAAAATCAATGAAAGAGCAGACCAAACTGATGAAGCTGTTAAACACAACATGCTGCAAACAGAGGGGCTTAAAAAATCGCTACAAAGAAAACGCTACAACGAAGATGAGAGTGGAACAAATGCAAAAGAAAGTTAATGAAATGGAGCAAAAGCTGAATGATGCTGATCGGTATAGCTGTCGGTACAATCTTCGTGTATATGGAGTAGCCGAAGAGTGGGAGGAAAACATTAAAGTTGAGGTAAAAGAGATTTGCGTGCAGCAATTCCAGCCAGTGATGGTGAAGCAGTCGTGGCAGCAGTGGACGTGGCTCATCGCATCGGCACAGGCCAGTGATCATCAGATTTACGTCTAGATCATCAAGGGATGCTTTATGGAAAGGTACCAAGAACATTGAATTCCTCAAGAGCAGAGGTTTTCAAGTGAAGGAAGATCTAACAGCTGATGACAGGGCAACATGTGCTCATCTGTGGCTATTTGTGGAGAAGGCTAGGAAGAATGGGGAGAAAGCTTACATAATAGGTAACAAAGCATTTGTGAATGGAAAAGAAATTAAAGGATGAACATTTTAGTAGGGTCCATTTCTTCACCAATAATCAGAGACTTCAAGTACTGACTGTTTATCTGTTAGATACTGTTTCTTGTGACTGCTGAAGTCAAAAAAGACTTCTGAGTTATTGTTAATAAATGCAACAAGTATAGTGTGTGATATCGTATGTTCTTACTAAATGCTAACTGTTTACTTTGTTATTGTTCATGTCAATTTAAATTTTTCCGATTATTGCCAGAGGTATAAGAAACCAACTGAAAAGGAAATCTTTATTTTTGTATTGTCAAAGCAAAGGTGCAGACTTTTATTTTATTCAAGAATCTCATGCTTGTGAAGCAGATGTAAATGTTTGGATTAGTCAGTGGGGGAA
Organism: Cyprinus carpio; assembly: GCF_018340385.1. Lineage (NCBI taxonomy): Eukaryota > Metazoa > Chordata > Actinopteri > Cypriniformes > Cyprinidae > Cyprinus > Cyprinus carpio. The sequence continues at coordinate 28,763,215 of NC_056578.1, read as the reverse complement.
TGATGTTTGGTTCTCATTTGATACGATCCAATCTGCATGGGTAGTTATATTCAAAGGTAAATTCAAAGGACACATTCACAGTAAGCAAACAGATACTAAAGGAAGATGGATAATTTTACATAGTATTGATCTCTCCCAATTTATTATAGTAAATATTTATTCCACAAATAATAAGCAGAAGAATAACCATTTGTTTTTAACAATTGAAATTAAAATTAACCAACTGACTTCCAAATTTCCTTTTGCAATTATTATATGGGGTGGGGACTTAAAATACATATGTGCAAGAATGGATCTTTTAGATATCTGGAGACATACTTACCCACAGCAAATAATGTATACCTGGAGTAATAATGATCTGACTAAACACTCTTGTATAGATTTTTGGCTAATTTCTGAAAATGGTGCTGGTGATATTGAATTAGTGAAAACTGAAACTTCAGTATTAACGATCATAAGGCTATAATGATCAAAATCAACAAAGATGCTAAAAATCTGGCTGGTCCTAAAACAAACTATTGGAAATTAAATGAAACCTTGTTAGAGAATTAAGAGTTTAAAAATAAAGCCATTGAAATTATAGAAAGATATTGGAAACAGGCATGTATTCTTAATACATTGGGAATTAATGAAATTCAAAATAAGAAGCATAGCTATAGGCATAGGGTAAAAAATAAACAAATTAACTGAAGAAATAATGAAATTATCCTGTAAACGAATTTTAACAAATGAAGAGCTTAAACAATTGGCCTCCTTGCAGTTACAATTAGATACAATTTATTTAGACAAAGCTAAAGGTACCTTTATAAGTATGGATTGAACACGTTTTTTTTAATTTGGAAAAACTTAATAATGAATTATCATCTATACGATAACTCATGATTAATAATAGAGTATGTGAAAACAATAAAGACATCGCTGAATGTCACCCAGTTTTATAAGAACTTATACACTTCAGCACCTTACAATGACAGAAAAACAGATTTATTTTTAAGTAAAGTTCTGACACAACAGAAAATAAATGATGAATTTAAATTATTTTGTGAAAAAAGAAATTAGTCTAGAAGAGATTAAATGTTGTATTGTGGGCTTGAAGGATAAGAAATCTCCAGGAAACGATGGGCTTACTAGTGAATTCTACAAGATGTTCAATGTTCAGTTATCTCCTTTTTTAGTAGCCATGATTAAAGAATCAATTGCATGCGGGGAATTACCTGCAACTCTCAAACAAGGTCTTATTACAATAATTCCTAAGCCTAATAAGGATAAACTTTACATTGATAACTGGAGACCAATTACCCTTCTGAATAATGATGCTAAACTTCTTGCTCTAGTTTTTGCAAGAAGATTAAAGAAAGGTTTGGAAAAGATAACTGAAGAAGAACAATCAGGGTTTATGAGTGGGAGACAAATTACTAATAATATTAGGGTAAATTTAAGATATGATTGATTACAATTGTTACATATTGAATAATTCTTTGATCTTATTCGTAGACTTTTACAAAGGATTTGATACTGTAAGTCTGAGTTTATGTTTCGATGTATTGAACATTTTGCTTTTGGAGATTACTATGACAAAGCTGTTAGAACTTTTTACAATGCAGTTCAGTCAAATTATCAGTTGCAATTAAAATAAGAAATAGGCTTACATATGAAATAATAAAGATTGCAAATAAATAGAAAATATTTACAAATTACAAGACTTTAATACAAATGTCTACATCATTGCAAATGCATTTTCTGCTTCTGTGAAGCCCACATAACGTCCAGAGGGGGATGGGTATTTCTTGCAGATGGCTTTCACCACACAAGAGGGTAAAACTTTTGTTTCTTCTGTCCAGATGTTCCCCCTTCAGCATTCACTCCAAAACCACACGATACGCCACCAACCTGCACTAACTAAAATAAATTGGTTCTTATGCACCCATCTTGTCACTGCAATAACATTAAAAATAAAACAAATTACTCACTCTATTGGCAGCATGCCATTGGTCCCTCTGGCTTTGGACGTCGCCCCCAGTTTATACGTGGCAAAATAAACAATGTGCAAAACCCTGTCAGGATCTTCAGTCAGGCAGGTGTGTGATGGGACACTTTCGGCAATGTCCTCATCGGCATCTTGTAGTTGTGACATTGCAATTTTCCATTCATGACAACAGATGCTCTCCACTTCTGTTGGCATCTCATAACACTTAGTGCAAAAACACCACCACTTTTGAAGAGATCTCTGTCTCCCTGAGGCTTGAAGACTTGCTGCTGCTGTTTCCTCCATCTCTTTGAGTTCTTGCTCTGAGTATTCTGGTTCAAGTTAAGGTTGGGCAAAAAATTCCATGTTGCCTGATGATATATCAAAATCATCTTCCACTGTGATGACTTGAAATTCTAAATATCTTTAGATCTTAGCAGTGCCAGTGCTCAGGACAGTTGGATATTGCGGTGGATTAGAGGTAAAAAATGATATAAATACTATTCAGTTTTTTGCACAGACCAATTGTTTCTTGTCTTTACACATCAATGTATCATCATGAGCCGCAGGGTTTAATTTGGTTTTGTTTGTGTATGTTTTTTTGACTCTCAAAACCATGAATCCCATTCAGTTCCATTATACGGCAGACAGACTGCAACGTTTTGCGTTAAAAATCTTTGTTTGTGTTCTATTGGGAAAAAAAAGTAATCTACATCTTGGATGCCCTGGGGGTAAGCAGATACACATCAAATTTTCATTTTTGGGTGAACTATCCCTTTAAAAGGCCATCTGCTGGGTTTCACTTCCATCTCTTCTGATAGATGTGCATGATCTCTCTCATGTTGTGTCTGAGTGCCAAATCCTCGAGTGCTGTGCCTCAGCCCCCTCCCTGTTGCACACCGTGTTCGTGTTTGTTCCAGGCAGGAATTCCGGAGGACAGGAATGGAAGTCGGAAGCGTGACAGTCTTGTGATGGAGGAGGAGTTGTGAGGAGTGTGTGGGAAGAGAAGGCCTATATAAAGCCCTTCAGCAACTCTGGGTTACAAATGCTCGAGACGGATACAGAACAAGAGCTGCAATCTGACAGAAGAGCTTCCCTCCAGTTTCTTCATCTTCTTCTACCAGCAGTCTGGCTTTCTGCTTTAAAAGTGTGGATTTGGAGACTGACTCACCTTGCAAAAGCTTCATTTAGAAGAGGAATTTGAAAGAAACCTTCCTCATTCATCCAAACCTACAAACTTCCAGAATGCCCACACATGCAGATGAGATGAGCCACTTGAATGCTTTGGCTGTTCACCGAATGTCCTTGGCTATGACGGAATTTCCCCAGATGGTGGGTTTGTCCAGGACCCAAGACTGCAACAGGGCCCGCTCCATCCTGCAAAGGCCGAGCCAGTTCAGCTGTGACAGGATTGCTGAGGAGGTGGACGAGGAAGGAGCATTCACAGTGGAGGAAGACAAAGCACGGCGCACGTTTTTGCAGTTGCTTGAGAGTCTACGCAGATGCACGCAAGGACGTCAGTAACTCTAGGAGCCTGCAGGCTGGTTTGGACCTCACCTTGTACCTGAATGGACTGAGAGAATAAGATTCAGTGTAGAATGGAGACTAATTTAAGGGAACAGTCAGGGTAGATGCTTCATAATGAAGCCAGACTGACTGATCCAAACTGGTTAACCTGTAATATATGTTTGTGTTCTGATTTTTCTTTGCACTAGTAAATGGCTAATGTGTAGCATGTTACATTTAACAATTACTGGAAATGTGTTGCATGCCTGTCCATCTGGCTAAGAAAAGCTGTGGAGTTACTGGGCCGCACATTAGCACTGTTATGGTTTTGTCAAAGGCAAAAATCTCTTGAGACTGTTTTCTCACAGATCCTTATGAAAATAATTGCTTTACATTTTGTCTTTATATGATCTGTGCAATAAAGTTTTGAATGTGAAATGTAGATATACTGACTATTTCATTGAGTCCTTGATTCTTTAGAGTAATCAAGACTTAAAATTTGTGTCTTTAACGAGTTCACCCAAAGTAAAAAAAATTGTCATTTACTCACCCACATGTCATTCCAAACCTACATGACTTCTGTGGAACATAAAAAGTTCATTTGAGAAATGTCTCTGTTTTTTGTCCATACAATGGAAGCCAGTGCTCACCAAATTGTTTGGTTACCAGCATTCTTCAAAATATATTTTATGCTCCACAGAAGAATTTAAAACAAACAGCTTTGGAACTTAAGGGTGATAAATGATGACAGAATTTTCATTTTCAGGTGAACTATCACCTTCAGTGTTACCTGGTAATATACAGTGATCTTAAGTCCTACATTGAAATTTCATTTTCTGTGATATTCTTAAAAACAGAAATAAATTAATGTCATGTGACAATCAGCTTTTGAGGTATGTATGTATCAGCTTCACACATTGTTCAAGTGTGATTGTTGTTACTGGTTTTTTTTTTTTTTTTTTTTTTTTTGGGTGCTGAGCATGTAGCTTAATTTAATCTTTTCTTGGGATCAGGACACTGAACTTAGACTTCTTCCAAGCTTCAGTTTTTAGCAGTTGGAAGTAATTTGCTGCCCCCGTTTAGGCTTCAAATGACTAGCTTGTCCCCAAAAGTTGCAAACACTTCTGTGGAACACAAAAGTAATTTAACAATGTCCATGTTGCTCTTTTCCATACAAAGTCCTGTTTCATACAAATGCTGTCAGTTTCAAAAAAGGTGTAAAACAACTTTGATTTTCTACCAACCAACTGATGGTTAGGTGGCCATTTAGTTTTATAAATAAAAAAATAAATGAATAAAACTCGCTCCCCTTCTGAAACTGACTTTTGTTTTCAGTTGAAGTCATAAATGTCTCTTGCTTTTTAATTCCTTCCTGACACTCAGCCTGGCTCCATTTTGTTATGTAATGCCCACTAAACATCATTCTACATTTCTTTTCCTCAAATTATGGTTTCACTCAAAAAATTGTCACATTACTAAAGAAAATGGATTCTGAACACAGCTTCGTGTCGATTTTAAATAGCTGGAAATTGTGCTTTCCATCATATAGTTTTGCAATCTTAGCACCCTGTTCAGTCCTGGCAATGCTGACACCAGTGAAATTTGTGTTTTTTTTTTCTTACTTATTTATTGATTATTCTGGGCTTGTATCATGATTTAAACAGACAGATGGAAAGCCATGAAGTAAATAGTGATTTTAATTTTGTAAAATGTTCCTTTAACTGAGTAGCAAATTTAATATAAATACTTGTTTTGTTAATGTTTGTTTATTGAAAGGCTCACAAAGTTATATTGAGAGAATAATTAGAAATCATTGTGGTTTCTTCTGGAATTGGCATGAAGTCAAGTTCTAATATCCAACACACTTTATCAATAATAATAATAAATAATAATAATAAAAAAAACTGGGCTGGGAGGCTCTCTTCATAACACCTTTGATGAAAAGTGTCTCATTCCCTGCTCATTCCCTGCTCATGAAAATGGTGAAGCAAGACTACATGGTTAAAGCTCAGGGCATTCAACTCACATGAGCCCCTCAATCTTTTGGTAACCCAAAGGTTGGAAGTGTAGAGAGAACTATTAAAGTTGCGCTCTTGAGCAAAGGGACCCAAGTTTATTCTAGTGGGACAGTCCTTCCTTGTAGTTAAAATGTGCTGTAAGTCGTTTTGGATAAAGGTATTCACGTGAATAACAGAAAGTTTTAGTGCCCAGTGTTAAATGTAAGATACTTGGTGGTTGGCATTACTGGGCATGTTTTCACAGAAGGTCAACATGAATAAATTCTGGGCAACAGTGGTGGATGTTTGATAGACTTTCTTATTTATGTATGTATTTATTGTAGCGAATGCTCCCAAAAAGTTATTCAACAAAGAACATTCAACAATACTGTTTCTCAGGTTTGTTGTTGAACAGTTTGTTCTTTTTTTTTTTTGCTTTACACACACACACACACACACACACACACACACACACACACACACACAAACACACACACACGCACACACACACACACACACACACACACACTGTATATACACACAAACATACAAATGTATACAAAAGTCATGACTAAAAAAATTTGTTAAAACAGTTCATTTAAATGTATTAATTATTTTTTTCTGTTTTTAAAAACTTATTACCTTTAATTTGTGAAGCTCAGCTAAACAGTGTTTTGAACCAATACAAGCTCAAATTAGAAAGTAAACGATACTTAATAATCATAAATGGTTAACATGGGAAAAAAAAAGAAATGCATCTTTGATAGATGTTCCTTCAGAAACGATGTGTTATTAGTTATGTATTTGAGTATCTTAATATATTTCAGTCTAGAAAATATTATTTTGGTCAAGACCTGCTTTTTTTTTTCCATATTTTAATATGTCATATAACTGATCTTGTGTCTTTTTTGTTTTCCAGGACAAGTACATCATGACAGTAATTGATCAAGAGAGCTAATCATTATTTGTTGAGCTTTTTAAGACTCATTGCTGCTGAGGGATGAAGGATTTCTTTCCTCCATTAGGGGTCTCTGTTGTCACATCATAATTCCTGTCTCACACCTCCTTAAGACCTCCAACATACAGAGATATTTTTGTAGACATTCAGCATCAGCAGAGCTTGACTGTCTCCCTGAAATATATGACAGCAGCTTGCAGACGTTGTCTGCAAACAGGGTCCGTCATTGCACCTCTCTGGCTGTTCCGAACCCTTCGAAATGGAAATACATTCATTGTGATAAGGTGAACCCCAAACATTAACAGCTGAAAGCAGTAACCCCTTTCTGTCTGTGAAAGAGCATTATGATAGACTTTAATGACAGTGACACCAGTGCCAGCTCTTTGACCTAAGTGTAAAGTCCCATATGGCCTCCTGTTGCCTAATTTGCATGTAATTTTGATAGATGGCTTAGATTAAAGGCCTGCGTCTTTTGGAGGTGGGTGGAGAGGTTAATTTGTTCATTATAATGGTTCAGCTTTTTTTCTTCAAATTCAGTCTCATCATTCATTCATCCGCCCACTGGAATTAATGATAAAACATTTTCACGCTGGTAAAAAGTATTGATAAAAAGTGCTTTTAATGTTTTCTAATCACAGCAGCATTATTGACTGGACACATATATAAAAAAACACTTGATTTCTGAGTATTTTGTATAAAGAGCTAAAGCAAAAGAACAGTATCAGGACCGTTCAAGGCATATGGCTGGTTAGAAAAGATAAACTTGCTATAAATGAGACTGTTTTGCATTTTTTTATTTTTAAATTGAGTTATTTCTGAATTTCTTTTTGTAAAGGATGCCAGCATAGAAAATAGCCTTTAAGAAAATACCCAAAGCGTAACTAAAAGACCTAATTATTTGAGCTCTTTACTAATTACTGGTTCATTCCAATGGCTTCTGTTCCTCCATTGACCACTTATATCCTTAGGAAAGAAGGAATATATTTCATAATACAAGACTCCTCACATTCATATGGTGTATGATTAAGTTTTTTCTTTTTCCATTCTTTCTTTACCATATAATTCACGGCCACTAATTTAGAGGACCAAGCATATCGGCACGGACATTTGAGAATAAATTGAGTGTGAAGATTGAAAGGAATTAATGTCTACTTGACTGTGAGCAGAATGCTCTTGCCACAGGAAAAAGAAGCAATATAGTGTTGAGGATGGTATTTCTACGCTGATTTGTACATTAAAGGTTGACTAGCAAAGTCAATTAATGTTCCTTACTCTAGAGACTCTTCTTTCTCCAAGCCACAATTCCCTTTGTGCAGTAAAAAGACCAGTGGACAATTTCCAATATATATAAAAAAAGAGTTTTAAAGCTCTTTTTAAATCACTTTTTTTTTTTATCACAATTTACCCTCTATAGAACCAGCAGAGGTAATATACTTACCCCTTACCGATGTGTTCAGGTCTCTCTTCTTTTCAGAGAAACGAATCGAGGGCTTTTTTAAAAATATATAATATGTACAGGTTTAGTGACTTCAAGGTAGTCTACACGTTACACTTCAGATTATTTTAGTGATAACCTTCATTGTGAATTAATGTTAAAACAAATTAACCATTAACACAAGAAGTAATTGGAAGTCAGACCTTGGAGAAAAAAAAAAATCTGAATCTGTTATTAGTCATTAGTATAACCATTAGTCATGCTACTAGAATGAAAATGAATCTCATATTTAAATTTTTTAATTTTATTTTTTCAAAGCCAGAATATTTTGTGTTCTTTTCATTTACAGCTGTAGACAAAGGGATCTATGAGGGTGCCAGTACGGGCAAAGACTGATAAGAGACAGTTTGATAAGAGGCATCAGAACCAGCCAGGAAATTGAGAACGGGGCTATTCAGATATTTGTTTCTATTGCTTCAAATTATAGCCCATCACAATGGATTCATATTAACAACAACCTCAAAAGTTAAATGAAATTGTTTAAAAGAAATGTTCCCCCTTTGCAAACATTAGTATTAATGTTTTCAGCTCATTGAGTCTGATGGCATGGTACTAGAGATAATGAGGTAAGCCCATACTGGCTTTTCAAATTCATTTTGGTTGGAGTGAAAACATAACACTGAATCTATAAATACAACTAGGCTATCTGCACGGTACATTATAGTAGCATAGTTCATGTACACAACCAGCCATTTATTGTAAACACTGGTGAGCTTTTATTTCTATACATACAGTTTGTCTTCATGAATAAGGGATACGATGGAATGTTTATGGAAATTCAAGGTTTATGGGACAATGTTGTGAAGCAGTAATTTTCCATTGCTACGGCTTGTGGTATAACACTTGTTGGATTTGTGCTGGTCCGATGAAGTCTGAGCATTGAAACATACGCAAATAAGATTATTCAATAAGCTCTGCTCCTTTTTTATCATTATTACTTTATCTCCTGCTTCATTGGCTTGAAGTTGGCTGAGAGAAGACTGTTAATACAGTTTTGGGATCCAGACAAGACCTGCTGTTAATGGGTTTTGGGTATTAGACAACTTTGCTGACTAGTTGTCCTGTTACCAGACAAAATGGATATTTTTTGACAGGATCTTAAGTCCAGGGATGGATCTGATATTTCTGGCATGGAGGCATGATCTAACAACACATTGATTTGATCGAAAATGACAGTTACAACATTTATAATATTAGAAAAATGCAATTAAAATAAATGTTGTTCTTTTGAACTTCATTCATCAAAGAATCCTAAAAAATGTATGGGTCCACAAAAATATTAAACAGCACAACTGTTTTCATCATTGGTTATAGTAAGAAATTATTCTTGTGCATCAAATCAGTATATTAGAATGATTTCAGAAGGATCATGTGACACTGAATGGCTGCTAAAAATTTGGCTTTGCCCACACAGGAATAAATTACATTTTAAAATATATTAAAATAAAACAGTTCATTTAAATTGTAGTAATATCGTTTTGCTGTATATTTGATCAATTAAATGCAGTCTTAGTGAGCATTGGAGACTTTCAAAACATTTCAATTCTTACTCACCCCAAACTTTTAAATGGTGGTAACTCTAACATTTATAAAGTTTTACAGACACATGCTCCTGCTAAAACTAGGCTGGTGCCATCCTCTTTCTTGTCTCTGTAGTTTACCCCTGAGCTTCAGGCCTTGAAACGAATTCTCTCATCCTCTGTCAGCGAGTTAATTATAAATCTAACTCATCATCCTTCCACCTAGACCCTTCCCTCACCCCGTTTAAAAAAAACTGCTCCCATTTCACATTTGATAAAATGCTCTCTATTTTCTGCTTCTGTGCCAATACACCTGAAAACGGATGCTGTCACCCCTATAATTAAGAAACGTGGCTTGGATCCATCTGAACAGAACAATTTCAGATCTGTCTCAAATCTTCTTTCTTATCTAAACCACTTGTTGCTTTACAACTACAATTGCATCTGCTTACTCACAGTCTCTGTGACCCTTTTCAGTCTGTTTTTTACACTATTCACAGCACAGACGTTGGTCTCTTGAAGAATATCAATGACCACCTTTTAGCTGCTGACGCTTGGTATCCTCATCCTGCTCGTTCTTAGGTCTTAGTTCAATGCATACTCCTCTCTTAACTTTCTTCTAATGGAAACACAGATTTTGCTCCATCATGGTTTAAATAGTATTCCACTGACAGACTTTGCTTTTCAATATTTACATGCTTCCCCTGGGTCATATTGTCTTCCATCATGGTCTCAGATCTGTCCTCCCACTCTGCTCTTTTAATGCATGCATCAGTGATTTGAAAGCATGGTTCTTCTAATTTTCTCACATTCAACATGGTTTGATGTTATGCTGTTTGGACTATAGCTCTTCTCTCTTGGTTGGCATGCAGTACCTGACGTAATCACTGCAATATGTTCAAACTTCTGCAGCAAAAGTCACCTACACCAAACAATGTGCCCACATTCTTTGTAAATTACATTGGCTGTGTTTCTTTTCCTTGAATCCATTACAAGATACTTCTAACCTTTAAATATCTCAATTGCCTTGCATCTCGCTACCTCTGTGAGTTACTTTATCCCTAGATTTCAACTTTCTATTGTGGGTGGAATTTAATTTTGTATCATGGCACCAAAACTCTGAATCTCACTCCCATTGAGTCTCCACAGCATCTCCTCAAATCCCAAATAAAAACTTTTTTTCACAGTACTGTGTCTCTTCCTCTGATGTTTTTGTGTATTTCTCTCTCTCTCTTGATGTGAAGTTACTCAATTCTGTCAGTTGCATCTGTCTCTTAAAAGTTCACGCTTTGTCGTGACGTGATCTTGAGCTGTGGGAAAGGTGCTTAATAATAAAATGTATTATTGTTTATTATTATTATAACAGACTGTGACTGTCTGAGTGAGGCTAATCCATTGTGTCTGGTTTTCATAATCTTTGGGCCTAAACAACTGCTGAAAAACATAACGGCAACCACTTTACTAATGTGAAATGTAAATGTGACATTCTCTATTATGTCAACACCTTGCAGACCCATTTTCCTTTTTCTGTCTTTGTTTTCCCTGAAGACCCTCCTTTCTATAACAATAGCTCAACACAACTCTTTTTTCCCCCATCAGGTTTACATTGATTATCTTGAAGGTTCCCAGCCAGCACGTTATACTGTGCATAATGAAATCACAACATCTCTGTGATTAGTTTTTTATTTATTTATTTATTTATTTATTTTCCATACACCTGAGCAAGGAGCAACACAGGAAAACAGACATCTACATAAACACCTATACAATGGGTAAATGTGCCTATACAAGTGTCAAGCTAAAGTAATATGAACTTTAATCATGGTTGGATGGTTTGTTTTCATTGACCTTTAGCATGACACTAGCCTGTATGGTATGGTGTAGATATATGCCAACATTCTCCTTCACTTTCTCACCTTTTAGAGAAACCTGGAAATATATAATACATTTCTGGAAATAAAAGGGCAGGCTTTAAAGTAACAAATTATGTGTAGTTTACACAAAATGACCTTGGACTTTTTTTCAAGATGACTTCTCCCTAGAAGAGATACGACCAGCTAAAGTGCTTCACAATTGCTCTATTAAACAAATAGTTCACCCAAAAAAGAAACTCCCCCACAGACCATACAGGATGTAGATGAGCTTCTTTCTTCATCAAAACAAATTTGGAGAAATTTTGCATTATATAACTTGCTCACCAATGGATCCCCTGCAGCGATCGGTGCCGTCATCTACTGTACATTTTGGATGGCCTGAGGGTGAGTAAACGTTTAGCAAATTTTCATTTTTGGGTGAACTTTGAAAAAACTTTGATACATTCTTTAGATGTTGTTAACAAATCACATTTATCTAGCGCAGTTTTAAATAAAAACAAGAAAATATGAATATTGCCACATGACAACACTGTACAGTGGAAAATTGCTGTGTTGCCATATAGCAACTCTCTAATATAGTGGAATTGCACTCATGCATTTTCACATTTGAAGTATGTAGGAATATATATGGCTATAGGTAGTATCATCACATATATTATTACTTTTATTCATTTACAGTAGTTGGAAGTATTTACCAAGATGTATTTAAATTTTTTACTTCTCAAACAGAAAAATTAACACAGGAATGTATAGAAAGGGCAAGAATGCACAGCCAGCTTATCCAAGTGTCAATAATGAGAAAGATCAGAATTTTCCATTTTCTGATGTTAGAACATAAAATGGAAAATATTCCACTGTTAGAATATAATGTGTACCATATCAAATTATAATAAGTTAGAATATATACCGCATTATACAAAAACAAATAAATCGTGAAAAGTTTTGCAGATTCTCATAGCTTAGTTTCCATAGTTTGACATTTCCCAACAGCACTATTTGAAAACATAAACAAAATTCATATTCCCTTGCATCTTGTACAAGGTGTTCTGGCTATGTTTGATACTTTATCAATGCACAACTAATATACTACATATATTATAATTAAAATGTACAATATGTTAGATGACGAACCTATGATGGAAGTGATTGACGGGGAGAGGGTCTCAGCACAGGGTAATCCATCTTCAAATTACTGGCATTAAGTTCACATTGTGAGAGATAATGTCATTTTACGGCTTATCAGCTAATGGAGCCCAAATCCATTTTCACCTAAAAAGGAGTTTCACGCACACACTTATATTAACTTAATGGCACTGCAGAGACAAGGGATGAAACTAATGAATGCAAATGCAATTTACAGCCACCTCTCACTCAAATCAACACAAGACAAAATTGAAGAGTGGTATGAAGTGTGTTCCCAGCTCAAACATAACCTAAATATAGTTATAAAAAAACACCATAAAAAAATCAATTTTCCTTGAAGAAAGGAAGTCTGAAGCCAGCTATTCCATTTTTCTTAGCTGTTAGCATTCTCTAATTATGAGGTAGCCATCTTCCACCCTTGAGGACCTCAGAAGAAGCATTTTTTTTTGTTCCAGTATGAACATACCTCTAATGCAACTTGATTCAGTTAATTAGTGTAGCTCTTGAGCTATAGGTATTGGTCCAGAATAATTACACACTGTCAAGATGTCCTTAAAGTTAAGCGTTTTGAGCTGCTGTCTTCATAGGAATAGAAAGAAATGTAAATCATTTTAGGCCTTTGACATTTAATATGGAGAGAAATTCTGAAACATATGCTGTAGGATAAGATGGGGTAAGATGCTCCCGGGCAAGATGACCCTCCAACCCTATTTTTTTTTCTTAACCATAGACAGCATAAAATCTCATCTCTACACTTTCAATTAATGGATACACTGTTTAATTTTTTTAAATTTCATCTTTATATTAATATTTGTGAGATTTAGTTAGGTTTTGCAGTTAATTGATCTAATTTTGTGTCTTTAGAAAATAGAGATCTATGACATTGTATAATGTTGATAATTAATGTTCTTTTGTGTCTATATATTAATAAGGGACTAGTGGACACATTAATTTTTTTTTTTTAAATTGTTTTTACTTTGAAGTTAAAATGAGTCATTTGGGGTAAGATGCGCATCCCAGAATTGGTACAGAAGGCCCCAAGTGGCATGTAGTGTTGTTATTTTTAAATGTTATACTTACTGTAATTCATGCGGTTATTATCAATAATGTACCTTTTAAACATCTTTGTTTTTCATTGAAACCTAAAGACGAATTGAGTGAAATAGATTAATTTGAATTCATAGTGTTACTATTATGACATATCTTAAATTTAAAATTAAATTAAATTAAATTAAATTAAATTAAAATTAAAATTAAAATTAAAATTAAAATTAAAATTAAAATTAAATTTAATTTAATTTAATTTAATTTAATTTAATTTAATTTAATTTAATTTAATTTAATTAATTTAATTTAAATTTAATTTGACATATCTTCAATTAAAATATGGGCAATTAAATATGTAAATCTAAATACATAATTAAAATATAATAGTCATAGAATAAATGTGCCGTTAAGATGAATCTCTTTTACAGGGATTCTGTAAGATGTCCTCTTTGGAAGAGTTTTACATTATGTGCTATGCTATTAATTTAGCAAAGTTTTCTATTTATTTTCCTTAATAACACATTGGCGGGTGCATCATCATCCTGAACATGATAAACTTATATCGAAATATATTACAATTTAACATAAATGTACATTGTTCTTAAGTGGGCATCTTTCCCCAATGCTTTTTGAAGGACCAGATTTTTCAGTTGTTCTATTAATTCTTGTTATTATACAGCTCTATACAAGAATACTCGTTTCTTTATTCTGGTCAATCAATTTTTTAATTTTTTTTTAAACCACTGTTAATGCTAACACTATATTAGCCTTGTGGCTAATTTAATCCAGCGCTGCTTTTATGATGACCTGCATATCACACCACAAACTTACTTTCAAATGCAACTGCTGTCTTAATCATTGATTGTAGTGAACATGACCTTGGATTGATTGCATGTTGTAGTGGACTACTTTCTTTAAGATATTATGCAGGTAAGATTCTAAAATAACTTCTATATTTCATGTCCAGGTATTTATTTGTTGAGTAAATATTTTGGTCCAGATCACCCTGTCGAGGTTACATAAACCACCAATTTGAATCAACTGAATTAATATTCATTAACAGTGGTGACAGACTGCTCAGTAATTCATCCTTGGAGCAGAGTAGGACATTTCTGGCATGAGTCTGATTTTAGCATGTGATTAATATGATCAGTTTTAGATTGGATGATTCCAGAAAGAGCTGTGATTAATCTGTGACTAAACTGCTTGATTATAGAGCTGACTAGGACAGGAGACAATGAACAGTCACTTAAACCATAATACTGATTTAGAATAAAGTCTTGATATTGATGTAATATTGAAAGGACTGGGTTCTACACATAATTTGTCATGATATAAAATGCAAAGTTTCTGCAGTGATATCATCATGTTATATCTGATAAGACCCTTTGGGGTATATTTTCTTCTCAGTAACTCCAGTAGCGAGTGATCAACTAAAAATTGTGTGACTGTGGAGCTAATTAAGCCAAGACAGAGCAACATTTGCATGTCTGACATGAGGAGAAATATGACAGTGTGGTAATAAACAACGTAAAAGTCATTTTTGGAGTCAAATTATTCATGATTAGTCTGCTCTATGCAGATAGCTCTAATCTTGCCCTTTAGGTGAGGATAACTCTTGCCAAACATTCAAACAATTTGGTGGATTTGAATTGTAAATTGGCAGTCCCAGTTTCTGTGCCCTAAGTCAAACTAAAGCCTCAGACACACTAGATGATTTTCAAATTTTAACCGATTGGGAGATCACAGACATAATGAAAGTTTCAACTGATTTTTAGCATTATAATCCTCTGAACACACACACTATTTTACAGTGAAAAACAAAATAGAAAAAAAGAAAAGAAAATGGGTAATATTTCATGGCATGTTTGTGGCTAAGTTTCAGCTAGAAAAACATGCAACATCCGGTAGATGACTCTTAATCACTCTCATTGTCTGTCGTGGGTATCACATCACAGGCTGCCCGATCAAGAGTCATAAATATTAAACATGTTTGATATTTAAGATCTGAGGCTGGGGACGCTCCATCTCGAACGGGAGCAGTTAATTATTTTTTGTGATGTTTGTCATTGGTTTTTTTTTATGTTTGTAAACAAGCCTCGTATCGGGCCGCAAATTGCACTTAAAATCCTTAAAATCTTAAAGTGTGTGGCCAGCCTAAATGTGCAGGAAGGGCATCTCAAGCTTGAACTGCTTTGTGATCTGAACCAGTGATCCTGGAGCCCTTTCTCTGACACACTCATTTGAGGTCTTGAAGTCTCTACTAATGAGCTGATGACCTGAATTAGGTGTGTTTAATTAGTAAAACCTTTTGTGCAAATTATAAAGATGTTTCTGGCAAAGATTGTGAGTTTTCCTCTAAAGAGAAAATTCTTTGCAGTGGCAAAAGTGTTTTATATAAATCTGCTTTAATGGCCGTTGGAATTTGGCCATGCATATTTCATTATCATCTCATTTCAAAGGCTGGTTGAACTAAAGAAAAAACAAAAAACAAAACTCAGAGACAAGCTAATTATTAGTGCAAATTATCTGGGCTGAATTTTGACATTTTTTTTTCTTTCTTTTTGTCAGTTCACTGACAATTTATGAGTAATGGATGATATCAAAATAAGGATTTTATATATATATATATATATATATATATATATATATATATATATATATATATATATATCAGTAGAATAGATGAACACACACACTCACACATGCTCTTCATTTAGATTTTTCATTTAATTTGTCACCTGTCTGTACCTGTACATGCACACATATATGCATTTGTATGTATATACAGTACACACACACACACACACACACACACACACACACACACACACACACACACACACACACACACACACACACACACACACACACACACACACACACACACACACAGACACAGACACAGACACAGAATTTCCATACTCCTCATTTAGGTTTTTCATTTAATTTATCACCTGTCTGATTAAACATATTTTAAGTCTCAATGAGTTTCTCTCTTTAGTGGACACAGTTGTAGATATAAACAAGATATTCTTTGAAGTAAAAGTGTGAATTGAAAGTGTCCGTTCTAAGCATCATTGTCAGTACTTCTGAAAGCCAAGGTTACTCCACTTCTACATCGACTATGAAGGCTAGGTAATCAAATGCATAGCAGATAATTTAGCAGCAAAATGACCTTTCTCATGCCTTGATAATTAGAAAGGCAGATAAGGAAATCAAGCCCAGAGCCCAGAGCTCAGTACCATTACTATGCATGAGAAGGGGGCCCACATCACACAAAGGCCTGTCAGAGGTTTGCTTTCGTCTGGAAACTCCAAATTTCTCTCGCTGCATTATTATGTGGCCATTATCATTTGCAGGGGGCAACAGGACAGTATAGCAGGTAAAGTCTTCTAAACAGAGTTAACCCAGCAAGCTTCTGCCAGGAGTTTGATATTCATGAACTGCTTTCATTTATAATGGTGCTGTATAATGGTGAATCTTACATCCACTTTTGTTGAGCTCACTCTCAAGCTTATCATTTATTTATAATATAAGTAGATGATGAATGCCTTTGGTCTTAAATGAAAAGAGACACTCTTGCATATTTATGTATGAAACTATTAGACTTCTGGCTTATTGCCTCTGAAGGTGCTGATGGAGCTAAACACCATCTAAACTTGTATGTTAACACACTTAGATTTTTGCTTCATCTTCCAGTGACAGTCCACACACACACACACACACACACACACACACACACACACACACACACACACACACACACACACACACACACACACACACACACACACACACACACACACACACACACACACACACACACACACACACACACACAGACAGTGTCCTTCAATATCAGCATAATCATATAGACTTTGCATTGAAAAGTAACATAATATACTATGAAAACATTTTATTAAATAACAAAAATTATGAATTCAGAACATAATAAAAATGCTACAACTATTTACAAGGTATCTCTAAACTGTATTGCCTGTTGTGTAATAACCTCAATTGGCAATCAATCAGTAAAGGTGTGCTGATCTTCATAAAAGAAACCTGGAGCAAGTTTTATCCAGTATTCAAAAACTGTAGCTGCCAATAATTCATATCATCATTGCCAATGTTCAATGTGTGCAATTTTAGGTTACTTCAATGCATTTACGCCAATTAATTATTAGGATTTATGATGACATAATCCAAAACCTCACTTAAATACCTTCTCAACCAACAATAAATCTAAACATTTGTACAATAAATTAAAGATATTTATACTTCTATGCAGTTCTTTAAAAGCTATTTATTGTATATTTTTAAGGAATTTTAAAGTAATTGAAAAGCATGTCAAATCATTCACAGAGTCAAACTCTACCGAGTTGTAGATAAATCAACTGCGCTAATCAAATTTATTTGTTCAACATAATTGTTATTCCATTCCTCATCATCACCTTTTGAAACATTTTAATTCAAAAAGGTAGGCTTATGTATGATCAGTCTCACAATTGTGGCAATATGGCTTGTATATAATGTGTCATTCTGTGCAATTTAGTGGAATTACAATATAAAGTTTACAATATGAACTCTGTTTTTTTTTCATGATATATATATATAAATAGCACTTATTGCCTAATTGTGTTCATATTAACAAATGTTAAATGACATTTAATATATATATAAACACAATTAGGCAATAAGTGCTATTTTGTGAATATAGTCATGGCTAAAGGCCATTTTTACTTGAGTGTTTTATTGCTTCTATGAAATGAAATGTTAAATATGAAGTATAAGAAATATTAAACTTCAAAAATGAAGGAAGAAAATGAATTAACTGGTATAACAGAACAGAGCCTTTCCTCCCCAATGGTTATGTTAGTAAACACAGACTGCATTCTGAAAATAGATATGATGATTATCTGATGAAGTATCACTGCATGCAGCATATTGTATAACTAATTACAGATTTGATGTAAGTGTTTTCTAAAAACGTTCGTTAACATGCTGAATTCTGAGCCATATGCAAATAACTAACCTTCCAACACAGGAAGTGTTGGAAAATACTTTATTTGGCAGTTCCTCAGTTACCCATCCATCTGTCTTTTAGCCTACATCTCCGGCTGTTCTGTTTCACCCTTTTCACACACTGCACTCATCACTTGATTTGGATCTCTTTCCCTCCAAGCTGAGTAACGGTCAGAAATACAATCATATTAAAAAGACCGTTGTCAATTTTTACACTGTTATGTGTGAGTTCCATTATGTAAGAATGGTTATGCGCCTCAGTCTTTATCCTGTGCCATTGTGAGAGTGAATGTGGGTGCAGTTTGTGAAGTTATATTGCATGGCCTGTGAGTGAGATGAAAATTATGTTTCTATGGCAACAAGTGCAGTATTGTTAGGAGGTCAGAGACAAACACAAGGAGGATACAGATTAGGACATTAAAAAGAGAATAACAAAAAGGCTTCTTCGCTTAGGAAGTATTAATGCCTCATAATGAAATCTTTCTATTACTTATTCAAATTAATTTCACTTTTATTTAATCTGGCAAATAAAACAAATGTTTGTCTACCTGTTTGACTATGACATTCACATTGCAGTCTTTACAGCTCAGTCATGATTTTTCTTTCTCAACTGATTGCTTTGCTTTGTCATTCTTCCACACAAGTGGATACATTTATAAAAAAAATATTTATGTAACAATCATTGACCTGCAAATTGGACTACAAAAAATTATGTTTGTTATGTTTTGAAAACTGCTAAGAAACTAAATCTGATCTTGTCAAATGTAGGTGGAAAAATAATATCCCATTGCGCTACAGTATGCAGTTTGACTGTATCCAATGAGCCTGTAAGTGGTAGCTGCACTAAACTGTCACCACTGTGCCCTAGATGATTGATAAAGGGCCACAGAAATCATCACATATCTTGCTATCACACATATGTCTATCTCTGCACTACTGTCCATGCAGAGCTGCAATCATTAGAGTGCCCACCGGCACCCTTATTCTAGTACCCAAAGGGGGCTGTGCAGGGTACATCAATATCAATAGTGAGCAATGGCAATAACAAAAGCTCTTTTGACACCAGCATTAGTCTTCCAAATCACCCCTTCTGCCTCTCAGCATAAGGCTGTAATGTTTGTGATTTCTCTTGACAGCACAATTTAACACCCACAGTTCAGGCGAGGCCATTGCCTTAGGCCCTAAATGTGGTTGACCGATCTCACTGAGCTATTGAAACCCAGTGAAAAGGCGTGAATATGAATTTGATTTGAAATAAATGTCTTTGCAACATAGGAAAGAAACTAAGGGGGGGATTTGTATGATCACTAATGAGCTGATGTGGTGGGAAATATATACAGAAAGAGGGGTGTAATTAATCAAAGAGGAAAAAGGTTGCTATGATTTTTTTGTTGATGATGCGTATAGTAGAGTTTTGTTAATTTACCCCAAAATGATTTCAAATTCAGGACTGATCCCAAATGTCAGTGTCACGAAGTGACTTTGAGGGCGGAACCAAAATGAGAGGAGAAGTTCCGCCCGGACCGGAAATGTGTAAGCCCTTGTCACTTCCGGAAACCCCGAACGCCCCAAATCAAGGGAAATCTGCAGCAGGTGTGTCCAATGATGTGGCGATTGCAGACAGGGCAGTTCATGGGTATAAAGAGGGCATCGAGGATACAGGAAGGTGTGTTTTTTTTGGCCTCCCAAGGAACGCCACGAGTGGGACGGAGTGTTTGGGCGCTGGAGTAGGGCGAAGCAGATGAGAGTAATTGTGGAGTCGCTAAGCGAATTGGAGGATTTGAAAACGGCCACTGGAACAGGTTTGCCAAAGTGAAGTTGATGGAAAGAAGTCGTACTCACTCGTGTCTGTTGTACGAAGGTGCCGTAGAGAAATAGTGACATTGTGGAACAACGAAGACCTTTCTGGGCGTCTGCACGAAGCTGGGGAGAGAAAGAGAGCGGGAGGAGACCAGTATTACGAAGACTGTGAGTACATTGGATTGCTTAGATTGTTGTGTATATCTGGATGAGAAAGAGAGCGGGAGAGGACCAGTATCACGAAGATTGTGAGTACATTGGATCGTTTACATATTCCTTGCTCATACTTGGATGTGGATAACCAATACCTGTTGGAGTGATTAACAGCTTGTTGAGCGGCCCCATCGTTGGAGGACGAGACGAGTGGGTGAGCCGAAGTAGAGCGTGGGTGAATGGATGTTATTTGGCTGTGGCCACACCGTAAAGTTTGGAACACTTACCGTGACAGCGACTGCAAATTCCTCCAGGACGAAATCCGACCGGGTGTGGAGTACCGACCTTAAAAATCACTGAAGTGTGTGTAGTGCAGTGTGTGAGTCTGTCTTTGACGTGTGTGCACTAAAGCTTTGCAGTGCTGTGCCGTGTCCCTGTTGTCTGTACTTGCCCTCCAGGCCGAGAAAGGTTCCTGTTGGAAAGAACGTAGGCTGCCGTGGCGGTGCCCACCTATTCCACCTACGCCCGCCTATAACTCCGTTCTCTGGACCCAGCTTGAAGGTGAAGTGCGAAAGCAAAACAAGGTATTGTGCGGATATTGTGGGAAAAGCTATTGTCCTTGAATACGCTCTGTAAAGCCCAGTGTGAAGATACAGTCACTTGTTGAATACTTACCTGTCTGTACGAGCTAAAAGCTATTGTCCTTGAATACGCCCTGAAAAGCCCAGCGTGAAGATACAGTCACTTGTTGAATACTTGCCTGTCTGTACGAGCTAAAAGCTATTGTCCTTGAATACGCCCTGTAAAGCCCAGCGTTAAGATACAGTCACTTGTTGAATACTTACCTGTCTGTACGAGCTAAAAGCTATTGCCCTTGAATACGCTCTGTAAGCCCAGCGTGAAGATACAGTCACTTTGTTGAATACATACTTGTCTGTATGAGCTAGAAGCTATTGACCTTGAATACGCCCTGTAAAGCCCAGCGTGAAGATACAGTCACTTGTTGAATACTTACCTTGCTACATCCTTACCGTTGTTACTTACCTGTGCCCTCAGGGATTTGTGTGTCGCCTTATACTTACCTAGGAGGTCAATGGGAGTGGAGGAGCTGTCCAGACGCTGGTGAAGTGCAACCCAAAGAGCAAAGAAGCTAGGAACAAGGCATTCTTCTCCGCTTTATCTATTACTCATTGTGTGTTCTGTTGCCTTCAGGAGAAGAGAAGGGCGCCACGGGAAATCAAGCCGCTAAGGAAGGACTTAGGATTAGTCAGGAGACTGGTAGAAGTTCTGGGAAAGGACGAAAGAGCCCTTTGCCCCCCCCTCCCCTTGTGATTACTTACCAAAGACCTCCAGAGTTCTCAGGCTCAGTGCCCTCCTGCCAAGAGACGAAGATCAAAATTTTAGGTTCCCCTTTTCTCCTTTCCTAGATTACCTTTTTAAATAATTTAAATAAAGTTGTTTTAAATTACCCTTTACTTATCTTGTGTGTCTGGTCCTTGGGGTGATCTTGGGACCTCCTCGAGGTGGAAGTCGGGAAGGGGCGTGACTCGCAACACCTGTGGTCCGCTCCGACCTGTGACAGATTTTGGCGCAGTCGGCAGGATTCCACCTCGAGTGGAGCGATCAAGGTCCCCCAATGGCCGACGACGAGCTGCCAGGAGTCCCACCCCGAGTCATGCCTGTGTTTATGGGAAACCCATGGGTCCAGAAATATGGCGGCACCGAATCAGAGGTGAGACTATCTGAATGGAGAGCCCAGATTGAGTATTTGGCCGGGCTTCAAGGGTTGAGTGCAGTCCAACAGCTACAGTTTGTACTGAACTCCTTGGAAGGGGAAGCGCGGCGCGAAGTCCAGGCCGCCCCGGAAGCTGTGCGGGCTACGGCCCAGTCCGTCTTTAACTTCCTGTCCGAGCAATACGGAGATACCACCCCCGTTGCCGTCCTCCGAGCCCAGTTCTTTAGTTGTAAACAAGGACCCCCCGGCAGCCTATACGAGCCTATGCACTACGACTTCGGGAGCAGCTCACCAGATTGCAAAAATGTCCGGATCACGGCCTGGAGGACGGAGAGATCCTTCTGAGGGATCAGTTCCTACTAGGACTGCGGGAAGGCCCAGTGCGGCAGAGCCTACGGGTACAGTTCCGAAGAGATCCTGAACTGACGTTTGAAGATCTGAAGAAGGAGGCAGTTGCCTTAGAGCTCGACCAGGTCGAGGTTAAAGATTCCCCTGTGTGTGCGGCCGTAAGTAGTAGTGCAGCTGCCCCTCCCGAAGTGGATTGGAAACAGACATTAAGGACCGAGCTCATGAAGGATGTCCGTGAACAGATGAAAGATCTGTCTAAAACGCTGTTGGAGGAATTGCGGCAGGGGGCCCCTAGCCAGGAGGTAAGGCACGCCCCTCGAGAGCGAGCGTATTCCGATGGTGGCCGGGACCCGGGGAGACGATTGAGTCGGCCGGCTCGCCCACGCTTTGAATGGGACGAACAGGGGCGACCCATCTGCAACCGTTGTGGGGAGGCCGGACATTATAGCCGACAGTGCGGACCTCGAAGAGGCTCGATGGGGGGGTTTTTAGGACGACCGGCCACAGTGGGTCATGTGGTCGGGCCCCCTTTAGAAGACCCATCTCGAACAACGGATTCGAAGGGCGGATTGATTGGACGGAGTCCGGTGGTGGAAGCGAAGGTATGCGGTGTTAAAATATCCTGTTTGGTGGACACTGGATCCCAGGTCACCTTGTTTTCTGAAAGCCTGTCACGAGAAGTATTTGGCCAACGGAGTATGAAAGGAAGTGACCCCTCATGGCTGACCCTAAAGGGGGCAAATGGATTGGACATCCCGTACATCGGGTATGTTGTGGCTGATGTAGAGATTCGTGGAATCGTTGTACCCCAGAAGGGGATTGTGGTGGTCCAGGATCACTGCTTGGGGACTCATCGAGCCCTGCTGGGGATGAATGTGATCGCCGAGTGCTGGGAAGAATTGTTTCAGGCAAGGCCTGTGAAGACGATCCCCCTGGCAGAACAACAAGAATGGAGGCGAATTGTTGCTGACTGCCGTCGAATTCAGACGGCGAGGGTACGGATGGACCGAGAGGACATTGGTCGAGTGGCCTGCCGATATGTCCTCTCTATACCTGCGAGGAGTGAGGCCCTCGTATGGGTGAGGGTCCCCCAGCAAGATTATGGGCCTGAAGGCTGGGGTGTTAGTTGAGCCCCACCTAGACTGTCAGAATGTGGAGGTGGCCCGGGGATTGGCAGTGGTCCGCCGAGGAAGAGTCCCAGTGAAGGTGCGAAATGAGAGTCCTTACCCAATCCAGCTGCACCGGCATCAACGGTTAGCCAGAGTAACGACGGTCGGCCCCCATCAAGTGCGGGAAGAAAGGGACGTAAGTTTTCGACAGGTCTGCCCCACCTTGGTCGAGGTTGCCTTGACTCAGTCGGATGTACCCCCGAAGAAGGTGGGGGAGGGAATGCCTGGCCATCTCAGGAACGAGTCCTTAAGAGGGGAGGGGTTACAGGAAGCCCAGACTCGGAAGTTGGAGGAGCTTCTGACCCGATGGCAGCATGTGTTTTCAACACATGACGAGGATTACGGATGTACAGACGTAGTGAGGCATCAGATCCCCACTGGGGAGGCCGGACCCAGTCGTGAAAGGTATCGCCCTATTCCACCTACCCTGTATTCGGAAGTTCGTACCTTGCTACAAGGCATGCTGGATCAAGGGATTGTTCGGGAAAGTAGTAGTCCTTGGGCTGCGCCCATTGTGCTGGTCCAGAAGAAGAACGGAGCTTGGAGGTTCTGTGTAGATTATCGTAAGCTGAACCAGGTCACGAAGAAGGATGCCTTTCCCCTGCCCCGAATTGAAGACTCATTGGCCAGCCTAACCCGATCTGCCTGGTATTCAACCTTGGATTTGGCAAGTGGCTATTGGCAAGTGCGAGTGGAAGAGGCAGACCGGGAGAAAACTGCTTTCACCACACCATTAGGTCTATTTGAGTGGGACCGGATGCCCTTCGGGCTTTGCAACGCTCCCGCCACGTTTCCAGCGGCTCATGCAGAGGTGCCTGGGAGGCCGGCTGATGGAGTCAACGTTGGTATACCTTGACGACGTTATAGTTTACTCCCCCGACTTCGAGTCCCATCTACAACACCTCGAGGAGGTATTCCAGGCCATGGAACGGTACGGCCTTAAGCTGCAGCCTGACAAATGCCACCTGCTGAGGAGAGAAGTAAAGTTCCTGGGCCATTGTGTGAGCGCTGCGGGTGTGGCAGTGGACCCCGAGAAGGTCGCAGCGGTACGGGAGTGGAGTGCTCCGAAGACGGTGAGACAGGTCAGGTCCTTTTTAGGGTTCGTAGGATACTATCGTCGCTTCATTAAAGGATTCTCCAAAATCGCGAAGCCCCTTAACCAACTGCTGGCAGGGACAGGACGGCCCCGAGGCCGGGGGTCCCCATCCATCATGTGGGACCCCGAGTGTGAGGCAGCCTTCCAACAACTTAAACAGGAGTTATTGCAAGCACCGATACTGGCTTATGCAGATTTTAATCTACCCTTTATCCTGTATACAGATGCCAGTAATTTGGGTTTGGGAGCAGTATTGGCCCAGCGACAAGAAGGAGCGGAGCGAGTGATCGCCTACGCCAGCAGGAGCCTCCATCCCGCAGAGCGGAACGACGCAAACTATAGCTCATTCAAACTTGAGCTGTTGGCCTTGAAGTGGGCCTTGAGTGAGAAGTTTAAAGACTACCTGTGGGGAGCAAAGGTACAAGTAATTACTGATAATAATCCCCTTGTTCACTTACAGACGGCGAAGTTGGGAGCCGTATAGAGCAACGATGGGTGGCCCAACTAGCAAATTACGATTACCAGCTCCAGTATCGACCCGGAAGGGAGCACGTGAATGCGGACGTCTTGTCTAGGCTCCCGGAGGGACGGAATCGAGAGGAAGAGGTAACGGAGACGGGCCCTGTACAGGACGGAGGTTGCATGGTGGGTGTTGTTGAGGCACCAGGGAGCCAACAGGAGGTAATGCCGTTGAGCTGGGGCTGGGACCCCGACCGCTGGAGAGAGCGACAACAAGGTGACGACCGGGTGAAGGCCGTAAGCCGCTGGCTAGAGCAGGGCCAGGAGCCGACGCCAGCAGAGAGGCAAGCCCAGGGTGGAACGGGCCGCAAGTTGTTGGGACAATGGGGAAAAACTACGATTACGTGAGGGAGTACTGTGCAGGGTCACCCATGATCCTGGGATGGGCGACGAGATCTGCCAGGTCGTAGTGCCTGAAGACCAGGTACAGGCACTACTCGTGGCATATCACAATCAGTTGGGGCACCAGGGACAGGAGAAGACGGTGTCTTTGCTACGCAGACATTTCTACTGGCCTGGTCTGGAGGCTTCGGTGGGTGCCTTTATTCAAGCATGTCCCCGTTGTATGTTGTATAAGGCACGGAGAGAGCCTAAGGCCCCGTTGGTTCCGATAAAGGCTAGAGCCCCCTTGCACATTGTGGCTATGGACTTCCTGACCCTGGGCAGGCCTGCGGATCGGTATCAAAATATTCTGGTAGTCACAGACCTGTTTACGAAGTACTCTTGGGCTATCCCTACACTGGATCAAACTGCAAACACTACAGCGATGGCACTGTGGAGGACTGTCTTTCAGCCCTTTGGGTGTCCGGAATTTCTACACTCCGACCAAGGGCCCAACTTTGAGTCGCGAGTAGTGAAGGAGCTGTGCAACTTGTACGGATGCACCAAGACCCATACTACGTCCTACCACCACCAAGGAAATGGAGGGTGTGAAAGGTTCAATCAGACTCTGTTGGGTCTACTGGGTACTCTGGACCAGGAGCGACAAGGAGATTGGGTGAGTGCTTTACCTGCTTTGACCCAGGCATATAATAACAGTGTGCACAGTACTACGGGGTACGCCCCGACTTTCCTCATGTTTGGCAGGCATGTGAGGCTGCCGGTGGATCTGATGCTGGGGGCACCGACGAGGGGAGAGGAGGTGAGCTTAACGGAGTGGGTGGACCGTCACCACCAACATCTGCAGTTTGCATATGGGCAAGTGACTAAGCGGATACAGGTGGCTGCAGATAAAAGTTAAGAGGATATATGATCGTACTGCCAGGGAAGCTCCTCTACTCCCTGGAGAACGAGTCCTGGTGCGGGATAACCGGCGACAGGGCAAAGGCAAGTTGAGTGACCGATGGGAAGCCGCCCCCTTTGTGGTAGTAGTACAGCAGCGGCCGGGCCAACCAGTCTATACTATTCGGCCCGAGGGGAAGGCAGGACCAGAGCGTACAGTCCATCGGAACATGATTCGACCTTGCCCAAATTATCCCAGACCCAGGGAGGAGACTCCGAGGCAGCCTGTGCCTGTGGCACCATGGGTGAGTGGATGGGCTGTAGTCCCAAGAGAAGGGGCGAATGTGCCTGCCCGGGTTGATCCTGTGTCCCCGCCCCGTCGGTCCCAACGAGAGAACCGGGGACGTCCCCCTGCGAGGTACGGGGACTGGACAGGAGAAGGACGTTCTAGGGACTAGAACGGATTGGCGGGGGAGGATGTCACGAAGTGACTTTGAGGGCGGAACCAAAATGAGAGGAGAAGTTCCGCCCGGACCGGAAATGTGTAAGCCCTTGTCACTTCCGGAAACCCCGAACGCCTCAAATCAAGGGAAATCTGCAGCAGCTGTGTCCAATGATGTGGCGATTGCAGACGGGGCAGTTCATGGGTATAAAAGAGGGCATCGAGGATACAGGAGGGTGTGTTTTTTTTTTGGCCTCCCAAGGAACGCCACGAGTGAGACGGAGTGTTTTGGGCGCTGGAGTAGGGCGAAGCAGATGAGAGTAATTGTGGAGTCGCTAAGCGAATTGGAGGATTTGAAAACGGCCACTGGAACAGGTTTGCCAAAGTGAAGTTTATGGAGAGAAGTCGTACTCACTCGTGTCTGTTGTACGAAGGTGCCGTAGAGAAATAGTGACATTGTGGAACAACGAAGACCTTTCTGGGCGTTTGCACGAAGCTGGGGAGAGAAAGAGAGAGCGGGAGGAGACCAGTATTACGAAGACTGTGAGTACATTGGATTGCTTAGATTGTTGTGTATATCTGGATGAGAAAGAGAGCGGGAGAGGACCAGTATCACGAAGATTGTGAGTACATTGGATTGTTTACATGTTCCTTGCTCATACTTGGATGTGGATAACCAATACCTGTTGGAGTGATTAACAGCTTGTTGAGCGGCCCCATCGTTGGAGGACGAGACGAGTGGGTGAGCCGAAGTAGAGCGTGGGTGAATGGATGTTATTTGGCTGTGGCCACACCGTAAAGTTTGGAACACTTACCGTGACAGCGACTGCAAATTCCTCCAGGACGAAATCCGACCGGGTGTGGAGTACCGACCTTAAAAAATCACTGAAGTGTGTGTAGTGCAGTGGGTGAGTCTGTCTTTGACGTGTGTGCACTAAAGCTTTGCAGTGCTGTGCCGTGTCCCTGTTGTCTGTACTTGCCCTCCAGGCCGAGAAGACAAGGTTCCTGTTGGAAAGAACGTAGGCTGCCGTGGCGGTGCCCACCTATTCCACCTACGCCCGCCTATAACTCCGTTCTCTGGACCCAGCTTGAAGGTGAAGTGCGAAAGCAAACACAAGGTATTGTGCGGATATTGTGGGAAAAGCTATTGTCCTTGAATACGCTTTGTGAAGCCCAGTGTGAAGATACAGTCACTTGTTGAGTACTTACCTGTCTGTACGAGCTAAAAGCTATTGTCCTTGAATACGCCCTGTAAAGCCCAGCGTGAAGATACAGTCACTTGTTGAATACTTGCCTGTCTGTACGAGCTAAAAGCTATTGTCCTTGAATACGCCCTGTAAAGCCCAGCGTGAAGATACAGT
Organism: Cyprinus carpio; assembly: GCF_018340385.1. Classification (NCBI taxonomy): domain Eukaryota; kingdom Metazoa; phylum Chordata; class Actinopteri; order Cypriniformes; family Cyprinidae; genus Cyprinus; species Cyprinus carpio. Next base: position 28,734,840 of record NC_056578.1, on the reverse strand, counting down.
CACTTGTTGAATACTTACCTGTCTGTACGAGCTAAAAGCTATTGTCCTTGAATACGCCCTGTAAAGCCCAGCGTGAAGATACAGTCACTTGTTGAATACTTACCTGTCTGTACGAGCTAAAAGCTATTGTCCTTGAATACGCCCTGTAAAGCCCAGCGTGAAGAGTACAGTCACTTGTTGAATACTTACCTTGCTCCATCCTTACCGTTGTTACTTACCTGTGCCCTCAGGGATTTGTGTGTCGCCTTATACTTACCTAGGAGGTCAATGGGAGTGGAGGAGCTGTCCAGACGCTGGTGAAGTGCAACCCAAAGAGCAAAGAAGCTAGGAACAAGGCATTCTTCTCCGCTTTATCTATTACTCATTGTGTGTTCTGTTGCCTTCAGGAGAAGAGAAGGGCGCCACGGGAAATCAAGCCGCTAAGGAAGGACTTAGGATTAGTCAGGAGACTGGTAGAAGTTCTGGGAAAGGACGAAAGAGCCCTTTGCCCCCCCCTCCCCTTGTGATTACTTACCAAAGACCTCCAGAGTTCTCAGGCTCAGTGCCCTCCTGCCAAGAGACGAAGATCAATTTTAGATTCCCCTTTTCTCCTTTCCTAGATTACCTTTTTAAATAATTTAAATAAAGTTGTTTTAAATTACCCTTAACTTATCTTGTGTGTCTGGTCCTTGGGGTGATCTTGGGACCTCCTCGAGGTGGAAGTCGGGAAGGGGCGTGACTCGCAACACCTGTGGTCCGCTCCGACCTGTGACATCAGTATCTTTTTGCTGAGGCAATTAAAACCCAAATGGTACCTCAGCCAAATTTTAATGGAGACTAATTTGAGTTGGGTTTTCAGACTGTAATTCCAGTTTATTATCATTTACTCGACACAATCAGTACCTCAAAACAACAACAACAAAATAAGATTGTGCTTTAAATGATTTTTTACCAGGGACATGCTCATTGGGACGGCTGCTAATTTACCTAAGTATCTTTGGTTATTTCTAAACAAGGACATTTCATGATCCTGCTTTTGTATTTATTATGGTTCTCCCAGTTGGCAAAAAGGTTGGATCTAATTGATCTCATTGGAGCACAAGGTCCTGCCTCCTCTTTGTTGTAAAAAGCAGAGGAAAAAGCATTAAGGCTTACAAGCTTTTATAGGATTAAGCATCATACGCTTTTACCTCTGCTGCTCATATTAAATAGTATTGAACAGTTGAAAGACAGACATTTCAGAGGATTACGCAAAAGAAACAGTAAATGTCCATGTTATTCTCTAAATGGCTGTTTAGCTAGCTGTGTCTAATTGCTTTGCAGAACAGTCAGTTTGGCTCCTCTGATCCAAGGGGGTTTAAACTTTCTGTGTAGGGGTCTAAAAAGTGTTTTTTTTTTTTTATTTTGGAAACAATTTTAGAGTATGTTATATTTTTTGTGTATATAGTATGAGAAAACGTATTTGTCCTATAGGATCTTTAGGTTTAAATGAATTGCAATCTAATTCATTCTTTCAAAGACCTAAAAAAACAACCAAACAAAAAAACAACAACATAATTTTAAACAACAATTAAACTGGAGCTGTTCCAAACTTGCAATAACATTTCAAATGTGTTTTTTTGTAAATCCCATAAACAGAATTTTACCATAGTAACCATAATTTCTGTCTTCAATACCAATGCAACTGCAGTTATTGTATTGTGGAGATGTGAATTTGTAGTTATGTGAAGTTAGTTAGTATGATTTGCTTGCCATTATTCCCACATTCCTAACAGATATTACATGCCAAAAATATGACTCAAACCTTTGCAGTGAACTCTGCAAAAACTTGATTTGCGATCAGTCCTCATCTAAGTTCTTTGCATGGTCAAGATGTATGACTTCAGCTCCAGGTTTCATCAGACTGGTAACAGGCAGAAGAGTGGCAGCTACAGTAATACCCTTGGGGTTTCTCTGCTCATCTCAGGGCACTATTGCTGTCTCTCGCAGAGTTTACCGTGCACAATTCCATTAAACTGTCACATCTTTCCAAATGACTTTCCTCTGTCCAAGGAAAAAGACCCATATCTTCACTGGCACAGTACTGAGCGAGAGCAAAATAAACCTTAGTAGCTCAGTTTTAGCATGATCACAACAAAATAAAATAAAGGTCACCTGATTTGAATGCATGCTTTAAGTATGCAGAATATGCAAAGTGGTTTGACTTCATTTGCCGTTTTTGCATCACTTGTTTTCTTAAAAACTTCAGCCATAAGCCTTGTAACTCCCTGTTATTAGATATTCAGGGACATGATTCTGCAGCTGTTGGAAACACATCCAACTCAATAAATAGGGCTTTTACAAAATGAAGAGAGAGACATCTACAGTTTGTAGCCGACCATGCTGATCTCATTCATATTGAAATGTAGTCATGTGTAAAGTGTATACATGTAATGCACTGACAACATCTTGAACCCTTTTACACATGTACAGCTTTAGAAATGTGCAAATCCTTTCTGATCTCCTGAGGATTTTAAATTGTTAGAACTGGAGCCGCTGTGGATGTTATAGTGGTGTGATTCACTCATTTATTGATTTGTGTGCTGTCACAATAGTTCAACTAGTCGGCATAAATTGCAGAATGAAACTGTATTGATGTCAAATTAGTCTGATGGATTAACTGTGTTAAGTAAATGTGATGCTGTTAAATATATTTTAATATTTAAAATCACATTGGGCAGACAGACGCCAAGGTGACAAGAAGCAGTTGGAGTCCATTATTTTGTCCCTCAAAATGAGTTTACTGTATGACCTAGCAGCTGGAAACACTCCTCATGTGTTGTGTGTTACAGAGGAACAGTCTCTTTTATACAGTCATTTCTGCCAAACAAAATCTTGTAGTAATGACAGTTGGTTGTTACAGCAACAGCTGTTATTTACCATCCTCGAGTCTTGGAAACTTACTAATGTCATGTGGAGCATGAATTAACTGACAGTATCAAGTGAAATATAGTTGTCTTTAGTCAATGGCAAACAGACTGAGTTGATCAAACGCTTAGCTATATTTGGGCATCAGAGCCTGACAATATAAGGATTGCCGCTGTTCAAGCTTTTGACATTTGCTGTAGATGCACTAAAATACTGATTATAGGCAGGGTATTCATGTTTTTCAAACCATGAAATCTTCAAAGATTTAAAAGTACCAAATAGGGCTTGCTTTACTTTTTGCTTGACAGTAAAATTACATTTAGTATTATAATCATGTGTAACAAAATCATTACATTAGACAAGACAATGTCTCGGAAAGTTACAGTTGCCAAAGATAGGCTCAAGTCATATGAGTTTAATTTGCAAAGTACATCTGACTAATCCCATGAAACACTTGCAAAAAAAAAAAAAAAAAAAAAAAAAAAAAATTCAAATAATCGGCATTGTATGAGTCTCTAAAGCACAATTAATATTAACACTCAAGTCAAGGCTACTAGTATAAATTTTGAAGTGCAACCATTTCCCTAATCGCATCTCTTCCTCACAGACATGTTGTTATTGGATAAGCACTGAATATCTAGTTTTACTCAGTCTTTCAAAATAGCTGTAGGGTGAGACATCCAAAGATATTGGTCTCTGTGCCTTGGAGTGGCACTCAAATATTCCAGTTCTACTGTATACTGAAATCAAATAAGTCTACAGATACTGCATGTGTTGTTCATTCTAATGCAAATTAGCATGGAAAGCATGAAAATGAATTTAATTACAGGCAGGGAAACAGTCCAGTGGTCGTATTCAGTTCCAAACAATTCCAAGATAATTGTATTATCATACTGATTTCCATCATAATTTCCAGCCCCATTCATCTCATCTAGTAGAGGATTTCATCTACTTCTGCTGGTCTCTGTTTCTACATATGTAAAGTTTGATGGCCATTTCAGACTTCACGTTATTACGTCATGTTTCCGACAGATAATTGCAACTTTTTATCTCACAGTTCAGACCCCCCCCCCCCCCCCCACAATTCTGAGAATCAAAGTTGGAATCACAAGACATAAACTTACAATTCTGACTTTTTTACAAGATAAAAACTGACTTCTCAGAGTAAATTCTGACTTATTATGAGTTTACATGTTGCAATTCTGACTTTTTCCTCAGAATTGCGAGTTTATGTCTTGCAAAAACTCATATTTGTGAGATTCGTGTCAGAAACAAGCTAGCCTTTCAAAGCACAAATAACTTTATTTGTATATGAGAGCAGTTCTGGCAGCTGACAGGTCATAAAAGTGAACTGTTCCTTCCTTCTCAAATTGCATAGTCTTATTGATGACGGAGATTGTGCTGTTTATCATCTTGTGACCTGGATTTTCTGCTGAGTAAGACTCATTCCACCCTGCACTTCACTGAACACGAATAATACGTAATAGTACCCTTTCCCTTCTTCTATTAAGCTAATATTGAAAAGTGACATCTGTACCACATAAACATTGCACAATGAATACAACATCTGCCCTACTGGATTCATGTCCTATTGAATTAATTCTTGTTTATTTCACTCAAAAGCAAAAGAAAATAAACTCAATGCATATTACGCAGACATAAAATGATGCAGGGTCCTATCAGGCTGGTAAGTGATACATGTCCATTCTCTGTTTTTCATAACTGGATTATGAATCATCATGACACCTACAAAGGAGCATCGTCTTTGCTTGTTCATTTGTTTTGCTCTGGTACATATTTCATATAAATGGAGAGTGATGAGAGTGCAGAATTTCACAATTGAGATATCCATTTCAAATGACAACACTGCACGCTCTGAAGGGCCCTTTAATTTTTCTCTAGCCTCTGCAAACCAATGAAGGGTGAAAATAATAAAGAATTCAGCAGAGGCCCCAGGTCAGTGTGTTGCGGCAGCACAGTTTGCGGGCACATTGTTGACCCACCTTCAAAAGGAGCTGTCAGGCTATTGCTAGCAGACACTGTGAGCGACTAGCTGTTACACTCTTCACTGATAATATTTCATGAGCCAAGGATCATAAACAACTGTAAGCTTCTGTCAAGCAACCAAGGTTAACATAACTTTTTTTTCAATTCAAAATGGTTTAGAGTTGCCATCACCAGATATACAGCTTGACCGTTTTACATAAGAAACAACTGGCCTTTAAAATTATTCTAAAGCATTATTAAAGCATTGTTTCATTCATCATCTTTGGGAGCAAAGGTGTTTAAAATATTAATTCCCTTTAGTTTAATCTAAAGGAATGACTGTTATAGTTAATTTGTTAATCATTAATTATTATTATTTTAAGCTTTGAAACATATTGAGGCTTTTAGATTCTTTGGGGCTTTCAAAAGAATTTTGCTAACTATAAAAGCCCGTTTCTGGCACAAAAAAAAAAAGGAATTGTGACTTTTTTTTTTACTTCAAAAAAAAAAATTCTATTGATTTTATATCTCACAATTCTGAGAAAAAAGTTACAATTTCATGATATAAACTTGCACTTGAGAGAAAAAAGTTCTGAGAAAAAAGTCTGAATTGTCAGATATAAAAAAGTCAGAAATAAAAAGTTCAAGGTACCTTTTAAAACAGAATTGTTAGATGTAAACTAGAAATTGTGAGAAAAAAAAGTCAGAATTCCGAGTTTATATTGAGATATATCTTGCAATCTCTCTCTCTCTCTCTCTCTCTCTCTCTCTCTCTCTCTGTCTGTCTCTCTTTTTAAATTCAGTGACAGAAATGGGCTTCCATACATAACAGATAAAGTAACTCATTTACGGTTTCCACAATGCCCTCCTTTACGGGCCTCTGTATTCATAAAAACTATGAATAGACGTCACTTTAATATTCTTTATTCCTAAAGCCTTTTGTATCTCTCACACATCTCTTTCAAAAGAAATGAAAGCGCCAGTGACACCTCTTGACATGTCCCAGATATTTTTTCAGGCAATGTGTGGCACTGCAGGCGACTCACTCCCCAGCGTTGACAATACTGTCTAAAACTGCCACTTCCATATGTCCATTGGACCCACTGCGAAATGAGGCCTGAGTGTCTTGGCTCACAATGTGGATGTTCACACATTAATGCCAAAAACTCTTAAGAGGTTGTCGAGGGATAGTGTGATGGGGGCTAAGGGTTGAAAAGGAGAAAATGGATGTATGTATTTAAAGGAACCATTTCCAGAGCTCTTTTGACATGACCTGCTTGAGTGGCTGTCATGTTGAGACTGTTTTTGTGTTTTTTTGTTTTTGTTTTTGGACAGCCCACCAAGCCACTTGCAGATCTAGGTCTCTTCTAGTGTGCATGAATTTGCTGCCAATTCTGTGGTTTTTACACAAACTTGGGCACCATTTGAGCCACATCAGCAAAGTCTGTTGATGTTAGAAGATGAGCAGTAATACCATATGTTACAAGACCGATGGGCAGAAAATACAATCACATATTTACCTTCAGCTGGTAGTATCCAGATACTATTCAATTAGGCAATGTACACCATTGATCAAAAGATTCTAATAATTGAGATTTTTTTAAAAGAAGTCTCTTATACTTTCTAAAGATGCATTTATTTGACCAAAAAATGCATTATATTGTGAAATTTAAAAGAACTGGTTTCTATTTGAAAATATTTTACAATGCAATTTATTCTTGTGAATGTGATGGCAAAGCTGAATTTTCAGCAGCTATTTCTCCAGTTTCCAGTGACACGTGATCCTTCAGAAATCATTCTAAAATGCTGATTTGCCGAATCTTCTTATCGATGTTGTGTTGCTTAATGTTTTCTGTGATACACTAGCATTAATGAAGAATCTTTTTAAAAAAGAAATAAATTAAAACTTTTATTAAGCAAGGGAGCATAAAGATAATGTTACAAAAGATTTCTATTTCAAATAAACGCTTTCAAATTTTCCATTATTCAAAGCGTCCTGTAAAAAATTTAGTTGTGCCATTATAGTATAAATTACTTTGTGAAATATATTCAAATAGAAAACAATTATTTTCAATTTTAATGTTCCACAATATTACTGTTTTTAACATATCTACCTTTAATAGTATACACAATCTGTAGGAAAACGAAAAAGCTACTGGTAATTTTCTGCCAGGACATTATCGTTTAAGTTTACAGACCTAACCCTAAAACACAATGCAGTGCAATGCATAATTTAAAATACAGGTAAAAACAACTGTCAAAAATATCTCTGCGGGTGTGTCTAGCAGCATCTGAACTTTGCAAACAACTAAACAGGTTTACAATGTCATGCAGAGTTGGTCTAAAAGATTTCTGCTTAGTAAATCAAAAAGAGATAAAAACAGTAAAAGGTGAGTTATGTGTAAACCATTTAACAAAGATAAATATGACACTGTAAATATGATACTGTTCCTCACTTTAAAAAATCTAATAAAATTAAAAGCTGTTTGTTCAATTTACCTAGCTTAAAATAAACTAATGCAGCAGCTTTTTTTTTACTTAATTTCATTGTGTGCAGTGCAAGTGAATGTGTAACATAAATGTTTAATTACTCCATTTGTGTTGAGACTACATGAATAATTTTGTTGGCATTAACTGAAATTGAGAAGGGTGTTTCCAGTTCCCAGCATGCTTTGCCTGAGACTGGATGTGGTAAATGTGTGAAATAATTGCATTCGTTTGAAAAAGGGGAAACTCAGTTAGTATTTATGCGTGAAATCGATTTTGTGATAGTATTTTCTTCCCTATTGAGGCATATAGATAAGTGAATCAAGAACAAGAAAAATGTAGGGAGTAGGACTTAATATTTTCCATCAGGGATTGATTGGATTGTTGTTTGCTGTGATCTTGTTTGAGTGACAGGTTGCTGGAGGGGATGGATGATTTGAGCCGCCTTCGCTCTGAGAAGAGATGTCATTGTGCTGATGTTAATGAAGATGATGTTTTGATTAAAGATTATGAGGGTGCATTAAAAAACTTAAAAATGAAATGAAATAAAATAAAATAAAGATGTGCATGGATAAATCATTTAAAATAATTGGCAATATTCTATAAAAATTAAAATTGTTAATTTCATGGTGATTTTAATATCCTAGTTATGTTGGCATTTTGAGGGTTACCATGCTGAGCTTGTGCTTAGGCTGAGAGTTATAAAGACTGTACCTAATAATGATTTACTGAGTGAGCAATTACTGTGCAAATGAGTACAATAAAGTACAATAGCCTATTTTTTTCTAGCAATCATACAGATAATCATTGAGTCACTTTAGCATTTCCTATTTTATTGGACTCAATTCAATAGTAAGTTTCTGCTATACATAGTAATTGATTTTACAAGGCAATTTCATGTAACGAAAACTCACTTTCAGCATGTGGAACCACGGTGCACAATTAAATTCAGTTCATCCAAAGACTAATTTCTGTTGCTTCTGTGAAAAACAGAAGAGATTAAGCCACTGTACAGGTGTACAAGCACTGTACAAGTGCTCTGTACTAGTACTAAACTCGCTTGGTGAAGCAGAACAATCACCCACTCAGTGAGATAGTTATTTTGGCTCAGTATGAGCCAAATAAATATATGGAAGGAAATCAAAAATGTATTTAGAGAAAGTCTGTCTGCACGGCACAGTGCATCGTTTACAGTGTACCTTTTTTGTCTGCAGTCATAAAGCAAAAATATATTGGCTGAGCTGACTGAATTTATGCTACTTGGGGAATCCAAAAATGTAAGTTATATTTTGTATGTACAGGTGAATCTCAATAAATTTGAATGTTTTGGAAAAGTTCATTTATTTCAGTAATTCAACTCAAATTGTGAAACTTGTGTATTAAGTAAATTCAATGCACACAGACTGAAGTAGTTTAAGTCTTTGGTTCTTTTAATTGTGATGATTTTGGCTCACATTTAACAAAAACACACCAATTCACTATCTCAACAAATTAGAATATGGTGACATGCCAATCGGATAATCAACTTAAAACACCTGCAAAGGTTTCCTGAGCCTTCAAGATGGTCTCTCAGTTTGGTTCACTAGGTTACACAATCATGGGGAAGACTGCTGATCTGACAGTTGTCCAGAAGACAATCATTGACATCCTTCACAAGGAGGGTAAGCCACAAACATTCATTGCCAAAGAAGCTAGCTGTTCACAGAGTGCTGTATCAAAGCATGTTAACAGAATGTTGAGTGGAAGGAAAAAGTGTGGAAGAAAAAGATGCACAACCAACCGAGAGAACCGCAGCCTTATGAGGATTGTCAAGCAAAATCGATTCAAGAATTTGAGTGAACTTCACAAGGAATGGACTGAGGCTGGGGTCAAGGCATCAAGAGCCACCACACACAGACGTGTCATGGAATTTGGCTACAGTTGTCGTATTCCTCTTGTTAAGCCACTCCTGAACCACAGATAACATCAGAGGCGTCTTACTTGGGCTAAGGAGAAGAAGAACTGGACTGTTGCCCAGTGGTCCAAAGTCCTCTTTTCAGATGAGAGCAAGTTTTGTATTTCATTTGGAAACCAAGGTCCTAGAGTCTGGAGGAAGGGTGGAGAAGATCATAGCCCAAGTTGCATGAAGTCCAGTGTTAAGTTTCTACAGTCTGTAATGATTTGGGGTGCAATGTCGTCTGCTGGTGTTGGTCCATTGTGTTTTTTGAAAACCAACGTCACTGCACCTGTTTACCAAAAAATTTTGGAGCACTTCATGCTTCCTTCTGTTGACCAGCTTTTTGAAGATGCTGATTTCATTTTCCAGCAGGATTTGGCACCTGCCCACACTGCCAAAAGCACCAAAAGTTGGTTAAATGACCATGGTGTTGGTGTGCTTGACTGGCCAGAAAACTCACCAGACCTGAACTGAATTGTCAAGAGGAAAATGAGAAACAAGAGACCAAAAAATGCAGATGAGCTGAAGGCCACTGTCAAAGAAACCTGGGCTTCCATACCACCTCAGCAGTGCCACGAATTGATCACCTCCATGCTATGCCGAATTGAGGCAGTAATTAAAGCAAAAGGAGCCTCTACCAGGTATTGAGTACATGTACAGTAAATGAACATAATTTCCAGAAGGCCAACAATTCACTAAAAAGTTTCACAATTTGAGTTGAATTACTGAAATAAATGAACTTTTCCACGACTTTCTAATTTATTGAGATGCACCTGTAGATTAAAGGGATAGTTTACCCCAAACTGAAAATTCTGTCATAATTCACTTACCCTCCACTTGTTCCAAACCTGTATATGTTTTTTTTCTTCTTCTGCTAAACACAAAAGAAAATATTTTGAAGAATGTTGGTAACCAAACAGTAGCGGTAGCCATAGACTTTTTATAGTATGAAAAAAAAAATGTTGGTTACCCACATTCTTCAAAACATCTTCTCATACAGAGTAAGTAAATGATGACAGAATTGTAATTTTTTTTGGGGTGAAAATTGACATTTTATCTTCAAACGTGTAATCGACAATGTTTTGAGACTGCTGTTGTTTATTCTTGTCCATTAGCATTTGATGAATGATATGCATTGTTAATTATTTCTCATAGGGTGCAAGCTTGTTTTATGTTTCATTCAACAGAAGAGGGTTGGTCAAGGCTGTTGATCTGAATATCATAATGACTGCCATGCACTGTGGGAGTAAGCAAACTTCTATAAAAGGCTGAAGCCAACAAACGACTGCCTGGGGCTTGAGAATTTTCACTCTGTAAAATGGCCTTTTTCTCAGATCTCAGAGGGCATTTGTATGTTCTCTTTTTGTAACATGTAGCCACAGGCGAGTTGAACTGTGAACCCAAGAAGAGATATTTATGATCTTTCAACATGGAATGTAAAAAATGGACAAGACAGAAAAAAAAGAAGAAAAAAAACTATAAAAACAAGATTCCACAAAAGACGAGGAATTGCAAAGCATAATGCAGATTAGATGTCAATGATATTGAACATTTTTGGTTCTTTGGTGTCATGAGGCAGGTGAATGAGAAATGACAGCTACTGTGGAGGGGTGGATTTTTAAATTTCCATTTATGTTGTGATTCATTATGAGTCACAAATCAATGTAAATGACAGTAGCAGGTGCCAGAATCTCAGCATGGTTAAAATACTGTTTGAACAGAGATTAATGACATGCAGTACCTAATATCAGCCTCGCCCTGTACTCCACAAACAAGCATGGGTGACAAATGCTCAGAGCACAAACCTTCATTTCTCATTCCAGTATCACATGTCCATTTCTTCCACAGTAAGAGATGTCATTGTGACAGCGCCACCATTGTTTCTGTGACAGACACCTCTCTTTGAACCTCCCAATCTTAGTGCTGAGGTGGATCTGTCCCACTCTTCTCTTGTTCAAATTGGATTTCTTCCCCCACTTTGTTCCTATGTAAGCTACAGGGGGTGATGTCTCAGGCCTGCTTTTGAAATAAATTCCTTGTCAGCTAAGCTTTTACACCCTGCCATTTTCAAGGACTGAAACGGAAGCTGTTTTGTTGTATGATACACACATTTCTTTTCTGTAGCAGGGCACTTAGTGCTTGAGCTCTTGCATATTTTATGTAGCGCATGTGTTTGGCTCCTCATTTGCAAATGTCACATGGAGACTGGATTTTTCATAGAATAGAATAGAATATATTATCAATAGCAATATCAAATAAGCTATTCTGCTGTTGTTATTTTAAATATCGACATATAAGTATATGATTTAGCCATGCTGGTATTCAGAACAACTGCCCGATTGGAAGTTTGATATTGTTTTTGTATAAAAGTTCCTGATAAACCGGCCCTAAATATTAAAATGGATAAAAAAAGGAAGTTGCTGCAACAGTCACTGTTTTTTTTTTCTTCATATATAATAAATTACTTGCACCTCACAGCATGCAGACGAAACGAAATTAACGCGGCCATGTTATCTTATGCTCTGATGTCTGATGTTTGGTAACGCAATTGTGTGAGATCTGTGAGGCAATTATAACAAATATTTTTGATGGTGGGCCTTGGCTCAGGCATTTCCAGAGCTCAGGCATTTGTATGAATACTGCATTTCTAAACACTTTTTTTTCAGTATGCGCCTCCTCTTTTTTTCTTTCATGTTACTGTAGCATTATTTATTTATTGTAGTAAAGTGCCAAGCCTTTGCACTCAACTAAATATCTGTTCCACATGAATGTGGTTTTATAATAAATTCTTCATTATCTTAGAAAAACCTGAACTAAAGTATGTAGTGCATAATTTTATTGACTGAAGACGTTTTCCTGCAACTACCCAGTTTTTACAGCTCTCATAAGTTCACAGTGTGATATTCCCAGCAAAGTGGATGAGGCAATCAAAAGCAGAAATGGAAGCCTAAATTATATTATATCCATACCTGACATTTACAAATGAATGCAATGGAGAAGTTCTTCTGTAATCTGGAGAGCACAGCAGGGGTTTCTATCTACACAGATGGCAAACACCCACTGTTGTCTCTGTAGTAAGCCTGGAACAAAAACACTCACAAAGAATGCCAATTCTGGGGGCAACACATCTTCAAGAATGCTTAAAGATTGCTTAAAGACACCACAAAGTGCCAGATAGTTTTCAACTCACTGTCTTATAACATCAAGTTGAATATGGTACAGAGCTATATTCATTACTCCATGCCTTGTGATCTCTCTTTTAATGAAGAAAGTCCCATATACAGTACACTGAGCTGAGGCTGTGAGTTGATGTTTGCCATCTGTGACCAAGAAAAAGTGATTACACTAAGATGCAATTAGAGGAGTGAAACAATGAATTAAGCAAGAACCCAGGCTCATGCAGAGTACAAAACAGGTAAACAGAAAAATAAACATATCAGTCAGTGGTGGAGTCTAGACAGTTTCCTGCTCCATGGGTCTGAGGAGTGATTCATAAATTATTATATTTCAAATAATCATACATTAAAATCAACTGTGTAAGAAAGTACAGATACTGAAGTTTCACAGCTTGTAAAAAGAATAGCAAATTATGGTAATTATTTGCTCTCTGTATTAAAAAAAATTAAAAATTAAAATATCAGTTTTATTTTCTTCAAACCAAAGCTCTTAACCTCTCAGGATCCTAGTAAATTAGCAAGGACTGTCAATGACTAAGCCTTTTCTTCTACTGTAGCTTTTGTCCCATAAATTGTAACTTTCCTCTCTGAAGAAGAGGATAGTTAAGAGGATAGTCACTGCATTTTGTGTAGGAGTGGCTTTGGTGCGTAATTCGGTTTGGATCAAAGTTGGTAAACGTCAAGCAAATTTCCCCTTAATGTCTTGGTGGTGCAATAGTTTGCGTACATCTGATGTGTTATATCAGAATGTAACACCATCAAACTGACTGAAATGCTCTCATCTTACTTTTCAGACCGCTGTATGAGAAATGCTAATTGCTTTGAATGCCCCCCTTGGAGTAATGGGAGTTGTAATTACAGTTTAGCACTAGACAGACTCTTCGTGCTAGCTGTTAATTACTCTCTGCTAAAGATGAAGAGACTGAAGATAAGCATCATAATCATAGCCGCTGTTTGAAGAAGGATGTTGTGACTTCAGAGAGCAGGGAACATCAGTTGCCCCATCCACCCCCCCGGGTCGCAGAGCAATCTCTGTGGATGTTCCAGGATGACCCTGGCCTCAAAACCCCCAAGCGCTCAACTAGAAGCTGCTCAGCATGGGACCTGTACAAATTACTCACATCAAATAATACGCAAATTGCTATGTCTGTTACTTAATCAAAGAGGTGGAAAACAGACCTTTGAATTTATGCAGCTGCAACAGCTTCAACTCTGAACAACAGAGTTTGTTCTCTGGCACTGAGGCAGCTTTTCGTCATTAAATAATAATGTCAAATAAATAAAAACAAAGCATTCAGAAAGTTGCCTACAGCAGTAATATCAGCATGGAGTTCTGTGGTATTTGAGCCAGTAAACTGATTTATTTATTTACTTTGGAATACTTGATTCTGATTGGTCATTTGCAGCATTCTGTGTCTTGAAATTTCCTAGAATTTGCTGTTGTCGTGGCAACAAAGTATATCAGCCCACTCTTCAGGGGGCGTATTACAGAAACTTCTTAAGTCTTAATTTAAAATATGATAATTTTAGGATTTTTCACAAAATGTGTATTACAGAAGCAAATATTAACTTGATTTAGGATTCTTCTCTTATTTGTCACAATTTTATGTCTAGTTAGGAAATCATAAACTGCTGCATCGAGTTCCATAATCAACTGTCAGGTCTGTTACCAAGCAACTACGCCCAAGATGCACACCACTATTTTATTTTTCTTCTAAGGCTACTTAGATGTCCTAATTGAATTATGGCTTAATCCTTAATCTATGCCCTGTCTGTGAAACCAGCCCTATATATATATATGCACACTACTGTATATATAGGCTATATCTATGCAGTTAATTTTTATAGGATTATATCTGTCTGTCTATGTAGCACTGTGGTCCTACAAGGCATGACATTTCATTCCTTTGTATGTTTTCACATAAAGCAGAATGACAAGAAACCTCACTTGAACTAACTGAAAAATCTGTAATTATTTATGAATATTTTATCATCACCTCATTTGGGCCCTAAATGTAATGCTATTCTTAAAAAATATAATGTGTTTTTTACAGTTGTAAAAGTTTTGAAGTTAGCACACCACTGTGGTTATCCTAAAGTTAAGACTATTAGACAAGATTATGCACTTTGGAAATGTTATTTTGTAATAGCTTTTGTCCTAAATTAGGTCCTAACTGAAATTGCCATGGTTATTTAACAGATAATATACTGTAGGATTCTAAAGTTAAGATCTCTCTGTAATATGCCCCCAGGTCACCGAAACTGGCTCTATTTTCATGTCTCTCATGTGTTAAACTGTGGTCTCATTCTCTCCCATTTCATTTAAATGGAATCTTACAACTCAGTTAGTGATTGTAGTGATAATGACTGCAGAGGGCTTATTGCTGTACATGGAACATTGTTGTGGTGTTTGTCTTTTTGCATCACTGATTGCTTTGTACATTGTAATGGACTATTTCTTTTGATAGCAAAAGCTTTAAAGGAATAATCCACCCAAAATTGAAAAATTGCTGAAAATGTTCTTGCCCTCAGGTCATCCAAGATGTATATGAATTAGCTGTATATGAATTAGAAATCTGAACAGATTTGGAGAAATTGAGCATTACATCACTTGCTCACCAGTGGATCCTCTGCAGTGAATGGGTGCCGTCAGAATGAGAGTCCGGACAGTGTCAGGGTTCTGCCACTTTGGTCTCATTTTCTTGTGGTTTACATGTGTCTTGAGTTGTTGCACGAAGCTTGTGTGCTTTCATGTTGTCATGTGTTGTGTGAACACGTGGCTTATGAGTATTCTCATTAGCTGTGTGTTCGTGTCTTGTTTGGTACATGGCTGGTGATTTTGTTTTGCTGGCCATATGCTTGTGTTTTTATTTTGTGTGAGCACATGGCTTATGTCTTTGTTTTCTGCATGCCATGTTCATTCATGTCAATTATCTTGACCCCACCCATCTTGTTACCTGGTTACTGGTTAATTTGCCCAACCTGTGCTCCCCCGTTTCCCTCCTCATTTGCTCCCTATTTATTGTCCTTGTGTTTGCAGTCCTGTGCCAGTTCGTCAACGATTGTTTTCTGTCATGTGCCTTGTCCTGCCAGCCGGTCAAGTTGCCAGCTGTGTTTCCTCCTATGGGGTAGTTTTTGTTTTGTTTTGTTTTATTGTAAAGAAGCTCATTCTTTCAGCATTATTGTGTCCTTGCTCCATCCTTCACCCCTAACCCTGACAGAAAACTGAAAAAAAATTACAATAATCCACACAACTCCACCAATCAGTCCATCAATTAGTCTAAACAGCTGTTAAATGCTAAATGAATTTATTTAAGTTTTTAGAGTATTGTAACCCATACTCGAAATTGGTGCTCTGCATTTAACCCATCCAAGTGCACACACACAGCAGTGAGAAGTGAACACACCGTGAAACACACACCCGGAGCAGTGGGCAGCTATATATCCAGCGCCCGGGGAGCAACTGGGGGTTCAGTGCCTTGCTCAAGGGCACTTCAGCCATGGGTATTGAGGGTGGAAGAGAGCGCTGTTCATTCACTCCCTCCCACCTACAACTCCTGCCAGCACCGAGACTCGAACCTGCAACATTCTGGTTACAAGTCCAAATCTCTAACCATTAGGCCACAGCTGCCCCAAAACAGTTGTGGGATATTGTGATGTTAAAAACATCACAATATCCCACAAGTAATTCACATGACTCCAGTCCATCAATTAACATCTTGTGAAGTCAAAAGCTGCTTATTTTTTAAGAAACAAATCATCATTAAGATTCTTTTATCTTTAAACCATTGCTTTTGGCTAAAATATGAGCCCTCTGTGCTTAATTCTCCAGTCAAAAAGTCATCTCATTGGAATCTGGAGAGAAATATGCACAGATCAAGCACTGTTTACAGAATAGCACTGTCCAGGGGCCTGATGTATAAACATTGTGTACGCACAAAATGGGCATGGAAATGTGCATACGCAATTTTCCACGCACATATCGGGATTTATAAAAAATTAACTAGGTGTAAATATGTGCACCATCGTATGGACAGTCTGTGTACCAACTCTTTAACTCGAGTGAGTAAAATAAGGAAGCAATCAGAATGATTTTAAAGTCTGTTTTATATTTGATATAGGCCTACACATTTAGATTAAATATGACACTCTGAATAATGAAATTAAGCACTGAAATTTCATGAAATTATAACATTTGTATATGAATTTAAACAGGAATTTTTGCAGTGGATGTACTGCTATTGAACAATTTTCCTGTGGTATGTGATTCAATGTTTTAATCACAGCGAGGATTGCTTGGTGTTTGACAAATCCGCTTTAAATTTTGTTCTAAATAGCAAAACTCATGTTCTGAGAAAATACTTTTGAACGAATAATGATCACGATGTGAACTTGACTTCGTCTGATGGCTTTGGAACATAGGCGGTAACGACAGACCTAAGGATGTGCTCGTTGATCAAACAGTCCATTGGCTGGTTTGTTTGATGACAGTATTATCTCTTTTCACAGGTGTTGCACACAGACAGTAGCCTAATGATAACCCCTTTTGTGCTCTTCCCAATATTGTGACAAACACCATATTTAAAAGATAGAATTTGAAGGAAACTGTAAAATATGCACGTTTTAGTTTTAAAATGTTGTTATTGATGCGGTGAGTCAGACAACTATTTACACTGCAAAAAATAAGGCCTATCTCTTTCCATAAAAATATATGCTATAAACATTCTAAAATTACCTTTTAAGCAAATTGCATAAATTAGAATAGTGATGTCCCAAAATGCATTTATAGTCCGTATCTCATATTTTCTTAACATATTGTAGGCTACTCTTAACTGCGTTAAAGAATTACTCCACCCCAAAATGAAAATTTTGTCATTAATCACTTACACCCATGTTATTCTAAACCCATAAAAGCTTAGTTCATCTTTGGAACACAATTTAAGATATTTTGGATGAAGACTTGTGACTGTCCCATAAATTAAGTTTATGGGACGGGAATACTTTTTGTACACGAAGAAAACAAAAATAATGACTTTATTCAACAATTCGTCTCCTCTGTGTCTCTCCATATCACCTTAGTGCCATTTTGGAGAATATGAGCTGAACGCAGGCAGCGTATGCTCTTCTGTGTCAGCCCCGCCACAAGGATACATTTTGTATGTGTAGTTATGGTTTGATTTGAAAGAAAACAACGCACCCTTGTATGGCGGTTGACACAGAAGAGCGTAAGCAGCCTGCGTTCAGCTCATATTCTCCAAAATGGCGCTAAGGTGATGCGGAGAGACACAGAGGAGACAAATTGTTGAATAAAGTCTTATTTTTGTTTTCTTGGCATACAAAATGTATTCTCATCGCTTCATAACATTACGGTTGAACCACTGATGGCAGATGGAATATTCTGGCGATGCTTTTCATACTTTTCTGGACCTTGAGTGTAATTTACTTGGCAGTCTATGGGATAGTCTCAAGCCTCCCAGTTTTCATCCAAAATATATTAAATTGTGTTCCAAAGATTAACAAAGCTTTTACGGGTTTGGAATGACATGGGGGTAAGTGATTAATGACAAAATTTTCATTTTGGGGTGGAGTATCCCTTTAAACATGGTGTCACGTGGATGGGAATATGCAAGGAAATGATATGCAGATGATGTTATGCATATTAAAACTAGGCGTTGTAAGCTCCATAAATGGCTATTTTGGGGAGGAGACGGGTGGATATTTATGTACGCATAATCTTCCACTGACAGGGTATTACAAAGGGAATTTTGCACTGGTTCTGGTGTACGTATGGCTTTATAAATCTGAACATTTTTGTATGTACGCAAAATCTAGCTTTCGTGTGAACGCACACATTTAGGATGAAATCTACATAAAGTTTTATACATGAGGCCCCCGAACAGTTCTAAACAAATATGTCAGTGGATTTTGATGTGAGAGGACAACAAGGGATGACCTTTTTCACTGCAGGAAGTGTTATGGATAATGGACTCAGATCCAGATCCATGGTCAGAAGTGTCGGTTTAAAGTTAAATGGCCTTAACAATGGATTTGTTCCTTTCAAAAATGCAGCTTTTCACTTCATAAGATGTTAATTTATGAACTACGTAGAGTCATGTGGATTACTTGTGAAGTATTGCAATGTTTTTTTCAGCTGTTTGGACTCTCATTCTGACGGCACCCATTTATTGCAGAGCAAATGATTGAATGAGCAAATGATGGAATGCAAAATTTCTCCAAATCTGTACTGATGAAGAGACAAACACATTGACGTCTTGGATGGCCTGAGGATGAGTACATTTTCAGCAAATTTTCATTTTTGGGAGAACTATTCTTTTGTGATAATGCATAAAGGTAAAATTATAAAAAATGTCAGCTCAAATATTTAATGTTCACATATATATTTATTTATTTGTTTGTTCGGTCAGTAGCTGTGCAATAGGCTAAGTATGAGTCCTGATCTCATTGTCAGTGTTTTGTGTTAATTATTGTACAGTACATTACCACTTATAAGCCATGAGATGTTTTTATTTTATTTTACATTCATAATTAGTTTTTGCCAGATTCTTCTATTCATATATCTTCTCCTCCAGCAGCCTAAAAATATGAGATGAAGATGAATTGATGTGATGCCTAAATGTTTCTGCTGAGAAAGGAGTAAGTGGACTTCCTGGCAGAGGCAAAGCTTTCCGTATTTCATCGCCTCTTCACTGCCAGTCGACCAGAATAGATCATAACTGCAGATAACTATATCAGCACTACTTAAAAGATAAAGATGCCAAAGTCTGCACAGTTTCTTTTTAAAGGAACCAGTCATTGCTCAAATGATATGTTGTTGTTGTAATTGATTCCTTCCATATCACAATAATTGCAGTGATGGGAGATACTGCTACCTGTAAATGTGAGGAGGGCTGCTGACAGCATGTGTGAATCACTGAAGAGATTAATTATTACAGGCGGCGCTGTGGGCTGGGACAGGCAGACACACAGACTGCACCTGTATTCTATTCCAACACACACACGTCCTCTTCCTGTGTGGCTAATGGCATTGTCCGGGCAAAATTAATTAACTGATGTACTTCCGTCTGTCAGGAGGCCCCTGTGCAATTAATCACGTGAGGAATGAGACAATGCAGGGCACCTATAAATTCAATACACAAGTTTCAAGCACTGCAAAGACCTCAGTCTAAACCTTATGGATTAGATGTCAAGTGGCTCATAACTCAACAGAAGGTGCTGTAAAATCAAGTTCATCTTAAACCTAAATATGCCTCTGGATGTCCCGGGGTCACTCGTCTCTCAATTTGATGTCGAGGCTATAAAGTGTTCAGTGTGAACCTGTGGCTTTGCTTCATGCAGGCTTCCTCATTTACATGAATTAATGCATGAAGACTTCTTAGCATGAAAACTATGTCCAAATGGGTTTGTGGATCCACGGGTGTTTCAAAATCATCCCATATGCGTATAAGTAACAACTTAAAATACACTTTCTATTTTTATTTTTATAAAATATACATTATTATTCTTAATATGTTTGCACGTCAATGGATATAATATCCAAACTTAAGGGGATAGTTCTCCCAAAAATGAAAAAAACAACCTCATTTACTAAACGCAGTGCTGTCCCTGATGTATATGACCTTTTTTTCTTCACACATCTTTTTGAACACATTTAATACAAATGTATGGGATCCCCAAAACTGATTCTTCCAAAATCACACAAAAGTGAACATGACAGTAATCCATACAAACAGTGTCTTCTGAAGCAATATGAAAGGTGTAAGAAAAATACTAACTAACTAATACCCACTGTTCTCTATTATAGATCAGTGCTAATACCACATTTTGAACTTTGAAAAATAAAATAATAATAATTTATGGCCAACTGTCCTAGACGACTTTGTTTCGGTTCAGAAGACATTGATTCATCAGGTGGGGTCATACAGATTACCATTGTGTTCCCTTTGTGTGGTTTTTGAAGCGTGAACTTTCATATGCTCAAAAACATGGATTTTATTTTCTAAAAATCTTTCTTTGTTCAACTGAAGAAAGAAAGTCATACACATCTTGAGGGTAATGTTGAAATGATGAGCTAATTTTCATTTATGGTTGGAGTATTCCTTCAAGTGCTTTTCAGAAGAAATAACTGATATTTTGCACCCAACTGCCTTCACCTCGTTTCCACAGATTCCACAGAACATAAATCTTTACCATAGACATGTGCTAAGATTTTATTATTAACATCTTTGACACCCCACCCACATACTGTACTGCCACTAGTTTCTAAACCTGTGTCTAATCTTTAAATGGAAATGCATTTATAGAGGACCAGGTATCAGCTATTGTGACCTTATTGTGGAAAAGTATATTTGTGATTGCACGTTTTAAATAGTCTAGGATTAACACAGGAAATCATGAACACATGGCTTTCTCCAAAGTCCCGCTATAACATGTCAGCTCACTTAGCAGCCATACTCTTAATGTCCACTGGCAGCTATTTCCAGCTTTGCAAGTTTAGCTAATATTTACTTGAATTGAAAAGGCAGAGAAATCTCTGCAATATTTTGTTGAAATCACATTTAAATAACATATTTCAAATCAGGAATCAAATCTAACAACATCATAAAATGTGCTTAAGAATTATTTCATTCATATTGTACAAGTGGACTGTCTCTGCTTTCTCAAACAGACAGGGCATCAATTAATTTTCTAGCTTGAAAGTTATTTATGAAAATTCGAAATCTGTTTAACACAGCAGCATTATTTAATGAATATTAATTTATTATATAGGGTTTAAAATGTAGTTCAAGGCTTAGACAAGGTTAACATCAACCCTAGAGACCGAATTACATTCTATTGCTGTTCTGAGTGTGAATGTTCTCCAGCTGTTATTGGTCTCAAATGATTTTTCCTTTGTATATAATATAGAAATATAGGAATTATACGTTTTGTGGAAATGAGCATTAACCCAAAACAAATAACGTAAATTACTGAAAAGCACAGTGTAAAACTCCCCACACTTCAGTTTAGAAAAAAAACCCAAACATTTTATTTACATTTTACAGCAGGTACTGTATGAACTACAATCTTGGGTATTTTATATATTCTTTCATGGTTAACGCTTAGTTAGCTGTATCCTCATATTGATCAGCAAATGTGTAGTTTGACAGAAATATTATTGACTATTTTTCAATAACAGTTCTTGTAGAAACATGTCAGTAAAGAGACATTCTCTTGCCAAAAAATCACTTCAGTTCAGCATAGAAATCTAAAATGAGTTACCAATAACAAACAAATCACCAGAAGAAAACAAAAGGGAATCCGCTTAGTCCAACACCACAGATTTTCTATGTAGGCCATGTAGGTATCAATCTAGTCATAGTAGCTTCTGTAACTGATGCAGTGCTCAGGAACACTGAAGCAGATAGCAGCAAGCTAGCATTCATATAGAGACCCTCTGAAAACAGAGACATTGTCATATTTTTTTTCAACAGCACAATGCTGTTTTTTTTTTTTTTTTTTTTTTTTTTTTTTTTTTTTTTTCTAGTGTCCCAATTTATCCCACCTATTATGTAAAATAAAAATAAAAATGGTAGGAACATTTTTGGTTTGAAATGGATACAAAAATTAATTATTAATAATAATAATAATAAAAATGATGGGAAGCTAATGTTTATCCTTTATGAAATGCTTGACATGTGGTTATAATTCATCTTCCATGTATGATTGGCAATAAGGGTGAAAGTAAAATGAAACATCAAATTAAATATAAAATTAATCATGTCAGATGAAATATGTCTTATCAAAATTTGTCACATTCAGTAGACAATTCTGTTAATTCAATGCTAAAATGTAAGATTAAAACCTTACATACACAATGTTGTGTGATGAATTCCCTGCTGGCAAACACATCTATTTAAAATGAAACTTGTCAGCACATGTGATGAATTAGAGATATATACTTTATGAACCGTTCTGATGCCTTTGACATATGAACCTATTAGGTTTACTTCAGCAGTTAACTGGGGAGACCAGTATCACATCTTCTTATCATGCTGTCCAAAATGATCAAAAAGGGGGGAGAGAGACATCACACATCAGCTTTTATGCCGACAAACATTTTGAGAAAGCAATACACAAGCTGATGAAAAACAGAGTTTCATGGCAGAGCATACAAACACGCAACCCTTTGCACATATGGACGCACAAATTCACACACTCATCATCATCATGTTAGGTGAGGTATGCAGTTGCCAGTCAAATAAACCATTCCAGAAAAAAAAGTGATTTTAAAATACATGACAGAATGAATGTAAAATTCTATAGACAACGGTAAAAATAATTACTCACATGGCCGATACAACACAAACATACAAAAGCACTGGGCTGCACTCTGATTTTGTCCAGTGTGTTTTTTTTTGTTTTTTTTTCAGTAGGTCATTGGTTTCCATAGTGACATTAGCTGGTTATTTTTTTATTTCATTATTTATTTCCTCATAGCCAATTTTGTCTGAAACTCGCACAGCAAAAGATCTTAGAAATCATATTCCCTTTTCCTCAGCCACTATAGGGGCTATAATTGTACTAGCCTGATGTTCACTGATGTATAGAATTCATTTTTAGATTCATAGGTTGTTGACATTTACAGTTGATTTAGTGGAAAATAGATTTTGTGAAAAAATGCTGAATTTCCAAAACCACATTTTAGATACTACCTTGACTTGAGGACTGCGATTCAAGGCAATTATGCAAACCTATTTTCTGAATTGAAGTTAATCGATGTGTGTTCAGAAAACTGGCTTCTATAAATACTAGAAATATTTCCTATCCCACAAGGTGCATTTGCAGAAGAATCCAGTCCCTTACAATGAAAGCTTTCCCTTTTTTTGTTTAGTAACAGGATTTTTCATAGGGAAATGTAACCGTTTATACACCTCTCTAGAGTCACTGCGTCCATCAGGCCCACCATTCATATCTAAGTGCTCCATGCGATATAAAGTCTGCCATTCATTCCCCCAGTTTACCTAGTTTAAAAATGTAGAAATGAAAAAGAAAAAAGAAGATATTAACTTTTTTTTTGTCTTGTGATTTTATGATTCAGTCACTTCACATATCTTTAAATAAATAAGATTTGTAAAGACACTTGTTAAAATAATTATACATACACCCTGGCTCTCACTGACATTGCTGAAGGTCTTAAAGCACACTGTCATCTTCATTATGACAGCATGTCCCAACCAAAATTTAAACAGCATTAGCAGAGTTCAATTCGTCCAACATTGTCAAATTTGCGTCTCCTGCACGTTATCCTTTGAGCTGGCTTGGATTAGTAAAGGTTCATGCACTGAACTATGCAGCGAGTTGAGAGCCGACATATGGTTATAAGCAGTTTTGTAGGAGGTATAGGAGGTATAGGAGTCAAAATGCTCATGCTCCAAGGGCGGAAGAGTCAGGTGACTCTCCATGGCCGGAACCCTCGTCAGCTCCTCGTGTACACTGATGATCTCGATGGAGCGGGTCGGCCCATCATGATCCTGCTGGTGGTGCTGCTTGCGCATCTTGTAGAAAATGATGAGCATGACGGCAGCCATGAGCGTGATGGCCACAAAGCAGCCAATGATGATCTTGGTGGTTTTCATCACCTCCTCCAAACCATTGAGAGCCCCATCAATGTCTATGTCAGTCACAGGAATGGTGTACGCTCTCTCTGTGGCAATAGGTGTTCCCCTTGTGGTTGAAGAGGAGGCCCAGCCAAAAGAAGGCTGCCCCAGTGTCCTACTCTCCCCATCGATAGAGGTTTCAACTGTCTCTACGGTGACCGTAGTGAAGTAACTAAAGCCAGTGTTGTCAACCGATGTCACGTTGAGGACAGCAGAGGCTGAAATGTTGCCTAGAGTGTTGCTTACCATGCAAGTGTAGGTTCCTGTGTCCTGTATGGTGACATTGGTGAAGTATAATGTTCCGTCGTTTTGGACAGAGATGCGCATCTTGAGAGCCCCATGTGTTATGATGGAGCCATTTGGAGTTAGCCAGCTGACTGAGGTCACCGAATTCGTCCGACATTTCAGCTTTGCCGTCATTCCTTCAGTCAAATTGAGGTCGGCAGGTGGCTCAGCAATAACGGGCGCGTAGCACTGAAAGTAGCTCTGGTCTAGCTCGCCGATGTAGCGCCCCTTGAGGCTGAGAGGGGAATTGCAGCGGGCGCAGCAGCTGGTGTTCGTAGGTACGGTCTCTCTCAGCCACCAGCTCAGCCAAAGAACATCACAGTTGCAATTCCAGGGATTGTGATGCAAATGCACTCGCTGCAGGTGGTGCAAAGGCGTGAAGAGATCATGGGGCAAAAAGGTAAGGTTATTGTGAGCCAGGTTGAGCTCTCGTAAAGAGTGCAGGTCATCAAAGGAGTTCCGCTCTATGGTTTGGACTTGGGCGTGCATCATCCACAGCTTCTGAAGATGAACGAGACCCTTAAAAGAACTGGGCTGAATGACGGTGAGCTGGTTTCCGGACATCTCGAGCTCATCCAAGCGAATCAAGGGCTGAATATTGGGGACCTCTTTGAGGTTACACATGCCCAGATTCAGGTACCGAAGGTTACTTAAGCCCTGAAATGCTCCACTCGAAATGTAGGAGAGACGCTTTAGCTCTCCCAAGTCCAACCGCCGCAGGGAGGGCAAGCGACTGAAGGCATCAGACGGTATGCTCTCAATAGGGTTATTCCTAAGCCACAGCTCTTTCAGTTTTGATAGATACTCAAAGGCGCCATTTGGGATGGTCGTGAGGCGATTGTCAAAAAGCTCCAGAGTGTTAAGGCTGGTCAGCCCATTGAAGGCGCCAATTTCAATGTTGCGGATGTGGTTTCTGCTAAGCTGAAGAATCTCAAGGTGTCGTAGATGCTTGAAACTGTCTACTTTGATGACTTGGATCTGATTGTCCTGAAGGTTTAGATACCGTGTATTGGTGGAGATGCCATCAGGGACATCCTTTAGCCCTCTGCGTGTGCAGATGACCTTACTAAATTGGTTACTGCAGGAACATACGGAAGGACAGGTTTGGGCTCGTACCAATCCAGCAACTACAAGCAACTGCAGGGCTAAAAGCAGGAGAAACAGGGGGTCAAACCAAGCCCCTTTCCATCTAGGACCTCTCAACATCTGGCGTGGATGGTAAGAGGTCATCTTGTTCAACATTCATAATTTAATGCCTGCTGATTTTCTCTTCCCAAAAATGTATTGGCAGTCTGAAAGAGAGGAAAGAGGAAAACAAATTTGTTAGCAGAGTATGTCATGTTGAATTGTCAGTGTAGCATGATGGCAGTCAAACAGAACATCAATTTTTGCTGATGTTCTGCAATTTATCAAGAAGAACATTCTTCTGTCAGATGGAAATGCATGTACATTTCTGATATTCTGATGATGTCAAAGAAAAACAAATATTGCTGTTAAGGCAATGCACATGCAAAATAGTTTTCCAATGTGATTGATGAATTGAGCATCATTACTGTCACAGCTGTTAAATGAGCCTGCACACAGAAGCCATTTCTTGGTTTCTTTTTGTTTTTGCACTGTATATAGCAGACCTGAGCTTAGTAGTTCACTTTGGTCTAACTATTTTCTGTCCCCACTTTCAAGACTTCCTGCAGTTAACATGGGAAAAAACTGTTTTAAAAGTTAATAATAATGTCAGTTTATTAGGAACATAATTTTCAAAGGAAAAACTAACCACACCGAGTAAAGAAAAACGTATGAGTGACGTTACTGTAATACTTAAGAACATGATATTTTTTTTGTACACTTATTTCATTAACATTATTAAGAGCCTTGAATTTGAAATTTACTAAACCACTCCTGAATCTTTTATGCTATGCACTAAAATAAGATATATGGGAACCCTGTCACAGCAAGCTGTCAGGGGAATGGATTAAGCTGCAGACAGGCCCATCACTAAGCATATCTAGGAGATAAGGTTGTGTAGTTGGCTTGTATATTCCACACAATGTGCTTGCACATGCTATGAAGATACATGGCAACCGAATTGTCAAAACCCACAAGAAATGTACCACTGCTACAGCACACACTAAATTTAAAATCCCTTCACCCTGCCAGTCTCTGCTCTCATTACCTGCTCAAGTGTTCTTATGAAAAATACGATGGCTTATTACCTACACTGTTTGCAAATAGGTTACTATAATCAGTATTGTTATAAATTATAGAGGGAAATAAAAGGATAGAGATATTCAGGACCCCTGAAACTCACTTTGACAAGCTAAATTGAATTTCAGTATATTATGAAGTGAAGCAATTGAGTATCCTGAAATACATAGAAATGCTTTCATTTATTAGATCAAGCAAACTATGTTATAATTACAGAATCTCTTAACACAGTAGGAAATGAAATAAAGTTTGAGACAGAGAGCTTTCCGATCAGCATGGCAACAGGCACTGTGGATTGAAGTTGCATGACACCAATAATTACAACAACCTCAATGCATGACTGGGATACATGTTGGTTGATATACAGTATTATACAGTTAAAAAAAAAGTTGCAGATAATTGTGAACAGCTCTTGTCAGTATTAGATTAGTCTGTTGTTAGACTGCTAGAAGTCTTTCACATATCTCAGTCTCCTTAGACTAAAATTAATAATTCAATTTTAATTATTTGTCTTTCTTGTCTGTCATATCCTATTATACTATGAAAAGTCTCAGATGGTCTCACTGTGCATCTGTGCTGCTGATCATCTTATAAAAATGATTAAAACTGATGACAGATTGATTTAGTTACAGTGGCTATGTTTACATGCACAATTTTTGGCTCAATCGGACTGAATTAATTCCGATTGATGAATCTGAATGTAGGGTTTACATGAATGCTAAATAAAGTGATCGGGTTGATGTGCGCATTTATATGTCACAAGCTTCGAATTGGAATTGTTTTTTTTTTTTTTGACATGCTCACACTGC
Source organism: Cyprinus carpio (assembly GCF_018340385.1). Lineage (NCBI taxonomy): Eukaryota > Metazoa > Chordata > Actinopteri > Cypriniformes > Cyprinidae > Cyprinus > Cyprinus carpio. The sequence continues at coordinate 28,707,413 of NC_056578.1, read as the reverse complement.
ACAAATATAGTTTCTCACACTGTTTGCACATAATAACCACTGTCCTACACAGTTTCTTTATTTGTTTTTAAAAGCAGAATTAATATTTATCCATTTATGGACGCATTTTTGGTGGGATTGAAGGCTCAGTCGGACTGAAAAGCCTTCATGTAATCACCTTAATTGATCCGATTGTGCTCGATCGGAATGAAATTTCGATCAAGCTCAATCGGATCAATTAATGTGTTTACATAAAGGCTTTTCAGTCCGATTGAGCCGTCAATCCGATTGCAAACTGATTATTTGGTTGCATGTAAATGTAGCCAGTGAGACATTAATCTTGCTTGTAGGCAATGAATGTTAGTTAGCAGCAGCATAATTGACAGCTTACTGTGAGAAGATTCCAATGAACACACATTTAATGGGATGCGTAAGGTAATCAGGGCATGTCCTAGCAGGAGCCTCTTTTTTTTCATTACCAAAAATAACCAAGGAATTTACAGAGAAAGCACACTCATCTCTCAGGCAGAGTGATTGGCTCGAGGCCTGCATCAAAAAAAAAAAAAAAAAAAACTATAAAAAGTAAAAATTAACATTTTTATCTTATTAATTATATAATAGTGATCCAAACATCTCAAATCAAATCAAATGTCTCTACTAATGAGCTAATGAGTGGAATCAGGTGTGTTAGATGAAGGAGACATTTAAAACATGCAGGGCTGGGGGTCCTCCAGGACACGTTTGAAAACCCTTGTTCTGACACAGACTTAAGATGACATTTTTTACAATTGTCACATTCAAACTCGCACGTATATGACATTTCAAACCAGTCTCCATCTTTCTGATTGTGGCCTCATTATACACTCAGAAAAAAAAGGTACATAATTGTCTCTGGGGACGAACCCTTTCAAATAGTACTAATATGTACACTGTAGGTATTAATATGAACCATTCAGGGTTAAACCATTTTTAAAGTACTAACATGTTCCTTATTGTGAGTGTATGTTGTTATATACTTAATATTTTTAGCAGAAGTTATATAATTAAGATATAAATAATGCTGCAGGGAAAAATTCAAAATGATGATTTTGCATAATATTCTGTTTCTTTGAAAACTGCTGCAATTTCCTATAGGAATCAATACTTTTTTAATCACAAGCAATAACAGCATTTTAATAATCTTAAACAATTTCATAATTGTTTGAATGGATATACAAGGCTGAATTTTTCCCTGCAGTACACTTTCCAAAGCCTGCATATTCCTTGAGGTCTCTTATGCCAATCAAATTAATTACTTAAGTGCTCCACAGATAAAACTTTAACACATAAATAATAACACACACGCACATGCGTGTGGCCAGGCGCACACACAAACACACATAAATAAATAAATAAAAAAGACAAATGTATTTTAATATTGTCTCAAACAGACAACCAAGTCTTGCTCAAACATTATGTTCACAGTGTTCACATGAGTGCTACAGTCTAAGCTCATTCGCAATCAAAAAGCACATCTGAAAGAGTCCTGTAAGTTCACTGGTGTCTATAACTTGCTCTCAGACATCCTCTGCATAACGATAATTTGTTCTCCATCAATCTGATAACTCTTTGAAATGCTAAGACATCAGCGAGGTTAAATAAGTGGACTGGCTAATGATGAATGTTTCTTTATTTAACAGCTCCTATAGGACACTAGGAGGGACATTATTTAAAGTCATTATACCAGCGGCACTCAATTGCACTATTGCTCATTATCATTTTATGTTGTTTATTCCCAAATTACAAAATAAATATTTTAAAAATAAATAAAAACATAGCTCATAAATAACTGAGATCTTTTTTTTTTTTAGCAGGGTTATGTATTTGGGGTTTAATCAGCCAATTAATATTCACAGAATCTTATAGCTCATCCTTGGACACAATCCTTCGGAGCACTGTGCTTCTCTGTTTGTTATCTCAGTAAAACTCAGTTTCATACATTAAGAATGCCAAGGGTCTCCACAAGGGCAACGATCGATTCAGTGTTATAGAATAATATACATCCAAATGCAGTCAAGCCATGGTTGTGTCGTGAGTACACAGCAGTGAACATCTAACAAATGTGCACCTAATAAAATGTGTGTGAAATATTTAATGCTCTTAACGGTAAATGGTATGTGCATAATTTCCCTTTTGCGTTTTCATTGTTTGGGTTAGAGGCAACATAAAATTACATAAGCAGTTATTAACTAAATCTAAATATTATGTAAAAACACTAAAATACACAGTACAATGTCCTGTAGTGTGCTCTGCTTATTTGCCCTAGAAGTATGAAAGGACAAACCAAACAACAAGCTAAAGTGAGTTCTCAGGAGACACTGTGTTGGCTCCTCAAGACTTGGAAACAATGGCTTACAGAAAGGATTTTGCTTACGGGATGCCTGCCAAGGTCTTTACTTAAATGGGGAGACTGTGTTGAAGCCAAAGAAGCTTTACAAATGGAAGCCCTCCATTTAAATGTACAAAGACTGAAGTGCACAATAAGTGCATGTCATGTTCACCTTGAGTAGACAATAATACCAAACAATGGGATAAAACTGACATTTTATTTTGCAAGAGTGTGATTTCAAAGTAACTGTGAAAAGTATGATCCTTCTGCAATTTATTTCACGCTCATTAAAATTATTGCAATGTCCCAGGTCAACGAAATACAACCAAAATCCTTTACTGCATTAAACAACAGAGTAATACAATTATTAGTAATAAAGCATCTGAACATCAGTATATTCATGAGCATCTAAACGGCAGTATATTCTAAAAAGAGTGATGCATATCTTTCAAATGATCGAAGCCCTATCCTACCGGTGTTTAAAACAAGTCAAAAATCAATACCTTACTTGCCTCTTAGAAGGGCTTTTCAAGCAGTTTAGTCAGAGAAAATAGATATAAAACGAGGGAGTAATGCAAATTACTCCCACATAGATCTTCCTCAGATTCCTCTGCGCATCCAGTAGGAGTCTAAGCCTGTAAAGTCATTTAGAATGAAGCATCTATAGCCAGGTATAATCGCCATAATCATTGGATTGTGCCAAAATAACTTATGCTGCCTTCATTATCATAATGACACTGATAAATAATCAGATGAAATGGCCGTAATCACTCTTTTTTTTTCTTCTCGCACTTCTCTGGTTGTGTGGGTGGATCAGGCTGCAGGGAGATGTTGTCCATAGATCTAATGTTCCCACCAAATATGTCTAAAGCCAAAATTTTATAATGTTAGTAATAGTGTTGTAGTACTCAAGACCAGTCTTGGTCTCAAGAAGTTTTCTGTCTTGTCACGGTATCGGTCACATTTGTTCATGGTCTTGTCTTGGTCTCAGATTAATGGCACCCATACACTACACAATTTTCAAAGTCGTCGGATCGCTGTTCCTTTCACAATACACAACTGTTCTTGAAGCTTCTCTGTTTGCATATTACATTATGGATTGGCAGCAAGGGGTTGCACATTACACAATATTATACTATAGGAAGAATCCTAGATTAGCATGAGCTAGAAGAAACTTGCAGTCTAGTTTTTCTGTGTGCTGATTTCTATCGTACAAAAGGTAAAAAAATTTTTTGCCTTGTATCCTGCACTCTCATTGGCTGTATGTCATAGCTGGTGTCATTTCCAGTCATAACACATTTTACACTGAAATGCTCAGAGACAGATGAATAGCCTGCTAATTATTTCCTAGGCACCTGCCATGCATTGCGCTTCTCTTAGATCACCTTTTTGATAATTCAAGTGATCTTCACTGATGTTAACCAGCACCGATTTGCCAAAGGTTTCGTGCGTTTATTTTCAGAAAACTGTAAGAGAGTGAAAAGCAACCTTAAATTGGGTAGTGTACACTCGGCTTAAGAGGACTTAGTATTTTATTTCAAATCACTAAATTGCTGGTGCATTGTCTGATTCATTTGTTTACATCATTACAGTGATTGGATGTAAAATTTACTTTAAATGCAGTCAACATGTTGTAAATAAATATATACAATTTGATTTCTTTTGTTACTGTTGTGCCAAATAAAAAAATTTCACCAAATTAATACAAATGGCCACAAAATTCAAGAAACGATGACCAAAAGTACTTGTATGAGATCTTTTTTTCTCTAACATATGATGTAATTAGGCAATATCATAAGAGGCAGAGAGCTGCTTTCGCACACCATCATGACTGCAACGTTTAGTAAGCAAGGACAAAACAAGTTTTTGCGCAGTTTTAAACCAATCCATAGTAGAACTGTGCTTTTCTGAGCGACACGCAGCAGTTTTGTTACTGAATGAATCCGCTCCTTTGAACAAATCGGTTGAATATATGTTTCTGTGACTCACTCATTAAGTGATTTGCCACCACCTATGTTGCTTTTAGTTACATATTATTTAGTAATACTTAGCTTTATATTCAAAATATTAATATCATAATATTGTTTACGCAGTTGTAATTGTGAAAATGTACAAAATGACATTATATTATTTTTTCAAGACCAGAAGTAAATGTGGATCTTTCAGATTAATTTAATGAGTGCTGGTCTGGTCTTGGTCTTGACCCGGTCTCACTCTGTCTTGGTCTTGTCTTGGTCTCGGTTAAGGTGGTCTTGACTACAAAACTAGTTAGTACTGGGATCTCCTTAAGGTATCCTACTAACATTCATCTACAATTATAGCCTTTAGTAATATGTTCATTGCTATTGACATTTGATCATTCTATTAGTCTTGCAGCTTTTAATATCACTACTAAGTAGCATCAATCTGATGAACTTGTTAAAGAAACCATCTCGGAATTATCATTAGCTCAGCCCAGATACCCTTGGGCTTTCAGATGAGAGCTCAAACTTTCAAAAGTTTAAATCTGTGAAGATAAACACAGGCACAAACAGAGAGAATCACTTGCAATTTAATTGTTTTTCCTCTGGCCTATTAAATCAAGAAAATGAAATTGCAATCATTACTTGTAAGCATGTTAGCAACCCTCACTTGGGAAATCATGACCTTCCACAGTTAATTTAGTCGCCTATTTATATTCACGGTAAAGAGAGTACTTGCATTCTCTAATGAGCAACACTCAACTGTGCAATACTACAGGGAAACTCACAGTTATAGAGGAGTAACAGATATTGACTTAAATCAAATTCGTTGTCTATATTTATGGCCAGTTGCTAAATCATTAGAGGACCTCATGCCGATGTGCAGTGCTGTATTAAACATGTGACTGCAAAATTCAGGCAGAGGCAGAAACCGTGGGGTAATTCATTGGCTGTGGGATGGTGCACCCCCATGTTTCCTGATGTCGTGAGGGCCTTGTTAGCAAAAATATTGGTGCACTTTTAAACTGTCAGGAATTCTGCCAAAACCACCTCCCACAGCACTGCAGCAGGTTAGTGAAAAAAAGCGTGTTAGTGAAGATTTAATCTCCATCTTGATCATATTCTTGTGCTGAAACCATAATGCCGCAGGAAATGAAACTAAAGCACGTATAGCACTGTTGCGCCAGTTAACGTGGTTACTGAAAGCAGCTCTCGACAAACTGATGTCTCTGCGGCACCTAACATTTCTGTGTAGCTATTCTGAACACACTACGTGGGAACATCAGGACCTTATCAGATTTGCTCATATAATGACATTAGTCATCTTCATCACTATAGACCCTAGCCGATAATCTTTCAGAGCTGAAGTGCTCGAACAACTCGTATGTGGTTCTCCAACCACATCCCTGGGAGAAAATCCATATTGTAATGGGCTAAGTTGTTGAGTAAGGATACAATTACTAGACTAAAAGAGTCTTGGCAGGAGTCTGCCTTGGTGGAAATACACAGCTGGAGGGATGAGGATCTCGCATATTTTCATTGTGTTTCAGAATTTTTTGAGTGAGATGTTCAGACCTTAATTGTCTGTGTGCGAAAACACAAAAATACATTACAAAAAAAAAAAGTCCAGAGAAAGGTTGAAGAAAAATTTGTTACACTAACACCTGATTAGTTATACACTTACTGTCCCAGCTGTTTCCCCCTGTGGTTAAGTCAAAGTACTTGTAATATCTGTAAGGGCAGAGCACAAGATGCTCTTCTTCCAGACTATGCGAGTGATAACTCCTGGGCCTGGCCCCTTCAGTTTACTTCAGTGTTCAAATTGAAAATCAGGGAGGCAGAGTGCTGACCATGCTAAAACACAGCAGACAGCAATCTTTAAAAGCACACTGCACTGATCCCTGAATGCAATATACAGTAAACGAATCCAGAATCACAGGTAATGTACCTCATGAAATATGAAATGTAAAATCAAGAGTCACCTTTCAACCTGCACCTGCAGTATTTTAGACCTCACACTATGCCCATGTACACAAAATATGCTGTACAATGAGAATTTTTAAATGTGGAAAATTTTTGCACCGAAATATCTAAAACAAAACAAAAAAGGAACTTTTTATAAAATGCATTAAAAGAAAATCTTTTTTTTTTTTTTAACTCCAATTGTAATGCAGCCAATCGATTTTTAATAATGAAAAAAAAAAACACTACAAAAATATATTTTTGTACCTGCTAGGCAGACAGTATACACTAATACTGGTTGGACCAGTCGTCTTTCATGCTTCCTTTTTTCTAAAAATTGTACTGTTCATATTCAATAGATTGATATGAAAACAACCATCTCTTAAAGCAGCGTGAGACTGTTTTGACAGTTCATCAATATCTAAATAAACAGAATAGCTTTAAATACTGTATTATGGCCTTAAATGGTATGTAGCAAGCTCTTTCTGTAATCTTGTTTCTGTGAAGAGGTGTTTTTACACATTATAAACGTGTTTAGTGATGAAGCGAAAATGGTTGCTGTGGTAACAAATGATGATACCTGCTTGTAGTAGTGAGGGAAAATAGAAAGTTTAAAACCGAATTGCTTACACTATTGTGTAGGCAACTACACAGAAAAATTTCCTAATGTCAAACCAGCACTAATACCAGTATAATCCATCCAAAGTGTGGAATCTGTTGTTGTTATATGTGTGGTTGAGGGTAAGCTGTAGCTTATCCCAGATTCTTGGGCCGAAGGTAACTTTATAGTTGTCTAGTATAATTGCAAAAGTCTAGTAACTGTAATACTAATGCCATGTATTACTGTGCTCTCAGTGGCGATATCTAGCTATGTATGCATATGTACAGTAGCATTTAGAGACTCATCTAAGAGTACGTTTAATAGCATCCTAGCTTAACCAACTGAATTTTCATTGGCCTAACTTAGATATTTTGGATGATATTTTGGATGAAAACCGGGAGGCTTGTGATAGTCCATTTACTGCCAAGTAAATTACCCTGTATGGAAGACATCGTTAGAATAATCCATCTGCCATCAGTGGTTCAACCGTAATGTAATGAAGCGACAAAAATACTTTTTGTATGCGAAGAAAACAAAAATAATGACTTTATTCAACAATTTGTCTCCTCTGTGTCTCTCTGCATCACTGTGGCACCATTTTGGAGAATATCTGCTGAATGCAGGCAGCGTACGCTGTTCTGTGTCAGCCTCTCTGCGCTGTTTTCACATCATATCCTTGTGGCGTGGCTGACACAGAAGAGTGTACGCTGCCTGCTTTCGGCGAATATTCTCCAAAATGGTATTACGGTGATGCAGATAGACACAGAGGAGACAAATTGTTAAATAAAGTCGTGGAAGGTGGAGTATCCCTTTAACGCCAGGCTGCCAGGCTTAGCTGCCAGGGCCAAGCATATCCACAAAGAAAATAACCAAAACAATCCAAGGTTTTTATTTAGCACAGTGGCTAGATTAATGAATAACCAGACACCAACCGATCTAAATATTCCCTCACAGTTTAATAGTAATGACTTTATGAATTTCTTCACTGATAAAATAGATAACATCAGAAATAATAACAAATAACAAATGCAGATTCTACAGCATCTAATACTTAAAACTGCAGAGCTTTACAAATATAGGGCAGGAAGAGCTAAATAAACTTATCACTGTATCTAAACCAACAACATGTTTATTAAATCCTGTACCCACTAAATTACTGAAAGAGTTATTACCTGTAGAAGAAGAACCGCTTCTCAATATTGTTAACTCGTTATCTCTAAGTCACATCCCAGAAGCATTCAAGCTGGCGGTTCTTAAGCCTCTTATTAAGAAACCACAACTAGATCCTAGTGAACTGGTAAATTACAGACCCATTTCAAATCTTCTGTTTATGTCTACAATTTTAGAAAAAGTTGTGTCTGCTCAACTGTGCTCCTTCCTGCAAAAAATTGATCTCTATGAAGAATTCCAGTCAGGTTTCAGACCCCACCATAGGACAGAAACTGCACTTGTTAAAATTACAAATGACTTGCTTCTTGCGTCAGACCAAGGCTGCATCTCATTGCTAGTTTTACTTGATCTTAGTGCTGCGTTTGACTCCATAGATCATGACATACTCATAGATCGATTACAAAACTATACAGGTATCCAAGGACAGGCTCTAAGATGGTTTAGATCCTACCTGTCCAATCGCTACCACTTTGTTTATTTAAATGGGGAGCCATCTCAATTATCACCAGTAAAGTATGGAGTGCCACAAGGATCTGTCCTAGGTCCTCTGCTATTTTCAATATGCATGTTGCCCCTTGATAATATTATTAGAAAATACGGGATTAGTTTCCACTGTTATGCTCATGATACTCAACTATATATCTCAACAAGACCACACTATTAAAAATCGCTGTAAAAAAACGGCCAAATTTTGACAGTAACATGCTGTTTTTCATTAAAACAATGCATTCTGGGTAATATTTGTCATTTTCGAGAAAGTAGCCTGCTGATATATATTGTGAATTAACAGCGTTTAAAGTTAACACTCAGACGCTGTGTTTCAAATCACACCCTACACCCTCATTCACTATTCCCTACATGAATTTACTAATATAGTCCACCTGACAGAGAGAATGAAAACTAATGAGTGAATTCAGACACTGATGAACACCTGCTGTTAACGAGCAGAATTAACACAAACAAGAAACAAGACACACACAAGAACTACAACTGACTTCAGCCACAGCCTTGGATGAAATCAACTGAAGATTTAAACAACTCAACAAACAGGTTTACTAGCTCATTACTAATCAGACTGACTTTATTTCTGTCAGATGTCTACAGAAGATCTCATTGGGAGTTACAGTGATTTAGATGATGATGTTTTATTGTTTCATTTGACGTTTCCATTGTGGAGATAAGTATTTGCTTTAGTTGGGCTCCTGACCCTTGACTTTTGAACATTAGCTTTTGTTTGGTTGCTATAACTGTTTCTTTAAGATGTATCTGTCATAGCAAAATTGTTGTGGTTGGCCAAATGTTGCTGGCTGTTTCTAATAGCCATCATCTACTAGGCTGACTTAGTGTGTTGCTGGATTCATTCAGAGTCTAGTTATATGAGTGTCTTATATATGTTTTTTTTTTTCTTGTGACTTTACAGTATAAGATTGATCAGTGATGTGACAACCAGAGCATAAGGATTTAAAACCAGCTTAGGTTTAAAACATTTTGAACTACCATATAATTGGCACTCAAAGAGTGACATCAACAATCAGCATATGAATCTCAACAATGGTAACAATCAAAAGCTTCGTGATGCAATGCATGCTGGGACCAGCACAGGACAAAACTCATCCATGACTCCCAGCATGCATTGTGGCATGAATAAATTATGCCACTGAATTGTCCACTTATTTTCTTGAATTCTAACCATGTGCTTGTATTTTTGCTTTTGTCTTGAGTTTTAGTAGCTTGTTTTGTGATGTACAGAACTGATCTGTTTATTTATTTTGTGGATTGTCACCATTGTTGTGATTCATACACTGATTCTTGATGTGTCTGTCTAAATGACATTGAAGCTTTTTTTTTAAATGAGTTAAATAACCTTGACAGTTATTTAATAACTGATAGCTCAGCAGTGTGTTCTTTTGCTCTAGTATCAATTTTCAGTGAGAGAAGAGACACTGGATAAAGTCAATGAATCAAAAATAAGAGAGTGATTGTTCTTCTCAATCTTTGAACTACAATAACAGATTTTTATTTCTTTGACTCTTTTTTTTTTTTTTTTTTTTTTGCTATAACAAACAAGTTTCAAAAACACATTGTTACAAAAAACCATGAATGTTAAAAAGTCATGGTTCAAGGGCAAAGTAAACACTGATCTCCATCATGGTAGTGAAAAAAATAAAAATAAAAAAACATCTTAACCTCTGCAACTCTCAATAAGATCTTCTGTAGACATCTGACAGAAATAAAGTCAGTCTGGTTAGTAATTGGTGAAGCTGTTTTAGGAGCTGTTTAATCAGATCTTGATAGATTTAATGACTTCTTTTATTTCAGTTGATTTCATCTAAGGCTGTGGCTGAAGTCAGTTGTAGTTCTTGTGTTTCTCTTTACTTCAGTGATTCTGCTTGTTAATAGCAGGTGTTCATCACTAATGCTCAATCATCAATTAATCACAGAATTATCTCATTAACGTCACTGATTCAGCGTTACTCTAACACTCTGTAGTGTGCATCCAAGTTTTCTTTTAAAACTGAGGATTTTGGTGTGGGGTTTAAAGGGTTAAAGATTTAAGATGAAGAAAAAACAGCATGAAATGTTATTTAACAGTAATAAACTTTCATTAATTTACGGCAAAAAATCTGTAGAAAAACAGTTATTTACTGGCAGCACGGTTGCCAGTAAATAACTGTTCTTCTACAGTTTGTTGCTATTAAGTCAAGGAAAAAAACAACAATATACTGTAAAATGTAAGAGCCAGATTTACCAAATGAAAAAAATAATAATTTGACTGAAATATTTGTGAATATCCATAGGAAAAAAGTTATGCAGGGTCATACACTGATAAGGAGAGTAAATACTGAACTCAACTGTATTAATGTGTTTTTGCACAAGAGAAATCTGTTAGTTTAATGTAGTTTTGTGGTTCACCATTGTGCTGGAGAGTAGAGCCTGTGCTTCAGTCTATGATGAGACACAAATACTGATTTATTTAAAGACAGTACTGTAACTGTGGAGTTGCTGATACAGTGATTATCTTTGTGTTAAATACTTCAGCACATACATGTGTGCTATAGCTAACAATGAACTGTAATGATTTGAGTAAAAGTCATGTTTTTAGTTACTTTATTATTACACATTAAGTGTTTGCAGTTTTATATTAATAAATATTCCTTCTTAGTGGATTCAAATGAAATAAGTTCACAGTACTAACGTTGTATGAATGCTAGTTTTTAAACTCTAACTGTTTGAAGCAGTGGGAGCGGAGTTAATTTCCATGGTAGAATTACGGTAAAACACTGTAAAAATTAAGAGTTGTAAATTAACGGTTGAGAGCTGTAAATTAACAGTACCTTACTGGCAACCCTACTGCCAGTAAATTACTATTATTTAACGGCACAATTTTTTTTTTACAGTGAGATGAAACTTCTAAGCTAACAAAGTGTGTTAAAAATGTAAAAGATTGGATGACCAATAGAGATATTACTTGATGGACCAAAAAACAGTACACAGAATCTCATGGATTACAATTTGCAACTAGACGGATGTACTGTAACATCCTTTACAGTCAGAAATCTGGGTGTTATAGTAGACAGCAACTTGTCTTTTGAAAATCATATTTCCCATGTTACAAAAATAGCATTCTTCCATCTTAGAAACATTGCCAAGCTACGAAGCATGTTAACGTTTCTGATGCAGAAAAGCTAGTTCATGTATTCATGACCTCTAGACTGGATTATTGTAATGCACTGCTAGGTGGTTGTCCTGCATGCATCCTCAATAAACAAGCTACAAGTAGTCCAAAATGCGGCAGCTAGAATCCTTACCAGGTCAAGAAAATATGATCTTATTACCCCAATTTTACAGTCTCTGCACTGGGTACCTAATAAGTTCTGTATCTGTTACAAAATATTATTACTAACCTATAAGACCCTTAAAGGGTTAGCACCCATGTACCTAACTAAACTTCTACCCTGCTACAATCCCTCACACTCCCTAAGGTCGCAAAACTCTGCACTTTTGGTAGTACCTTGGATAGCAAAGTCCAATAAAGGAGGTAGAGCTTTTTCGCATTTGGCTCCCAAACTCTGGAATAGCCTTCCTGATAACATTTGGGGTTCGGACACACTTCCTCTGTTTAAATCTAGATTAAAGACACATCTCTTTGGTCAAGCATTCAAATAATGCATCTCATAATCTTGTACTGCAGTTATATCTGATCAAATGCACATTACTATTATTTAGCTTGGGTTAAACCAATACATTTTGCTTGGTTGGAACAGCAGCTACTCTAATTATGTCTCTGTTTGTTTCTTTGTTTCTCTGCCATGGGATTGACATCCCTTCACAATAACAGCTTCATTCTGGATCCAGAATACCTGAGAAGAGATGATGCCAACCCCTCGGAGGACCTCAGATGATGCCAAACTTGAAACAACATACAAAAAAAAAAATTTTGCTATAAGTTTGATTGCAACATATAATAATTTGTGTTAAGTGTTCATAGTCTGTTTGATTACGTCTTTAATTGATTTTTCCATACATTTCTGCCATATGTACATTTACTGACATAGTCACCGCTGATAAGCTACTACTAAATATACAGTAGAAAAACATATTTTGTACAGCTGCTTTGCAACGATTTGTATCGTGAAAAGCACTATACAAATGAACTTGAATTGAATTAACTCCAGGACAAAAGTTTTGTAGGCATAGTTACATAGCATTGTAGCATGTAGCATTGTAGCATGTGGCATAAAAATATGTAGTGTCATATGCTAAAATCTTTGAGTATTAGTTGTAACAAATGAAGTCCATTTACAAAAATACTCCTAACAAGTCCCATAGAACAAAGATAAGCTTAAAATCTAAAAAAAAAAGACATCTAAAACCGGGGCTAAAATGTCTGACCAGCTCTGCTCTGCTGTGGCTCCTGTTTGACGCTGGTATGATTTAAGAACAAGGGGGTGAGTAGAGAGAAACACACTATGTATCATGGTTTTTCAGAGAACTGTGCCATGTTTTGCTGCAGTGAATGCAGGCTTTCCTTTTTCAAGTTGCTGTGATTTTAATTCAATGATTGGACCCCACATTGTGTCCAGGCTGTTGCACAGCAGTTGTGAGTCAGAGCTTACTCGCAATGTCTCTCTCTGTCTGTCTATTTCTTTCTGTCTCCCCTTTTCTCACACAGACAGCTTGCTAAGGAATAATTTATGGCTCTGCATTAGAGCCTCTACAGTCACTACTAAACAATTTCAAAAGCAAATTGATACCGTTGTTTACAGTTTTTATGGTCTGTATCTTCGAAACTGGTGTTTTAATAATGGCTGAGATCAACCAAGTTCAATTTCACTTTGAAGTGCTTGTCATTGTTTCCTGTTAAATCTATTGCAAAGCCAGTCCATAAAACATTGCTCTGGCAATGAGAAAGAGATACTGCCAAGTGTATACAGCATGACTGTTTTCATCTCACATCAAACGGAATGGGAATTTGCAATGCTGCATGGCACACTGTTATGTAAACACTTGGGGTCCTTCTCCTCCATTTGTGCAAGGTACCTCTCATATTTATTGTTCCTTTAAGACAAGTTACTCTGCGACCGTCTTAGTGATGCTCCCGGGCAGCTATTTTCAATCTGGGCAATGGGCATACAAGTACAGCTACTATCTCCCTGAATGGGGAAAGACTGAAACCTCTAATAACTGTAATAAAATCTCACAACAATGGTACTATGAGTTTTACTTCTTTAGCTCAAATCATACAGTTTATCTAGCTGGATCAGGTAATATGCATGCTAGGAAATACCAGTTTACAGGGCTCCAGTCAGAAAAATCTACAGTATTAAGGAGCCAACACTGGAGCGAGCTCTGGGGCTGGAGCCGACACTGGAGCGAGCTCTGGGGCTGGAGCTGGAGCCGACACTGGAGCGAGCTCTGGGGCTGGAGACGACACTGGAGCGAGCTCTGGGGCTGGAGCCGACACTGGATCGAGCTCTGGGGCTGGAGCCGACACTGGAGCGAGCTCTGGGGCTGGAGACGACACTGGAGCGAGCTCTGGGGCTGGAGACGACACTGGAGCGAGCTCTGGGGCTGGAGACGACACTGGAGCGAGCTCTGGGGCTGGAGACGACACTGGAGCGAGCTCTGGGGCTGGAGCCCTCCCGGGTCTTAACTGGAGATCCAGAGCCCTCCCGGGGCTTAACTGGAAATCAGGAGCCCTCACTGCACTTAACTGGGGGTCAGGGAAGCACTTACGAGGTCCCGGCACTGGAGGACTCTCTGGGGGAGCAGGCACAGCAAGGTGCTTTCGAGGAGCTGGCACTGGAGTGAGCTTTGGGGCTGGCGGGGTTGACTGAGGAACTGCCAGCAGGCTTGCCACATGATCTGCCGGCGGGCTTGACCGGGAACGGCTGGCAGATGGGTCCCGGATCGGAGACTCTCCAGACACCGGATGACTGCCTCTTTCCAGCCGAGGTTGGTGGTGTCTGGGAGCTCCGTGGGACGATGGTAAGTTGTCCCGATCCGGAACAGTGTCACAAGGGTTTCGCCCACGAGGGAACTGGAGAGGGCGAGCGACACAAACGCCCTCGCGAAGACAATCGGGTCGTTACTCACCTGAGCTATGGCAAGGAAGTTTGCTTGTTCCTCCATTTGAGGTGGGTAGGAACGAATGGGAGAAACAAAACACTTTTAAAAAACAGGGGGTAAAATGGGGAGAAAAGGCGCTGCTTACTTTCAGTTTGTGGTTGGCTGTTCTGTCACGATTCACTCAGGCAGGAAGGAGCGAGGAGACACAGAATTCAAACATGGACTTTAATCAGCAACAGGGCAAATACAGGAACTCAGAAGACATTTAACAGCCAACAGAAAACACTGGGAAACACAGGGTTTAAATGCTCAAACTAATGGGACACATCTGGGAACAATACAAACTAAACGGGGAACACCTGGACTGAAATAACCAATTCACACAACGAGGACAGGAACAGGAAAAACCATATAAGAAAAACAGGAACTCAATGGGAACATACATGTGACAGTAAAATTATGCCTGAGGTATTTATTAACAATTGTATGCTTTTCTTTTTAATTTATAAATGTTGCAATTTATTGGACATCCTTGAGACAGTCACACCATAGGATAATTTTGAGATTTAGCTTAAACATTTAAAAATAAATAAAAAAATAATAATAAATCTAATAACAAAGCTTTTTATTATTTTATCAAAGTTTTCATAACTATGGGTCCATGTCAGACAAAGAAATTTTAAATGACAATATTTAATTTTTTTAATCTTGTGTGACAGTGAAAATACCATGTCATGTCAACAACGGATTTAAGCAAACTTAAGCAAAGAGTTAACAATTTTAAATTAAAGAGTTTAACGATTGTTTAAGAGAAATGTATCAAAATTCAGTGAGATTAATGCTTAAAGCAAAAACACCTGGTTATGAAAATTACATTAGAGAACATAATAACAATAATAATAATAATAAAAGAATAATAATAATAATAATAATAGAATAATAATTATATAATTCATTTAAAATTATAATGCAAAAATAATCAAATATAAGTGTAAACATGTTGAAACAGATTTAAGCAACATCAAAGTAAAGGCAAAAACTGAGATGAGACACGAGATAGGGTTCACAAGAATGAGACTAGACAAGATTTTTACACTATTTTAAGAAATCTTCAATGATGAAAAATATGCCTGGAAAAATAGTCTGCAGGTGCATTTGAAATGTTTTAACTAATCTTGCAATAAATGCCATCTCAGTTCTGCTTTCTGAGTATGAATTATTATATGCAATAACAGGCAATACGCAAGCACTGTAAAATATTTTGCCAAAGACTCAACTGACTGACTTCTCTTTTGCATGATTCCATGAGTGTCTTCAGGCCTATAGAATTGTATTTGCAGGCTATGGGTTTTTAGATTGTTGACCTCCTATCCAAACTTTTTACCACAAATTGATCATAGAAATAAATAAATAAATAAATAAATAATAAAGAACAGTTATTTCTTAGTCTTATTAAGTGCCACCATAATCAAAGTAGACTACTCTCTCAATATTCAAATCAAAGCGCAAACAGAAACCACAGTTTTCTTCAAGCATATGATACAGAGCTAGGAGATGGTTATAAGTACACATCCTATTATAGTGTGCATACTAATTACAACCTAGATATTGTATGCAGCCTAATTTGCATGCATCAGGGAGCCGCAGCCGCTCTCAAACTGCTGGTATAGAATTGCATTTGAATGCGCGCACACATCCTTTTTAGTTTTGCTTTCGATTTCGCGATCGGGACCGGAGGTGCTTACCGTGCAGTGCATTCTACAAAATTTGTCAGAAACTTACAGTGAGTGTCCACGAATGTTTTTAATTAATTCCAATGGAAGTAGCTTCAGAGAAGGCTCCAGCTCAGCTCTGCCTGTTGCCATCTCCACCATCGTCTCGCCTTACTCCCGTGATTGCTGTCTGAACTCCTGACACGGGGCCCCCTGGTGGCCACGGGGGCCCTATACAGCCGCTTATATCGCTTATTAGGTAGGGCCGGCACTAAGAGAAATTATGATGGGTTCACGTGCCACTTGAACTGAGGCACTGAAGTGAGCGCTCATGCCACATTAAAGAGCGCCAAAACGGTATTTATTGTCTGATTTTCATGATGAATTTGGCAGAATTTTAAACCTGATACTTTGTTGATTAAAATGTAATAAAGCTTAAAGCTTATTGCGATTATTCGACGGCAAGTACGTTTCAAAATATGAAGTTCACGCATTAACAGAACACAGCATAACTAAAGAAAGATTTTGATAACAAGAACCATAGTAGGCTATCGATTACAAACAAATTGTTTACTTTATTGCTATATAATGTCCATACAGCTGACAGCTTTTCCTGTTGTAGTCTGTTCAAGTTGTGCACGAAATAGACACTGCTTTTCTGAACGCACTTCGCATGTCTCCGATCTCTCATGCTGCACAACTGCTGCTGCTCTGATTTTCCACTAAAACTTGCGCATGCACTCCATTTATTATGTCAACATAACAAAAGGTTTGATCGCAAAACAATCAGAAAAAAAGTAATTACACGCAATTTCTGAAATCATGTACATTTCAACATGTAAATTTCTGTAGTCGCCGGTGGTGACCTCAGCAAAAACGTCACTTGCAAATCCGACTAAATATTTTTAGTTGCAAATGAGACCATTTTAGTCACAGTCTGGAGCCCTGGTTTATATTCGTAAACATTTATTTTGCCATTAATTGGAATAATCCAGTGAGATTTGTTTGCACAAGGAGTCTGAAAACAGCCAGTGCTCCACACAGAGATCTGATCTCACTATCATCCAGTCCATCTGGGATTAGATGAAGAGAAACAGAAAAAACTGAGGCAAACTAAATCCAGAAGAACTGTCAACGTCTCCAAGACACTTCAAGAATCCAACCTCCAAAGCTACCTGAAAAACTATGCACAAGTGCACCTATAGTTTTTTTAAATGCAAAGGTTGGTCACACCAAATGTTGATTTTATTTAGTAAATAATTCTTAATTGATAATTAAAATCTATTCATGACAATATTTTTGAAAGCATCCTCCCTTGACAGCATTTTTAAACAAGTGCCTAAAACTTTTCACAGTATTGTATCTTTGCAGGTAGGTTTCTTGGAGACATTGACAGTTCTTCTGAATTTATTTTGTCTCAGTTTTTTTCTGTTTCTTCATGTAATTCCAGACGGACTGGATGATGGTGAAATCAGTTCTCTGTGTGAAGCTGGCTGTTGTCAGACTCGTTGTGCATACAAAAATCTCACTGCATTATTCCAATTAATGGCAAAAGAAATGTTTAGAAATGTAAACTGATATTTCCTACTGACACACTACAGAAAAATATAGAAATAATTGGCTTAAAACCATTTTCTTTTCAAGACATTTACATATATAAACAATAAACAAGGCGTTTTTTTTAACTAAGAGTCGGGACTATCCATCTCTATACTGCAGCTGCTAAATTTCTATGTGTGGCCCATTTCCATCCTCTATACTGTCTATGTGGACACATAAATACTGTACTTACAGACCTTGAGAGTCACAAAACTTAACTGTCATTAGGGATAAGCTTCAACATGTTCACTACTTCTGTCTAGGGCATTTCATAAGGGAAACATCACTCTAGCAACATTTATACAAATGAATTGTAATGGTTCTTGAGGCAGAAACTTTTGAATATTTAAATAAGTGTGGGATTTGAGTGTTGTGGTAGAGGGAAAGATTTTCAGTGAATATCAGCTTAAAGATTATTATTGTTATCATTTACTCACCCTCGTGTATGACCTGTAGATTTATTTATTTATTTATTCCTGTGGAACAAAAAATTAAGATATTATGAAGAATGTTTTACTTAACCCATACAATGAATGTGAATGGGGTCCAGTATTGTTTTGGACACTATAGACTTTCAAAATATTTCATTGGAATTGTTCAGTAGAAGATCATACACAAATAGAATAGCCTACTTTATGATACTCCTTTTTGTTACACTCAAAACAGAAAATAAAAAGTATGACAAAGTAATTCGTAAACAATTACAGAATTTTCATGTTTTAACTTTTTCAACAGTTTGAGTAATGGAATCCTGCCAAACAAATTTAATCTACAATTCCATTTCCAAATTTTAGTTTATTTAATTTTGGAAAGAAAATTGTTGACAAATATTTAAAAAATGCTGTTCTTTTGAAATTTATGAAGGATCATGTGACACTGAAGACTGGAGTAATGGCTGCTTAAAATTCTTGCAATTACAGAAATGAATTCTATTTTAAAATATATTGAAATAGAAGAGATTTGTTTTGTTCAAAATATAACTGTTTCATACTGTATACTTGATTACATAAATGCAGCTTTGGGGAGCACAGGAGACCTCTTTTCAAAAACATAAAAAAAATCATACCAACCATTAAATTTTGAACTGGTAGCATATTTCAAATTCAAGAGTTGGTGGTGCAACATAAAAGTTGCTAGAGTGAAATTTAATAATGAGTTTGTTACTCTACCCACAATCAGAAAGAGTCGTTAGCTTTGCTTCACTTTCCTTTCAATTTCTCTTAAATCCAATTTTTTTTTTTTTTTTTTTTGGCAAGCTGATGTGAAGATACATCCAGTCTATCTGCCTCTTAAACTGAACTCAAGAGTCTGAGGAAGATAGAGCAGAATAGAGCGAGTCAGGAGACTGAGGAAAAGCGTGATAGTGGTGCATTAAAAGGCAGAGCACATACAGTGCAGAGCCACATTCATTATTCATTAGCTAAGTTACCGTGTGTAGTAATTAAAACACAAAATCTATGTCTAAAACAGAAATTGCTGTAGTAGATATTTCTACACTGAACTCTAAAAATCATTTCTGGCATTAGATTCATACTTAGATTGTCTGAATGTAGACCAGGCATTCAAAAGTATCGTCTGATGGTGATGTGGGTCACTGTACAGATACTACAGATGTGGAAGGTTCGGTGTTGCCATGGTGTTTTGCTTTGTGCATCAGCTTAAATTAAACTTGACGATTTTGGAAGGCAAAAAAATAGAGCAGCCAAGAAGAGTGAGGAAAAAGACAACAATGGCCTGACCCTCCTGGTTGGGCACAAATGAAGGAGCCACAGCTAGCATGGTGCTCACCCCGTGCATACAGATTGCATCACACAGCCAATCCACTCAAAGAGCCTTTGCTCCTCTAATGCACTGACATGCCTTAGTGTGAGGAAGCGGTCATTTTCACTCAGTTAAGTGGTCCCCCAAGGTCGATTAATACAAGGGAGACTGTTTTACTCATCAACCACCAAGCTCAATATCGATGAAGGCCCCGTTAGCAAGACACTAGTCTTGGTCATTATCACACCTACCACTGTTGCTCTCTGAAAACTAGGACATATAGTGGCTGACGCTTCTTATATTGACTCGTGGTGGATAAAGCAAGGCCTGTGTTTAAGTCTTCAAATGAGATGGGTGGTTTGTGATGGTAATCTGCTCGATTAATTTAGCGACGTATGGAATGCCCTCATTTGTTTGCACTCCTGTCAGCAGAGGGATTATCCAGCTGGACACTCGGCATCCATTTGCGGGAATGAGATGTGGCTGAAGTGCCTCTACCAAGGTATCTATCACACAGACATGGTGTTGTCACATACAAAAAACATGAAATACAATGTGAGCTTCTGCTGCATGTGCGTTCGAGCGGCAGAGAATGTGAACGTGCTACAGCAGCCCAGCATCTTACTTCTGGTGGAGAACCATGGTGTGAAAGCAGCACACTGCCCCAGATCTCATTCAGCACACTTACATGTTCCTGTGAGCTATGTTTTTCATTGTTCAAAACAAATATTTCCACCTAGTCATTAACCTTAATGACTGCACAACACAGACAATGCAGAAGAGAACAGGGGAGGCAAACAGTGGTAACCATTACTTTCTCTGCTTGAGATGACAATAGGAGCAGCTGAGGGCCTCTAAGCTATAATCTGACTGTGGCCATATAGTCTCCTCTGTCATTAGTATTGACTCTGCATGAAGCATGGCCAATTAAAGCACTCAGCTGCGAGCATGCAGGCACACATAAATCCAATGTGTTTCAAAACCCTGAGTGGCTCTCTGAGGAGGCAGGCACATTACCTCAATTCATTTTGTTTTCCAATTTCATAAAACAACTGGAATATTTGGATAGTGTGGTAAAATCTCCAACAGACACCAAATGAAGTGGCTTAGGATGAAATCAATTATGATGCAAGAATTTTCTAACCTTTTTAGGAATATTTTAAAGAACAACCATGAAACAGAACTGCCTTTAAAATCTGACTAGATGCGCAAAGTTTGAAGCCTATGACCACACATCAACTGCAATTTATATTACTGTTTTTCTTAATCGCTTTGGCTCATTTTTTTTGAAACAGTCTTACCATTCTCTCTCTCTCATCTTTTCATCTTTTTTTTTTTTACACTGACTGTCCATTTTGTCTAGCTGGAGGCTATTGTGTATCACACTGAGATTTCAACAGTAGGTAAAAGTTTACAGGGTGAAGTCAATAATGTAGTACTCTGAAATATAATATGCTCATTTGTATGTAAGCACTTTTTTTTTTTTTTGCAGCAATGTGTTACATGTAAACAGAAAATATTCAGTGTCCTAGATATTTATGGAATATGCAGGTATGTCTGACAAATTTTGATAAATGATTGAATCATTCTGCATTTGATGACTTAGACAATTACAGTATTTGCTACTGAACCACTCTGTTTAGATGCTGTCTCATGGATAGCAGTATGTGTCAGTATGTGTCTGCCGAGATACCAAGCTGTTTCGATCTATATCCACCTCTGCCATCATATTAGGAGATTCTGTTGGTTGGCAAATGTCTTTATTGTGGAACAAGCTTCGATCCAGGACACTGTCACAACAGTATGTATTCTAGGAAGTCTGTGATTTATCAGCCTCAAAGACACAGATCTCTTTGACACACTTCTGTTTGTGAATCCAGGCCAACTGATCTGAGAGGCTTGAAAAAACCAACTGCCTTCAACTTCCTCTCCCATATCTGAAATATGCTGAGAGTGGGAGAAGATATCCTCTAGGGGAGGGGACGGTGGCTGTTTGAAAAGGGGTTCCAATATAATGAGCAACCCAGATTTGTACTGTGCTTTCCATGGTGGTGATGACAAACATACAGTGCAATCAAGGTAAAGTGATATTTATAAGCTTAGCTGAGCTGAGAACACCTCCCTCTCTGTCTCCACTGACTAATCTCACTGAACAGTACAATTTATACCATTTGGCTCGTCTGTAGGATATAGTGTTGACAAAGGATTTCTGAATTAACAATCAACACAGAGGCTGTCACTATTGTGTGACAGCACAATCTCTAAGGCGGCTCTGACTGAACCGCAAAGCCTTAGTATTTCAAGTGCACAGACATTTATTACCGTTACCGAGGCCTGAGGGCATGGGAGTCAATTTTCATTTTCACTGAAATGAGAGGTTTGCTTAATAAGCTGCTCAAAGACCTAGCTCCATATATTCAAAACGCACAAACTCTAACCCCTCTGTTCCTATGCATCTGTGCCTGGCTCCTCTCCAATGCGCCAAATGTCTTTCAGAAAGGGTTTTTGCATCCGCGTATGGCATTAGACATCTGCTGCAGAACTAAAACCAGTGCAGCATGTTCGCTCCATCATTTATCTGTAGCCATTTGGGCTGCATCCTGTTCCCCAAGACCTACATCTTTTTCTTACGTAATTCACATTAGGTGATCTGCTCCTTGGAATGACCACAGGCAGACTAATTATAAAACCACAGACTGATGTCTACATCAACAAAACACCACATAATAAAAGAGACGATGAAGGATCTAAAATGTGTTTGAGCAAAAAACATCAATAGTGTGCGCTTATATATCAGTTCTCACAGTTTCACGACTCTATAAAAGAAGCCATTTTGGATGGATCTAATTGTTAGCTTGTGTCACTATGCAGGGTAGCTTAATACATATATGCTTGATGAATTTTGCTATGGCTCCAAGTGGGATTTGAACCCATGACCCCAATATTACTCGGCAGGCAAGTAGGCAATGAGCAAGGAAACCAGGTTAAGACATTCCAGGAGCACATTCACCTCAGCGCAGTCTAAATTGTTAAGGGGGATCTACTGCAACAACCAACATACTGCAGGTAATAAACCAAGATATCTTCGCTCCAGTACAAATTCACAGAAGAGTACTGCAACAGGCATTCACAGAGACCACATGACCCAGCAACAGCCTTTGGTGATTCCAGAATTATCATCAGCAAGAATTTGCCACTGGAGACCTTATTAAACATGAACATAAAGCCTGAATAAAACACATAAAAACCAGAGGGTTTCTTCATCCTGGGTACTAGATCAGATATAGGTGCCTTGTAGTCTTGTTTCCAGTATTTTTTTAGGAAAATGATTCATTAATTCATTGGCGGAAAGACGTAATTCAAAAAAAAAAAAAAAAAATTCTCTTTTCATTAAGCTGATTGACTACTGACAAAAATATGGTGCAAGATTTAACACTTTTTTATAGTGTATCGTTGCTAATATGGTATTTTGGGATATGTAGTGTAGATGATATTTTCTTCAAACACAACAGATAAATGTAATCAATAACCATAAAGCAATTAAGTGTTTATTGTTGCCATTTCACAATGGCAGACATAAACATGAATGCATCTACTGCAACAAGTTTTATCGATTCTACAGTAATGGTCCAAAGGTCAAACATTTTAGCTAAAGAGGAAGTCAGGATTTATCTATTAATATTCCATCTTTGTACTATTGTTACTTTAAATTCTGCTGGGACAGAGTAATAATGACACCGCACGATTAATAAAACACCAGTTTTAAAGAGAAAGTCAGTGTGGTTGTGTGTTTGGCAGAAGCAGGGCTCACTGCTGGCTGGTTTATATCTTGTCTAACAGCACTTCCTCTGACCCGAGAACAGTACACCGGCGGTGCGGTCATTCATTCGGCCTCATTACATTAACACTCCAGTACTGAGAGAAAAAAAAAATGACACTTACAAAACTGCCACAGCGCAATCCTTATCATTTTTAGTACATCCTTTGCATCTTTAGAAGAAGCTAGTCTATACAATCACTTTTTTCATTTTGCACAGCCTGACCCACATCAGAAATGGTCTTTATGAAGCATCAGGGTGGGCAGAAGCATTTCAACTGCTTCATTTTTCTCTAAATGGCAGGGATAACAGAGGTTAATGTGTGTGATATTGGCTAAATGCTCTCGTTTACAGGCTCCTCCTTGCCTTGGGGGAACTGAATGATATCTGGCTTTTTTTTTTTTTTTTGCTCAGCAGACAGATTCAGTTAACTTCATTAATAATTATCTTCATGACAGCACGCCAGTGCCTGCATTACACATTGAACCTTGTTTCTTTAAACTGCTTGTGACATATTATCAATCAAAAAAGAACCTGGGAATAAGTAATGTCCAGGCCAAGAATTAATTTCAGGTCACAATCTTAGAAAAGAGAGAAAGAAGAAAGGTGTGATTTTCAGGAGATGCTTTATTGGAAACAGTAGCACTCGATTCTTGCAAACTGCAAATATGATTTTTTTTTTTTTTATTTTTTTTTTTTTGTGACCCCAATGGATATGTGATTATAATCACACATTTAATTTTATAGAATTCATTTTCCCTAAAATACTGTAATTGAGCTATTTGATGCTTTCATTTAAGCTGGCTAAAATGATTATAGTCCACAGTGGACTGAAAATGCTCAGAACATCTGTCATGGATTATTTTCAGTGAAAGGGAAAGTTAAAGCCCATTTAGTATATTAATCTAACACAAAGAGAATCTTTATTATATCTGCAAGCATTAACTTGTCAAATATTGTTGCTGCTCTGTAACGCTTTCATTTTAGGAGCTTAAGAATGTTTGAAGGAAAGTATGCATTAAGGACATCCATGAAAAGCATGAATTGGCACATTTAAATCTTATTTGATTTAACTTTTTATACAACAAAATTAACCAATACTTTTGCTTGCATAGATTAGTACATAACATAATAAAATGATAATTATTGCAACCCTTTTTTTTTTTTTTTTACATTCTCATAATGTTCTTTCCTACCATAAACAGTAATAGTTTTCAGCACCTTCCCAAAAGAGACAGCTCCTCAAACCTCAACACCACTGGTAAAGCAACAACCCACGGAGCCATGAATCATCCATCATAAATTACATAAGCTCTTTAAAAAAACAATACATGGCACAGAAGCTTTTCCAATTAATAAGACTTGCTTATGGTGTCCATTACAGCACCTCTCTATATTAGTGAAGTTCTGCCAGCCTTCCTGGAACTTCCTGTTTTTCCCCCCACTGAAAAAATAATTATAAAATGTTATGATGCAGTTTGTTAACTAAAAACATTTGCTTATTTGGTAGCCTATTCAGGAAGCCTCAAAAGTCACTGGGGGTCTATTAGAAGCAATGAGAAACAGTTGTGTCGACCATCATGGATACACTGCCTCTTTCCCCTTGTCTCTTTAGAGCATAGCAATGCACATGTGAACAGAATATGAATGACCCAACGCCATATTCTAGCAAAAGTAATGGTAAGTAGAGCAACAGAAAAGCCTAAGACAGCTGAAAAAAAGATATATATCCCCAAATTTACCACATTACAGCCACAGAAATAAAGCAAATCATAACCCCCTGCAGCATAAAAAGATGATAGATAGATAGATAGATAGATAGATAGATAGATAGATAGATAGATAGATAGATAGATAGATAGATAGATAGATAGAAATCAAAAGATGAAATGCATCCATTCAACGTCAACTTATTAAGAAAACAGGTTCGCTTTAAAATAGGTCTGCACAGACTGGTTAGATTGGGCTACGATTCCTTACCCATTTCTGTCAGGAAATGCGAGCTGTGAGGCGATATCAGTAAACGGGAACATCACTGCAGCCCTCACAAAACCCCCAGTTCATGTAGAATCCATGCACGATGTACGGAGATGCAAGTAAGAGCAGCGCGCTCTAAAGCGCTCGGTAAGCTTTGACAACGCAAAGCAGGTGCAAAAAATGGGGAGGGGGCTGGAAGAGAACAAATCTTCTAAAAAAATCTGTAAAGAAATGGAGGATAAATCTATCACCGTTGATATGTTGTGCTGGACACATGAAATAAGCTTTGTATCCACATCCGGGAAGGAAATGTCTAAACCACATGGGTTTTCAACAGCCTCCCTTTGGGTAAAATCCAATAGAGTTACTACATGGTAGGTTTCTCTGATCGAGATCTGCCCTTTAAAACCACTGCCATACACCGCCGTTCTTCAACGCATACTGGCCCCACGCTCCTCAGATCGCTCACACCCACCACCGCAGTCCATAGATGTAACACAACGTGCTGACTCCGCTGAATGCTGTTGTTACAGCATCACCTCACAGCCTCCTTGAGTCTGCACTCCTTCCTCTCGCCTTCATCATTTCTCGCGAGCGATGTCCACTGCAGAGCCTCCTCAAAGTTGAACCATCGGCTCGACTGAATACTTGAGTCTCAGCATCCAGCAAAAACGGTTTAGTTCGTGTTGCTAAGGGATCTTCTTGTTAATTCTGTCGTTTAATGTCAGCGTACTAAACTTCATTCCTTCCCTTCGTGAATCTCAGCTCTGCTCGTCTGGGCTCATTTAAAGCGACGTTTGTTTGGCGCTGCAGTTCTGCTCCTTTCATATTGCTTACAAATCGCTTGCGCCGGCCAGCTCTATGTTTCGTCAGAAATTTTAAATATAAAGTGTAAGCACACGGAAAGAGGCACCGTCTGTGAAAATGTGACTAAGGAGAAAGGAATATTTGCAGCGACTGACGGATGATATATTAAACCTGACAGTGCGCTTTTGAAATGCATCTGTTGCTGAATGATGCGCATCATTGCGTGTGCGCGCGCAGTCTTTAGTTACTCATTTCGTTTAAAAGCCAAAAAGAGCAGCGTGATATCTGTTTAAACTTGGCTTTATTAATATGTATTTCTCCTTAATGTTTTTTTTTTTCTTCTTTTTTTGGCACAAATTGATGTGGGATTGCCACCTACTGGCATGCATTGCCCTCTCGATATTTCTGTTCTATGCCAACCATCAGCAGGATAACACTATACCTCTACATTTTATATGCAGGGAAGCATTATAGTTCCTTTAACACAGTACCTTAATGAAAACGTTAACTCTTTACAATACTGATGCACTAATAAGCATTAATTCATTCTTAACTAATGCACAGATAATCATACGTTAATGCACTAAATCATTCACTAATGATTACTACATCAGCAACTAATAAAGAGTTATAAAGATAAAGATGTGATTATTAGATTAAGTATTATATGAATTGCTATTAATTAAAAGTGTCATCATGTATTAATTCCTCAATAACATATATTAACTAATTATGTAAATGAATGTGTTAATTACCACAATGGCTCAAAGCTATGCATTTCAACGTCCAGCTGTCTGCTTTAATTAATCATTAGCTAATGATTTGCAAATATATCATTATGTTATGACTTGTTGAGGCACATGAAAAATAACTCATTAAGTAATATATCATTATGGTTAGGGGTTTTTCTATCCCCACCAAAGTTTGAGGTCTGTGTGACTGTTTGCACAGTTGCACAGTGAATGTAATGTCAGAGAATATTTTTTTAAAAATGGGTAAGTTGAGCTGCATACGAATATTAACGCAACAGAATCTGAATTACTGGACATGATAGACCATTCCAAATTCATTCGTCCTTTGTATTGGAAGTAACGCAAGCGCTTGGAGAGAGTCAGAATTAGAAATGGGCATCAGTTTAATGTCAGGGATTTATTGTGCCGCATAGCGTCATGCCAAAAATCAGTGTAGACAATATCACTGATTAAAAAATTTTATTGTCTTTAGTTGTGTCCCGCTGCTTGCATCCGATGTAGACAAGGTGTTACGAAATACCAGTACCTGGCCACATGTTCTCAGTGTCCTGCCTTTGAATTCCAGAACTCAAGCTTCAACCAGATATATTCCTGTGCCATAAACAACAAGGCACTGGATGCCAGTTCATCTTGTACAGTGGAATCCTGGTTAAAGATGGCTGGAAATTGAAATCCATAGCTTAGAGTGGATGTCAAAACCAAAATGTCATCTTACTTAACAATGAGTTAATTGTCATGTGCCTCAACAAGTAAAGTCATAACATAATGCTATCTTTGCAAATCATTAGTTAATGATTAATTAAAGCAGACAACTGGAAGTTGAAATGCATATCTTTGACTCATTGTGATAATTAACACATTAAGTTACACTATTAGTCTTGCATTAACTCATGATTATTTGTTTATTTGTGCATTAGTTAAGAATGAAATTAATTAATGCTTATCTCTTCACCCAGATATATATATATATATATATATATATATATATATATATATATATATATATATATATATATATTTGTTTTTTTTTCTTTTTTTTTCTTTACTTTTCATACTTGTTTTTATTTTTTCAATGAGACTAAAAGCCCACTGGGATGAAAGGCCCCTTGGATGTAATTTTCTTTTAAATCGCTGCATGGCAACAAACAACACTAAAGCTCTTTTCTAACCATTTGTGTATCAGTAGTGGTTGGGACCAAAATATTTGCAAAGATTGTGCAAAGCAGATCCATATTGACTGATAATCACAATGATTTATTTCTGAAGTACACACATGAACTAAAATTATTCTTTCACAACCAGCTTAAATAATACAGAATACAAAAAAAATAATTAAGTTTTGATAAAATATGAGATATTATGAAATGACAAAGCGATTGAAAGTAACTAAGAAAGGGAATGCCTTGATGAAGCTGTATCCTAAAGTTCTTTTAACATTTCTTAAATTACTAATGTATATGATCAAACTTCAACATCTCATCACAAATTCAACAGCAAATGTGAATGCTCTTAATCATAAGCTTCTATAAATAATACAAAGTGGAACTCATTAATCATCATGCTATTATGAGATAGAATGTCATACAAGTTAGAGCCTGGATATTTCCTAATATGCTTTAATAGCTTAATTGTATAGCAGTGCTAAAGCTCATTTGTGTCACCCCTTCTGGAAATACGGTTTATGATGGCAACTGGTGTGACTTTGAGCACGTCGCTCATTTATTGTAATTTGTTTGTCTTGATGATTAATCAATTGAATAATCAGGGCTGACATTAACCTGGTCTGATAGAGTCTATCATACCAAGTCAATGTCAGTCCTGTTAGTCCAACCGATCAATCATTTAGACAAAATTACCAGCAAAAACCCCAAACAAATCTGCTATAAACCAGTCCAGCTTTTTCAGAAAACCAGTTAAATGCAGCTTTAATTTGTTCAAAATTATATGATTAGCATATTACAATAATATTAATTGTTGTTTCGATACATTTATTTTTAGAGGGGATGTGGTAGCATAAACTTGACAGACTGAGAATATAAAGCTTATTTTTAGTGCTCCATTGTAACTCTACCAAAAAACTGTCCTTTTGCATTGATCACCTTATGTTAAATTGTAACTGCAGTCTTTTGTAGTGACACGGTCCATTAGATCAGCCTTCAGTTTAATCAGTGCAATATACTGTTCACCCTATTCCACTATTTTGTGATCTAATGAAAAGAGAGTTACTGATAACATGCTCCTTATCACCATTAGGGCTTAGAGTAAGACACTCAACCATAGCTAACTTGGGGGGACTGTCGTGGCAATTAATGTAAATAGAAAAGGCGTAATACCATCAAACTTTTAAAACAAAGCTTACATCAGTCACATATGCATAGATGTATATAATGTGATCCTCTGAGTTTGAACATGGGTGAAAAACCTTGCATTGTTGGTATATATTTCTAGTACATTTTGTATTCCAGAATACATAAAACCAGGGGTGGGTGAGTGAGAACTTTTTCATGCAGGTAATGTCATTCCCTTTTTCCATGATGCAACAAAACAAAGATAAACACTGTAAACTGAGGCGCATCAGCATGTTGGCTTAAAACAAGTTCAAAGACACAGATCAAAATTACAGATAAAAAATAAGAAATTTAAAATTAAATTTTAAAGTATACTCATTCTCTTGCCTTATTTGTAGATGAAACCATTCTCTGATCTTTCTTTGTGATTTAACTCCACTAAGAACTTTGTGAACTATATTTGAAGTGTGCTATAATAGGCAACATACATAAAGTAACAATTATATATAAAAAAAAACATTATTTTTGTTTGAGAAAAATGTTAGTATACAGTTATGATTTACTTTTAGTATAATTAACACTTCAAATAAGTAATACAATATTTATATTCTAGTAGCTACTAATAACTAACAACAAACTCCAATTAATGAACAAGTAAGTAATAGCAGTTTATGTGTTAATTCGCTGTTAGCTAATCAGTAACTGCTATTTTCTCTGAGAACTAAGAAACTGCATACCATTTCATAATGCATGAAAAGCACTTGTAATGTCTTAAGTCACTAAGCTTTTGAGGCTTTTGTAAGGTTTTGGATAGCAGTTCCTACTGATGGATTTGGTAACACTTAAGTCAATACCAGGATCTTTACTTTATAATACTTTTACAAATAGCTAGTAATTCCTTTAGAAGGATCTAGTAACAGTTGAGTCATCACTAGTGAGTTAATATCATTCTTATAATAGATAAGAAAACCCAATCTTAAATATTCTAACCATTCATAATGGTTAGGAAATATATCCCCACCCCCTGTCGTTTTATAGGTTACATTTCTTTTTAGCATTTGAGGTATGGCTCAACATGTTCCAGTAGTCTCTCCATGACTTTCTAGTTATTTAGTGAAAAGTGTGGATCTAAGCTGCATTCTCTTTGTTTAAGTATAGCAATAATAATGTGAAATAGATTGATACAATCTTCAGCTTGAAGTTCAGAGGGATGCGGAAAAATTGACCACAGGCGTAAGGCCTAAAAACTTCAATTAAATATCCATTTCTTTAAAATTATCCATTGTCAGTGAATAGTTCTGTAAGAAGACTGATAAAATGTACTTATTATTAACACATCAAATTGATTCTGTAATTGGTTAAATGTTAAAGTAGTGGATCAAATCAAAATGAAAATTAAAAATTATTTCCACTTATATTTTCTACTTATATTCCCAAATATATTTTATTTACATTAATGTTAACATTAATAATTAAATCCCTGTGGTAATTCTCCTAATTCTTCCAGTATTCAGAATATTTGCAGCTTCTATTTTAAACAAACAACTGATATTGTATTTGTAACCAGGCCTTTCAATGATTTCTCAAGGTCTGGGGTATTTTTTGTGTGTTTGTGTGTGCCTCTCCCTCTCTCTCTCTCTCTCTCTCTCTCTTCTCTCTCTTTCTCTCTCTCTCTCTCTCTCTCTCTCTCTCTCTAAAAAGACTTGCTGTTGGTTTAACCAGTTATATGTGTGTATTCTTATGCTTCGCTGGACTTGATTTCATGTGGTACATTTCAAATGGCACATGTGTCGCGACAATTTAAAAATGGATGAGGCGCTCTTAAAAAAAGTTTAAACCACTGATATACATTTTAGATAAGGCCATGCCTATGCCATCTAGTGACTTTGACTTCTATTTTGTTTTTGGAAATACATAGGCTACTGATCTAAAAATGATTTTATAATTCTATGGTATAGTAGACCTTGCCCAACACTGCTGTCAGTATACATCAAACCTCATTACCTCAACTACTGTGGTTCATCTGCTTTGCAAATAAACAGATTTATTTATTTATTTATTTATTCATTTTTTACTCTTTGTGGGGGTGGGAGTTAGGCTCTAATACCTGTAGTACAGGGAAAAGACTATGCTGAATGAAAAAAGCAACCGTTAAGACTGTAATTTGAATTGATAACACTTTAATATCCAAAATGCAGAGTTATTTTGATTTCTTTGAATTTTTCTGAAGCTCAGCAGTTTTTGCATATGTTGACAAAATTAATGAATTAATTTTCTGATAAACTGTGAGAATATTCTCCAGCAGGTATGGACTTTATGATTTTAATTTGCTATGGTGCAATGCAGTTTGTCAGATGTGGCTGAAGAGCTGCATGGACTGACAGGTTGTAAAATCTGTCATTTGCCAGCAGTTGTTTGTTTGATTGAACTCTCTAGTATTCTTGTACCCCATGCATTAATTCTTAAGATGTTGTTGTTTTGTTTTTTTGCTACATCCACACATCTGCAGTTCAGAGCTAGCTAGCTTGTATTTAGAAATCTGTCAGCTTTCTGGGACAGACTTCAAAAATTTGACAGAAAGACGAGAGGAGAGGAGAGGAGAGGAGAGGAGAGAGCTGCTAAGGTTATAGCTTTAAATTATTAATACTGCTGTCAAGTCAAGTCAAGTCTGCTTTATTGTCAATTCTTCCACATGTACAGTACATACATACAGAGAATTGAGATTGCGTTACTCTCAGACCCGTGGTGCATACATATAACACTAACAGTAGAGCCTTAATATCCAGATAGATACAGATCAAATATAATATCAAATACAACTATACAAATAAGGGCATGTAAAAAAAAATAATAAAAATAAAGTTAAATAAAGCAGTGCAAGGCACATGGCAGATAGAGTGCAAACCAGTGAAGTGAACAAACAGTGCAGATAAAAAGATTGTAGTGCAAAAAAGCTTATTCAGTCTGATTAAAATGACAAAGGGCTCAAAGAGCGGTTCTTTTATGTAACTGACTGAAGAGGTAGTAGAATGACGTCAGTTCTATGCTGAATGAGGTAGTGCGCAGACCAATGCTGCACAAAGTGACTGGTGCATGTAGAAGCTTTGTGACGGGTGAGTGGGATCACCTGCAATGCAGAGGGCTTTGCGAGTAAGACAGGTTCCGTAAATGTCCTGGAGGGAGGGGAGAGAGACACCAATGATCTTCTCAGCTGCTCTCACTATGCGTTGAAGGGTCTTCCGGCAGGACGTGTTGATGCTCAGAGGAGCATGCTGAGCGTGCACTTTCCTAAAGTCAACAACAATCTCCTTCGTCTTCTCCACGTTCAGAGAGCGATTGTTGTCACTGCACCACCCGACCAGGAGGCTCACCTCGCTCCTGTAGTTTGTCTTGTGTCTGTTGCTAATGAGACCCACCACAGTCGTGTCATCTGCAAACTTAATAAAGAGGTTGGAGATGTGTGATGGTGTGCAGTTGTAGGTCAGCAGAGTGAAGAGGAGGGGGCTCAGCACACATCCTTGGGGGGCCCCAGTGTTCAGTGTGATGGTGCTGGATGTGTTGCTGCCGACCTGTACTGCCTGAGGTCTTCCAGTCAGAAAGTCCAATAGCCAGTTGCACAGCAAAGTGTTGAGTCCCAGCTGGGCCAGTTTGTAAATGAGCTGTTGAGGTATGATTATGTTGAATGCTGAACTGAAGTATATGAACAGCATTCTGACATATGAGTCCGTTTTGTCTATATGTGTGAGTGCTGAGTGGAGGGCAGTTGCTATGGCGTCATTGGTTGAGCGGTTGGACCGATATGCAAACTGGAAGGGGTCCAGGGAGACTAGATATGGTGCATGACTAGCCATTCAAAGCACTTCATGAGTATAGAAGTAAGTGCAACTGGATGGTAGTCATTGAAGCAGGATGGAGAAGGCTTCTTCGGACTGGAATGATGGTGGTAGCTTTGAATGTGGGATGTGGGAACAACAGCCTGTTTAAGCGAGATGAAAATGTCTGTGAAGACATCAGTGAGTTTCGCTGCACAGTCTCTCAGTACAAGCCCAGGAATGTTGTCAGGACCTGGAGCTTTGCGTGCATTGATCCTGCTGATGTATCTCCTCACGCTGTCTGGGGTCAGCGCCATCACCTGCTCACCGGGAGGAGGTGGAGTCTTCTGTGCAGTGGTGCTGTTTTGTTCCTCAAAGCGAGCGAAGAAGGCGTTCAGCTCGTTCAGCAGGGAGATGTTGCTGTCACAGGTCTGCGGTGGGGTCTTGTAGTCCATGGTCTGTATCCCCTGCCACAGACTCCGAGTGTCTCTGCTGTCATTGAAACGATGGGCTATCCTTCTGGAGTACTGTCTCTTAGCCTGTCTGATGCCACGGGGTATGTTTTGGCTAGCTGTCCTCAGGCCCACCTCATCTCCAGCTCTGAAGGCAGCATTCCGTGTCTTCAGGAATCTGTAGACCTCCCCTGTCATCCACGGCCTCTGGTTGGCCCCGGACAGTGATGGTCTTTGTGACTGTTACATCATCAATACACTTGGTGATGTAGCCAGTGACAGTCTCTGAGTACTCTTGGAGGTCTGTGGAGTTATTGTATGTGGCACCCTGCTTAAACATATTCCAGTCAGTGGTGTCAAAACAGTCTTGAAGACTTACAAAGCCCTCCCCCTCCCCCACCCTGGTGCCTCAGACCACATCACTGTCATGCTAATGCCTGCATACAGACCACTTGTTAAAGTCGCCAAACCAGTTCACAAACAAATTCAAGTGTGGCCGGTCTTGAAGAGTGGTGTGGTGTAAACAAAGTCTGAAATGTTATTACCTCGTGTTGGAAAGTTAATGTGTTGGTGTATTTTTGGGAACACACTCTTTAAGTCTGCATGGTTGAAATCCCCAGCTATGATGAGAAAAGCATCAGGGTGGGCTGTCTGCTGCTCACTGATGTGCTGGTACAGTTCATTTAGTGCATTGTTCCTATTACTGTTGTTGGAGTTCGGAGGAATGTATACAGCAACGAGCAGAATGGCTGTATATACCCTCTGTAGATAGAACGGCCGGCACTTAATAATCATAAACTCCACCAGGGGTGAGTAGTGTTGGCAGACCACAACAGCATCGCAGTACCACACGTCATTGATGTAAACACAAAGCCCGCCGCCATGGGTTTTACCTTCCGCGACGAGAGCGATGTCTGAAACGGTGTTGCTAAGCCATGTTTCCGTGAACACAAAAACACAACAGTCTCTTACAGTCCTCTGAGTTGAGCGTAGTAATCGGATGTAATCCCATTTATTGTCCAAAGAGCATACGTTAACCAGTACGATAATGGGGATAGCTGGCTTGTGTGGGTTAGCCGTTAGCCTAGCCCGGATACCTCCGCGCTTACCCCTCTTTTGCTTCCTCTCATGCCGCTTGTGGTGCCTCTGCTGTGGGCGAGATGCAGTAGTGGGGGAAGGTGATGGTGTAGGCCTCCGGAGCAGACCGTGGTCCCGCAGCTCTTCCGCTTACACGGAGTTTAACTCTAAAAATGTGGTTCTGCCAACATCCAGCAGAAACTCACGACTGTATGTGCACTTAAAGACAGGTAGACGCGATGAAGACGTACAAAAACACTGCGACTCACAAGACAAAAAACATGAAAACACCGTTCTGATGGGAGCGAGAGAATCCACTGCGTGTGAACGCGCTGCCATCTTTGGATGTATCCCAGTCACACTGCACTTGTTTTTTTCCTGTCTCACTTCAATATTAAATGGCTTATACCTCAATGTAGAACATCCATATGATAAGGACCAAGCAGAGATGATGTGTACATATGGAAACAGGGGAAGAAACTGTTAATTGATGGTGTATTGATGGTGCGGCTATGCTAATTTTTTCTCTATTTCCTTCTCTATTGGCATCCCGTGGTAACTAGGAAATACACTTCAGTCTGGATCCAGCCTTTACAGAGACTTGAGATGACCGAACACCTAAGAAGAGATGATGCCAACCCTTCAGAAGAGCTCAGATGATGCCAACCCTAAGGCACCATAAAAAAGTACCAAATTTTCTGTAAAGCTGTTGTGCAAGAATTTGCATCCTGAAAAGCGCTATACAAATAAACTTGAATTGAATTGAATTATTTAGTTTTATTCTTAATTTGACTCCATAAAATTACCATTCGTGTAATAATTCTTTGGGTTAAATAGGAAAATGGTTCTCCTAAATACAGTGTGAGAAATGATAGGACTTCATCCAATGCTTAATAATGACGTGGTGCAGTTTTGGCCAGGAGCCTAAAAGGCTAAATAATGAGCAGGTCAAATAATGAATCACAGTAACTTACATAAACCAGCAGGGATTTGTGTAATGGGAAAAAATGTAAATCATTCTAGTTTTCTAATAGAAGAATTTAAAATAATTAATTGAATAAATAAATAAATAAACACTTAACTTGGTAAAACTTAATTTTGACAGTCCACTCCACATTCTCCTAACTATAAGTAACTTTGCAACTACATGTCAACTACCCATCATTGGAGTAGTTAGTAGACGATCTGCTTATTTTGATGGTCCCCCAACACATTCTATGACTAGAACTTTGCTAGTACATGTCAGCTTACTCTACTAAACCTAACCCTTACTTAACAGTTTACTAATGCTCTAATGAGAGTTAGTTTACATGTAGTTGATAAATAGATACTTCATGTGGGAAAACGGTATAATACTGACAAATAAAAGTCCAAATAAAAACAGTTAACCTGCTCTTACACTCAAAAAGAGTTGTTCACTCATAGTTCTCTGCTTTTTTGGCATGCTATTATTAATGCTAGATCTAGACAACTAGAAATTGGCATGCTGGCTTTGCAAGTATTGTGTGCTGTGTAGTTGTCACATGTCATTCAGTTTGGACATTGTTTTCCTCATGCACATTTCCCGTGTGTTGGATTAAAGACACTATAAACCTTCTTCAACTTTGTGCATTTGTGAACAGCGTAGCGGTGACAGTAGTATGTTTATTGCACAACAAAAGAAAATTAACTCAAAGCACACGATTAAGGTGACCAAATCACCATGATGTGCATATGGTGTGCAGTTTAGGAGTATTAGGATATAAAAGTATTAGGATCAAGAGTCTATAATTTACCTTTTTAGGAACTGAACTGCATCCCGAAAATTACTATGGTACTTATTTTTCACCTGAATCAATGATTTTGACTCTTTGATAAAGCTAAAAGAATCCATCAGCTTAACGCTTAGACAAGGAGGGGGGAGAAATTGTGGCATTTTTACACAGCTTCTTATTCCTCATGTTCTAAAACACCAAGCCAAATTTATAATTCTACTTCAAAAAGAAACAATGAATTGTTTAATGTGTCATTAACCTATTGCTTGAGGACATAGTTTAATTTATTGCTTTCATTTTAGTAATTAATTTATTCTAATGCAATACATTTAATGAATTGAAATGGCATTATTTTTTTTTCACTGTAGAAAGATTCCACTTGCCTCTGAGGCATGTTAAATCAGTGTGCTAATACACCTAAATAAGGAAACAAACAATTAAACAGTGCACATCTTTGAGTTTAATGCAGGTACTTCATTCAAGAAAATTGATTCATTTCACACTGCTATGTACCAGCAAAATAGATAGGTTAGGATTAATTATTTTTAAAAATGCTTTTTACATATTCTCTAATTCATCATAATCACACAGGTTATAAGTAACATAAAAATGGGCTAAAAAAAATCCCACATAAAAATAATACTGCAGTACAGACATAGACATTTCACTTACAGATGCAGTGAAAGATTGGCCACTGGCCCTGACATTAAAAATAATCACCTGGGTAACAGAGAAAGGTCTTAATCCACTGCAGATTCCTTAGAACTCTAATAATGCACTCATCTAAGTAAAAATAATTTATGCTGAGTAACACTATGTAAGCTTCAGCTGTTTTACTTGTCTTATTTTTTATTTATTTATTTATTTTTTAACAAATGTTCTGATGTAATGCCCCAAATGAGTTACTTTGGAAATTAGCTGTGACCCATGTTAAGCTGAAGTTGGTTGAAGTAGATAAGCTCAAAATTAATTACATTCCCTACTAGATTTGGCTGACTTTTCAGTGGAGAATGAAACCCTCTTCCCTTTGTATGTCTCCTTAATAATAAGCTATTAACTCATCAGAAGTGCTCTTATGATTAAGCAACACTAATACGTCAGCCATATTTTTGTTTTGAAAAAAAAAAAAAGTCTAGATGTTAATGTAGGTCCTATGATTTTGAGTTGAAATCTCATATTGTTTAATGGTGGTGATGTAACTAAATATAGTCACATATTAACACAGGTAAGCATTAATTTCACAGTTTTAAACGTCTCAAAGACAAAGATGAGTCAGAAAGTTCCAATACAAAGGTATTTATTGGTATTTAATGGTACTTTAGTATGTAATCCAAAGTAATGTTACTGTGCACAATACACAAACAACAACCGACAATGAACTAAGGAAACCTACGTATACACTAATAACACAATAAAAGAATAGCAGGTGTGATGATCAAATAAATTGCCATTGTAACTAAAGAGAGCATGAAACTAGAACAAAGACAACTGTACATGAACAGTAAATAAAACAAACCAAACTAAACGTAGATGTATATGAAAACTAAAAGAATAAAAGACTGACACTTCCTGACAGTTAACATAAATGTAATAAAACAATGTGGCTGATATTTAAATAAAATGGTATAGGAATACTTGCACTTTTGTGGTCTAGTCTGAGTTTAGCGATTAGAGGAAAGCAAAGGCACAGCACTGAACCACATGAAAACAGCAGCCACATTCAGCAAATTAGCACTGAACAGTGCAGCAAATCAAAAGAACCAATCATTTAATCTATAATTCATTTAAAGGCAAAGTACATCCTTCTCAAAAAGTTCAGGGTAAAGTTGTGCTAAGATGGAAGAGGAATCCCAATAATGTGTTGTAGATTTATCAAAACATTGCAAATATTTAGCAACTTGATTAAAAATCAAATAATTTGCAAAATAAAAGCAGTGTGGAATTTTAAATGCAGGGATTTTGCTCTAAACTGATCTTAATAAAGTACTAGATCTAATACACTGTGGACCCTTTCTGTTCATTTTGCTGAACCAGTCTTTTGCATATTTAGTGCATGCATTGCAAAATTAACTTTAAGACATTTTGAAATTTGATGTTGCTCCTTTCAAAATTCTATAGAGACACTTTCATCATCTTCAGTTTGTTGGATTTGTAATGAATAAAATGAAAACAAATATCGTGTTTGAATTTGATATGTTTGTATTACATGTTTATTGTAAGTCCCAAATTTAAGGTTAGAATGCATTTATAATTTGAGTACATCTCATCTTATGGGTCAACTGTTCTATGGTACTCATTCAATGCTAATTACTATTTACTAAAGTGTTGCTTATGCAGTTTGGATGATATCATTTGGATTGTTTGAGGTGAAACTAACCTTTCTTGTAGATTTGTCCTAAAAATAGCTGCATCTTGCTAGTGCTGAACAGATCTAATGTTGTCTGTCATACTTTTTTGATCATTCTGTCTTATCAGTTCCTCTGAATTACAGCAGCTGTGACCTCTCTACTGGTGCATGAAGACAAAATGATATAAATGAAATTAAAAAAAAGAAGTAAAGAAAAT
Organism: Cyprinus carpio; assembly: GCF_018340385.1. Lineage (NCBI taxonomy): Eukaryota > Metazoa > Chordata > Actinopteri > Cypriniformes > Cyprinidae > Cyprinus > Cyprinus carpio. Next base: position 28,668,428 of record NC_056578.1, on the reverse strand, counting down.
TTAGCTTTTGTCTTCAGTCACCTGGTTTGGGTCTACGACTGCTCTATATTGCAATAAAACTGGTCTTGCCTTCCATAGAGACTGTTATGAAATTAAAGCAACTTACAAAAAAAGAAAATCAAAGCTTCCATCTTTCATTTTCAGTCCTTGATTTATTCAGTTTGCCTTGAGAAGTAATATACTGTACTACACAATCACCCATCCAATTCAAAAAGGTACCCAATGTATTATAGAACAAGTGGGCTGTGAAACTGATGTTTCACTCATGGGAACAGCTCTCTGGTCATCGTCTGGAATTATTCAAGTCTGTGTTCTTGATACTTCCTGTTACAACAAGGAAAAGTGCTCTTTGTCTTAACACAGAAGCGTTTTGTATCTCTACATTTTTGATGCTTAATTGCTGATGGTGTTAAGCTTAGAAGCCTATTCAAATGAGCTTGGTTGGCATTTATTTTTTGTTGGGGTAAAAAAAAAATAATGTAGTGTATTAATTTTCTGAGTTAGGTAAAAACATTTCAGTGAGATTCTCGGAATCTAAAGACAGCATGTCAATAAAGATGAATGGATAAAAAGACTGAAAACATCATGACTGTTTATTAATTATTTTCAGAAGTAGGTTATGCTTAAAAAATACTAATAAAGCATGAAATCATAGTACCATTAAATTATTACATTTGAATAAGCAATTTAAAATTAACATAATTAAAAAAAAAAAAAAAAATTAAGAGGTTTTTTTTTTTTTTTTTTTTTTCAAATCAAAAATCAGGAGTTAGTTAGTCCTGAACATGTTGATTTCCATCACATACAATTTCATCAGCAAAGGACATACAATAACACAACAAAGCATCTGAAGAAATCCATGAGGCTTCTCCGGCCCACTAAATAGACTGGCAAAATAAATCATTCAAATCTTTACCTCAGGGCATGGATCGTTCTCTGAATATTTCTCTCTTTCTTTCTTTCTGTCTCACCCATCCAGGTACAGTAGCCCATGAAACTTTCATCTGGGATGGTGCCTTTTATCAGTTGCATCCCCAGGCTATGAAGGCATACCAGATGGAGACTAGAATCAAAGAACACTTCCCCCCCAAAAAAGCAGTCTTCTGGTCACATAGCCTTACAACTCAAGATAACAAGAACTGCTGCTACTCAGAATTACACTTGTCCTAACCATTTGTGCATGTAAAGAGAAAAAAAGAGATATGAAAGAAAGAAACATTGTACTACTATGGAATAGTCCGGTCTTTGGTATATAGAGTTACCTGAGCACTGCAGCACTATAGAATGCCACAGCTCTCTGAGAATCACTATTGTGACATAGTGCCGCCCCAAATCCCCAACCGTTTCCATCACTCGCTTTCTATCTCTCTCTGTTGCTCACTCTCTCACTCAAGAACATGTGAGGACATGAGGGGACAGTCTAGACTACAAATCAGATCCTTTGCCTACATATCTCAAAAACAACAAAGGCTTCTTTTCTCCCAGCCATATTGCATTATGTCAGAAATATAAGAACAATATTTGCAAATTAATTGAATTTGGATATTTTATTGTTCTGTTTTGTTAAACAGACTCTACAGAATAATATAAAGAGCCTAATTTAGAGCACATATAGTCTATTTTTATAATACTGATGCCACATATTGTGGGTCCTATAAAGTGCATAGGACTTCATGGATCATCAGATATGGAAGCTTCTGTGATCCATGTGTTTAAAAAAAATCACACATTTTTACATTCACAGACATTACTTTTTTATTTTCATACTCCTTGTATTTTCATAATTATTGAATTTTATATAAATAATACACTGGCATAAATAATAAACTTTGTAACAAAGCTGTCTGAGGTTATTTAAGAAGCTAAAGGCTTTTGTACCCAGCAGTTAATAGTATTGTTGGAAAAACTGAAAAAAAAGACTCAGTGACTCCATAACTAAGTAAAATAAAATAAAAACTAATAAAATAAAAATCAATACATTTAAATATATTTAGACTTTATAAGCAGATCATCTTGTAAAAGTTTCTTTCTTTCTTTCTTTTTCTTTCTTTCTTTCTTTCTTTCTTTCTTTCTTTCTTTCTTTCTTAAATCAAAAACCCACCTTCACTTAACATGAAAATGCCACTAAAATTAATAATACTTTGCATAACACTAGATGGCCCTGAGAATATAATGCAATAACTCAAAAGATATTTAACTTGCAGTACAGAAAAAAAAAATAATTAATTATTTTAAAAATAAATAAATAAAATAAAATATAATATAAACGAAATTATCTGAAAATAAATAAATAAAAGTCATAGACGTAGACTAAAATAAAATGGAGGAATGGACTAAAAATCAACTAGAAATAAAAATGAAATTGAAAATAAAAAAAAATCCCTGGTATACAGCAGTGCTATAGGTAGAATTGCCCTATTCCTGCTCCTCTTCTCTGAAGAATACTGTACTTCTCTCGCTCCCCTCAGCACACAGTATTTGTCATTAACCAACTACCACTTCAAGAATGTGTAAGTGGCCTATAAATGGATTAGATTCTGACATAAAACTCTGATCCACCATTGCGACTGATTGCTCAGTATTTGAAGTCACTGGCCTTTCCTTTGGCTCTTTTGAAATAATAAGAATCCTATGTGATATGCTCATCCATCACTGGAGTGGCTGGAGGAGAGACTCCCCGGCTGAGCTCAGTACTACAGTAGATGATAAATGTCCTCCTCCTTGGCCACTTGAAAGGCAGGAGACTCAGTCAGGTCCTCCCACTGCCATCATGCCTAAATCCATTCTTCCCCCATTTCCCCTCAGTCTGGACAGGGAAGGACGGACTGGTGATGAAAGACCCTTTCATCAGTTTGATTAGACCTGATGGTAACACAGTTCAAGATAAACAACATGGACATAAACTGACAGCAAATTTCAAATCTAGCCCAGCAGTGTTAAAAAAAACGGCTGATATAGAACAGTGAGGTGTGCATGATTGAACCTATAGTGTAGCCACAGTTCCTGGAGGGGGAGTGAATAACCTGTGCTCTCTTCCGACCTCAAAACCATGACTGAGGTGAGGATAGTGTACTATCCAAGTTAACACCCAAACTTTTAACCTGTGAGGAAGGACAGATTGCAGTATTATCAATGTACAAGGAAAATCAATTAGATTTAGACAAAACAGATCTAGTGCCAACAAATAGGGCCTCATTTTTGTTGCCATTTAGCTTCAAGAAGTTAGCTGAAAGCCAATCTTTAATTTCAGCTAAAAAACTGGACAGAGATGGTGGAGGAAAAGAATCAGTGGGTTTAGCAGAAAGGTAAAGTTGGGTGTCATCGGCATAACAGTGAAAATGAACACCATGCTTTCTCAAAATGTAACCAAGAGGGAGTATGTAAATAATGAACAGAAGTGGGCCCAAAACAGAACCTTGGGGAACACAAGTGGTGACTGTAGATATTCTTGATCTGAAACTTTTTAATTGAATACGCTGAGTACGACCAGAAAGATATGACCTAAACCAAGACAGGGGAATGCCAGTAATCCCTATAAAAGATAACCTGTCTAGGAGTATCTTATGTGAGACAGTATCAAGAAGGACCAGTATGGTTAATAGCCCAGAGTCACCTGCCAGCAACAAGTCATTGGTTATTCTTACAAGAGCAGTCTAAGTGCTGTGGTGGGGACAAAAACCAGATTGAAATTGTTCAAACTAATTATTATTTGAGAGATGTTCCTGAATTTGAATTGCAATACACTTTTCCATGATCTTAGAGATAAATGGTAAATTTGAAATCGGATGAAAATTATCAAAGTTAAATGGATCAGCAGCAGCCATATCATCCTGCAGCCCAAGACTGGTTGCCCACTGAAGCTAAGCAGGGTTGAGCCTGGTCAGTACCTGGATGGGAGACCTGCTGGGAAAACTAGGTTGCTGCTGGAAGAGGTGTTAGTGAGACCAGCAGGGGGTGCTCACCCTGTGGTCTGTGTGGATCCTAATGCCACAGTATAGTGATGGGGACACTATACTGTCAAAAAGCACCGTCCTTTGGATGAGACGTTAAACCGAGGCCCTGACCCTCTGTGGTCATTAAAAATCCCAGGATGTCTTTCAAAAAGAGTAGAGCTGTGACCTCGGCATCCTGGCAAAATTTGCCCATTGGCCTCTGACCATCATGGCCTTGTAACAATCCCCATATCTACTGATTGGTTTCATCACACTGTCTCCTCTCCACCAATAAGCTGGTGTGTGGTGGGCGTTCTGGCGCACTATGGCTGCCGTCACATCATCCAGGTGGATGCTGCACACTGGTGGTGGACGAGGAGATACCCCTTCACAATGTAGAGCGCTTTGAGTCCTTAGAAAATGCAGAAAAGCGCTATATAAATGTAATGAATTATTATTATTATTATCAGCCCCTGGTTTCTTAAGTATGGGAATAATAATAGCAGATTTAAGAGATGGAGGTACAAAACCAGAAACAAGTGAAGCATGAACAGTTTAAGTACTCAATGGCGACAGGGTTGGTAAACAAGCTTTCACTAAAGGAGTTGGTAGAGGGTCAGCTGACAAGTCGAAGATTTAGATCAGGGGTTCCCAAACTTGGTCCCGGAGGGCTGGTGTCCTGCAGAGTTTAGTTCCAACTTGCTTCAACACACCTGCCGGGAAGTTTGTAGTATGCCTAGTAAGAGCTTGATAAGCTGGTTCAGGTGTGTCTAATTGGGGTTGGAGCTAAACTCTGCAGGACACTGACCCTCCAGGACCGAGTTTGGGCACCCCTGATTTAGATTTACTTATCAGGCACACTATCTCTGATGTACTGTAGTTGGTATACTAAAGGTAGAGTGAGGAGGTGCGTGAGAGATAGATTGACAGGAGTCATGGTGGAAAGGGCTAATAGGTAATGGCTGATGAACATTTTTAACCTTAATGATCACATAATACATATCAGATGGCAAAAAATCAGGGGGTCACAAAATATTGTTTACCACTGAGAAAACCTAGAGTTCCCATTGCTGATTCAAAATATGTGGGAATAATAAACAGATTTAGTTTTGGACAATGCATTTTTGTAGTATTGAATTTGTTCAGCTTACATTTCTTTATGAACAGTAAGGCCAGACCTGGTATACAAATGCTCTAATCTACAGCCTTTAGTTTTAAGTTCACACAGTTCAGGTCTAAACCAAGGAGCTGAATGTACAAATTAAACAGTTCGAGTTTTCACAGGTGCAAAAATCATCTAAAATCAACTTTAGCCCATCATTGTAATATGAAACCAGTTCATCAACATTAGAGAAATCAGATTTGCTGGAAAAAATGGCAAGTTCATCAGCAAGAGTAGACACATCAATATTCAGAAGTTTGATCTGGCGACATTGACAATTTTGACTAGTCAGATGGTGATGGTTTTACCATATTTCATTTTTGAAGAAATGAAAACAAGTCTGTGAGGGATAGTAGTACAGTGTGTTCACTGGATTCTACTGTTATATAACAACATTAATTCTTCAGCTGAAGAAACAAACTTAATGCCATAAATTTCTCATTCAGTCCTCAAAGCAATATAACATAATCTCTTCTTTTGAGTTTGGATCAGTTGAGGGATTTTAGGATTACAAAGGAACCTAATCTGATTCAGGTGCTAACCTGTTCTGTAACATCCTATTAAGCCAAGAAATACAGATGTTATTCATTATCGGTTGTGCCCAAGTGAAATAAACCAGTGTTACCTTGGTGTGTGAATCTCTATATGCTCTCACTGAACAGAGTGTTTGTTTTAATAGTGAGACTGGGGAATAATATTCTCAGAGTCTTTCCACACCCTGGGGACTTTCAGTCACTCATCACTACAATCATATGCAGTGTGCTCTCATTTGGTTATCTCAGCCTTATTATGGCGGACTCTATAAGGTGTCTGCTGCCCGGAGACAGAAATTGTCCTCACAGAGCAAAAACACCTTCCTAAGCTAATTGACAAACACATTGTTCTCAGCAGGAGAGAACAGACCTCAGGCTGAATGAGGGGAGGATGGAAATGATTGTTACACATCTAGCTCTCCTGTGCATCACTCGCAATAGACGCCTCTGAATAGATATCACTGTCTTTTCTCAAGATGCTGTTTGGATGTTTGCAATCACTGTGGCTTTGAGATCAAATTTTAGGTTTTGGGTGTTGTTTGTGCAGTCAGTAAGAAAGATGAAACGCAAAAGTGCTTCTCAGTGATGAATAATTAATGCTAACTTGACCAGAACTTTACAAGAGATTTGGGTGCATTCTGAACACGTTGCATAAATTTTGTTTATTCCTATTTGGTGCATGCAACGTTATCCATGGACACACAAACAGACATCAAACCAGCCTTTATGATAAAAGTCTGAGCATGAAATTGGTGAAATTAGATTCAGGTCTTCTCTCCTTTTGAAACAGAAGCATGAAGATATCAGTGATAAGATCTGACTCATTAAATCAGGGTGTCATCTACTATATCATCACAAAATTGCCACAATCATAATGTTCAGGTCTGTTTCAACCTGACATCTGTAGACTTTTATAAATCTATTTAGTGTCTTGTCTGCTGTGAACCATAACTATCTGTCACTGAATCTCACTCCTACCATTTGCCTGGGGAATGAAAGGCACCTTTACTCTCTTTTTTTCTTTCTCCTCAGAGATTCACAAAAACGCACATTCAGTACAGAGCAGGCATAGATGGGCAGAACGTGAACTCATCAGACAGATCTCCCTGTCATGGGTGAAGTTGCGGTCCTTTGGTTCACATGCTGAAAGTGACTGCAGAGAGAGGCAAACAAAGTATTTATAATTTCCTTTCACATTCCTGATAATTGTTTTTATGACAGGCTAGAGAAAATGGCAGCCATGATAGTGATTGGTGTCAATGCTGAGAAGCAGAAAGTGTCATCAGCCCATCAATATGTGTAGATCATTATAATTCCAGTATACACACCATCCACCATTATTTTTTTATTTTTTTTTCAATGATTTATTCGGCAAAGTATGTTGAAATAGGGTCCAAGATGTATAAAGATTTATTGCAATTTATTAAGTAAATGTAGTTATAAATGTAAAAAAAAAAAAAAAAATCTTAACATGCTAGAAAACTTATTTGGCTATCCACCTTTTTCCTCAACGCGGAAGTAAGCCTATGGGTGAGACTTCTGTTTCATTAGCTGCTATATAACGAGGAGAATAACAACGTGCAGTAAACGGTAAAACTGTTTGCAGTACAAACCAGTGTGTTCTTAATTAAGATAACAGATTAAAATAATATGATAGGACACATCCTAATTCAGTATCTCAGAAAATTAGAACATTGTGGAAAGGTTCAATACTGAAGACACCTGGTGCCACACTCTAATCAGCTAATTAACTCAAAACACCTGCAAAGGCCTTTTAATGGTCTCTCAGTCTAGTTCTGTAGGCTACACAATCATAGGGAAGACTGCTGACTTGACAGATGTCCAAAAGACGACCATTGACACCTTGCACAAGGAGGGCAAGACACAAAAGGTTATTGCAAAAGAGGCTTGCTGTTCACAGAGCTCTGTGTCCAAGCACATTAATAGAGAGGCGAAGGGAAGGAAAAGATGTGGTAGAAAAAAAGTGTACAAGCAATAGGGATAACCGCACTCTGGAGAGGATTGTAAAACAAAACCAATTCAAAAATGTGGAGGAGATTCACAAAGAGTGGACTGCAGCTGGAGTCAGTGCTTCAAGAACCACTACGAAGAGACGTGTGCAAGACATGGGTTTCAGCTGTAGCATTCCTTGTGTCAAGCCACTCTTGAACAACAGACAGCGTCAGAAGCGTCTCACTTCAAAAAGGACTGGACTGCTGCTGAGTGGTCCAAAGTTATGTTCTCTGATGAAAGTAAATTGAGCATTTCCTTTGGAAATTAGGGTCGCAGAGTCTGGAGGAAGAGAGGAGAGGCACACAATCCACGTTGCTTGAGGTCCAGTGTAAAGTTTCCACAGTCAGTGATGGTTTGGGGTGCCATGTCATCTGCTGGTGTTGGTCCACTGTGTTTTCTGAGGTCCAAGGTCAACGCAGCCGTATACCAGGAAGTTGTAGAGCACTTCATGCTTCCTGCTGCTGACCAACTTTATGGAGATGCAGATTTCATTTTCCAACAGGACTTGGCACCTGTACACAGTGCCAAAGCTACCAGTACCTGGTTTAAGGACCATGGTATCCCTGTTCATAATTGGCCAGCAAACTTGCCTGACCTTAACCCCATAGAAAATCTATGGGGTATTGTGAAGAGGAAGATGCAATATGCCAGACCCAAGAATGCAGAAGAGCTGAAGGCCCACTATCAGAGCAACCTTGGCTCTCATAACACCTGAGCAGTGCCACAGACTCATCGACTCCATGCCACACCGCATTGCTGCAGTAATTCAGGCAAGAGGAGCCCCAACTAAGTATTGAGTGCTGTACATGCTCATACTTTTCATGTTCATACTTTTCAGTTTGCCAAGATTTCTAAAAATCCTTTCTTTGTATTGGTAATATTCTAATTTTCTGAGATACTGAATTTGGGATTTTCCTTAGTTGTCAGTTATAATCATGAAAATTAAAAGAAATAAACAATTAAAATATATCAGTCTGTGTGTAATGAATTAATATAATATACAAGTTTCACTTTTTGAATGGAATTAGTGAAATAAATCAACTTTTTGATGATATTCTAATTACATATTAGATATTATTCTTATACAGCACCTGTATATATTGGAACATGGAAAACAATATAACAGGGGATACAATACAATACACACACACACACACACACACACACACACACACACACACACACACACAACATTTTCCATTTTCAAATATTTTAAAATGTAATTTATTCCTGCGAAGGCAAGCATTACATGTTATTAGTTCATAAGTTCCTTGGGAATTGAACCCATGACCTTGGCATTGCTTTGCTTTACTCTGCCCCATTTTAATTTTCACAGCTGTTCAGTCCTTTTCATTAACAACATCAATAATAATCCTTTAACTGTGAAATTTTTGTGAAATGTAGGAAGTTAGTTGCCTTGGAAATGGTCAATACAGAATTATTTGGGCAGAATACTGTAATATATATATTGGTGCAATGATATAATCCATTCATCTGTGCACTTCTGCAACATACCTACAGCACTATAATGCAGCAACTAAGATAAACCATTATATTTCTAAAGTCCAGTCAGAGTATACTCATTTAAATATATGATTTAAGCATTTAAATGTCTGAAGTAGGCCAGCAAAAAGCACAGCCTTCAGGGCAAAGCTGTAGGCTTCTTGGCATGGCTTCTCATAGAAAAGCATATGGCCATCATATGGTGCAGGCAGAAGATAACTACACTATTTAGCCTGAACACAAGTAAACCAGGTCAAATCACAGACCTATTGCTCAGCAGTCACCTCTATTTATATAGCTGCTCTCAAGTCCCATAGAAATGTGGAAAAGCCGATTTGTGTTTTGTAGTAAACCCTGATAGGAAGTCATTGTTGTGAGGCAATCTTAATGAACTCTGTAGAGGGTCTATTTGTTCAGCGTTCTCATTATGGAGAGCAAAACTGGAACATTTTCAAGAAGGCTTTTACCTGTGTTTTGGCATACTTCTCTTTTAAATTTGAAACGGTGGCAATAAATATATGTCTTAAGATTAGTACATATTCTTGGCATACAAATAAGTCTGTGTAAATGTGTGTGATAAAAATACAAGATGAAAATTAAATGTCAAGATTAGCATTAATTTAATCTCTTAAATATTTTCTGAAAGTTCACCATAGGTTTCTTTAACTGCTATGCACTAATGTCATAAATAAATAAATAACTGGATTGTTTGGCACAATGTACTTATTGTGTTTACTTGGTATTGCAAAACTCTTTTGCTGATGTTGAGGGATACCGTAAGGTCATTGATTGGTTTTGCGATATAGATATATTTAAATTTAGGTTAAGGGGTAGGAGCAGTGTTAACCGTATAATTATAGACAAAATTTACAGAAATTATTTACAGATGTAATATAGAGGTATTTTTCAATATAACATGACATGTACACAATAAGTGTATTGTATTAAATTATTTATTTAAATGTTAGAACATTAAGACACGTCATAGAAAGTGGGTTCAAAGTTAAACATTCACTTCAAGCTGGGACAATTTTTGTCTTCCATTATGCTGAGTATGCTGAGCACAAATAATAAAAACATACAGTAGCAGTAGTTTGTTGCAAGCAAGAAATTCACTAGTATGATTCATTGTGTCACTCATAAGTGACATATAGAACCAAGAGGCCATGCATGGCACATTGAGTGACAAGATTTATTATTAACAACAAATTCATGCTCTGGGCCTCTCCTTTCCTTATAGCTGAGGGAATACCCAATATATTGAACCGTGTTGGCGCGGAACCAGACAGCCTAGAAATGACTGGGTAGTTGAATGAGGTTTTAAATTCAGAAGTTTTGTAGATTAGTGATTATTTTGCAGAAACAGATGTTTGGGACAGGAACAGATGTACAGTATAGTGGGAGCACAAAGGATGCTGTTAGCTGTAATTTATCAAAATAGGAAGCTCCGTGCTTTTTTACAGTACAACAACAGAAAGAATATTTCTTTGCTTTCCTGTAAACTGTCAAAAACTGACCCACTACACATGGATAATATAGTCAGCCGATCATTTTTGCAAAAAAAATCAAACAGGGTGATCAGCACCACAATGCAAATTCCAAACAAACTACTGAATTGGCCCTAGCAAAAATTGTGATTAAAGAAATCAAATATATTTATATTCAACCACTGAAATGGGTCATACCACTGACATTACCTTAAAAAAGCTGAAGTAAATATGCCAGAAAAATTTACTCTTTTAAGGATGTCTGTTTAATGCATGGACAGAGTAAGAATATAAGGTAAATGTTTAAAACATGCATGCACAGTTCAGTTGAATGATAAAGTTTACCATCTTTAACTTGATGCTGTTAAGCAGAATGGGTAAAGGGGTATTTACAGCACAGAATAATAAATATTCTGTGGTGGGTTTTTTTTAGCCAAAACTTCACAGACACATTCTGGGGACACCTGAGACTTACAGAATATTACATTGTGTAAAGAATGCCTAATGGGACAACTTTAAAATAAAGTGATGTACTACATCAAGGAAAAGTCTATCATGAGGGTGCTTTTATGTCCCCACCAATGTCAAAATCAAGCCTATGCCCTTAATGACAGTATGTCTCTAAATTATTTTCACTACAGTTGCTAACTGATGGCACCAGCTGTGTTTGTATGAAATAAGAGTGATATGTGAGACATGAATGTAGAGTTGATTTCAGTTACCCGGATGAGCAGACCGATATACAGAACTGCTTTGTATTCAAAAATGTAAGGAAATAAACCTTGTTACAGCGAATGCCATTGCTATATATTTTGCAGACAGATCAGCATCACCTTCTGACCAATGAAAATGTAACACAATTTACTTAAGCAAAAGGTCAAGATGAATTTTCTAAGCATCCTATTTGCAGCTAACCCATCTGACTCCTCTGGCTTTTGTTCAGTGACACAAGAGTGTGAAATTTGCCAAATGAAGGTCTATGTGTCACAGATGGACATGATGGCTCTCAGGGCACGACATTCTGCTTCTTCACATGCAAAGCAATCATGGATAGTGCCCTTGGTTCTGTCTTGTTTGTTTAACCTCCTGTAGGCATGTGTGCTGTCTTGACCTTGGCTCCACCTTGACGGATAGATAATCTTTTGACAGCATGCAATCGACAGCATGTCAGAGGGCTTACTGAGTCAACACACAATGCATCTTTACACCCTAGATTACATTTAGCCCCAAATGGCACTTAGGAACCTGTTATATTTAAGCAATTGGTTTTTCATTTGCACAAAACTGCACTTTAAAGAAAATCAAACATTTGAGGGAAATCACCCCTGAGACAATATGTTGCACAAAATGTCTGGTTCATAAGATTTATGTTTGCACTATCTCAGCTCATTTCCTATTACCAGCCCTGTGTATAAAGCACAAATGGGTTTAGCTGAGCGATTGCAGCCCTGCACACAGTATTATAAATGCAAACATTTTCTGTTTTTCACCAACATTTGCTCATTGTGCTTGTGCTTATCCTCTGGAGCTCTATTCTTCAAGCTGAAATAATTAGCACTAAAACCAATGGAGAATGTGCCAGGCAATTACTCAGTTACTCTTTCCAGAGTAATATCACTACTGATACATCTCTGAAGTCCTCAAAATAAACAGCCTCATAGTTTTGGCTAGAGAACAGACCAGTATGAAATATTTATGACAACTTGTTTGACAAGCAGAGCAATAAAAAACACAGTCAGTGTACAGTAGGATTAAATTATGTATAAAAGCAGTTTTACATGAGGAAAAAAGATTCAGTCAATGACCACTAGCACTCCCCAGGACCAATCTGTTTTATGTTAATGCTCACTGCATTATTTTAATGTAAGCCATTCAACAGAATTTTAAATCACTCACCATTTGTTTGTACAGACTAGTCTTTTTAAAAGATTTGTTCATCTGCATTTGACCTTGTTTTTGGTAGATACAGTAGAAAAGACAGACTCAACCTGTATCCCCAACACTGGAGCACCAGAAGTCAAACCATCCAAATGGGTTATTGCTTAACCAAAGCTCTGATCAGCTTGTCAATTTTATGCTTGATACAGCAAAAATAAAACATGAAATCCAGCACTTTCAGATCTGAATCAAAAAAAGTTTACTACATAAATGCTACAATGGCAAAATAATAAAGACTCTTTTAAATACAGTAACCATTTGCAAGAAATAACAACTATCCATTTCTCTCATACTGTTTAGTAAGGAATTTCAATGCATGCAGCTGAGAAAAACAGGCATTTGCTTAAAAGACAACATGCATGCCTCTGTGGTGGGGAAACAGAGCTCTCTTTCTCTATTTATGTCTGTCTGTGTTTCTTTACCCTAAAGCAGTGATAAAACTTCTAAATAAGGCACTGGAGGAGCCCCTTAGGACCTCTCACCTGAGAGTTAACTCAAGATTCAAACTGAGCAATGAATTTACCCATGAAGCTTCAGCTCAACCAGACTGCTGATAACAGACAGCTATCAGATGAATCTGCAGACTTCAGAGAAATGCTGAATTATATCACTTCATATAAGCCTCCACATCATTTGCTCCAACTCTTTGCTTACACCCATAAATACACAAGGAGAGTTACAATATGTAAATTTTACGCAATAGCACATTTTAATTAGCTCTCTTACGACTCCAAACTGAGGATATGCTGTTTAAATGAAATTCATTTAATTCCTGTTATTGCTTTCTGTTTTGTACTTTCATATTAATGGCAATACATTTGATGGGAGGGGGTGTATAAAATAAAACAGGGGTTAAAATTACCTTAATTACATTGACTGATTTAGTTTTGGTTGTTTCCGTTGTTGTGAGAGTTTAAACACATCAATTGTGTGTATCTTTACCATTAAAATTATGATTTTGGCATCAGGACATGTTGGAAAAATGTGCCTCTACCTACATTTTTGCAAAACTCCAAAAATCCACTACAGTTTCAATCTGAAATGACCACTAGTGATGGTAGAACACCCACAACTTTTATTCCTTTTCACACAAATTACGATTACAGGTGCACATTTCACACAGTTCCTTGCTTAATACTATAACATGTTTACCATATTGCATGATTTGCATACAAATACATTTTGACAATTGTCTCACATAACCAGTTCCATAAGTATGGCTTTTTTGATGGAGTAAACTTTCTCAGGAGCTCACCCGGTACATTACTGCACTGAGCGCAGGTCCAGTAAATCACAAGTCACGATAAAAGAGCTCAAAGCAAGCTAAAATGCTTCAGAGAATGCTACTTTATCTCACATAGTTTTAGCACCATTCACTGGATATTTTGTTTCCCAGACAACAAACATTATAAAATATTGCCAGATTCATGTTTATATGCATCTAAATGTGCATCATTATTAGTGCCACTCACTGGACATTGCACTTTAAAAGTCTTGAAAAAAAGGCAAGGAGCAATGCTTCAAGCACATTTTTCCACTGAACCTGGGTGGATTTGGGGCATTTTATATTTTTTTCTACTAAGCTGATATTTAATTAATTGTAGTAAGGCACTATTTTAAATTCTTAGCTGTTTTTACACTTTCTACAGCATGGAGCAACAATAACCATTGCTCAATTTTACACAAATTCTAGTGTTGGCCCGCTTTCACCTGGCTCTCCCTCTCCACCAACCTTTTCACTCTCCCCGGGCTATTAAACACTCACACCAGTTCCTCATTTCACCTACAGTCATAGACTGCACAAATATTAACTCTGGTCACACAGTCAGCATCTAGTTTCATCACTGTTATCCCAAAGACTGCACAAACTCTTCTGCGTTTACCTGTATCGCCATCTTTATTGAGGTATTCTTCCTTGTTCCTTTCTGCAAACCCCTGATGGTTTTTGCTGACTGTCCTGCAAAAAGATGGGGTTATTCATCTAGCTAAGTCATTTCCAGTACCATTGCTGATCTGTTTACTCACCTGTATCGTTTTCCAAACCTGCAATAAAGTCCCTGTGATTGGGTTCACTGTTATACTGCATCTGTGTTGTCCTAACAAGTGTGTGTTTATACATAGGATTTGGGAAAATTATAGATAACAAAAGACAAACCAAAATGCAGAATGTGCAAACTGGTTTGCTATCCACAAAATCAAAATAGAGCAACAATAACAGTAAAAGAATAAAAGAAGAAATATCTGACCTGCTGAGAATTGGGAAAATGGTGGTCTTGAATAGAAAGAGGAAATCTAAGAAGAGTACATCCACCTTTCAGGGACAGAAGTTGTTGAAAGCACAGATCAGTTTGTGGGTGCAACTGCGCCTCTGTGACTGAATTACAATGTGACTGCATCTCACGGATGTGACAAGAAACGTTTGTCTTTGAGATGACAATTGTGTTAAGAGCTAACTTGAAGTCATAGCTTTGGCAGACTGGAGAGTTTCACAACACCAAAACAGCAAGAGCACAGAAGGATTACCACCAAATCACACAGCAGCATTGACAGACCTCAGCGATGAAGACAACATAGATATATCCCCTGCCTGGCAAATGCCATGCAAAGATGGATAGTAATGGATTGTGTGTGCTCCCTCTGAATCCATTTTACAATGATGCTTCCAAGTTTGACTGTGTGTATCAAGATGTCTTGAAACTGTTTTGCAGTAGCAGAACAGTTGTCGCTTGGAGAAGACTGCACTTCAGTGGATAGCACAATAGCCAATGCTGTCTGGAGACCATGTTATGCCTGCAGGGCTCTATTAAATTAAATATGTAAAACACACTGGGTCTGCTCCACTGGCTAATGTTAAACAATTTCCCAGGCTGAGATGAGGCTTCCTGAACTTTTAGCTGAAGACATACAGACCCTCACTGTATTAGCCGATGGAGCTAGTAAATAATCTATCAATTAGTACATTTAGGTGAATCATTTTCCACATTGAGCCAACTTTTTAGGCTTCACATATCTTAAAGAGCAACCTGATTGAATCCAATATTAATTAATTGTTAATATACATTTTTGTATTCTGTGATGTTAAATAATATATATATATATATATATATATATATATATATAATTATATACAGTATGCACACTGTGTGTGTCTCTGTGTGTGTGTGTGCATATATATATATATATATATATATATATATATATATATATATATATATATATACACACAGGTGAATCTCAATAAATTAGTATGTCGTGGAAAAGTTCATTTATTTCAGTAATTCAACTCAAACTGTGAAACTCGTGTATTAAATAAATTCAATGCACACAGACTGAAGTAGTTTAAGTCTTTGGTTCTTTTAATTGTGATGATTTTGGCTCACATTTAACAAAAACCCACCAATTCTCAAAATTAGAATATGGTGACATACCAATCAGCTAATAAACTCTAAACACCTGCAAAGGTTTCCTGAGCCTTCAAAATGGTCTCTCAGTTTGGTTCACTAGGCTACACTATCATGGGGAAGACTGCTGATCTGACAGTTGTCCAGAAGACAATCATTGACACCCTTCACAAGGAGGGTAAGCCACAAACATTCATTGCCAAAGAAGCTGGCTGTTCACAGAGTGCTGTATCCAAGCACAACCAACCGAGAGAACCACAGCCTTATGAGGATTGACAAGCAAAATTGATTCAAGAATTTGAGTGAACTTCACAAGGAATGGACAGAGGCTGGGGTCAAGGCTTCAAGAGCCACCACACACAGACGTGTCAAGGAATTTGACTACAGTTGTCGTATTCCTCTTGTTAAGCCACTCCTGAACCATAGACAACGTCAGAGGCATCTTACCTGAGCTAAGGAGAAGAAGAACTGGACTGTTGCCCAGTGGTCCAAAGTCCCCTTAAATTAGACATTCTAATTTATTGAAATGCACCTGTATATATACATATATATATATACAGCTAATTTAGATGTTACCATCCAATTTTTGGGGTTACAGTTTTCTTCAGTGTGGGACACAATATCAGATTTTTAGTACATGATTATCATGGCCAAAAGAATTCACAATAATAATAGCATAAACATTTTGAAAATGCTACTACAATAATGTTATCAGTCAAAATGCTATATACATAATTATGTATCTTGTGAATATCTAATGTTGGAGGATTTGTTTGGCTGAGTTAAATAACTGCTGTCAAAGCTCTTCTTTTTTTTTATTCACCCTCCAGCTTCAGCTCATTTAGCACAAAAAGCATTTTTTTTTATCATGTTTATTAGACTTTAATACTGGTATACTGCGATAACAGCTTTTCACTACACAGTTTTCAGCTTTATTGGTTTTATTTCATTTTTAACACTGACATTTATTGTCAATACTGGTAAAGTATATTGAAACACCTTTAAGCACAATACAAAGAGTTAAAGCTAAACATGCAGCTTATGAGTGCAAAGATAGTGTGTGTACCATGCTGTCCATTCATGAAACCCAACCTCTGCTAAAGCTGCATTCATTTTCCATTAATTAAAGCTATGTTTTGGATTATGTTGCCAAACAAAATTAAACATGTTTTTCCAGTGGCTGATGGACTGGACAGAAGGCTAATTTTAGGAGCTTGTCTGAGGGCTAATCCACTCAGCAAACCAGCAGAGAGGAGCACAGCCTGTCTGTCTTAGAGTTAAGCAGGTATCATGTGGTCTAAGACGGTCACTTGTGCATTACGCTCCATGTCATGATTTGATCCCAACTATATCTGACAAAGCATTTGTGTCATTAACCGATAATTAAAAGAGCGACCCAGTGGAGAGAGTAAGGGAGAACAAATGCTTTGTTGCATGTCTGAGACTCACAAGCTTTTACAGCAGAGTGTAATAAGAGTAACAGTCTGGGAGCTTTTTGATGACATCATTGGCTTTAATTTCTCAAGCATATTAATATGGGCATTGGCAAGTTTATGATTTCATTAAGAAGGAAACATGTTATAGAATTATGCAAATAAATCTGTAAAAACATTCCCTCCTGTTGTTCACTTGATAAGAGCGCTGCTGAGAGCTCATATGCTTTTTAAAATAAATTGAAAAGATTTACTTTATACACATTTACAGTTTATAGTCATTTAAAGACCTCGCTACGCTGTTTGTACAATTATACCCTTTTATACACTTGGATTCTCTTTATCCTGTTATTTACAGTGCAGAAAGCCTGGACAAAAGAAAATACTGGAGAAGCTGGGAGCAGTATAAATTGGTTTCTTGTTAAATACATGTTCAGTGAACTTTAGGGCACCCAGCTATTGTTCCTGGCTTCCATGTACACAGTTATTTTAACAAAAAGCTTTGTTTTCTGTTCCAGTCTGCCAGCATCTGCTGCAGCAAACATTTTCATTAAAGTCTGGCTGAAAATAGGTTTGATTTTGGATTTACATGAAAACTACTTGATGATTTGGCCTGTCAAAATGCTTTTCACCGTGATGCTCATAACATTTTGAGCCATTTTTCAGGACTCTGGTAAATAAAAATCTTCAAGGACAATCAGTTTTCTCCACTTGGTACGATTTGGTGGTTTAAAACGTGTGCATGTGATTACCATGTTAATTTTTCCTAGGAAAGGATGCTGTATTTTGGTTTTCATGCATTATTTCAGAGGTGGTACTAACATTTACTGCATAAACAATTTTAGCCACCTGCTGTTTTTAGTTTCAATGAGCCACATCAAGTGCAACAAAATTCTGCTGCTCGGTATTAGCATCAACACGGAAGTGCATATTTGCATACTGCACAGGAATAGTAGATCAGATTTATATCTGTTTTCTGGAGACACATTTATGTGGCCAAGTGGAATTTGCATCCACAACCAGATAGAAATTGGACAGCTCAAGATAGTGGTTTGTCCTTAAAAAAGTTCAAATTAATTCCATAATGAATGAAAGAGAGTGAGTTCATAGAAAACACTGCAGGCAAAACTGAACGTTTGTTCAGGGTATCAGATAATGGCTTAATCATAACAGCTGAAAAACTTGCTTGAATGAATAATAGATTTGGAAAGGAGTAAGGACACAAGGAAATAGAAAGAGAACAAAAAAAGAGCAAAGGAGAGCAGAAGCTGTCTATATTTTGCCAGGATATGTGTGCCTCTGCAACGCACATGCTTTTTAAGCACCCCAAAGATACAGCTTTGATGGAACACTGTTATTTCCTACCATGTAACATATCAGACACTGTTGCTGTAAATCTAATACAGCATGTAAATCTAATACAGCAGGGTAGATGCTGCACTGCAGATATTGCTATACTGTTAGATGTGTAAGCATGGCAACTGCTTTTTCTTATCCCTTTTCTTGTCCAGCAAAATATTGGTGTGTGTGTGTGTGTGTGTGTGTGTGTGTGTGTGTGTGTGTGTGTGTGTGTGTGTGTGTGTGTGTCCTTATAGTATGGGGACTAAGGATAGTAATACCAGTAATTTTTGACCTTGTGTGTACCTTTTTTTTTCTGTCCCCATGAGGAAAACAGCTTATAAATCATACTGAATGTTTTATATATTTTATATAAGTCCCCATAAAACATGGAAATCACTGTGTGTGTGTGTGTGTGTGTGTGTGTGTGTGTGTGTACATAATACACTTGATTATATATAAATATGTTTATGTATATTTTTGTTTGGAGGTTATTTCAGGGCTTAATGTGCTCCACCATTAGAGAAGCAAATTGAAGTTAATATGGCTGCATTTTTTCCCCTTAATTTTACATTCACATTTACGAAATACTCCATCTGACATTATGCATAATTACTTTTTTGTTAGGGCTATATGAATATTCACAAGAGCCCTCACTTTCAATCTTGTTCATGTCAGTCAGAAGTAAAGCACAATGAGTCACCGCTCTGAGTATGATAATATCACAGGAATGAATATTCATGAAGGAGGTGTGTGAACACGCATGTGTATTATGAGCAGAGGAACCGTGTCAGCTATAATTAGAGTCTGAGCTGCTTTTATGCAGGTAGTCCAAATCCTAAACCATTAATATTAAACCAGGTTCTTCATGTTCCTTAAAATTGTGCAAAAAGAATTTGCAAGGCTTGTCTGCTGCTTGTCATCCTAAGTTCACTGTCCCTTCATCTACAAATGACATTAATTCACATCCACAAGTGTAACAAAATACACACTGCTGGAGACTCAGTCTTATTTTCCTTTAAAACGTCCTCCTCCGCAATAGTTTTTGCTTAAAACCAGCCGCTCAACAATGTTATGCACCAGTGGATCCTGTGAGACCCCAGTCATTCACCTCAGTCATACATTTGAAATGGAAACACAATGGGAGAAGATCTGTGGCTCTGAGGAGTGTGTGGATGCTGCATCTTTAAAGCTGTATTCCCACAGCAGATAGTGAGATTAGTGAGTCCTCTGAGAGAAGGACCAGGAGGTGCAGTTAACCCAGTGACTACAAATAACTAATGCTTTATGGCATCATTTCGTGTGTGTGTGTGTGTGTGTGTGTGTGTGTGTGTGTGTGTGTGTGTGTGTGTGTATGTAATTATATAGTTCCTTTCAAGAACCTAACGACACTTTTTATAAAGTTGATATATAACATGAACAACAGATACTGTATACAGTCACATAATCAAGCAAATGGTGCAGACAGAGATCATATAATACAAGATAAGCAATGAAAGCAACCAATCGGACTGAAAATTGAGGCAGTCTGCTACAATCAATTAACAAAACATATTGTAAATAAGTGAGTTTTGTGATCAGTTATCTGAAGTGAAGAGACAGCACAGAGGTTTTGAGAAAGTTTGTTCCAGAGCTTACGAGCTGAGATGCTGAAAGCCCTACCATCCACACTAGACAGCTGAAATTTAGGTACTGTAAGCAAATTCTCAGAACTCGATCTCAGAGTATGAGCAGGGACATAGAGGTGAAGTAATTCAGAAAGGTAAGGTGGTGGTGAACCATGACAAGCCTTAAAAACTAGGACAGGTATCTTAAACTGAATATGACAGATAACAGAGAGCCAATGTGACTGCTGCAAGACAGGAGTGATATGGGCAGATTTTTGTTGTTAATTTTAAGGGCACAAGCAGCTGAATTTTGAATTAGCTTGTCAAGCCTGAAAAACACAAGTTTTGTTTAAACTCTGAATATATTATCATTTACAGCATGCAAAGTGCTCCATTTAAATGTATTAAAAACTGTCACTCATTCAAGTTCCCAAAAAAACAAAACAAAAAACCTTTTGTTGAATTTTTAATGTCTATGTTAGAAAGAAGTTACAAGCAAGAACTCAGCACCGGACAAAAAACAGTGACTGGGGCGGTGAGTGCGCTGCTAAAAGCAGCATGAAAAAAAACATTACACAAACAGAAAAAGAAAGTATTGGGAGTCATCGGCCAAATTATTAGGAATATCTAACAAACAACCAACCATCTGTCAAAGAAAAAGAAGAAGAAGAAGAAGAAGAAGAAGAAATCTGTTGTGAAGGTTGTGAACATGGTCTCTTAAGTGACAGCAACAAGTTACCACCTGTATTTATCAAATGAAATCATTACAAGCTTTTTTTTTATCAAGCATTTTTTAAGGCTTACTGTCTTAGCTTAAGAGACTTACTACTAGTTTAAGAGATTAGTAGCTTACAGGCAGTATGCACTTCCATATGAATTACATGTTTTAAACACATTTCACTGACTTTATGAACATCCCTTTTCTGGAATGTCATGGATTGTCTAAGGATCTATTGGAAGATTTAATCATGTTTAATGCTGACAGCAAACTGAGAGCAAGACAAAAATAATTTTTTTTTTTTTTTTTTTTTTTTACAGAAGACTGCTTTTATTCAGCTGTCTCTGGGCTTTCTGTGTTTCAGTATGTCATATTCTGTGGCAAAAGAAAGAGGTGTGGCAGCGTAATACTCCAAGATGGAATTACTGGCATTAGAAATATCCTCTTTCCTACACAGAAGTGCTTGTCCCAGTTTGATAGCAAATTGTGGCCCAGGCAATTGCCTGAAATCAAATCCAGATTATAGAAGAAGAAAAAATCTAACATTTTTAAATCACTGCTGTTAAATGATTATAAGGGCTTATCTTTGTCTCTGAGTCACATATCATCCCTCTACACAACACATTTCCTTGCATGACTCCATCCTTATTTATTAATTCTCCTACTTACCCCACACCTTTTGATCCGTTCTCTATAAATTGGAACAAATTGAATCCAATTCATTATCTGAAACAGAGAATATGTCACAAGTCCAAGGATGGCACCGGTCCTAAATCCACAAGCTATTTTCATGTGGCTGGTCTCACCTCGCTGAATGGGAAGGACACTAACAGCAATACAGGCCCATGAACCTGCAGCGTGCACAGCATGCATTTGGAGGAAGACACACTGCTTTCTGATTAATGAGAGTGATCTGTCAGCTTCTCTGTATTAACATTTCTCTTGCTTCCTTTTTTTTAAAACATTTTTTTTTTCCTTTCAATAATGTCAGACTTGCTGAATGTGCAGTTTGAATTAAATTCCTCTCAAGCTCGCTCTGATAATGACAAACTGTCCTCATTTCCCCTTCTACAGAGAAAGCTACTCAACCATTGCAAACGTGAGCCGCTGGTCGAGCTCCCAGTGAAAGAGAAGCAAGGGTTCAAAATACAAAGATGGAACAGAATCAATGCTCATGTGCCAGTGTCAAGAACAATATGTCTGTCATTAGCCAAATGAGAGACTGGGTTTATTATCATTTAGGGTGTTTAGGAATCTGTGATAGCAAATTCATATGGACCAGTCATTTTTATTCATTTCACTTTAAATGTTAAATGTGCATCTGAGTATACTTTTTTGCAACAGATTGAAAATTGTGGAAGGCTCATCAAGGAAAGGAAACAGATCCATGCAAATTATCTTATGTATTTGCTCCTCTCCAGCTTTAAGTGCTTTTAAAACCGAGTCAGAAGCACATGACGGCTGGTGGGACGGTTGCAAGCACCATGCCCGGAAATCGATGTGCCAAGTTTCATCATGAATCAACAAAATAAAACTTTCTTACAGATCCAACCTAGTTCCTCCATATTTAATTCAGCTAAATGGCATTAAAATACCTGTTATCTTGGCAACCACAAACCAAAGCTGGGGCATTTTTTAAGTTGTGTTAAGAAGTATAGGATGCAGCAGAGAAATGTATTTGCTCTAGCAATATTTGGGTAAGATTAAAAGAATGAGTCCCATGGTAAGCAAAGGCAAAAAATATCTACACATGAAGTGGACATAACAATAATAAGTACAAAAACTCCTTTATACTGTCAGCAAGTGCTATCTCAGGGGGCTTGAGGGGAAAAATGATCTGGGCTTGTAATTCATCTTGAGGAGACATGTTTATTTTAGTTTGTGCTCCCTTTTTAAACCTACAAAAACACATGTAACAAATCATCTCTTGGGCTGGAACTAAAGTCAAGGAAGTCATCCTATTGGATATTTAATGAGGCTCAAAATACCTGTGCCAACAATGAAGTGGAACTTCTCATTAATTAAACCGCTGAGTCATCTCATTCCTCATCTAAAACATGCATGATATGCTATTAGAAAAAGAAAAAAAAAACCCGGCCATTGACTTGAAGGACACCATCATGTCGATTTCTGTATTTGCATTTAATTTTATTTATCTCTTGGGCAGTTTACTGAGGTGTCATGCTGATCAGAGCATTTCTGACTGGAACAAATACATTTCGTCTTTAATGCTGTGCCTGAATCTAAGCACCATCTTGCATTCGGGATGTACAGTAAGAGTGTTTTTGAAGAGCTGTGAAATATAAAGGCCCAGAGTGGTTTTTAAGCAAATATGTGGCCACATGGTCAAAGGCTAATCACAAGCAGAGTATTTCAATGCTCCTGTGACACTTCCTCTATGGATTGTCTGATTTACAAGGCTGAATGGAAGGGCTCTCTGCAGGAGCTTTGCCCATATAGCCATTCCTTCATGTCCTTTCAAATAATAGAAGTGTAATGACTTCCCAAGGCGTTTCTGTTTAGTCTGATCAAGACTCAGCAAATTGCAGGATGTAGGACCATCTATCCTCCTATTTGCTGCAAAGATTTTATATGGGAGGAATATCTTGAGTCGCAGATAAAAGGGACCAGCAGTGTCGACAACAGTGTTTTATCTGCTGAACAAAAGGGACCGATCTATCTATCACCTGACTTGTCACACTTGATACCTATCCCTCACGAAATAACAAACCAACCTGTCAGAAGACTTATGGCACTATATGGAATGTTAAAAATAAGGAGCTCAGGAGAATAGCTCCCAAAGGACTCACAAATTGACGTCACCCTCCTATCACTCAATAAGCTCCTGGTCTTCACAACCTGCTGGTGCAGTTTGCCGCAGGCAATGACTATACTTGGCAAACATTGTCACTACTAGGAAAGTCACAATGCATTCATATGTGCCACTATGGATTCTCTTGGAAATCCAGCGCTTCTGTAATGATTTGACTGTGGAATGCTATCATAATCCCATAATTAGCAACAAAGAAATTTTATGAAACGTACAACTTTGAATCAGTTCTCGAGTTTTCTTCAGAGAGGATGTCTTGAGGTTTATAAAACTGAAAACATCAGCATGCAGTCATCAGATCAAAACATTGTTACCATAAAACCCTCTAAATTCCAAAATTAAGCCAGAATAGACACAAGAAACTAGGCTTACTGGGAGCCGAATCACATAGGCACCTCACTAACTGGAAGGCTTCGAATCTAAAGAGTGTGATTTATGTGCAAGTGCACACTGTTGGCTTACACGACTAGCTAGTCCTAATTCTCTAAGGGTTTTGGCTAAGGGATTCCCACTTTAGGTTGACCTCTCCTTGGAAATCACTGAGCACTTCTAGCTCACTGTAGCATGGCAGAGAAACTCTCCAATGTGCATAATGTTTCATTAATAGACTGTAGCACAAAACCTACACACACAAAAAAATCCCCTAAGCACTTCTGCGTTTTCATACAAAGGGAATCTTCTCATTAATGGTATCAAATTGAATTTCCGTCAAAGCACCTGCGTCCTTGTTAAGAAGCGAATAGCAAAACTAACAGAACAGCATGAACAACAAATTGGAAGGCAGGCACAGACTGAGAGACTGCAAGAGTTATTTGTCTGATGTTATGTAACACTGGGTTTATTTCAATCCTGGTTTATTTTTGTGTCTGGAAAAAAAAAAAGTCTCTGCAAAATGAGAGTGGTGTATCTAAACACCAGCAACTGGCTTGCGCTGCATAACAGAACACAATTCCCTGCAGTTATGTATGACACAACGACAGTTTATTGAATAAAACTAAGGATAATAAAATACTTTCACCGGATTTGTGAAATACAGAGCTCTGCAGAACAAAAAACATCAATTTCAGAGTTTAAAGACGTTATCTTCCTAACACGAAATTGAAACATCTGAGACTCCTGAATGTTACTTATTGCCTCCTCTAATGGATTTACCTTTTCATGGCCTTTATTAATAGCTTCAAAATCAAAAGACTAATATTCATGTTGACATTTCCTAAAGACAGCAATGGCAACACAATTCCTGGGAACTCTTTCAATAAGTTAATATTAGCGCCTGAGCCATGGCCTCATTGTTATTCTACAAGTGCTCTGTGTCTCCCTCAGTTCAAAACCTGTTCTGATAGGAATCTCCCACCAATAGCCAGCAATTTCAAAGAAATACAAAGGGATCGGTGAGAGGAGCAGTGGGAAGGAAAAAGACAGGAGAATGAAAAAAGAAAGTGAGTGAGGAGAGAAAGAGAGAGAAAATGGGCATCAAATCACCTAGTTAACTTGTCAGATCATACATCAATTATTATTATTTTTTTTTAAATGTGGTATACAGAAGTTCATTACGGTTGATTAATAGCAGACATGCAGGTATTATTATATCATCTTTTTGGCTTTAGTTTGTTGAAGTAATTTTGTAGAATGTTGATGTCCAAACTACATTTAACCGTACTGGTCTTTGTAACATATTTTTAAAATATCTCCTTTTATGTTCCACAGAAGAAAGAAAGTCATACATGTTAGGAACAACATAAGGGGCATAAATGAAGACAGAATCTTCATTTGGAGTGGGGGTGGGAGGCAAACAATCCCTTTAAAACACAATATCTGGGCCATTTTGCTTGATGGAACTGACTCGGATCATCTTGACATAAGGCAAAGCCTCATATGTTGCATGGTTTCCTGCAGAGACTAAATAAAAAATAGGGAGATCACATTTGGATTAGAGAGGAAAAAACCCTCTCACAATAATATTAAGATGACTCACACGCCTGTTGTGCCTCCTGACACCTTGCAAAATTGTTGTTTTCGCAATAAACACTCCACCAGATGTGGTAAAATAATGGAACAGATCTAATGTTTTTAGCTACTTCATTTTCTCTCGGACCAGGTGAAATCTCAAATCCAGAAAAATCTACACAATATAATATGCTCAAGTACACATGCTCATCGTATTGTCCAGGCAAGGCCATAACCTTCTCTTGGGGGGCAGATGTGATTACAGGTTACAGAATGTGATGATATGTTTCCATTTATTAACATCATAAACCTAGCAAAGATTTATATATATATTGTCATTCTAAAATTCAAAAAGTCATTAAATAATACAAAAATAAAATTTTTCGGAATACATTTAAACTATTTGTAAATAATATTTTTATTCTAAAATATGCACACCGACTCTAAATTGTATGTCTAATATTCCTTAACGTCTCTGTTAATGTTTCTTGTCTCTCACATTCAATTATGAATTACATGACATGGTTTATGTAAATAATATGGGCTACTTTCAGTTAAAGAAATTAATAGTTTGCATCACTAGATATTACTTACATTTCTGTCATAACAATTCAAATATTAATTGCGTCACATAAATCTCTTTTTCACTGTTGGAATTCGAACTTGGCTTCTGTGAACGGTAAAGCCTGCCTTCTTTGATTGGTCATCTTAAACATTTACTTTAATCGCTTTTAAATCACTTTTAAATTTGCCAATTACTTTAAACTGCTCAAGAAGACCAGCCAAAAAAAAAAAAAAAAAAAAAAAGGGTGTGATGCATAATGGAATAATACAAGGGGGGACAATTTGACCATATCCAATCAATGTCTATAATGGTTATGGCCTTGTGTTCAGTAATTGTTTTCCGTCTACAAACCCGATTCCAAAAAAAGCTGGGACACTGTACAAATTGTGAGTAAAAAAGGAATGGAATAATTTACAAATCTCATAAACGTATATTTTATTCACAATAGAATATAGATAAACATATCAAATGTTGAAAGTGAGACATTTTGAAATGTCATGCCAAATATTGGCTCATTTTGGATTTCATGAGAGCTACACATTCCAAAAAAGTTGGGACAGGTAGCAATAAAAAGCCGGAAAAGTTAAATGTACATATAAGGAACAGCTGGAGGACCAATTTGCAACTTGATTGGGTATAAAAAGAGCCTCTCAGAGTGGCAGTGTCTCTCAGAAGTCAAGATGGGCAGAGGATCACCAATTCCCCCAATGCTGCGGCGAAAAATAGTGGAGCAATATCAGAAAGGAGTTTCTCAGAGAAAAATTGCAAAGAGTTTGAAGTTCTTCTACAGTGCATAATATCATCCAAAGATTCAGAGAATCTGGAACAATCTCTGTGCGTAAGGGTCAAGGCCGGAAAACCATACTGGATGCCCGTGATCTTCGGGCCCTTAGACAGCACTGCATCACATACAGGAATGCTACTGTAATGGAAATCACAACATGGGCTCAAGAATACTTCCAGAAAACATTGTCCTTGAACACAATCCACCGTGCCATTGGCCGTTGCCGGCTAAAACTCTATAGGGCAAAAAAGAAGCCATATCTAAACATGATCCAGAAGCGCAGGCGTTTTCTCTGGGCCAAGGCTCATTTAAAATGGACTGTGGCAAAGTGGAAAACTGTTCTGTTTCTTTTTGGAAAACTGGGACGCCATGTCATCCGGACTAAAGAGGACAAGGACAACCCAAGTTGTTATCAGCACTCAGTTCAGAAGCCTGCATCTCTGATGGTATGGGGTTGCATGAGTGCGTGTGGCGTGGGCAGCTTACACATCTGGAAAGGCACCATCAATGCTGAAAGGTATATCCAAGTTCTAGAACAACATATGCTCCCATCCAGACGTCGTCTCTTTCAGGGAAGACCTTGTATTTTCCAACATTACAATGCCAGACCACATACTGCATCAATTACAACATCATGGCTGCATAGAAGAAGGATCCGCTTACTGAAATGGCCAGCCTGCAGTCCAGATCTTTCACCCATAGAAAACATTTGGCGCATCATAAAGAGGAAGATGCAACAAAGAAGACCTAAGACAGTTGAGTAACTAGAAGACTGTATTAGACAAGAATAGGACAACATTCCTATTCCTAAACTTGAGCAGTTTGTCTCCTCAGTCCCCAGACATTTGCAGACTGTTATAAAAAGAAGAGGGGATGCTACACCGTGGTAAACATGGCCTTGTCCCAACTTTTTTGAGATGTGCTGATGCCATGAAATTTAAAATCAACTTATTTTTCCCTTAAAATGATACATTTTCTCAGTTTAAACATTCGATATGTCATCTATGTTGTATTCTGAATAAAATATTGAAATTTGAAACTTCCACATCATTGCATTCTGTTTTTATTCACAATTTGTACAGAGTCCCAACTTTTTTGGAATTGGGTTTGTACTTTAGGATATTTAAATGTAGAACTGTGATGTAGGTTTGTCATCTCTGTTCACTCAGCTGCATGTCTCTGTTGCTATGGCTGCCTCTATGAAGTAATGTGAGCATTGTTACCTGCAATTTGACTGCTCTCAGACACACCGAACTCTTGAAATAGAAGTCTCACTGAAAAACAGGTGACTGATTCTCCATCAAGAACTCACTGTGACTTTTATATCACACACTTCTAATAGCTTATTTGCTAATATACAGTACTTCTAAAATAAATAAATCACAAGAACACAAATAATTTCACACTATTAATTCACAAATGCCCACTCACAGCTTTAATCATCAGTGTTTTACCTTTTATTTTACTTCAGTGATGGCGAGGGATATAAGATGTCATTCTTATAATTGTGAGGACATAGCTGGTTGACTCAAGGCTTTGAATCGATGGAGCCTGAATCAATCTGCAAATGAGCATGTGTGCAAAACAAGCAAAGCCTATGGAAGGGACCTGGAATGATCGATGTCTCTAGAGACGCAGCTCAGCGAGAGCTGCATACCCTGATTTTTCACTGCTAGGCATTGATGGAGCATAGTCAAAAAAGCATTGTGATTACCTCCTTAATGTATCCCAGTGCTCTTGCCCATTCCACCAGATTCCATTCTTTTAGCCATGCAGGAGATGACCGCATCAGACCTTCATTATAAACTGAGAAAAAATATTACATATCCTGTTGTATATTCATTGCCCACCTTGTGACTTGTGTGACTCATTTCAAAACTATCCAATGTGGCTCAAAGGTATTTTACAGTGTTGATGAAAAACTGGAAAAATAATATAAAAATAATATAAAAATGAGATTTTCTCCAGCACACAGTTTGTTGAGTCACAGAAATTACCTTGAGTTACCTTGTATCAACATAAAAACATGTTAGCCCAACAATATCGCTCCAAATGTCTGAGCAAACGAATATTGCTGATTTGTCAAGGGAGCTCCCATCATGCACTGCAGCATAAATTAAATATTTGGTTACCGTTAATATTGTTTGGCTTTTTGCTGACTTAATTTATGCTGTTGTTATTGTTTTTCGTTGTCACTGTTAGTTATTTGTGATGTGTTGTTGTTCAGAGCTCATCTTTTTACTTGATATTTTTTGATTGCCACAGTGATTGATGTTTGTGCATTACGTATTGAGCTATACGTGCATCTTAAAAAAAAAAAACTACAGCAAATCATGTCTTTCCTTTGCAAGATTTTCTATTCTTCAGAAATAAAAAGTTCACTGAATATTAAGAATCACTTAAAACTATGTATAACAATTATATATTGGCAAGACATTTTGCATTTAGCAAACCATTGTTTGTTAAATAACATTATGAATATACTATTATATTATATTCTTCCATATTAAGATATTATTATCCCGTTATTCTGAAAACTCAGACATCTCAATGTATCATGTCGCCTTGATTTTTAAATTAGTTTTTGTTTTTTAACATAAACATTGTGGTAACATTAATTCAGTTATAACTAAAAGAATTGTGCATATTTTATTCAGATATTAATACTTGATTCAAGACAGGTTGCTTTTTACCCACATACAAATAAAAATAATAGAAGCTGAGTATTATTATTATTATGCACCTGGTAATAAGTTGTATTTCAAGCATTGTGCAGACTCTTTTAATGATGTTCTACTCATTAATCATGACTGTTAAACATAAAACATAACACATGCACTACAGGACACATAGAGAACAACCCATGTCTATACCATTGTAACGTCTTCATATGCACCCACTCTAAATCCTCTAAAACCTTTCAGACAAGGTTATGTGCTTGAAATCAATAAGAGCAATTTATGTTCAAAGTACCTGCATACATGCATAGTCAATTTAGGTGGCTTTAGTTCATTTCCATTTCATTTTTATCTCAAATAGAAGAACAAATGTGAAAACTTTTACAATTCTGATTCAAAAAAGCTTGAGTTTGATTTAATTCTAATGTAAATTAGCATATCATATAAGCTACTGATAATGTGCAATATTGCCTCAGTTTCTGGAAGACATTTGCATAAATTATATTTACGTTCTCTGTGGTTGAGTGAGCAGGAATCCATTTCAACAACCTTGAACATGAAGCGCTGTAGGATGTAAAGCCAGACCTTAAAAGAAGGATCTCCTTGAGCACCAGAGGGTTCTAAAATTTGGAACGCAGACGTTGCCCTGAATTAGGAGCAGAAGGTCCTTAGTCTGGAACACGCAGACAATAGTATCTTGAAGTGAAGGTTTGCTCGCTGGAGCTTAACCTTGTTGCAAATGTCTGTGTGTCTTCTGCCTGTCTGGGCTAGAGTGTCTTTCTTCCTGTGGAACTTAGTTGCATAGTCCAAATGTAAATTTTGAAAAGCGTCATTGAAGTTTTACCAGTGCATTTCTCACTTTCCAAAACACAACCAGAATACTTTTGGCAATGTTACGAATGCATAAACATGATGGAAAAGGTTGAACTGTCATGCAGGCATTCATTTGTCCATTAACAGCTGAGTTTGTGTAAGATGTTGCACTACACACCTCTGTCACTGAGAATACTTATTTCTCTGAATAAGTATAAAAATGGGTGTGTTGTAGTTTGCATTGGTTTTAAGGTTTGAAAACATAGTTATGAACGGATTTGGATGGATCTTTGCGATATCTCTCTTTTTTTTTTCACCCACTGCTGCTGCATCCCAATGAATTTTTATGGCGGTCACAACCTTAGGAATCAGCCTCTAGGAGGGTGAAGGGTAAAAATTTCAGTAAGTTGTAATGTATCTTTTTAACATAAATTTTAAAGTTCATTCATTTTTGTTGTGTGTTTATTTTGTTATTAAAAGTGCGCAGCACATATTTACATATTTATCTAAACTGCACTCTCATCAGTGTGGATGGCGTCTGGATGTTCCTAAACAGTATATCACTGCAAATGTATTTCCAACTTATTTTTACTTCTAAGCAAATAACGAAAAATAACTTCACGTGAGTTTATCTTATAAGTTGCTGGCTGCAGTTTACTTAATGGCCACCAGTGTCGCTAATAACAAGGCTTTCTGAATTCTACTTAAAGGGTTACTTCACGGCAAAATGAAAATTTTGTCATTAATCACTTACCCCCATGTCGTTCCAAACCCGTACATTACATTTACATTTACATTTAATCATTTAGCAGACGCTTTTATCCAAAGCGACTTACAAATGAGAACAGTAGAAACAATCAGATCAACGAGATAACAACAACGGTATACAAGTGCTATGACAAGTCTCAGTTAGTCTAGTACAGAACACGTAGCCAGGGTTTTTTTTTTTTTTTTTTTTTTTTTTTTTTTGAATATGATAGACAAGAAAAAGAAAAGGTAAGTACTAGTATTAGTTGGTTAAGTGCAGGCAAAAAAGATGAGTCTTTAGATGTTTTTTAAAAATGAGTAAAGACTCAGCTGTTCGAATTGAGATCGGGAGGTCATTCCACCAGCTGGGCGCAGTCCAGGAAAAAGTCCGTGAGAGTGATTTTGAACCTCTTTGGGATGGCACCACAAGACGTCGTTCACTTGCAGAGCGCAAACTTCTGGAGGGAGCATAAGACTGAACTAGTGAGTTTAGGTATGTTGGCGCCGTGCCAGTGGTCGTCTTGTAGGCAAGCATCAGTACCTTGAACTTGATGCGAGCGGCTACTGGTAGCCAGTGTAACCTGATGAGGAGAGGAGTCACATGAGCTGTTTTTGGCTCATTGAAGACAACCCTCGCTGCTGCATTCTGGATCAGTTGTAGAGGCTTGATAGTACATGCAGGAAGGCCCGCCAGAAGAGCATTACAATAGTCCAGTCTGGAGAGAACAAGAGCTTGGACAAGAAGTTGGGTGGCTTGCTCTGACAGGAAGGGTCTAATCTTCCTAATGTTGTATAAGGCAAATCTGCAGGACCGGGTCGTTGTAGCAATATGTTCTGTGAAGCTTAACTGATTATCCATCACAACTCCTAGGTTTCTGGCTGTCCTGGAAGGAGTTATGGTTGACGAACCCAGCTGTATAGAGAAGTTGTGATGAAACGATGGGTTAGCTGGAACCACCAGCAGTTCAGTCTTAGTAAGGTTGAGCTGAAGGTGATGGTCATTCATCCAGCTAGAAATGTCACTCAGACAGGCTGAAATGCGAGCAACTACCGTCGGGTCATCTGGTTGGAATGAGAAGTAGAGTTGAGTGTCATCAGCATAGCAGTGATAGGAAAAGCCATGCTTCTGAATGACAGATCCTAATGACGTCATGTAGATGGAGAAGAGAAGCGGTCCAAGTACTGAGCCTTGAGGAACCCCAGTAGCAAGTTGTTGTGACTTAGAAACTTCACCCCTCCAAGACACCATGAAGGATCTATCAGAAAGGTAGGAGTTAAGCCACTGGAGAGCGGTTCCAGAGATGCCCATCTTTCTGAGGGTGGACAGGAGAATCTGGTGATTAACAGTGTCAAAAGCAGCAGACAAGTCCAGCAAAATGAGAACTGAGGATTTTGAAGCTGCTCTTGCCAGTCGCAGGGCTTCAGTAACCGAGAGCAGGGCAGTCTCAGTTGAGTGGCCACTTTTGAAGCCAGATTGGTTGCTGTCCAGGAGGTTGTTCTGTACAAGAAACATAGAGAGCTGGTTGAACACAGCTCGTTCGAGTGTCTTTGCAATGAATGGAAGAAGGGATACCGGTCTGTAGTTTTCTAGAAGTGCTGGATTTAGAGATGGTTTCTTCAGCAGTGGGCTTACCCGAGCCTGCCGTAAAAGCTTTGTTCGTCTTCGGAACACAATTTAAGATATTTTGGATGAAACCCGGTAGGCTTGAGCCTGTCCCATAAATAACAGTGTCAAG
This sequence comes from Cyprinus carpio, assembly GCF_018340385.1. Classification (NCBI taxonomy): domain Eukaryota; kingdom Metazoa; phylum Chordata; class Actinopteri; order Cypriniformes; family Cyprinidae; genus Cyprinus; species Cyprinus carpio. The sequence continues at coordinate 28,635,263 of NC_056578.1, read as the reverse complement.
GTCCAGAAAAGTATAAAAAGCATTGGAATACTCCATCTGCCATCAGTGATTCAACCGTAACGTTATGAAGTGACAAGAATACTTTTTTGTACACAAAGAAAACAAAAATAACAACTTTATTTAACAGTCCCAGGCCTCCCTGTTTTCATCCAAAATATCTTAAATGGTGTTCTGAAGACGAACGAAGCTTTTACGGCTTCGGAACAACATGGGGGTAAGTGATTGATGGCAAAATTCTCATTTTGGGAAGGAGTATCCCTTTAAAATGATGATCTGCACTCACCATCATAAACAGCAGTAGAATCATTCAGGTTCCTGGGCACCACCATCTCTCAGGATCTGAAGTGGGAGTTCCACATAGATTCCTAAAGTCATTCTGGACCTCCACACCAGCACTTCCTCTTTGATCTGTTGCCATCTGGTTGGCGCTAGAAGTACTGAGCACCAATGGCTATGCATAAGAATAAGTTCTTCCCTCAAGCAATCCATCTCATGAACACCTAACTTTGCAATAAACATGTAACCCACAACACTTTTTATACATAAGTATATTTAACACCATACTTATTTACATTTCCTTGCATTTGTACTATGCATAACATACCTGTACACACAAATACTATCTATTGTCTATTTTGTGTGTGTGTGTGTGTATATATATATATATATATAGATAGATAGATAGATAGATATAGATATATATAGATATTTCCTATTTAATTACTCTATTTTTATTCTTTTTATTATCTGTCTTGACTTGTCACTGTCATTCTGTTTATGCTGTGGAAGCTTCTGTCACCAAAACAAATTCCTCATATGTGTAACATACCTGGCAATAAAGCTCTTTCTGATAGTGAAACTTTCTGTCGTGTCTTCTTCATGACCTGCACATGCAAAAAAAAAAAAAAAAAAAAAAAAAAAAAAAAAAAAAAACCAACAAAAAACCTGCAAAACAGTCATTGTAGTCTAATCCCTGAACCAAAATGCCTGTTTAATCATTAGTTACATATTAGTTACATATGTATGTATATATATATATATATATATATATATATATATATATATATATATATATATATATATATATACACATACATATATATATATATATATATACATATACATATATATATATACATATACAAATATATATACACATACACATATACAAATATATACACACATATATACATATGTATATATGTGTGTAATATATATATATATATATATATATATATATATATAAGTCAATTCATAAATATAGCAATATAAAGACTATATCTAATAAATGAAAGGTGCATTATGGACATTCTTCACTCAGCATCAGTTGCCTTTATATCTGTGCCATTGATAGTCTGCAGCAGTTTTGAAAGGAGCGTGCAACAGATTTGATCATATTTTGATCGGACTGAGCAAGCTGATGAAACCTGCTCAACAACAAGAGGCACTGCCTCAGAGATGTTAACTGCAACAACATATGGAGAGATGATGAGACCAGCCTCTGAAGGGGTTTGAATCACCCAAGCTCAGTTCAGACGTGCCCCGTAGCTTCTAGGCGCGGGCAGCTTGTGAATTACAGGGCCTTTGAGAATGTTCATTCAAATAGATGGGCCGGCAGAAGTAGTACCAAATGGATGGTATAAAACATGGCTACACGGATTCCCTCAAATAACATCTGATTCGAGTCCAGACTCTGGCACAACACAACTGTTTTCATATTCCACTGACACTCAAGCTGTTAAATGCAGACATACTAAAAATGACTAATGCACACATGTTTGAAGTCGCAGAGGGCGCTTCCACAGGAATTCTTGCGAAGTACAAGAAAGCCATAGAGACAACAGTGCCATCTCCTGGCTATATATAATGGCCGGACGCATTTTTGTAAATCCAAAAAGAGGACATGTCCTGGGAAAAGAGGACGTATGGTCACCCTACCTTTACTACTGTAACTGTTCAAGAGTTTGTGGACAGTAACTTAAAAAAAAAAAAAAAAAGCTTGTGCAGAAAACCAATAAAATTATAAGCACTTTTATTTTATTGCAATTTCATTTGAATACAAACAGTGACCAAATTAGGCAACAGATGCTAATCATGACATTATGATGCCATTGTTGCTGAGCATCAAAGCATCCACACAAAAAGAAGAATGACATTAATTAGTTTCAGAATGCTGTAGACTGTCATGCTAGCCATTGTAATATTTCATTCTGTTTGCAGGTAACTGACATTAAAATTTGTAAACAATATTGAAAAGAATACTGTTGTGAAAATTTTAAATTTCAAATGCAGATCTGTACATCTTGAAAAGTCCAATAAGCATTTATTGTTTTGAAAACATAGTGGTAATATCTGATAAATATGTATCAAACAATGCCTTTATCTTCAGTGGGAAGAGCAGAGGGTTCCAGGCCACACTGTTTCATCTGCACTGCTATGTCAAATAAGTAGTCATAACATTCACACCTGAAAAATAACAGAGATTTAAAAGATAAATATTGTATACATACACAGAATATATCCCTGAGATGTGCATTTCATTTCCTATAGCTCACATTGTCTTTGCTTTCTCCCAGGTCTCTCCCCAGACGTAGACCCCGTGTCTGCGGACGAGAACAGCGCAGGAGTCGGGGTACATCTCCATGGCTCGGGCCATGCGCTCTTTCAAGTCTTTCTCCTCTGGGGTGTTCTCAATAATTGGAACAACTAGAGTGTCATCATATCTGAGTTAAAACACACAGAAACAGTAAAGTAAAAGCTGGATTTTAAATGCTGGCATTATCATCACAACTGTTAATTTTTGGATGAAATACTATTTGACAAGAACAACGTTACATATTACTAATGTAAAACAGCATGAGTGAAGCATCTTTGCAGCAAGTACAACCTGTAGTTTGTACCAGAGTTTCCTTTTCGAATCCCCTTGATCATCTCTTGATGCGTGATGCGGAACTCCTTGCCAGGACACATGAGAGTTGCCATGACAGCAGACTTTGAGTGTGTATGGATAACTGCCTGAGCTCCTGTGAAAATTAAATGACAATGTATTTTAGATAAAGTAAAGAACAGAAGCAACCCACTGTGTGCGGACAGGTACCTCTCATTGTGTAGGCGTTCATGAAGAGGGGCGTGCATTGGCTTTTCTTCAGATTCTTCTGTGGAGGTGGACAACTGATGTCCTTCTCATCAATGTCACACACAAACAAGTCTTCTGGCTATAAACAGGAGTGGAAGGATATACTAGTGTGTTGCGTATGACACAATAAAAAAAATAAAAATAAAAATAAATACCTTACTTGTATTCTCTCCTTCTGAACACCTGAGGGAGCTATGTAAATGTGCTCACTGGAAAAAGAAAAAAAAAATTATACAGTCCAATAAATTTCATACATTTGTAAGTACATGGGTACATGCATGTTTTTAATTTCTCAATTAAAAATCATTTGGATGGGCATTAAAGTGATGGAAAAAGAAAGTGAAGTGAAAGTGAAAAAAGTGAAAGTGACGTGACATACAGCCAAGTATGGTGAACCCATACTCAGAATTCGTGCTCTGCATTTAACCCATCAAAAGTGCACACACACAGCAGTGAACACACACCCGGAGAAGTGGGCCATTTATACTGTGGCGCTCAGGGAGCAGTAGGGGGTTCGGTGCCTTGCTCAAGGACACCTCAGTCATGGTATTGCTGGCACAAGACTCGAACCCACAATCTTAGAGTTAGGAGTCAAAGTCCCTAACCACTAGGCCACGAATTCCCCAAATCAACCCAGGAATGACCTTGAGTCAACTTTAAAACACAAATTAAAATATTCTTAATGAAACCTAAGAGGTTATTGTTCCTCTGTTTAAAGTCCAGGTAACCAACAAAAGTTGTAAAACGAATTCATATGAATCAAGTGGTTTAATCCAAGTCTTGAGAAGTAGTATCGTTGCTTTGGTAACACTTTAGAATAAGGAACACATATTCACTATAAACTAAGAGTTTTCGTGCGGGGATCATGCAGGGATCATGTTTGTGACTAATCTTATTAGAAACACGACAACATCTCCGACACAGTGCAGAAATGCCATAGTGCCAGAAATTAATTTTATATATATATATATATATATATATATATATATATATATATATATATATATATATATATATATATATTAATACAATGGTCTGTCTAAATAGTCTACTCGGTCAGCTGAATCGCCTTCTATATTAATGCAATGGTTTCATTGACACACACACACGGAGCGAGAGAGAGATCAGGCTGCACACACACAAACTTTCAGGAGCACACAAACTTGTCAATGCTGCCCCATGACTTTTATTAATAAAATAGCTTAGATACTGGAGCACTACATTATATTCCTCACCAACGAGGGGGGGGAATTGCTGTTTTTGAAGTAAATAAAGTCACAGCTACGCTATTTGTAGAGAGAGACGCACAGACGCAGGTCTCTCTCTCTCTCAATCGCTAATTATATATAGTTTCAGTTTTTACCCAGGTAAGGTAGCATTTAGTTTGAACAGACTCTGAGTTTTCGGGCTCAAGAAGGTGGGTTGGTTTTGAGCGGGTTTCATCACTATGGTAACTTATGCTACAGGACTGAGTTAGAGATCGTAAACCAAGGCTGGACCAATCAGCTCTGAGCAAAGTAACATATATCTGTTATTTATAAGTGTAATCTCAGTAAAATGTGTGTGTTTACAAATCATCTTGCACTGTCCCCCAGCCAGCAGCTTGACTTATGATGTTTCTCTTTGCACATGTACAGTATTATGTGAAGCATTCATATAGTTTGTATTTTTTATTTTTTTTTAGTTTATGTATAGGTAAACATTTATATATAGTATATTTATAGTCAAAATCTTGTCAGTAAGTCAGTAAGGTTAGTTGTGTATAGGTTTATACTGTTTTACTTCATTGTTGTATGTCTGTATTTATGTAGCACCGTGTTCCTGTGAGGCACAACATTTCGTTCTACTGTATGTACACACATTTAGCGGAATGACAATAAAGCTCAACCTGAACTTGATATCTGATGCAATAAAGCCACCCCCTTTATCTTTCATTACAAATTAATTAATAAAGTTTTTAGTGATAAAATTTTAGAGACAAATCTTTTGCTGCTAATTGTTTATTATAGTTATATTTTATAGATTATGATTATGTATAAGTCATATAATATATTCATATAATTATACAAGTTAACGATTAATATCAAGTTTGTTTTTTTTTTGACCTCCTTGTAATATAAATTATTTAAATTCAGTTGATTTACTTGCACTGATATAGTTAGTAGCTGCGTTCTCAAACTTTTACTGCAGCAGTGTTTATTCCTGTCTTGTAAATGTGTTTCAGTTCATGGTATTTGTTCATAACAATCTCTTCATCTTCAACAAAGAAATGAATTGTGCTGACTCTTGCGAGAAGTAAATCAAACTGATGATTATCTCTTTATGTTTGATTGGGTGTTTGATTGTTGTGTCTCTTTTTAGAGTTTAATCACCTCAATAATTCTGGATCAAACCTGAGTTGACAGAAAACGTTTATACCAATTGTTGTGCAACAGCTGATCCTGATCTAAACCCGGTTGGGTTTGTCAACTCAAAACTTACTCTGCAACTCTGAGTTTGTTCATCTCGCTTCATGCTACAGGGGTGTCAAACTCAGCTCCTGCCGCAGCCCTGCAGAGTTTCATTCCAACCCTGCTCAAAAAAACATAACATGTCGTTTTCAAATAAGCCTGCAGGACTCGATTAGCTGGATCAGGTGCATTTAAAAAGGGTTGAATCTAAACTCAGCAGGGCTCTGGCCCTCCAGGAACTGAGTTTGACCCCCTGATTTAGACCCTATTTAAAGCTCACAGTCTTCAAAAGACTGTTGCTCACTGATTGGTCCTGAATCAATCTTAAACTAAAGGCCCCGATATACTTTAAACGAAGTTCGTTTTCGTTCGGGGGCAAAAAGAAGTTCTAAAAGGCTGAGCAACAGTATACTGTTTCCGAACAAACACCCCCGCGCTGCTGGAGGCGGGGTGTAGATTAATGTAAACATGACTCGCGCGTATGCAATGATGAAATGATTGTTTAAGTGGTGGTGTGTCTGGTTGCGATGGTCAGATTATAGACAAAAGAATAATGATTAGCAGCAGTTCAGAGTCAAGTTTGCAATTCAAAGAACCTTCCCATGTCCATAATCAGTCCTTTAAGTGTGAATGGCTCACAGTCTGAAAACTTTAGCATGATATGGAAAAAGTATTGGAGTCATCTCAATAACACAAACCTGTTTGCTACTTTATTTTATTAGTGTTCATTTATTTTACTAAACTGGATAAATGATTACACCTTTTTATATTTTATGTGGTGTCATGATTTAATAAGACAAAGGTTTACTATTGTATGTTCCTGTGGCATTTCATTTATTGTATACCTTTTAAATTCGCTTATTGAAAGAACAGCAGCAGCAGTATGGTGTAACGTTTATTTGAAACACATGTATTTGGTACTTGCTACCTTATATCTTTACTCTTTCCTTTCATTCTTTTCATGTCTTTGGAAAACATGCATCTGATGTTCCTCTACGTCGCTTTTTGCATAACTCCAAGTCGTCGACACCAAGCTTCGTTGCAATTTATTTCTAGGAATTAAATGCTTTTTTTGAATCTTAAAATTCTCTCGGCCAGCAATCGTACAGGTGTTGAAATATTTGTGGCCCCTCAGCTATTCAGCACAGTATATTAATGTTGCTAGTGACTTGGAGATGTTCTCCTGCCGCCTGACTTCCGTGGAATGAAAAGCGACCCCTGCGAATGCAGACACGATGGCTGGACTGCGTTTACATTACACTGAGATCCGATCACATTGCGTCCTCGAGCACCTCTGCACCAGGACACGCTGATCGGATAACAATCCTATCAGAAGTGCGTTTACACTTGTCTTCTCAATGTGTAACTTACGTGGACAACATCCGGATACAGGTCGCTCGTTATTGCCAAGTGTAAACGCAGCCCATGGTGACACAACCATCCCCATACAAAAATGAATAAAATAAGATAAAGCAACAATATCCTCTAAAAGAAAGATTATCTATTAATCTAGACCAAAAATAGTTATATATAATACAAAGCCTAAAAAGTTTTTCATATGGAACCAACATGAATACAAAGAGTCGCACTGATACATCTTTTTCGTGAATACCTTTTAGGTCACTGACCCAAACAGCAAGTGAATATTGCAGAACACTGTGGATTTTAATTACTGTAGTAAAATGTGTTGACTAACCCATGCCGCAGGCTTACTCCTCCCCCGGTTCCTGTGACCCAGCCCAGCTCATAGAAGAGCCTGCAGAGCTCCGGGATCAGCACACGAGGATGGTCCTGACCCTTCAACAACCACACAAGATCGGTTACTGTAACACACACTCCTGGTCAGATTTGGAGTTGACTCGATAAGAAAGAACCTTACGAGCTTCTGAGAAACAAACAATATCGAGTAACGTTATTTCAGAGACTATACAAAACCAGGGACAAGGACGGTATATTTATACTTTTACCCCCATTGCATTTCCGTTGCACTCCGCGTGTTCAGTGTTCACTACCGACGACATATTGATCACACTGAGGGGAAAAAATGATGCGAAAAGAGCCTCAAACCTTTATGATTAACATTTAAGTTAGTTTCGAGTCGCAATGCTAAAAGCTAAACCTAGCGCGTGATAAAACCATAGACAGTAAAAGAAACGACGGCAAGCGTTGCAGCGGAAGACGGAAGTGAAGCTCTTTACAAGATAAAAGACCCCCAAAAATACTTAGGTACATCAAAACACAAACACACACACACGACTTGTATTGATTTAATATACAGCTATATATAAACAGTAACATAACCGTAACAGAAAACTTTCAGATAAGGTTAAACAGAATTATTTTTTTTTATTATTTTTTTTTTAGGGTTACCTATAACAGAAATGTTGTTACACAGTTTTAACACACTGCTAGTTGTGAGAATAGTTGTTCATGTAAAACTATGAGGATTCTCTGCAGACACAGGCAACCCTGTAAAAGCTCATTTCAGGAAGGCAGCTACACCAATTCCCTGGAAACAGGGCTTCTCTCTCTTGCTCAATTTCCAGGATATTAGATATAATCTGTGGACATCAGGGGGCCTCTGTCAACATGTGAGAGATTCCCGGACCTTCCAGGAAGGTGGGAGACATAATGATATTTATACCCTACAAACTTTATATTCTGTTCCCGTACCGTACTCCTAAACCTAACCCTGACAGAAAACATTTTGTGTTTATACTTATATAAATAAGTGCTGTAGTTTCTGTCTAACATGAGAAGTGGTTGTGTGTATGTCTACTCTAAATGACTGTAAATATAGGTAAATATAAATGACTGCAAAGATCATTTTTATTATATATGAATTGTTTATATTATCTTGGCTCCACATTTGTTTTGGAAATCCATTTTGTGATCTTTATGTGTGTTTAGAAATATAGTAAGGAAATGAGTGTGTTTTTGTAAACCCATGACTGCACAGACTGACTCTTAGTTCACAGCCTTAACACTGAGCTCAAGAACATGACTTTATTAAACCTGTTCTTCCACACAGACACAGTTGCATGATGCAGCTCGTGGTCTTTCATTAACTTATCTCGCCATAGACTGAATTGACTCAAGAGACTCACGATACTTCTGATGAACTTCACAGGTAAAATGTTAAGGAAAGTTATTTTGTAGTTTATTGAGTTCCATGTAAATCCACAAGATTCAACATGGAGATGAAAAAAAAAAGTGATAACGTCCTACCAGCCACCTTCACTTTCTTCCTGCATTTGAATCAGGAAGTGAACGTGTATCAGCACACATGAGGGCGAGGCCATTTTCCACACACCTGAGTCAGCCACACACCACAGCATGTTCACACTGACTCACCATAATACATGAGGCCACCCTCCTCACCACAAACTAGGCCATTTACTCCCACTGTTCACCTTTTTCATTTTGATAAGTGGAACACAGTGCATTTATCCAAACATATACATTTAAGTATTTTGTTCCTGCTTTATATTTAGTGTCTTTAGTATGTAGCCTACTAAAAAAAATACACAGAATACATATTAATACAGTGGACTTCCTGTGTTTATGTATTACAAAACACTTTTGCTGCTATTGAGATGGGATACAGGTAAAGTTAGGGACAGGATTCATGGTATAGTTAGGTTTAAACCTGGGTTGAGGGTACATGCAGGCATATTTATATAATTTAGGGTACATTTCACATCAGGAAAAGATTGGAAAAACAATATGCTTTCGATTTGTTTTAGTTTATACATTTTATCAGTGTAACTTATCTGCTATTTGCGAAGCTTAATCATTAAACTATTTTGATATTTGATGTTGACCAATTTCAACATTTTGACTAATTTCAATGGCAGGCCTTGTCTGGCCGACCAAATATTATTTTCTTGAGCTGGTTAACATCAAATTGTAATATTTACTTGAATTAAAATCATAGAAAAATTGCAAACCATAATAATGTACCCAACATAGCTGACAGGATGTTAATATACTCCTTGACATTATATCATTGGAACTCAAACATAGAAAAAAATAAAAATTATATATATCATAATGTGTTCATAATTTCACAGAAGAAAATGCCATCACATGACACTGGTCACAGTTTTATAATAAACCATTTTTTAGTTTTTAGGGGGTATTTGGTAAACAAAATTCAATTTAAACCCAGCCTGTTTTTCTGAGGTATTTAGATTATAGAAATAAACTTAGTTAATTAAAAGATAATCTTGACTTTAACATGAACTCGAGACTCACTCAATTCAAAAAGCAGACATTGCAAAAACTGTAATTTAAGAGACATAAAAAGACATTTTCAAGCCAACTGAAAAACAGTGCACAAAATATATGTAGTATTCTCTAAATTGATAAAATTTTATATTTATGAAGAACATTGTTAGAAATAAACATAATTCCATCAATGACATGAAATGTACCCTAAATTATGGAATGACCCATATATATTTTACTAAATATTAATATTTTATACATACAAAAAATATATATAATATAAAAAAAATATATAATATACACGGTAAGTGAATAGCATCAAATTATTAATTTGTTACTTAGTACATAGTAGTTAAAGGCACTTAAAATAACTTACACAATGTAAGTTCTGTAAGTGACTCCTTGGACACATGAATCATTTTATTTAGATCAGTGCAAATAGTACAGTACAGAATTACTACACATGTTCTTAATGCAATACTAAAATTGCAGCATGCCTAAACAAACTGATCACTGAAACTCCAGTTTAAAACCAGAAATGTTATGCAAATGTGTCTGACATGTTAATGGCTGCTCAGACGCAGATAGAGAGCAAGTGTGTGAGACAATGACAAGGGTGTGTTCTTCATAGCACCACCCATCATCGCACAGAGTGTGTCACTGAGTACTTCTGTCTGAGCATATAAAAGAGGCGAGGTACATCTCTAGAGGGTTCAAAAAAGACTGGAAGAGAATCAAAGCATTGTAAGAACCATACCGGTTCAGGGCCAACAAACAAGTATCCTTCCCTTTATCTAGCACATGACAGCACTGAACATGTGGACTTTGTTACTTGTAGTATTTGTTACTGGATCACCAGCTCTACTTCAGGCAGCACCAGTTCAGGGTGAGTGATGGTGAATGTGTTACTTATTTATCTCAGAAGTGCTTTGGCGGCGAGTGTCTTTACATACCTTGTAGTCATGGTCAAGACAGATTTACAATTGCAAGATGAGGTTACACTTGCGATACTGATATGAATGTAGTAGTGAGATTATAACCCTTTTTGCTTTTCACAACAAAGGCTGTGGCTACAAAGCCCATAATTAATCTGCAGGTATGACAATTTCAGCTGACTTCTGCTGTTATCTGTGAGATTTTAAAGATCGCACCCATAGAGGAAAAACTGAATTGTAAAGGAAAGTGAAAAGTTCCCACATTTCCACTAGTACGTTTTAATACGCTTTCCAGTTAATCGTGAATACATAATTTCAAGATTTACATTTGCATTTCAGGTACGGAATTAATGCATTAAAATTATTATTCTTATTAAAATCTTCAAAACAATCAGGCTGATAAATTGCTAATATTATTTTGTCTAAAACTAAATTAATACACAAAACAAAAATAAATAAAATCAAACATTTTAAATGTGAATGTAAAAGTGTAATTAGGTATTTACATTATAAAAAAGCATATTTGAGATAATTTGATAAAAAATTACATTTAACAGTGTTATCAAATTATTAAAGATTAAGTGATCATTAGATGATAGAAACAGTCATTTTAAGCTTCAGGTGAATGTGAATAAAGATTTTTAGAGAATATCTCATCTTTTATTGTTTACTTTTAGTGCACTGAAGATGTTCTCTGTAGATAAATTTCAGAATATATGGCTTAAGATAAAGGCCTGAGGTTGTATGACATAAACTCTATATCTTTACGAATGAAATTTAGATCAGACAGGTTTTAACTGATATCAGTATGGCTACAGATAAGATAAGTTCCAGAGTAATGATCTTTCTGTAATATGGCCCTCGGCTTGTTAAGTTTATTGTACATATAAAACATTCTCTCAGTTCCACAAGAGTTTACTAAACTCATATGCCTCCTCAGACTTTAACTTCATTGCAAAAATGATTTTGTTACTCAGTATTAATGTCTTGATTTCCAGTACAAATATCTAAAGATTCTTAAATCAAGATCCAAAATGACACAAGATATTAATTCTTTGCATATGAAATGATTTTCAAATTGAAGTGAGTTTTTGATTAAAACAAGAAAGAAAGAAAAAAATATTTTGAAGCATCATTTTGAAAAACCTAATATTTTAAGTCATACATAACCTAATAATTTTAAGCAAAACCTAAAATCTTAAGTCATTTAGCCTTTTTAGTAATGTATTTGGATTTGGGTTTGGATATTTCAAATTTCAAGACAGTCTGGAAATCAAGGCCAATATAGTGTCTCAATCCATCTAGTAGCATACTTGGTTTCTTCTAGTCACATTAAACTCACTTATTATTCTGCACGCTATTTATCACTTGTTCCACTAATTGATGTCTTTAAAATCGTATGTCAGCGGATTACAGATGGCCTAGTTGTGTTACAGATGTGCTCACGTCTGCACATGCAATGAGTCATTAAGAGATTTATCTAATGATACCTAATGCTAAATTGCTCATCTGCCTCACACACACATCTGGCTATCATTTACAAACTAATAATTTGTATGATCACACATGGAAAACAATTAATAAATAAATAAAGATTTCTGAATATTCACATTAGTTTCCCTTTTGACAGGTTCCAGTAGCAGATGCAGCTTTGCCGGTGTTTTCCTTGTTGAGGGAACCAGACGTTACTCTCTCACTTTCCAACAAGCTTTGGAATTGTGTCAGAGTTTTGATTACAAACTCGCAACACAGGAACAGGTCAATGACGCTTATAAAAAAGGCTTGAGAACATGCAGGTAAAGAAAGCAGGCTGTGTACATAGCCTTAGCCTAGAGCTAAATAACATGTTCAGACATAAAAGCGCTTCTTTTGATATTGCCTAATGGCAGTACTTACAGTAATTTTTAAATGAACCCCACACCTTTGTTTAGATATGGCTGGATAGATGGACAAAATGTCATGTTCCTCCCACACGTTAATGGTCCAAACTGTGACTCCAGTTCCACCGAGATCACCTTCCATCCTGAAACAGCAGGATATCTTTCTGATGCCTACTGCTTTAACCCATCAGGTGAGGGTATAAAGAAACTGGGGTATCTTACTGAGAAACACCATAAAAACAAACATACTCCAAACAGGTTTTGTCTTATTGACTTTTGATTTCCCTCCTACAAAGCTGCATCACTAAACTGTGAAGATACCGGAAAATCTAACTCTGAAGACTTAACCAATGGAAACACAGCCAAAGCAAGTAAGTTCCCTCTATAATTCCTTGCAGTATCTAGAATTAGAGTTTGATATTGTATGCTTTATTGTAGACTTTTTGCCTTAAATGGCTTAGACTTTCGGTGCATTAACTTTACCTTTTGAGTTGAGGGTGTGTATTGTGAAGAAGCAAGACATGCAGCAGACATACAATTCATTGTTCATTATCCAACCACACCTAATCCGAAGCATTAGTCATATCTCTGTGACCTCATGCATTTTTTACGCACCTGCAGTACCACAAAGAAGAAGGAACAAAAAAGTTGCTGATTTCATTTGAATTCTCAGGAAGTGATTCCTTGTTCGTTATTGTTTCTTGTTTAACCATTTACTCTGTTCCAACGTATCTGCGTGGTTTAACTCGACATTCCACTCTTTTATTTTGCTTTGGTATCAGCACAGAAATGCAAAACACTGATGTATCATTTCAAAAATTTAAGCTTTTTGGCAATAATCTTTTATCTGTTTTCTTACGAAGATAAAACATTACATGAAGACATTCTTACGGAGGTCGAGACTGAAGGCTTTCTAGTAGATGTGGAGCAGATAATGGGAAGAGTAAAAAGAGAAACTTCTGTTCTGAATGACATGGAGGTCCCCATGAAACCTTCAACTGTGCCTGCTGTGGAGGAACCCTCTACAACGACACACAATGAAGACAGCAAGGGCTCTACAAGCAAGCCCCGTTTTGTGAAGAGATCATCACCTGTTACCTCCCATGTTTTGTTCTCTGATACAGAGGGCAGTGGATCAGCATCAGATAATGAGACATCGTTTACAGATCCTGAGTCTAGTCTATTCACAATATCAACAATTGCCACAGAGGCAGCTGAGAGTACATCCATGTCAAATGAAATTGAGGAAATTCCAATTGTTGTAAATAAAAATCGAAAAATGGATGTCAGTTTTGAAGGTAAATATCCTTAACAATCCTGACCCTTATATAATGGATATTGTTGGGGTTGGCAGGGGATCATAAAGGCTAACATAGTGACAGTGAGAATTGTGTGGCAGACATGTGCCTGGTTTCTATGGAAGCCTGTTCCACTTCAGAGTAAATTTTTTTTTTTTTTAACTTGAATATCTTCTTAGTTTTAATGTTTTACAGTTTGACTTTGTATGGTACAATATGACTATATTTCAACTTTATCTCCAATTACCTTTTTTTAGTCTAAGCCAAAAACATTTAGCTTCCATAGGATAGTTGACGATAGTTATATAAATAAGCTGCATTATAATTCATATTAATATCATGTGGTACATAACATATTTTCTTAATATGTTGATATACATTTTGTAATTATGTTAATATATAATACAGTATGTTAAGTCATCAAGTCTTATTTCAAATGTATGTTCTGCAGGCACACAGAGTGGCCAAGAAAAGAGAGATGGACCATCTAGTAAGTTCTTGCACAACACTACAGCACTTATTGACTTTTCATTTAACTGACATAATGTAATCTATCAATTTACCATTTTCTCCCTTCTACAGCTTGGCTGATAATCTTTGCATTCTGTGTTGTTGTTGGAGTCATAGTATGCATACTTGTTGCTATTGCTATGAGAAACAAGTAAGTTTGCTTTTTTCGTTGAGTGAATTCATCTCATTCATCTGCCACTGCAGCCTGGCTTCAGTTTACTAAATGTAAGTCTTTATCTAGGTGGTCTGGAACAAGACAGAGCAGAAACATCACAACTGAAGTGCACAACAAAGACTGCAGTAAATCAGAAACACTGCCCCTGTCAGAGAAAGAACAGGAGATAGTGGCATTGATGAGTGTTGCGAAGCTGAAGAATGGTAAAATGGAGGACATTGCTGCCTGTCTGGATGAGCGTGAGAAAGAGTATTTAATGTAATGCTTTAAATACTGTTTATTAACAGGTTTGAACTCTTTTGTACTTTTTATTTGCACTAGTGATGTTTTTTTTTCTGCTCAGAGCAATTTGTTTCCGTTTTTGTTGCTTCAGAATTTAAAAAGAAAAAAATGCTTCTTGTATTTCACATTTCTTTTCTAATATAAAGTTTTTTTTTTCTTAGAAATAAATAAATGCTTATCTCTTACTGAATGATGGTTAATAATGATATGGTCAGAAAACATTTTTATACTGGTTTTCATCTGTTTGTAAGTACTATGTACTGTGTGAGATATGATGCATTATTGAATGCTAGACATTGCCCTGTGTTTTATTTTTTATTTTTTTTTAATATATAAATAGAGAAACCCTATGCAGTTTGTAATGCAATGAAGCAATTGTAAATCATTTAATTTGTTAAATTACCCATAAATATGTATTTTGTCAGCTCTCAGAGCACATTTATGGTGGGATGAGTCTTTCAATAAAACATATGAATTTTGAACAAAGTATGGGAACTTTAATTAATTAATTATTTCAGTTATAGAAGCTGGTTGTAAAAATTAACAAGTGAGATGTAAAATCATATGATAAATACAATTTACAATTTACCTTTTTATATTAAATTTATTTATTTATTTATAAGAAAGAAAGTAAGAAAGAAAAAGAACCGCAACTGAGACAAGAAGCATTGACTTTATTTACATTTTGTTACAGGTGTTTCATAGAAAAATAGAGGAAAAAGACAAATTTAAAAAGTGGATGCAAAATCAAGTTTGGTAGACAAGTAATACAATATCTTTGAAACCAAACAGGGCTGCAAAAATTAAAAAAAGCAGGATGATCATACAATATTTGTTAACATAAATCACTGTACCTCTACATATGTGTCAGGCCCTGCCTGAACAGATATTCCAACAGTGCACACTTTTACATTATAGATACTGTATCTAGGTTGTGTATCACTTCCTTAAGATACATACTCAAGATGTCTGTACTCTACAAGGCTGTTAAATCTGTAACAAGCCTGGTTTAAAATGATTAGTAATTTGACTTTTTCCCCTAGTGTCATTATTCCTTCCAGAATGTTTAACAATACAATATTTGAGATACAATATCATCATGAATGCAAGCTCCCTGTGACTTGTACTGTATTATAGCAATAACTACTTAAGACAACCTGTTACATTCTAATCTACCTAGTAAAATACGGAATTGAATACATGGATTGCCATTGTTTTATAAAACAATAGGCAAAAAGTAAAGAAAAATATATCTAAAATAGAACCACATACATATGTGTATTTATTTGTATACAGAAAGTGCAAGGAGGCACTTTAATGAGAACAATTTAAGATTCTGGTACAAAAGAGAATCTGCTGAATATGCTGAATGTTCGTGTTGCTATGAAAGTAATAACAGACTACCAAATATATGGTGCAAATGTAATGATAGATCTCAGTCCGGTCATCTCTTTTCTGTTACATGCTAACAACCTGAGCACCAAATAACTTGAGGGCCTCTCTTATCAGCGTGAATATAGAATCCATTCAACTGGACATAATATCTGTGTATCCAAGAAGGCTCCTCAGAGAATGAAACATTATTACTGGTCTAAGATCCAAGAAAACGGGATTGCATTTAATATTAATGTCATAAAGTCTTCTGTCTGCAGTTTGCAGTTGAAATCTTCAAGGCAAGATTGTAACTTAGCAAATAAACACATAAATAAATCGACAACTTAACAAAGCACACAGATACATACAAAACCTACACACATGCAAGTCCCTTCCCTCAAACATAAACACGCATGGAGACTTATTAAAGTCTGAATGAAAACTATTCAGTCCACTATGCAGGATATTAAACCCAACAGTCCTTGCAGATAACGTCAATTGACTCAATGTCATACTTCATGACTGATCGCTCTGTAATTGCTGACGTGGCATTTACGTTGGACAGCGTCTAAAAATAATTGGCAGCATTTGGAGGCAAACCACTATTTCAGAACCTCTAAGTACATTGGTAAGCTCTTATAAGAGGCTGATCTGGAGTGCTGCCACCAAGGGTTAATCCACCTAAGCCGAGCCAGTCAAAGGTATCTTCAGCAAACAAGCTGCACTTCTCTCCTCCTGCCACTAGTAGTGGTCTAGGGTCAATCTGGGGCTGGACAAACCATTGCGATCCTTCTATGCGGAAGCCTTAAGGCAGCAGGTTTCAGACCAATCCTCAAACCCAAGGCCTAGAATTCTAACTATCGTAATCCTTGAGTGTAAATAATAACAGCTCAAAATGTAGCCTGTCCTCTATCCCAACTGAACCACTCACTACTTTGAGCTATGCTCTCTTCCCTTTGTGCATCAAATGTACTGAGATTGTCATACAAAAGTCAATGCTTGTGTATATGAAATTTTCTGTGGTAACTTCTGACTGTTTATATGTACAAAATTAGCATTTGGTTTTCACCAGAAAGGATAAGCTTGTGGGACTCAGGATAAGGCGGAGCTGGATCTGTGTGCTGTGTTACTCGCGTATCCATGGTTCCTCCTCAACAAGTGAGAAGTCCGCAGGGGAGCCATTTGAGGCCAAGGTTACCTGAAAGCAATTATCAGGAACAACTAACTGTTGGACCAAGGCACATTCAAAATGCATTAACCGGTGCTTACTAAACTGTTTATGGTTTGGAGCAGAGAATCCAGGTAGTTTGATATTTTAACAGCACAATTTATATCCAAATTCACAGAAATGTACCCACCACAAGACAGATAATAATTAGCTGCAGCAGTATTCCTTACAGAATGCTGAAAGACTGAATACAGATAGAGAAAATCATTTGAATTATTATATTTTATAAATATAAACTTTGTATTTTGTATTTTTTTACTAATTACAGTGAATCTCTGCCCAAAGCTAATCTTCTAAAGGGTTTGTGAAAAAGTGCCATGCGTGCTACCACACAGACCTATGCATTTGTGAAACACAGGGTCAAAAGAGGCATAAAATTCACAAAAAAAAGAAAGAAAACAACTGCAGTTTTCTTACTGATGGAAAACAATCACTTTTCTGTCAAGCTTAAAAACACTGAGCTTCAAAGAAATGAAATAGCAGCCTTTGTTGTCTCAAAATGTAAATGGTAAAAACGAGATGTGCATTAATGCATTTTTTGTCGAGAACAGCCAAAGGCATCTTGGCATTAGTACTATACAAACATTTGAACGATTTACTGTGCACATGTGTATAGTTGCCAAACTGATGATTTCCAGATAGTGATATGGATAAACAAAGTTTGTACAAAAACTGCTATTTCACCAAGTATCAGAACAAATAAATAAACCATATTTATTTATTCCTTCATTCTGTTTAATGTATTATGCATTCACATCAGGAATGACCAAAAAATACAAAAGTGTAAAAAAAATCACAATGGGACATACAATGTCGGGGAAAGAAATAAAAGCATCTACATACATGTTTCTATGTCTGTGAGAGTAAAATGTACCTTGCAGTCATCTATTTGGACCGGCTGATAGGAGTTGTGAGATGCATATACACCGTGGTTACTGTTATTCTCAAAAAAGGATTGTGTCTTGGCCATCTCAAAGTCATCTGGCCTTATCTGCTGTGCATCGAACAGGTCAAGCTCATCTTTGGAGAGGTGGTACACGATTCCCGCCCCGTACGAGTCACCAACGACATTGACTGATGTTCGAAAACGATCACTGTTTGATAACGCAGAAGGAAACAAAGAAAGGTGCCACATCTCTCAGTACTAAACGACTCCAAATGCCATTAGGGCTTGTACTAACATGCAAAGCGAATGCCTAAACATGCCTTGAGATTTGCTTTAACAACAAATCTTAATCTGGAGATCATTAACATATCATATATAGATCATATAATATAGACTGTGTCCTTGATTTATGAGTTAATTATTTTTTTTCCACTGAAAGAGCAGAGACAGAGAGAGAGAGAGAGAGAGATTGGTTTAACTTACAGCAGCCAGTCAACTGCTACCAGTAAACTGATGTCTTGAGTCGGTAGACCCACAGCAGTCAAGATCAGAAGCATCGTCACCAGGCCAGCACTGGGAATACTGGCTGCTCCTACGCTAGCGAGAGTCGCCGTAAGGCTACAAACAAAACAGAAATCTTTTATTTGATAAGATTGTTCGTTTGATAACTGCACACTTTAATACATCACATGACTCTCATTCTCACTTGGACAATGGCATAATGTGATTTTATCAATAGTTTGTTTTAAACAAGTATACTGATCATTAAAGGAATAAATCTGCTCAAAAAAGTCCAAACTGTCATAACTTATTCACCCTAATGTCAGTCCAAAAGCATTTGCTGTGATGCGTTTTCTGTAGAACTGAGAAAGAGAGCTTTCAAAGAATCTTCATGCAGCTTTTGTTCATACAGTTCTCATACTGACCATATGAAGCTAGAAATTATATATTTCCCTGTCTTCTGAAACAATATGATAGTTTTATATGGCAAACACACTGAAAGTTCATTCTTCATTTACTAATAACCATTCCTGCTAATGAGTTGTTAGCGGCTGAGTCAAAGAGTTGAACTTGAAAAGTAGATCAGCTCTATTCATTAAAGAAACCACTATTTTGAGCTGATTCTTTTTCAATGAACCGGTTAATAGAATTCATAAATCAAACTGTATTATTCTTTCCTGACTCAATGATCCAGATGTACCTAGGAATACTTTAAGGAATACAGAGCACAATTTATATTGGACTACTTTTCTGGTGCTTTTTTGAAGACATGATTACTATGAACTGTCACTGTATGGCAAAAACTGCGTAAATATTATTCTGTTTTTGTTTAATGGAAAAAAAAATAACACTAAACAAGTTTGGAATGAAGTGAGGACAAATAATTACTGAAGTTTCACTTTTGCCAAAACTATTCCTTTCATTTTATATAGCTATGTGGCTCAGCAGGTACATGCCATCAGAATAGCATTTTTGTAAAGTATACAGTATATATATTTCTGCGTCCAGACATTTGGTCTTACCTGACTGTCACAATCTGACCAGGATCAAGTTCTATTCCATTCATCTGGGCGATAAAGATGGCCGCTACAGCCTCATAAAGCGCTGTACCATCCATGTTGATTGTGGCTCCAACAGGTAATACAAAACGAGTCACTCTCTTGTCGATGCCCAGATTTTCCTCCAGACAGCGGAAAGTAACAGGTAATGTCCCAGCACTGCAAAAGATTTGAGTACAGATTCTTGTCATTATTCATAACTCAACTTCCAAACATGCCAAATTGAATAATAATTGCCTTCCCTTTATTTTAGTCAATATGTGTTCTAAGTCTCAAAGGTTTTAAAAAACAAAACAAGGCACACTTATAGAAAATGTTGTTATTTACCTCGAAGCTGTTCCTAAAGCGGTGACCCATGCCTGGAAAATTCCCATGAAGAACGTGAATGGGTTTTTCCGTACAAAAATAAAATATATTAATGGAAGGAATATGCCTCCATGAATAATAAGTCCAACGATGACAGTGACCATGTACATTCCCAGCTGCTTGGCCACCATTTCCAAATCATTAATTGAAATGATCTTGCCACAGATCAAACACGCAATACCGATGGGGGAATACCTGATACAGGACAGAGATGTGCAGTAAAGTCAACTAACAGGTTAATCAGACAGTTCAACACAGTTAAAGGCAGTTCAACTGTTAAAGTCACCATCATTATACTACTTTTCAAAAGTTTGGGTTCTGTAAGAGTTCGAATAATACTTTTAGAGTTAATAATAATACTTTTACTCAGCAAGGACACATTCAATTAAACAGCACAACTAATCTAAAGTGACAGTACATTTATTATATTTCTAAAGGATCATGTGATACGGAACTGGAGTAATGGCTGCTGAAAATACAGTTTTGTCATCAAAGGTATAAAATTCATTAAAATAGAAAACGTTTTTTTTTTTTTTTTTAACTATAGTAACATTTTATAATATTCACATTTTTACTGTATTTTTGATAAACTAAATGCAACCTTGGTGAACATAAGAGACGTATTTTGAAAAAAACTTTCTTACCAATCCCAAACCTTTGAATGGTAGTGTACATACTTCATATCTGTATAACAAACAGATTACTAATGTTGGGAATGGAAATCATGTAAACTTTACTCGTTTACGTCATTAACAATCATAAAAGCTGACCACATGATCATGCCGACAAGCTTCATAACGATCTCGTTGAGGACGTTGAAGAACTCAAGCATCAGCTTGGCCCTTTCTCCCATCTTTCCCATGCAAATCCCGAAAGCCACAAAGAACCCAATGAGACCTACAGAGACACACATTGCCACTATGTTAATCTGAAGTACATAAATGACAAATTCATGCATCTACTATGTGATCAAAGCCATTTATTACCTAAAACATTCATGCCACTCTTGAATTGAAGAGACTTCTTAATCACATATTTTGCTGCGCTTTTAGTTGCATTTCGTCCAAACCGATTTGGATTTGGAGGAGGACCTACTTCTACCTTGTTAGTAACAGTCTGGATCTACATAAAGAGATAGAAGAACTGTTAATGAAATATTAATGAAAGACTAATCAAAATTAACAGATGAAAGATCAACAGAAATGGCTTAAAAAGAGATTAAATGGATGAAATTATATGAAATCAAAAGCACAATCGACACCCACACACCTGCTGAAAACAAGCCTGAACGAGATTTTCTGGAAACAGATTTCTGATGAGATCAAAGAAGGCATCTAAACTGGACACTTCATCGTTCTTTTTCCCCTCACCGAGGTTTGCCTTCAGTTTGGGGTTTCCAGGGTGGATAAGGAGCACCAAGATGACCCCCAGCACAGCTGCAATGATGGTGGTAGACATGTAATACACCATAGCCCTTGTGCCTAGACGACCACTGGACTTGGCATCCAACCCTGCTAATCCTAAAAAATAAAGAGCAGTATGTCATTTAAACTACATTAAATCTTACTACATAAAAACTACTTCACAAGGCACCATTACTCTATAACTACTTAAGCATTGTATACTAAAAATTATACACAAAAATTATTTCTCAAGGTTAAGTTTCATAATTATTGCTGAATGAGTAATGAATCTGGAACGTTTTTTAAATGTTCTAATTGCACCTCTTTTTCTGTAACATGTTTAAACTTGTTCCATTCAGAGCTGCTGAAACTGATCCACCCTCAAATTTGAAAGGCATGCCTTTTTTCCCGCTTACACTGGATTACAAAGAACAAGTCAAAAGGACAAACAATGCCTTAATCATTATAAAATTACTATTTCTTTAGTTATTCCTTGGTTAAAATATAAAAGCTATAACACTATGGTTATAACTTGAACTCTGATGTCATTGCAGGCATTATTTCTACAGCTGTTGTTCTTTTCTATTTTTTTTTTCTTGCATTGTTGATGGTTTAACATCATACACATAGCAGAAAAAAAGAAGAAAAAAGTGGGTATTATTATTTTGTGTTGATAGCATTGTTGGAGGTGTTTAGCAAAGCATATAACAGTACCTGTGATCAAACTTGAGATGATCAGAGGCAAAATCACCATTTTTAACATCCTCATGAGAATGTCACCTGGGAAGGCAATGACCATAATGACATCAGCGGGGAGTGGGGATGCATACCGCAGTAGAATACCAGCTACTGAACCAATGATCACACCTAAAATAGAGACAGAGAATCACAATGAACATTGGACATTCAAAACATTATATTTTACCATAAGCAGTAACAAAAATTATTTTATTAGCTACATTCACCTACAGTACAAACTAAAGTGGGAAAATGCTAAAGTAACTTGCCAAGAACTGTGAGCACGAGTATCAGATTCTTCATGATTTTGTCACAGAAGCCTCCACACATGGACTCTTCAGGTAGTGGAGAAGGGTCCAGATGATTCTCATGCATTCTGATTTCCACTTGCTTCTGCATTTTGTTGGCACTGGTGGATAGAAGAAGTGGAGCATACAGTAAAGTATGTCAATATAAATTATCTAATCAAGGAACACTAGCAAACAGCACTAGCTACGTTTGTGATTTCATGTCCTTCTGAAAATTGCCACTTTACACAAAATTTGTTCATTTTTGCTAGAAATACAAATCGTTGTCGGTGTCAGTATGTGTGACCAAGATATGTTTGTGTATGACATGCTGCAAACGCAATGACACCGAATGACAATGCAGTGCAATTCTTGCGCTTACATCTAACCTTTTTATCTGCACATATTGTACAGATGCAATCAAAGTATTTGGACCACAGAGTGGAATGCAAATATACATTTCACACTGAACAAAACATGCAAAAAGTCATGTGTTTGGGCTTCTGAGTATCTGTCCATGACATGTATATCTGATATAAAACAGTAACCACAACAGTAACCACAAAGTAAAAAAAAAAAGGCAAATTTTTTTTTTTTTTTGTGATTTTCTTTAAGTACTGCATAACATCAAACTAGTTTCAATGTAATGGCCTTTTTTGCTGATCTTATGGAAATCTAGTGAAGGTCAAAAATGTGAGAGTACAGATCATATCAGCAATACTGGGAATGAGTTTTCTGTTAATATCATAACTTTAACATACCTGTCATTGTTTCTTTACTTTAATCTACCAGCTGTATAACTAAAACTAATGACCATGTCTTGTCACATGACACGAGAGTTTAGCTTTACTGTGGTCTGGATTAAAAGGTTCTTAAAAGTCACCCCCCCCCCCCACCATCTCCTTGTTTGGTTACATAACCAGTCTTGCAGTAATTGGGCACATCCATGCAACAGTATGTTTTATTATGTCCAGATAAGTTTCAGTTAAGTTGTATGTCTTTCTTACAGGAGACATTTTACAGGCCTACATAAACCAATGTCATTGATATAAGGGCATTTCTTTTTTTTTTTTTTTTGGACCAGCACTATTCAACAATCATTACCTGCATGGAAAATTAACGGTAATGCAGATAAAATCTATTACTAACACATGCAACAAAAACAACTACCAAGAAAATACTCAACACAATAGATCCTTTAGTGTTTGTGTACAATGTGACCTATCAGAGTAGCTGGACTCAGGCTCATCTGAACAAGATTAAAAAGCTGAATGATGCCAAGGATAGACACAGCTCCAGTCCTAATGAGAGAAAAGCCTGGTAACTGGTTAATTTTAGACACTGAGCACAGCAGTAATTGTGTTGCACAACAGTTGTGCGCATGTAGGAAAGGTCAGGGTGCGAATGAGTGTTTTGGTTTCAAATGGTAAATAATAGCAATTGACTGATTTAAATAATGCAGAACAAGTCCCAAAGATTTGATCTGTGATTATTAATTCTGATAATAGCACACACATTTATTGCTAAGATTGTACATTTGTCCTTTTATGTAAAAACTGTTGAATCCAATCTCATTAGTGACTACATTAGCTCCATCTCACTGACATGAAGTCTGAGGTGAGCAGCAACAGTTTGTCTGCAGGTTATTTAAAGATGAAGTGCTTGTCCTTTGGGTGATTTTAGAAATCAGTTCATTTAAAGCAATTAATTAGGTGACGCAACAATATTAAAGGCATATTTTGCACAGGCATTTCCTACAGACTTGCAAACTGCAAACACCTACAGAGTCCTATAAAAGTCTTGCATAAATGTCAGAATATTCATTAGGTTAAAGCTATTCAAAGGTTGCTAAATGAACTTGGCTTTCTATCATCCATCTTACCTGTTGTGGTGCAGTTACTGAAAAGGAAGAGTTTCACAGGAGTTTTCTAGAACGCCATGGGCTATAGAAATGACTCTGAATGAAATGCTGTCAATCTACAGTTTATCCATCAGGAAATCCTGTCCAGGTCATTAGAAATGTCAGTCAAAACTCCAAGCACTAGGTGAACAGCAATATAATAAGTGATTGCTCTGATGCAATCAGCAACACTTCCTTGCAAGATTATTCAAATTGATGGATAGGAGATTCCATGCACAATCCTCTGTCTTTGAATTGATCTTATCCCACCATTAGTACTAGAGAAATGGGAGAAGAGGTGCTGCTAAGGGCTCCGTGGGGCAACACAGAGGAGGAGTCTAGCATCCAGATTATGTGTAAGTAGCAGCTAATATGCTTGAGACTCCTCGTCCTCTCACTCTCATTGTTTCACCCCCTCCATCTCACTCCCCAGGTCTGATCTTCTCTAATGAGCTCTAAAATGAATGAATGGAATCAAAGAGTGATACACGGCAGAAAAGCAGATTCAGGCAAGCTGTCAAACTATAACTTTCATGCAAAACGGGTTCAAAATTTTGTGAACGAGTCCCTAATAACTCTAATAACAGAACAAGATAATCAGTTGTACTCTATATGTGATTATTTGCATACTGTAAATGACCAGTGCAAATGAACATTATAAATATATCCAGGCTTCATGGTTCTTTCCATGGAGACATCATGGCCTAAACGTTGTATTGTTTAAAGGAAACAATCTTGACCTGAGATGACCGTTCAGTTGCATGCAGATCCTGGCCTAACATGATAATAAGCCAGGGCTTCTCAACTCTAAGCACAGACGCTAACAGATCAAACAATTAGCAGTGCATGAGAACAGTGGCCTTCTCTAAGAGCCTCTTTTAATGACATAAAAACCCAAACTTCTGCTTGCTTATAAATATTATATTATATTATATTATATTATATTATATTATATTATATTATATTATATTATATTATATTATATTATATTATATATATGTATATGGTAAGTGTACACTGTAAAAAATAAATAAAAAGATATTGTAATTTCACCCATAAAAGACTGTAAAAATGCTACAGTAAAAACCTGTTATTCATCAGGATTTTTCAAAGTTGTAATTAAAACAAAGATTATTGATGTACCTATTTAAAGAAAATATTATTTTCTACTTTCTACTTAAAAATTTCACATTAAATTCAGTGTGTCACCTGCCATTTCTCAGTAATTAATTGTGAAATTTTCTAGCAATTTCTAAGTAAAACATATTTCTACTCCAAAACTTTTTTTCAGTGTTTTATGGTGGTGATCATATGTACATGTATATGTACAGTAAGTACAAAGGTTTTAGTAGCAGTGGGGCCTTGCTAATTCAGCAGAAAAGGACTGGTATATTTACCAGTTTTATTTATTTATTGTTTGTTAGTTTGTAAATGGAGGTTTTAACCTGTCATATTAGTTATTTTGTTTATATACATGTTTAAATTTTTCTGTATTTTTACAGAATTATTCTAGAATATGTTATTCAAACAAAGAAAAAAAAAAGACCAGATTTTATTTCAGTGTATAAAAAAGAAAAAATGATGACTAAATACATAAGACATTAAAAGTTTGTCTTTTAAAACTTAATCTGTCTGTAGTGAATTTGCAAGTCCCACCAGAGTATGAAACACTCATTTTGTGCAAGTGGAGAGGCTGGACTGAGGACACATGCAAGGAATGTGCACAGGCACATTGTCTCACATCTGCTGTCTGCCCCCACCTGTGCTGCACCACGCTAAATGCTGTACAGCACACTCTTCAAGCTCATCCACCTGACTCCATGCTTAGCAGACAGGTGTCTATAATTAACTAATCTGTTCCAAACCTCTCTAATCCCTCATACATAGACATGGTTCACACACATATACACACACATAAATTCTCATGTGAAAGTACTGCATGTACACAGTGTGTCAATTTTAAAATCTCTCATGCATGTATTATGTTATACAAGTAAACTCCTATACATATTTGCATTGGAAACCTAAGGCTTTAAAATAACTTTGATTTTGTGGTCTGGTGTTGATGTGCAATAATATGCATCTCTAGAAATTTGAACCATATATTGTACATGATTAACAAATAATCTTTTGTCAAAATCAGATTTTCCCTGAATATGTTATGTGGGAAATGGCAGTGCTCAATAGGAAAGGTTAACTACAATTACTACAGTTAAGGGTCATGCAGCTGATTAAGTAACACCAGCATGTGGTGCATCACATGTGTGATGCCTGCGTGTGCATCAAATGTGTGATGCAGATATGTGAAGTTACATCAAAACATACACAATCCACCTATAAAGGAAAGTTAATAATTTAATAAAGTAATTTATATGCATCCGTGTAATGGATGATTTCCTGTATTAATACAAAAAATAATAATAATACAAATAACACTTGAATTAATTAAATTTTTGTTAAAAAGGGTAACACTGTTAGACATTCCATGTAACATCGGCTAGTATATAGAATAAATAAGTAAATTCCAAGATAAATTCACCATAATGAAACATGTTATCAAACATGTTACAAGAAACCTAAAGCTAAAGTGGATGTGTGCAGACGTAGATGACATTGTGCCAGGAAGTGATGTTATTGTTGTATGTTATTTTTGTACAATTAATAAAGATGCATTTGTATGACATCTGATCAACTGAAAGATTACATTAAATATATTGTTTGTGTGACACCACAGGACTATTTAAAAGTTGCAATGAAACGGAAATAGCCATGCACAGATCTTTTCGTCCATATTGTGGTGTACATCCAAGTGAAACTGATTCTCAAAAAAATAGAATAGATTTTGAGATGTGGCCCTTGCACTCAACCATGAATTGAAGCTTGCAGTCGATTGTGAAGGGGCAAGATTTAAGCAAACTGAATTATTGAATTATTAAGTCCAGTGTTCAATACCAGAGAAAAGACTGTTGTTTTCACCAAAAGATCAAGTTACGATTTTTATTTTTTTATTATTATTTTTTTATTTTTTATGAAACATACACATGGATGAATCATTCACAATAAGATGTGTAATATGCATTTAAAAAACATTCATGCCAAATTTAAGTAAACTTCAACAAGCTAAAAAGTGATTAAAACTGGTTGAATAAAATTATAGAAATGGTTACTAAAATTACTGTATATACATTTAAAATAAATATTAACCTATAATATTTGTTGAGATAAGTTCACATCTGTATTATTTGTTAACTAGTTGGATAAGTTTTGAGTACACTCTCAGAAAAAAGGTACAAAAGCTGTCACTGGGGCAGGACCCTTGGAAAAGGTACTACTATGCACCTTTTAGGTACTAAAAAGTACACTAGGCACTAAAATGTACCTTTAAGGTACCAAAATGCAGCCTTTAAAAAGGGTACAAAGGTGTACCTTTTGAAAAGGTACCGCCCCAGTGAGCTTTTGTACCTTTTTTTGTGTATAGTGTATAGTGCCTTATGCACAAATTGCTCATTGTAAATTACTTTATTGTTATTCACTTTAAACTTTGATATATATATTTTTTTAATTAACTTACCTTGAGACCATTCTTTTATGCTTGATTTCTGCATCTTTACGCTTAAACACTTCTTGAAGGATTTGATTGTTAGCACTCCCACAACCTCCCACAATACAATAGTTTCACATGTGATGCTTAGTCAGCGTAAATCAATTCTGCAATGTTTGTTATTACTGAGAGGAAGGCTTTAATACTTTAACACACTTTTCACAATTCTCACTAAATGCATTTTAAGACTGTTTGCAAAGTATGAGTCAACTAAGTACATAAATGAAGCTTGTTTACAAAGAAGAAAGGCTTTAAAGTTTAATTTTTGGATGAAGCACAATATCACTCTTATTGTACCTCAGAAAGGGAAAGGCAAGCTAGAAAAGGTTAGATAAACAGACAAACCTAGAAACCATAGACATAAACACATACAGCTCTGCCTAGACTTGCCAAACTTCAAGAAACATACCGAATCCCCCTTCACTATTAAAATCCAACAGATTGTGTACATTCATAACACACACACACACACACACACACACACAAGCTGGCGCATGGCCCAGTGCGAGGTAGAGTGTGGGGCCCACCTCGGTCCATTCGTGTTCCATGGGTGGGGATTGGGAATGGGGTTGGTCCCCCTCTGTCTGCACCAGTTGCATCGCAACCCCCCCCCCCCCCCCCCCACACAAACACATGCACAAGTAGACACATGCACAATCATAAGGTCAGGATCCTACCCTGCAGATTATAGGTAGTAACGGATTAGCTTCTACACCCTCTATTTTCAGACACACAACATCACAGAAGAGTGTGGAAAACAGAGAACAACCCCCAGGGAATTTTTGTCATCCTAAACAGTGCATTTTGAATAGCTGAAAGATTACTTTGTGAGTTTATATATATATATATGTGTGTGTGAGTGTGTGTGTGTGTGTGTGTGTGTGTGTTTATGTATGTGTGTGTGTGTGTGTGTGTGTGTGTATATATATATATATAATTCATAAATATGAATAAATTAATAATTCATATTGTATATTTTAAATAATATATATTTATATAATTTTATATTTATTATTATATGTTTTAGATTATTTTTATGATACTTAAATATTAGAATGATTTCTGAAGGATCATGTGACACTGAAAATTGGAGTTATGGCTGCTGAAAATTCAGCTTGGCCATCACAGGAATAAATTAAATTCTAAAATATATTAAAATGGAAAGCCAAGTAATATTTCACAACATTACTTTTTTGATCAAACAGATTTAGCCTTGTTAAACATAAGAGAAAAACAAACAAACAAACAAACAAAAATCTTACTGAGTTTTGAATGGTAGCGCATGTATACTGTACATAAAAATAAGGATTTTGATAGATTTGAGAAAACTCTACATTAAATTATAATAGCATCAGTGGTCAACACTAGTTAGGTTGCTGGTTTCATCCCTGTAAGGAATGAGCCATGAGCTATCACCAGTGTGTCCTTATGAGGGCACTTAACCTCAGGAGGCCTAAGGGGTCCGTCCTTGTAAGTGTACTGTAATCTTTGGGTAAAGCTGATAAAATGACAACAAGGAATATTTGTTAACAAAAACACTAAATACAACATTGTGTTTCTCAAATTTAATTTATTTAAAAGAATTTTGAATAATAAATACACTGTCCCAGTTTTAGCTGACAAGGGCTGCACTAAAGGCAAGAGTAAATACATATTGATTGTGTAAAAAGAATGAGCAAATTGGATTGTGAAACATCCTGGAGAGAGAGCAAAGACAAGCTAAGGCCTGCAAACCCAGTGACTGAATTCACATGGAACGCTTCCTTTTCATTTTACCATGCAAAAACATATCCTCATACACACGCAAGACCATAAAGTAGTTGTGAAATCCCAAATTTCTCACTTTTTCTTATCAATGAACTTTTGATTTTTGACTTCTCTAATATGATATTTGACTTCTGTCAAATGAATGTGAAATTGCAAAGGACAAATGCGACATGTATCATCTCCATTTTCTATGATCTGGAACATGGAAAATGCTATACAGAAAATCACGCTATAATATTTGATCTACAGCTCTATATAATGTTCTTTTCAATCCAGTTTTTAAAGTTGGCTACCCGTGTGTAGACTGATCAAATCTGGATTACAGCCGCGCAGATCATATCCCAAGCTCACTAGCTCCAGCAGTTTCCAAGCATGATGAGAATCAGTGTCCTTCAGCCCTAAAGTGGGTTGGGAATCAGCAGAGGGGGAAAGAATGATCCCTCCGGTTTGAGAAGTGCAGATCATGGACGGGTTGAGTGGATGTTGGTGTTCACATAGCATGTTGTCAATCGTACTGATCGGTATACCGTGTTTGCTGAATTGCCCTTTGCACTTCACCACATCGGCTAATTCAATTAGTCCGGTCCGGGCTGCCTATGAGTGTGTGTGCCATGTGCTGGCCTGCTGTGGGCTAGCCAGTGAGGAAGGCCTGCTTTGCAGTGACCTCTCCACCCTGATGATACGGCAGGCACACAGGGGACACATACTCACTGATTCGAGCTTTGTCCACCAGCTTCAGCATGGCCGGGTTGGAGTCTAAAGCCATGGTCGCACTGCACTTTTCGCTCCATTGACTTCCATTCATACACATGTGAATGTGTCAGACCGGAAACGTAAGCCCGTGTGAAAAATGTTCGAATTTTGCTGCGTTCCAAAGTTCAAACTTGATGAACTCTGGCCTGCGAATTCGCATCACGTGATACCGTGTGACCAACGGCAGATCTATACGTCACAGCATGACATACATTTAAAACTGCAGCGCTGCAGGAAAGTGAAAGAGTAGATTGTATGTTTTTACATTTTAGATGTATTATAATTTGTTACTTGTTGAATTTAAGTTTTCAAAAAGTTGCTGCAGCATGCGAAACAATTTTGCTTGCTCAAAGTCTAGCGTGACTGCGGCTTAAGACGTGTGGATCGTAGTCCGGATGGATCAAGATCTGAGCAATCTGTGTGGGAACAGAGATGATGAAAGACTTGAACTGAAAGAGGCTGGTTGGTTTGAGAAGTAAATAATCAGTCACACAGTGAGCAGCCACCACGACTCAGTGCTGGCTGACCAGAGCCCCGCTGCAGACAAGCTGCCATCTCTGGTCCTTCTTAATCCATTCTTTCTCTTCCTCTCCCTCCTCTTCCTCATCTATGGCAAATGTGTCCTTATGTCTTTTAGTCCTTGCCATAAGAGGACTGGCATTGTACAGACGGGTATATATGGCAGCATGCCATGGCCAGTGAATCTCTGTGAAATTTTGGGGACTGGCAGATGGCAATTTACCACATACTGGAAGAGAGTGAGTACCTGTTCTGTGAGTGAGTGAGTTCTGGCACAGATTTCTAATTTAATCAGATTATTAGTGAGTCCCAGCATTGGAAAAATGAAATAAAATGAGTGTTATCGATTATTGGAATAATAATGTGATTTTGCTTTGTTAGCCTACATCTGTCAAGGTTATTAGAATATTTGTAAATAGGAAAATCGGTTTGCTGTAAATGTAAAATTATATATATTTGTAAATAGGAAAACAGAATACTTAACATGCTGTAAATGTGTTAGTGCTTCCCCCACCTGGTGAACAGAAGAAATGACGTCCACTCCACTTGCCAGTCTTTAGGCATGTGTGGCGTGCACTCAGGGCCATTGCAAGGGGGGTGGAGGCCCTGTGCGAAGCTGACGTGCGAGGCCCTTCACATTTTTGTATGTGTGTGTGTGTGGTTGCTATAGTAACGAGCCCAACTTTAGCACGCATCTGATCGATTGTGATGCCGTGCTCACTGACATGCTTGCGCAAAAATCACGGTCACGCACACGCTCATAAGGATCTACATAATAATAATAATAATAATAATAAAGCAATTACATAAATAAATAAGAATGCTAAAATGACTTCTAGGCTTGTAGACAGTTATATATGAAGAGTTCAGATGGAAAAGCCTCTAAGTGCCATCCAACATTTTCTTCTAAAATGATTATTTTCTCATGCTCCTATATGTTTATGTTCAGTTATTTTACTTTAATGGGAAAGAAAAGAAACTATTCATTGCCATTAAATTGAAATTACTGAATCTACACATGGGAGCCTGATTAAAATGCTCACTTTAGAAGAAAATTTCAAATGGCACTTAGAGGCTTTTGCATCTGAACTCTTCATATGAAGTAGTAATCAATTTACACTATTTTAAAATAATAATTTATTTTAACATGTGCACACTCACTCTTGTTCGTATTAATGGTCGAAAATGCAAACGTCTGTTGTCACATTTATTTATGATTTACATGAATCATTAGCATATCGCATATTTTCGATTTAAAACTGCAAAATTTCATAAAAGGTTGAGTAGTTTGCATCAATAGATAGTCTATTGTCGACCGCTAAACATTTCTATCGTAAAACAGTTTTATAGCTAATGCAGTAGGCTACTACTTAATTTTTTCCACAAACTTGCGTTGTGACACCGACAGTAATAAGAGTATTATTTTTTTTTTTTGGTGGTCTCGTTCATTTTGACATTGACAAGCGCTGTAGGACCACTGAGGCAGACCAGCCTAGGGACGCTCAGGCCCTCGCCCGGCCCGTGTCCGACAGCTTATCAGAATTACTGGCCCGAGCCCGTCTTTCCCCCCTTCTACCAAAACCGCTAATACTACTGTTTCAGCTATTATTACTATTATTCAGCTAATATTACTATTATTCAGCTATTAAAAATAAATCAGTTTTGTATGTAATGGTAACGTGATTATATTTTGTTTAGTTTTTTTATGAATTTAATTAAGAAAAACGTTTGGACCATTTTTTTTCCATTAAATATTTTTTTTTTCTTTTTTTTTTTTGCGACCAAGTGGCCAGCGGCAGACAGTGAACCTATGTTTTAGAAAAAATTTAGCCTTCTCAAATCATCACGACTTGCCTAAAATAAAACCTATAGATATAAAACAGTTTAAACATTAAACCCAGATAGCCTAAATGTGCGCTATATCCAATAGTTTGTAATGGGAGTGCAAGCTAAAGTGCGCTCTGCAGGACATGGATACGCCAGCGCAATCACTTGCATTTTTTTCAGTGGATACGCAGTCATTTTTGCTCATAAAGGTAAGAGTAATACAACATTTGTAACTGTAAAGGGTCTACTTTTATTTGTGTGCACTCACAATATCAACAAAACGTTGTGCTTTTATAAAATAAATAAAATAATCATGATGCTTTTTCTACCGTCTGGTCTTGAACAGGAGCACTTCACAAAAATGAACCGAAACTCAGCGAATACATGCCTCACAGACATGACAAATATATCTATAGAAAGCTTTAAATGATTACTTAACAAAATTTAACAAATCAAAAACAAAATCTCTTTCATTATAATCATAATCCGTAAAGATGCACTTCTCTCTAAAGGCGCGTCTAATGAAGAGGTGGCGAGTCAGGATCGGCAACTTCATCCTTGCGACACCGACTCAGAAACAAAGAATTCAAATATCTCCTTCCTATTTCCCCCTCACTCATTTATGGTAATTACTTTTGTCGATGCTTTGCTGCAAGCTTAAGCCTATTGCGTGCATTTTAATGCAGAACTCTTCAGCTGCGCTGATGGCACGCTACTGCTGCTGGACACTAAACACTGTCGAGTCGCTCTTGACAGTCGTGGTAGCACGGTCTCCTGTTGTTTCCACCAGCGCGGCAATTTTTTCATCAATAATTGATGGATGTCTAAAATATAAAAATAACAAGAAGCCTAAAACAGGACCGAGGCCCGGCCCGCGTCTGAACTATGTCATGAAAATTGGGGTGAAATGCAGGGCTCTAGACCAGCCTAAACGTTAAACAGCCCTTGCGACGGTACTGCGTGCAGTACCACAGTGGTTCCCAACCATGTTCCTGAAGGCCCCCCAACACTGCATGTTTTCCATGTCACCTTAATCAAACACACCTGATTCAGATCATCAACTCATTAGTAGAGACTCCAACACTAGAAATAGGTGTGTCAGACAAAGGAGAGATGCAAAATGTGCAGTGTCGGGGGGCCTCGAGGAACATGGTTGGGAACCACTGCACTACCTGAATGCTTTTAAAGCGCTGAAACACACTCATATTCTATGCTGGTGTACACATGGTGGAAAGTTGGGGGCAAATCTCCAAAAACAGGAAACGCTTTCTCCAGTGTGTCTGCTTCAGTCCCTCTCTGAATGGATGCAGAGTAGAGCTTGTGGACTGGACTTTTCCTAGCATTAAAAAGAGGATCTAAAATGAGGATCTAACTTTACCAGTTTAAAACCACACTGTCACAAAGAAATGACAAATGTCTACCTGGAAGGAGGTTGGTATTTTAAGACCTTCTGCCGCACAAGTTTTGAAACTTTAGGTTCTCTGCAAGCTGTAAAACAGTTTAGGTGTTCAAGTTCACAGTTTGTTTGCAAAAGGTATTTCATAATTGGTTTCAAACTCAAAGTATAGATGATACCTCTCACACACAGAGGCCGACTGCCGCTCCAGGTCCCATTCTTCTGGCGTGTACTTTTTGAGTCTCCACTGAGAATATACGTATTGTTGCAGAAATATTATATATTTTATATATTATATATTATATGTTGCATAATAATCTGCCATCAGAACCTGAAACCTCAGTGGAGTATCCATTGTGGAGTTGTGGTGGAGGTGGACAGTCTTTTATGATTGCTTCTGTAATTCAAATAACAGTAGAAGGGGTCACTAAAATTTGCAATGATCCAACAACCTTTTTACTAACAAAACAGATTTTTAGAGCAGTGAAAGAACAAAACAAAAGCTGATTCTAAGGTATTCTAAGGTTCAAAGAAGCCTGACTCCCAGGCATACATGCACACCTGACTTTGATTGTAAGCAGCTTTGTCAAAAACAGTTGTCATAACTATAAGTGTCTGGAGACCCTTTGTGCATACAGGAGCACTTCCACTCCAAGTGCTATTGGGAAGGCATGCCTGCTGAGATGCTCCCTTAAGCTTGTATGGTTTATAGCAAAGATACTGAACCGAAGTGAGGATGTCACCTTCCTTGTACCGCAGGAAGTTGGGAGTTGCACAGAAAGGTAGTGCTTGTCCTTGTGAAAAGCACTACAATATTATGACACATTAAAAATTAAACAACATTTTTTTGCTGAGAAATTAGTTTAAAGTAATCTCTCCACAAGTGTGAAATCATGAAGTCCACTCAGCAAAAACAATAAAAATCCACAAAGAG
The DNA here is from genome assembly GCF_018340385.1 of Cyprinus carpio. Taxonomy (NCBI): domain Eukaryota; kingdom Metazoa; phylum Chordata; class Actinopteri; order Cypriniformes; family Cyprinidae; genus Cyprinus; species Cyprinus carpio. The sequence continues at coordinate 28,599,829 of NC_056578.1, read as the reverse complement.
GACCATAAAATTAGAGATAACATATACCTGTGTTCATAAAAGGAAAGGAGCTGTATGCTTCAGGATTTGATAACCAAATTATTAAAAATGAATGAAATGCTAACATAATATACTCAAAAATAAATGAATAAATAAAGAAATAACATGTAATAAACAAAAAAACAAATAAAATTAGCTGACTATTAACTGATTTTGTACCTGAGACTTCCTGGAATGTAGCAAAAAAGCCGTCATAGTTATTGTAGCCATCAGACACAAAACGAGAGTTTCCAGAACTTCTGATTGGTGAAGGGCTTTCATCCCCACAGTATCTGCCAATCACAGGCGACGTCAGACTGATACACTAAAAACCTCTACATAGTCATATCGACAACTATGGTCAGACTCCAGGCTAATCATTGAGAGCCTGAATACATGTGAACATTGAGAAACGGTATTGTGATAATATACTGTACATATTTGCTGATTAGCTGATTCAATTGAGAAATGTTTAAACTAAAAAATTGTATTCATTAGCTTTGTAGCATTTATAGTAGATACCTGAGTTCCATCGTTGCTTCTTTGCCAACCTGTAGTGTGTCCATTCACATTTGGCATTTATTGGACAACTTTCACATGACCATGTGGTCTCTGTATAACTTCTCGCAAGCTAAAGTTGGACAAAACATGTGTATCTAAAATGATTTATATATTTGTGACAATAAAAAGCAATAAAGTTGAACGTCATGCATTAAAAGGATTCTGTAAAGGACCGAAAGACTCACTGAGACAGTCTCCACAAGACCACCCTCGACAACATGATGTGCAGTACCTGCCTCTGATCATCCTTGGCCTGCCAGTCGCCATTGTTGCAAGTCTTGCAGTTGTCAAAAATGCTGCAGCCTTGGTGGATATAGAAATGATTTACTTAATTAATAAATAAAGTTTATGAAAACAGCAATTGGAATGCGTAAATAATTAATAAACAAATAAATGAAGTATGCTGACTCTCATATATTAAAAAAATAAATAAAAAAATCACATGTGCATGCAATATAAAACCATAATATGAACTGCTCAGATTGAAAAAATAGCCTTTCTGGTCTTCTAAAGTTCAAAATGTAATATAATATAAACTGCTCAGATTGAAAAAAATACACTTGCTGGTCTTCTAAAGTTCAAAACGTCTAACAAAGTTGTGTTTCCTCTTACCCTGGTGAAGGATGCAGGGGTCACACTCATCCAGAGCGTTTCGACAGCAGGGTACAGCATAGCCCACCTTTGTTCTCTGAGATGGGCACTTACATGAAATCTGCTCATACTCACAGCAGGTATGGCACATGGCATTCCATTGTGGGCCGGGACACTTATGCTCCTGCGACTTAAAAACTAAATCAAGCAGACTAGAACTCAGAGACATAATGCCTTGCATGCTTTTCTAGAATTCATGTGACTTACATTAAGTGAACGGTGCCGTCTTCAAATGAAATAAGTGATAAGTTTCATTTGGCATGTTAGAGGAAAAGTCAATTTATCTTCCAATTCAGTCAGGGAAAACTGGTGTGATGGTTTATGAGGGAATATTGTGCCAGAGGAAAATGTAAAATGTTATAACGCTGTAGACAAAAAAAGTCCTTCTTTAAAGGAATAGTTCACCCAAAAAGTAAATTTGCTGAAACTGTACTCACCTTCAGGTCATCCAAGATGTAAATGAGTTTGTTTCTTCATTGGAACAGATTTTAAATTTAGCATTATCACTTGCTCAGCTGATAGCAAGCAACCACTGAAACGATGTTAAGTCAATGTTGATGCATCAATGCTAGCTGCATTGATTAAATGTTACAAAGTGGTGTTGGTTCAGTATCACTTTTGCAACAGCAAAGTTACACTATGATTGATTCGACATCACTGCTGTTAAATTAACATTGAAATGAACAAAAATAATCAATGGTAATATTTTTGAATCAGCATTACACTATGATTGATTCCACATCACCGATGTTGAAGCAATAGTGAAATTAACAAAAACAACCAATGATAACATCAGTGAATCAACATTACACTATGATGTTGATTCTACATCACTGCTGTTAAATCAATATTGAAATTAACAAAAGATTATCATTGGTAAAATTGTTATATCAATGTTAATATGTTGGGTTTTTTTTTTTCACTTTTGCTGAAATACTGAAAATACAACTGAAATGTCGTCATAAAATAATGTTGCCATCTGATGTAAGTTAATGATGAAATAACATTAATATTTCTGACCATTTGAAAGTTTGGGGAAAACCTTTTCAAACATAAATGACACCTTTCCAGCAGTCAATTTATTTTAGACCAGTATGTGGCGCTGTAATGTGGCGCAGTATGTGCCAAAGAGATACACTAAAAACAGAGAAGAAGATTTGGACTATGCGCATAAACCTTGTGCGCAGTATACAAACGAACATGGAACAATACACTTATTTATATGTTTTAATGTTAGTTAATAAAAAGACAATCGTTCAGTGTTTGTTCATGTTTTTGTTGCTATTACGTGACGTAGCGATGTCTGAGGGGCAAGACGTGGGCTGATGACATTATTGTTTCACAAAATATACGGATTCGGTGTACACACGAAAACGCAAGGGCGGCATTTTCAAATTTATACACTCTGGGACACGGTTTAAAAAAATATCGGTTTCACTTTCCCAAAACGCCGGATCCGTGTGGACGAAACGCCTATACGATACAAAATTTATGCGTATACAGCTAAACGCGTCTCCGTGTGGACGAGGCCAAAGTTTATCTCCAGTCCTAATTAAACACACCTGAACCAGCTAATCAAGGTCACTAGGATCAATGAAAGCTTCCAGTCAGGTGTGTAGGAACCAGGGTCGTCCACAGACATTTTGAGGGGCAGTGGCCAAACCAAAAATGGGGCACTAGGGGGGTGGTGGGTGCTTGTTAATACAAATTATCCAGTTGTTACAAATATACAATTAAAAGAGAAGACAGCACACTCTGTACTAACTGTAATAAGACTGGGCTCTCCCTCACTCTCTGAGACTGCTTCTGCCTTCATCTTCAATGGAAGTAGGGGAGAGTGGGGTAAGTTGAGCCAGTGGGTATGTTGACCCACCTCCTGCATCTTAGCAACTGTACACTTTTACTGTCATGTGATGATGTATTTTGGAACCACCCATCATTTCTGCCAGACTGTGAAAAGGAGAAACACACTGGGGGAATGGAAGGCACTGTGGCCGTATCCAGGCTTTAAAAATTAGTGTGTTCTGGGTGGGAATTGTGCTATAATAACCCCACTTATCATATACACTAAACACTTTAAAAGAGAACGATATGTTGATGTTTGTGAAAGATGTTTTCTCTGTTTTGGAGGAATGAGCATTGTTAAATTATATCACATTGCACCATTACTTTAGGTTAGGGGTATATAATTTTATCAGTTGTTTATTATTATTCAGCAATACATAGGCCTATTTAGTTATAGGTTATAGTTTTTATCAATAACCATTGCTATAAAGATGGTAACTTTGTTTAGTGCCCTTATGAATGTTGCTGGCACGACTGTGTGAAAATGTAACTACAATATGATGTAGCATAGACGCAATGTACTTGTTCTACAGATCTCTGGACTAGTGTTATATGCTACTGTTTTGATAGTGTTGATAATGTTTCTCACAGATAATATCATGATGTGTTTTTTTTTTTTTTTTTTTTTTTTTTTTTTTTGCGTTTGCCTCACCGTATGTGGTATCCTGTCAGCAATAACATGTCTGTGGGCTCTTGATTACTATCAATTTAGGTTCAGGCAGTGTTGCCAGATATTGCTAAAAATAAATAATATATATATAGCATAAAACCAACCAAATGAAGTTTAAATTTCAATATTTAACTGTTTGCATTTTTGAAACAATATGTTGAACACCAAAGTTGTAGCCTTCCTAAGAACAGACTAAACAGAGCGTTTGTTGCCCATTAGTGACTACAGGTGGATATATATATATATATATATATATATATATATATATATATATATATATATATATATATATATATATATATATATATATATATATATATATATATATATATATATATGTTTAGTGGGTACGGAAAGTATTTATATATATTTATATTTTTGGTTCGGTGTTTTTTTGGAGCCATTTGTTTTGATGATTTTTGTTAATATTTTTTTATGTTTATTTTTTTCATAGCACCCCATATTGACAGAAAAACACAGAATTGTTGACAATTTTGCACATTTATTAAAAAAGAAAAACTAAAATATCACATGGTCCTAAGTATTCAGACCCTTTGCTCAGTATTTAGTAGAAGCACCCTTTTGATCTAATACAGCCATGAGTCTTTTTGGGAAAGATGCAACAAGTTTTTCACACCTGGATTTGGGGATCCTCTGCCATTCCTCCTTGCAGATCCTTTACAGTTCTGTCAGGTTGGATGGTAAACGTTGGTGGACAGCCATTTTCAGGTCTCTCCAGAGATGCTCAATTGGGTTTAAGTCAGGGCTCTGGCTGGGCCATTCAAGAACAGTCCCGGAGTTGTTGTGAAGCCACTCCTTCGTTATTTTAGCTGTGTGCTTAGGGTCATTGTCTTGTTGGAAGGTGAACCTTCGGCCCAGTCTGAGGTCCTGAGCACTCTGGAGTAGGTTTTCGTCCAGGATATCCCTGTACTTGGCCGCATTCATCTTTCCCTCGATTGCAACCAGTCGTCCTGTCCCTGCAGTTGAAAAACATCCCCACAGCATGATGCTGCCACCACCATGCTTCACTGTTGGGACTGTATTGGACAGGTGATGAGCAGTGCATGGTTTTCTCCACACATACCGCTTAGAATTAAGGCCAAAAAGTTCTATCTTATGATATACAGTAGGTACGGAAAGTATTCAGACCCCCTTAAAATTTTCACTCTTTGTTATATTGCAGCCATTTGCTAAAATCATTTAAGTTAATTTTTTTTCCTCATTAATGTACACACAGCACCCCATATTAACAGAAAAACACAGAATTGTTGACATTTTTGCAGATTTATTAAAAAAGAAAAACTGAAATATCACATGGTCCTAAGTATTCAGACCCTTTGCTGTGACACTCATATATTTAACTCAGTTGCTGTCCATTTCTTCTGATCATCCTTGAGATGGTTCTACACCTTCATTTGAGTCCAGCTGTGTTTGATTATACTGATTGGACTTGATTAGGAAAGCCACACACCTGTCTATATAAGACCTTACAGCTCACAGTGCGTGTCAGAGCAAATGAGAATCATGAGGTCAAAGGAACTGCATGACGAGCTCAGGGACAGAATTGTGGCAAGGCACAGATCTGGCCAAGGTTACAAAAAAATTTCTGCTGCACTTAAGGTTCCTAAGAGCACAGCCTCCATAATCCTTAAATGGAAGACATTTGGGATGACCGGAACCCTTACTAGAGCTGACCGTCCGGCCAAACTGAGCTATCGGGGGAGAAGAGCCTTGGTGAGAGAGGTAAAGAAGAACCCAAAGATCACTGTGGCTGAACTCCAGAGATGCAGTCGGGAAATGGGAGAAAGTTGTAGAAAGTCAACCATCACTGCAGCCCTCCACCAGTCGGGGCTTTATGGCAGAGTGGCCCCGACGGAAGCCTCTCCTCAGTGCAAGACACATGAAAGCCTGCATGGAGTTTGCTAAAAAAAGAGAAATAAGATTCTCTGGTCAGATGAGACCAAGATAGAACTTTTTGGCCTTAATTCTAAGTGGTATGTGTGGAGAAAACCAGGCACTGCTCATCACCTGTCCAATACAGTCCCAACAGTGAAGCATGGTGGTGGCAGCATCATGCTGTGGGGGTGTTTTTCAGCTGCAGGGACAGGACGACTGGTTGCAATCGAGGGAAAGATGAATGTGGCCAAGTACAGGGATATCCTTCTCCAGAGTGCTCAGGACCTCAGACTGGGCTGAAGGTTCACCTTCCAACAAGACAATGACCCTAAGCACACAGCTAAAATAACGAAGGAGTGGCTTCACAACAACTCTGTGACTGTTCTTGAATGGCCCAGCCAGAGCCCTGACTTAAACCCAATTGAGCATTTCTGGAGAGACCTGAAAATGGCTGTCCACCAACGTTTACCATCCAACCTGACAGAACTGGAGAGGATCTGCAAGGAGGAATGGCAGAGGATCCCCAAATCCAGGTGTGAAATACCTGTTGCATCTTTCCCAAAAAGACTCATGGCTGTATTAGATCAAAAGGGTGCTTCTACTAAATACTGAGCAAAGGGTCTGAATACTTAGGACCATGTGATATTTTAGTTTTTCTTTTTTAATAAATGTGCAAAAATGTCAACAATTCTGTGTTTTTCTGTCAATATGGGGTGCTGTGTGTACATTAATGAGGAAAAAAATTAACTTAAATGATTTTAGCAAATAGCTGCAATATAACAAAGAGTGAAAAATTTACAGCGTCTGAATACTTGCCGTACCCACTATATATATATATATGTGTGTGTATTATATTTTTTTTTTTTATTTTGTAGTGTATTATGTAATGGAAAATTTATTTTTTGTTTGGTCTTTTTTTGGGGGGTATAAATTTTTTGTTCAACAAATTGTTTCAAAAATGCAAACAACACCTGTAAAAGGAGTCTGTAAAAGGACATTATTAAATTAGTTTTTACATTTTTATTTATTGCACATGGGTTTGAATCAGATTTAGTGGGATGGTCATTTTATACCGGGGCGGACTGGTCATCTGGACGTTCTTGAGAAGTCCAGAACAGCTGTCGGCATGACTGGTTCATCATCAAAAAAAAAAAAGTGTCAGCTAAAGTGATGTTGACATCCGACAAAGGGGGCGCCAATGCAATCTATTTTTGCTTATAAGAAACCGAAGCTGCCGTATACGGCCCGCAATGTCTCTTAGTGCGGCCCGCTGGATCATTTTAGACTCGGATGATCAATTTTTTAATATTTGAAATGTAAGTAACGTAAAGATTGCTTTCAGTTTAATAGTATCTCCAACCAGGAGACGTTGTTAATTTCCAGCCGCTCCCCGTATTAATTTCAGTGTAGTAGGACGTGCACTCTAATGTAAACATTCACTAACATTAGCAAATAATACATGAAAAACTGACCATGAAAACAGCATTTTCCAGTTAAGATGGTAAACAGATTATCTTTTTACCAAGTTCAAGGGGATGCTTATATTTTTGGAAATTTGTTATTTAAATCGTCATCACAACACTACAACAGGGACGCCAGAGTTGCACTTGCCTCAAATTTCAAAGGTAAAATGCATTGTCAACAAAAGCTTTTTGCCAAATGCATGACAGAAATGTTTGCAATGAACTATGTTCTTAGGGTTTCCACGGGTCCTTAAAAAGTCTTCAGTTAAATCGTTTAAATTTAAGGCCAAGTAAACTCTAAAATGATACAAAGTCTTAATTATTAGAGGTCTTAAAATTTGGGGACAGAAAGACAAAAATTGCAATATATATTAGTATGTAGATTAAACTTCAAAATGCTATGATTTCACTGAATAAACTTGAGCTCTGTTGCCCATCCCTGCTATAGAGCATATAGACTATGAGCACTATAATCCCAGGACACCCCGGCCCTTGTCTGACATGAAAATTCCATTCATTCATAAAGAGAGAGCAGCGATTCTACAATGGGTTAGATTTGAGAGATAGGCCTATTGAGTTAGAAAATAGAGTAAATGAAATCGCCTATAAGGTGATATGTCTGATTAACATGACACACACACACACACACACAGAAAGAGAGAGAGAGGGAGAGAGAGCGAGAGAGACGTGTGAATACTCAAATAGAAGAATTCTGTTGTTTCAGGTTTCTAGATTCTAGGTTTATGCTTATTATTGTCATATACATTTTGCATTCTACTCTTTTTCTATAGATTTCAAGTATTTAATTCATACAATAATACATTTATTTCAATCCCCTACTGAAAAAATAAATAAAAATATATGAACCATCACATAATTTGTAATGGTTTTACTGGTTGTAATGAAATTCTGTTGGTTTTAATGGAAACTGTAATGGTGCCTGTTGGTCTCTACTGTTAATTGGTCTTCTTCTGTAGGAGGCTTTTGTTAAAACCATTAAATCCTAATGTAATATGTCCCAAAAAACACACTACATGAAACCATTATTTAATGGTTTTAATGGTTAAAAGTTGATGGTTTGTAGTGGTATTTGTAGTGGAAATCATTAGAATTTCGGTGATGGTTTCGATTGTTTTTCTCATGGGTTTTGTGATGTTATTTGCCATACATGTGACAGAATTGCTGTAATAATGTGAGATTGTAGCGACTGTTTGTAGTTTTGTTTGGCCTACTTGGGAGAAAATCCAGGGCCGTTTTTCACTCCCAGTCCATCCCTGTTTTACACCCAGATGGTGCATCTTATTCTAATTCTAAGAACATGGATATTTTGTACAAAACTTTTAGAAGGCCGAGTCATTACCGACAAAAACAAAAACAAACAAACTACCAACTAATTACTAATTCAGCGGTCCGATCAACCACTGACTGTAATGTGGATCATAATGCATCTACCTGGTAATGAACGACCTTCGGGGACTGTGGTCTCCACTCTCCAGAGAGCGGCACACAGATTGTGAATGATGCTGCGGAGCGGCGGGAAAACACGGAGTGGATTAGTGGAATCAGCGGATCTTTAGCGGAGCGGGAACAGACAGCTTTGAGCTGGGGTTGATGGGGGGATTGGTGAGAGGGCTAACTCAGCCGATGAGGGCAATGGGGCAGTGGCTCTAGCTACCGGGCAACCCCCCTGTGCACGGCCCTGGTAGGAACTAAACTCTTCAAGAAGAGGAATAAACACCTCTGAACTATGGCCATTGCGTAAATCTCAGGGTCGTGCACAGACATTTTGGGGGCAGTGGCCTAAACCAAAAACGGGGCACTAGGGGGGTGGTGGGTGGTTGTTAATACAAATTGTCCAGTTGTTACAAATATACAATTAAAAGAGAAGACAGCACACTCTGTAATAACTGATTTTATTGCAGATGTTTTGATAAGACTGGGCTCTCCCTCACTCTCTGAGACTGCTTCTGCCTTCATCTTCAATGGAAGTAGGGGAGAGTGGGGTAAGTTGAGTCAGTGGGTATGTTGACCCACCTCCTACATCTTGGCAACTGTACACTTTTACTGTCATGTGAAGATGTATTTTGGAACCATCCATAATTTCTGCCAGACTGTGAAAAGGAGAAACACACTGGGGGAATGGAAGGCACCGTGGCCTTATCCAGGCTTTGAAAATTAGTGTGTTCTGGTCGGGAATTGTGCTTTAATAACCCCACTTATCTGTAAGGGAAACAGGTCAATTTAGCTCAAAGGGAATCATTTAAGATTTTCAAGGGAATTTGAACAGAATCACTGTTTCACGGCTGAGCAATGAAACGGCCAGCGATTCACTGAACGAGCCGTATAACATCAAATCTGCGCTGGATATTAATATCCAAAGTATAGTGACAACACTATTAATTAGCACAGTAACAAGATCGGCAGTTTAAGACATTAACTTGTAAGCACAAAACACAAGATACTTCTCTTTTCAATATAAATAAGGCTTTATTAGATAAATCTAAGACATATAAACTAATCTAACACATAAGCACACGCACTCACACATTCACACAGTTGCAGGAGGATAGAGAGTTAGGAAAGGATGGGTTTAAGAGAATGAAAATGTGAAATCCCAAGTTTACAGCAATACGTGAAATTGCATAGACATAAACAACCATCAATCACTTAATTAACCCTCGCATTGAGTTCATCAATTAGGTTAAAAATTATATTAGATAACACCAGTACAGATGTGAGTCTGGAGGTTACTTGTGTTGCCTGTGTAATGGGGTTCCCTTTGTTGTCGCTGAAAAGGGGGTTTCCCGAAGTTGCTGATTGGCTGGAAGTTCAGTAGTCGTTGAAGTGACGTCTTGGGAAGCCCGTGGTTGGGCGTTGGCTGAAGATGCAGAGTTGTGGGCTGGTTGTAGTTTCAGACGGGCACGCAAGGTCAGACTCGGAGACACGGCGTTACAAAACTTAACTCAGAACACAAAACTCTCAAACGGAATAGAAAAGAAGTAAAGTTTGACGAGACTAAGTGGTGTTTCTTCTCATCGTGGCTAAGTAGCAGCAGGCGTGCAGGCCGAAGCACGCTGGAACGGCGCTCGAAGAACACTAAAAGTGATGACAAAGCATGACTAAAAGCTAAAGCTAAAAGCCGGCATGACTGATAGCAAAAGCTAAACGAAAGCTAAACGCTAAAAGCATGACTAAAAGCTTAAACTACAAGCAAAGCTAAAAGCAAAATTTTATGGTGTCCTGAGTATTTAAACTGGCATTTTGGCCACACCTCAAATGTTGTCTTGACCAATTAGATATTGTCTTTTCTCGTGGTGTTGCATTGTTTGTCCCACCCATTCATAAATCATATGTTATCTTATCAAGCACATGGTCCGAATTTTCCCGCTCTTGCAGAGTATAATTTGGACATGATTCCTATAACAAGAATATGATTGTTTTTACAAACAACTGATGGTCAGAAACGTTTCAAGCAAGAAGATTCGAAACACACACATACTAAACATGAATATGATCCCTTAAGCTATTCAAGAGTTATTTAAAAAGACATACACAATAAGTGATTAGAAACATTATAATCAAATGTGGGGGTTACATGTATGATATGGAGTTGAGCAATGGACTGATATCCATTTAGAAGTCTTTTTTGAGTTCATTTTGGTGCATATATGCATTGGAAGGCATTCTCTGTGCCATTCTGGGGAGTAAGGATATCTCCTGTGAAGACCAGAGGGGTTAACAGGTCTCCTTAGGAATTTCAGTCTGGTTCTGCTAGGTGGGGGGAAGTCAATCCAACGATCTTGTTTACTCTCATGGCTTTACATGTGAGGGTCAGACTGTCCATCTTTCGAATTACTTGCCCCAAATTAGACAATCTCTTCTTCGAATTGAAATTGTCAATAATTGTTCTAATGGTGTTAATGTTGAAAGCTGTTCTGTGAAAGAGTTGGTTATCAGACTGTGGTGCTGGGAGTTGATTTACAACATCCTGCCTTTCTGTGGAATTCGGCTCATGTTTCAACCAGGCTCCCGATCGAATCTTTAATTTGTCTGGTTCACGCTACATATCATATACACTAAACACTTTAAAAGAGACCGATATGTAGATGTTTGTGAAAGATATTTTCTCTGTTTTTGCACCATTACTTTAGGTTAGGGTTAAAACCCGATTCCAAAAAAGTTGGGACACTGTACAAATTGTGAGTAAAAAAGGAATGGAATAATTTACAAATCTGATAAACTTATATTTTATTCACAATTGAATATAGATAACTTATCAAATGTTGAAAGTGAGACATTTTGAAATGTCCAGCCAAATATTGGCTCATTTTGGATTTCATGAGAGCTACACATTCCAAAATAGTTGGGACAGGTAGCAATAAGAGGCTGGAAAAGTTAAATGTACATATAAGGAACAGCTGGAGGACCAATTTTCAACTTATTAGGTCAATTGGCAACATGATTGGGTATAAAAACTCTCTCAGAGTGGCAGTGTCTCTCAGAAGTCAAGATGGGCAGAGGATCACCAATTACCCCAACGCTGTGGCAAAAAATAGTGGAGCAATATTAGAAAGGAGTTTCTCAGAGAAAAATTGTTAAGAGTTTGAAGTTATCATCATGTACAGTGCATAATATCATCCAAAGATTCAGAGAATCTGGAACAATCTCTGTGCGTAAGGGTCAAGGCTGGGAAACCATACTGGATGCCCATGATCTTCAGGCCCTTAGACGGCACTGCATCACATACAGGAATGCTACTGTAATGGAAATCACAACATGGGCTCAGGAATACTTCCAGAAAACATTGTCGGTGAACACAATCCACCGTGCCATTCATCGTCTCCGGCTAAAACTCTATAGGTCAAAAAAGAAGCCATATCTAAACATGATCCAGAAGCGCAGGCGTTTTCTCTGGGCCAAGGCTCATTTAAAATGGACTGTGGCAAAGTGGAAAACTGTTCTTTGGTCTGACGAATCAAAATTTGAAGTTCTTTTTGGAAAACTGGGACGCCATGTGATCCGGACTAAAGAGGACGAGGACAACCCAAGTTGTTATCAGTGCTCAGTTCAGAAGCCTGCATCTCTGATGGTATGGGGTTGCATGAGTGTGTGTGGCATGGGCAGCTTACACATCTGGAAAGGCACCATCAATGCTGAAAGGTATATCCAAGTTCTAGAACAACATATGCTCCCATCCAGACGTCGTCTCTTTCAGGGAAGACCTTGTATTTTCCAACATGACAATGCCAGACCACATACTGCATCAATTACAACATCATGGCTGCGTAGAAGAAGGATCTGGGTACTGAAATGGCCAGCCTGCAGTCCAGATCTTTCACCCATAGAAAACATTTGGCGCATCATAAAGAGGAAGATGCGGCAAAGAAGACCTAAGACAGTTGAGCAACTAGAAGCCTGTATTAGACAAGAATGGGACAACATTCCTATTCCTAAACTTGAGCAACTTGTCTCCTCAGTCCCCAGACGTTTGCAGACTGTTATAAAAAGAAGAGGGGATGCTATACAGTGGTAAACATGGCCTTGTCCCAACTTTTTTGAGATTGAGATATTTTGAGTGTTGATGCCATGAAATTTAAAATCAACTTATTTTTTCCCTTAAAATGATACATTTTCTCAGTTTAAACATTTGATTTGTCACCTATGTTGTATTCTGAATAAAATATTGAAATTTGAAACTTCCACATCATTGCATTCTGTTTTTATTCACAAATTGTACAGTGTCCCAACTTTTTTGCAGTCGGGTTTGTATATAATTTTATGAGTTGTTTATTATTATTCAGCAATACGTAGGCCTATTACTGTTATAGTTTTCATTAATAACCATTGCTATAAAGATGGTAACTTTGTCTAGTGCCCTTATGAATGTTGCTGGCACGACTTTGTGAAAATGTAACTACAATATGATACAGCATTGATGCAACATATTTGTTCTACAAATCTCTGGACTAGTGTTATATGCTACTGTTTTGATAGTGTTGATAATGTTTCTCACAGATAATATCATGATGTTTTTTTTTGTTTTTTTTTTTGCGTTTGCGTTTGCGTATGTAGTATCCTGTCAGCAATAACATGTCTGTGGGCTCTTGATTACTATCAATTTAAGTTCTGGCAGTGTTGCCAGATATTGCTGTGAAAAAAACCAACAAAAACAAATAAATAAATATATATTTCCACCTGTAGTCACTAATGGCCAACAAACTCTGTTTAGTCTGTTTTTAGGAAGGCTACAACTTTGGTGTTCATCATATTGTTTAAAAAATGCAAACAATTAAATATTGAAATTTAAACTTCATTTGGTTGGTTTTATGCTGTTAAAGTTAACTTTAAGAAAAGAAATATGACTGTCTGTAAAAGGAAATTATTAAATTAGTTTTTAAATTATTATTTATTTCACATAGGTTTGAATCAGATTTAGTCGGATGGTCATTTTACACCCAGATGGTACATCTTACCCACTGACTCGACTCGGGTCAACTTACCCCAAACCCGGGGCAAACTGAGCCATGGGAACACTTTTTAATAAGCCATATTTTTTAGAACCCTTTGTATTTTATAAATTTTTGTCCTTTAAAATGATAGGAATACTTTCATTTGGATGAGATAGATACTTTAATTGTACTTTTGCATCATTTTCCCTTATCTTGAGGACCACATAAGTAAAAACTGAATAATCTTACCCCACTCTCCCCTATAAGTATTAGACATTAATTTAATATTTTACAGCATGAATCTATATTATATACTAATAAACAACTAATTTAGAACATTTAGAACATTTATACTATATTTTGAACTACTATAGGCTTACTATAATATGGTTTTAATAAAATATGATGTGTTAAAGATTACTAGTATCAAGACAAGTGGTTATAATGGGAAATATACCTAATTACAAGAATTAAAGTGTGACAAACTGCTAAATATTGTATATGATGATTTACCTGCTGGCTTGCTGGAGCTTTGTATTCATGTTTGCAATGCTGAACTGCCTTTAGCAGCCTCCTCTCGCTCTTTCTCTCTCTGTCTTCTTTTTTGTGAAGGCATTTATTTATTTATTTATTTGTCTTTCTACAAAGTGTGCCAACAACAGCAAATTTGGTGTATATAATTTTATCAGTTGTTTATTATTATTCAGCAATACATAGGCCTATTACTGTTATAGTTTTCATTAATAACCATTGCTATAAAGATGGTAACTTTGTCTAGTGCCCTTATGAATGTTGCTGGCACGACTTTGTGAAAATACAATATGATATAGCATTGATGCAACATATTTGTTCTACAGATCTCTGGACTAGTGTTATATGCTACTGTTTTGATAGTGTTGATAATGTTTCTCACAGATAATATCATGATGTGTGTTTATTTTTATTTTATTGTTTTGCGTTTGCCTTACCGTATGTGGTATCCTGTCAGCAATAACATGTCTGTGGGCTCTTGATTACTATCAATTTAAGTTCTGGCAGTGTTGGCAGATATTGCTGTGAAAAAAATAAAAAAAAAAAAAAAAATATATATATATATATATATATATATATATATATATATATATATATGTATATGTATATATATATATATTTTTTTTTTTTTCCCCACTTGTAGTCACTAATGGCCAACAAACTCTGTTTAGTCTGTTTTTAGGAAGGCTACAACTTTGGTGTTCAACATATTGTTTCAGAAATGCAAACAATTAAATATTGAAATTTAAACTTCATTTGGTTGGTTTTATGCTGTTAAAGTTAACTTTAAATAAAGAAATATGACTGTCTGTAAAAGGAAATTATTAAATTAGTTTTTAAATTATTATTTATTTCACATAGGTTTGAATCAGATTTAGTCGGATGGTCATTTTACATCCAGATGGTGCATCTTACCCACTGACTTGACTCGGGTCAACTTACCCCAAACCCAGAGCAAACTGAGCCAGGGGAACACTTTTTATATATTTTTAGAACCCTTTGTCATAGATACATTCTGATCATTTAAAATGATAGGAATACTTTCATTTGGATGAGATAGACACTTTAATTGTACTTTTGCATCATTTTCCCATATCTTGAGGACCACATAAGTAAAAATTGGATAATCTTACCCCACTCTCCCCTATAAGTATTAGACATTAATTTAATATTTTACAGCATGAATCTATATTATATACTAATAAACAACTAATTTAGAACATTTATACTATATTTTTTAACTATTTATAAGCCTACTATAATATGGTTTTAATAAAATATGATGTGTTATAGATTACTAGTATCAAGACAAGTGGTTATAATGGGAAATATACTTAATTACAATAATTAAAGTGTGACAAACTGCTAAATATTGTATATGATGATTTACCTGCTGGCTTGCTGGAGCTTTGTATTCATGTTTGCAATGTTGAACTGCCTTTAGAAGCCTCCTCTCGCTCTTTCTCTCTCTGTCTTCTTTTTTGTGAAGGCATTTATTTATTTATTTATTTATTTATTTATTTGTCTTTCTACAAAGTGTGCTTTTTATTCATTTTATTATGTGCTAGATGGACATCTTTGACTGTTGTCCCACTCGAGACCCAGCCTTCTTTATCATTCATCAGCGCTGTGGCTCTGCAGTTGGGGTCGCCGTGATTTTGCCAAGTAAGACATGTTCCTGCACATCTTTTGTTGATCCTGGATCAACATTACTGTCCAAAAATATAGACTTAACCCAATCGCTACCCCAAAACCTAACCCTACCCATATTTTTTTTCCTAAAATCAGTGTGAAATGATAGCTGATTAAGAAGGGAGTAGAAGCACCTAACCCCAATCATAAGGCTAAAACAGATACTTCCTGAAAAGTTATCCCTCAATTCTGGTTGATAGGAATGTTGTTCCAGGATCATCAAGGATGTTGATCCAGGAACATGTTGTACTTGGTGAAATCACGGTCACCCTGCAGTTGGATAGGCTACTATTATGCGCATCAGGTGTTTATAAGAGCATGCACAGGCTTCAAAAGTCACTCAAAATGTTGTCAAATTAGACAGATAGTGAAACTAAAGCGCTTCTACTCATGCGGGGGAATGAAGACAATGGAGCAACATTTAAAGATCGTTTCCGTTTACTAGGGGTTGCACGACTACTGATTTCTGCTAGACGATTTCTTATTTAAAAAATACTCGAGTTACTCAACTACTCGTGGTTCATGCTACTGTAAATGAAAAGACATGAAACCTCGACTAGTCTATGCAAGCCCTACCATTTACAGACATCACAGGATTTACCGGTATTTTGATTCTGATCTGTGAATGGTCTCTTACTGGTAAAAAGCCAGAATGCCGTTGCTTGTGTGATCAGCATATTTGTGTATTTATCTGTAAAGGTATTGTTGTGTGAAAGGGGCTAATGTATAGTCAGTATCACCATTATCAGCAACGCGCTTCTCATTTTTTTAATAGTCCCATCCTCATCTGCCTTCAGCTCTACTAAAGGAAAAATGGTAATGTTCTGTGCAAACATTGAGTATTAGATGCAATACGTGGGCTGTGTGTAAAGTCTGATATTCTTGCTCACCTTCATGTCATTTGCACTTCAAGAAATCTGTTAAATGTTGTTGGAACTTTATTCATAAAATTCCTAATAAATATTACTAAAGCAAGTTGCATACACTTTTTTTTTAAGAATTTAGAAAAATGGATGGTTTATTCAAACACTCATAAAATTTTTAATTAATGTATATTATTAGTTTCAGTAACAATAAATCAAATGCAAATAACAAGCATGCAAAACAAAGGAACTAAGAAATAAAAAGATATGCATGAAATTGTCAGGTGGTTCAACAAACAAGACTTCAGCATAGGAATGTTCACCACTGAAATGTCAATCTCAACTAAAATGATGGTTTGAATCAAAACTCATTATTGTATCGAAGTCACCATGCTATCTGGGTCACCAATGGTGCAATGGGTGCCGTCAGAATGAGAGTCCAAACAGCTGATAAGAACATCACAATAATCCACAAGTAATCCACACGACTCCAGTCCATCAATTAACATCAATTAATGTGTTTGTAAACAAACATATCAAAAAGTTTTTAAACCTTTAAGCCTTAGTTTCTGTGTCCGTAATCGATGTTGATTTCTGCAGTGAAAAACCCATCTAGTCTGAATTAGGAGAGAAATATGCACAGATCAAACACTGTTTACAAGTGAAAACAGTTCTACTATTGAAACTGTTCTAATCAGTTGCAATAGTGCTAAAATTGTAACCTACCCCACTGCTTCAGTTTTTGTGTCAGCAAGTTTCCTGTCTGTCTTGCTGTCTTTGAGTTCACAAAAAAGATTCCTAGTCAATTCCTGGCACATTTATCTAACTTCTGTTTTTATCATTTGTGAGAATGTCCGAAGAGATTTATGCACATCAAGCACATGCATCCAGATTTACTGAACAATAAACAGAACTGAGCAACACAAAGACAACTTTTGAATATTTAAACAGATTCATAATTTTCAGCAAGTATGAAAAAAGTTAACTGGTACTTAAGAAACACTTATCTAAAGCTGACCTTTAAAGCATATGCACTTTAATGGCATGTAACCTGCAGAATAACATTAAGTGGTGTTAAAGGACTAAACATACAGTTGTATAAACATATTTTCCAGTGGCATTTAAATTACACAGTGCATTGCAGTAACAGTGTCTGTGACAGAAACACAGTCATTACTTTTGAAAGTAAATGTTACAGTTCTTGCAAAACTCTTACCATTTGGCCAAGATGCTCCAGTGCTTAAAAACTGAAGAAGATAAAGAAAGAGAGGGAGTGAAGCAGCATGGTATCCACTCTTAGAGGACATCCATATCCCTGCAGTCACAGCCAGCTGGCCTGAGGGAAAGAGCATTCTTCTGCCTAGACTTCTGTTTTGTCAAATGAGCTCCTGCAACATGAGGCCAGTGATTAGTAACCCCAGTCTCTGTCTTTCCTCTTCCACTCTCTCTCTCTTCTCTCTCAGACAGTTTCTCTTACTCTCTCCCTCAATTTACAGTCTGTTGCGGTTTCACTGCTCAACTGTTGCTGTGACGTAAGACGTTTGATACAGAGCAAGGGGAAACCTTTAACCCATTCTCCTACTGTTAGACACAGTTACTTCTAAATATTCCTCTCAATAACGTTCTGTCAACAAACCAAATTGTTGTAGTTGTAGCTGTAAATGTAAAAACTGTAAATGTAGTTTCTAGAGAAGTGTATAGGAGAATTTAATAATAATAATAATTTATGTGCTGACAAAGCACTGTTGGGAGAATATATATAACGCATAGGCAACATTTCACTGGTCAAGCAGATAATATAATGTGGAAAGGTATACAAATGACTGACTCTGAGAACTCTTTCATTTGTTCTCTCTCTCTCTCTCTCTCTCTCTCTCTCTCTCTCTCTAACACCCTCCCCCATCTGTTTCTCTATTTTCCTGATCCATTTGGATTATTTTCTTTACATATAGACTTTCAGCCTTCTGCTGCAACTTTCACTTTTGTTATGAGAAAAATATTTGTTTTTCTCTAAGGTGGGTGTTACAAAGACAGATGTGGGCTATTTCCTAGGTTGGTAGAACGGTTGAGCAGGATAGACTAAAGAGGAAAACATTTCCCCCTTTTGTTTTGAGTTCCCATGGAAACAGAGTTTCCATATTCTTAAAGGGATGTAAGTGCCCATCTCAGGGAACAAAAGTGGGCTACCCTGCTGTCGAAACTCTCTGGATGAGTGTGACCCCTGCATCCTTCACCAGGGTAAGAGGAAACACAACTTTGTTTGACGTTTTGAAGTTTAGAAGACCTGCAAGTGTATTTTTTTCAATCTGCGCAGTTCATATTATGAATTTATATTGCATGCACGTGTAAAATTTATTTTTTAAAGGGGTCATATGATGCTGCTAAAAAGAACATTATTTGGTGTATTTGGTGTAATGCAATGTGTTTATGTGGTTTAAGGTTCGAAAAACACATTATTTTCCATATAATGTACATTATTTTTTCTCTATGCCCCGCCTTTCTGAAACTCGTTGATTTTTACAAAGCTCATCGGTCTGAAAAGCAAGGTGTGCTCTGATTGGCCAGGTATCCAGTATGATGTGATTGGCTGAATGCCTCAATCGTGTGATGGAAATGTTATGCCCCTTACCACAGCGGTTCCCAATCCCAGTCCTCGTGCCCCCCTGCTCTGGATAATTTGCATGTCTCTCTTTGTTGAGAAACCTGTTTCATATAACCAGCTCATTAGAAGAGAGCGTGAACTGTTCCGTCTGATATGATCCCTGCACCGTGTTCATTGCTCCCTACTCCCTGAGCAGGGGAAATCCATTGAAGTTTACTTCACTTCTGAACATTCATTCATGTATTTGTGTTGCACTGCTGTCTGCAGCATCTTTACACACAGACGAGTGTGATATCATATATCTCTGTAAATAAATACAATTTAAATTCACATCTCTCACACTTTAAATCCCTTGGAATGGAACATATACACTCGTTTCGAACTGGAATCATGGCGGAATATCCTGGGATGTCCACTTCACAGGGCACTTATGGTCAAATAGAAAAAATGTTGTATGTGTTAAGAGGACTGGGATTGGGAAATGCTGCCTTACCACACTGTGATGTCATGTCCCAGTGTGACAAGACAAAAACAATATAACCCATTATAAACGAGGCATTTGTTGCATCCAGTGGGGACATAATTACTGATTATAATGACTTATACTGTCTTTTTACGCATTGCGTTTTGTGTATCGCGCCGCATAACCATAAAACCATGTCTGCATTTGTGATCAGAGAAACTTGTGTTTGAATCATCAGTGGCAAATTCTTTAAATATGTACTTTGTACTTACAGACTGTGCGTCAGAAGCACCAGACTGTCTTTGCAAAGTTGTAACTGCGCCACTTTATAGAAACAGACACCGGCATTATAGAATACTCTTACAGGAAACAGTCCCCATCCTCCGTAAAACGAGCTGCACACATCTGAATATTTGGGTTGAATACAACAGTTTTGTAAATACAGCTTAACCAATGATTTCTAGTTGTGTCCTCTTTTGGAAGTCAAACAAAGTAGCTTCGCTTTCACAATGAAACACAGCGTCTCCACGACATGGCGCCGGCAGCAACAGCAAGAATCAAAGGTATGCCTCCTTTCTTTGCGTGAACATTTGGGCGGTGTTATGTAAATCTTCCCACATCGTAACGTAGACATGGGGGCATGTTAGAACGAGCCGTTTTAGGAGGGTGTGGACAAGCCTTAACTTTTATAATGAATATCTCTTTGAATTTGAGACTTTAGTCTTTGCAACTTTACAGATCTTCTTTATACACCAAGAGCTTGTAACACTCCAAAGAGAAAGGAAAACTTGAAATTGCATCATATGACCACTTTAACTGTTCCCAAATACACTCATTCTGATTGAATGAAAAGAAAACCCCTTCTCTTATGACTGTGATGATTAATAAATGTGTCACAAGGAGAAACATATTATAACAGTGAAAAAAGGCTTTTTAATTATCCTGCTGGTAAACAACAGTTGATCTCACCTATCAATATTTACATTTAGAGGGGTACTGTGTAATTATATTTTCGTTCAAAACAATATCTCAGTATCTCTGCAACTGTTTTCCAGCTTATTTTTTATTACTGCATTTTTCCACCCTCTCTACACCATACAGTATAAATTTTCCATATAAACCCTCCTCAAAGTTATTTTTTTCATTCTCTCCAAACATTAAAATCTGCACCCAAATCCATATACCACTACAGCTTGGCATGTTTATGATTGTGAGCATATTGAAAACAAATTCTAAGATGTTTATGTCCTCAGAATGTTTAGCAGTTTTACACTGTCATATTGAAGTATAGCATCAATGCAACAACGGAACAAGTGTCCAACAGCAGGCAAATAGCATATGTGCATAATACATTTACCAAAATGATCTACATGTTTTTGTGTGTTTTGTTTTTTTGAGGGGTTGTCAGAGATGTTTTACATGCAATGCTGACATTTGTTTCAGCTGTGGCAGCTTCATATAAACAAAATTCCACAGAAAGGACAGTGTCTAAAACACATTTTCAAAGAAACATCTCTTTCCAGACTTAGTGACAAATATTAATGAATCGTGTTGACAGATTAAAAGGACATTTGAACAATTTTTTCGATTATCACAAACTTTTTAGTTCTGTTCAGGGGTAGTCACACTCCATCAATGCCTAAGCAATACTGGATTATATCCTTGCACAGCAGGGTATGATAGCAGGAGACTGTTAAAACTTATTGAAAACCTAGACTTGCCTCTGGATGTTTTGAGTTAAAGTCAACTACCAAACAAGAAACATTCAAGAACCATTGTTGATGGTGTGTTCTACTTAGCATCTCTTGCTCAAGGGCAGTCTGAAGGGAAAAAGGCCTTCTCTCTAAAATATTCATGGACATTCTGGACAAAGTTTGTTAAAATATGCATTTCCAATGAGAAGGAACATCGAGGTAACAGACACTTCGTTATTTTGCCACTTTGGCATACCCTCTGTTCGGCTCTGCAACATTTATTCACTATATTTTAATGTTGCTCCTTTTTATACCACCTGCATCACTATTCTTTGTTGCATTCACAAAGTAAAAGATTAATGGACCATTAAATGCATTTAAATATAGCACAATGGAAAATGGAGTGAAGTGTCTGCATAATGTGAGCATTTGTGTACAAAAAGAAGCAGTAATAGTTAATATATGACAAATTGCTTATGATGTCCCCTGTTTGTAAGAACCTTTAGATAAAAGATCATAAAAAGTTTTTTTTTTTTTTTTTGATTGCCAAAATCACAACATAAAGCTTCTTACTCGTATTATTTGCTTTGCTAAATCACAATTACAACACCTGTCTAAGTGATTAATATGATTCTTCTGGTTGTTTGAGTTGGCCCAGTGATTAAGCAGCCTGTAGCAGATAAACAGTCTTTTTAATTATTTATTAAGGTTTATTTTTGAGTTCTTGTTGTCAGTCAGGGGTCTTTCTTTCTTCAACAGAACAAGCACCTGGCAACAAAAGTGGACATTCCACATCGGCTGCTGCACTGATCTCAATGAAATCCTGCAGCGGGCCGAAGCTGCCTCCAGATCAACCTTCCTCATTCTACTGGACTTGTCTGATGCATTTCAAGCTAATGACGTAGAGCTTATGCAACATGACAAAACCTGTTCTCAAAGACCAGCTCACAGTCTCTGTACCAATCTCCTTTCAGACAAATTGGCCAGGATGAAAGAACAACACCCGTAACACAACCTAGCAAAGACAGGCCCCCTTGTCAACCCTTCCACCCATAAAACATGACAACATCTCCATACAGATAGGCTTAATTGGTTTTCTTAGACCTTCTTGCAGCTTCAAAACATTTCAGTGCAGACTTGTTATCTGCACTGAAATAGGTATAGGTTTTTTCAGATGAACTGCTGTTAGTGTATATTCATTAAATAAATATACGTTCTAAACATTTCATGTATTTCAAACAGAACTCCACACAAGTAACATAACTATAACTAACTAATAACTTAGTAAATCATCAATTCAAGATCTACTTGACAACTACTTGATTATTTTTGGTTCTTTGTCATTTTGCATTATTTGATGTTTGCTTCATCCTGGGTTCCTTTTTAAGTCATACTCCAGCATTCCCTTACGCATTCATGAACATGTGCACTCTTCTAAAATGGTGCTTATTGAGCAAACACTAAAATATAGTAAAGGTGAAAGTGACGTGACGTGACCGAGTATGGTGTCCCATACTCAGAATTTGTGCTCTGCATTTAACCCATCCAAGTGCACAGTGCACACACAAAGTAGTGAAAAAACACACACCGTGAACATTTTGCTGCAGCACCTGGGGAGCAATTAGGGGTTTGCGATTATGTTGCGACTACCCTATAGACTGAAATAGATATATTTAAATGGAATGTTAGATGTTAGGCATTGTACTGCTTGTTATCTTCCTTATTGTGCCCAAGAGCTTAATTTAAGTCTACGTGTCTTACTAACAACAGACTGTGCTTCCAACCAGAGGTTGAGAACTGTAGTTCCAACCACGTACGTTTGGGATGCTGTTTAGAAATGTTTTGAACTATGGTTTTTGGGAAACGCGGAATAGTTGAACTATTTCGGTAACAGAGGAACTTGAGACATAGTTGGCTAATGATGCTTTTTGGAAACACGCTTCATGGTCTGGCTTTGTTCCACTATAACAACATCCCATTTTGGTGACCACCAAACTAGTATCTTGCACCCAAACCACAACATATCTCAGTGTTCTCAGCAGATGCAAAGCTGCAAAATCAGTTTGTGTGCATTCAGGTGAAGAGTGACAGAATAATGGCAGGGGGAGGATTTAGGCACAACACCTGCAGCTTTTTCATGCTCCTGGCCAGACATTTTGGGAACATGGGATGACCAGCTGTATTTCTGGAAGTATATTCAAGTAATAAGTAACAAGTCAAAATGGAAATACAATAGAATCTGCTCACACATGACAAAACAACCCATAATGTTGTAATATTGCCACACTAAACCAATTTTTAACAAATAAATGTCATTGTTGAAAAAAAAAATGCATTATTTAAAGGTGAATTTTTGAACTGAATTGTGAATTGCTTTTTTTCCATAGGCTATGACCATCAGTGCATGTGAGCATATCAGCTTAATTATATAAGTGCTGTTTTCTATTTGTAAAACTTTTTAATCAGCAAAAGTTACTGAGTGCACCTTTAAAGGGATAGTTCACCTTCAGTTGCTGGTCCCAACTGACTCGCATAGTGTTTTTTCTTTTCTTTTCTTTTTCCATCCTATGGAAGTCAATGGGGCCTGCAACTGAAGGTGAACTATCCCTTTAAGTAACAACCAGCCCGCCAACTAATCACGCCATGTAACTGATAGGTCGCCAGAGACCTCAGTCAGGGTTTAACTTACTATGCAAATAAATGCTACTGTTGACAGAGAACTTTGTTAATATATCTAATCCGAATAGTTTCCTGTGCATATACCAGAAAAGTCTAAACATCCTCGTCTAACATTTTCGTCATTCGCCTTCCCCCTGGAGAAATATGAAACCACATTAGTCAAGTCTCACAATCTGATTATGGTCACATGGTTCGCGCCCATGCGACTGGAGCAATACAGAACGCTGGAAGAGTTTGAGAGGAGAGGAACATCGCATAGGAGAGGAGAATTCATAATGATTATATTTCAGCCATAGAAGAGGTAAATGGAAAGCGAAATGGACTAAAATGCGTTTTGAAATCATGAACGCTGGCACGGTTAAATTATGCGCGTCACTTTGTATGTGGCTTGGAATAGTTACCTGGATAGGAAATGTTAAGTTACATCTTTGGTCTGTATTTGTCCAACAATCCGCTGAACGGGACGTTGTATTTTCTGTTTTAAACGAGCAGGTTAATGTGTCTAAAAGACACGCGACGGAGAACGCAGGATTGCGCGATGGAAAAACTTTCAATATTCGCTCCCCAGTCATTCGGAATAACGTGATTGAGCACCGGGTCTTCTGGAGCGCGTGGCTGGACGGTCTCTCCACTCGTGTCTTTGACGTGGAACACGAGAGGAAGTGGAGAGAGCAGGTCCGGGACGCTCGGGTGGTCGTACTGGAAGCGGGCTGCGGCAGACCCACAAACCGTATCGCGACCTTCGCCGACGGCACGAGAGCATGCGTGCGATACGGCATCGACGCGGATCAAGTGCTGGGAGAAACGCTGTCGTATTATCTAGCGGAACTGCTTGGGATTTCCAACCTTCCGCCCTTGGCGCTTTCCAAACTGAACCTGTCCAGTGAGCAGTGGGCAAGTGTACGAGGAAATATCGAGGCGTTAGAATGGTCCCCAAATGCCATTGTGTCTCTCACCGAGTTCATCCCGAATGTCACTGGAGTGTTTATTCCATTACATTTGCGGAAGCAGCAAGGAGGAGGTCTGCAACTCTCTGCTGAGACAGTATCAAACATGACTGTAACATATCTGGTTGAATTAATGCAGTGGAGTGATCTAATCATATTTGATTATTTAACAGCCAACTTTGATCGAATTGTCAGTCACATTTTCAGTCTCCAATGGGACGCGCGCGTGATGGAGAGGACCACTAATAACCTTCTCAAAACAAACAATGGACATTTGCTTTTTATTGATAACGAGGCAGGGCTTGTTCACGGATACAGAGTGCTTTACCTCTGGGAGCGATATCACAGACTGCTCCTGAGTTCGTCGTGTATATTTCGGAGAAGTACAGTCCGGCGCATATCTGAGATGAAGCGCTCCGGTAACAGCGCCAAGCTGCTGTGTGAACTGTACCGCGCGAGGGAACCGTTGGCGCGCGAGCTGGGCTCTCTTTCCCAAGAGCACGCGCTTACATTGCAGAACAGGATTGATGTCGTTTACAAGCATATTAAGCAGTGCACAGAAATCATGTAGACATTTGCGAGATCAGGTGTTTCTATTTGTAGGTGCTACACGTTGGTCTATAAATAAGTTGCTATCTGTACTGTTATCATGATATTCCAGTGTGAACATTTAATGAATTAATGAATAACGTAATAGAATAGGGATATTAACAAAAGGCTGTTATTGTTTAATCTATGGGTTGAATCATTCCACCTCTCCTGCTGGAGAAAAAAAGATCTTAAACCAGCTTAAGCTAGTGAAGGTTACTGGTTTCACAGGTTGCTCTTTTGGTGGGTTTTAGGAAAATTTAGGGCACTTTTTTGGGTCAGACTGGGAGACAAGCTTTCAAACCAGTTGAGCACCAGTTTGGGCAGGCAGCAAGCTGGTTTAAGATGTTTTGTTTTCATGAGGGTCCATCTGGTTAAAAAAATAAATAAAGACTTGCTGGATCTTAGTCAAAATAAATAAAAATCAAATACATGTTTTCCCTTCATTTCTATGCCTGTGTGATATGTTAGTTGTGTTAATATGGTTTTGATGACTAGGGGAAACTGGAGAGCATTGTAGCGAAATTTATTCAGTTTTTAATTTTTTTCTTCACACTGTCTCAAATTGTGTCCTAAATTTTAGATGCATCACATATTTTATGCTATTTATTTATCCCTAAACTGTCTAAATGTATGTCAAGTGTTAGTGCTGTTGTTACATCACTACACTACGGGGATAAGTTGTAACACAGAAAAGTAATTTTTCATAAACGTTGATCTACACTTCATTCAATTTTTTACAATATTTGTAGGTCCAATAGAAGTAAATTACAACCCTCCCCATCTGTTCAGCCATGATGCTTCTCATTTCTATAACATGTAGATGAGATCATCTTAGCATTGGTTGAATATGAATAGGCCTGACAGAATGATGTATGACTGTCCAATGCAGCTTATTATGAATGCTGAGACAGCAATGCGTTTTTTTTAATACTATGTCATCATCTTTATCAGTAATATTGATCTCCATGACTGATATATTCTATGAAACCCTTCCTGAAATACAATTACATGCATTATTTCCCTAGTTCAAAATTATACTTTATTTGTGTATTTGCCCACATTAATACTGAAAAAAACCTTCCTAACTTGTTTGCAAGAAATGAAAATCTAATATTTTTATTTACATTATTAAATCTGTCAGTTATGTTCAGTTCCATAAATCAGATGTGATGGAGGCAGGGTGAACTGTCACTAAATATTAAAGTGAAATCTTTGAGCACACTTTCATGAGAGCATGACTTGATCTCGTCAAAAGTTGCAGAAATGAAAACGCAATATACAGCTTTAGTCACGTGGAAGAAATACTATTTCATGAGAATTCAGAAAGAAACAAATATGGCGAACAGAGGGCTCCATTCCTGCATTTCCCCACAGACTCTCAGTCCTTTCATGGCCAGGGGTGTTGAGGTGTATTTGGTTTCAAAGGCATTTGCAGCTTTCATCAACTCATATCCTCTTTAAGCTATTTTATCATGACTGCTTAGGGATCAGGAACACCAACAACAAAGTGAGCTTTTTAAATACTTTTCTGTGCCACATATATTTTAAATAGTTCACATTGGTATGACTTGGAGTCCTATAGCTTATATACAGTAGAGGTAGCAGCAGAAGTGATTAAGTGGAGGTCAGAGGTTAAACAAAGGGGAATGTTTATACCAGATCAGCCACCTGCCCAATCAGTCACTTTCCGTGTCAAACACACCCTACAAGCATAGCTAAATATGTTTACTCTTACAGTTTGCAGATCACAAACTATATCAGTAAGTCTGCTTTACTGAAACTCCAACTGTTCGTGTTGTTGGGTTTTTTTTTTTTTTTTTTTAATAAATACTTTTATTCAACAAGGGTGCATTAAATCAGTGAAATGAAGACATACTATTACAAAAGATTTCTATTTCAAATAAATGCTGTTCTTCTGAACTTTCTATTAATCCTGAAAAAGAAAAAATGTTAAGAAACACAACTGTTTTCAAAATAGATTATAAACTTTTGTATTCCCAGCTCTAAACATGAAGCTCAAAAAGTCGTTCCAAAACGAAGTTCTTCTGTATTTGAAGCAAGGCTATAGGCATTATGTAATGGCCTCAGAGACCAGGCCTTATTCTATTTTTCAAAGGTCTGTGGTTTTGTGTAATGCTGTAACTTTTTATATTAGGGTGATATATGGAGCAGCTTGTAGACTATATGGGCTTTTTTTTTTTTTTTTTACAGTTTCCAAACTTCAACAAAAATGAAACCAATTCCCTGTTGTTAGGATGTCAAGTATGGTTAAAATATTAACCCATTTCCCCCCTCTGTGGAACACAAATAATTAACTCAGCCTCCACACAAAAAGCTTTCCCCTCTCTGTACGCCACTAGCACTGATGGAACCAAATAGAATCCATCTATAATAATGACAAATACATGGAGCCGAGTGCAAGTGTGAGAAGTTTGAGTTGGATCGTCATCTATCAGAACAGACGTGGGAGTTGCAGAATGGCAAAGTGGGTGTAAGCGTGAACTTATAGAGAATTTAATGACTCTGTTTTTCAGACTTTTCACAACCTTGAATGAATGTATGTACATGCACATGAATGTGTTGTGCATTAGTGGAAAGCTGTACATAAAAATGATTTTGCCAGTAAAAGGTATTTTTGTGTCTCTTGCCTGTTATAGTAAGGATTTCAAGAGAAATACTTGCTCATGAATGCACTATTTGTTGAAGTAAATCTCCTACTCATGCACACAAACACATGTACACACATGCAATTCATGAGTTGCTATGGAAGAACAGAGGCGAGGCCAAAGCACTCCAAAGCAGACTGGCAGTAATTGGCATTTCTCCCTCGATCTCCCCAGGCCCTATTTTGCTCCCACACTGAGGAAAACGGAAGAGCAATAAAAAATAAATAGGAGAATGGCACACAGCACATTCCTTCCCCTGTGTTTCCCTCCACTGATCTCAAAGCACATTGAGCACAGAGGAAAAATGGCTCTTTCAGGAGCCCCTGCCAGCTCCAAGACACTACTTCCTACTACATCCCAATGGTTCAGAAAAGATGAAGTCACCCCTTTTGTCAAAAGTAAAGTAATGGCCTCATCCACATAGTCTCACTCACAAAGCTCTACACATAAGCCCTGGTACTCTTTCATAATACGTTCTTAAAGAGAGATTTCATTTGTATATTGAAAAAGAGATGTTTTTGAAATAAGACTATTCTGCTCACCAAGGCTGCATTTTTAATTAATCTTATTTTTTTTAATTATCTTATTTAATCAAAGGTATAAAACAGTAAAAACAATATTAATGTCATATATAGTTACAATTGAAAAGAAAATATTCTATTTTAATATATTTTCAAATGTAATTTACTTCTTTGATGGCAAAGCTTTTCAGTGTCACATGATCCTTCAGAAATCATTCTAATTGATTCTTATTATAATAAATGTTGAAAGCAATTATGGTGGTTAAAACATTTGTGGAAACTGTAATGTTTTTTTCTCTCTCTCTCTCTCTTTACATTATACACATAAGTTACCACGTATTTATAAGTTACACTTCATCCTTAATAATAATAATAATAGTAATAAGGGTTAAGTCTGTAAAATTAGGTATTACCCACCCTTCTAAGTGGCCAACATAGTCATTTTGGGCTTCTTTTTTTTCTTTTCTTTTCTTTTCTTTCTTTAATTACGTTATTTAAAAAAAGAAGAACAGTGGTCAGAGAAATCAAAGCTGTGCATATTCAGCCACCAGGTGGCAGTCTGTTATAACTAAGTGGAGTTCTGCATGCCACCATTGGTGTACCACTCTGCCAGAAAGTAAAAAAAAAAAAAAAAAATACCTTCCCAAGATTATTTTTCAGATTTTTGCTGTGAAAATATTTGTGCATATTAATAATGAAAGCTAAAACCAGATAATAGTTAGGATTCATCACATAGTGGACCATATTTGAGAATGTTAATCCCATAATATCATGTGTCATTTTGTGTGTCGCTCATCCCCCTCCTCTACCAGTACCCCTTGCACCTTGCTCTCAGGAATCTCCAGACAAGGGAATGCCTCAGTAATTCCCTCAGGAGTTCTGATACTTCCTCCCGCATTAAATGCCTTAGGGTACCAGGTGATGAAAATATTTTGTTTTCCCTGTGCCAAGAGTGGTCAGTGCAGTCAATATGCTCAGCCAGGGCTTATTGTAATGGGTAAGACCCCCCACAGAGGAACAGTCAGTATGGACCACATTTTCACTCTCCCAAACTACAAACATGCTTTCCCTTTACACAAAAGAGAACAAGGAAGAAATGCTAATCACCTGCCTATCAAACTACCATGTACTGTCGGCTGTCAATCCCTAAAACTGGAACACACAGACATTTTAGGCCATGTTTGCAATGTCAGATAAGCAGGATATAATATTTTTTGAGATTACAGTCATTTTACTGTAAAATGCAATCAAATGTATGGGTTTTGGAAGTAAAAACTGTGAATTCCAATTTATGAAAACTGGTAAAAGAACATCACTGCATGACACATTGATTATATTTTATTTAAATAATTTTTCTTCTCATTTTTGATGCCAGTAATGTTAAAACGAGGGTGTTACGTGTTACATGTTATAATGTTTATAGCATTTTGTGTGTCCATGATGGTGTTTTTGTGTTGTGTGTTTGACCATTTGCACCTACTATATAAGAGTACTGGCCATGTTTTATGCACAGGCCACTTACAATGATCTCTGACATGTCATGCGGCTTTCTATTGTGTTACCTGTGTTATTTTTGTGGTTATCAGTGCATTTTAAGGTAAAGAGCAGATTTTTTGGTATAGTTATATTATATCACTTAATGATACAGTTATGAGTTGTGAAATATACTGTACAGACAACATTATAGCATCTTGTATACCTGAAACACTGTCACTTTTTTTTCATTCATTTTTTAACAGTGTGTTCAAAAGCTTCATTCTGCTCTGTTGGGAGTTTGTAGGCCCTGACGTTTCTCAAATGCACCCTTGAGTCCTTCACTTATCTGTGCACTTTACTCAGTAAAATGTTCTGAGGGCCACTTATTCGCTTATTCAGTTCACTGCTAGTTTAAAAACAGACTTCACTTCCTCTCATCAAACATGTATTCCAAGCTCTGTGCAGTCTGCGAGCTCATGCAGGACTTTTAAAGATCCCCCGTAGGGGAATGGTGAGTGAGCGCCACACTTTCACTTGACAAAACAGCAAACATACCTTCCCTTCATTGCCACACAAAAGATTACAAGCAGGAAATGCTAATCGTCCGCCCATCAAACTACCACAAGTCTGAGGTGAGCTGCTCTGTTAGCTGTCATCCCTGCAGAGCCGCTGGGCTTCTGATGGTTTCATCTGCCCTCAGAATGAGACATCCACGGAGGCTCAAACAGTGGCTCAGGCTCCCAGAACAAAAACAGTCCCAGGCTCCAGGGATGTGGGCTCATTATTAGTATGCATGCCGTTGTGTTCTCCCATTGACTTCTTCACTAAGGACAAGGCCAGAGAATCACTCTTTTATTAAGCAATGGGGAGCTTATCTTATTCATCTGTGAACCGCTCCATTACCTATGCAGGCAGAAGAATGTTATCTCATTACTGCTGTCTGTCCGTGCTTCAAACGTGTAGAATGTGATACGGTCCATGTTGAGGAGGAAATTTAGATTATGGCATTGTGTATATTCAAAATATCAAATAAAGGTGAGTCTTAAAGGGACAGTTCACCCCAGAATGAAAATTCTGGCATCACTGTTGTATGCATGATATTTTATTCTTCTGTTGAGCACATAAAAGATGATTTTGAAGGATGTTTCAACTGTTTTTGTCTGTACAATGAAAGTCAGTGGGGTTCAAAACAACAGTGGACCCCATTGACTTTCATTGATTGGACGAAAAAAAAAATTACTTCTTTTATGTTCCACAGTGGAAAGTCAGTCATGCAGGTTTGGAACAACATGAGGCTTAGTAAATATTTATAGAATTTTCATTTCTAGGTGAACTGTCCTTATAAATTGTGTGTGGTTCTCTTATGGGCTGTTGAAGTCAGTGTTATTTTAGTATAATTTAGTAGATGTTATTTAGTTTTAATATTTTGAATTTTTTTTTATGTTCGGTATTTATTTTAATTTTAGCTTAATCTTTAGTAATTTTGCTTCAGTGTTGTTTATTTTTAATTTTATGAGCAAATTTTGCATCACTTTTGTCAATTTTAGAATATATTTTATATATTTTTTTATTTATATTTATTTCATGTATTTGTTTTTGTTTATCTCAGCTAGTAAATTTAGAACTTATTTCAGTTATGTGCCAAGGCAATATTTCTAATTCTTGGAATATTTATATTGAATTATTTCAGCTTTATTTCATTTAACAACAGATGTTTTTAATAGTTTCAGGTCTTAGCTGACGATAACAATGCTGGTTCACACATCAGGAAACAAGATACATATGAGACATGATGTACAACATTTTCTGAGCTCTTTTTTAGATTCTCGACTGTATCTTGCTGTTTTCTTGTTCAACATTGCTTGAAACATTAGTGGATACTTCATTTTTAGTTTATACTCCCATCACAGTAGGCTGTTAATGCGGTGCCTCACACTAATATTAGGCAGGCATGCTCATTCAGTCTCACTCATTGTGTTCTCACCTCCATCCAAAAGCTTGAAAGTTTTTTTTTTCTATTCCTTAATCAAATCCCCCCTTACACCCGCCACACACCCAGCCTCAGGCTCCAAAAACGCACAGAGCGGGAGGCAGCACGTCCTTATTCAGACACACACTGCCATCCACAAAAGTATAACAACCCTCAACCCATCCATCACACTGACCCCCCCCCCCGGCCACCCTCTCCCAAAACAAGAGACGGTTTTGGGGTAGCACACACTCCAAACACCTTCACATGGAATACAAACCGCCCGGCCCACGGCTCCCTTTTGTCCTGCCCCGGCCGGGCCCCCTGCATAATGTAACCAGGCAGGAACAGAGAAAAAAAGGGAGTGTCTGGGCTGAGGCACTGGACCTGCCCTCACCAGCCCTCTTCTTTCTGGTCACCAGCAGCATCTCTTGTGTGAGGCTCTCAGAGGGGTTGGTAAGGCCTGCCCCCCATTGCGCTGATACCACAACAATAAACTGGTGTCCATTCACAGTCAGAGTGGCTGTCCTTTGCTGCATCCAAAAGTGTCCACAAAAGTGATGCATTGATGTTGAAGAGTCTTAGTTTTGGCTTCTTTTGACACTGTCTTAGACTTAGAAGAAAAGTACTTTTAAGATGGCTATTCAACAGAAAACATCATTCAGCCTTATTATTCCAGTGCCATTTTTTGTGGTTTAAGCACACAATAACTGAAACCCTGCTAGCATTAACTACACTTGGTCAGTAGTTATTAAACTACTAATAAACTGGACTTAAATATGGGCATGTTATTTCTACCCCTAAAAATGACTTTTTAGTGAAGCTAGGCTGATTTGGTCATATTAAAAACATAATATTTAATATACACTTCCATTCAAAAGTTTGGGGTTGGTGATAAAACTGATATAACTGTTTTTGAAAGAAATCTCTTATGCTCACTAAGGCTGCTTATATTTGTTCAAAAATACAATAAAAACACTAATATTGTGAAGTATTATTGCAATTCCAAACAACTGTTAATATAATATAATTGCTGTATGTACTATTTTGGTCTCACTGACATAAATACGATAATGCACAATTAAGATGTTATTTTATCTCTCTACACTGGAACCTCTGCTATAGTTCTTTTTTAGTCCCTCCTATTTGGTAACACAGAGCTCCCTGTTGCTAAAGTGCCATTCAAAGGCAGCAGTGTGGAATTCAGGGATTCCGCCAGCCTCATGCCCTTTCCTGAGCGGGCATGTGCCACTCAGACAGCAGGGGCCACAACCTCAAATTACGCTGCATCCCAATACAAGAACCCTGCTGTGTAGGGAGGAGTGCAGATAGAATAGTGGCACACACTCGCATTAGCAGGACTGTTTGCAATTCAGTGTTTGTGTGAGGGTAAAAACTGTGAGGCTGTATGATTGGCTGCTAGGGAAATCTAGCTTGGCCTCTTTCATGACCACTCTGATAAAGCTTTCTTCAGGATTTGCTATGGTTGTCTTGTCCTGCTGCAGCTGTCCTTTAGGAGACAGCGAGCACAGTGAAAAGAACTGGCCTTGAGGGACCAGAGGTAAAGCAGGGTTGATGGGCTTATATTATTCAGCATTGTAGAGCATGACGCCTCTCATTAACTAATATTATTAAGTGGAGCGAGCGCAAAAGATAAAGTGATTTCAGTTGTGATGAATGCATAAAGAAGAAAAGAGAGAGTGAAAGGAGGAGAGGGAGTAATAATTTTTCCTTTTCTCTCTTTCTCTCTTTTTGTTGTCAACTTTTTTATGAATAAAAATGATTTAGTGAGAAAGTGTGGACAGAGTCATTTAACTTAAATACATATCAGAAATGATTTCTGCCTCTGCTCAGAAAAGCAGTATGTAGATATTTACTTTTATCCAAATGCTTTACTATATTTCATATTTAGTTTTTTTTTTCATATTATATATATATACACACACACACACACATACACATAATATGAATATACACACATTATATTAATTACCCATATATATGTTAATTATTATGTTCATTGATAAATTGAACTTATGCACTGCCATTATGTTACCAGTTAAACATAATAAAGGAATTGAGTGCTCAAATTCAAAGTTGTTAAGTGAACCAGTGTTTTTCATCATTACTATTACTATTTTGCTATGCTATTGCGTTTTGAATATTGTATTGACAAATCAAAATCCAAGACCGGAACTATCCATTTTATAATAAAACAATAAATGGGGATATCTTTTAGTCGTATTGTTCAGACCGGTTGTATGCGTTTTGTAGCTAAAATGAATAACATTTGTAGTGCGTGTTGAGAAATGACATTTGTATGCGGTGTCTCTATGCATGTGTGTCTGTGATGGAGGTCATAGTCCAGGGCAGGCATTGAACTGGAATGGCCTGCAGGGATACATGTTGCTAGGCAAAGTGCACTGGCTCAGTTGGAGTTGAACGCACAATGCAGAAAGGCCCATTGGTCCTGATGATAATAAATGAGGTGCCAGCGAATCTGTGGTCTTGCGGAGCTCAGAGAGCTTAACGTTGTCAATGCCGTCTGCCATTATGAGTTTTATTTATTTGAAGTCAGGCTTTTATTACTTCAGGGAGTTACAAACCATGGAATGACATTTGAAATGGCCAGATATTTCTTCATTTAGTGAGATCATTTGAAATGCTTTATATGTAAGGAAGCTTTTTTATCATGATGTATTTGGCCAAATATTCCAAAGTAACAAGTGTGACTGACTTGTGGTGACACTGAGAGAGTGTAACTATGCATCTAAGTCTCAGAACAGCTCAAGTAAGCATGAATTTGTGTATAAAGAGTGTGTTTTTTAACCCAAACTCACGATCTAGCTCATCTGATCAGTTTCATCACTGATTGTAGCAGGAAAGGCCTAGACTGATTCTGGAACAGCTGAGATGGTTGGATCTCTCAGGGCCAATCGTATAGCCCCTGGCATGGTTGATTTTAACGGTATCTGTGGCATGTCATCCTCAGGGGAAAAAGTCAACCCTCCTGAGTGCTGTAAACCATAGACTAATCTCAGCGGCCTATACTGTCAGGGGTCACACTGGCCGCACGCTAGGGTCATCTCGTGACCTCTTTCCCTCTGGCCGAGCCTAAGGTGCCTTTCAATCCAAACAGTGGTGTAATTATCTCCTTATTGCAGGAGTGCTGATGCCTGATGAGAGAAGATTCAAGAGGGCTTGTCAAAGATGAGAGGCTTTAGATGCGTAATTCTCATCTCTCATTAGTTGTGGCCCCTCTCTCTCCAGCCCATGGGCACACAAAGAGCCTCCGCTCCCCCAGCTGAGAAGGGCTTCATCAGGGACAAAAAGGAGTCGCTTAGTTCCTGACTGGAGGACAGGCCAGGCCAGGAGGTGGAACAGCAGGGCCTATGCCAGCTTAATCCCAGGACTACGTTATAGGAACATGACTTGTGGACTGAAATCCTCCTCTCAGGGACTTGGAATCCTCTTATTGGAGTCACAGTAGACTTTAGGGATAATGTACTCCCAATAGCCACTACTGACTGAGCACTTGCTGGGAGACGGCATAAAGACCACAGGATGCATTGAGTGCAGGATGAAAAACATGTTAGGCTTCGCTGGGGAACTTCCTTTCATCCTCTGGGTGACAAAATAACGTCTTTGGCTGGCAGGAAGGAAGGAATAAAGTTTGATGTGTTATCAACACTTTCACAAAAGTGAATTCTCTATTGCTTGTCATTCAGAACATTGTGGTTATATTTATATTAACAGACTTACCTAGCCTGTGTTCTTCATCATGAGTGTGAATTCTGTTGTAAACCAAAACAGTGACAATCAACATCCTGTTCAGGAATTTTATTTGAAGTAGATGAGAGATTCTAAAAAAAAAGTAAAGTAAAACAGGTTTGTTTGCAGTCTAGATAAAATCCCTGATAGATTCTGTACGGCTATGTGTATAATCAAAATAGATGCTTGTTCTGTCATGTTCTGTCACTGTACTGCACATACACTGTTCATAATGTGGTGTTGTCCTCAGTAAAGGCATATAATTTTGCTAACATTTCTAGAACATTTGTATAACCATGGAAAAACCTTCCCGCAGATTTTAAAAAGGCTCACAGAACTTTCTTGAAATAGTGTTTCCATAACGTAAATGAGATATTAGGAAAACATTTTGGAATTTTGAAGTTCCAATGCATGATGCCATCCTGCAAAAACTGCTAAAAACCACAGTCCTTCATCATCCCGTGCCTGGCTATGGTTCCTCAAATGAACGTTTTCTCATGCTAATCAGGTTCTTTGTAGTTGAAGGGATTTGCTCTGTGGAACCTTTGTTCCCAGTCCAACAAAGAGTCCCCCAAAGTCAAGCCCACTGCCATGCTAACACAAAGATTCGTGGTTTTGAGATGCACGTCCCCAGTTCTATTCATACTGAGCGCACCCTTCAAAACTCCCTCAAAAAATCACTGATCACTAATGATCTTTCACAGACTATATCAAATGCCTATCTCCTTCCTTTCAGAGACATCAGAGATGTTGCTCAGTTTCATTTACTTTTCCTCAAAGCCTAATTGTATCCTTCCAAATTAAAAAATGAGTGGGGGTGGGGCTGGCTGGGATTGGGGATAGAAAAACAATCCATAAACACATTTGGAGGAAGGAAAGATATATAACAAATTATAGAAGAAAGTTTTTTTCATCCCATACAGGCACTGAAAAGGAACTACTGAAAGACAATAAAGGGGGCTTTAACTGTTTTTTGGGGTCTTGCAGTGTCAAAGACTATATTACTTTTCTAAACAGAGGACAATCAGTAGGCTTTTTGCCTGCTTCTCTCTTTGTGTAGTAATTGGGTTATTGGTGTATGAGCATTATAAAGATGCATAGACAAAGTGCAAAGGAGGAGTTAGGTAGGGGGACATCTACACAAAGAGACCTTTCCCTTTACCATTTCTAATTGGCCACCCATGGCCTTTTGCTATTCACCCTTCACATTTTCATCCAGAAGCCAAAAAAAAAAAAAAAAAAAAAAAGGTATTTTATTTGCTGAGAACTCGGGCTACTAACTAGAAGAGTATTTACAAACACATTTGAATTTTTTTTTTTTTTTTTTTATTAACCTTTTTTTACAGTTTCTTTATACAGCTGTAAGTCCAGTAAATTCAAATCGTATATATTTTATATAATAGCCCATAAATTAAGAACCTGAAACAGAATTTACAGCATTATTTTCAGTGTTTCAAAGGAGTCAAAAACTTCTGACACCTTTCAAAGTTTCAGAATAATGCAGAGAAATGATTGGATTATTCTTTTCTCTTAAAAATGTCCCTGTAACCCTTATACATACCATCACTCTTTGCTTTTAAGCTTTCCCTGAGCAGCTTTGGAAAGATGTGAGAAAGATGATCTAATTATTTCATTTACTTATTAGAACCCATGGCATCTCACCCCAGCGTTGGCCTGCCCTGCCCGACCCCTTGAAAGTCAGTCTGCGTTAAAGGCCATTTTTATTTCTTTACCCAAAGAAGACAATGGTAATTTGATTGCCAGACCCTTTCCATATGCTTGCAGACCTGTGCGGTCAACAAAAGCCCCCAGCAACCCCTGCAAAGTGTCAGCCCCCCAGTCCCAAACAAAAAAGTAAAAGCAAACACATTGAATCTAGTTAAAGAGAGAATGACGCAAACAAACACAAAGAGGGGAATTAACTGACCCGCAAAAAAAAATGCTCTCAAATACAACTGGTCTTCAAACGGCCAAGGAAAAGCTGTATCTGTTCTGCACTAGAGGGCTGGTGAAGGGAGATAAGAAATTGAATTGATAATTGAAAAAAACAATGATTTTCGACTAAAGCTTGACTTTTGTCCTTATCACCTCTATAATAGTCAGGCACTGAATTAGCACGGGCAGATGGCGAGAAGATTACAGCCATTTGAATATATAAAGAACTGCTTCTTAAACACGATAATGAAATAGAAATGTGTTTCGCAATGAAGACTGATAGTGAAAGCCTCCCTTGCTTTATAACCAAATGGACTGAGGCCTGTTTCTACCAGAGCACTCTGTATTTCAAACTGAAATTCTGCCCAGTGCAGCTCAGTAAGAGTGCTGTTTTAAATGAACCTCAAGAAGGAGGGCACGTGTGGTTATGTGACACCAGAGCATAAATGAACCTGCATTGTCCTGGCAGATCATTGCCTCGTAGACTCATTAAACCTCCCCACCACCTCTGACTACAAGGAAGCACAGCATCCTCTTTACCAAAGAGCCACAGGGCCTGGGGTACTGGTTTAAGCCAAACAAGGATGCCATTACTCTTCACAATACTCTGAATGGGTCAGCGGGGAGAAGGGCAGTCTGGTTGAAACTGGGGAATGTTTAATTAAACTTTGGAAAAGCTTGGAAGTGCATCTAGACCAAATGACCCTCCAGCTGAAAAGAGGGATTAGGCCAGTAGAGAGAGAGCAAGTTCATTAGAGGAGCGCAGGCACAGGGATGGCACTTATAAGAGAAGGCCGCTGATGTAATTGTGTTTCACAACTGTAGGCATTCGTTGCACACACTAATTAGGAAAGAAAATTTCTTTTGGGAGCAAATTTTTACTACTTTTCTGAGGAGACATACTTGACAAACACTGTGAAAGTGATAATAATAATAAATAATAATAATAAATAATAATAATAATAATAATAATAATAATAATAATAATAATAATAATAATATATATATATATATATATATATATATATATATATATATATATATATATATATAATACAGTATATATATATATATATATACATATATATATGAAAAAAGGTTACATTTATTTGAAGTAGAAGTAGTTAATGCATCCCTGCTGTATACATATGTATGTATGTATGTATTCATTTTTTTATTTACTTACCTACCTACCTACCTACCTATCCTAAAACTCTGTAGTGTGCAAATTATACATAGGCAGGGCTGAAGACAGGGAGGACTGTAGCATCAGCCTCAAAGATTGCATAAAATGGGCCCATGTATTAGTGTCCCAACCATTCCTGGTCTCCCCGATTTAGTTTTAGTTTAACTACCTTACAAATAATGTTTAACATAATACCTGAAAACAAGTTGAAAGGCAAAAACACACTGTTATCGTCATGCCCAGAAGACTGGGGGAATCCCGGAACATTTTGCTCAGCATATGTTGTAATACTTGATACAGAAGGAGGGCAAACATCTGTGCACATCTATAGGGATTCTATCGTCATTGTAGAAATTAGCAGGGAGTAAAGCAGTTGTTGAAGAGCTGTATTGGTGTATTAATAATTAACCATTTCCCCCTTTGCTTCCTCCCCCATAGACCTTCTCTCTGCTGACATTTCCAGGGACTGTTCTCCGTAGGAGGACGGACTTCTTCATTTAGAAGACAGGACAATGCAGTACACTGCTTTTGTCCCTTTGAAATCCTGCTGGGCCTCAATATGGCCGGTCAGGGATCAATAGGGAAGCACAATAGTCGTTACTCTGCAGATTCGCTGGGACTTTAAAGAAGGCAAAAGCAGACAGCATCCAGACCGCATGGTGTCTGGCCACACTAGGCACAAATGGAGTGATGTAAAGAGTAGGAAGAGAAAAAATGTCAGTGGAAGAGGAAGAGGGGTTGTGGCACATGAGATTGTTCTGAACTGAGCTTGGAAATAAGATCAAAGAACAGACATACATGTACTTTTTACTAGTCAGGTTTCTAAGGTTATATTTCTTTTTAGTAAGCTTAATTTTACTTGAATGTATAGCATAAAAATCATGACATGTGATGCCAACATTAGACATTGCTTATCTATTCTGTAATCTCTTTCGATGCAGGTCCTTTACCTCTGTGTGTGGGACAGATGGTCCTCCATTCCCCACATCCTATCACAGATTGAGCTGGTCTTTGGTTAACATTTGACAGGATGTGATTTCTTTACTCAATCAAAGACAGCAAGAATCCTAGCCCAAGTCCATTGTCCGAGCGATTAGAGCATGAATGGACTCTCAAAATGGAGAACCAGTGCAGGGAGACAGCATGAAGAAGGAAGACGAGGAGGAGGAGGTGAAGGAATGCATTTTACGGTGAACGAGAATAACTGGCCCCAGGATCTGGACTTTGTATGCTTAGTCCTCCGCCCTGTGCTGCGACGTGGGGCTTTTTAGGCAACACAGTTTCTGCCACCCCACAACTCAACAATGAGAATGAATACGCAGCAGGAAGTCCCTGTCCTAGTGGTCCAACCCCATCTGCCCCCCTACTAACCAACTAACCAATGACCTTTATTAGTCGTTTTTTGTACACTTTCAGAAATAAAGGTACGAAAGCTGTCACTGCGGCAGTACCTTTTCAAAAGGTACACTTTTGTACCTATTAGGTTCTAATATGTACACTTTAAGTACTAATATGAACCTTTAAGGTACCAAAATGGACCATTAGGGTACAAATATGTATCTTTTGAAAAGGTACCGCCCCAGTGACAGCTGTTGTGCCTTTATTTCTGAGAGTGTAGTGAATAATAAATCTACAGTGGGATGACCTTTACGAAACCTACAGTGGGATCAGTGTGGTCTAATTCCCAAACAAATGACTCTTATGAGACGGTTTCTTTGTAGTGAATCAAAAACCTACAGCAGTACCAGAGTAGTCAGATTCAAGAACATTTTTTTTTTTTTTTTTTTTTAGTGAATCAAACACAAATAATGCCCCTAAAGCAGTCTGATTTCCAAAAGAATGACTACTTTGAGCTGTTTCTTTTAATGAAAAGTAC
Organism: Cyprinus carpio; assembly: GCF_018340385.1. NCBI lineage: Eukaryota > Metazoa > Chordata > Actinopteri > Cypriniformes > Cyprinidae > Cyprinus > Cyprinus carpio. The sequence continues at coordinate 28,558,814 of NC_056578.1, read as the reverse complement.
AAAATAAGAAGTTACAAGTTTAATTCAATTTGAAAATTCAAGTTTTGTGTAATTATCATGATTGTCCACTACATATATACATAAAATATTAAAATATAATGAATATTCCATATCTCCAATTGGTCTTTGGCCAATAGCCAAACCATTCAACACAAAGAACAAGTGCAGACATCTACCTCAACTGTGCTGCTATGTTCGTTTGAGATCTATATCTGTATAAAACAAATGGTGCTGGTAAATGAAGCTTTAAATTCTTGTTCTGGGGCAAAATACAGTTGTATGTCAGTTAGTGAATTGCCGCTACTGCAGGATGGTTGCATGAGGGGTTTTCATGCAGACAGCATGACTCAAAGTGTTCTTGACCTCGATGAAAAGAACAAGGTACTCCAAATGCCATACTCTAACCTACGTGCAGTGTGTCATTCTACTGACGGGACATCATTCAGGAGAGAAGCATAACACACCATGTCAGTTGAAAAGTGGGAAAATGTTAAAGACAAGCTGGGTCATGTTTAGGTGACTATTTTGTAACTTTGTATAAAGAAACACAAATTAACACCATGGATGCTGATGATTTCGCAACATTCATTCACCAACATCTGCAGGTTTATTCGTCATCTTTTTTTTTTAGTCTGTATGACTTTATTCAAAATGAATAAAAATGACAAAAATGATAAATCACACATGCTCTCATAGGACATCATTTCATCATGCCAGTCTTTCCCTTCATGTTTTCTTTCTTTGGTTCTGTGAGAGTGAGATGAGGTAGACTCAGAATTTGTCTTGAATCAAGTGAGCTTTCAAGGCACACACAGAAGTCTCCCTCAGGATCTGTCACTCTGCATTTCAGTCTCACCAGAAGAATGATGGTATGCTGAATGGCATGCACTTTCTGACAATTCACACTCAACCTGATTCTGAGGGAGTTTGGAGATTTTTGAAGAGAGTCCAAAACTCTTCCCTTGACCTATTCACATTTGTATCACCATTCAAAAGTGTGGGTTCAGTAAGTTTTTTTTTTTGTCTTCTTTTTTATTGAGCAGGATAACTGTTTTATAATTTTATATTGATAAGTGTTTTTTATTTTGTGGAGAATTAGGATGTTGGATACCTGTTTTCAACTTAGAAATAATTGAAGACTGGAGTGATGATGCTGAAAATTCAGCTTTACAATCATAGGAATAAATGACATTTTAAAACAGTTAGTGAATTTCTTCTAGTGAGGCAGAAAAGCTAGTTCATGTATCCATGACCTCTAGACTGGATTATTGTAATGCACTGCTAGGTGGTTGTCCTGCATCCTCAATAAACAAGCTACAGGTAGTCCAAAATTCAGCAGCTAGAGTCCTTACCAGGTCAAGAAAATATGATCATATTACCCCAATTTTCTCTGCACTGGCTACCTATTAAGTTCCGTATCAGTTACAAAATATCATTACTTACTTATAAGGCCTTTTTCGCATTTGGCTCCCAAACTCTGGAATAGCCTTCCTGATAATGTTCGGGGTTCAGACACACTTTCTCTGTTTAAATCAAGATTAAAAACACACCTCTTTGGCCAAGCATTCAAATAATGCATCTCAGAATTTTGGACTGCAGTTATATCTGATCAAATGTGCATTATTATTCTTTAACTTGGGTTAAACTAATTAATTTTATTTGGCTGGAACAGCAGCTACGCTAATTATGTCTCTATTTGTTTCTCTGTTTTGCCACGGGATCTACATCCCGTGGTAACTAGGATTTACACAAGCTCCAGTCTGGATCCAGAACACATGAGAAGAGATGATGCCAGCCCCTCAGAGGACCTCAGATGATGCTAACCCTGAAACAACATACAGAACTACCACATTTTGCTATAAGTTTGATTGCATAATTGCTGTTAATAGTGTTAATCGTCTGTTTGTTTACATCTTTTATTGTATCGTAAAAAGCGCTATACAAATAAACTTGAATTGAATGGAATTGAATTGAATTGAATTAAAACATATTAAAATTTAAAACTCTTCTTTTAAAAAGTGACATTTATAAATATTAGTTTTATCTGCATTTCTTCATCAAAATAATGCCTCTGGTGAGCATTAAAGACTTCTTTCAAAAAGCCTACCAGCTCCAAATCTTTGATTGGCTGTGCATAATCAACAAATTTGTTTAATATGAAAAACTCCTGAATTTGACCTTTTTTCAAGTGTGAGCGATCCTTCATAACATATTTTTCACATATGGTATAGTAAGTCATCGCAGTTGGGACTGCCCCATTATTAACCCTCATGTGAGTGTGACTGACAACATGTTGAGGGGCAGTTACTAGACGGTTTACTTTTTGTCTCGAGTATCAACAGAGCCAGGGGCAAATGTCTTAACATGCATTCCATAGAGTCACCGTTGCTTGTCATATTTGTGGTGTTTTTGCATGGTGCTGACATGATATAACATTGAAATAAATAAAAATGAATGTTTATCTGATCCCCATTTAATTGTTCTGTTTATTTGTTTAATCTAATGGTTGTGTTCTGACAGTCTGACCAACTTCATCACAAGACTGAAGACAAGTTCAGTGTTGCCAGCACAGAACTAATTTACAATGCAAAATATATTAAAACAGTTATTGTAATCATATTTCACAAAAGTACTGTTTTTACTGTAGTTCTGATCAAATAAATGCAGCCTTGGTGAGGATAAGGGAATTCTTTCAAAAACATTTAAAAATCTTACTAACCCCAAACTTTTGAACAGCAGCGTAAATGCAATGACTTGAATACACTTATTCTATTATGAACGTTTGTTTTTCATTTCTAAATTAAAATTAATGTTGACGTTTTTAAGGCAAAAAGTTTAAGAAAATATCTGGGTGATATGGCTGTCCCGACATCAGGATCAAGAACATTCATCTTTATTAGTAAAAGCATTGTGTAGCACAGGATCAGAGATAGTGACAAGGAAGCAAGGCTTCAGAGAAACACAGTGATAATTTAGCTTGTGAGAACAGTGAATGGAATATGGAATGGACAAGTGACATGAAGCTCAGTCACCTGTTTTCTCTTTCTCAGCATGCTATGTTTAGCTATGCTATGGTCACTCTTCAGCCATAACAGCAGTTTGCTTACAACTGAACTGTACTCAACTTTGTAGACCATGCATGTAAGAAAAAAAAATAAAAAATATATTGCGCAAATATGACATGATGGAAATTTCTATTAGTTTAGAGCACTGATATACTCTGTTAAAGGAATAGTTCACCTAAAACTGAAAATTTGCTGAACATTTACAAGGCATCCAAGATATAGATGCGTTTGTTTCTTGGAGAAATTTACCATTACATCACTTGCTCACTAATGGATCCTCTGCAGTGAATGTATGGGCGCCATCAGAATGAGAGTTCAAACCGCTGATAATAACATCACAATAATCCACAAGTAATCTCCAGTCCATAAATGAACTTATTGTGAGATATTGAAACAAACCCATCATTAAAATGTTTTAAATTTAAGCCCTTATGGATTATGGACTGGCTAAAATATACACTCACCTAAAGGATTATTAGGAACACCTGTTCAATTTCTCATTAATGCAATTATCTAATCAACCAATCACATGGCAGTTGCTTCAGTGCATTTAGGGGTGTGGTCCTTGTCAAGACAATCTCCTGAACTCCAAACTGAATGTCAGAATGGGAAAGAAAGGTGATTTTAGCAATTTTGAGCGTGGCATGGTTGTTGGTGCCAGACGGGCCGGTCTGAGTATTTCACAGTCTGCTCAGTTACTGGGATTTTCACGCACAACCATTTCTAGGGTTTACAAAGAATGGTGTGAAAAGGGAAAAACATCCAGTATGTGCCAGTCCTGTGGGTGAAAATGCCTTGTTGATGCTAGAGGTCAGAGGAGAATGGGCCGACTGATTCAAGCTGATAGAAGAGCAACTTTGACTGAAATAACCACTCGTTACAACCGAGGTATGCAGCAAAGCATTTGTGAAGCCACAACACGCACAACCTTGAGGCGGATGGGCTACAACAGTAGAAGACCCCACCGGGTTCCACTCATCTCCACTACAAATAGGAAAAAGAGGCTACAATTTGCACGAGCTGCCTGGTCTGATAAGTCTCGATTTCTGTTGAGACATTCAGATGGTAGAGTCAGAATTTGGCGTAAACAGAATGAGAACATGGATCCATTGTGTCTTGTTACCACTGTGCAGGCTGCTGGTGGTGGTGTAATGGTGTGGGGGATGTTTTCTTGGCACACTTTAGGCCCCTTAGTGCCAATTGGGCATCGTTTAAATGCCACGGCCTACCTGAGCATTGTTTCTGACCATGTCCATACCTTTATGACCACCATGTACCCATCCTCTGATGGCTACTTCCAGCAGGATAATGCACCATGTCACAAAGCTCGAATCATTTCAAATTGGGTTTCTTGAACATGACAATGAGTTCACTGTACTAAAATGGCCCCCACAGTCACCAGATCTCAACCCAATAGAGCATCTTTGGGATGTGGTGGAACGGGAGCTTCGTGCCCTGGATGTGCATCCCACAAATCTCCAAGGTGCTATCCTATCAATATGGGCCAACATTTCTAAAGAATGCTTTCAGCACCTTGTTGAATCAATGCCACGTAGAATTAAGGCAGTTCTGAAGGCGAAAGGGGGTCAAACACAGTATTAGTATGGTGCTCCTAATAATCCTTTAGGTGAGTGTAAGTCCATAATTCATAACACTTTCTCAGTGAAAACCTCCACCCCCTGTTGTCCCCTCACTTCAAAATTTGTGACATATTTGCTTAGAACTCCTCTTTAGAACTGGTTTTTACTTATAAACAGTGCTTGATTTTTGAATATTTGTCTCCTGATTCAGACGAGATGATTTTTTTTTTTACTAGAGAAAGCAATATTATGGATAGAGGACTTGTATTTAGCCATGGTTTGAAGTTTAAAGGTCTTTATGGTGATTTTGTTTATTACAAACATGCTAAATTTGCTCTACAAGACATTAATAGATGGATTGGAGTCATGTGGATTACTTGTGGATTATTGTGATGTTTTTGTCAGCTGTTTGAACTCTCATTCTGACGGCACCCATTCACAGAGGATCCATTGGAAACCAAGTGATGTGATGCTAAATTTCTCCAAATTTGTTCAGATGAAGAAACAAACTAATCTACATGTTGGATGGCCTGAGGGTGAGAACCAGTCCTTCAAAACAGCCTCAACCAAATAAACATTCAGCTTATGTAAAATGGCATACAATAAAAACAAAAAAACTAATCATTTTAAATACAAGCATTTGCATAACAGTAGACTTATTACTCAGATTCAAGAGGGGTGGGGCCTGAAGTTCCCCAAATTTCACTCCAGACCAAAGAAATCTAATTGAACAATAGGAATATGCATCAAAACAGCAAAAGAGGGAAGGAAGAAAAGAAAGAAAGAGAATGAGGCAGTAAAAGAAGAACTAACCTTAAAGCAGCACTCTATAGAGGAGCTGACCTTGAAAACAGGATGGAGACAAACATATGGATGTCACCAGTTAAGCATCCCATCAAACAGTTTAGCTTATGAATAGCTTCTGAGAATACCTCCATAATGGATACAAAGTTGAGAAATAACATATTGGTGTAACCACAAAGCACAGGCACATTTTTGTTGGGTTGAGAGAACATCCCAAACCAGTAGTCTTATTCAATGTCTAGGAGAGAAGAGAGCTGTGAATAGAATTAGGGAAAATATGCATAGTACAAGAGCTCTCTGACAAAGACTTAATGGTACGTTTGGCTCTTTTGAAGGGGCAGCAAAACCCCTAAACCTTTAGTCCTCAGACCCCTTCGACAAACCCCAACCCCCCTCATAAACCCATTCAGACTCCTCTCCACCCCACCCGCACCCTCCGTTCCTGTCCTCCGCTTACAGAGGGCGGCTCAGGAAGACTAGGAGATGAGTATTGATATAATGAGCAGGAGAGAAAGCGTACAAAAACACTGCAGAAAGCATAGATGTGATTAGAGCCTGAATTCCATTATGTGTTTCTGCAATGATGGACAAATACACCCAATGAGAAAAGCATGGGGTGAGGCATTGGGAACACAAAAGCCCCTCACAGAGATGCAGTTGAATGTTCACAAGAGGATAGGTCTGGACGGTTAAATATTTAAAAATATATATTAAATTGTCTACACACAGACATTGCAATGCAAATACGCTGAAGTAAATATTGCTCTTGGTATACATGTGAGCTCTTTTTGTCTTTGGTCAATGAGATGAAATACAAAACGACAGGACTTGCATGTTTATTGGAAGGGCAGATTTGTATGTTATGTGCCATTCACAAGTGCACAGTACATACTTGATGTAATTACATTAGGAGATTTGACAATGAGTTTTTGTGTGTGTGTGTGTGTGTGTGTGTGTGTATGTGTGTGTGTGTGTGTGTGTGTGTGTGTGTGTGTGTGTGTGTGTGTGTGTGTGTGTGTGTGTGTGTGTTTTTAGGGGGCCGCCATCAAATCCATCCCATCGTATTCTCATTATGGAGATTGTGTAAATAATTTTCTTTGGAATTTACACTAGCTGGCGCAATGCACTGCTGCTATCTAAATAACTGGACCAGTGTAAACAGTCATTGTATTTGTTTGGAGCAGCTATAGTGCACTGATGAGTGCGGAATGATAATCAGCTAAGCAAATGTTTGATCAAGCATGAACACTTTCTTGAGAAAGGCACCATGGAGTCATCATGAAAGTCATCTGGGTGTACAGTATACCTGGAAGTCCAGGTACAGAATTCTGTACAGAGTCTTTGGGCTTTTTTTAATTGGTCTTTGAAGGGCTACTGCTCTGATTTGAGTCAATTTAAAATTGTTCTTTAATGTCATTAAAAAAATAGCATTATAAGTGTAGCATGATGATTTTAAAAAATCATATTAAAAAAAGTACAATTCTGTTTAAAAGTTTGGGGTCAGTAAGTCCCTTATACTCACCAAAACTGCATTTATTTAATTAAAAAAACAGTAATACTTAGAAATATATTTACTCTTTAAATAACTTAATTTCTTTATTATTTGAATGTAAAGCTGAATTTTCAGCAGACATAATTACAGTTTTCAGTGTCATGTGATCCTTTAGGAATCATTGTAATATGCTGACTTGCTGATTAAGAAATATGATTTTCTATATATATGGTGTGTATATATATATATATATATATATATATATATATATATATATATATATATATATATATATATATATATATATATATATATATAGGCTTTATAACAATGTACTGTAAGTCTTTACTGTCATTCTTAGTTGAATGCATCCTTGCTGAATAAAAGTACTAATTTCTTTCAGAATTCTTACTGACTTCAGTTAAGATCATAGTGTATGATTTTGCTGTTTTAATATATGCAGTCTTATATTTTCTGTAACATAAACATGTTCATGATGGTCTGAATGGAAAACAGTGGCATTTGCCTTTTTTTTCCCCTAATGCTCAGGTACTCTTTCATTAAAATATATTCTTTGTAACTCATATTAGAAATAAACTTAAAATGGTCATGTTGTCTGCAAAACAGAGTAAGCAGCTTCTCCAGCTGAAGCAGTCTGAGAAACTATAGTCTTTTTTTACAACTGCATTTAGTTGGATATTGTTTTTTACTGACTGAGACATTTGTTGCGACAACAAAAGGAATGTGTATATTCTGCTAGTGACATCAACACAAACTGACAGTACTTTGCATATAATTTTATTTAGTATATAAATACAAAAATACTATATATACCCAGTACCCCTGGTTCGGAGTCACTAGGCTTTCATAGCAGTGGCTTCCAGCACCTGCTTAGTTATTGACATAAAAAGAGTTTGGAGCATGTCCCTTATCATCAGGCCTTTGATAAATGAGCTTAGGTCTCACATCTATGCCTTTTTGTAACTATAGTGTCACACTAAGCGTACAGATTGTTAATCACAAAGTGATAAGAGGAGGCGAGAACACCAGGCAAATTATTAAACTTGAAAATTAAGAGCACTGAACACTGGAGACCCAACTGAAGCCACAAGATTTTCATCTTGCATGCTATCATGCAAAGATGTGAATGCAGAAATGGACTAATATTACCAAAACTGAAGATGCTTTAACGTTCTTTTAGGGTACCACCACCACCCATCATTCTTTGAAGCATGTGAAGCTTATCAGGAGGAGAGTCTTATCATTATTTGTCTGGTGAAGCATGGTGGCCCAGGGGGACAGCTGAAGAATGGCATCCAGCGGGCAGGCCTAAAATGGCAGGGATGGAATCTGGAGTGACACCCTAGCTTTTGTGTGACCTCTTTCAGAGGGTCATCACTGTGTGCTGTCACTCTGTGTTGCCCTCAAACTGACTGTACCTGTTGTTTTGAGCACTAGGTAAAACTGGAGTAGATTTAAGGTGCATTCGCAAAATGACTCCAGCAATAATTCTTGGAAGATCACAAAATAAAAATAAAACACACACTACCAGATTTAATTTAAAGGGGTCATATGATGTTGCTAAAAAGAACATTATTTTGTGTATTTGGTGTAATGAAATGTGTTTATGCGGTTTAAGGTTAAAAAAACACATAATTCTCCACATACTGTACATTATTGTTTCTCCTCTATGCCCCGGCTTCTGAAACGCGTCGATTTTTACAAAGCTCATCGTCTGAAAAGTGAAGTGTGCTGGGATTGGCCAGCTATCCAGCGTGTTGTGATTGGCTGAATGCCTCAAGCGTGTGACGGAAATGTAACGCCTCTTAACATATTGTGATCAGGGGCGTTGCACAAGATCCCGGGCCCTATGCATAGGCAGTCCTGATGGGCCCCCATGCCCCCTGAAAATATCCAGGTAAAATAAAATATATTCCAGACTTTTCAAGGGCCCTCTCTTCCTTTGGGGCCCTGGTAATCAGTACTGGTTTCACCCCCAGTCCGACGCCCCTGATTGTGATGCCTTGTCCGGCCAGAGCAACGAGACATAAACATAAAACCCATTATAAACATGATTTCTAGTCATGTCTTCTTTTGGAAGGCAAAAACAAAGTAGTTTCGCTTTCTCAACGAAACAGCATCACACACCGCGGCCTTGAGTGAGCGAAGGCCGGAGGCCTAGAGTGAGCAGAGGCGGGCGGCTTGAGGCGGATTCTATGAAGGAGCGTACCTTGTGTTTGCAGCAACCACATGTGATGACCCCGGTCTGGACGCCGCTTCGTCCACGGTGAAAGCCGATTCTGCGATCCTCAGTGCAAAGTTGATGTATTTTCTCAGTGACCAGCACGGATCAGCTCCAGGCATGACGAAGCGGATATTGTCCTCTTTTGGAAGTCCAAACAAAGTAGTTTCGCTTTCACAGTGAAAAACACAGCATCTATACGGCATGGCGGCGGCAACAACAATACTAAACGAGAATAAAAGGTACACCTTCTTTCTTTGCGTGAACATCTGGGCGGCATTATGCAAATCTTCCCACATAGTGATGTAGAGATGTGGGGGCGTGTTTAAATGAGCCGTTTTAGGGGGGCATGGACGAGTCTCAACTTTTATAAAGAACATCTCTTTGGATTTGAGACTTTAGTCTTTGCAACTATTTTTTACATCGAAGCACATTAACATGGTTAAAAAAGATTTTTATTTTAGATAAATGCAGCTCTTTTAAGTTTTCTGTTCATCCAAGAATCCTGAAAAAAAAGTTTTGCAGTTTCCTTAAAAATATTAAGCCACACAACTGTATTCAGGATTGATAATAAAGCACCAAATCAGCATATTAGAATAATTTCTGAAGGATCATGTGACACTGAATACTGGAGGAATGATGCTGAAAATTTGCCTTAAATATAATAAAATAGAAAACAGTTATTTTAAAGATATTTCAGAATATATCTGTTTTTATTGTATTTTTTATCAAATGAATGCTGAGCTTAAGAAACTTATTTACAAAACATTAAAAAAATCTTACCAACCCCAAACATTTGAACGGTAGTGTAAATAAAAATTCAAAATGTATATGTTCAAACACTGACTAATGAATCACACAATGGTTCTCATCAATAATTTACAACAAAATGCAATATAAATCAAAAAGTTTGAATATCAGATTGAATATCAGAGTGGCACTTCAGTAATAATTCCTGGAGTGTACAATATAATTTTTTTTTTTTTTTATTGCATTTGATGAAAGCCATGGTTAATAGCACTTGTGAACAGGAATTTAAAAAATAAAAAATCAGTCACTCGTGATATCATTTACATCCTTTTAGCACTGCAAAAAATAATGGTCTTTACTGCCATTATGGGAAGTTTTTAATGAAAATGACACCCTAACTAAATAGAAGATGTGGTGTGCAGTGGACAGTTCACAATGAAGCCAAATGGTGAGGTCATAACTGCCCATTCTGATAACAATCATCATAATCATCATAAGACAACACAGCTGATCAGCAGGAAATAAACATGAAAACACAAACATCTAATCAGCCACCAGCCTTCATCCCAGTAGAGAAAGCTATCTGATTATTTAGATTACATTGGGGGCCTGAATAAATTCAGAAAGCCACCCACAAAGGGGGCCTCTATCAGACCAGCTCCTCAAACAAGCAGAAGCCATGGAGATATGAGATGCCTCACAACAATGGAAGTGTGGCTGAGAGATATAGGAACTTCAGGAGCGTATTTGCTTACAAGGCCCCTGGCCAGCACCAGCACAGAAAATACTTACTGACCACACACAGGTTCACCAAATCACTGTTTGTTAAATCGTCGTACATTACAGGACTAATCTTTCTCTTATCTCCTATTTTTAAACATCACTAATGAATTTTCTCAAAAAGAGAGTCAAAGCGTGAATGTGAAATAAAACAGTCTCTCTCTCTCTCTCTCTGCAGAACTGTGGAGTACAGTGCTCAGAGCAGCGTTTGTTTTGGGTGTGTGTGATGAAGTTCGAGGGGGGGGGTTTGGCCCTCGGCCGAGACGGATGACTATTGTGTGTGTATGAAGGAGTGTGTGCAGAGGGTGCTGGGCAATTTAAGACAGCGTTTAGCATGCAGAGCCAGACAGGGTAAATCAACAATCATGAGCCGAGAGAGAGAGATGAACAAGCAAAAAGAGAGAGAAAAAGGAGAAGGAAAGACATTTGTTTGTAAAGAATAAAGAGAATCTTGTCAATGTGATGCATGAAATCCAAGAATACTGTATTTGTAAAATATTGTATCTCAGAATTTTGCTGTATAATTTATTCTTGGAAAATAGGTTGTTGTTTTCCATATAAAATGCACAAATACGACTGGGATTGACAGGTTTCTTCTTTGAGATCTGTCCTATACTCTCAAAAATAAAGGTTATTTATTGGCATCTATAGTTTTATGAAGAACCTTTAACATCCATGGAACATTTAAATTGCTCAGCATGTTCTTTATAGTGAAAAAAAAACATCTTCTTTAGAAGATGTTCTTCACTATTAATAAAAAATCCTTTTGGATTATTTTACTGATAAATTTATTGGAGACCCCAAAATGGTTCTTCTGTGGTATCACTGTGAAAACCCCCTTTTTTTAACAATCTCCAAAATGAGAATTAGAAAAAAAGATAGAGTTTAGATAGAAAAAAAAAACAGAGGGAGTGAAAGATTAAAATTAGTCCCACAAATGAGGCCCACACCCGGCCCCTTTCATTTGTCACTGGACCCAAATCAGGCTTTTGTGTGGGACTCTGTAAAGTAGTGTCAATCATTCTGCTGGTGTTTTATTAGAGAGGGGATTTTTTTATGAATTTACTCTTCATGAATTAAAAGGACCTCCTGCTCTAAGTGCTGAAAATAGGCAATACAGACTGAAGTTAGACATCACAATGCCACTCGTACACTGGAGCGACATCAAAGTGCCCAAGACATCCAATCAGATTTATGTTGAAGGCACTATGTGATGAATATGGTGTAGCCCTCACACAAAAGTGCTTTTGTAGTCACTTAAATCAGAGGGCATTCAAAATCAGCACGGGTCTGTCTGATTGGATGATGGCGAAAGGCCTTACAGCGCATCCAAACTTCACACACACAATAGAAAATGCTAATTTTCATGCACTCAGAACCTTAGTGCTTGGTTGACTCACATTTGGAGCACTTTGAAGGACATCATTTGAAGTAAGAATAGAACTGCTTTTTGCATGGTCTAAATTGGGAGAGTAAGAACTGCACAAACCTAAACAGGACTTCTTATCTTTGCTGATAAGAGCCCTGCATATATGCTAAAACTGAAAGAAAAAGGTAAACAAGAAAACCAACACTGGTAGGAACTTTTGGATGCCCTCCAGGACAGTTAGTTCATCACAATTAGTCTTCTGCTGACGTCTATTCACAGCCTCCATAGGTTGGGACGGACACATTGGTTACACCACAAAGGTATTCAGGGGTTATAAATTGCTTTACTCTTGAACTTTTTGTTGTTGCTTAAAAATTAACTGTTCACATACTGTAACCCAAGGCTGCGTCCTGTCTACAGCTGCCTGCCACCTTCCTTTGTGGTTATACAGTAAATGACTCCCATTAATTAAACCATGTTGACACAACTCAAAGCCACTTCTTTTATGAAAGATAAAGAAGTTGTAAATAAAACAAAGACTACTGGAATATATGTTTTACAAGAAATTACTATTTCAGATTTCTATTTCAAAATTTCACATTTTATTCAATGTGTTACTTGCTTTTTTTGTAATTCTTTGTAAATCTGACTACTCATTTCTAAGTAAAAATGGTTTCTACTATTTTTTCAGTGTTTAGTGGTTATTTTAGTGTAAATCGGTGTTATGTATTTTAAACATTATGTACAGTAATGGCCAAAAGTTTTGGCAGTGACAGAAATTTTATTTTGCAAAGTTTGCCGCTTCAGTATTTGTAGATTATTTTCCCACGTTTCTATGGTATACTGAAAAACAATAAGCATATAATAAGTTTTAAATGGCTTATATAATTAAATGGCTTATATAATTATGTTTATAATTAAACATATAATTAAGTTTATTGGCAAAATATATAATGAGTCAATATTTACAGTGTTAACCCTTGTTCTTCATAACCTCTGCAATTCGATCTGGCATGCTGGATATTAACTTCTGGGCCAAGTCCTGACTGATGGCAGTCCATTCTTGCCTTATTAGTTCTTGGAGTTGATCACAATTTGTGGGCTTCTGCTTGTCCACTCGCCTTTTGAGGACTGACCACAGGTTCTCTGGGATTGAGATCTGGGGAGTTTCCTGGCCACGGATCCAAAATTTCAATGTAATGATCTTCGAGCCACTTCTTCATCACTTTTGCTTTGTGACATGGTGCTCCATCATGCTGGAAAATGCACAGATCACTGCAGGACATTTTGATACCATTCTTTATTCATGGCAGTGTTTTTGGGCAGAATTATGAGAGAGCCCACTCCCTTGGTTGAAAAGCAACCCCACACAAGGATGGTCTCAGGATGCTACATTGTTGGCACAACACAGGACTCATGGTAGTGTTCACCTTTTCTTCTCTGAACAATCGATATTCCAGATGTCCCAAACAGTCAGAAGGGAGCTTCAGGGGAATTAACTTTGCACCGGTATTCTGCAGTCCAATCTTTGTACTTCCTTCAGAATTTCAGTCTGTCCTTGATGTTTTTCTTGGAGAGAAGTGCTTCTTTGCTGCCCTTCTTGACACCAGGCCATTGTCCAAAAGTCTTCTCCTCACTGTGCGTGCAGATGCTCTCACACCAACCTGCTGTCATTCCTGAGCAAGCTCTGCACTGCTGGTGACATGATTCTGTAGCTGACTCCTCAGGAGGAGACAGTCCTGGTGCTTGCTGGACACTCTGGGATGTCCTGAAGACTTCTTCACTGCAGTCGAACCTCTCTCCTTGAAGTTCTTGATGATCCGGTAAATGGTTCTTTCAGGTGCAGTATTCTTTGTAGCAATTTCCTTGCATGTGAGGTCATTTTGATGCAAAGCGATGATGGCTTACTTTGGAGGTAACCGTTGCTAACAAGAACACAATGATCGGAAGCGATTATTTCCTCCTTTTATAGCAATCAGTCTGCTCTCACAATCTAATTAGTGTGATAGTGATTAACCCGACTAGTACTCATTTACACTTTCACATGTGCTGCTGATATTATTAGTCAATTAATGCTAGCTGGTCATTTTGTGTCAGGATCAAAAAACAGTGAAATTAGTTTTTTTTTTTTTTTTTTTTTGTGAAAAAATAATTTTTTGGCCAATTAAGCTTTTAACAATTATGTAAAATGCATCTGATCACTCTACACAATAATCTAGAAACAAAGTGAATGAATACCACAACAACTTAAGCAGTAAACTTTGCAAAACACAAAATTTATGTCACTGCCAAAACTTTTGGCCACGACTGTATACAGTACTTAATTATCTACATTTGTGTAAAACACAATTCTGAGTCTTAATTGTCAAACTTATTTTTGTTTATAAAATAATATTTGATATTAGCTGGTTGATTTTAAACACACACAAGACAATTACTTGAATAAATAAAGTTTTTATTTTACATAAAATAGGGTTTCTCTTCATAAAAAATTGCATATACACAAGTTTTTATAAAAACACACAAGTGCACACTTTGATACAAAAGTAATTCATCCAGTACAAAAACATTGCTGCATATCTAGCACAAAATATTATAATATACAGGTTGCCTGTGGGCTTCCTAGTGTAACGTTAGTGTATCCCCTAACAGACGCTGTATATGAGACCTGATACTATTTTTCCTCAGTCATTTAACTACAACTGGTCACCTCGTTATTTGTACAATATGGAAGGAAGAAACTGGCTCATTCAATTCATTTACACATTATTGCATCAGCAGGGAAAAATTTTGAATGCGGGGTGACAAGACACAAGTCAGCAGTACAGACATCCTCGAATGCTTCAAGTCCCATGCAGTTCTAACATTTGGAAACTTGTGAGTGTTGCATCTGCTGGAAAATGCCCTCTGTATGTCCAGTGCTCAATCAATGAACTCGAGTCCTTCACGGGCACCAGCAGGCAGCGTACCACCGACCTGGACCAGTCCTGCGCCGTCTCTTCAGCACCAATCTTTAGTAGTCAATGAAGCACCTGTAATAGAATAATAACAGTTATGAGTGACAGGCATATACAAAAATGACTGCAATTCAGTCATAAGAAGTAAAAAAAGAGGGTCTTAAAGACTCATAAAGAGGATAATCCATGTAGAATTTAAAATGTCTATTTTCTACCTTTCCAGCTATGCAGCCTTATACTGTTATGATAAAACGTTAGAGAGAAATATAGATTTTAAACAGGAGGCCCCTTAGTTGAGGCCCCTGGGTCTGTAAAAGTGAAAAAAAAAAAGCTTGAAAACTGCTCCTACCTGATTCATATCTGTCGAACCATATGGTAAAGTCCAGCAGCTCTTGCTCCTCAGAGCTGAGATGCTCGTAGCTGCCCTCATCAGAGGAATAAGCGGAATGAGGAGACTCCGAGCCCGCCGAGTACGCGTTGGAGACCGAGGGAGACGGGACGCCGCACTGCAGCACAGCGGACACCGCGTCGTGCTCGTCCAGCAGCTGCTGAAGCGCTCGGATGTACTCCACCGCAGAGCGCAGCGTCTCCACTTTGCTCATCTTCTTGTTCTCCGCTCCGTTCGGCACATGCTGGCGCAGCGTCTGGAAGCCCATGTTGACCTGCTTGACGCGGTTTCTTTCGCGCTCGTTGCGTCTGGCCACCGCCATGGGCTGCTGGTGAGGGATGGTATAGCCGAGTCCGTTGAAAGTCAGTCTCCTCTTGCACCTGAGCAGCTCTGGGCTGCACGAGCGCTGTCTCTTCAGAACTTTACACTCACTGTCCTGCTTCACATGAGATACGAGGGTGTCCGAAAAAGGCTGGTAAAAAGAATCTTGAGTCATTTGCGTCGCAGCGATGACAGTTGCCTCCATATCGCGGGGATGGGGAGTTTGCTAGTAATGCTCCGCTCTCGTAACTTGCGCGTGGCTGGCAAGAAGCGATTCACCTGTTTGGCGAATGATTTGCGGGTAAAGCAACTTGCTCTCCCTTTTCTACACGTGCGCCACACCTCCACCCCCCTTTCGGGCCGCACGCTCCCAAAGGAAGACCCCGCCCCATGCATGAATCCCCTGCTCGGGTTTCGCGCGCCGGGCGCGTGGCTTTGACAAACTCAAAGGAACTATTCTGTGAGCTCACTGTGCCACGCGTATGAGGCGCTGTCTGTCTCTGTGAAATCATGCTCTCCCGGCGCACGCGTATGCTCCGCGTTATGGAACGTAAAACTTTCGTTGTGGACCATTGATATCGAAGGAAACGACGGAGTAACGTCAATTTTTAGACGTTCAGGTTACTGTAATTCACCTGTTGTCTGTCTGCCAGTCTGCGGGGTGCTTTGCATAACCCGCTAAATAGACGTGGATCCAAAACAGCATAATCACAAAATAACACTGACATGCAAAAGAGCTACAAACATTTTTTTTTCAACGTTTATATATATATATATATATATATATATATATATATATATATAGATATGTGTGTGTGGTGTGTGTGTGTGTGTGTGTGTGTGTGTGTGTGTGTGTGTGTGTGTGTGTGTGTGTGTGTATAGTACAAGAATTTCGATATAATCTACTGGAAACCTTTCTGTATATAAACAAGTAGGCTACATGAGAGACTTACATATACATATACATATGTAACTTTTATCCTCTAGAGTCTAGAATTAAAAAAAAAAAATCTTTAAAGACTTTTTTGATCATTAAGATTGTGTTGTGTTGTGATCAGGTATTTCATATATTTTCAGGTGTAAATGTCTCCACAAGAATAATATTTCATATGTTGTTCATTGTGTTATTTTTGTGGATAGTTATTTTATCATGAGGATATGTTTTTTTAATAAGGGTTTATGTTTTCTTAATGGTTTGTGTGAGGGATTTGTTTATTTGTGTGAGTGATTAGCGCAATATAAACACAACAGAAGTCAATGGAAAGTCTCTACACTGTTTGTGTGTGTGTGTGTTTTTTGTGTGTTTGTTTGTGTGTGTGTGTGTTTATAGCATTATATTGATACAAGTGAACTGTCACTGAAATTAGTATATTGTAAAGCACCATCAACAAAATCACCTGATAATGACTATTTACTTTATAATGAAGTAAAAATCTAAACACGAATGAACAGATAAAAAAAAAAAAAAAAAAAAAAAAAAAAAAAAAAAAAAAATTAAAAAAGTTTGTGTGGAAAAAAATTACAACACAATAAAAATAACCGGTAACCCTTTATTCTGATGGTCCCCTTTACACATTCGGTTGACTATATGTAACTACATGCCAACTACCAGTAATTAGTAGACTGTCTGCTTAATATCTGCCAATACTTTGTTACGGTCTCCCAACAAACATTCTATATAGGTAACTTTGCACATATTGCACATGCTTATTAACCTTAACCCTAACCCTAACCTTAACTGTTAGTTAGCTTATGTGTAGTTGCAAAGTTACTTCTAGTCAACAGAATGTCTGAAGGGGACCATTAAAATAAATTGTAATTAAAACCAAAAAATATTTGACTTTAAACTTCATAATTGCTGTGATTTGTTAGAATATTTACACGCTGAGGTAAACATGTAGGCCTACTTTTTATTTTCTAGCTACTTCGAAGCATGGCTGACAGACAGAAACTTTGGTAAATCCCATAAAACTTTGTATCTGGATAACTTTATTGAACAATTCATTACATGTTTAAGCCAGGACTCCACAGCAGCAATAATTTACCTTCCACAAAAAGTCCTCAAACAAAATGCACTGTAAAACGTAAATGTATAAAGCGCTCCCCCTAGCGGCGACAATATGTTTCTACAAGACGACATACGAACAATTTCTTACAAAGAGTAGACTACACAAATCTTATGTTCCCCTAAATAAAGTGAGATTTCTCCATTCCATACTAAATCAAAAAATATAAAATAACTATTGTAAGTGTGATCTAGGCTACATTCAATGATTTGGAGCTATTACAATTTGTGTAATAACATGTTGAAAACATTTACAATGCTATTTTCTGTGCAAATTTAATTCATTACGTAAACATGTTCAAGTTGTGTTTTACAATGTTTAAGCAATGATACATTTGTAGTCTGATGTGGGGCTTTAACAACCTTTTCCGTCCAGTAAAGTGAGTTTCTATTTGTATTATCGGTTCCATGTGTCCTCTCCTTAGGTCGAAGCATCAGGAGCTGAAAACCAGAATATTTAAGAATTATAAAGGGCAGAAGACTAAGTGCATGTTGTATTTATCTGTAAACAAATGCATTTACTTCTAGGGAACAGCAACTCCGTCCTTCGTTGGTGTCCATTAGGGCAAGTTTGTTTCTCCTCTAGTCCTCTATAAGACAGAACACAGTATTCAGTCACCTGAATTCATTTTAATGTTCATGTTTAAAACCAAGATGAGTCAAACATACTGTAATAAAGGAATATGTAACGCTCTGTTGAGAACACACAAAAAGAGGGCAAATCCCATGACAACTTACACATTAAATTTGCTCGTCCCTGAATCTTCTAGCCATTCTTGCCAGTCATTCCATTGAAAGTACTGATCACAGTCACTGGATTTACAGGGACTGTGGACAGTCAGGTACAGCCCTTGCCACTGCTCTGTCAGTGTGTTCAGCCGTTTCATAATCTCCCTTATCACTCCCCATGCTTTCTGGATCTCTCCTGGGGTTTCAACTACAGGACGAAACATTATTAAGTACAATATTTTAATTATACAGTAGATTCAATACATTTATGAAGAAGACAAAAACCATATCTTAATGTAAAAAAAAAAAAAAAAACCCATAAGAAACTACAGATTTAATAACTTTGTAATAGAAAAAATATAATAAATATGATGCAGGCTATGTGACCATTAAGAACGTCTTTAATAAACATAAAAAAATCTTTAAAAAGCCCAAACTGTAGTGTAGTGTATGTGTTTTCAAAGTATCTGCTTAAGAGGATACAAATGTAAATCATTGCTATAGAAAATGTAATAAAACAGGGGACTTACGCTCGCTCTCTTTGCAGCGGATCTCAATGAATTGGTCCTCATCACAGTGTTCTCTGAGCAGAAACCGTTTGTCACCACAGCACAGCACACACTGGTCTTTTCCGATCCAGTATGGAGAGTATAAGGAGCATGTCCTGATCACAAGCCTGTAAAGCAAGCACCAGTTTTACATGTTATTACTAGTTCTCCAAGGTTATCTCTTACAATCAAGTCAGTTTAAATGAGCTTTTTGAGCAAGTCATCAGGGTATCCATCCAGGGTTAATGACACTTTGTAAAACACGACAGCAAATAGAGTGAATAAATCAGGAATGTTCTTCATTGACATTCTCTATTTTCTCTGAAAGAGACAAACATAAGCATTCACCTGTGAAAGAAACCATGTGGTATCTCAGGTAGGAAGTAAACATGGATATTCAGGTCCTCCGTATTGTCTGATTCCCACTTTTGCTCTACCTGTTTGTTGTCTGACAGGTAACTTGGGAACAGACAAGCATCTGGCTCATACACAATCGGATTTGAGGGCTTCCAATTTTTCTGCGGACAGAATTCGTTGGCTTTCGGATTGAGAGGGCTGTTATGTTTGGTCGACAAACATACATCAAAGTGCTTTAGTAGTGAAAGAAGACTTCCTTCCCTCTTTTTGGACCCAACCACCTCCTCAATTAGCTCTTCATCAGTAATGCCATAATTATTCTTCTGGAGCTCATTCCGCACCAGGATCCTGATAGCCACATTGTTTAAGGACGCTCTGTCTTTATAGTCACTGATCCATCGTTTCTTCTGTATCACAAGTGCATTTTCTGACTTCAGCTGTGCAGGGGAAATCTTGTTCAGCTCCTGGACTAGGTCATGTCTCACAATAGTCTGTGAAAGAATCAAAATAAAATAAAAGATGAAGGATTTCTAAGCTGATTAGTTTATGGCTATTCAAGTAGTAGTTTAAACGTTTGATGCGTGAACCTTGAACAATGAGATGAGGAATGATGGCTTTACAAACAAAGAACCCGCCAATTCCGGGATTTCCTTGTACCACATAATGACGCCGATTCGGTGGAGATACTGAAGAATTAACTTTAGTTTGTCATCGTCCAGTGTCTCATGTCTGTTCTTTAGTTCATACAAGAGGGAGCTTTGACTCACAATTCCTGTTAATAGAAGCAAATTTCAGACTTATTTAAGAACAAACACAATAAACATTGTAATCTTAAAATTGAAAAGAAAAAATACTGACCATGCTCAGCAATGTCACCGTTTTTCAGGAGTTCTTGGATTTCATTCTCCACCTCACAGTAGCATCTGGGTAATGTCTGTTCGATGCTTGGAAATGTCTCTTTGTTTAAAACCTCATGTTTGATGCGAGAATGTAGCTTGTCGATGTCCGCTTGTTCAGTGCAATCTACAGGAATAAAGTCAACCACCTGAAAACAAAAGGAGAAAAATAAGATCATGGCAGCACATTTAATTGGATGCATATTTTATGCCAGCAATTGCAAAACCAAATGACCTTTAGTTTGTACTCAGTCAGTCTCTCAATCTGATTTATCTGGTCATAGTACAAAGATGAGTCCTCCATTTCCTGGAAGTTCTTCATCCGCCGCTCCAAATTAGTTGTATGTGTTTCAAGCATTTCCTTCACCTGCTCTTCGATGTGTTTTTTCTTTTCTTTCACCTCATTCTCTTTCGTGCACTGGTCAATATGAGTGCCCACAAGCAGAACTACTGAGTCGGGAATCTTAAGCTGAAGATTTTTGATCCAGAAGCCCACTTTCTCCTTGAAACTCTGGGCATCCATGTTGTAACTGAAAAAAATTAAAATAAAATGTTAACTGTTATGCTAACTGGCCCAACAGTGAAAAAAAAAAGTCTCTATAATATTCCGGCTTTGCTCATTTTATTGTCCACAATGCAAAAATGACACATCAGATTCCTCAGTAATAGAGATGCTTGCTAATAATAAAAAAAAATCTCAACAAGTTGTATATGTTTAGAGTATATTGCACTGTGAGATCTAGCAGAAGAAAAAAAAAACAAGGAAAAAAGGCTTTACCTGGAAAGGTTGATGGCAAGTATGACAAAGGCTTGAGCTGTTATAAATACATGATGGGTGATGTAGTATTCCTCTTGTCCAGCAAAGTCCCAAAAGAAAAAACGGACACCCTCACTACCAACTTCACTTATTTCAATCCCTACAGTCCGGTCTTCCTCGGCCACTGTTACAGGGCAACCCTGCTTCAGACTGCGGCACAGAGTGGATTTCCCTGCCATGGAGCTCCCAAGAAACATAGTCTTCACAGTGCAGACATCTGGGGCGTCCGCCTCAAGCATTGCAAAGTAACTCTGGATATCTCTCAATCCCCCTGCACAGACCTCCTGAGGGGGCTTTCTAAGAGGGTTACCATTAGCTTTGAACAGAGTTAAGCTATTGTTTAGAAAGAGAAGTTCTGGTAGCTCAGCTAACTGGTTCCTCTCGACATAAAGCTCTTTTAGGTGTGAAAGACCCACGAGAGAATCCAAATTCCTCAGGCAGTTGTTGGACAGGTTTAGGTAGTTGAGATGTAGGCACCTGTTGATGTCCTGGGGTAGCTTTTCTAGCCGATTGGTGCTCAACTTCAGAAATCGAAGTTTCTCTAAGGATGGAAAGACATTTTCTGGAATGGTTTTGATATTGTTCTGATTGATATAAAGTTTCTCCAGTTGGTATAACCCTGTAATATCCACAGGGAAATCGCTGAGCTCATTCCTGCTCAGGTTGAGCTCCGTCAGGTTTTTCAGTTGAGAGATCCCATTGATTTGTTTGAGTCTGTTCTTCTGTAGATCAACCTTGACTGCATCTCCACCCCTCTGAAGCAGCTCATAGGGCAGGGCTTTGAGTTTCTTTCCAGCAAAGTCTTCTTCCTTTCTGGCATTTTGATTTCCTATGGTAATATTTTTGTTTTAAAAGAATAATAAAAATTAAAAAAAAAGTCTGTGTCATTACTATTTAAGTATTATAACCAACATACATTTGAACCTTTTCATAGATGACTCGAAGAAACAACACATTTCAGCATGAATGATATATAAGTGTTTTATTTTTTTTAGGCAGCAAAAGTAATTAAAACTCAATAGGAGTTGGTCAAGATTATCAATTATTACATCCACTGCAATGATACAGCAAAATTTGACAGTCACCATCACAATGGACAAACTATTTTTTTACGGTGTTCACATTTCTTTGGCAATTACAGTCATGCGTATTTGTAGCATTTCTTAAAGATCAAGATAAAAATAAAAATGTGAACATACCATTTAAAAGGGGCATGTTGTTGGAATGCTAAATAAACTCTTTCACTCGTCTGTGTGTTTTGTAGATGATCTACTTCCTTATGTCTCATAGAGCAGAGCAGCGACGGACTTTTAACAGAGCTGGTTTTTACTTTCATTTACTGGGAAACGTAGCAGTATCTATTTCCGTTTCTGTCGCGTCATCTAAAAACAAGACGGTACTGCCATCTTCTGGATAAAATGCTTCTTGCTTGGTCTCTTATTTATAAGCACAATTTCTCTCCACATTCTTTTTTTATATGGAATAATCGTAATATACTCTATAAAAACAAGTCTTTATTTTTTCAGAACTGGTATAATAATAAAATAATTTTAGTACGTGATCTTTTTAATGAAAGTGGTCTTCTTCTGTCATACTATGAGTTTCTACAGAAGTTTAACTTTCCTGTTTCACCCAGAGAATTTGCAGTTGTCTTTGATGCTGTTCCTTCAGGAGTCATTACTTTATTTAAAGGCCTTGATAGAATTCTATATTTAGTACCACCTCTTTGTGATCCATCCCAAACAACAGTGGGTTAAAGCGTGTCTCGTACCACATTCAAGTAACAAACTGATTCGTGCTCTTTTTCAGAAGGAAGTTGTATCCAAGCCATATGTTTATTGCCTATTGGAGTAATTTTACTAATATTACAAATTGGAAAAAAGTTTGGCTTTTGCCTCATAAATACCTAATTGTGAACAAAGTTAGAGAAGTTTCTTTCAAATTAATCCACAGATTCTACTCAGTGAATAGTTACCTAAAGAAATTTAAACCTGATATTGACACAATGTGTAACTTTTGCAATGTACAAGATGAAACGATTGTACATTTATTTTGGCACTGTAATTATACAAAAGTGTTTTGGAACAGTTTTTGCAAATTTGTAACTGACTTTGTGTACTCTAAATTTTCTTTGTTTTGGAAAGATGTTTTGTTTGGTTTTGTGGATGTAGAAAAAAATATTGAGAAAGAGTTTTATCTTATAAATCTTTTACTTCTCCTAGCCAAATACCATATTCACAAGTGTAAATTTTCCAATAATAAGCCACATTTTAAGGTGTTTTTTAGAGAGCTGCAACAATATTTTGAAACGCTTTCAGCATCGGAAAATACTAAGACAAGGAAATTTCTGTGTTATGACATAAACCTCTGCATCAAATATATTACTTAACAGTAAGCATGAGTCCTTCCTCTGACACTAACTTGTTTTATCCTTTATTCCCCTGTAAAATGTATTACTTTGCATTGTATTTTATATATATATATATATATATATATATATATATATATATATATATTGTATTTTTCTGTTTGTTTTCTCTTTATTCAGAAGTTAATTGGATCTTCTCTCCCCTGGCTGTTCTCGGTGTTCCCTTTATTTCTAGTTTTATTTTATTGTTGTTGTGATATACTGTAACGTGTTATTTGAGTGTTAAATAATTAATATTATTTCTAGTTTTATTTTATTGTTGTTGTGATATACTGTAAGTTCATACGACAGACGGTAGCAACGAGCATAGCTACTCCTAAAAAAAAAACTTAAAATGTATAGTTCGGGGGGGGGGAATTCTGTCATCATTTAATTACCTTAGAATATGTTTTAAAACGTCTTGGCATCAAAACTTGTTCAAGAATCACCATTTTATCTGCGAAGGGCCAAATTGATTCTTTAAGTTTATGGAACCGGTGTAAAATGTCTCACCTTGAATCATGATGACAGCACAGCATCTTCATTTCATGGTTCAAAACATTTGAACCTGTTGTTATTCATTTTAAAGTGTGATAAAGCATTTTAAAATTTTTCGTAAGGGAACATGTAAAGTCAGAGAGAATATTAGATGCGTTGATGGTGAAATTATTTCCGACATTAAAACACGTTATTAACGTCAACAGCCAAAAAAAAGTTTTACAGGAATGTGCCTGGAAGTAATGCACATGCTTCGTTTTTACCTTTAACAAATTATTTACAATTTATTTTAATAGATATAAAAATGTGTGCCTTCCTCCTCAAATGCTATTGAGCTTTAACATTCCAAAACATTCGAAAAAGTATAAGTTACATATGAGTTACAGTTTATTTTAAAACATATCAAAAATGTAAAAGGTGTGCATTTTAGTTGACACCTAGATTAACAGTTTAGAGTTGTTTTTATGACTGTAATTCATTCTCCTCAAATGCTATTGACGTTAGAAGAAAAATGTATACCAATTTCGCATGTAACTTTAGAGACGGTCCCTAAATTTGCGAATATCGAACGTCCAACGTAAAGGCAACTTGGTTTTTTTTTTTTTTTTTTTTTTTTTTTTTTTTTTTTTTACTTTATTTCGTTTTCTTCTCTCTTTGCCGGATTGCTGATGTCTTTTCCACGGGCATAGATGTCCATCCATCAATTATGAGCATTCACCAGCAAACATGAGGAGCGAGCAGTCGCGAGAATGGTAGTGCGTTGTTTTTTTTAGCAACTGGGATGGTGCCCCCCTGGGAGTTGGTGCCCTACGCAAAATGCGTATTCTGCGTATAGGCAGCGAGAACAAGTGAACAAGACCATTTGGTATAGCTTTAACAATTGCAAAAAAATTCCTTATGAACAACAGGGAAATTATATTTAAACATGAAATCACAGTAAGAGTAACCATTCCCTTGATAGTCTAGTATATCACAAAGATAATTAATACCTTTTTCATGCCAATTCTTAAGAAAAATCGACTTGTTAATTACTAAAATACTCTTGTTGTTCCATAGCTTCACTTTATGTGGGGATAAATTGTGAACAAAACAAAGTTTCCATGCCAAAAGTGTTCGTGATTTAGAAAGTTTAATGGGGAGTTTAGAAGGGGAAAAGTTACAAGTTAACAAAAATGTAAGACCTTTATAGATATTGTGTGGGATAAAGTACCAAATAGAATCTGGTGAATTTACACATTTCTTAATTCAATTTAGTTTGAAAGTATAATTAATGTTAAAAAAAAATACAAAAAAAATCAAGCATGTCAAAACCTCCATATTTAATTTCAAATCAGAAACCTCCGAAAAGTTGTTAAGGACTCTTGGAACCTGATTTGTGTTTTCACATTTTCGGTCTTTGCGCTTGACCACTTAAGCTATATGATGTATTTCCTGTATTTGGCCCAACTATATGTCCAAGTGAGCGTGAAGACCACAACTGTGTGTAGAACTTTCCAATAACTGATGGGACACACTTATAGTAAAAATGCAAATGTTTACAGGGCTTTATTTTTATTTTCAATACTTTGAATTTAAAAGAAACTTCTAAATGTCTATTCAGTAGTCCCTATGACAGACTACACAGTTTAGTACTTGTGCTGCTACTAATTAAGCGATAAAAATCAGTGGCAAATGTTATACAAAATAAATAGGCCTTTTTACTTTGCACCAATAAAACATGCATCACTGTGACTGTCGCTAAATCTGACACAGAAGAGCGTACGTCGTCTGCGTACAGCTCAGAATTGCCAAAATGGCACTACGCTGATTTGGAGAGACACAGAGGAGAGGAATTGTTGAATAAAATCATTATTTTTGTTTTCTTCGTGTACAAAAAGTATTCTCGTCGCTTCATAACATTACAGTTGAATCACTGATGGCAGATGGACTATTCTGACGATGCTTTTCATACTTTTATGGACCTTGACAGCATTACTTACTTGGCAGTCTATGGGACAGTCTCAAACCTCCCGGGTTTCATCCAAAATATCTTAAATTGTGTTCCGAAGACGAACAAAGCTTTTACGGGTTTGGAACGACATGGGGGTAAGTGATTAATGACAAAATTTTCATTTTGGGATGGAGTATCCCTTTAATTCATCTTCAAAACAGAGGATTTGCAGACAAACTTTAATGTTATTGTAAAACATAAATAGCTAAATGATTGTAATGATGTTTTAATTGAAAAATCAATAAGAAAAAACCTGTTACAGTATTTTTTAAAAAAGTTTTTTTGATCATTAGTGAATCTGGATATTAAATTATGTCTGTGTTTCGACTCTCCAAATGTTACAGTGGGAAATCAAAAAGCCTAAAAACTTGCAATCATTTCTTTTTATTTTGGTATGTTTTTTAGTTAATGAAATATATGTAAATAGTTAAAATACATTCAAAAATCTTAATGTTTATTAATTACAAAGACAGCACTGTATTTACATAGATATATTCTTGTTCACAAATGCATTTCACATAATATCATACAAAAGAAAACATAATTAGCATACTCAGACAAACTGAAGTAGACATAATATAAAGTGAACAGTGAATAATTCCTCAAGGTTGTGCTCCAGACTTTATCGCCATGAGGTCTCTCTTGATGACAGGACTGCAAGACACACACAAAATGGAATGAGGTTCTGGGCTTCATGGAGGATGATTAAAAAATGTTTTTCAACACTTTGGCGGGGGTAATGTTTCATATAACAGATATAGGGAAGACTGACGAATGGAAGAAATATAAACAAAGAAAAAGAAAAAAACTTAAAAAACAGCAGCATAAATGCTCAAAACATCAAAATGCTCCGTTTACAGTCAGACAGCCTAAACTTGAGTCTATTGCAACATTTCTGTACACTCACGTGATCAATCTGAACAGCATCCACTGGAGGCAATTCCATAGAAATTAATAACTACTTAATTTCTTTCTACTTAAAACACTTGTTCCAGACAGGAACAATAGAGCAAAACACACTGGTAGCTTATATTTCACATGAACCTTCATGAAAGAACCCCAAGGCGGTGCAGGTTTCAGCAAAATGGGAAAGCGATCATTTTTTTGTGCTAGCTTGACAGTCACTATTAGCCTGCAGCAAGACAGAAGCTTGCTATCTTATTATAGGAAACCACAGAAGACAAAGTGAGCAAACTGTTTTTGTTTTCTGGATCAAAACATAGCAAACTAATAAATATAAATGTCTGCAATCTTTCTTGTTGGCAGTACAGTTGAATTGTCTGATCAGAAAATGCCCGTAACAGTGCATTTGACAAGACAAAGAGCCACCAGAGAGGACAGGAGGTGTGCAGTAAAATATAGTGCATTCTGGGAAGCAGGAAGAGGTAGAGGTGGACAAGCAGAAGATTTTGGCCAGCAGAGGGCAGCGGAGTGCAAGCTGTGTGTCACACATACACACCCTCCGGATGAAGGCTGGAGACAAGCGGGTCCTGGAGGCTGCGCGGGTTCCCTAAGATTTGCTTGGCAGTGGTACGAGGGTTGAACTCCAAGATTGAGGAATTTGAATCTGTCATAAACACACAAAATACCTAGTGTTAAAATTTGCCAGCATCAGTTAACCACCAGACAGTGTCTTTTCTATTTGGAAGACATCCATGAAAACATGTCATCCCCACGTATAGTAGAAAAGACCTTGTTAACTAGTGGCTTGTGAAAACAGTTTGTAACTTTACACACCTTCATCACTCTGTCCATCAGGCTTGAGGAGAGCAAAATCGATCTCTTCTGCTTGCTGATTGGATTGTGCTGGAGTGACTCCTGTTTGCAGGATGAATTGTTGCAGGTTACACTGGCGTAGCTCTTTATTCAGATCATCCAGTTCCTTGCTTTTAGCCTACAGGGGAACATAAGAGAGATTTAGTGTTGGGTTGGAGGAAAAAGCTGAAGTAGTGACTTTCAAACGGCAAGGTTGCTTTATCACACAGTTCTCTTTTCTTGTAATGAAACACCCACACATTTAATCTCCACAATGAGGTCTAATGTCCAAGCGATGCATCTTAAATGTCATTTTTCATACCATTAACGGAAATAATTGTTAGATAAAGCCAGTACTGTGGTTCCTGCTTAATTGTCACAGATGCTTTTCTTAACATAAATATGCTGCCTTTGCACCTCTAGATGAGTCTTGTTTTGTTTTCCTTAAACTTACCTTTTAATTTTTTATATTTCAGAGGTTTGAGGTGTGTTGTTTGTTGTTGGTAATGACTGCAGGATGATTTGAATTTTGTATTTAGTTTTGTTATTGGTTTTGGGTGTGAGAAAACAAATGAAGTAATAGTGAGGTAGTGTGTATGGTGCCCTAAGGTTCAGTTAGTCATAGTGAGCGCACAACATGCTTTTGTGTGACTGCAATTAATGTAAGTCAACAACTAGAACAAAGATGTTTTGTTTACTGTACAGTCAGTGATCAGGACTCTGAAATAAGTGGACATTAATGTTGAGTTGAAATCACGTTATAAATCACCTGCATATAATCAAAGCTTTTGCTAATAAAAAATGTCCTTTACAATGTAGCAACAAGACAAACATGGTAACAGTATTATAGTAATAGTAGGTCCTAAAAGGTAATTTTCACCATAGTTGATAACTGAGACTCAAGCTGGTGCAAATTGTGACTGTATGAGTCTGTAGTCTGAGTCATGAAAGTAGCCCTGGTTTGAGTAAATGGGTGAGCAGGCTGATAATCAAAGTTACCATGACAGGGCCAAATGTTACAAAATATCAGACCACCAAGTACCAGCCAAGCCATGTAATAGTAAAGCAGAATAGATAGCATTGCATCTAAAATCGCATACTCAGTAGATACTAGATTTGATTGAGAACTTACTTCGGGACCATTAAAAATGTATGTTTACTACACTTTGCACATTTTATAATACAGTTCTTCTATACAGTGGCTAATGAATCTACAGTCTTACACAGGCTCAGAAAATGGCTTTACTTCCTTGTTGCGAAATAAGGTGGATATATAATATAAATGTGTGTAGTATGAATGAAATCTAGGCGTACTACATCTGCTGTGTTGGCTGTGTCATTCCTTCTTAGTGGCCTCATTGGATAGACTGCAGTTTATCACTTATTCGTCCTTTTTGGAGACTCTAGTACTTGCCCACCCAGTGTACCCATATCGACTGCAATATTGTCTCATAATATGAGAGGATACATTGGTTTTTATTATGCACTTTAAAATGTTTTACACGTGAAAATAAATAAACAAATGAGTATTAGAAGATTAACCTCTAGTGAAACAATAATGATATGACAAGGACATAACATTGTGAGTAATAAAAACAAAAATGCAGACCTGCAGTTGTTCTTCGGCCAGCCTTAACTCCTTTTCTATTTCCTCGTTTGTTGCCTGCAGTTCAGCTCCCTGATGCTGATGGTTGTCCAGTTGTTCTTTTGCTATAACTACAGATTCTTCAACACTGGGTCTGGCTTGAAGCACACCATTTCTCTTGGTTCCAAAAAGCAGCCTAATATCTCGCTCTAGCTGCTCTGATTGGTTGTCTGTGTCATGCAACCTTCGACTGTGTATGTCTAGAGCTAAATGGAGTTCATTTTTTTGCCGTAGCATGTCCTTTTCTCTTTGAACTTCAGATTGAAATTCATTTTCCCAGTGCAGCACATGGGCCAACTCTGCCTCGTTCCGCCTCAAAAGCTGCTGTAGATGGTCCATTTCTTCAAGGAAGTCAGAGGAAAGGGTTGGAGGAGGAGCCCGCTCCCAAACGCCCAGCTCCCTCTCTAGAGCCTCCAGCTGTCCCTGCAGAGACTGTAGCTGCCCTTGTTGTCGTAGAATCTGCTGATAAAGTGTGTCTTTGGATGGACCAGCTTGGGTAAGAGACGAGGACGGAGAAGGGGACACCCCTCGTGCTTGGGAGTCTCTGGGTGGTTTTTCAACCTGTTTTACACGAGTTTGCGGTGATGTGGAGGGCCCCAGATTGAAAGTAAGAGCTTTTTTTGGCTCTTTGTGTTTGATGGGCTCTGGATCTGGAGGTCTGGGTAATTGCGGGGCTCGACCTTGGTCTGAGCCTTCACTGCTTGTGGGGCCGGTGCGCCGTAGGATGAATTGCACTTCATTGCCTAATTGGCCCAGTTTAGCCAGGGACTCCAGAGGGCGTTCATTGGCCACAAGCTGCCGTTCCTTATCCCGCAGTTTCTGGATAAGAACATAACGACCAGTTTGCCCTGGAGAGCACATTAAGAGTGAACATTAAAATATAAAGGCACTAGCTGTTCAAAGAGCAAAGCGGAGAAAGAGAGAGACTCAACAACTTACCTATAGCCTGTGCAAGGGCAATGACTACATCCTGACAAGATGTCTCTTCTGATAGGCCGCAGACGACACGTGGAATGCCTTCCACCCACACCTTCAGCTCCATGACTGTAAGAAAGTCAGTAAGGAGCGTCTCTACATGACAGTTCTCTGCTGAACAGATACAACAATTAAAATGCTGAACAAATAGTTACAATATAGAGAATAACTGCACTTAGAAAACTACAAAAATACAGATGCGAGCTGTCAGGCAGTGATGCTCTGCTATGATCGAAGGAGAGTTTTTTTTAAAAAAGGCTTGCAAAATGTAAGCAGAGAAACAGGTGTGGATGTAAAATATCTGAAATCAGAAAGGTTTTAATCCAAGTCTTATGAAGGTACACAAGCGCTTTATATGATGAACATTTAATGGAGGTATAAACTTTCTTGCTTGATGCACATGAACAAACGTCATTGTTTCATGTATTACATGTCTTCTATTTTGGAGCATCAAAGTTTTGATTGCATGAACTTTCCATGGAGGGACAGAAATCTATCAAGTTTCACTAAAAATAACTTCATTTGTGTTTTGATGATGAACAAATAATAGGTTTGGAAAGACATAAGGATAAGAAAGCAATGACAGAATTTTCATTTTTTTTAAATGAAGTGGCTAAGCAGCCCTGTGCACTTAAAACTGCTAACATTCCAGATTCTTGTCCTTCAGATGTTAAAATTGTAATTTTACTTAAATGTAATAGAACAAAATAAACTCACCAAAACTATAATGAGATACATAGTCAGTGCAATAATACACTCCAAATTTTGGAGTGCTACTTTACAAGTCAGATAATGGCAAAGTGTGCCATGGATTAAACTGATGAATTAAAAACATTGTTAGATCAAAGAGATGTGATGTGATGAATAGTCACATGTCATGAAACTGAAAGAAGATGCTTCAAAAGAGTATAAGCACTTTTAACCTGACACCACATTTCTCTAGAAGTATGCATGCATGACAAAATGAGGAACATGAGGATTTTATTCAGTTCTCAACTTCATCCAGACTGTAAATGAACCAGGCATATTTTACAGAAAATGTTGACAATGCAAGCCAATAATCTCCTTCAACCAACACATTATTCAGAAGTCACTGATGTTTAATCAACATGTTAAGTCACTGAATCTCTTAAAAAACTGGCTGTCCTTTTTAAATATGCTCTGTGAGGTGAGTTAGAGAGTGTCTCATGTCCTCAACCTGCACATAATGTTTGACTCCTGTCCTGAGGCAATCATTAACCAACCTTCACATTCCTGTAAACCTTGAAACTGTGCTCACATGCTCAAAGAATGTGTGTACTGTACTCACAGTCACAACACTTCTGCCTGTCAAACTAGATCATTTAATTTGACAAAATGGCAATAACCATAAGAGATACGAGGAAAAATTAAGACAAATATGTTGTCTGTCTTTTGGTGTATCCACAGAACATGGCTCAGGTTTCATGGCTTGCTTTTCATAATGCTATACTATAACAAAGATATCATGTATTTGGCTTGATTAAGCCACACCTCTGTTACATGTAATCACTGACTTATTTCAGTACACAATGACCTTGACAGATTTAACCTCAATTATTTTTTATAAGACAGCTTTCACACATCAGCTCTAAAATATTAGTAAACTGTGATGTCAGTAATCAGAAATTACTCAGTTTTCTTTATCCCCCCACATAAGGAGAAGTGCATTTTAGTTTAATCCATTTTTGCTTTTAAAAACATAACACACTGCATAACATTAGCTATGCATGCATCCAACTCACTCTCATGGTCATTCGTAAACATTTCACATTTTGACTGATTTTTTATAACCTAACCATATGCTTCTGTATGATTTGAAATTAGGTTTAGATTTGGGGTTTTGGGTAGTGAGTACAAGTTTTACTTTCCTTCTAAAACTTGTACAGTTCCATACAAATTCATACGAATATGCCATCTTATAAAATAGTTAAATTTTCTCATAAGATCACGTTGTGTACAACTGCAGCACTGATGAATGGAAAACAATTCAAGGTCTCGAAACGCGTTCTTAAAATGTGCCGCTCATGCACAAAAGAAAGGCACACCACAACAGTCTAGTACATGCTAACATAGAATATCAATTAAAAAGCAGCACAGGGAGTGGAACACAAATATGAGTTTTGTGTGAACCTGCTCTTACTGTAAACAGTGCAAACTAACGGTGTTATCTTCGTCATACACATATGACTGGCCCAAACCTGTATGCTCCTATTATATGTGTCATTAACAGTACTTCAAAACATTACATGTGGTGTTAAGGTGCTAATTTCTACCGGTGTACAAATACAGCCATATCATTAGTCTACAATACACTACACTACACTTTCACACATGTAAACTTGCATCCTTCTGATAAATGTGGTCCTTATCGTAGCTTCAAAATTCACATTTGGGATATGATCGTGTGTAATTTATGTTGTAAAAACATGCAATTCTCTTTAAGCACTGTTACCCACAGATCGTATTTTAATCAGCTATTCTGAAAACTACACAGGTAAAGTGAAACATGTTCTTTACCGTGTTTTCCTCACACAATTTCATTTAAATAGCTGAAGATTTCCACTGCACCACATAAAAGAAAAAAATACAAAAAGCAAATAATAAATATTATCAATATAATATCTCAGCACATTTATACTTTTGAAAACCTATTAAAACGGGTTTACTCAGCAAACTTTGTGAACTTCCTAGCTATCTGTAGCAGAACTGATGATGTGACTGTAATCATACACCTTCCACCTCCATTAGCAAACCTGCAGTAAATAGTTTAGTCTCTGTTCTTTCATTGTCATCTAAACACAAATCTGCCATGAAGTGTGGAGACCCATGAAAACATTTCATTCCTGAAATTTAAAACCATTAACCGTAAACCAGTCCCATGAGCAGGAACATCAAAGATTCATTGTTTCTAACTGACTCAACTAAATAGAGTAACGCATTATGTGATGAAATAGAAAACTACAGTAGTAATGAACCGGCATCAGTCATTACACTTTAAATCATATTCTAAACATCAATTTCATAATGTTTCTTCTACAGGTAAGTTTGAATTGTAAGTTGTTTGAATATGATATTTTTGAAGGTGTGAAATGCAAATATGCTTGGAAAAAACATCCAGTTTCTCGTGTTTCCCTGTTAACATGGGCTTACAGGAGTATGGCACATGCTACGAGAAACATATGGCAAACTAGAAATACAGGTTTCATGCTCTTTCTTCCGTCTGAAGATGACAGATGATCCACTGTGGTCATAAGACCTCTACATGTTTGCTGTAGCTGAAGGACCTATAGGGAACCTATTTTTGACCTGCAATGTCATCTGAGAGTTCACCTACACTAAATAAGAGAGCATATGTTGATGGCATTCTCACTCAGTGAACCAAGAAAACCAAGAAAAATGTTTAAACCGGCTGAATTCCATTTGTTACTTGAACCAAGCTCAGGGACGTGTCTCACAGGCATTAGGTTTCTAGTGTTAAAGGGGTGAAACTGGACTGCTTACGTAGAACAGCATATCTAAATCTTCCCTATTGTGTGCAAAAGGAGGAGTGTACTCTCTCCCTGTCCTGTTAGTTCATTGCTGACTACAGGTAAATAGTATCGCCAAAGAAAGTCAGATAGCTTTGGTATGCAGCATTACAGGTGCATCAACCTTGCTTCTCCGGCTAAAGAATTCCCGTCAAATTTGATGAAAAAGGAACATGAAAGTGTAAAAAAGAACTTCCCTATTGAATAAATGAAAATGTAGTAAGAAGTTTAAGCAAAAGTCTGTTACAGGGTTTTAATAGTTAACTAAATCTTAAACTAAAACCTGAAATAGTGGAACTTCTCACTTTCATTTAGTTTAACTTGATTAGTAAAACTTAATTTAAAAACAATAAAACATTAATAGAAATGACAAAATCACAAAACAAAATCAATAAAACTCTACATTTAAAGGGATACTCCATCCTAAAATGAAAATTTTGTCATTAATCACTTACCCCCATGTCGTTCCAAACCTGTAAAAGCTTTGTTCGTCTTCGGAACACAATTTAAGATATTTTGGATGAAAACAGGGAGGCTTGAGACTGTCCCATAGACTGCCAAATAAATAACACTGTCAAGGTCCAGGAGATCATGAAAAGCATTGTCAGAATACTCCATCTGCCATCAGTGATTCAACCGTAACGTTATGAAGCAACGAGAATACTTTTTGTACACAAAGAAAACAAAAATAACAACTTTATTCAACAATTCCTCTCCAAATCAGCATAGCGCCATTTTGACAATTCTGAGCTGTACGCAGATGGCGTACACTCTTCTGTACCAGCCGCGTCACAAGGATACGTTTTTTATGTGTATTTACGCTTTGGTTTGAAAGCAAACAGCGCATCGGCAGAGCACGACTGACACAGAAGAGCTTACGGCATCTGTGTGCTTGTCAGAATTGCCAAAATGGCGCTATGCTGATTTGGAGAGACACAGAGGAGAGGAACTGTTGAATAAAGTCATTATATTTTTTTTTTTTCATGTACAAAAAGTATTCTCGTCGCTTCATAATGTTACGTTCGAACCACTGATGGCAGATGGACTATTCTGACGATGCTTTTCATGCTCTCCTGGACCTTGACACTGTTATTTATTTGGCAGTCTATGGGACAGTCTCAAGCCTCCCGATTTTCATCCAAAATATCTTAAATTGTGTTCCGAAGACGAACAAAGCTTTTACGTTTTCATTTTGCGGTGGAGTAACCCTTTAACATGAAAGTGGAAAATCTAATTCAAAATATTAACAAAATACTATAATAGTATCTCAATGATACTAAAATAACACTACTGTGATAGATGTTATCACTTCTATTTCAGCTCATCTTCTTCAAAGTTCCCCAGCATTTTTTGTTTTCTGTACCACACAGTATCATATCAATAATCAATCAATAATCAATAATACTCAAGTCACTGCACCAAACCATAGGAATTGAACACATTACAAAAAAAAAAAAATTAGATGAGATATTGTGATTATGTTTTAACATAACATTAGGTTTAACATAGCAAAAATCTAGATCTTTCTAAGCACCCATTTGGATTATGCGTGTTCCTGATGAGAATCTCTGATTTATTGGAATTTCCACAAAGAATAACCACAAACTCAATGTATGTAGGGAGTGGTCCTCTCTTTCAGCCTGTCCTCAGAGCGAGACAACCAGTCCACTTAATTTACGACATGATTCGTAGCCTTGAGCTGCAGGAACATAAATCAGACTGCTCTTTCTTTTTCTTTTTTTACACACATTGATTTCATCACTAATGTTTTTCAAACTTGTTTCAAGATCCATAATTAAAACTGCATTGATTAAAATTCACCTTTCTAACCTGCAGGTGGTCGGTTTTATGAAATCAGGCATTTGCCCTCACTGACAGCTTGTGAACAGCAGTAGATGTGACTGTAGTTTGTTTTGCATATCCAACTAAAGTGACATCACTTTGTCAGGTGAATGAAATGCAGAAGAATTTAAATGGAATTTCCTTAATCAGATATTTACTCAAATGATTTAGGTGAAAGATTGCGGAGAAGAATCTTCTCATGTAGATAAGTAATTGATCTCTGTTTTAAATAAGAATCTTCAAAACATCAAGGTAAACTAGTTGTGGCCCTGTTTATGTTGGGCACATGAGCATATTGCAAAGATACATGACAGTTGGACCAGCCAAAAAAGTATCAAAAAATGAGAAATGTTTGTTTTTAATCTGGATGCCTGATTCCAGACTTTGCAAAATGTTAATTTCTATTCTATTTATTTATTAAATTAAACTTCAAATATTCAAAAAGTTCATTAAAAGATTATTCGAATATTCGTTAGGTGGGTTTGCATTCGATTTTCAATTCTGAGATTCGAATATTCTTTCTTTTTTTTTCGAACCCCTGGCATGCCCCGTGAAACGGTTCTCATTCGCCTGAATATGAATCGCCCATGAGTGAACGTCATGATTAATTTCATCTGGAAGAGAAGACAAAGCGTGCCGAAGACCACATGTGTTGGAGTACTTTAAATTAAGTAAGGACAAGAAAGGCAGCGTGCCAAATATGCGATTTGAAATTGGCCTACCACAACAGCACATCAAGTTTTAAAAATCACATCATTTCTGTAAGTAGTACACATAGTATATTGTTGGTGTGTGTGTGTATATATATATATATATATATATATATATATATATATATATATATATATATATATATATATATATATATATATATATATATAAGAGCTGCTTTTATCCGCCATGTTAATCAGTAATTTTACACATGATATAAACGTGCAGTTAATTTGCTCGGAAAATACTTGCGAATATGGCAGCCATAAAAAACGTAAAGTATCCCAGCCTAATAATAATCTGTCTATATTGCTCTTAACAGACCTGAGTGTTTCGCCGCTTCCAGTGTAGACAGCATTATAGATTCTATTGTATTTTGTCGCGGCGCGGTGTCCGGTGTAGACACGGTGTTGAGAGAAGAATATGTTCAGCCCCCTCCCTCCGAAGCTTCGAATATTCGGTGTTGATTACTACTGAAGCTTCCAAGCTCAAAAAATGGTATTTGGACCAACCCTAAAAAAAGATACATTTTATAATGGCCTTGTTTTGTAATGATCCAGACTCTCATATTTTGATCTTATATTTTCAAGGAACAGTTGATTAGAATGGTCAGAAAAACTTGTAATCAAAAAAAATTAAATAAATAAATAAATAAATAAAAATTAAAAATTAAATTAAATAAAAAATACAGCCAAATTCCCAAACGGATTGAAAAACAGTAATAATTTTACAGGTCTACA
Source organism: Cyprinus carpio (assembly GCF_018340385.1). Classification (NCBI taxonomy): domain Eukaryota; kingdom Metazoa; phylum Chordata; class Actinopteri; order Cypriniformes; family Cyprinidae; genus Cyprinus; species Cyprinus carpio. The sequence goes on along the minus strand of NC_056578.1, from coordinate 28,521,543 downwards.
TTTACATAAGTGACAGGATGAGTCAAAAGACCTGACGGCTGCAGTTTTTCTGAGAGAAGCACAGCTTATAGCTATCGGACAATCCACACAGTCCAACCACAGTCAAGCAAAATACATGATCTGCATTCAGCATGGATAGTACACAGTAGAATTATGATGACTAAACCATTATGACTAATTCCCTTCAGGCATTTTTCATGAATAAAAGCAGGTTTTACAAAACCTGGTAACCTCAATTATTTCTTTATTTTGTTTTAACAGACTTTTTCCATACAGAAAAAAAGCTTACCTATTCTATGTACCAGGTTTCTGTAAACTATTTTCTACTAATTACTGATATTTTCTAAACTATTTCCTTGCTACTGATTAAAATCAAGGGCATAGTCCAATCAAAATTTCAACTGCTTTTCTCTTGTTTAAGCTGCTTTCCTTTCCAGACAGGATGGAAACACCTGGCTAGAGTTTGGCACATTTTATTGTCAAGTCCGTAGCCTCATTAGACCTGCTGGTCAGACGGAAAGCTATATTTACCTTAGAGTTGAGAGCTTGCTTCTGTGTGTCCTCCTTCCTGGTTACCATGTTGGATATATTTCAAAAAGTACATTCGGGAACGTGTCTAATGTAAAATCAAAGAGGTAACCTGTAACACAGATGTCGGTGTCCAACAGGTGTTGTTTTTCCTGTATCTACAGGAGCAGGATTAATGGCGCACTACTCTTTTCGTCTGTTGAAAGTGACTCTCTCTTTCCGCTCTCCACAATGCTAACACATACCACAGCCTTCCCATGCTCCTCCCCCTCCACAGGTAATACCAGCAATAGTGCTCTCATTATCTCTCTCTGTCCTGCTCTCGTTCTCTGTCATTATTTTGTCAAAGATCTTAGAGCAGCTTGTAAAACTGGCATAGTTAAGACATAGTTTATTTATTTATTTATTTTTAATTCCTTGGCCTGTCATTGTATTTATGTGTCATAACTGTAGTCATTGTGTTCCTGTGTTGATCAAATACTTTGACTTCCTCTATAAACTGAATAACTTCCTCCTAATAACTTTCCAAATGATACCTGTCTGTAAGAAAATGTGAATGGTGTGACAATAATAGGGTGTTGTGTGCAGTTATTGTTATTATGAGGTACTGTAGATTCACTGAAAACTGAGAACATTAATCTGCAACAGTTCAAATGTCAGAATAAAACAACAAAAAAATAGATGTTTACGTATTCTGGAAAACAAAACATCGGTGGTGCTTTCCCATGCAGAGACTGCTGCTGTTGTTTTAGGGTGCTGTGTGTGATTTCCAGGTTCTTGCTCTGCAGCCGCTAAGGTCTTCTGAGTGTTTTCTAACATGTTGCAATGAGGTTGATAATGTGTTTTGGCTGGTTGCTAGGCAATTGCTTACTGGCCCAAGTCAAAAAAGCCCAACCCTAAACCCCTATGATAATCTGAAATATCTCAGGACACCTCAATTTAAGTCTGTGGGGTTTTTGCTTTTATTTTCGTCAGGGTGAAAAAAATTTCACTACCGTTCAAATGTTTAGGGTCTGCCGTTCAAACTGTTATGATCAATTTAATACGTCCTTGCTGAAAAGTATTAAAAAGCTTTTTTTTTTTTTAGTTACAGGCCCACACTTTTGAACAGTAGTGTATGATCATTTAGGAAAGTAAAAGCCTTCCCTCAACAAGTCAAACAATTCCATTCTTCTCTGTAGCACAACTGATGCTAAAAAAAGAAGTAAAACTCCTATCACTAATCCAAGTATGCATAATAGTAACACTACATTTATGCTAGAAATGTTTTAAACACTTGTTGTGCTGCATGACCTATTAAACTATTACAATAACACATGAAAGGCCAGCGACCTTCAATGTAAACCGAAACTCCCTAAACAAAGCAGATGAAAGCACTCAATAGCATTTACTGTAGTTAACATATTCAGTTAAGCTTCAACCAATTATATCCCATAACTCCATGAGCTCTTTGGCCAATGTATGTATATACAATATATAATGCAACATAGCTTACAGAAATCATTTACACACACAGTCTTTTCTTCATATGCTACACAAGCAAACTTTCTGGTGCTTTTCATATTTTAAAGATATTATACCAACTTCTTGCATAAGTGATGGACTGAAGAGATACATTTGCCTTTATTTTACGCATTCACTATCAACATGGCCACCTTGATGACTCCATCTTAATTTGCATGACAGAGAAGGGAACAGGCTCACATCACTCCTGCGGCTACAGCCACCGTTATCTATAATGGAACATCTTGCACTTGTTAGACACGGTACGCATAAGTCTGAAAGTGATGAAACAAACGAGGAGATGAATTGCTCCAAGCACAATGCATTTAACAAATCAAACCTCTCAAGAGATAAAGAATTGTAGCAACTTATTCACCATTATTCAAGTAAACTCTTCCATTTATATTCTTTGATAGCATACTTTGTTAGCTGATCAACCACAAGCAAAGAAAGAAATTTTAACTTACCTGATGCAACATGTAAAATAATTATAAAATGTCATGCATTATATTTCAGGGCCCCTCATGTGTGATCCTATCTGCAGCTTTCACAACAAGCTTTCATTACAAGAAAATATATATATATATATATAAACGATGTTTTAAACAACACACTACATGGTACATCTGTTGACTCACCTCTTATAAACTCTTGAGATGCACAGGAGAGGAGAGAGCGAAACAATAAGCAGAAGGTAAAAAAGGATCTGGATGACTTTGTCAAGGCCTCACCAGACAAGTGAAGAGGGACTGCGGCTCTTGGTTGTCTTGACGACGGATGCTTTTTCAAGCAAATCAGCCAATGAAACGCGCACTGGTCGTCATACAAAAGGCCATGTGACACTCTGGCTGCCTTTCAGCAGGAGGAGACAAGAAGCGCAAGGATTATTGGAGTGGCAATGACAGCAGTATGATTTTTCTTTACACTTTTTTGACTCTGTTTTTATGATGACTGCAGTCCCATAACTATAATAGATGTCTGGAATGCATTTGAGCTTAAATAGCGACTGGAAGCATGAGCCTTAAGTCTACGGAGATGAAAGATAGCCACCTTGTGGACCATTTGGAGAATTACCTCAGTGGCCCTCTATTTTGAAAATTAAACAATTAAATTAGAGTATTTGGAAATAATAAAACACTCGGTGCATCAGCCATGAAGAAATATTTATTTTAATTAAGTATATTATGACAATAGAAGAAATCACTATCCATATCTGAGAAAGACAGTAATGACACATTTATAGCCTATCACATGCTTATCACTCTTTATTTTCTTGAAACGTGGGTGTGAAATCAATGTATACAAGAAACTTAAAAACAGAAAAGAAAAAAGAAAAACTACTTGGCTATATGGGCATTTTTCTTTAATAATGAAAAAGATGAAAGAGAGAGAGAGAGAGTTTGCTGCTCAATATGTGTCTGCCTGTCACCATAGAAGAGAAAACACCCAGTCTGCCCTGATCTGATGTTTCCAGCACATGTAGATTATAGTATGCCTTATTAGTCTATTTCATTACTTAGATGTATATTTTGCCTCTGTAAATCTAATACTTTATCTTATTTTATTTTATTTCTAACTTATATACTTACATACACTAATTCATTTTGCACAAACATGCTTAATTACATACACTTACATAATACATGCTTAATACTTTTTATATAGTTTTATTATTACAACTGCTATTATTCTTTTTCTTTCTGTTAAAGCTGCAACTGCTTTGGCAATACAAATGTACATTTTTTTTCATGCCAATAAAACTCATCTAAATTGAAATTGAGAGAGAGAGGAAGGATCATTCATCGAGTGTTTTATCATATGAAATTTCCCTATATATATATATATATATATATATATATATATATATATATATATATATATATATATATATATATATTTATATATATAGGCAATGTTATGTAATAAATAAAAGAAGGAATTACTATATATATATATATATATATATATATATATATATATATATATATATATATATATATATATATATAGCTAAGTTGAGTCATTGAATGTTTTATAATCTGAAATTTCCCTCTGATTGCCAGTGTTTTTGTTTGTTCTTTAATACTATTTGTTTGTATGTTTAAGAAAGAAAGAAGCAGATGTTTTTAACATAAGACAGCCCACCTGTAAGTAGAGTGTGTATGTGGTGTTGTGTGTGTATTGAGACACTCAGGGTTTGGGCGTGTGCTGTGGCTCTAAGCGCCCTCTTCTTCTTCTTTCTTCCCCCTACACACACACACACACACACACACACACACACACACACACACACACACACACACACACACACTCTCTCTCTCTCTCTCTCTCTCTCTCTCTCTCTCTCTCTCTCTCTCTCTCTCTCTCTCTCTCAGTCGACCCACACCGGCAGCTCGTTGTTCAATGTTTGTGTAGATCGCATCTGCTTCTGTGGATCTGTACCGCGCGAGAGGAAGAAGAGCACGCGCTGTCTGAGAGGAGCAGCGGGAAGGATGTCGACATATTATTGACTTGTGCTGAGTGTCGTCGAGACGAGTGAACAGCGCCGTGTGTTTAGTAAGTAGTCGTAGTCCAGCCGCTGTCTTTCTATGCTGTGTGTCGCGTAGGAATAACAGCAGCAACAAAATGTTCCTTTGCAGGCGCTGGACGGAACATTTTGTTGGCGTCAGGACATAAACCATTTCACCAACATCTCGAAACTGGAGAACTACTACAGTAGAACATGAAAAACGAAACAAATGCGTCAAATCAGTGAAGCGCGTCTGAAATCCATTAAATCTCTAGTTTGTTACATTATAGCGAGCTGTGCAATTATCAAATACTAATATACAGCGGTGTTCTGCATGGATAATGGTCGATTCAGGAGGAGTGAGTGCACCACCACAACCAGAGACGTTTAAGACTAGTATTTGTTCTCTAATGGGTTTTGTTTAGGGACGTTTTTGAAACTTAGAGAGTTGACATTAAATGTATTGTAAGGCTGGCAGAGATCATCTCATCCAAATGACCACGTTGTTTACATTGCCCATCGTCTGAGAAATCAATAAAGGTGATGTCATTGTATTCCGGCATGAGAAAAATAAATATGATAATTATTTTTTTTTTCCTGTATGTTACACAAATACCATACTATACTGTTTATATATATATATATATATATATATATATATATATATATATATATATATATATATATATATATATATATATTATTAGTATGGGTTTGTGTGCATTGTCGTGTGTGTTGTGAAAGTCTTTAAAGGGTGACATCCCTGGTACAGTATGATCTCTAATTTTATAGCCAAAAAACACTTTTGATTTAGTCAATTCAAATTCAGAGCCTGACTTGATGCTTAAAAAGTAATCTAAAAGTTGTAAAAAGGAAAAATCTGTTATATGTAGATTCTTTGAAGTTCCTCTTCTCCTGAGGATCCATATTTAAGTAGGTTTGTTTGGAATATAATAAGTTTGGAAGGAATGAAATCACACTGCATCAGCTAATACAACTAATAAGACAAATAGATCACTGTCAGGAAAAGTCCTGTGTAAGTTTCCCCTGGCAGCCTAAAATAGCTTTTCTTTTTGCCCTGGGTCACATGACACAAGGGTAATTTCAGCTGTATTAAATACTGTCTGCAGGATGAGTGCTTCACTCCAGGAAACTTTTGTACACGTTATATAGATGTTGACCGACTTCCCTTTTTTACTGTTTTTACTTTGAGTTTTATTTCCTTGTCAGCTCATTTTAATTTGTACACCAGACTGTTTCAAGTATAAGACCTGTAATGAGTTATATATAGAATTTTACCAAATTCTTAATTTTCTCAAATTTCCTTGTTCCTGGTTTCCCCTCAGCTTCTGACACGGTAGCAGTGAGAATGACGGAGTATAAGTTAGTGGTGGTGGGTGCAGGTGGTGTGGGCAAGAGTGCTCTGACAATCCAGCTCATTCAGAACCACTTTGTTGATGAATACGACCCAACCATAGAGGTAAACCAAATATCAGCATGGTATTTTCTGTCATGTACCTTTGTCTCATATTTAATCATTTATTTAATAAGTATTTGTTTATTTATTGTATTGATTGATTGTTTTTTAATTTAATAGACCTCAGTTCAGAATAAAGTTCCCTAATTTCAAATATGAAACATCAAAATGTCATCTGAATGTAAAACATTCGCACCGTTTTGGCCAAACAGGCTACAGTTTCCACTTTATTGTATCTGTAACAGAATACATTTCATTCTATGTTGCAATATAAATTTAGCAGTAAGAGAATTCACAGACATTGGACATCTTACTTTGGATATGTATGCATTGCTCTTCCTCACAGGACTCATATAGGAAACAGGTGGTGATTGATGGAGAGACGTGTCTGTTGGATATCCTGGATACTGCAGGTCAGGAAGAGTACAGTGCAATGAGAGACCAGTACATGAGGACCGGAGAGGGCTTTCTCTGTGTCTTTGCCATCAACAATACAAAGTCTTTTGAGGACATTCATCAGTACAGGTTAAATGAATGAAAACTGTACAATTATAAAAATACATTTATTTGTTTCTTATTTTATTTATTTTTATATATGTATTTGTTTTCATTACTTTTAAAGGAACAGATTAAGAGGGTTAAAGACTCAGATGATGTGCCTATGGTGCTTGTGGGTAATAAATGTGACCTACCAGCACGCACCGTGGACACAAGACAAGCCCAGGAACTCGCCCGTAGCTACGGTATACCCTACATTGAAACCTCAGCCAAGACAAGACAGGTTAGAAACATTTTGACCAAATATATTCTGTTATATAACATTTTATTATAAAATTCTGTCAGTTATCAAGCTGCCCTAATTTCATTTTGTACATTGCACTCTTTATGTATTTTTGTACAAAGGGTCTTTGGCATCTGTGGTGTCATGAAAAACCTTTTCTAAAATCCATGGAACCTTTCCATTGCACAAAAGGTTCTTTATAATGGAAAAAGGTTCTTTAAAATATTAAAATGTTTTTCACGCAAAGAGCAAATGATTCTTATAAAGGGGACATAGGATGAAATTTTCACCTTTTTAAAGCTCTTTTTTTTTTGCATTGAGTTCTGGTTCTGGTGTGTCTGCCAGCTCAGAAAAGCTGAAAAGAAAACACAGCCAGTTTATTATGAGCTGTCTGAGTCTGAAGCGTTGTCATCCAGCTGTTTCAATTTGCAGCCGGTTTCTATGTTGATAGTTAGCTATTTGAATAAGACCACCTCCGAGACATATACGGAGCCCAAGGCGATTCATGCATCTTTTGTCAACACGCCCCAGGAAGAGAGGGGCGGGGTGAGCAGTAGCTCATTATCATATAAAGAGACATGCTCCAAAACGGCTCTGTCAGCAGAGCTGTTTTTGACAAGGTAAAAAGGGTGTTGTTTTATACAACCATTGAGGGATTTTAACCATAGTATGTTACAGACATTTCATGAAGACCCTTTTATTTATACGAGTGTGGTGGCATGTATAGCTCAGGATAAACTATTACCAACAGCCAGAATGTAAGAAGAAAAGCCCTAATTAGTGTGTGTGTTTCTATTCAGGGAGTGGAAGATGCCTTTTACACTCTTGTTCGTGAAATCAGGCAGCATAAGCTGAGGAAACTGAACCCGCCAGATGACAATGGCCAAGGCTGTATGAACTGCCGCTGTGTGGTGTCATGATCTGGTAAACATTTTTATTCTATAAGCTAGTAAACCTAGTATATATTCAATTTGTTTCTCAGTAAATTAAACATACTAACATTCCTGGACAATTAAGCCATTGTGTACTGCTGCTCATGTGTACTCAGTTCTTCCCTTGTCTTTGCAGTGAATGTGCATGACGAGGCTTTTAGAGCGGTGCAGCCTTCCAGACCACAAACTCTGCGACACCTACACAGATGCTGGACATTTAGAGCAGACTGTGTAAAAGGGAAATCTTTAATCTGGCAGCCCTTCTTCTTAGGGATGCTCCCGTCTCGCTCCTTCATCGGAGATGAAATAAGTTGTACCTCATTTTAACAGTCTCAACACTGGAGTTGCTACAACTGGATGAAGCTGTCACACAAACATATTTACATTAAACAAACTATCTACTCTTAACTGGAAGTAATAGCTCAGAAAATAACCTCTCATATTGCTTTGTCAGATGTGGATGTTAGAAAAACACTTATGGAGATGAGAAACACTACATCAGATATATTAGCATACGTCTAGATGGGAGAAAGATTTGTTGCTTAGAGCAAGTCTAACCTAATAAAATGTACACAATTCATGGCGTTCTCTTGCAAAGAGGACTTTTAGTCATATGCAGTGTGTTTATCAGAGGTTATGGTGCAATAGATTGCGATTAGAGGGTACACCTCCGATAAGTCTTTGATTTGCACAAGGTGTAGGAAAAGCGGAGGACGTTATTCTTTGTTAGCTTTTGGTTTTGAATGGCCCTCAGGGTCTTTGAATTGTGGCTTGATTAGATATCCAGATGTGATGCTTTTTATTTTTCGATATAAGACAAATGCATTGCAGGAAATTGCATTGGCTAAAGACGGATTAATGAACATCTCTTCAAAGAATAATCATACTTGTTGAAAAATGAATGCAAAGCTACTATAAACTTAAAAGCTTGGACTGAAAAGCCTTGTTGATATTCTTGCCAAGCACTGTGCTGTTCCTATGTTCAGGGCATAAGCTTGAAACTTTTACATGTATACAGTACCATATTGTCTTCATTTAATCTTAGTCTAATCTTGCATTTTCCCCTTATGCCTTTCTGAAGTAAATATTCTGTGTTTGTGTTTTAGGTTTAAATGTGCAATTCAAATGAAAAAAAAACAAAAAAAAAAACAGATTGACTGTATACCCTTACTGTAAATTATCATATGAGGGAACCTTAAGTTATATGTTCATAGGCAACATATGGCCTTGTAATTGCAGGGAAGAGCCACAGTCTGGACTTTCTCTTTTTTGATTCCTTAAATGTATCTCGTCTCTTTGCAAAGTACAGATTTTAAATGTCAACAATGATCTTTCTAGTTCATTTACTTAACTCAGATTTACTAACACGTCTTTGACTAGTGAGTGTGTTCTCTTTCTGGTTGAAATTTGATGATTTTTCTGTAAGGGATCTGGTGTGTTTTATTTCCTGACAGTCTATTGATTGTTCTCAAGGACATACATGGGCGGTTATGATTCTCCCTTTAAATCACAAGTCAGTAGCTATGGATATGACCTTCAGGGCATTCTGTCAGAATGCTGTGGCCATTCAGATGTTTTTCATAGATTTAGGCCTACTGTCTATACTGCCACAGAGTAATGTGGGTTTATCAGGTGGCGAGATTGCTTCCACTTACTGAATATTGTTTTACATCGATACTGTTGGTTAATAACTCTCTGATTAACATTATGTAAAATAATCCACAAACACATGACCTGTCCAATGTTATTTGTTTTGAACTTGTTGTACGCCAACTGCTGCTGATAAATAATTTTTATGTTTTCTTTCTCTTTTTTTTTTTATGGAAGAGAAATGGTAGAACACAGTTAGCGTTCCAAAAGCCTGTGTCGGTTCTGGTATTAAATAATCATATTGGTTTTTGCAGCAATTAATACTTAAAAATATGAGTATTTTTAAGAACTTGTTCTTATTTCTGTGTCTATAATGTGTGAAAACGTGTTATAGATTTGTGCTTACCATTATATTGTGTTAAGAAAGAATATCAAATAAAGAGGTTCGTTTTGATTTCCTGAGCATCCTTTTTACATTTGCATATTTTAAAAATCACATATTACTTGGTTACTATATCCTAAAGATGAATTTATAAAATTTAAAAATGATTCTAGCAGTAATTTTTGTAGAGCAGAACGTACACGCACACGTCAGTGCTGCGTCATCAGTCATCTGACCGGAAGTGCATTTCAGCCGTGATTTCCTTGTTTGTTATTGACGCGATGATTAGATTTATGTGTTTACGTCCTTAACAACAATTAATTAATTTACTAATAAACGCGGTGCGGTCGTTTTAAGTAATACATTAGTTCATAATCTTTTTAAGCATGGCGGCAATCAACGAAAGTTCCCTGCGGAAAATGCTGTCGAAGGTACGTTAAACACTTGCATACCAGAGAAGCTGTTTACAAAGTTATATCTGTCGTCATATGGGTGATGTTGTTCTGTGTACACAGATTTATAAATACAGGGATCTGACCGCACGCGACATAACAAACGCCACGTCTCACTATAAAGACATTAAACCTGTGATGGACAACTACGGTAAGACTTCATCTGCCTCCAAACTTCAACCACATTTTTTTCTTTTCAAACACAACTGTATTACTAAAAATAAAAACAGAAGTATTTGGACACTTTGTGGCTGTCATAAGTTGGAATATTTTGTTAATGTGTCAGCGGTGTAAATTTGAGAAGAACTGACTTCATACATGCACTAAAAATTAGCTTGACACCATCAGTTACTCGACATGACAATAGTTTAAAAAAAAAAATTAATGCAGTTGAGACTAACCTTAAGAAAGACATCCAAGTCAATGACACCTTTAATGAAATTATTTTCAAAACTGGTTCAGCGATAATGTAGCTACATTTTTTTTTATCCTTTGATGTTTGGATGTACAGTAGGTGAGAGAGATGGGTTTAATCTAGCAAACCTGCATATTTTTCATATGGCTTTATCTAGACAGTGCCCATCAAACACGTCATGTGTTAGAGATGCATGTAAGAAAAGTGATGAGCTTGGTTTAAATCAAAGAAAAACAAAGTTTGGCATGTCAGTGTATTTTTTTTTTACATGCCACATTAAAATTATTTTTATTTCAAAGCAAAACTTTATAAATTATTTGAGATGCTGGTTATGAATTATTAAATACAGCATATTTCCTAAAGTGGTAGCTGTAGAGAAATGTGTCAGATGCTTCAGAAAGGAAATGCTGTTACGGAAGTCTCATTGTACCTTGATTTTTTTTTTTTAAGAATATGAGGGAGTACTTTCAAAGAGAACCCCACATTTCAAAGTAAATGATCAAGGATTTTCCCCACAAAATTATGCATTAAAGAAGTTTGTGAAACTTCAAAGAGGAAATAGTATTCCTTCAAAAAAATACATAAATATATATTGCACCGCTTTGAAGTTTTGTGAATATTACACTTTCTTATGACTGTTTTATAGATATGTTGAAGAAACAGAAAATTGTGCTGCCAAGCAAGACCCTGGAATGTCATAGTGTTTTTTTCCACCTAAGGTCTCAGTTTACCCCTTGACATGACACAACTTACCCCACTCTTCCCTAATTTATTTATGTATTTCTTTTTTAGAGCCCGACCGATGTGTTTTTTGGGGGGGCCTATACCGATATTAGGGATTAAAAAAGACTGATATCGATATATCGGCCGATATTCTTTATAGTAAGCTATATTTTAGTACAGTATATTCAAAAGTTTGGACACCCTTCCCATTCGTGTGTCCAGACTTTTGACTGGTACTGTATATATAATACAGTATATACGTTGCAATGATAACTCAAATGTGGTGCTCAAACACTTATGATGATGACAAACATAGGCCTATGTAATGGAGGCAGGATATTTACCAATTTAACAATAAACTTTATTATTCAAAATGAGTCTGACATAAGTGCACTTGACAGTTAACTTCACTTATTATAAATAACTGAAAAAACACAAATAATTTTTTTTTTTTTTATATATGTTTGAATTATGAAAACAAACAAGGTAACTGTGTTGGGCAAGCAAGCTACTGCCAAACCAACAGGGGCAGGTTTATGCAGGAAGCACAGCTTTTCCAAATGTATACATATAAAATGAGTAAATTATAATAGTGAATTTTTGTTTTTGTTTTTTTTTTATTTTGTGTTATGTATTTTGATGATAGTCTTTTTGAAATTTAATATTCACAGACACTAGTCTATATTTGTAAAGATTTTATTTAAAGGGTTACTCCACCCCAAAATGAAGATTTTGTCATTAATCACTTACCCCATGTCGTTCCAAAACCGTAAAAGCTTTGTTCATCTTTGGAACACAATTTAAGATATTTAGTTTGAAAACCTGGAGGCTTGAGACTGTCCCACACTGTTATTTACTTGGCAGTCTATGGGACAGTCTCAAGCCTCCAGGTTTTCAACCGAACCAAATTTAAACAAAACAGTGAACATTGCTCAGAGACACAACTTGGAATTATATTTGTTGGCAAAATAGAGCAAAACCAGTCAATATTGTGTCTAAAACGTAAGTGTCTTAATATTAAATTGTTGTTTATTGAACTGCTGTATAAAATCAATATTACATTTCTAATCATGCTGATTTTTGTTGTAAAAAACGTCAGTCTTTGCGTGATACTGATTAACTATATGAAATGATATAAACATACATTTCTGCCCCCATATCTTGAATTTTGTGATCATTCAGGGAGGGCTTCACTTCTGTGGCTCTGTGATGTGCATGTGCAGATCAATGTGTACTACACTGCTGTGCTGCGTGGAGACGCGGAGGGGAGGAAAGCATCGGAACTCGACAGAGTCTCAACATTTCTTGACCTGACGTGATAATTGTTTTTTTTTTTTTTTTTTTTGTCTGACGGGAAAAGCTCTGCGCTACCAGAAACACACAAAATATATACATATATTAATTTATAAAAAAAAAAAAAGGGCAAGTGCTCAAGCCCCCTTTGATGTGTGTGCACGTGCCTGCTTCAAGATGTAGGTTTGCATCGCATCACTTTCTCACCAATGGATCCTCTGCAGTGATTTGGTGCTGTCAGAATGAGAATTCAAACAGTTGATAAAAGCATCACAATTATCCAAATGATTGCTTTAAACATACTTTAAGTATTTTTTGTTATGAATAAACTCTGTGTCTAGTCCTCTGATTTTTCTGAATGCTATCAGTTCCATCGTACTGTAAATATACAGGTATGTATGGCCCTGCACTCATTTAGTTTTCTTTATTTCAGTGTTCAATGATGGCTCCACCAAAGAGCTGCTGAGTCTCACAGGAACAGTGCCAGTAAGCTACCGAGGTATAGACCGCACTGCTTTCAAGAAGTGTTTGAGTTTCTTCATTCCTCAGACTCATTTAGCAATCCAGCTGTATCCAGATGAGTCATTTCTTTATGTTGGACCCTTTTCCCTATTTAATATTTTTCTCTTCTATAGGAAATGTGTACAACATTCCTATCTGCCTGTGGCTTCTGGACACGTATCCCTACAATCCTCCCATCTGTTTTGTCAAACCTACAAGTGCTATGATGATAAAAACAGGGAAACATGTTGATGCCAATGGAAAGATTTACCTCCCATACCTGCATGAATGGAAACCTGTGAGTGTCTTTTTTTTTTTTTTTTAATCATTGTCTAATGTAGGATGACATAAACCTACCTTTTTTTTGTTTTGTTTTTGTCTTTTTTAGCCCCAGTCTGAATTGTTAGGACTGATCCAGGTGATGATTGTGGTGTTTGGTGAGGAACCACCAGTTTTCTCACGGCCCACCACTCAGGCACCTTACCCAGCATTCCCAGCAGCAGGTCCACCTAACAGTGAGCATAGACTTGCGTCTGATCGTTTTGATTCAGTGCAATATTTTTGATCTCAGAAAACATTAAGGTTTATTTAACATTCGTATAAGCATTTTGACTTTGGGAATCAGCAATGATTATATAATTCAATGTTTTTTTTTCCAGCTTCTTACATGCCAAGCACACCAGGGTTGCCTTATGGTCAAGGTCACTCTGCCAATCCAGGGTAAGTGCTTTCAGTGTGCCAATCACAAATCTTGGCCATATAATGCACTCAATTCCTACACTACCATTCAAAAGCAGTACTTTGTTTTTTTTTTTTTTTTGGGGATTTTAATATTTTGATTTTGTGGGGTTAAATTGTATTGGTAATGTTTGTAGTGAATATATACTACTGTTCAAAAGTTTGGGGCCATTAAGGGTACAGTAGGTAGAGATCCAAAATGAGTAATGCCGCCGCGCGTACCTGCAAATCAGTCGCGTGTTAAAATCATTCGCGAAACTACCGCCAGATGGCGCAAAGGGACGGATTGCGAACTGAATGTAATTGTAAAATGAAAGGAAGACGTTAAACAACAATAACATTATAATATACATTATAACATCCTTAAAAGCGATTAAAAAAAATAGGATAGTCTTAGGCTACAGTCTACTCATCAAAAATTTAAAGAAAGGCCGTTACACAAAGGCTCTTATGCATGCTATTGTTTTTAAACAGTCATTATTTATATATATATATATATATATATATATATATATATATATATATATATATATAAATACGGATTAAATTTTTTCATTTCGGTTCATTCTTGGTTAAAATAATAATAACAATAATAATAATCTTCAGGTACCATTTGCAGAGTGAAATGAGAACGGTCCAGCATTTACAAATAATTCTTATTAAATCTGTTATAATTCTTGATTTTTCAAACTGCTAACACTTTGCATTTTTGAATTATGCCTTTACTGTGTGACCAATAATTGTGAATTGTGACTTTGATCGCGCTGGTGCCTCACGGGCACATATTCATGGAAACAGCAGTCGTTCACCGAGCCATGCGGCGCAAGCAGCGGGCCACTTTGGCATATTTTTTGCTAATTAATTATGATTTTTTTCCCGTAGATACTGAAACACGTGTGAAATCCAAAGCCTATTTTACCTAATAAATAAGAGTTTAGCTTCAAATGGGCAACATGTTTGGATTTGTCCCGAATGAGAGAGATAAGCCCAACATTACATTATGTATCGCTTTAAATTTATTTTAATTATTATTTTTGTTGTTGTTTATAAGCCTATATTATTATATAGCCTGCTGCAATTATATTTATCCATTAGAATTATATATTTGTAATTCTTGTTCTGTTCTGATAATTTTTTTTTACATTTAAAGGATTTGTTGTAAAGTGAAGGGAACTAAAAATGTCCTGTTGGTACATTAGCCTAGCATTATTAGGCCTGCCGTTATTATTTCTGAATGTAATAAAATGCAACTCTTACAAATGTAATTTATTTTTTAGCTTGTTTTCGTGTATGTTTTTATCCAGCTTTATTTTTTTCATTGCATCTAAAAATGACTTTGTGCATCACATTCACTTCGTGAACAAAACAAATATAACTTCAGATCCGCCTCTCACGTTGCTCAGCTGTGGACCATTTCAAAATGTTTGATATAAAGGTTGCGGTCACATTTTATACAGGAATTGTTCATTATAAAAAAAAAAAAAAAAAAAAAAAAAAAATTAATTATATTGTTAGTTTTATGCTAACATGCAATCAAGTCTTCGGATACTATATAAGATACAAGTTCATTTAGGCTATTTAACATGCACTGTGACATTTTACCGTTTCAATTTATAAACTTCTTGAGATTTTAAAGTCAGTTTAATAGTATTGAAATTCAAGTTGAATCTAGTATAAATGGGTTTTAATTGCTTAAATTATTTCTATGAATTAATAAGTTAGCATGACTTTTTCATCATAGCATTTTTTAACGAGGTGTATTCGTTTTCTGAAACCAAGCACCCACTTTTTTTCTTTTTTAAATCTATGAATCGCTCGCATGTCTCCTACAACCTACAAATAAGGGCTAATAGAGGTTCTTTCTTTAATTATTTATTTATAATGTTTATTCTTTAATAAAATAAGGGACGATCCAAATATTTGTAATGTACAATAATATAGGCCCATATCTGCCTGCAGTTAAAAAGATATATTTGTTTTGATTCATCCATTTATGTAGGCTACAATTAGCCTATTCTAAAAATAAAAATAAATAATGTCATAAAAAATGCCATCGGTCTGAATAAATTTTACCATTGTAGAATTGGGGTAGTAATTTAGGAGGTGAAAATACAGTGAAATTACAAATGGCATGGGATTTCAAAGCATGACAACTGAAGGTCTATGAACGTTTCTATGATGCATTTTTTTTAAACAATGGCACTTAAAGTTTTCAACTGAAATATTACTTTTTCAACCATATAGCCTGTGAATAAATAAAATGCATACTTTTCAGTGAAAGAACACTGAGAGTGTAGGTTGCGTCTGGTGTTTGGATTTGTACTTAAATATAATGAGCTCCAAGTTTAAGAATAGCCTACACTGGTTTTTTTTTTTTTTTTTACTCTCTATTTAACAGCATTAACTTACAATGAAATACGTCTTCCTTCAGGCGGACTGAATGTTTTCCTGTCTTGCTAAATGTTGGGTCAGTTTGCGCGAGTCCCGCGCGCTGTGAAGCGGGAGCAGCTGACGGAGGATTCCGCTTGGTCTTAAAGCCTTCCGCTAACGCCTACGTTAACAAATAACAATGATTTTGGCAAAAATAATGATAAATTATCAATTGATAATTTGTTATTATTTTAGTCTAGTGAAAATAATAATATGGGCTGCGGGAAAATAATGAATAAAAAGAGTAAGGCTGCTGTGAGTACAGGCATGTTTCAACCCAGTAACAACACACCGTTCCTCACAGCCCAAAAACAGACTGAATTCAGTTTAGCTGGAGGGGGCTGGGGTAGTTCTGTATACCTTGTGGGGGTCGAGATAAAGGTGTGAATCTCTTGCTCTTTCATATGGACAGTCTTATGAGGGTTTCAAACTTGCAGAACAGGTTTTAGGACAACTTTAAAGAAAGGTTTGATCCACTTCAAATGTTGACTACTGTATAGCGCAATAAAGATTATTAGTTATTATAACTTAATTTCAGAGGAAGTTGCCTTAACTTAAAAAAAAAAAAAAAAACTGTTGCATTAGGGCTGGGCGATAGGCCTATGGCCTAAAAAAAAATCCCCGATTTTTTTCACAAAAAAAATCCAATTTACAATTTAAATCGATTTTTTTTCCCTCCCTACTTAAAATCAATATTCAAATGACAAAGAAATTGTTCAAAACAAGTGTTAATATAACAATATATTATTTTTTAATACTAGCCCATTATGCATCTAACCATCCACTCGGCGTTAAGAGCTGTTCAGATTAAAACTGGCAGCTCTGCAGTGAGTCAGTGTCATGGACGGAGGACAGACCAAGTGTAGACCTAAATCAATTTTCTAGTTTATATTTTCATCTCGTTATGCCGCTGGTTTAGGTTATGAATTTATTTTTATTTCTTATATCAATTATTTGTAAATATAGCAGACACTGTCTAACCGTGTCTACACTGGACGGCCTTGTTCATATAGGGCAAAACATCTCTCACTCTGCAGCAGAGTATGTGAGAGTGGAGCGGCAACAATTTCCCTCCGCGCTCCGAGCATTTAATAATCACTAAGCTCCGCGGTTCATTGATACCAGAAACACTGCTCCGCCTTCACTCCGTGGCTAAAGTTGAAATGTTATGTTCATAATAGCTTATAAAAATAAAATAAAAATAAATAAATAAATGAATTAAATTACAGGAGAGTTTCAAAGGGGAATAGGCTATTGTGTGCAAACTTTTTGTCCTACCAAACGCCAAACTAATAAAACTGTCAGCATTAAAAGGTATAATTGCTGCTTTCTGCTGCTGAAATTTTGTTTGTAATGAAAATAACAGTTTACATTTTCGTCAGTTATTTTATCTACAGATTGATGCATTTGTTACAGATTTCTGCTCATTCAAAATCAGATACAGATGAAGTAGCCTACTGTAAGATTAATTCAATTCAATTCAATTCAAGTTTATCTGTATAGCGCTTTTTAGGAGACCACTCATTGCAAAGCAACTTTACAGAAAATTAAGTTTCTACAATATTTAGTAGTAGCTTATCAGTGGTGACTGTCAGTTCATGTGCATATGGCAGAAATGTTCAGAAAAAATCAATAAAAAGACGCAAACAAACAGACGATTAACACTATTAACAGCAATTATGCAATCAAACTTATAACATAATGTGGTAGTTCTGTATGTTGTCTCTGGGTTAGCATCATCTGAGGTCCTCTGAGGGGTTGGCATCATCTCTTCTCAGGTGTTCTGGATCCAGACTGGAGCTTGTGTAAATCCTAGTTACGGCAAAGCAGAGAAACAAATAGAGACATAATTAGCGTAGCTGCTGTTCCAGCCAAGTAAAATTAATTAGTTTAACCCAAGTTAAAGAATAATAATGCACATTTGATCAGATATAACTGCAGTCCAAAATTATGAGATGCATTATTTGAATGCTTGGCCAAAGAGGTGTGTTTTTAATCTAGATTTAAACAGAGGAAGTGTGTCTGAACCCCGAACATTATCAGGAAGGCTATTCCAGAGTTTGGGAGCCAAATGCGAAAAAGCTCTACCTCCTTTAGTGGACTTTGCTATCCTAGGTACTATCAAAAGTCCAGCGTTTTGTGACCTTAGGGATCGTGATGGATTGTAGCGTGGTATAAGGCTAGTTAGGTACGCAGGAGCTAAGCCATTAAGGGCCTTATAAGTAAGTATATATATTTTGTAACTGATACGGGACTTAATAGGTAGCCAGTGCAGAGACTGTAGTATTGGGGTAATATGATCATATTTTCTTGACCTGGTAAGGACTCTAGCCGCTGCATTTTGGACTACCTGTAGCTTGTTTATTGAGGATGCAGGACAACCACCTAGAAGTGCATTACAATAGTCCAGTCTAGAGGTCATGAATGCATGAACTAGCTTTTCTGCATCAGGGAACAGTTAACATGTTTCGTAGCTTGGCAATGTTTCTAAGATGGAAGAATGCTGTTTTTGTAACATGGGAAATATGATTTTCAAAAGACAAGTTACTGTCTAATATAACACCCAGATTTTTGACAGTAGAGGAAGTAACAGTACATCCGTCTAATTGCAAATTGTAATCTACAAGATTCTGTGTAATGTTTTCTGGTCCAATAAGTAATATCTCTGTCTTATCTGAATTTAATAGGAGAAAATTATTGGTCATCCAATCTTTTACATTTTTAACACACTCTGTTAGCTTAGATAATTTTGAAGTTTCACCTGGTCTTGTTGAGATATATAGTTGAGTATCATCAGCATAACAGTGGAAACTAATCCCGTATTTTCTAATGATATTACCAAGGGGCAGCATGTATATTGAAAATAGCAGAGGACCTAGGACAGATCCTTGTGGCACTCCATATTTTACTGGTGATAAATGAGATGACTCCCCATTTAAATAAACAAAGTGGTAGCGATCGGACAGGTAGGATCTAAACCATCTGAAAGCCTGCCCTTGTATACCTGTATAGTTTTGTAATCGATCTATGAGTATGTCGTGATCTATGGTGTCGAACGCAGCACTAAGATCAAGTAAAACTAGCAATGAGATGCAGCCTTGATCTGAAGCAAGAAGCAAGTCATTTGTAATTTTAACAAGTGCAGTTTTTGTGCTATGATGGGGCCTGAAACCCGACTGAAATTCTTCATAGAGATAATTTTTTTTGCAGGAAGGAGCACAATTGAGCAGACACTTTTTCAACATTTTAGACATAAATGGAAGATTTGAAATGGGTCTGTAATTTGCCAGTTCACTAGATCTAGTTGTGGTTTCTTAATAAGAGGCTTAATAACCACCAGCTTGAATGGTTTTGGGACGTGACCTAAAGATAACGACGAGTTAATAATATTGAGAAGCGGAGAAACCTGCTACAGGTAACAACTCTTTCAGTAATTTTGTGGGTACAGGATTTAATAAACATGTTGTCTGGTTTAGATGCAGTGATAAGTTTATTTAGCTCTTCCTGTCCTATAGTTGTAAAGCACTGCAATTTATCTTTTGGGTGCGATGGATAAAACTAAAGTATTAGACTCTGTAGAATCTACATTTGTTATTGTATTTCTGATGTTATCTAGTTTTATCAGTGAAGAAATTCATAAAGTCATTACTATTTAACTGTGAGGGAATATTTAGATCGGGTGGCGTCTGGTTATTTGTTAATCTAGCCACTGTGCTAAATAAAAAACCGTGGATTGTTTTGGTTGTTTTCTATGAGTTTGTGGATATGCTCGGCCCTGGCAGTTTTTAGAGCCTGTCTATAGCTGGACATACTGTTTTTCCACGCAATTCTAAAAACTTCCAAGTTCGTTTTTCTCCGTTTGCGCTCAAGACTACGAGTTTCTTTCTTGAGAGCGTGGGTATTACTGTTTGTACCATGGCACAGTACGTTTTTCTCTAACCTTTTTCAATTTGATCGGGGCAACAGCTTCTAATGTATTAGAGAAGATAGTGCCCATGTTGCCAGTCATTTTGTATAGTTCATGTGTATTTATGGGTACACAGAGCAGTTGAGATAAATCAGGCAGGTTATTTGCGAATCTGTCTTTGGTGGCTGGAACAATAGTTCTGCCCGGACGATAACGCGACGCTATATAGTTATTATCATCAATACGCAAAATGCACGATACAAGGAAATGGGCAGTAACATCATCACTTTGAGGTACGATATCTATGTCAGTAAGATCGATTCCATGCGATATAATTAAATCTAGCGTATGATTTTAAAACGATGAGTGGGCCCGGTGACATTTTGCTTTACTCCAAAACAGTTTAATAAGTTAGTAAACGCAAGTCCTAATGCATCATTTGTATTATCAATATGAATGTTAAAATCTCCTAAAATTAGCGCTTTATCAGCAGTAACCAACAGGTCTGAGAGGAAATCTCCAAATTCTTTTAGGAATTCTGTATATGGCCCTGGTGGTCTATACACAGTAGCCAGAGAAAGAGATACGATAGATTTCTTTTGCATATCTGACAGTGTAACATTAAGCATAAGTATTTCAAATGATTTAAACCTGTATCCTGTTTTCTGGGTAACACTGAGAATATCACTATATATTGTTGCAACACCTCCACCTCGACCAGTCTGATGGGGCTCATGTTTATAACAGTAGTTTGGTGGAGTAGACTCATTTAGACCAATATAATCATTTGGTTTTAGCCAGGTTTCAGTCAAGCAGAGTACATCAAAACTATTATCTGTGATCATTTCATTTACAATAACTGCTTTGGGTGTGAGTGATCTAATGTTTATGAGGCCAAACTTTAAAAATGGTTTTTCTGGTTTAATCACGATAAGATTTTTTTCTAGATCCTACATTAAATTTATATTTTGACCTCATTATTCAGGGAACAGACACAGTCTTAATAGACTGGACAGCGCAAGTACTTCTAACATTTAAGCGGGTAGAACAAAAGCCATCATTGCAGTTATTTGAGAATTGGCTTACTAGTCAAATGGAGCGTAGAGTCCTGGAGATGTTGTCCGAGAGCAGCTCCGCTCCGACTCTGCTGGGGTGCAGGCCATCAGTGCGAAAAAGCCTGGGACGCTCCCAGAAAGATTCCAATTATTAACAAAGAGCAGTTTCTGTTCTTTACACCATGACAATAACCATTCATTTAGAGCAAAAACTCTACTGAACCTTTCGTGTCCTCGTCGATACGTGGGCAGCGGTCCTGACGCGATGATCGTCGCCGCGGGCGTCGTGCTGCGAACCGTCTCGATCAGGATCCTGAAGTCCCTCTTCAGCGTCTCCGTCTGCCGCTGCGTGTTGTCGTTAACCCCGGCGTGAAGCACGACCGCTCTGGGGCTCTCGTCGGCCTTCAGGATCGCGGGTATCTGCGCAGAAACATCGAGAACACAAGCACCAGGGAAACAGTGAGTGTGCACTTTACCTTCGGCTAACGTAGCACGGACGTGTCGGACGATGGAGTCTCCGACGATCACAGCGTCGCGTTCCGTCTCGCGGAGGGGAGAGAAGCGGTTCCGTGTGGAGATTTCGAAGACCGGAGGGGGAGAAGTCGTCGCCTGGGGCCTGGCTCGCGTCCTCCGCTGCGGATGCACCCAGGGTCCGTGGTGTCCCGGCGCCGGCGTGAAGGACATCTGGGCAGATCGCGTCCTGGGTGCACCGGGCCTGTGCAGA
Organism: Cyprinus carpio; assembly: GCF_018340385.1. Classification (NCBI taxonomy): domain Eukaryota; kingdom Metazoa; phylum Chordata; class Actinopteri; order Cypriniformes; family Cyprinidae; genus Cyprinus; species Cyprinus carpio. The sequence continues at coordinate 28,499,603 of NC_056578.1, read as the reverse complement.
GAAACACACGGGGTGGAGGTGGTGGGACTGTTAGCAGCGCACTGTATACTTACCCTGGACTTGTGAGCGTCAGCCCGGGAGGTTTCCAGCGCGGCTCTCCGCTCTCTCAGCTGGGCCTGCCTCTGCTCCAGGACCCGAATCTGCTTCTCCACGGCCTCGTTATCGAGCTGCACCGAATGCAGCTTGAACGTGTCGTCACCTGCACTCAAAGGTAGACAAACATCCGCCATTAAAGCAAGTTACAGTGAGTAAAGCGATTGTAATGTGTGTGAATAGAGTATTAGCGATACACGCGGGTTTAGCGACAACCACGCTGGTGATGCTAATGGGCTATAAGCTACTAGCGGACTCGGGAAATCAAAATAAAACTAGTGATAACAAGGCGCTCTGATTGTTTTTGTTGTAGAATACGATAGAGGATATATTCACACGTTATAGAAACGAAAATGATGGTGTATAAAATAGATTTCAACAATAAAAATAGACGATAGAGAAATAACGTGACGGAGCTCAAACTAGAGGCATACGACAGCAACCCTGCCTAATGTTACATTTGTTTGAATGCATTATTGCGACAGCGATTACGTGTGAATGTGCTGTATCTTTTTAAATCATGCTTTAACCCGAAAATAATCAGTAAAAGGAAGACAAATTCCTTGAGAACTAGCCTGTAACATCCCACTCGACTATTGCCGTCATTATAATCTTCGTATCAGAGAGATTATGTGTATCAAGCTATAGCTAAATATGTTTATCATGTGAATTCTTGCTAAATATGCAGTTATATTACGGGCTGTTGGCATGACTTGTACTCGTGATGGAGCGGTGCTGGAGCGAGTGAAAACCACGACGCTCCGACTTTTAAAAAATCCGCTCCTCCCCAGTCAGAATAACACCGCTCCGCTCATACTCTGCTCGGCAGCGTGTCTCAAACACGCGGGGGAGGCTTGAGCCCAATCATTCTCGAAACATAAAATATTTATTTTATTTCAACTTTCATTTTGTGTTTCAGAGGAAAAATCAGTGTTAAGTCATCTCTCCATTACAGACCGTTCTGAAATTGGAATCTATGCAAACGCGTATAAAATTCTTTAAAAACTTTAACAGAGATGTCTAGAGGGTATTTAATAGGTCTGCTTCCCACGTAAGATTTTTCTATAGTCGTTCATTTGTCATTATTCAACTAATCGCAAGTTTATATTAAATTTACAACTATAATCCAGCCTTAATATATTCCACGCTCAAGAATATGCATTAAGTTTGTCACAAAGCACAGGCAGAAGTAGCCTAATAATTATGAAAAAGGAGACATTTTAATTATTTATTAATAAACAAAATGTTTTCTTGTCGGCTGCAAGATGAAATTCACAGTGCTGACTCTCTCCACATGGACGCGCCTTTAAACAGTATACAACCTTCACAGATTATATAATGCTTTCGTTTTGAATTGATTCGTTTAGAAGACATTTCAAGCTTTCTGTAGATATATTTCTCATGTATGTGAGACACCCAGATTTTCAGTTATTTCATTATTAGGAAAAAAATCACGTTATCGAGAGGGCGCCTCCCTGTCATGCATGCGCATTAATAATTTTTGCACAAACACTTGAATATGAATAATAATTCACATTTTGCATATGCATTACAAAGTAAATAATTTTTTACATGTAATTATCCAAAACAAAACCAAACAAGATTTGTAATGTAGATAAAATATGTAGACAAATAAGAATAAATGCTGCACGTGCACTCAGCATCATGCAGAGCAAATCTTGCACTGATATTTTACGGAATATTATACATTTTATATTATGCATTTAAATGCGGCTGCCATTTTATTTATTTATTTTATTTATTTATTTTTACTTTACTTAAATTATATGAAAGCAAGCAAAGAAGACCCCATTTAAAATCACTGAAGTTGTCAATTAATGAAGCTTTACATCGTGTGCACTTTGTTGATAAGTGATGACGTTTTATTAATCCATCCATTCTTTAGAGTTGCAATGATTTAGGTAAATCGTGCAGGTTTAATTTATTCCTTTATTTGTTTTAATTAGGCCTAAATAATAGGAGCGAAATTATACAGTGCCTTACGTTTTACTAAAATAAAGAAAATAATTTATAAAACACGCAAGCCTAGCTCACAATAGGCTACCACTTTTAATGCTCTGATGCAAAGTAAACCACATTTTCTTTTTAATAATATAACACATAATTCATATTATATAAATAATACTGCACACTATTTAAATGTGTCTAATCTAAATTATGGTGTAGAGAAAATATAAGCACAGGCTCATAGGCTTGACATTTATCCTGCTTGAATTCGTTCTAAGAAATGCACATATCTTCATAAGGACTAAACTTTCATCTGTGAATATTAAATATTTTTTCTTTCATTTTCCCCGACTGCAGTCAAATATAACACTTCGGTGAGGCAAAGCTGAGGTCTATTTGCGAAAATGTGCTTTGATGCGCTTGTTCGAAAACTTGTGATTAAAGCGCCACTCAGCGGTCAAAAGCTGCAAATGCACTTTGCAGACGCCGCGGCGGTAGAAACGACGTTTTGGATGTCCACCTACTGTAAATGCTGTTTTTTTTTTTTTTTTTTTTTTTTTTTTTTTTACTTTCTTTTCATCAAAGAATCCTGAAAAAAAATGTATCACAGTTTCCAGAAAAATATTAGAACTATATTAAAATAGAAAACAGTTGTTTTATTCAAATATTACTCTTTTTTTTTTTTTTCTTTTTTTTTTTTTTTTACTGTATTTTTGTTCAAATAAATGCAGCATATTTTATATCAGATATAATATTTTTCTGCAAAGAAACAATAATTTTTATACTAGGCAGCATTCTGTAAATCTAAATACACACAGGTAAAAGCACCACAAGTTTCTGACAGACTCATGAAAACTACGATGCACTCAAACCTAGTTTTGTGCGTACATGAAACAATGTGAAGGATGTGTGTAGAAATGTATTATTAAGCAGAATTAGCAAACTGCTGCATAATGCACGGTTTAAGTGAATATCTCCAGCATTTCCATAAGAGGAGAAGAACAAACATGTCTTTCATTCGCAATACATTTTCTAAACAGATGTACACTCTGAAACATTCAATCTTTTTTTTGGAATGAAGGCTTAACCAGAATATAATCAGGCTAGATCTAGTTTGAAATAGTCACTTGGAGGTGCTCATGCAAGGGTAATGAGAGTTCCTATAATGAATATAATCATGAATAGAATTGTGTTTTCCTTCTTTGAAGAATTAATTGCATTCTTTTGATATTTTGTAGATATTTCTAAGATAAAGGACATGTAAAATTAGTCATATTTGGTGCCGCTTAGCAACATTTTACTACTAATAAAAAGTTCTAACTATGCTAGATCACTAACAGGCTTGTGACGACTGATTAATGTAAACACAGGCTGTTGTGTCTGAAGTGTATATAAAGAGATGGGACAGAATATAGGGTATGTGTCATTGTGTTAAACCTTGCTGTGTAAATGCCAATTAAATTATTAGGGGTGCACGATAAATATCGTCCGATAATTAATGCGCATCTCATCAGTAAAGCCGGTTCTCTAATCAGCGGTAAATTCCATCAGGTGCTGATTTCACATAGAGCAGCGTTTACTACACGGAGCCGTTGTTAACTGACAGCCGTAGATAACCAGCTTTACTGACAAGATGCACATTAATTATCGGCCGATATTTATCGTGCACCTCTGGAAATTATACTATAATTTTATATATATATTTCTGTCTGTCAGTGGATTTCAGGGCTACCCTTATCCTGCAGTAGGCCCTGGATACCCCACTACCTCAGGCTCCTCTCTCTATACCCCAGCGTCTTCTGTCACTACAGTGGGTGAGCATTTTTATCATTATAGGGTGGTTGTGTAAACACACTGCCAACATACATTTCAGTTCAAACAACTTGTTAAAGTGCATGTAGCATCCGATGACCCCTTTAAGCATCACAAGTGATAATAAGAAATGTTTCTTTAGCAGCAAATCAGTATATTAGAATGATTTCTGAAGGATCATGTGATACTGCAGACTCAAGTAATGATGAAGAGATTTAATATAGAAAGAAATATAAAAGTAACATATTAAGAAAGAAAACAGTTATTTTAAATTGTACTGTATTTTACACTATTACTGTTCTTACTGTATTAAATAAAATGCAGCCTCAGTGAGCATTGGATACTGGAAGATTAACCGACCAAGATTTTAAACAGTAGTGTACATAAACTCATACAAAAAAACTGTACTTTGGAACACCTGCAAACATTTTCGCTGTGTTTCAGGACCCACCCGTGACGGTACCATCGGGGAGGACACAATCCGTGCATCTTTGGTGTCTGCAGTCAGTGACAAGCTGCGAAGGCGGATGAAAGAAGAGATGGATCGAGCACAGGCAGAGCTGGACGCACTGAAAAGGACAGAGGAGGACCTAAAGAGAGGCCACCAGAAGCTGGAGGAGATGGTGACCAAACTAGACCTGGAGATGGTACAAGAGACGTCTTGAATTGTACCCTGTTGCCTTGCTGATACTTGAGCTAATCGTGACTCATGTTTTTAAAAAGGGATCGGCCTGGAAACAATGTTTTTAATATTTTATAAGATGCAGCATAATAATAATGTTCTTTCCATTGAATTGCAGGCTGATGTGGACAAAAACATTGATCTCCTTAAGCAGAGAGATGAGAAACTGACTGTTGCTCTGGAAAAAATGGAGAACCAGTCTGAGAACAATGATATCGATGATGTGATTGTGCCCGCTGCTCCCCTTTATAAGCAGATTCTGAACCTCTACGCTGAAGAAAACGCCATAGAAGACACAATCTTCTACTTGGGTGAAGCGTTACGCAAAGGTGTCATTGACTTGGATGTCTTTCTTAAGGTTAGTCTCAACTGCATACATTTTTTTTTTTAACTATTGTCATGTCGAGTAAGCTGTAAAGTACAATATTTGAATATTTATATTAACAGAGTATTCTGTTGTGTGTGTTTGTGTGCAGCATGTGCGCCTTCTCTCCAGAAAACAGTTCCAGTTGAGAGCCCTGATGCAGAAGGCCCGGAAAATAGCAGGCCTCAGTGACCTGTACTGACCTGTCCAAATAAATCATTCCCCCTCTCACTTATAACACATGCACTGTATGGCAAGAACCCTACATTTTATCCAAGAACAGGAGGTTTGGGACCCTCCTTTTCTCAAATCACAGTCTTTCTAAGTACAGAAAGATGTGAAAGGTAACTTATATACCCAGGGACAAAATATTCAAGTATACATTCATAGCATCATTATTACAGATAACAAGTGCATTGAATATATCTTTATTATGAAAAAATGAAGTGACCTTTGAGGTTCTTACCTTTGCAGAGTGGAAAACAATAGAACATAATCAAACATTTGCAAGATTTTTTTGCTCAGCTATGGAGTTTAACATAGACTTCTAAAAACAGCAACCTTTGCACTTTATGTAACTTGTGCCTCTTATTCTTCTAAAGTGTCTTTTCAGATATAGGGTAAAGGGAAAGAAGTTTGAGAATTACATTCAATATGCTCAACCTAAATATCTTATTTTTATATTGTTTAATCTCCAAATATGTACCTGTACTAAATAATTCTCTTAAAATCAGCACTTTGTTTTATTTTTATTTTAAGTTAGTAAATCAATCTTCTTAACATCTCAGAATCGAATTATTCATTATGAATGCTTCATCATTATCCTTGTCCACTACGTAACACATTTTGCAGTCCTGCTTGTGATTTATACATGTGTTGTCAGTTATATCATTCTTATTTACGGTTGTTATGCAGTCGGTTTACAAGAATGTGCTTGGTATTCATGCAGATTTAATGACAAGAATATTATGCCGACATTTTGAGATTGAACTTGTCTATCTATTTAGGATGTAATACATGAAACCACAAAGTATGAAGGGAACATTTTCTTTGCAAAGATGCTTGGAGTATTGTTTGATTGCTGGTTTAATCGGGTATGAAGCGTTTTGCTTTCAATCAATGGAAAAAAGGAATAACAAATTGATTGTGCAGTATCTCTCTGAGGTATAAGTACATTTAAAAAAAAGAATATCTGAAATAAAAACAAGAAACTCTTAAATCTGGCTCTGCTTACCTAAATGTTTTACACTGTCACACTAGATGTTTAGATTTTAAAAATGCAAAGTCTTTATTTTCATTTATTTTTCTTTCACAATTTTTCTGTTAGTTGCACAAACTGCATGTGGTGCTTGATACTCAGTGTCTCTTGAAAGGAGAAACGAAAAAGATATTGATAAACAAGAGACAAATTGAGTTTCATTATTGAAGTTTGGTGGTTCAATGCGGAAAATAATAAGAGGAACAACTGTCCAAGGTTGCCAAATTTGCTGTTTTCCTATGGAAATGGGCCACTTTTAAACTGTTGCCACGGGTTGATTTTTTTAATTGATTTTTTATTTTTCACCCGCAGGTTAAATGTCTAAAATATATTTGACAAATATGCTTGTATAGAAATACTGTATTTCATTAAATCCAATTTATATTCTACCGATGATAAAACTGTGCTGGATGATGAGACATAGAAAGGAGATTATTATTTATTTATTTATTTATTTATTTATTTATTTTATTTTTATTTTTTTGTGAAAGGGACACTGGTAGGGAGCCTGACTGTTTTCATTTCCATGGTAACCATTTGACTGGTCTCTGTTGGATTGCTGCTAGTTATTAAAAAGTATGATATCATCTAGGCTAGTGATGTCTTGAAATTTTAATTTTAGATTGTAATCTATAAATAGTTAATTTTCAAATAGTTCTAAAATAAAAGTTTACTATCCCCACCGAAGGAATTTGTTCATCTGCTGTCAAGATATTAGGAAAACATACTGTACACAACTGCACAGTGTTTTCAAGTTAAAAACTGTATGTAGTGCATAACAGTGACAATAAAATATGCATGTCATATTTTAAGTTTTTTTTTATTTGGGGTAGTTTAATTAGGCAATTTTAGATTTTTTACATGCAGATCTGGCAACCCTGCAACGGTCATCCATTCATGTTTTAGCACTCTTGTCAGCTGGTAAAGCTGAAGCCTTAGATTTGAATTATGTTGACATTTCAAGAGTAGAGTTACTGTACGCTGGTGTGCCATGTTTTCTGTTACCGTTACACTGTAAAAATGTATTTTTTGAAGTTGTCAGTCACACATTGTTAAAAAAGATTGAAGTACATTTTTACAAGAAAACACTATTTCATTTTTTTTTTCTACTTAAAAATTCCACAATTAATTCAATGCTTCTTGCCTTTTTTTTTTTTTTTTGGTAATTGTTTGAAACTTAATAGAAATTTCTGTGAAAATAGTTTCTACACCAATTTTGCAGTTTAGTTTTATGCAAGGAACATTGATTTTAAGTTTTGTTCTAAATGTAAATCTACTAGTGTCTCCATTGCCTGATGCTCTAAAACTAGCAGTTAGCAAAATGCTGACTATTCATATTTGTGTGATTTTTGTGAAAGACATTGGCAGTTGATTCGGACCCATGTCTGAGTGTGTCCTGTTACCACATGATTGATAAATGCAATCATCTTCTTCATATAAACATTTTAGCTGTGATGTGTGAACTTGCATATTGTGTTTTGGTGGCCCCTTTAACCCTCTAAAACACTTGCATGCATACAGTCTGCACCTCAAACTGTCCCTGTTCACCCGTCTGAAATTTCATTTCACAGATGATGGGCTTCAGCCTCTAATCCAGCAGCTGTGAAAGAGGGTAGGACTGGTCAATTGTTTCAACTCTAATCAGCTTTTATTGCACACGGGAGAAAGAAACAGCCCGCCGTCGCTGGAACCTGTGCTTTTCATAATTCAGGTTTGGGTTGAGGGGGGCAGGAGGTGTGTGGCGGCTGAATGTGATGTTGAATCTAATTCACTCATTGCTGCTAGGCAGTGATGTGTCAGCAGGTGGAGATGTTAGAGCTAATAGGCCTGTCATAGTTGCTAACCTCAATCACTAGCCTTCATAACAGCATATGCTCCTTTTAAACCACCCCTCTCTGCCTTTTCACAATCTTGGTTAAAATTCAGATTTTTGCCATATTTCTTTTTCTCGATTGCTTGAGGTGGTACTGCACGGACTGATAACCTTCTCGTGTCCTTTTTGAACCGAACAGATTACAACCCTTTTCAGTGTCTTTTATCTGAAAGGTGACGAAAGCCACGTTTGATTTAGTGTACCATGTATTTGATGTAGTATCTCAGATCAGGCCTGTTAACACTCGACAAAATGCTCGTAACAAAGCACACAGAGCCTACACATATTTTTATGGGGCTTAATATGTCACCTTGGCATTGTCGATTTTTACTGGCCCCTGTGTGTGAGGCAGAGGAAACTGGCGAAAGTGTTTATTGGCTGTCAGGTCATTGCCGTTGCTCTCAGCTGGAGTGGCGGTCGTAGCCTGCAGTGACAAGACAAAGCTGAAACATTGGTGGTCTGTCCGGCTGAAGCCCCATTGTATGGGAATGTTATAGGTTTTGTTCTTTCTGACGGTCTGCTGACCTTAGTCTAAGAAAGCTCTCTGGGCAAAACCCAGGGCACAAGGGTTTGATTGAACTGACCAATGTGGGTCCCCAAAGGATCTGTAGGCTATCTGGGAACACAGAGTGAAAATATCCTGCATGTGAAGGCTTCAAGATTTGAAATCCACCCTCCAAACAATGAAAGACTGTTTGGATTGACAGAAAGCCATTGAAACTTGCCCATACTAGTGTTTGAAGGTCATATTTGCTATTTTTGAATTCTTATAAGAAGATTGTGATATGAGCTTGAGTGAGATGTACTAATTTCATTCAGAAAGAAGGTTGTTTAAGATACACGTTATTTATTTATTTATTTATTTATTTATTTATTTATTTTTGACGTAAGTACTTGGACATTAAATAATGATTTAAAGGTGCTGTTTGTAAGCCTTTGACTCTACTAACACATAAAAATACCATAATATGTTTGCAGAAATTTAAGAAACATGCTAAGTTAACATACTTGTTTATCTGAAAACAATGCTACAGTCAGTTATTCTCCTTTGAAAATGTGCGTTCTGGGTCAGAATGTCGGTCTCTGTTTTGGTTTGTGAAACCCGCCCACTGCCAGTTTTCCCAATTGTATGTGGCACCCCTGGTTGCCAATTGGCGGAAAATACATCATATTTAATTTCATTCATCGTCAATTGCACTCGTTCCTGTTGGTGTCCTCAATCTGGCAACCTGGTGTGCCTCAAGTCTGAGGAGGAGGGCCCGGTGAAAAAAAAACCCTCTCCAATATTTTGAATTTGGACTGCAATACCTAGTTAAACCACTCGGTGTCAATCCTTTCCACCCTTTAAATTTAAATTATTTTCAAATCCATCCATCCATCCATCCATCCATTCTCCAAACTGCTTATCCTCTGTAGGGTCACAGGGATGCTGCATGTTGATCTCACAGATGGCCTGAATGGATGGCCATTCCATCGCAGATTATTTATAATTGTGCCTGTATATTATCTTGAAGCTTCCAATAAGAAAAAAAAAATGCTCCCAGTAACAAGACAAACACTGAAATATTCATTTTTACTGGAACTGATAGTGGCAGTTGCATTTATATGAAATAGGAGCAAGCAAGTCTGCGGTGTGTTATGAAAGACATGACAGTTTATTACCTCCCTTGTTGAGGGTCCTAGATGACAGCTCACAGATATGCCTATAAAGGTGTCATATTTGCAAAATAATTCACAAGTAAAAATTGTCAATAGTGTAGTGATGTATGATCACACAGAAGCCAATTTCAAACCAAGCAGCTTTCTTTTGGTCAGTGTGGCGAATCTGTGCGACCATCTTGTGGGACCCATTGTGAAATTTGCGTGGAGAAATTTTTTGTCCTCACATGAAATTCCTAATCCCATGGATTATTATTGAAATGACTGAAATGCACTCAGTATCCAAATTGGCTCAATTATTTTCATTCACTGCTTCAAGTGGAATATATGGTGGGCAAACATTGAGAATAGAAAATGGGAGTGATTTCGGATACAGCCCTAACTGTGGAATTAATAGTCGGGAATAAGGTATATCACCTGTTTTATTTAATCAAAGGAGCAGACAGTTGTAATAGAGAATGGTAAAAACAAATGGCATCAAGAATAAAATCAAGGCCCACACTTTAGGAACAAGCAGACAATAAAGGGTAGAGGAGTTGTGTTCTACATTAAGTTAGGGGTTAACTATGTAGCTAGGGTTAATGTAATTACATTGATTTGAAGGGACTACAATTGCAACGCAGCATTCAGTGTTAGCCACTGTGCAATTATTTAAGCAGTGCAGACTTAATTATCTCTGCTTGCACCAGAGTCTCCTCATAATTACTAACAATTTGCACCTTACTGTATGTAGTAATTATTTACCCCAGAAACATCTCTCTCTGATTATAATTAAGGATGAGCAGTATATATTTATTCTCTCTTTAGCCTAATTTATGTAGTGGTATCTTAATGAGCTTTTGAAAAGTTTCGCTCTCTTGCGCTTTATTTTCGAATCGGCGCAATGCACCTTAGATTCACATACTGCTGCTTGGCAACCATCTGATTTCAGTAAGTAGGACTGTGTGACAACTTCTAATGAAAGCTTACCGCATTTCCTCCCACAAAGTGAAGCAGTCTATAGTGCAGATAGAAAAGGTGAGCAGGCTGAATGCAAGTTCATGAATATTTAAATGGTGTATGAGCAAGACTGAATATGCTATTTTGCAATTGTGAAATTTGTTAGCATGTCACTGTAGGAAGTACACCATGATACTGACTAAAACAACAAGGAAAAGAAGAAGAAGAAGAAGAAAATTAATTTTTAGGGCTATCAAGGTTAAAGGAAGTGTTCACCCAAAAAGTTCCATAATATTTTTTTCTCCAGTGACCTTGTAGGAGAGAAATATGTACAGATCAAACAATTTTGATAAGTGAAAACAGTGCAAAATAGTTTTAAACAAATATGTCAGTGGATTTTGATGTGAGAGGACAACAGGGGATGGACTTCTTTGCTGGAGAAAGAGTTATTATGGAATCTGGACTCATACTACTTTAAAAAAATAGCTGCCTTAAAATTTTTGTTTTGTTTAGCATTCTCAAACTTAAGAATTTAAAGGGATAGTTTACCCAAAAATGAATATTCTGTCATTAATTATACTCCCCCTCATGTTGTTCCAAACCCATAAGACCTCCGTTCATCTTCAGAACACAAATTAAGATATTTTTGATGGAATCTGAGAGCTCTCTGACCCTCCCATAGACACCAATGTAATTACCACGATCAAGGTTCAGAAACCTAGCAAGGACATTTGTAAAGTAATCCATGTGTCATCAGTGGTTCAACTGTAATTTTTTGAAGCTACGAGAATACGTTTTGTCCGCAAAAGAAAAAAACAACAACTTTATTCAACAATTCGTCTCCTCCACCTCACCCTAGCGCCATTTTGGAGATTATCCACTGAACGCAAAGAGCGTATGCTGTTCTGTGTCAGCTGCACCGCATGGATACATTTTCAAGTTGTTTGCACTTTGAGCTGAATGAAAACAACGGATCCATGTGGTGCGGCTGACACAGAAGAGCGTACTCTGTTTGCGTTCAGTAGATATTATCCAAAATGGCGCTAGGGTGATGCGGAGGAGACTTATTGTTGAATAAAGTCATTATCTTTGTTTTCTTTGCTTACAAAAAGTATTCTTGTAGCTTCGTAAAATTACGGATGAACCCCTGATGTCACATGGATTACTTTACTGATGTCCTTGCTACGTTTCTGGACCTTGATCTTGGTAGTACCTTTGCCGTCTATGGGAGGGTCAGAGAGCTCTCGGGATGCATCAAAAATATCTTAATTTGTGTTCCAAAAATGAATTAACTCTTTAATTCCATGTACCTTCCAGCATCTTAAAATGCTGCACATCTAACTTTATGATTTACTTTATTCACTTTTGATCAGTATTGACAACATTGGGGAGTCAGATATTCTATGGGAAACATAAACAACAAGGCACATGATATTTCATGTGTTTTTTTTTTTTTTTTTTTTTTTTTTGCTTTTCCCACCACATGATATTTCTTTATTGTTGTGTGGCTAAATGTAACAAAAATCTGATAAGAACAGCTTGCTTCTGTCCTCTAATGCTCAGCATATCAGATAAAAAAGCATTATCCATGAGTGCAGATTGCAGTTGTGAGTGCCCTGTTTCAGAGGTGTCCTGAAGAGGGCATTACAACAGTGTCACAAGCTCAAAAGCACAGCCTGTCATGGTCCTGCATAAGGGGTAATCAAACCCAGCTGCAGCTGCTGCATCAAGAAACTCAGGATGTACAAACCCAATTCAGTTACTCAGTCACTCAGATTTTCTTTCATAGGAGAAGTTTTGTAAGCCTTTATTATATTTCCCATAGAATTTCTCTGATTTGGGTCTCGTGTATTGCAAAAACGACACAACTTCTAGTGAAAGTCACCTTAGCTGTGCTAAAGGTTAATCATCAGATTGGAAGGTGGATGAAACTAAAGAAATAGAGTGGAACAGAGAAAGAGAGAAATAATAGCTTTCTGTATAGTTTCTTATTCATGCTGAAATTAATATTTAATATAATCCCGTTATATGATTTCCAAAATATGCATAGCACTGAACATAAAGAAATGCAGAGCTAAGTTATCATTAATGGCCCTTGCTTGGTATAAATCTACATCCATGGGAATATATTTAGATGCTACATTAGCCTATATGTCAACAATTCGTAGAAGAACATTAGCCTAATATTCTTCCTATCATCCCTGTCATTTGAGTAAATGAGTGAGTGAATATGAAATGCAGAGGTCAGTAATTCCATACAAATATGTCAAGTAGGGAGACATTCACACACCACTAAATGGGTTTTATTTACATTAATGAACCCCTGTGGTGGACATTTTTACAAACAGCAACACATTATGTTGAAAGGCTATGATAATGCAGCATGTGCTTAGATTCACTTGTATTAACTTTATTTTGAGTCTTGTTTAATGCAATTATTAATTTGGGACTCTCAAAACAGTTTACAGCAATGATGTCAATACCCATTAGATTTGACAAAATATATGAACCTATAAGGTTATGAGGACCTTAATCACATCATATTTCATAATAATTCAAAAGACAAAAATATTTGATATAGCTCTTTTTCAACGTCTTTTTAAGTTCTACTGAAAAAAGTGCCAAACTAATCAAACTTCATGCAGGCACTCATTATAGATGGAGCTTTAGTGTACACATATCTTCCAGTCCTTGAATATATTTGATTTTCTTTGAGCACTGAGCATGTCCAGCCTTCATTTTAGACTGAGTAAAGAGACCTACCCACCCTGCCATTTCTATTTCCCCGTTTAAAACGAACTTAAACTTCATAATAATTTCAACGAATGGATTGGATAATTACCTGATTCCACAGAAGTGGGGTAGTTTATGTAATGTTTAACCCTGAACAGATTTCCTATTGTGCGAGCCATTGCTAAATGACATAAGAGAATGTTGATTGATTAAGCTGTCTGTTTATGGCTTTAACAGCTTAGACAATGATCTAAATGAAATGGGGGAAGGAGATGCAATTAATTAACAGGAATTTGTGCTTGTAAAACCTCTAGCCCTAGGTCAGCCTGAATAGACCAAGTGTCTGTCTATGTGCGAGAGAGATATTTAAAGGTCAGCCACTTCTGCCTTTTCATGTACATTTACATTTAATCATTTAGCAGACGCTTTTATCCAAAGCGACTTACAAATGAGAACAGTAGAAACAATCAGATCAATGAGAAAACAACAACGGTATACAAGTGCTATGACAAGTCTCAGTTAGTCTAGTACAGAACACGTAGCCAGGTTTTTTTTTTTTTTTTGAATATGATATACAAGAAAAAGAAAAAAGGTAAGTACTAGTATTAGTTGGTTAAGTGCAGGCGAAAAAGATGAGTCTTTAGATGTTTTTTGAAAATGAGTAAAGACTCAGCTGTTCGAATTGAGATCAGGAGGTCATTCCACCAGCTGGGAGCAGTCCAGGAAAAAGTCCGTGAGAGTGATTTTGAACCTCTTTGGGATGCCTCCACTGCAGAGCGCAAACTTCTGGAGGGTGCATAAGATTGAACTAGTGAGTTTAGGTAAGTTGGCGCCGTGCCAGTGGTCGTTTTGTAGGCAAGCATCGGTACCTTGAATTTGATGCGAGCGGCTACTGGTAGCCAGTGTAACCTGATGAGGAGAGGAGTAACGTGAGCTGTTTTTGGCTCATTGAAGATAACCCTTGCTGCTGCATTCTGGATCAGTTGTAGAGGCTTGATAGTACATGCAGGAAGGCCCGCCAGGAGAGCATTGCAATAGTCCAGTCTGGAGAGAACAAGAGCTTGGACAAGAAGTTGGGTGGCTTGTTCTGACAGGAAGGGTCTAATCTTCCTAATGTTGTATAAGGCAAATCTGCAGGACCGGGTCGTTGTAGCAATATGGTCTGTGAAGCTTAACTGATGATCCATCACAACTTCTAGGTTTCTGGCTGTCCTGGAAGGAGTTATGGTTGACGAACCCAGCTGTATAGAGAAGTTGTGATGAAACGATGGGCTGCTGGAACCACCAGCAGTTCAGTCTTAGTAAGGTTGAGCTGAAGGTGATGGTCATTCATCCAGCTAGAAATGTCAATCAGACAGGCTGAAATGCGAGCAACTACCGTCGGGTCATCTGGTTGGAATGAGAAGTAGAGTTGAGTGTCATCAGCGTAGCAGTGATAGGAAAAGCCATGCTTCTGAATGACAGATCCTAATGACGTCATGTAGATGGAGAAGAGAAGCGGTCCAAGTACTGAGCCTTGAGGAACCCCAGTAGCAAGTTGTTGTGACTTAGAAGCTTCACCCCTCCAAGACACCATGAAGGATCTATCAGAAAGGTAGGAGTTAAACCACTGGAGTGCGGTTCCAGAGATGCCCATCTTTCTGAGGGTGGACAGGAGAATCTGGTGATTAACGGTGTCAAAAGCAGCAGACAGGTCCAGCAAAACATTATCTTTTCACTACATCTCCAGCATCTGTGAAAAAATAAAAGCAGATGGTCACAACCACATTTGACCTCTGATTTAATCACATCAGAGTGTTCTCTTGGAACCTCAGAGTGCAGAGATTTACTGCTGTAATAATCACTAAAACAATCATGAAACTATACAAGTGACATGATGTTTTGGAATACCTAAAAAAATGAACTCACAGTTCTGCATAGCTCTTATCTGTACATAGAGACACAGATGCAGTTTACAGGTAGTACTCTCAACAAGAGAGTTAAAAGGGAAAGGACGGAGAAAGGAAGGGTGAGAGGATGAGATGATAAGATACAGCCTGGCCAGATGTTCTGAGTGACTTCAAAGTCTTCAAGAAGCTCTGAAGTAAGTTACCTGGGAATATATTGAAACAAGGCCAAAATCAAAGTGGCACCTCATTCTCAAAGAGTAGCTATGAGTCACGTGACTAGGTCAAAGCAAAAATGCCTTTTTTTTCTTTTGGTGTATAAGTAAAATCTTTATTTTAATTTTTATCTATATATGTGATTTGAAAAGTATAAAAAAAATGGCAGTTTACAGATAATGTTAAAACCCAGATCAATCTTTTTTCCCCCTTTTGACCAAATATTTGAAGTAGGCTACCTGCTTGTAAAAAAGTGTATATATAATTTAAAAAATGCCACTTTCCACAAAATATGTTATAAAAGAAGACAATAAAAAATGTAATAAATGAAAACATAAAGGCCACTGAGTAAAATGAACTGCTTACACATCAAAATCTATGACTGTCAGTAGGTGAAACTATTTTGATATGAGCTGTTTTATTTTTCATAAATTTTCGATAGAGTTTGCAAGCCCTGCTAATAAAATCTGGGAAATACATATCTTAAAATCCTTGTTTGTGTGATTTTGCAATTTTCTAGCAGTAAACATAAAATCAATAAAACTGAATGAATGGCTGACACAGTCAACTCAATTTGTGTAAACACTGAGAAAATGTAATGAAGTTAAGCCCTACTTCCCCAATGCTGTAGAAAGGGTATAATTCATTCATTTATTTATTTATTTGTTATGCGTAATATCGAATTTATCAACAGTTGCATGCAAAATATGGAACACGGATTAATGTTATGTAAAATAAGATATGTATTTTTATTTGGTTTATACTGATTCAAAAGGTTATGTCACAATTATTGATTGTCGTATTATTTTAATTGTTAAATACAGGTCAAGACCTCTGCGCTTTGACATCTGAACCATAGGTGGGGGAGGGAACATTTGCCCGACATGTGACGTGTTTAAAACTAAGCTAGGCCTACTTTATATGCCAGTTTAATTTCATGTCAGCTAATGTCTCACAATCATGGGATTCGTCGTGCCTCTAATTCTTCGCACCAACATGCACCGTGTTCCTGCAATAGGAATATCTACTAAATTGTAAGTATATAGCTAGGCTAATTATAAATTCAGTTCAATTCTCTAGCTTTTTTAAAATGCACCCATCAAAATCAAGGTTTATAATGTCACCTATGATGCAGTATTAGGACGCTGATTATTATTAGTATTCAACTCTTCAGCATCTATGATGAGAAATGATTATTACGCGCGCACACACGCAGGGGCAGGCTGAGCATCACACGCACGCGCGCGCGCGCACACACTGACTGCTGTGAGATTATCAGAGCGCTCGGCAGCAGAGAGAGAAAGAGGGAGACGCGGAGGAGAGCAGCAGCCCCACCGATCCTCAAGCGACAGAGAGAGAGGCAGCGTCTGGAGCAAGAGCTGGGCGGGGAAATAACTGCGGTACTGAAGAAATACTTCATTGCCGAACTGCAGAAATTAGTCGGCATCGCAACTTCGTCCGTGTAAAGCAAAATGTCATCGTCGGGAAAAGACAACACCTCCCAGCATGCGAATTACGTGGGACCGTATCGCCTGGAAAAGACGCTTGGCAAAGGACAGACAGGTTTGTCCTTTTGTGTGTTTGAGATCGGGGATGATGACACGCGCTATCACCGCTGCTCACCTTAAATATGATGCGTGTGCGCGGACATGTCATTGTGTAGAGAGGTTTTCCGCGGATTAAGGACATTATAGCCTACTTTTCTGACCACCCGGTGAGATCTTATCAGTTGCAGAATGCTTTTTGGGTGGACCAAGATGCCAAGCGTGTATATTTTAATCCTATAAAAGGAACTTGGTCATCGCAAATGACAGTTTGGCTCTGCGGCTCCGCTTTGCTTCTGGCTAATGCCGTTAATCCAGATTTGTCAGACAACGGGATGTGGTTGCACTTGTAGATCCCACTGCTGAATCCATTTGTCTTGAGCAAGATCTAGAATTGAATGTTTGACATCATGGTGCAGGTGGCCCTCGGATGCTGCTGCCGCTGATGATGGGACAGTTTTGCTGCATCCGTGGTGCACCATGTGTTCAACCTGATTGTCTGCACTCCGGTGGTGCTGAAATATAGTGCTGAAGTTTGAGGTAGGGTAGGCTATAAGGGAAAGCAGGCTTGCTTTAGTTCTGCTACTGGCCACTGAAAAGCTGTTGGCTGATTTGTGCTGTTGTAAAAATCAATACCATAATCATCCAAGTTTATGTGACCACACAATGCATGACAAAACGGTTATTCTTATGTTCATGTCGGCTTATAGCTGAGAATGGCTGTATGACATGGGAGTGTGGAAGAAGTATTGATCTGGCGGCAATTTTTTTTGTGCTCAATGTTCTGTGGCCAGTGGCCTCTTTTGGTGTGGCTTTGGTAGAGAACAGTTACTGAGTCGATATCCCTGGCCAGACGGATCCAAGTCCAGTGCCTGCAGCTGTTATGCAACACATGAACTGCAACTGTTAAGAGTATAGATGACTGAGGCCAGAGTTGGTAGTCAGGTCTTCAAGTTCTCATGTTTCTTGTTAAAGGTAACCAGCATGGCTGAACTCTTTACAGTCATAACTTTGGCATTCAGATGAGTTGTTGACAATTTATCATTTATTATTATAGTTCATGAAATTGTAATTTCAGTGTTGTGGCTTATAGTTTGTGTCTGTTAGCTTTTAAAAGACATTTATATCATCATTTCATGTTAAAATTAACTTTCAACATCTAAAATTTGCAGTCTCTTAATGTGTCCAAATATATTAAGCAAAGCAGTACATTCTGTGGTGAATCAGTAGGATGTCTGAATACACATGTCTGTTAACAGTAGGCAAATAATTTGTGGATGGTGTACCGTGTCCACTGAGATTATGAAGTGTAGACACTTTGCTATCCCAGAAGTCCATGGTAGCTGAGGAGCTGTCAGATTCGAAAAATTGAGAAACATGAGGCTGGTGGATCTTTTTTTAAGTGCTAGAGATACCAGAAAAGTTGTACTTAACAATACTCGAGTAATGATTTTTGTGATTGCTGTTAGTATGTTACAAGTCATATAAACAAGTCATATAAAATACAGGGTCAACATGGTGGGTGTTCGTATATCTAGAAATATATGCATTCTATAGACCTGCATACTTGAAGTACACAATTCCTCAACGGTTGAGTACAGTAATTCAGTACTCTGACAGAGCTGCTTTTTTTTTTGTGAGAAAATGAGCCAAAGAATATTGATGACTCACCTTGCACTCATGGTAGTCTGTGCATTTTTGTCCAATAATAATCTCCCTGACCACCTGCTTCTGTCTAGCAACAGCTGTTAGAAGATCGTGGTTCTTAGCTGTGGTGGAAACTAAAAGGTTTTGGTTATTCAGAAATAGTCGGATAATCAACCCCTCAATATGTCTTGCCCCAACTTCCTATTTAAATACAAAAATACACTGACTGTTGTACATTTTTTGAAAATTGTCTTTTTTTTAATATATATGTGTAAAATGGTTGGCTTACCACCATTCTTCACAATATCTTTTGTGTTCCTCAGAAGAAAAAGTCATTTGGAATGACATGAGGATGAGTAAATGATCAAAGCATTTGAGTTTTTAGCTGAACTATCCCTTAAAAAAAATCACTCAGCCGAATTATGGTCAGAGTTCTAAGTTAACCATATGATGTGATGACTGTAAATACATGCATGGCTTGTTGTTTAACAGAAGAGACGGCACACATTGTTCATTTGCGAATAGAACGCTCTGTCGGCAATTAAACTATTGGCACCAACTCCTAAAATAAATCCTCGTGTAGCCCGTGGTTAGAAGAGCAGGGTGCTTCTGACTAGTTAGCGGAGGGTATTCCTGCTCGTTCTGCCGCCGTTGGCATGGCTGCTGAGAGAATGCTGCACAATAAACGCCGCTTCCCAGTGCTGCCGCTGCAGAGGAGAGCCCATATGTCATGAGAGAGACTCACACTGAGAAAGAGGAGCTTGGGGGAGGGTAGGGGATAGATGGGGGGCGGTGGTTTATGGGATGAGGGAGAGAGAGAGAGAGTTCTCAGAGCTAAAGCAGGACCCCCATGGGAAACAGTAAAAAGGACGCTCTAGTTTAATTTACCCCCTCCCTCAACTCCCCAAATCAAAACGGATGTACGTGCCTGTATTTTTGCCTTCCCTGTTTCTTTGTGATGCTTCAGCCATCTCACGTAGCATCCTCGCTGCTTGAGTCAGTTGAAAGTAAAGGCAGAGGAAGATTACAGGGGAGATCACTGGCTGAGACAGATTACTGAAAAACAATAATGTTGCAACAATACCTGCTTTATGAGAGTCATTCAGTTGCTTTGTATTTCGTTCTGTTCACATCTGCACTACTCTACTAGTACCCTCGTCTTCTCCTTCTCTCACCCCGTCAGGGTGTCCCAAAGGAGGCCTGTTAATGAAGCGACAAAGTACCTGAATCACGCACGCTGTCACGGGCAGAAACGGAGCCCCCTTGCTGGGTCAGGGTTAGATGGGTTGCATGGGCAGGCTCCATGCAGAGTGGTGTTAGAGCCCCAGGCCTCCACTGCACTTCCAGCATGGACATGGAGATAATCAAGTTGCTATATATATATATATATATATATATATATATATATATATATATATATATATATATATATATATATATATATATATATATATATATATATATATATATAGCCAGTGAGTGTCTGTTATTGCAGAGGTGCTGGTGCAAGGCGGATATGAAGAGCCGCCGGCAGAACCACTTGAAGTATGGTTATTTTGCTGCAGTGCACGTTGGGTTAATTTCAATCCAAGGTAATGCTTCCACATGTGGGACACCATTGCTCCTCTTTGCCAGCATCTAAAACAGAGTTTTAGCATAGGGCTATATAGAGACACTTATTTTAACTGCACTAAACAGAAGGGTGAAAAAAAAAAGGCCAACCATTGCTGGAACAAACAGATAGTGCTGCCCTAAACTCATGCTCTTGGTTTAGCCAATGTTGCTGTGCCAGACTGGTCGAGACGCTCAAGCAGTGATGTTTTGATATGTTTTTTTTGAAACAACTCTCAGCCTATGAATGTCTTTCTTGGGATGGGAGACATTTAGCTTAGTTTTAAGCCATTGTCATATACTATGGAATTTAGAATATGGAAATTATGCAAATTGTTTTGAAATATTTATATATTATATGCTTTTATTCTCCAATTTAAAGGCTTCATATCACCCAGATTGCACATCTGATGGCAGATGGAGTATTCTGATGACGACTTTCATACCTTTTATGGACCTTGACACTGTTATTTACTTGGCAGTCTATGGGACAGTCTCAAGCCTCCCGGTTTTCATCCAAAATATCTTAAATTGTGTTCCAAAGACGAACGGAGCTTTTACGGGTTTGGAACAACATGGGGGTGTGATTACTGACAAAATCTTTATTTTGGGGTGGAGTTTCCCTTTAAAGAATGTTTAAACTGTTTTTGTCCATACAATAATAAACAGCGGGGTCCCTACCTATTGACTTTCAGTGTATGGGCCAAAAAAGAAGCATTAAAACATTTTTAAAAATATCTTCTTTTGTGTTCCTTCGAAGAAAGTCATACTTGTTTGCAATGATGCATGTGTGCGTAATCATTTCTGGGTGATCTATCACTTTAAATACAGTGGCCTGTAATATCAAAATGGACCTGTATTATCTAATTGGTTTCTTTGATTATTAGAGTGAAGTTATTGCCTATTTTAGTTAGGAAGTTAAAATTAAGTTACGCTCTAAGAAACAACATCTTCATCACCACAAAGAATGTTTTGTGTTTTAGCCTGAAAAGCCTGTTTGAAATGTCAGCTGTTGACTGTCTTGCTGGGCTGACTTTGTGAACAATTTGTCAGTGTGTTTTTGTCTGAGGGGTTTTCACTCTTGCAGACATATTCCAGCCTTCAGTTGGCTCTCATTTAGTAAGTGGCGGATAGCAGTGGTTGGTTGTCATGGCTGCGGCCCCTTCCCACAAGCCTTTTCTCACAATGGCCATGCTTTCCATCTTAGAGATCAGAGGCAGACAGCAACAGTCCATGTAGCCGCTCTTTCCCACCCTTGATGTATGTAGATTACATTCAGTCTCCGCAATTAACACTGGAAGACGTACACAGAGGAATCTATGAAGGAATACGCAGTCTTTACGTCATACGCAAGAAATTAATCCTACAGAAAATTGTAGAAGGAATGTGCGCTGGAATGATTGGTAGAGCAGAGCTGATTCCATCTGATGGCCTCTCATGTGGGATTAGATATATTTCTCATTTAAGGCTGGAATGAATTGCCAACATTTTGCTCCTTGTTGACCAGCAAATATTTTGTATATTTAGTGGTTTATTGCTCATTCTTGTCACTCTTCATTAACTTTCTTTCTGCTGCATCCCCCCTCTTGAGCCTGAGGAGCATTTTAGAGAGATTCCATGTTTTCCCTGCGAGAGTTTTGTGGCCAAACATTTTCATTGTGAGAAATATAGAATTAGGTGTGCTAGTAGGGTTGAGAATGTACTATAAGTATGGAGACCAAAAACTAAGTTTTTAAGTAATTGCTGAACCTACATAGCAATAGCATAAGGTCATCTATTGCCTTCAGAACTGCAGAACAGAACACAACTCATAATTTGGCAGATGTAACATTATACACAAATTAATAGTAACTTTGGTATGTCTTAACCCTTGTATTTTTAGGTATGATTGTGATAAAACAAACTGTGAATATTATAAACAAAATGTAACAGTACTAACAGTACTTCTCTGTGCTTTCCTGAACCACAAACAGATAGATTATGGTCATAGCAGTGCCAAGATCGTGGGTTTAATTCCCAGCAAACTGAACATGTGTGGACTGAAAAAATATGCATCTTCAATTCAGTGTAAGTTTATTTGAATAAATGACCCTAAATAAGAAAGTCACAAAATTTCAAGAAAAACTTCATAGATAAACCAGTATTTCCATCAACTCAAAAATTTAAATGATTCAAATTGAGCCGTGACGTAATGAAATTGCACGACAAACGCTATTTTCTTTCCTGTGTATTTCCTTGATTTTGATAGTTAATAGTCTGTGCCAGGTGGTGTTAGGAGGGGGGGGCGTTCACTTTCTAGAGAGCGTTTGATTAGACTAAAAAATCTGCGTAGTGCAGAACGAGTAGTCAATGTTTTCCAGAATAGAAAGACTAACCTAAAATGTGTAAATTTGCTAAAAGTAAATGTCACTGTTTAGGAGTATAGCTTTTGACCTCAAAACACCTACAGTACATGGACTCAAATTTTGATTTTGTGGTATTAATGACTAGATTTGGTCTGGTCTCTAAAACTAGTTTCACTTCTATTTTGGCGGTAATTTGTGAAGACAGAAATTAAGCGGTTTCATTTTATTTATGCTTATTTCGTCTTTTGTGTTGTGGTGTTGTTTGTTTTGTTTTGTTTTTTTTGTTGTCTTCTCCTTTTTCCACTGTGGAAAATTGCTCCCTAGTGCCTGAAGCAGCTGTGAAGCCTTTTATCAGAGAAACACAGCAGAGACCCTTAACTCCTGGTGTTGTCCCTTCCATGCTCCTCTCTCTATCTCCATCACACCATCCCTGTCAGCAGTGTCTTCTACCTTTGCTGCGTTGCAGTGAATGCTGTGTCTGGTATCTACTCTTTACACAACCAATGAAGGTTTTAGCTGGAGGGTATTGACAGTTCCAAGGCTGGAGTTACAGGACCTATTTGGGCAGTTCTGATGTGACTTGACTTGCCTTGTAAAGAAGCATCTGATCAGAAATGGGACATCCTGGAGCAATAATTACCCAAATAGCAATCTTACTGTGGATTGTTGTGTATATAAGTATCCTGAAAAGCTACCAGTACATCTGCAGTGACACATGAGTCCAAACAGTGGGTAACTGCTCAACAGATGGACTAATTCCGGGTTTAATTAGGATAGATGTTTAGCCTGTAGCCCATGTAAAGTGCTCTCATGCCTGTGTGCAAGTTCAAGTCGAACCAGAGCCTGCAAACACAGATTAATGGGAATACTGATAGTACATGGACAGGGAGAGAGAGAGAGAAGGGGTGAAATAAGTGAAAGGTGCAGAAATAGATGTGGAGGGAGAGAGCAGTATGAAAGAGACTGAGTGGAATAGATTGTAGAGAACTTGAAAAGGGAGGGGAGATAAACATACAGCGTACAAGAGGGAGAGAGAAATAATTTAAAGGGAAAGTTCACCCCCAAGAAAAAATCTTTTTAGCATTTACTCACACTCATGTCCTTCCAAACTCATTTGATTTTCTGTCTTGAGTAAAACAAACAAACACAAAAGGAAATTTTAAATAGTGTGATGGACCTGGTCACTCTTTTTTCAGGAAGTTACAAGCTTAAAAGGGTTAATTCACCCAAAAATAAAGATTGTCATCATTTATTCACCCTCATATCATTCCAAACTTTTGTTCATCTTCAAAACGCAAATGAATATATTTTTAATGAACTCTTAGTGATTTCTGTCTCTCCATTGTAAGTCCACGCTACCAAACATTTGACACTACAAAAAGTTCATAAAGAGATTCTAAGACATATCCTTATGGATCAAGCAGTTCATTCCTAGTCTTCTGAAAAAGACACAATCATATTAAATTTAGACTTTTATTCAAATAAAACATTGATCAACGCACACAGATGCTCATCAGATAGGGTAAGCTGAAGCTCCAAGTGCTTGTTTGATGCGTGAGACAACCTCATTGGCTCTTTGCGAATCAGGCATGTTAGAGCACATCAAATATGGTAAATAGAAGCTCAACGTATGTGCGTTGACCAGTGTTAATGACAGAATCACAACAGATCAAAATTTCATTCACTGATAATCTTCTGCTCCACTGAGCTGTTAAAAGTTTTGTCTGGGTCATTGAGTTCAGAACCAGATCAGTCCAGTTTGTGAACTGGTTCTCTGATTCATTAAAAGGATCCAACTCCCGAGAATGATTCATTCATTAAACAACCATTGGCACTTTCTGTGAATAATGATTTCCGTTTGTTTCTCGTATGTTACTCTCATAAACCTATTTTACAGCTTTAAAAAACTTGGAAAAAAGAACACGAGTCATATGAATCATCTTTATGGTCATTTTGTAGCCTGACATCCCAGCCCTTATTTACTAGATACATAAACATTTTGAAAAGAATGTTCAGTGTATTCTTCAGAAATGTACCTGTTATATTCCACAGAAGAAAGAAAATGAATCAAGTTTTGAATGACATAAGGGTGAGTAAACAACGACAGAATTCATTTTTAGGTGAACAATTCCTTCAACAAACTGACTGTTTGCATTACTGCAAAAAGATGGCACATATTCAAGCACACTTATCAAAAGAACATGTCAGACTCACCCAGTTACAAATGACTGAAGGCTAAACAAGCAATTTTATCAGAAAACACGCTGAAAATAAAAATGATAAGACAGCGTCACAATAAAAATGTATTCATTCATTATTTTCTTTGGGTGCCATTGTGCTAGTACTGTATGAATGAAATGAGGTGGCATGTCTGTTTTGTACGCATGATTGATTGGTGAAGAACCCACAAGGGCTGAATATCCTGTCCAGATGGTGGGGTTTGGTCATTAGTCAGGTGGTTGCGGATGCTTGATGGCCCCTTATTCGTAACCAAACCGTTTTGGCTTTCTCTTACTTAAGAGTAAATTAGAGGGGAGAATTTACAGGTGAAAATGAACAGGGTTTGAGAGAAATGAGTGTATGTACACCCAGCTTATAGTCTAGCTATTTTCAAATCACAGTTTCACATAGTATTAATAGTGTGGCAATACTACATCTTTTCAACCAATCACTGCATGTGCAGCACTAACCCAGCAATAAAATAATAGCCACTCACCTCTTTTTCCTTCCGTCTAAGAGAAGTTGAGGGTTTCTATGGAAACCGGGGTAGGCTTTGTGCAATTTTATACATATGTTTTCTGGACGGCTGTGCCGCATGGTTCCTCGGCCTTGCCTGGAGGGTCCAGCTATTGATTGTAGCTTCTCTGCCTGAGCTATTAGAATGTGAATGAGGATCTCCCCCATCTCTTAATGCCTGCTGAATAATGCCTTTTAAGGCTGAATTTGAGCTTGGACCTTGTCTGATATTATCTGTAAGCTCATAATTTCACGCCTAATGACTGGATCAGTGGGACTTTTTGAATGGCCAAGGTTCCTGTAGAACTGAACATACATTTGCTGGAAGAGTTGAAGGTTTGGTCTATAATGTGTTAATACGCTTTCATACTTTGTGGCACTGAGAGAATTTTACACGTTCATCTGTCATGCTGTCATATCAGTTGTCTAATAATCGCAGTTTTATTTTGCATGTAGTGGGTCATCTCATGGGGGCAGCATATTGAGATCACATGACCAGCCAAATACTATTCGCTTTATCTTGGTAACTTTCTTTCACTTGAGAAATTATTGAATCATTGTATGATGACTTTCTTCTGTTGAACAAAAATGGTCCATATAGTGGAAATTAGTGTTTGGACCACAACATTCTTCAAAATACTTTTATGTTCCACAGAACATAATGCAGGTTTGGAACAACATGAGAGTACATGATAATGGAATTTCCATTTTTGGGTCAACTGAGTCTGTAAGGCTATACTGCAAAAAAACAAGTGTGTATATCACTGCATAAGTCCAAGACCACTGCAATACCGGCCAGTGCAGCATAAACATAAAACAAGTGCACCTTTAAATAGACTAAACCTGAAAGAAAAATGAGCACATTATTGGTGTTGAGAAGGCTTTAGAAGGACTGAAATTAATGGCAAAAGTGTTTTCAGAGATACAATTTAGAAATCAGTGGGAAATCAGAACGAAGGCTGCTTATTTTGACACCAACACAATACAGTGAGAGGGAGACAGAGAGATAGAAGAGTTATTTATAATGTAAACGTTCCTCTCCAACACTTCTTTGAATCTTTCTCCGAGCAAATGCAGGTTAAGCATGTTATTTTTCAGTGCTTTCATTAGTTTGCCTGTGGCACTGCCTCATTAATTCTCTGCCTTTCAATGTAGCTCATGTTAATATAGTTGTAATGAAATATTCAGCTGTTTCTCCATGAGGAATGTATGAGGTTTGTTGCTCTACAGGGATCTGTTACACACAGTTCAGACACCATAGCCATTTTCCACTATTATTACAAATTTGAATGTGGTAAATGGGTTTACAGGCATGTTGTGCACATGATCAGTGCTGAGATCTATTGGTATAAAGCAAAAAGTAAAGGATTGTGGGAGAATCTGCCAGCATGTTTTCTTTAGGACGTTGAAGTCAAACAAATTTAATAGCAAGCTTTGGTTGCCTCCACAGCCAGTCTATCCTGGGATAGAAGTCACAGAGCTTGTAGATAGATACACAAGATATGAATCATAGTTACATTGATGCATTGCATAGTAATTCTGTGCAGTTTCATGCCACATACACCATGTAGTGAATACCTGATGTAACTGGTTTAATAATAATCTTTCTTTTGCTTATTTCTTGTGTGGATTGAACAAGTCATTAGCTTTTACCACTTATTTTTATTTAAATTATTATTAGGACTGGGTAATGACAGCTTCCTGATTTAATTCAGATTAAGTTCTGATTCATGCTATTCAATTTGATTCCAATTTTGATTCGATTTGACTCTATTCAGATTCATTTTGTTACCTTTTTGGTGTCTTTTAGTAATTGCACATGTTCCTTTTCCTGCATTTGAAAGAATTCCTCAGGTCTGATTTTTTTTTTTTTTTTACTGTTCTGTCATACTTTAAAATTTGAAGTGTTCCCGTGCTAGCCTACTACTACTGAAATTAATTACACTTTACATGTGTTATGTGCAACATGGACACTGTAATGTAACATGTCACCAGACTTGCTTTATTTGAGCTATGAAAGTTAATGACCTGTAATAATTTGTGCAATTGACAAGAAATTATTCATCCGTTTCCATTTCAAGTAGCCCCGTTCCTGTAGTGACTTTCTCATGACTTAATGAACTTTGTATTGTAAATGACATCATGTGACCTGCCCTTCATATCCATATGGCCCGGACATGACCAATGAGAGGTCTCGCTAACTAGATAACTGTGTCAACATGAATCATTGTTTTTGATATTGCCTGGCCCATCATACCAGGCAGGGCATACGGTTCAGAGACTCTTTTTTGTCCCATTACCCCCAGTAGAAACTAAGATAATCCATCCGTGGCATAGCTAGAAATCCACCCACATATTAGTGTATCACACACACACACACTAAGGAACTTGGTCATTCTGCATCTGTTCAAAATATGTTAAGAACAAAACTACAAGAGATTGCAGAGCACTGCCTCAGGCAACACTGGGGTTGTGATCTCTCCACGATGTCAAGACCCTCACACCCCGTAGGATACACACAGATGGCCCCGCAACTGCTCGTGCGTGTCTGCATGCACGCTCGTGTCCGTGCGTGAGATTCTCCTCAGCTTTTAGCCTCAGCGCAGGCTTCTGATCAAGTGGCATAATCAGATTAGGGAGGTGGGGAGAGGGTGAACAGACATTATTTTCACTTTGACTGCAGTAATGACAGGTACTGCCACAGGCACATTGAGAGAGAGACAGTTTGGTTACAAGCTATTTCATGTGTGTGTGTGTGTTTGTGTGTGAATGAGAGAGAGAGAGAGAGAGAGAGAGAGAGAGAGAGAGAGAGAGAGAGAGACAGAGAGAGGAGAGAGAGAGAGAGAGAGAGAGAGAGAGAGAGAGAGAGAGAGAGAGAGAGAGAGAGAGAGAGAGAGAGAGAGAGAGAGAGAGAGAGAGAGAGAGAGAGAGAGAGAGAGAGAGAGAGAGAGAGAGAGAGAGGAGAGAGAGAGAGAGAGAGAGAGAGAGAGAGAGAGAGAGAGAGAGAGAGAGAGAGAGAGAGAGAGAGAGAGAGAGCGTGCGTGCACTGGGGTCTTTCTAATTTAGTTGTGCTCTGGAGTCTGGACTGAGGCGGCTCAAGGAGTGAGGCTGTGTTACAGCATTACAGCACAGCAACTGTTGCCAGACGTGTCTCCGTGGAGATGGTGCGGCACACATGCTGAGCACATCTGGCTTGGGCGAGTGCTGCCTGGTTCAGCATGGCAACAGCATCACACAGCCCTGCAGACCGTCACAAGGAGGGGTCAGGGCCTGCCCTGTGCTCAGATTTTACCCCTCACACTGAATGCAGATCTGCTACCTCTTCTGTATTCATTTTTGAGCTCAGTTTGCGCTGAGAGTCAAGCAGTGATTGATATACTGATCTAATTTAGGCGCCCTTATTGTACTGTTTTATTGTTGACAAATTGACTTATTAAACCCTGAATTGTTTAACCTATATTATTGATTTTATTTGTGATTACATTGGTGCATTGTGTTTCTTCTTATCTGCTTATCTGTGTTGCTGATATGTAGTTTCATAAGGTTGTGCGGCTCTGGCCTGTGTTCGAATGCAAGTGCTTTATTGCTTTTTTGCGTAGTTTTTTATTACTCATATTCTGCTCGTGCAGTCCGGTATTATTTTCTTCTTACATTAGCCACAGAGTGGTTTATGAAAGATATTATTTTCAGCTGTACGGTTTATGCTGAGGAAGAAAAAGCCTTTATTTCAGTACATTACATGTGGACATCTTCCTCTGCTTTCAGCCCCGTCACTATGGTTACAGCAGTGTTTGACTATGTGTGTGTGTGTGTGTGTGTGTGTGTGTGTGCGCGTGTGAATGTTTTGATTTTATATGTTTAATGGATTGGGATTGTCAGTGAATAGCAGCAAAAAATAGCATGTTAAGCAGAGCAAATACAATTTACAGTTCCTAATATTGACTGATTGGTTTAGCCTGTGATATAAAATGGAAATTTTATTGACTTTTGTTCCTCTTTTAATGACTATGTCCATATGCACAGGAAAATTTAGGTCAAAATTTGGATATATATTGATATCGCATGCTTCATGTAGATGTGTTAACCTGTATATGCCAATAATCTTATTTATAATCTTTATTTTATTTTGTTTTTTTGATCAAAAGTGACAGTTGTTTATTATGTTACAAAAGATTTCCTCCTCAAATAAACGCTGTTGTTTTGAACTTTCTGTCCATCAAAAAATCCTGAAAAAAATGTATCATAATTTCCACAAAAATATTAAGCGGCACAACTATTTTCAACATTGATAATAATAAGAAATGTTTTTTGAGTACCAAATCATCACATTAGAATGATTTCTGAAGAATCATGTATAGACGGATCAAAAAAAAAAAAACTTACCGACCCCAAATTTTGGAATGGTTTTGTGTATATCTGCACATGTCTAAATGAAAGTAATTATGTTTAGAAACATCACATTATCGAAGAAATAATTTTTGGATCAAGGAGGAGATATTAACACTGAGAAATTAACACATTAACACTGAACACTGGAACATACTGTATTATAACATGAATGAAAAGTTACTTTATTGAAATAGAGGGCAAGAACGAGCAGTATTTTCCCAAGTAGAGTGGGAAAAGAATGTGCATTATTCAGAATATTCTGATTACATGTATCGAAGAATATTCCAATAGTTGTGAATGTGATTCCAATGTAAACCAAAATGTAGACCTGTAAATGAAAGGCATGTAAACTTGGTCAATGATAATGTTGATGCTGATTTAGAGTGGATGAGGTATTAGGCAATTTTATTTGGGTAGCTTGCTGAAAGCAGGTCATGTTGCCCCACTGTGTAACCGGCTGACCAGATGAGGGGGTTTGGGGATTAGTCAGGCCCCCCACAGCTGCAGCCACAGCCCTGAGTAGAACAGATGGCCGTCTGCATGTTAAGGCGGTCACCCCCACCACCATAACACACAAGTACAAACACACAACATATGACATAAGCTTCGTTGTGACATTGTGGTATACACAACTATAATCTCCATTATTCATGTTCCATGATTATGATTTGATTGCACATCCTCATGTTGACTGATCTGTGGCCGGCTCTCGGAGACACTCAGCAGACGTTCTGAGCTGGGCAGTGTCACTTTGCCTTTGGCTCAATGCCAAACAGACTCAAGGGTAACGTACTCCTTGCTGGATACAGTCAGAGTGCTGCATGAGGTGAGGGGTCAGATTCACTCGTCACTCCACACAGAAGCCACCCTCGCACCTTTGATGTGTCTGCTATGAAACTTCCAGACCTTGAAGTACAAAAGGCTTGTTTTGTGTGGACCATCTCTGTAACATTTATCATACCACAATAAAATGACGATCATTTGCGAATGTTGAATGTTAAAGTTGTTGGTTATAGTCATAATGATCATTTTGTTGTTCCAAAAGATCATTAAAAATGACAACGAGCCCACATTATTTGAATTGGAAAAAGGGTGAATGACATTATTCCATTTTCATTCCAATTTAGAACATAATGAAATATTATTCATTATTTCCCTTCGCCGGCTTGCATGAATATGCCGTGCGTATTTCAGAAATGGCCTGTGGTGTTGAAACTGAACTGGCGGTATGAATCTGACCTGTCTCGCTGAGCAAGCATCACACCACCAGCACTTGATGGACGATTGGCCATATTTCCAGAATAATCAAAGACTAATGAGGTAACAATTGCAGATTACATCTTTTTTTTTTGTTTTTTTTGGATGACATCCCAGATTTCCGAAGACCCCTGTAAAAGCACCCCACCCCCAGCTTTCCATCTCCCTCTTTGTCTGTTTCTCGTTCTCCCTCCATCTTTCTCCCAGCGCTTCCTTTGTGTTTGGCTGGAGAGCATGCCTGCTGGAGGGAGTCTATGACTCATAGTAGAGCAGGACTGTATTTTTAGCACTGATTCACCCCTTGCCATGGTGCTTCCTGTGAGGAATATGAAAACCCATGAAGCACACATCTCGTAGCTCCATTATCAAGCATCATTTAACAGGTGCTTGGAGCACATTTACAGAACGCGGAGGGGGAGCATGGGAATGAATGTCAGGATGCTTGAGCTTTGGTGTTTTACATCTTGGACTGTTTTAGAAACAACTTTGTGATTCATTCCATCAATTTTTGCCATTGCAGTGATGCGAAACTGAAAAAGGAAGTCGATGTTGTGACAGAAACGACTCTTGCTTTTTGACCGTTTCACTTTTGACATGGTTTGGCTCTCGTTCTTCACTCTCTCTTACTCTCTCTACTTCCTTCTTTCATTGTTCTGCTAAACTCAGTCTTGGATTAAAGCCGATTATCATAGGCTGTGATTGCGGCGTGCTGAGCCGCCCTCCCCCCATCTTTCTTTGTGCTGCCGTCTTGCACCTCCCAAAATAGTGTGGAAAAAATGCAGTGTAAGTAGATTTAGCAAAAAATGGGGCATATTTTATGCATGGATATGCAACAATCAACACAATCTGGACAATGATGAAGCTGCTGTTTTTAGCCATTAGGAGTTTACCACCTGCTGTACACCCAGTTAGGCCCTCCTCTGACTATCAGCCCCTGCAGCGAGAGTGGCCTCAATTTAAGCAAATGGTGAGCCAGAAGTACCATTGATGTTTAATTCCCCTTGTGGCCGGTCAGTCATAATTTGCTTATGGTGGATTTCCACAAAGCTGTTTTTATGGACATACAAAGTGGAGTATGCTTGAATTGCTCTCTCGTCAAAGAGCTATAAACATTTCACAAAGCGAACTAAAACACTAGGCCTTACACAAACTGGAAAGCAGCGAATGTTTTTTTTCGTCATACTACTTATGCTCAAAATTAGACAATATGGTAAATATGTAAACGATGAAAAGCACTTTTAGTGGATGCTTACACTTGTGAAAATGAAGTATGCTTAATTGTTTTGAATGCTTTTTTGTAATGTACTTCAAATTTTGTAATGTACTTCAAATCTTTATTATATAAAAAAAAAAACTTGCAGAACATAATTTACTGAAATTAAAGGCTACTTTTTGAAACTTGTATGGTTTCTTAACACACTTAAGTACACTTTTAAAAAGTCAAAATGTCAAAATAAAATACGAATATATCATTGTGTTTTAAAAAATTTTTGTCTTGGTTTATAGAAGTAAACTTGTTGTGATGATGTGTTGATTAACATTATGACACATGTAAGGTACTTGACTATAATTTTATTACATTGTAAATTTAAATTACATTTCAAAGTAAATATATTTGAAATGTACTAAATTGCCACTTCTTCATTACAATTGTGAAATTATAAATATATTTAAAAATACAAGTTTCATTAGAAATTACATTAAACATTGCACTTAATGCAAATTTAAACCTCTAATACATTTTCATTTAATTGCGAGTAAAATGCAACTAAGCGTCTGAAAATATTACATTCTGTCGACACTTAAGTATATTCTTTTAAAGTATATTATTTCTGACTATAAGAAAGAAACAAATAGTGCATTACTTTTTTCATTTTACATCTAAACAAAAGCATTCAAGTAAGAAAAACAAATAATGAGATGTAAAAATCACTTCAGTGTGTTCATTACAAAGAAAAAGATTATTAAAACTACAAAAACAGTTCAATTGAGCAGCAAGTGATCTTTTCTTTTATTGTTAGTTTAACATTAATAAGACAGACGGTCTATATATTAAGATCTACTGTGATGCACGGATCTAATATAATATCACACATCAGATGTTTTTCCCCAGCAGTTCCCTACACATTCACTTAAGACATAACAGATTATTTTTGTGTAAATAGCCTGCTTAAATACTGTAATTCTGTGTATACAGTATGTGCATGTATTGGGATTGCATGCCATCGGAAGTGCCTTGTGTGTGTGCTCGAGTGTCACTCATTTTTGTAAAAACCTAAAATTTGACCAAAATCGACATGTTTCAATTTTTTGTCTGAAGCTCAAAGTTAGCCTGTGCGTATTCCGACTCATTTTGACAGCACAGGTCACATATACTTTTTAAAAGTATGCTAAAGTGTACTGAATTTTCACAAGGTTGTGTTTACAAAAGGGAATGGGAATCTGTGACCAAGAAGGAAAGCAGCCCAGTTTTATAGGGGTGTTAATCTGTTTTGTCATTTAGCTTCTAGCATTAACCTTCAGGATTTATTTAAGGCTGGGGTTTTTCTCTGTTGATTATATATCAACCTGCAATTGTCTAGATGAACTTTTGGTTGAATGTTAAGTTAGCATGTTCAGTCAGTACATTTACATGCATAGTTATTATTGAGCTGCAGCTTTTTTTTTTAACCTTTTGAGGTTTTAGTTGAACTGTAGACTTCATAATACATGACGCAATATGTAATTAAATATTTGACATGATGAATAATTACATGTTGTGGGTCACCATGAGATATAATTCCATACTGTTTCGTTTTAAATAACTAGAAATTTGTTCCTCTGAAATAAAGAATATTTTCTGCCTGGTTCTCTGTTTGATGGTTACCTCATGGTATATTCTTGCCTCAGCATTCTTCTGTTATACACCTGCCATGCAGATCAAAAAAACGCCTTTGAGAAAGAAAAGAGGACCCAGAGTGAGAGCTTGCTGAAGAATTGAGCGTTCTTTAAAAATATCATTCATGGTCGTATGTTAACGCCTCTGTCAGGGTCTCTGAAGAATAAAGCCATTTTATGGTGAATGTGTGACTGTGGCAGGAATAAGGAGGGAAACTGTCAGGATTCATTGATTTTGAAGAGAGTAAAAAAAACATCAACAACAGACTATGAGTGACTGAGCTGGAGAGTGACGTTGGATCACAGGGCATATGTTCTCAGATGGGGGATGCTATTATAGCATTAGCTTAAAGAAACTTCTAGTGATTGAACATGTCTTAAAAATGGGATTGAAATTCATTTACTGCTTAAAAAACATCTAAAAAGCCATTTTGGCCCTTCTACTCGGGCTAGTCAATTAAATCGCTCTGATTTGATTATGTGCCCTGCAGGTTAATAATAGTGGGTTTTAACTTTGGCAGTCATATGAAAATGAAAATGGAAAAGTAAAATCTAAATACTTAAAATCATGCCTTCAGGGGCTAGTAGATTTTGGACTATATTAGGCAGTATCTTGATCAAAAGACCCTCGAATATAGATTTTTTTTTTCTTTTCTGGAGGACTTAACCCATTGCTGTCTGCTGCACCCTGGGATCAGGAACACTGCGCTGTTTGTGGCTTTGTCTGTCACTATACAGTAAGAGTATTAGCATCTGACTTCTGTGGCTTGTGCAGTCATAATGTATTATTCGTATCTGCCCCCAGGAACCGTGGTTTCCGCTTTGAATCCCCATATTATAGATGGAGGGTGGTGTCGCAGACATCCAGTGTAAAGAAATGTACCAGCATGGCATGCAATTATTGGCAAACCACAGTAGCTGCGTTTCATTCATCTCTAATGTATGATGTCATAGTGCTTCTCATCGCTGTCGTTGGCTTGACACTTCACACATGTGTAATGATTACAGCAATGCAATAACAATGAAAGCCTGTTCGTGAAGTGTGATCCCTTATACAAAGTGTATACTCCCAGTATAATAGTAGTGCTGTTCAAACCCTGCGATGCTGGGAGCTCATGCGTTGACACATTGAAAAGTGTGTGTTGTGTGAGATGTGGGATGCTGCTTTTGTAGTACTTTGTATGCTTTGACATTTCCTATTCCCCGCCCTTCAATCTAGCTTTCGTTGCTGTAGATCAGTGGTTCTCAAACAGTGGATCAATCCATTGATGACCCGTGGAGGATTTCTAATGGTCTGTTAGTTGACTGGCTGATTCAGACCTAAACAAATCTAGAAGTTTTTTTTAATTTACAAAAGAAAAAAAAATGATGTTATTAAGGTGGTGCGGTCACATTAGTGAAATTTCTGCACATTTTTGTGCTCAGAAAGGTCCATTGTCAATAGTATGTCAATGTATGGAGCTCTGCTCACATAGAAGTCACTTTAATTTCAAATCAAGCAGCTTTCTGTTGGTCAGCTTGACCATCTTGAAACGGTTCTGCATGGGGAAATCTTTCCCTCTTATGCAGAAATTCCATGTTGTGTGAATTATTGTAATGACTGGATTTCGCCTGTGAAAATTTGACAAACAAGTCAACGTTGACTACTCCTTAAGTGTATGGAAGTCTTTGGTCCAACTTTCTAGCTAGCAAACAGTTGGCTATTTTAGGTTCATTAAGTAGAAATAAGAAAATACGAATAAGAAAACTGTGTACTTTTGTACTTACATAGTCTGTAATTTTTGTAGTATGCCATGTAAAATATTTGAGAATCACTGCTCTAGATTTGTGCCCTGGAAAGGCCACGTCAATTTGACGACTCAAATAGATCAAATCATTAGCCTATATGTAAGCCATGGATGAAAAAAGGCTAGCAGTGTCTCTTAGATGCTCATGTTTTAATCTTAACCAAAATATATATTCGCTCGGATCAACAACATCAGGTGTTTGGGGACTTATTCCCTCTGAGGTGGAGTGTAAATACAAAAGTCATATAGCAAAGGCTTTCTATATCTAATAAACTCTAAAATGGACAAATTTCACCCTGCCAACTTGCCAGATGTGAACATGGTCTTTCTGCAGTTCCTTTTGAAAGTCCACTATTATAATTTAAACTGAAATTGTTGACATGCAAATACTAACTAATATGTTTTTGAAACCCCAGAAGACTCTTGCCAGTCATATACATTAGATACTCAATCTTGTCTAAGCAAAACACCAGTCAAAATTTTGAAAGTGATTAACATTTGACGTCACACTAGATGTTATGCAGTCTTTGATCCCAGCTTGCACACAGTCACCCATTCCCAAATGCAAGGTCAATGGAGAGCCCATGGCTCTGTGCACACAGGAAATTGCTGACTGCACAAGAGGAAGTATTTAACACTCAGCCACCCCCCATAAGGCCTGGGACACAATCAGGAATGGTGAAATTACTTTTCTACTGATGCCTATCCGTTCTTTCTTGTTGATAAGTACTCTGAGATTTTCTCAATTATTTTCCCTTTCTCATCTTCTTTGCCAAATGCAGACACCCATGAAATAATTGCTGGATGAGTTTTTTTTTTTTCTTTTTTTCTTTTTTTTTATCAGATCCAAAAAACAAGAATATTAAAATTTCATTATTTCATTAATTCATAAAATTTTGTTCTTTTTTGCCCTTACATATGCTCTTAATAATGTCTCATTTCTTCCAGCTGTATTTATGGCAGTTCATTATTGTTTTTTTGTTTGTTGCTTTCTTTTTTTGTTACAGTGGAACAGTAAGAGATCAAATCATTTAATTTACTAAAAAAAAAAAGTGGTTTTATATCTACACTCCAATTCATTCATGCATATATTCATGCATATATGGTGTTGAGGAAAATAAACCTCAGGCCTTGGATCAATAACATCCCTGCTTGGCATGAAGCCATGTGTAGTTGTGAGCAGTCGCTTGTATTGTTTTGGAGGTTGTGTTTCACGGCTCACTCCCCTGCCACACTTGTCCATTGCTTCACTTTTCAGAGACAAAAGAAGGCTGGACCTCTCTGCTCTCAATAGAGCAAATTGATCTTCTAGAGAAGGGAACACTGGGTGATTTCAAAAGAAACCCTCCCCTTTTAGCACTTTCACCTCTCACTAGATCACTGGGAGGACATTACGGTTGGTTTGCTGTGAGCTTTCAGCTTGACAAGTGTGTGTTTGTCGATAAATACAAGTGCCAGTGTATTAAGGCATAAACCTTCCCCTCCACTTTGTGTCTGTAGCGAGCTCTGCATCTCATTGACAACATAAAGCGTTGCGGAAAGATTTTTACTGACCCACTTCTGTCTGTATGTATACTAGAGATGTGATGGTGAAGCAGTCAGTTTCAGTTTTGTCTCTCAAGACTCATCTTTGATAATCAAAATGAAATATTCCAGTGAAAATAATTTCTTCATGCCTTAAAATGTCTTGAATATAACTCTAAACCCTTACCTCATGTAGTATACACATACTAATTAATATGCAAATTAGTTCCTACCTCAACTCAGTCACACAGGCTCAGACTCTGCTCCACTTTCACTTAGTCACCTAAAGTAGTAAATGCAAGACAGTAGTAAGTGGCGATATACTGAATTAATTCAGCCATAAATATCTGAACCAAAGACAGGATTGGTTACATGTTTGTGATAATAGAAATAGAAATGAGCTGTTTGAAAACATGTTTTTGAGACTGTCTTTGGGACACTGCAGTTTTAAGGAGAAAATGTTCACCAATGACTGATGAATTTGGCTTTTTGTTTAAAAACATCAGAGATGTAAATAGTTAAATTGTTTTCCACCACAGGCGTCTTAAAGAAAATGACAAATTGGCTCATATTGGCAGTTTTTTTTTTCAATTTAGTACAGTATATAATATAGCTGGATATTATATTGGATAGTCTACATAGTAATTTTTTTAAAAAATGTGTTTGTCAGCAGTTTTGAGTGGGTAAGATAAGTCCTTTAGAATTTGACTGCTCTATCTCTATTCATATTCATTCACGCTCAGTTGTGTCTTCTCACGACCTTTTCTGTTTCCATTCCATTTATCCCATTAAATTAGGTTAGAGACTATTTCATCCCATTGATAGATTGAGCCAGATTGAAAGTCTGAGAATATTTTTCTCTTCTTTTGACATCCTTATATGTGTTAACTTTCTCTGTCGTTATTTGAGTAATGGCTCGGTCTCTTGTAGTATAGCTCATGCTGACTTTAAAGTACCACATAAAAGAGGATTCTGGGAAGGTTTTGAAGGTTCTTTGTTTTGCCCTCACACTGGGCTCTCTGATCTGGTGTCCCATCCAGAGAACACTCAGACGCACATTTTGGTGGGTGTTGTGCCAATCCCAGCATCGTCCTCTGTGCAGCATGTCTGACGAGATGACTGTGCCATGAGATGTAAAGGTCACTTGAACCGAGCGCTCTTATTCAGCTTCTTCATCCCTCTGTGTCTATGTCCTCTTTTCCTTCTCTCCAGCCCTCTTGGGTATTTGTCATATAGCTTTATATATAATTTGGTGTGATTGCGGAGGATTACAAAGGGCCAAAAGAGGATTTCGCTGCTCTGCAGTTTTATTGCTGTAATGAGCCGAGGACCTGAACTGTCTGTCTGAGTCCATCTGAGTGGCTCTGCAGACACATGTGGCCTCAGAACTTCCAGAGTTTAGAGAAAAACACCATGAGCCACTTAATAAGAGTAAAGCCCCCTTCTTGCAGAAATAAAAGGAACCGTCATGCCATCATTGACGCATAATGAGTCCCCAGATGACTTTCCCAAAGCATTGTTGGCAAAAGATTTGACCCATTTACTTTCTTCAAAGAATCCCCAAAGAATATATATATTTTTTGTCGTATTATATGTAAGTGAGGCACTATATGATCTGTCTGTCACTCTGTCACTATAAGGCAATATCACTTATATCGATATACAGTAGTTCAATACGAGTGAATATAAATATAATTATGAGAAATGTTTATTTTAAGGGCTTTAAAAAGACTTGTTCTGCTGACAGATACACTGCTTGTGCTGTTTAATGTGTTTGAGGCTTGCTGTTTTCCTCAGCGCATAACTTAAAATTCACAGGTATATTCTCCATCTTTAAGTGTTGGAAAGTCATAGAAATATTTCCATTTTGCTGTCAGGAGCGCACGAGCCTTCTACATGCAATTCTGCAAGACTCTCTTTAAATTATTTTAACACATCTTTAATTCTGAGAACTGTTCATAATAACAACATTAATATTAATAATAACAACAAACATAAAAAGTGCTGGGAGCATCCATCAGCAGAATTCTGTAAACTAAGTAAAACTTAAAGCAAATTTAAACAGCAACAAATGAACAAATAATGGAAAATAAATGTAATCTATATATATATATATATTATATATACAGGGTGCGATTTGCCGGGGGAATGGGGGGGATTTCCCCCCCTCTGGTCTGTGCATCCCTGCCTCTGCTGAATAACTTTTATCCCCGGTGGGGATAAAAACATCATGCAAACCCGCTCTGACGTCCAGATCTGAATCAAATGATTCGCGATACACGCTTTGAAGTCCCGATCTGAATCAAATGATTCGCGATACATGCTCTGACGTCCAGATCTGAATCAAATGATTCGCGATACGCGATCCGATTGGAGCGCTTCGAAATAGTGAATCATTTTGCGACGCAATGGTTTAACTGATTCGGAGTTTCAAAAAGCTCCATTGTGTTCTTTGCTCGCTTTCTCTATGTAATTTGTTGTTTGAATAACTGTGGACATTAAATCATTACAATTAATAGGCCTAACGTAGGCTTACAATGTTTTTATTAAACTGAGATCACACTAAATACAATTTCTGTCGTATTAAAAACATTGCATAAAAATTTTCAAATGCATCCCCCCCTCTGTTTTTTTCACAAATCGCACCCTGTATATATATATATATATATATGTGTGTGTGTGTGTGTGTGTGTGTGTGTGTGTGTGTGTGTTTTATATTAAGCATTTTATTTGCAACCCAGAATTGCATTAAAATCAAACACAACCCATATTGTAATAGTGTTTTTTTTTTTTTTTTTTTTAGACTGTTTATCACGGCGATACAAACTAGGAAGTATACAGGACAGCGTCATCCAGAAACGTGCAATGTGAGATTATTGACAATTTAGGTTATTAGCATAGGGTTATTATTAGTCAAATGAGAGAGCGCGGCCGCGGAGATAACTAAATCAGGAATAGGGAGCTCGCGTCGCGTCAGGGCGTCAGAGCTCGCGCTTGATGCCCTTTCAGCTCTTCAAAATTGCATAATGGTAATTCTGAATCGGTATGATAAATTATTTTGCAATCATGTTAGAATAAAGCAATATTTCTCCAAATATGCGAAATTTTTTTGACTAAGAGCCCTAACGGAACGGACGCTGTTCAGTGAAGCTATGTGAACAACACACAAAAAAAAAAAACGCAGCAGACGTGAGTGAATTCATTCGTGTTGATAATCTATTCACAATATAACGTTAAGTTGGCCGAATGGTGAGAGAAGTAGGTTTTCGTTTCACTATCTCAGCACTGATGTGATGATCCGTTAAAGCATATCACTGCAATGACGGACATTGACCGGGAATTCACAGTATAATAACTGAACGGGGCTTGTCATCATAAATCGATTATATTTAGGAGATAACTTATTGATGTGTGATGATGATCACTGAAGCAGCTCCTGTGCTTTCGGTGTGAGAGTGGAACATTTTCCAGCCGCGCCAGCCATATTGATTGGCCAGGCTCGTGACTCCCAACAAATCAGACGGATGATGGGCGGGGCTTAGTCTAGGCCACAGAGCGGTGCGCTCTGACTGAGGTGGCTGGATCAGTGCCAGATCGCGCATTTCAAAATAAAATGGTTTTATCGGCAAATCGGTTTTGAAAATGGCCGATGCCGATAACAATAAAAATGCTTAATATCGGCGCCGATAATCGGCCACGCCGATAATCGGTCGACCCCTAGAAGTAAGTGTATTTTATGATAGCAGTAACTGTAAAGTGACTATTGGAATGGGGTAATTAAAATATAATTCATGTTTACGTTCACTATATTTTCATTGTCTTTAATATAAAGATTGGTTCATTGGACAACATTGGGCAGGATTAAATAAATAAATAAATATGTTTAAATCCAAATAGAAAAATGTAGAAAATACTGAGATATATACTGTATATCGAGATTAGAATTTCTTAAGCCATATCGGCCAGCCCTATGTGGATGTGATATTTATTTGGGCATGCCTTTGTTTGTGGGGTTTGCTTGGCAGAGGGGAGGGGGATCAAAATGGATTAAGCCCTCTTCTCTCCCTCTGCCGTGCTTCTGCTTCCCATATTTGAGCTCCAATATGTAGAGCAATGAGGACTTAACCCTTACCATCTCACCTTCTCCTCTTTGCTCTTGATGTAATCCAAAAATACTTTTTTGTGCTTTCCTGAGAGGGCTGCATGTGCAGACACAGTCTGTCCACCTCAGTCTTCCACGTACTCACGCTCACCTCATTATTTGTGTGTGTTATGAGTTTAGTCATGCAGTATTCATGAGGCTTGTCTTTAGGGCCCAGGCGCTCGCATATGTATGCAGTGTTTGTTGTCATTAGACTCGTGCTTTCCCAAACAATTTTGCATTGGCATTCCGCTGCAATTCAATCGGTGTGTTTTGCTTACGCAGGGGAAACAGTGCCTTGGCCTCTATAGCCAGTACACACAAGGGGTATCCTCTGTCATGTGAGCTGAACACTTCTATGCTTCTTAATAAAACAGAAGCTCAGCATGGCTGCAGAATGACCTTATGTAATAATATGTCTTTGAAATTTGTGATGTCTTTAAAAATGAATATTCTGTGTAATAGAAACTTTCATGTTGTTTCAGACCCATATAACTGACTTTCTTCTGTTGAAGAATACCCATTTCCATATAATACGATTAATATAATATGAAAAACAAAAACATTAAAAGTGATTGATATTACTTGTACACTATATTTGAAGTCTTTGTGTGAGAAAAAGACTAAATTTAATGAGTTGTTCACTGAAAAATTATATATAGTAATGATGTTCTTTTGAATCTTCTCAATGAATCAGATTATCCAGTTCACAAATCTAGTCTGAATAATTTAAGAATTGGACTGATCCGGTTCTCAACTCTCTTTTTTTCGACTTTTAGTTTTGATCTTTTTCTCTCACAAATTAAACGTATTAGTTCAGAAGACTTGAAATACATACATACATATATATATATATATATATATATTGTACATTTATTATGTATATATAAATACACACGCAAACAATTAATCATGATTAATCACATCCAAAATAAAGGTTTTTGTTTACATATTATATGTTCGTGTACTGTGTTTATTTATTAGGTATTTATAAATACACACACATACAGTATATATTTTGAAAATATTTACATGTATATACATTTATATATTTATATTATTACATTTTATATTATAAATAAATATATAGTAAACATAGTAAACATAGCATATTTTTCTTAAATATATACATGCATGTGTTTGTATTTATATATGCATAATAAATATACACACTACAAACTCATATATTATATAAACAAAACTTTTATTTTGGATGTGATTAATCGTGATTAATTATTTGACAGCACTAATATATATATATATATATATATATATATATATATAAATAAACATGATTTTCAATTTATCCAGAATCGTGCAGCTTTAGTTTACATGTTGTTTATTGCTGCATATAATAGATATATAATAGAAGTTTAATTTCATAAAGCACAAGTTGATTTCAAAATGCTCCTACATTTTGACATTTTGTGTTTTTCAGTTAAATAAAAGACTATTTTTCCTTTTGGATTTTATTTTTGTGTATTTTTTTTCATTGATAAAAAGTCTAAAAATCTTGTCTCGTCTCGTTCTCGTGAACCCAGTCTCGTGTCTTCCCAGTTTTAGTCTGTTTTATTTGTATTAGTGTCTTGTCACACCCCTAGTAATAAGTCCTGCCTTTGGCTGCTGTAGATAGTGTGAATTTTTATTTTTTCCTCAAACCAGTTAAGTGCAAACGCCTGCCCCAAAGCCCATAATAAAGATTTTATTAGTCATATTTGTTATGGTTATGGTGAAAAAAAAAACAATTCATGCGTGTATGCTTTTAAGTCCGAGTCAGAAAAGAGTTTGGTGTAATTAATTGTTGGTTGACTTAAATTAGATAATCACTAGTGTTTCAGCACTAAAGCGTTGTTAAAACTGAAAATTCTCCTCAGTTGAGCAGTGTGGTGGAGTATCAGCTGTGTTGCACAGAGAACTAGTGAGAGGTTGTCTGAGTAGGCCACACAGACAGGAAGACACGCAATCCCAGACCTCCTCCTCCTCCTCCTCCTGATGCAGTCTGGTTTGCTCTGCACATCGCTAAGCATCACTCATGAATCGATTCCCTACTCTGAGTGGGAGGAATTCAAGCATAGTTTACATCTGAGGCACTGTGATGTCTCAGAGGCATTTATGCAAATGTTCAAGTGCGAACATCCTATTGGACTGCAGTCTATGATTTGAGCATTGCTCACGGTTACTTCATGCGAAGGTCCTGACTGAGAACTGACATGCAGTGTCGTGTCGTAAAAACAACACTTTCCTCAGAAATGACCAGTTATACTGTTTGCTGTCCTACTGGCACCGTGCGAATATTCCTCACAGGGTGAACAAATGTCAAGTCGACAAACAACGTGCCACTTTTTCACCCCCAATGACCAACTTGCTAGTGAAATCACAAGCGCATCACGTACCAGCCGCAAGCTTGGAGGTGGATGGGGGAAGCAGCTGAAGTAATCAATGATGGAGAAGCAGGGAGACGAATGAGAGAGGTTAGCAGTGGAATGTGAGACATGGGATGAATAATTTGTTCATGTGTGTGCGAGCTGGGAGGGGGTTGCCTGTGCTGATTATACCTCTGTGATGCTGATAGGCCTTCTGATGAGAGGGGGCCGCCTGCCTTCATTATCTACCACAGCAGGGAGAGCTTTGATTGGAGCAGAGAGCCATGCTGAGACGGAGAGAAGGGCTGCTGTGCGATAGACACTCTCTGAAATCTCCAACCTCTGACTTTACACTGACCTTAACCACCTCAGTAACTAAGACACTGTAGCTCTGCTCACAAACCTTGTGGGCTGCCTACTTAGACAGCAGTTTACAGGTGCTCTCCAGGTGTGGAGGCTTTTCCAAATGGTGCACAAGATAATTGCTCTTCTACCTTTTGTTGGCCAAATACATGGGCAGTATTGCAGGTACACTAACATTCAAATTTTGTGCTTGGTAAGATTTTGTTAAAAGGTTTTTGAAAGAAGCCTTTTAAGCTCATTAAGGCTACATTTATTTGATCAAATATACAG
Organism: Cyprinus carpio; assembly: GCF_018340385.1. Lineage (NCBI taxonomy): Eukaryota > Metazoa > Chordata > Actinopteri > Cypriniformes > Cyprinidae > Cyprinus > Cyprinus carpio. The sequence goes on along the minus strand of NC_056578.1, from coordinate 28,455,266 downwards.
TCAAAACAGTTATTGTGAAATATTGTTATAATTTAAAATAACTGTTTTCAGTTTGAATAAAATTAAATGTAATTTATTCCTGTCAAGCTGAATTTTCAGCAGGCATTATTTCAGTGTTCAGTTTCATCGATCATTCTAATATGCGGATTCGCTGCTCAAGAAACATTTCTTAATATCAGTGTTGAAAATATTTTCGTGGAGAATTTTTTTTTTTTTCAGGATGAATAGAAAGTTTAAAAGAACAACATTTATTTTATATACATTTTTCTAACAATGTAAATGTCTTTACTCTCACTTTTAAATAATATAATGCATCCTTGCTAAATAAAAGTATTAATTAATTGCTGAGTGTATATATATACATTGCAGCGAGTTTGATGTCAGATTGTGGACGAAATGTTGATCATAAATAAATCGGAACATTTCCGAAACGTTTTGATAGAAAAGAGTTTAAACTATTGAAAAATAGCCGGTTGTTGACATTGAGTAATAGTGTCAGACGTATGATCCATAATCATATCATCTTATCATCAGCCTGTTAGATCGCTGATACACAATCATGCTAATTCATTTAATTATTTACTTACTTCGTTACTTAGCTGGAGAGTGCATCAATTCAAGAGTAAGGCTAAAATCAGCCTAATGTTAGTTTGATCTATTAACTAGACATATCTTTTTAGTCAAGTTGAATATGGGTGTCATGTCATAAAATATTTTTTAATATGTCTGAATTTGCATTTAACATGATAACAGTTTAATAGAAACATTGTAAGTTACTAGTTATAATGCTTACGTTTCCTCAGTTATTCAAACAACGGCTGCAGAAAACGAGCAGAGAGTATTTACATTATCAAAGAACATCATCACTGACTCAGTCCAGTGCGTTTATGCACTTTAAAAAACACTCCTGTTATAATCAGTGAAGCTGTATGATGAATAAATCTAAACTTATGTGACACATACATTGCACGTTATTGTTTATGATGAGAGAATTCGCGAGAGAGCAGAAATTAGTTAGCGAGGGGGAGCACTAAACAACAAAACTCTAGAGTTTCAGCGATGACTCATCTGAACGCCTCCGATTGGCCGCTGGCATAACAATTTGCATCTGATTGGCCATCTTTGTTTCTAATGTGCAACACTGTAAAAACGCGGATAAAGAAATATGATGGAACAAATAAGCCCTAATATTAATTAGATAGTATTACTAGACTGATAATAATGATAATCGTCTTGCTATTGTCAAAGTCATCAGCCACAGGCGATATCTCTAACTATCATTGATACACAATACTATCGTCTATTGGCACAACCCTTTTGAGTAGCTAATATATAATATGTAATATAATATACAATATTTCTCATAGTCCAAATTTGTTGTACAGTATATAATATTCATGAGGAGAGGTATTTTGGTCCAATGAGTTTTTGTTATGAGCATGGCTAACCTGAAGACAGCAGAAATACAAGAAATACAACCCAAAATGTAGTGTTGCTCATCACTTGTCACAGTCACATCTGGTTGGGAAAAGTGATTGATTGTGAAAGAGGAAAATTGTAGTTGAGTCTCTTGTGGCAAACATGAGAATATAAACTGTAGACATGTTCTCTCTATGCTCCACTAGTGTTATCATTCTATGTTTATTTACATGTTAAAATATCTTAAGCTTTATACTAATTTAACCCACAGAAATTTGGTTAATCTTAATGGTGCTTGTTTAGACTCAGTTTAAGTTTTGACAAATGTAAATTTTCTGGTTTCATGCAACTGGCATTCATTAGAATTCCAAATCTCAAACACAGCTGGATTTTTCATTTGAGCAAGTGCTCTCTGATTGTTTTTAGCATAATTTCATAATTAAAACCTAAATTCACTAGCTGTCTATATGCATAAGAAGGCTGACACCCAAACGTTTGAAGCGTCATTCAACAAGGAAGTGTTGCATCCAGAATTTAAACGTTTAAAGTAATGTCCATGTAAAAAAGTCTCTTGATGTGGTGTTGATTATCATCAGAGAGGGAAGTCATGGTGCTTCATGTAGGAGTGAGCCATGTCGCCTGGAATGTAATATGTTCCACCTGAATGCCTCTTTCCACGGCTACATCATTTATCTGCCTGCGAGGTCTCTGTGTTTGGAGAACAGGCTTTGGTGAGGGATGGAAATGCTACCGTGAACAGACAGAAACACTTGCCCTTGCATGTATTCATAATTTCCGCCTATTAAGTCACTTTTGCTACCTGTGTTGCTGTTGTGCTTCTGCTTCTTGGTTGATTTTTGGGAAGTTTTGTGGCATGTAGCTGCATTTTGAGGTCAGTAGAATTTGTGTGTGTATGTGTGCTGTTGTGTAATCACATGATAAATGTGGGTTGAAGAAATACTATATTTGCATTTCCTGAAGGAAATGCCAGTGCGTGCAAGGGAACAAAAGTGTTACAGTTTTTGGTCACTTAGCTTTTAGGCCTTGGATCTGTGTAAATGAAATGAATGTCAGTCAGCTGCATGCAAGAATCAACACATGGTCACTGTGCTGTGAAAAGGTGCAATAAATAGTTAAATATGTATCTTAAGTCGCTGGGGTATATTTGTAGCAATAGCCAAAAATACATTGTATGGGTCAAAATGAATGATTTTTCTTTTTATGCCAAAAATCAATAGGACATTAAGTAAATATCATATTCAATGAAGATATTTTGTAAATTTCCTAATATAATAAATATATAAAAACTTATATAGGTAAAAACAATATAGGCAATTTTCTCAATATTCCAGATTTTCAAATAGTTGTATTTTGGCAAATACTGTCCTGCCCTAACAAAACATAAATCAATGGAGATCTTATTTATTCAGCTTTCAGATGATGTATAAATCTGAGTTTCGAAAAATTGACCCTTATGACTGATTTTGTGGTCCAGGGTCACATAAATGCAAGGAGAATTAGAACATTTACAATTCAGTATGCAAATGATTGTAAGAATAAGGTCGTTTGAAGGTTTTTTTTTTTTTTTTTTTTTTTTTTTTTTCTCTGTATGCTGTTGTATGATCAGATGTTAAAGCTGATTTGTAATTGTCATGACATTTGTATAGAAATCAGAATTCAGTATGCAAATATTATGTTTACATCATTATGTTTTGAATGCTGAATGTTCTATTAATGGGAGATCTTCAGATTTTAACCATACCAAAAGTATCAAATTTACAAAAAAAAAAAAAAAAACAACCTTTTTTTTTCATTTTCAATTTAATGTAAATCTCTTTAATCTTATGATTTATATATATATATATATATATAATATATAATAATTTAATTAATTATTTTTTTTCAGTCAGTTTGCTTAGGAAACATTTCTAATTTTCATATGTTTTTTTTTAAGTTGAACTTTTTCATTGAATATTATATTAATATTAATATTAATGTCATATATATATATATATATATATATATATATATATATATATATATATATATATATATATATATATATATATATATATATATATATATATATATATATAATGTATAACATTAATATATTATTTTTTTTATTTCAGCTTTATTTCAGTTCATAACACTGGGCAACACTGAATACAGGTGTATGCGGTGCTTAAATTTTTTTTTCACTTCAGCCCCATTCAAGTTGGATAATTTAAATTTGGTCATGGTAGCAGTGCCAAAGAAAGACAAAATATAAAATATGCATAGATATCAATAGGCCTAGAAGGAAACCAAGATGAGCTGCAGAAGATTTTAAAGGCTCTTTTTAGCGCATGTGATTTCAGAATTGTGCTGCTGTCCATGGTCCTGATTCTGAATGAAATCTGACTGCGTCCCCTGCATGTCCGTGCACATACATTTATATCTTCATAAATCTCCGTTTATTTGAATACTACTACCAACACGATGCATGTACTCTTTGCCAGCTAAAATTGTTTTTCATTTTAACTCTCTGTTGGTTGACGAAATTGATTTGCTTTATTCCCTTTCCCATGGAGGGATGTGATGTATTCTTAGCATGGGAATACTGACTGTAAAGTAGCTTAACACATGCTTTCTCATCAGTGTTTATCCTCTCTAATCATGTGACTAATGTATGTGTTCAGCTGTGGTCAGATGTTGTGCATCATGCTTATAGGGGATGAGGTGTAAAAGCCCCACAGGAGACATGCCAGAGAGGTCTTCACTTAAAAGCTAATCAAACTGTCATTATCACACCTCCTGAGAATGGCTGTGCGAGAAAGCCAGTGTGTGTGGGATTCATAAATCTTGTCTCCGATACTGGCTTACAATTTTCAGTTTACAAACCTGATTATTTGCAGCCAACTTCTTTTGTGTTAAACTCTACTGGATTACATGGTAGCCGGGCACTGAGTAGAGTTGTAAAATGCTGTCAAAGGACAATATCTGCACACACATAAGTGCAGAGGACCACGCAATCACATTTGTCTTGAAGCTGTAATTTGTCTCATGCCGTCAGTATCCCTGGAGATGGTGGAGTTAATGTACTGTAGATTATTGCCTAAAAGTGGGTTAAGATGAATGCCACCAACATGGACCGATACAAAGACCCTTACCGTCCTCTGATTCTGACGGCAAAGAGGATTTACCGCTGATGAATCAGGACACGGATATTTGTATGTGTGAATACCGCTCATATTTTGAAGGTCGGGCGAGAGAAATAATGAAATGTGTGAAGATTAGAAAGTTTGATAGCAAAATGCATGCATCAACCATTTTTTTTGACAAGAGAAGCATTTGTCATGAAAGTCATGAAACGCCCTTCACAGAAATCCAATACTGATGCCGTACGCCCACAAACACACTTCCGGTTATCAGATTTGTTTTTCCCCCATTAGAATTTGACAGTGCAAGGAAATAAAAGGGAAGGCTGTACAGAAATAGCAGGTGTTCGGAGGAGGAACATTCTGCATGTGATGATAAGATGAAACAGATAACGTATGCAGAGAGAGAAACGTGTTTCTGACCTTTTACTAACTTGCCAGCTCTCGTCCATCCTCACTGTCTCCCATCACAACACTGCACATCAGAGTAAACAGGCATAAATACTGTACATAGACACACACACACAAACAAACAGATGTGCTCTCCTTACTATGCTAATGGAGAGATTTCAAAACAGAGAACAATGCAGAGAAGCTTCTTCAGATTTCACTTCTATACTGGATGAGTGTGTGCGTCACATTGCAATCTGACAAGCAGTTCTCCCATATAATAATTGCCTGAGCTGTATAAACTCTTGCACCTGTTTGTGTTGTGATAGAACTTCAATTGCAGTTTGTATTTACAATTCTCTGCATAGCTACTGCAGCCACATTTTTCTCCCTATAAACCAGGCATGCTAATAATTTATATTTAAATTACCTTTGCTATAATTTAGGGCAAAAATTCTAATAATAATTTCTTGATCAAATCTGCAAAAAAATAAAATAAAATAATAATAGTAATAATAAATAAAATAAAAATAATACATAAATAAATGTAACACATTCCAGGTTTGCTGTACTTATTTACAGGACTATACAATTTGGCAAAAATTTTGTGAATAAAAAAACCGATCAATATGGCTATAAAAAGCTATCATTATTATTATTATTATTATTATTATTATTATTATTATTATTATTATTATTATTATTATTATTATTATCATTATTATTATTATTATTATTATTATTATTATTATTGTTATTGTTTTGTTGTTATTATTATTATTATTACTACTACTACTGCTATGAATTTATTACTATAAATATTACTTATTAAAAATAAAACAGTAATTGTAGTATTAATACTAGTACTATTCTTTAAAAAAAAATCTTACGGTAATTTAATAATAATGTTAAATGAAAAATGTAAACCTCATAATTATCTCTGTTTCATAATGTCTATTTTAATATTTAGATTTTTTTAAAAAATGTTTTCAGTGTTTTACTTTTTAATTTATTTAGACAAAATTGTTATCAGTCGTAATGTGAAAATAATGATCTGCTTATCAATATCACTCCTCTACTTATGGATATGAAGAATTGATTGCGAATCATTTAATTTATTATGTATTTCAATAGCCTGACTTTGGCTGTTACACAAGAGCCTGCTTGTGTGTTTTCCGGTCTCTGACCCATTAATTTAAATAATTGTTTATTTCTAACTATAACTATGTAACATTACAATTTTTTTTTTTTTTTTTTTTAAATAGCCCCTATAAAGTGTGCTTTAATGCCAGTGTATTTCTCTTTTGGTCAAGTCAAGTCAAGTCATCTTTATTTATATAGCGCTTTAAACAAAAAAGATTGCGTCAAAGCAACTGGACAACATTAATTAGGAAAACAGTGTGTCAATAATGCAAAATGACAGTTAAAGGCACTTCATAATTGAATTTTGGTAAGAAAGTATTCACCTGTTTCTTTGACAAGTCTCACTTACAGCTGATGGTTAATTGTTGGTGACCATTCTGAGGTGATGTGGAGCTCATGCACTGTCAGTGTTAGACCACTGCTATTGTGCTGCAACACAGTGTTGGTTCCTTCCGGTGTTGAGATGGTGTATGACACATTTGCATTTTGTAGGTTGATATTGGTTGGTTAAATGGAATGTTTGAGGTGAGCTAGTGTATTGTCATTCTAATATCCCGGTGAATCCAGCATCAGGGAGGAGTCATGCTTGTGAATGATATTTTTGTTAAAGGAGACTGATCGAAGGGGGAATATACCGAGCTGCTTTACTCCAAATGTTTTGAATTTTGTGGACTTCTCCTCCCAATCTCTCTTGTTTGTGTGTGCCATATCACCTCTAAGCACTCCACTTCAAAGCCTTCAAACATGGCAGAGCTTTAATTTGCAGCCAATAAGGTTTCTTTTCAGAGTGACAAAATGGGGCACAGTGTCGCCATTTCCCTTGAGAGGGAATGGAGAGAGAGAGAGAGAATAAGACAACATGTGAGGAAACCCTGGAATTTCTGCCTCTCTCTTGAGCTCTGTTCTTCCCGCCAGCCCTCACTTCAGAGGATTGAAGTCATCTGTCTCCATTAGGGGGTCATGGAAATATGAGACCTGCTGGGGAGGCCCTGCTCTAAAGCAAAGAGTGGACATCATAAAAGTCCTCATCAATTTGTTGTAGCAAAAGCCTCTCTCCTCTCTGTCCACTTCCTTTAGGAGGGTGGATTGATTGAACTTAGAGCTCCCCATGTCTACATTCTCCATGTATATATGCATGTAGTTTTCTGAATATACAATGGAGATCTCTAGATGTAGATATAATGGTTATACTGTTTTTGTTCATTTTCATTAATAACATTAACATATTGTAACATTTTCATTAAATGATCAATATTTGATCATTAGATCAGCAGATCAACCTTTGATTCATCTATCTATCTATCTATCTATCTATCTATCTATCTATCTATCTATCTATCTATCTGTCTGTCTGTCTGTCTGTCTGTCTGTCTGTCTGTCTGTCTGTCTGTCTTAGGGGGTGTCATTTTAATGCATTAACTTAGTTTATTGCATATTTGTACCTTCAGCAAATATTGATATACTGTATACAATTGATCATGATTAAAATATTTTTAATAGAGATTTAAATGTATTGTTGATTTGAAGGCATTATATATATTGTTTTTTTTTTAATTATTATGAACTATTTATTGTTGTCAAAAACAATTTTGTAATTGAAAAGTTAATGAAATCTATTTTATCTCTGATATAGCTATTTTACATTTCATATATTATTATTTTTAACCTCATTTATCCTTATTCATTTTGGGGGCGCGTTTTGTTATTCATCACATACACTACCAAAAGTTTCAAAAAAGTTCAAAAGTTTTGGGGGAAAATAAGATTTTTAAAACATTTTTGAAAGAAGTCTGTAATGCTCACAAAGACTGCATCTATTTCATCAAAATTACAGTAAAACAGCAACATTGTAAAATATTGTTACAATTTAAAATGACTTCAGTCTTCAGTGTCACATGATTCTTCAGAAATCGTTCTAATATGCACATTTAATAACATAGACATTTCAATGTGGCTTTCATAAGACACCAATACGGTGTGTGTGTGTGTGTGTGTGTGTGTGTGTGTGTGTGTATTTTAAAATACTCTTAACATACTGATTAATAATGCTAAATGTAAATGAAAAAAAAAAATCCTGTCACAAACCTGGTTTGAACAGTCAGAATCATAAATGCATGGACGTTAGCTAGAAATAATTATATACTTGAATGAAGCCCATTTGGCTCTAGTTAAAAAACAAAAAAACCATTAGAGGATATAATGCAGAAAGATCATTACAATAAACAACACTGAGCACTTGTGGTGTGAACTGCTCTGTTGTTTTGAAGCGCTGCTCACTTTGTTTAGAAACGGTAAAATGGTGCTGCCGTTGCCATTATGTCTCACAGGCCGAGGTCCAGACCCGGACCGTGGTCCGCCATTTGAATATGCCTGCTACAGAAGGATTAAAATAGCTTGAAAAGTGAATTTGGAGTCAGGCTTTGTTGGACTCGAGCAGCGTCTGTAGTACAGTAGTGTGTGTGAGTGAGAGAATTACTGTCATGGTCCGAGTGTCATTCATTCCATTTAGCCTCCACTCTCTTCTCACATGCTACAGCACAATAACATTATTATTGATCATTCTGCTGATGGGTGAGAAGATGGCTCCCTTTCACATGACCGCGCGCACACACACACACACACACACACACACACACACACCCACCCACAACTCTTCTCAATCCCTTACATCACTCTGTCTACATCCCTTAAGCATTTTGTGTCACACAGTTTTATCTCTCCTCTCACTTGCTTTCTCTCCCTTTGTCTCCTGGCTGTAGTAAGAAGACAAAGGGCTTCTTATATCACCAGACTGATGTTCAGACTTCATCTGTGCTCGGAGCGCTCAGAGTAATTAGTTAGGTGGTAGTGTTATATAAGGGGTCCAGTGAAGGAGTACAGGGCTGAGTCTGACACACACACACACACACACACACACACTCTTCTATATTTCCATCATGGCGACTACTCGTTGACTTTCATTGTTTTGTGCAGAGCTTGTGATATTTTGGATTCCCTAAACTTAAAGGGATAGTCCACCTAAAAATGTAAATTCTGCCATTATCTACTCACTCTCATGTTGTTCCAAACTGTATGCATTTCTTTCTTCTGCTGAACACAAAACTAGATATTTTGAAGAATGTTGGTATGTCCGTTCCCATGGACTTCTGTAGTATTTTTGATCTATGCGATGGAAGTCAGTGTGAACCAAAACTGTTTAGTTAACAACATTCTTCAAAATATCATCTTCTGTATTTCTCAGAAAAGGGAGAAATCACATGAGAGTGAGTATATGATGACAAAATTTCCCTTAAAACCCTATATTTGCACAAACTTGTTTGAATCTTTTGACATTTTCTTCAAGACATTATTTAGTATATTTAAGGTTGCAACGTAGTGAAAATGGTTACAGATTTACTTGAAATGAATCATGTTAGCGTAAAATGTAGAGTCGGATTAAAAACATGCATTTAGAAAATAGACGGGTGAATTTCCATTTCCTGCCAGCTTTAAGCTGTTTTCCTTCTAGGGACCCACAGTGTTGGTGATTTCAGGTTTCAGCCACTCACACACACATACATCCCTGTGTGTGTGTGTGTGTGTGTGTGTGTTTTGGACGGGTGTGGTGGACTGCTGGAGGTGCATTGTGACAGGCAATAGCAAGGTGAAGTCACCCGCACTCACTCTGGCCGGCTTCCAGAATGTTCTGACAGACTGACTGCAGGCGAGACCACTGCTTAAGATACGTCCTCAGAGGAGGGAGGGAGGGAGGGAGGGAGGTGGGAAGGCATATGAGAAAAATGAGAAAAGGTATGGGAAGATGGAGGCAGTTTTTTTTTTTTTTTTTTTTTCATTCTGGATGTGTTCATTTGAAAAGTTTACCTTGTCTTTTTCCTTTTTCGTTTTTTCTACCTTTCTTTTTGTTGAAAGCATGTGTCTGGCCATGAGGTCCTCACTCAGATTCTCTTCACTTGGATGCGTGCCCATCTGCTGTGCTGCGTGTGGGTGTCTGTGGTGTGTGGATGAGGTGCAGGGCACTGTCAGGTGGCACCAGGTGTTGCTTGGCCTTGCTTCACTGCACGCAGGGCTGCAAATGCATGGCACAACTACTCCCACATAACACACTCACACACACACACACACCCCAAGCCCATCCCTGGGTGCATATTTAAATGTAATATCTGTTTTTTTTTTTGCTGCAAAATAAAACATTTTCACCACTTGTTCTGGTAAAATGTGTGAAGGCCATAATCACAAAATCATGAAGAAATAAATGTTTCGTCAGCACCAAATCAGCATATTAAAATGATTTCTGAAGGATCATGTGAGACTGGAGTAATGACTTCTGAATAGTAAGCTTTGCAATCACAGGAATATATTATATTTTAAAATATATTAGAATAAGAAACAGTTTATTTCAGTTGTAAAAATATTTGACAATATGAATGTTTTTATTGTCATTTTGTTATTAATATGTTTTATACTAATAAATGCAGCCTTGGTGAGTATGGGACTTTCAAAAACATAAAAAAAAACTTTATTTCTAACATTTTATAATGACTGACTGACTGACTGTACATTATTCAGTGGCTGCTTATTAAATAAATATGTACATGGACATGAGTTCATATTATTTAATAATTTTACTTGTATATTATCTAAGAAAAAAAATAGTCCACTAAAAAAGAACAGACGGCCTAACTGGATTTAGATGACTGATATAAAATATGAAAAAAAAAAAAAAAAAGGTTACATCAGAAAGTTCAGATACTCATCTGAACATGGCAACATGCCAGCAAAGCTAACACACACAAGATGCGCACACATATTTTTGTCTTAGCTTGGTCAGTTTACAGTAAGTACAGGATATATGCTGTATGGTAAACAGTTTGCAGAGCTCATGCACAGACACCACTTATTTTTTGTGAAGTTCATGGCGGACAATTCGGTGCTCAGTTCGTGTCACTGCAGACTAAGCCCTGAATGCATTTCCCCTTTAAAAGTGAGTTTATTAGCTCTCATTCAGGGAATGATGGATGTTATTGGAGATAGAGTTATATCAGGCTTTTGAGCGCATGTGTTCATATGTCTTCTCTATATTTCTGCCCTGGGGCTACTCTCTGTCTCATTGTGAGTTGAGTCTATTTTAAGAATCGCTTCTCTTATTGGAGCGCTTTTATGAAGACAGTCTTCTCCATGTGAGGAAAAAGCAGAGTGCCTTCTGATATGAGTGTTTTGCAGGAGAAGCCCACGCCTGTGTCTGCACACGTTTGTGCACATGTGCCTGCGTAGGTGCGTGAGATTGTTCAGAATGGAGAATTAGTCCTGTGACAGAGTTGCTAGAGCTAGCGGGAGCTGCTGTGGGTTTGTCTGTTTTTTGAATGAGAGAGAGAGACGGACATCTATAAATAGCACATGCTTTCTTTCCTTTTATGCTGTGCTCTCTGCAGATGAGAGGATGAAACTCCTGTATAATACCAGATAAAGAACAGATGATTACTAACAGTCTTGTCTACACAGAATTGGTGCACAAAAGCTTTCGCAGAATTCAAACTCCTGTACTTTTTGAAGTTTCACTTGCATGTCATGTTGTTAAAGTGTTGTGCTGTGTATTTGCCCTTTATAAAAAAATAGAAACAATTAAAACAATTCGTAGGCAGGTACTGTATTTCTAAAGAGTGTAAACACTGTGACACATTTTTGTAGCTGCACAACAACATTCGCTTAGCTCTGTTTGACTGAGCAGTGGCAGGTGGAGGATGGGATGGTAGGTGTGTTTGGGATACTAGTTTAGAGAATATTTATGCAATTCCATTTGGTGCTTCTTGTGGCACCAAAATTGCATACTTTTGTAGTAGTTTTGTAGTGTAGTACTCTCAGCTCTATTTAAAGTCAAAGTGTGTCATTTTAGTGCCATTAGCTTAATCAAAAAATTCTAAATGTTTCAAACAGGTCTGTTGTCTGCTATTGGTTGAACAAACAAATAATCCCTCCCCAAACTCTCAGGATTGGTTAATAATTTTAAACCGCACAACTGTTTTCAACATTGATAATAAGAAATGTTTCTTGAGCAGTAAATCAGCATATTAGAATGGTTTTTGAAGGATCATGTGACACTGAAGACTGGAAAATTCAGCTCTGCCATCAAAGGAATAAATAACATCTTAGAAATATATTAAAATAGAAAACAGCTATTTTAAATGTAAATATTTACTGCTTTTAACCTTTTTTTTTTTGAGAGATACTTCTTTCAAAAACATTTTCAAATCTTACCGCAAACTTTTGAACGGTACTCTATTTGGTGTGTGTGTATGTGACAGTTTATATGCACAAACAGCATTTATGAATTACAGTTTGACATTTCTCCTCTCTAAGTGGGTGCAAATATGTGTGGATGAAGGGGGAAATTTTCCTAGTCTCTTCAGTTGCTTTTTCATCTTTATCTTTCATTTTCACGTTCCGTTCCGTTTCATGGGAGCAAAGGGCATTTAGATCATGTGGCAGTCTGTATGTATTTCTGTGTATTAGAAAGATGAGAAACGAGAAAGAGGAAAAGAGGAAGAAGATTGGAGGCATTTAGAGATGCTGCATTTATAATACATGACACACTGCCGTGGGCTAGTGGTTCCTTGGCCCTGAGTGTGTGTTAGTATCTCTCTTAGGAGTGGGGGTATGTCTAGTGGTTCAAAGCCATAGTCTAGACTGGTAATAAGGAGACTATATGCACCATAAATATTTGTTACTGCAGCATGTAAAATTGGACAGATCATTTGTGGTAATATGAGATCATGATTATCTGCCCGCCGTGTGTGTTAGAGACGATCCGTGGAACTCACAGTTGCATGTGTCCCGTTAAATTGCTGTAGATATTTTCTGTGTGTGTGCAGTGTGGAGTGAATCAGGGCTGCAAGTGAATCCTCCTAATCAAAGCTCTTCTCTTCGGTCTGTCTGTGTTGTATTGATCTCTGAGTTCTTGTATACACTTCATACTCAGGATGGTTAAGCTCAGTCGACATGCAGCGCTGCATGTTATATCAATGAAATCCACACGTACACACGCTGTTGTCATCTGTATTGCTCTGTGTCACCACAGCTGCATTGTAAGGCATGCCCTTGGGGTCCATGGTGCTGTGTGATTTTTGTGAGTATTATACAGGAAAGGAAGCAATAAAATAAATCTGTGTTTCCTACTGAATTTTGTTTTTACAATATTTTCTTCCACCCCAAAATTGGGCCTAACATGTTAAACAATGCATCAAATTTTAAAAAAAAAAATGAAATTTTTGTAACATACTGTCGTGTTATTTTTAGGTATTTTTGATATTTAGACTGATTAACATTTTCATTAAAGTCACGCATTTGCTTTTTCAACATTTCTTTCAAGTACTACATACACAACACAGTAATGGTTCCTCAGTTCATGATGGATTGAGTAAATCGAGTGAGTTGACCAATTCAGTCCACAATTCAGACATTATTAGATTTAATTAGTCAAACAGAAATAAATAAATAAATATATCACAGTTTCTGCGAAAATATTAAGCAGGACAGCTGTTTTCAGTGTTGATAAGAAATGTTTCTTGAGCACCAAATTTTGAAGACTGGAGTAATGGCTGATTAAAATTCCCATTGATTTGCAATTACAGGAATAAATTACATTTTAAAATAAATTCATTTTGGAAAATTAATTTAGTTAATTTAAATTGTAATAATATTTCACAATATTACTGTTTTCAATATATTTCTCATCAAATGAATGTATAACCCTTCAAAACTAGTCAGGCTTATTCTCACTTCATCTTTTGATTCGTTTCACTATGGACCCTTTTCATATTTCTGGGGTTTTCAGAAGTGGAAGTCATCATAGTTAAGTAAATTTTTATAGTGGTGAATGGAAACACCAAATATATTTTTTTGCGGTCTCAATTGCCCCAATAGCAAAAGAAAAATCCATTGTAGCGTTTCTGTGATTTCAAAACAAGGAAAAAAGATTGATCAAGTTGGTCAAAAGAGAGAAAGGTGTCAAATTCGCTGTCCCTTCCTCAGCCTCTGCATTAGAAACACTCACACAGCAGAGTTAACTAGTTTTATATAATTTAATGGCAAAGAAAATGCAAAGTATAGGTTTAAATGTATAAATGTATAGTACTTTTTTTTTTTTGAATTAAAATATATAAAACTGCTAGTTTCATGTGGAGACATGACATGACAGTCTGTGAAGAGGGCCCATTCCATCTTATCTTTTCCATTTCTTCCCTCATGTCTGTTCACTCTTCAGACTGACCATGCTGTCTAATTGAATGGATAGCGGCATGTCACTGTTGCAGGGAAATGAGATGACTGCATCCTGCATTCATTCACAGATCTGTCAGTCACGCACCCCCTCGCAGCTTCTCCCTCGCTCCTACTCCAGCTTCTGATCCGGTGTGAGGGTCTAAGGTGGGTTTCTTACTCTGTACCCTGCTGGAGAGGAACTGAGAGCTGATAGAATCACTGCTAGTCTGTGGGAAAGAGCTGTTACTGCGGTGTGATACTTATTACTTACACAAGGACATAAAGATTCATTTATTCTGCCTATAGGTGGATGTGTTTAGGAATAGATATATCAGAAAATCAAAATAATCTGACAGATTTAATAGTACACTACCGATTTATTTTTGCTTGTACCTGATCAAAGGCAAAGCAGTAATTTTCTGGTCTGGACCTGGAGCACCTCGGATCACACAGAAAGGGCACTTTTGTGCCGTCGATTAAAGGGGCAGGTGCTTGAGCACCCCCAATCCCCCCCCCCCATGTACACCATTTATATTCATAAATCTGATGATGTGATGGAGTTTCTTTGAGTAATCGCAACCAATCAGTGGAGAGCTGCTGTCTATTTGGGTCATGCCTTTGTGCTATCAGCTGAAAGAGAAGACGACGGAGAGAGTGAAGTAAGTAAAAGACGTGCAGAGTAGCATGTTTTAGTCAGCTCTGTGTTGCTTATGATTTTCTCTTTACTGCTTTGAATCCATCTTCTGCTTGTAGCTCATTCACACACAGTCACCAGATAAATATTTAGTGAAAACATGAAAAAGCTGGAGTCATATCCAAAAACCCATCTTTCATCACCAAGCTGCCGTAGTCATCAGTTAATCATCAATAGCTTAAGTCAGTCCACATTTCTCCATGTTACTTAATCTTTTCCATTCCCAGGTCAGTCAGTAATCCTGACAGTAAGTGCTGCTGTAGGAGTTTGAATCTTAGATAAGACTCACTGACTTCTAATTAGCAGCTCTGTGAATCATATAGAAATCTCTCATGACAGACTGAGTGCTAGGAAAGCATAGGGGTTTTAAATGAGAAGGTGACTTTCAACAAAGATCATTATCTGTGAGTAATTGGACGGTTGTTAATTGTGTGGTTCTCATTGATGTGGTGAACATCTGGGCTGCTGTCCAAGGGCTGAACGCATGTCAGTCTCTTGAGTTCAAGCTGTCTCCCTCCATTTATCACCAGACCCCAATCAATGATTAAGTGTTGAAGTCAGATCTAATTCTCCTTTCCAGTTAAGGATATGAGATCGCTAAGAAGTGGCTATGAATAACTGGCCTATGGCTTTTTTTTTGCATCTGTAATTTGATGAGGTCACGGATAGACACACTTTAGGTAGACAACATGCCAATGATTTAGTCCTAATTGATCTATAACCCGTTGTGAATTGGTTCACCCATACTGTGAAATCTGTGACTTGCCTGAATATAGGTGCTGGTCATATAATTAGAAAATCATCAAAAAGTTGATTTATTTCACTAATTCCATTCAAAAAGTGAAACTTGTATATTATATTCATTCATTACACACAGACTGATATATTTCAAATGTTTATTTCTTTTAATTTTGATGATTATAACTGACAACTAAGGAAAATCCCAAATTCAGTATCTCAGAAAATTAGAATATTACTTAAGTCCAATACAAAGAAAGGATTTTTAGAAATCTTGGCCAACTGAAAAGTATGAACATGAAAAGTATGAGCATGTACCTCACTTAATACTTAGTTGGGGCTCCTCTTGCCTGAATTACTGCAGCAATGCGGCGTGGCATGGAGTCGATCAGTCTGTGGCACTGCTCAGGTGTTATGAGAGCCAAGGTTGCTCTGATAGTGGCCTTCAGCTCTTCTGCATTCTTGGGTCTGGCATATCGCATCTTCCTCTTCACAATACCCCATAGATTTTCTATGGGGTTGAGGTCAGGCGACTTTGATGGCCAATTAAGGACAGGGATACCATGGTCCTTAAACCAGGTACTGGTAGCTTTGGCACTGTGTGCAGGTGCCAAGTCCTGTTAGAAAATGAAATCTGCATCTCCATAAAGTTGGTCAGCAGCAGGAAGCATGAAGTACTTTAAAACTTCCTGGTATACGGCTGCGTTGACCTTGGACCTCAGAAAACACAGTGGACCAACACCAGCAGATGACATGGCACCCCAAACCATCACTGACTGTGGAAACTTTACACTGGATAGAGTGCAAACCAGTGAACAAACAGTTCAGATAAAAAGATTTTTAGTGCAAAAGTTCAGTTCATAGTTCAGTGGTGCCTGGGGCAGAAAAGGGAATTTTTTTTTTTAATTTTTTTTTTTTTTTTTTCTTTCAAACGAATTATAATCAAATATTATGACGGTCTATTTAAGGTTTTAATAATAATAATAAAAAAAAATAATTAATGATATGGATTGAATTGCATTAATTAATTATATTTTAAAAATAAATTAATAGTGAACAAACCATGAGCATAACATTGACCCAGATTTGACATCTTTACAAGTGCACTAATCCAATCACAATTAGACAGTCCCAGCTCTGAGTAAATTGCTCTGTGTATTGACAGAAATGGCTGCATAAATTCAGATTTTATGAAAGAAGAATCATCTGGAAATTTAACGTCCAGATCCCTCTTACACACTTTTGTTTTGCATATATGAACAGACAGCGTTCTATCCCTTCATTTATTCTCTTCGTCTTTAGAGTGACGGAGTTACTCTACAGTTACTCTCTGACTTTACATGTCTTTGCTGCGGGGGATGTAGTATTTGCAACCGTTCCCGACTCCATGTCATCCCAAGATAAAAGAACAGGAATTCATGCATGTGGTCACTGTTCAGTGAAATCAGTTTGTGCATGCTTTTTTTGGCAAACAGTTTATTAATATCAAAACGGGAGTGGGATTATTGTGCCATTAAACAATGATTAATTGTACAGGGACAGTTTTGTTTAATTTAATTATTTTCATGATATTATAATAATTATATTTTATTTAGGCTATTCATGATTCTCACTTTATCTTTAAAAGGCATTTAGTAGCACCATGTGCAACCCTGCAGAAATATTACAGAAATCAATAAAATCCAAAGGTAAAATGAATGCACATTGTACTATCCAAAAAAAAAAAAAAAAAAAAATCATCCTTCATGCTGGGTTTTGGATCTCCCTGCGAGTCCCTGTGGGGGTATGACTCCCGGTCTCCTGAGACGGCCCCTGTGAGCCTCTGAGCTTGTCTCAGTTCTGGGCCTCTATGATGGATGCTTTGGCCCACTTCAAGGATCCTCGTGGAGGGGTCCTCGCTCGGAGCATATAGAGTAATGAGGTGTTCCAGACTTTGACCGCTTGCGTAAGAACAGAAGGCCAGAATTCCCCTCACAGCAGGAATACAGTAGGAATGCCCTTTACTGTACATGAGGAAATTCTCATAACTAATATACCAGCGTTGTAAGGCCTCGGGCAGCTCTATAACTCTTTTTATACAGGGGTGTTGACTCTATTTGTTTTAAATGCAACTGGCATATAAGTGGACAACCTTTGTAAGAGATTTAAACTGCCTTCAGGGATAAGGTTTCATGTTATTTAATTAATGCTGCCATTTATGGTTGTTCATTAAAAAAAAAAATACAAAATCTTCTTAATTTTTTGTTTAAATTAATTTTTTCTCAATGATACCCTAAAACAACCTTTTTTTTTTCTCAGTGTGAAAAAATATTTTAATAATCTAAAGAACCTTTTTCCACCATAAAGGACCTTTTGTGCAATGGAAAGATTCCATGGATTTTAAAGTTCCTTCATGGAACCCTAGATGCCAATAAAGAAACTTCAATTTAAAAGTGTATGATAGTTTTAATAATAGAAAAAAATTGGATATTTAAATCTTTTTTTTTTTTTTTTTTTTTAAAACATCAGTTTGCATTACCATCAAAAATACATAAAGAAACTGCACAGTATGTTCATCTGAAATATAATAATTCTAACTGACACACATTTGGGGCGAATGGTATTTATGGATTAAGAAAGTATTACATACTGAAATCTCCAGATACAAATTCAGCCTTGCGTTTTAGTATATGTTACTGCGGGCATGTTTACGTGAGTATTCTTGTCCACTTCAGTGTGTTTATATGTTTTGTGTGTGTGTGTGTGTTGGGCTGCAGGTTCTCAGTTGGGGGGAGGCAGAGACCTAACAGCCTCAGGATGACCTATTACTGCGAACAGTGCTGTCCTGGGAACCTTGTTACATATCAAGCAAAACCTCAGCACATCTTATTCAGTGCTGACTTTACTATTACACACCTATTACGTTATAATGTTCATTGTCTATATTTGCTGGTTAAAACCTCACCATATATCACGTGTTTGCTTTTTGATGTTACTGTCACTGAATAGATGAAAGTAGATGTGATTTACTCTCCTGCGTAATGTTTGCTTTTGTCTTAAAGTTCTGAAACAAGGATGCTCTTGTTAATCTAGATCACATTTTCTAGTCAATTTCAGTCTAGTCACATTTTATGTATGTTTCCAGTTTCATAATTTCACATTTAAAATATAAATTTATTGTTGTATGCGGTTGGTGGGATTTTGTGGGCTCAGTATGTGTACCTGACTTGTTTTTGCTAATCAGATCAGTCACGGTGAGCCACTCACACAACATGTGTAATGGATGCAGTGCAGGAGCTAAATGTTTCCACACCGAAACTTCAGGATCTGCTTGGAGTTAATGGGGATTTTCTGACTAGATAAAGCATGAAGTATTGAGCGTATGTGCAGCCAATGGCTAGTTGGTTGCATATGAATTTGTTGTGCAGATGTAATTGACATTAATACGAATGACTACCTCATGAATTCTCAATACTGGCCGCCACTTACTTACGCTCTGTGTGTTTCCCACCTTCTGTCATGTGCCAGTTTCCTCTTAAACTCATTATTAAATTCACAGACCAGTCTTACAGAAAAGGAGGGGTGTATGATACATTGGTACCATATTGATTAGTTGATATTTTTTTTACATTTGTCAGGATTGGTCAGTATTGCTTGTTTAAAGGTGTGGTCATATTTAACGTTGCTCAGTAAAATTTTAATGGACGAAATACAGTTATTTCAATAGGAACCTCGGTGAAAACTCCCTCACAGAGATTTCACTCATGTTTAAGTTGATCATGCAAATTCGCTGCGTTGATCAACAGAAATCTGCTTGGTTTGAGGACTTCTGTGTGTGTGCTTCATGCTTTGCTATGATACTTATAATGAACAATGGACATTTTTCGCCTTACAAAATTTAGACTCTGCAAGTGTGTGTGATCAGTTCCTCCATTTTTAAATATGGATTTCCTTTACTATCATGTAAAGCTAATTTAACATTTGCATTTATGTTTAGTCATTTAGCAGATGCTTTAATCCAAAGCGACTACAAATGAGGTCCACAGAAACAAACCAACAAAGGAGCAATAATATGTAAGGGCTGTGACAAGTCCTGGTTAATCTAATACAGTACATGTTGCAAGTTTTTTTTATTTTATTATTGTTGTTATTATTATTATTATTCATTTTTCCTTATAATAAATAAAAAGAAAACAAGTAGAGAGTGCTAGTGTTAGAGCCTTATCTTCCTAATGCTGAATAAGGCAAATCTGCAGGACCTGGCTGTTCTAACAGTGTGGTCTGTGAAATTAAGCTGATCATTAATCACAACTCCAAGGTTCATGGCTGTCCTGGAAGGTGTTATGGTTGATGTGCCAACCTGGATGGAGAAATTCTGATGAAGTGATGGGTTTGCTGAAACCACAAGCAGTTATTTCTTGGCAAGACAAAAAAAAAAAAAAAATAAATAAATATATATATATATATATATATATATATATATATATATATATATATATATATATATATATATATATATATATATATATATATATATATATATATATATTATGGTATGAGGCTTAATGACAATAGGAATGTCTCCTGCTAATGGCACCCTGGTCAGCACTCATTTCAGACATCTGAGAGGTATTCAGTTGGGCTAATGTATTGAAAAATAGCACCTCTTTGGTGTAATGTATTATAAAATAGCACCTCTTTGGTGTAATGCCTCAAACACAAGTTTACGTGCATGATAATATGAACATCTATTCACAAACCCACAATGTCTCCTCTCAGATGCTTTGAAAAATCCATTTTTTTTTGGATTACAAAATGTGTTATTTGTATAAGCGTGCATGTGTGAATGTAAGATTTTTGGATTTTGAAATCTGAGGACAGCTGTTTGGAGATAATTAGGAAGGTGAATGAAGAATGTTGGGTCTTTTTCTAATTTAAGACACCATTCTGGATGTGGAGATCAAAGGAAGCAGGCATGATGGGATGTCTGTGGAGGATACTGAGCACTGGCAGCCTGTCAGACTAACACCCGTTCTGGTCACATCCCACCCATAGGATACTACGGTGCTGTCTGTCTAGAAAATGCATTGACGTTATCTTCTCTGTTTATTTAGTCCTTAAATATTTAAAGACGCTATAAACAAATCATTATATCAGTCGACTCTGATGCCCTCAGTTTCTATTAAAGGGATAGTTCACCCAAAAATCAAAATTATGTCATTAATGACTCACCCTCATGTCGTTCCAAACCCGTGAGACCTCCGTTCATCTTCGGAACACAGTATAAGATATTTTAGATTTAGTCCGAGAGCTTTCTGTCCCTCCATTAAGAATGTATGTACGGTATACTGTCCACGTCCAGAAAGGTAATAAAAACTTCTTCAAAGTAGTCCATGTGACATCAGAGGGTCCGTTAGAATTTTTTGAAGCATCGAAAATACATTTTGGTCCAAGAATATCAAAAAACTACGACTTTATTCAGCATTGACTTCTCTCCCGGGTCTGTTATGAGCGCGTTCACCTCACATCCGGTTCGCGAACGAATCACTCGATGTAACTGGATCTTCTTGAACCAGTTCACCAAATCGAACTGAATCGTTTGAAACGGTTCGCGTCAACAATAAGCATTAATCCACAAATGACTTAAGCTGTTAACTTTTTTAACATGGCTGACACTCCCTCTGAGTTCAAATAAACCAATATCCCGGAGTAATTCATTTACTCAAACAGTACACTGTCTGAACTGATGACCGAGCCAGATAACGAACGAAACATTGACTCGTTCTCGAGTCAAGAACCGTTTCTGTCGGACGCGTGCGATTCGAGAACCGAGGAGCTGATGATACTGCGCATGCGTGAAGCAGACTGACACACAGCGCGTCTGAACTGAACTGGTTCTTTTGGTGATTGATTTTGAACCGATTCTGTGCTAATGTTATGAGCGCGGGTAAACCGAAGGCTTCAATCAAGGGCAATCATCGCCAATGAAGTCATTACGTCGAGCGCAAAAGAACTGGTGAACCGTTTTCGGCAACCGGTTTATTGAATCAAACTGTCCGAAAGGACCGGTTCGCGGAGAAGAACAGAACTTCCCATCACTACCGGTGATCCGAAAACCGATGCAACCGGTTCTTGACTCGAGAACGAGTCAATGTTTCATTCGTTATCTGGCTCGGTTCAGTCAGTGTACTGTTTGAGTAAATGAATTACTCCGGGATATTGGTTTATTTGAACTCAGAGGGAGTGTCAGCCATGTTAAAAACGTTAACAGCTTAAGTCATTGGTGGATTAATGCTTATTGTTGACGCGAACCGTTTCAAACGATTCAGTTCGATTTGGTGAACTGGTTCAAGAAGATCCGGTTACATCGAGTGATTCGTTCGCGAACCGGATGTGAGGTGAACGCGCTCATAACAGACCCGGGAGAGAAGTCAATGCTGAATAAAGTCGTAGTTTTTTTTGATATTTTTGGACCAAAATGTATTTTCGATGCTTCAAAAAATTCTAACGGACCCTCTGATGTCACATGGACTACTTTGAAGATGTATTTATTACCCTTTTGGACGTGGACAGTATACCGTACATACATTCTCAATGGAGGGACAGAAAGCTCTCGGACTAAATCTAAAATATCTTATACTGTGTTCCGAAGATGAACGGAGGTCTCACGGGTTTGGAACAACATGAGGGTGAGTCATTAATGACATAATTTTGATTTTTGGGTCAACTATCCCTTTAACTTGACTGGCATTGGTTTGACTGGTTTCTTAGCCATGCAGTTCCTGCAGATATATGGGTAGGTATGAAGCTGACTCAGTGCCTTTACAATTAATTAATGGTGTGGTATGAATAAAGAAGGTATAGCTGGGAAAAAAAAGAAATGCAGAAAAATGGAGCGTATGTGCATTCAATGGAAATCAAGGATGTGTCCTAATTCTATTGTGATTTTTTTTTTTTTTTTTTTTTTTTGCTGTTACAGCATTTCAGTGTGTTGAGGGTCATTTTCAGGGCGTAACATATGATGGCATCATAAAAACATGGTTTTATATGCATTTCAAAGTGTGATTAGTCTGTGTCAGGGCACGTTCTCTGCTTCCTCCTCTCTCTCTTCCTCTTCTTCAGATGCCAGGACTCTTTCGCTCTCTCTTTCTAATCACATGGCTGAGGAGGAAAAAACTGGAGCATGCTCCCTCCTGTGGCTTAATTAGTTTTTAAGTTGAGGAAGCAGGTTGAGCTGTGTGTGTGTGTGTGTGTGTTTTATATAAAAGGCTCGTAATTAAAGAGGAGATGTGCAGTTCTCTGGGACCTCTGGGAAAAGTCTGCATGATGGCGGAATTGCAGACAAACACACTGCAATGTTGCTTTAAATTACATGCGGCCAAGTGGAGAAGTCTTGGAATAGTGCTGGAGTTTTAAGATTATGTGCAGTGTTTGCCAAATGTTTCTGAGGCAGGGAATCTGTAAAAATGCACATTTGTCAGGAAAGTTCCCTTATAAAAAAGTTATCTGGTGGTACCATGGTACAGTGATTGGTACTATTAAATTACTATACTGCAGTATTCCTTTACAATAATTTGGCTCTCCACTTCAAAGAGTACCATGCTATTACCTAAAACTGTGATTTTGATAACACTTTACAACAAAGTTCAGTTGGTTAACATTAGTTAATGCATTAAGTATCATGAACTATATGCACAATGAAAATACATTTACAGCATGTATTGATCTAGGTCAGTGGTTCTCAACTCCAGGCCTCGGGACCCACTGCTCTGCACATTTTGATTGTTTCTGAATCTGACACACTCAGTTCAGTTCATGGATCTCTCTCCTAATGAGCTGATGATCTGAATCAGGTGCGATAAATAAGGGAGACAAACAAAATGTGCAGAGCAGTGGGTCCCGAGCACTGGAGTTGAGAACCACTGATCTAGGTTAATGTTTATTTTATAAATATATCAGCATTCATGTTTGTTCATAATATATTAACTATTGTAAAATTATACACACTACCATTCAGAATTTGTGGTCGGTAAGAGTTTTGTCTATCATACATTTCTTATGCTGTCCAAAGCTGCATTTAGAAATCTAACATTATAGCATTATAAAACATTATAAAACTTTTTATCACTTTGGAGTAAAGCACGTCCTGGAAATATAGAACCACAGAGTTGAAAAATATTCACTGAACTGATGCAGTAAACTTTTGAGCTTGCTTTCTTGGAAAACTTCAGTTGTAAATTACTTATTCAGATATAGTAATCAATATCAATCCTGGATCGCTGTTCAAGGACTGATTTGAGAGCTCAGAGATCAGCATGGTTCTTGGCCACCTGTCTTCCTAATATTGTGCCTTACAAGGATTGAGTTGCTTGAGATGAGAAGAAACTTTGCTGTTTGTTTACTCCGGGTCCATTTCACATCTTATGCATCTCACCCTCACTTCCTCTCACTTTCTTCTCTCTTCCTCAGGGGACTTGTCCTGCTTTCTAGTCCTTCCCTCTTCATTCATCATCTGTTGTGTGATGGGGGAGTGAACCTCTTTTAATTAGCTGATTAATAATGAATGGGGCCGCTCAGTGTCTCCTTTTGCCCCAGTGGGGTGCTGCTCTGTTGGGGAAGATGAAGTGGATGTAGGTCTCCGTCGGTCGGCCTCTAACAGGTGGATGTCAGACTTCTAGATTTCCTTTGAGATGTATTTTTTCTTAGAAAGATTAGTGATGGATGCTTCAAAAACAATGTAATGATCATGTTATGATGTTGATGCAGAGTTAGAATTAGAATGCAAATTTAGTTTGATTTGTTTAGCAACATGTTTTGCTCTGTCATGCTCCGCTGCCTATGACTGTTCTCTTGCTCTGTTGTTTGATTTGTGTTACAGATACGGAAGACTGATTTGTGCCTCACAAAACCTTAAATTACTTGTACAATAACCCATTACTTGTAATGTAATGGTCTTTTTTTGTCATTGTAGTTAAAAAGAATGTAAAAGCCTTATTAAAGTATCATAAAAGTAGTCCATACTACTTATGAGCTTTAAGTGTTCACTCACCCTCATGTCATTCCAAACCTGTATGACTTTCTTTCTTCTGCGCAGCAATAGAAGATATTTGTGACCCTGTCTGTGAAATCCAGGCTAAAGTCTCAACATCTAATTATGAGATAACAATCAAAGTTTGATTTCAATCATTAATTTCACTATGATTTCAATCTTTGACATGGCCTTGCTCAGTATTAAAGATATCAAGGTTACATTTTCAGAGAATGTTCTTTACATTATGAAGGATGATTTTATGTAAAATAATAATAATTAAAAAAAAAGACTTCAGCTGGGTTTTCACAGACAGAGTCACATTTGTGGAATGTTGGTAACCACTTTGAAGATTTACTTTGACTGTATAGACAAAAAACAATGAGACATTTCTCAAAATATATTATTTTGTGTTCCACAGAAGAAATAAAGTCATGAGAGCGAGTAAATGGTGACAGAATTTTCATTTTTGGGTCAACTATCCTTAACGGCTATAGCTGAATTAATGAGTCAGTGAGTTGAATTTGAGAATCGAATCAGTCTGTTTCATGAACAACTCATTCATTCATTCATTCATTCATTCATTCATTCATTCATTCATTCATTCATTCATTTGTTCTGTAAAATAAAGCAATAATGACACTTCAGAAGGATTACATAATACGTAATCCCAAGGAAAAATCAGCCAGTACATTTTTATAATTTTTCTGTTCCAGAAAGGAGGGAACTGAACCTACTTGAACTTGGGTGACTTGAAGGTCATGAAACTTTCAGTTTATTTATCAGACTGGAGGCCACACTCATCTTAAAACAGCGCTCAGGGTCTTGCTCTGTCAGCATTCATTGACATTCCCACAGAAAGTCCATCCTAAATAGGAACAGACAACCCTACTTGAGCGAGAGACTTTGTTCTGACTGTTTCCACTCCCTCTCACCCTGCTCATCTTTTCTTACTCCATTTCTGTTTCTCTTAGTCTCTTTCTTTGTCCTTCCATTCTTAGTTTTAAGAGACTCTTTATTTCACTCCCTCAGTGAGATGTAAGAATCACAGAGAAACCCCAGAACACAGTAACCTCCCTAACCTTGTGCCCTTACACTCCTGCTGAACTAATCTACTGCCACCCACGCACACGCTCACATATACACATCCCAAAGGGACTGGTAAAAGGTTAAGAATACAAGAAAAATAAGACACCGGAGTGTGAACCGCAGATACGTGTGAGAGAGGGCTGGTCTTGGTACATGTCTGTCTGTTTTTGCAGTCTCAGTGGAATACTCTATACGTGATTATGCTGCGTAACAGACTGCTCTGTCCTCATCTTTCCCTGCATGCGATGCTGTGTGAATGCTCATGATTTTAGAAGGCATGTCTTTAGTCTTCTTTTTTCTCTCTCATTCTGTGTTCTGGTACCGGAGAGCAACTGTGCAGGCCTGATTGATAAATGGGTGAATTATTTAAACAATGAATAATAGTATATTTGTAATTTATAGGGTTAATTAATCTGTCAGTTGATAAAAAAAGTCTTTAAAACACTAATAATATAATAATAGTTTTCTGTTAATTGTAATCTTTAACATATTTCAGAAGGAATATCCATTTTTCATCCTACACATTTCTATGTTGTGATAACTGAAATCACTTGTAGCATTTACAACGATTGATTTTAGTTTTTATTGTTTTCAATGGTCAGAATTTTCAATACTGACCATTTATCGATTTTGGCTTTAACATGGATAAAGTTATCAGCTAGGCTCGGTGCATCCCTGATAAATAACTTGGATAACTTAGATTAATAAATGCAGTAAACATGTTGTTCATTGTTAGTTCATGATACCTAATGCTTTAACTAATCTAAATAATTTAAACTTTATTGAAAAGTGATGCCACTTATAACCCTGTATTTACATGGCACTCCAAACAGATTTAAACATGTGCTCGAATTTTGCATGATAAATGTGTTAACTAATTTATATGTAAAACACAAATCTTTATTGCAGCTGCTCCTCTGCTCAAGTGATCCTGATCGCAGTGTTCTAAATCTCATCTGAGAAGTAACAAAGACAGTTAATCAGTAGCCTATTGGCTGTAACAGCTTCAGCGATGTGACATGATTGGCTGAGTTCTGGGGAGGAGGAGTGATAGCAAGCTGTCCAAACTAGAATAAGAAAGGAGAGCAGAGTGGGTCAATAGCTCTTCAATCATGTGATACACATGCGCATAATTATTTTAATGGTATGTAGCATGTTGGAAAGGAAGCCTGCTTGAATTAAAAATAAATAAATAAATAAAAATAAAAGAAATGTCATATTGATATTGGAAGCTTTCACTTTAAAGGGATTGTTTTCTCAAAAAGTTAAATTCTGCATTCATAATATTTTCATTTCATTTTTTTTTTTTGAGAAAATAATAATAATAATAATAATAATATTTTTTTTTTTTTTTTTTTAAAGATTTATTTATGGGCTTTTTATGCCTTTATTGGAAAGGACAGTGTAGAGTAGACAGGAAAGTGTTTTTTTTGGTGAAGAGAGAGGGGAGTGGGATCGGCAAAGGACCACGAGCCGGGACTCGAACCCGGGTCGCCGTCAGCGCAGTTGCGCTGTATATGTCGGCGCACTAACCGCAAGGCTATTGGCGCCAACATAATAATAATAATAATAAAACAAAAATCACAAATGTCCATTTTCAGTGAATTTCAGTGGGGCCAGTGAATTTTATTTTATGGACAAACATTCATCAAAACAAAACATATTTTGTGCACCCCAGAAGAAATTCTTCTTTTTTGTAATAACTGGACCATGGCCATTGTCTTTATCCAAACCATACAGACCCATTGTGGAGGCTGCTTTATCTGTAATGAATGAAGAGGAGAGGGGATCAAAGGGAAGAAAGTGAGATGAGCGGGAGTGTTAATATACAGTAGGCAGTGGGGTAATGAGCGAGCCATCACTGACGCAGCACTTAAATCAGACAGTGCTTGAGAGAGATGTCAACAGCCTCCTACAATGGTGACCGGTATAATGCAGCCCCCCACAAAAACACACTAAACCCTCCCTTCTGCCCCCCAAAGCACTTGACGTGCTTCTGGTTGGCCACTACCAATTTAACAATTGGGTTTTGGGATTTGGCATTGGGTTTTGCTTATAGATTTGATTAGATTGGATTAAGGACAGGATCAATGTAACATTTTTTTGTCCATTGTTTCATCCGTCAGCGCCTCCTGTCCTCTTCTCCGGGATGTCTTGGTCACTTTCACAGCCCACCAGGAGGCAGCACTAACAGCTTAGCCTTTGAGGATTTATTTGGCTCCCCTTGGCTTTCATTAAGAGCAATAAACACATGTTTAATGCTGTTGGCACACAGCCCTTTTATTTGAATCGGACCCAAGATGCTCATGGAGCATGTGCTTCAGGGAGGGGCAGCTGGAGACATGTCTTCTGTTCAGTCCTCTTCTTCCTTGGATGGATTGTGTGTGGAATGGTTTTTTTTGTGGGTGGGAATAAGTTAGCTGATTTATTTTGTCTTGTGGGGGAGAAAATGAGTGTGCTTCACAGAATATTGAGTGACTCTCTACCAAGCATTTTTGCGTAGCAGTGCAGTACTATGACAGACCCATTCACCTCTGTACTTCTCAATTAATATGTGCTTTTCTAAAATTATAAGCACATTTCTGCTTTTAAATCCTCTAAAGATTGGCCCCACTGTAACCTTGCTTTTTTACTTAAAATAAGGGATGAGTTATTTTATGTGGTAATCAACAAAAATCCCAAAATGCTGTTGGTTGGTCTTAACTTGTATTGCCACCTTCATGGTGGGTCGACATTCGGGCCATAATCACTTCTGTCTGCTCGGAGTACAGCATGACGACGTGGTTGGGAGGGAGTGGGCTTCAGTCTGTCTGCATGAGGGGACTCCTTTTATATCTCTGCATTTGCAATTAGCAGATGGCATCTCGGATTGTTTCATTGACACTTGATTAATGCAACAATCTACATTTCATGCTCACAAAGAAGAGTCACATAGGAGAAAGAGAGTGATTTCTTGCTTATTGAATCCCTCATGGGGTTGGTTCCCTTGTGTTTTATGTAACTACACATATCCCAAATGGACTGCTATTTAAAGTAACTTTTCACTTCTGCTTTAACTTGATTTCCATACTTTTTGTATATATGATTCATATTCAGATTTTAGGATCATCAATCATGCTTTTGACGGGCACAGATGGCAAATTGAGAAATTTCCAAATGGCTTCTCTCTAAAAGGCAGTCACCTGGAAAATATACACACATTTAGCTATTTTTTTAATGGTGATAGGGACTCCTGTTGTTTTTTACTGAGAAAAAAAAAAAAAAAAAAAAAAAAAAAAAATATATATATATATATATATATATATATATATATATATATATATGTATGTGTGTGTGTGTGTGTGTGTGTGTGTGTGTATATATATATTAAATTATATATATTATATTAAAATAAAATAAAGACTGGAGTAATGGTTGATGATATATGTATATTATTATTATTATTATTATTTTGTGGAAACTGTGATAAGAATAAAAGAATAGCATTTATTTGAAATATATATGAAATTCACAACCAGTGACATGGAGAGGCACTCATAAGTTTTATGTGAAGTTTGTGGTGTTACATTTACTCTGCTGTGAGTATCTAAGCAACAGAGATACTTGTTTCATATTTTATGCAAAATTTCTCCCTACTGGCAGCATTCTGATTTTTCAAACCCAGACAATTTTACAAATATCTTTTTACCTATAACACATCGAATCTATATAAATGAAACTCATGTCCTTCACGAGTGTCACAGTGAGGAGTATTACTTCCTTTTTTTCCCTTCCGATCATTTGTAGGAATCTCTGCACAGTAATTGACAGTTGTGACCAAGCTGTGGTTAAAGTGAAATTCATAGGTTTGAGTTTCTGAGTGTCTGTCAGCAGGATCCAGATGATAAGCACTCTGAAAAGAGACCTATGGACGATCTGCACCACTGGAACCCACATGAACAATTAGTTTTTGGAAATGTAAAGTGACTCATTTATCTCCATCCAGCTGCTCAGTGGGGCCTTGGTGGCAAATGCTATAAACAGCCTTTTTAATAAATGCAGAGTTCTGGAAGTTATAGACAGAAGGAAGAGCAGTGGTGAAAGTGTGGGTGGTGATCTCAAGACCACCATTCCCCCAGGCAGAAGCTATAAAAGGACTAACTGAAGGATTTTCACAGTGCAAACAGTGACGGAGATGAGGAGAATAAAATAAACATAAAAGATGATTCTTGACTCCTAGGGTTTATGAGCTTCTGGCTGTTATTAGAGCAGTTTGTGTTATTGTTTTCAGTGGTTAGTGCTCATCACCGCTGAAGACACTCCTGCTGACCTGCTCTAAACAGACTGTCAGAGAACACAAGCCCTCATCAGATCCCTGCTTCACTGTCAGAATCATTTGACTGGCTGTGTTTGGAGTCGGCACTCATTGGGTGAATGGGTATATGGAGGGTCAGAGGTTTGAAATTAGCGGTTGATTTTTATTTTTAATATTTTGCATAAAGTGCTGCTTAGACTAATGGCTGGCCATTACTATTTATTACAAGGAAGTCACTTTCGTTATTTGAGAATAATTTAACATGATCATTTATGGTTTTGATAAATTGTCTGTGTGAGGTCAAGTCCATAATACAAAATTTTATTTGTGCTGAATACCTTTAGCTCAAACTACATGATGTTGTCAAAGCCTAGGTCATGGGCTCGATTCCCAGGAAATGCAATTATGTATTCGCAATGTCGTGGTCTATATATATATATATATATATATATATATATATATATATATTATTGTAATTGTCCTTGCTGAACAATTTTAATGATCCAGTGAACTTGTAAATACCACTGTCAGCTCTGGGTTTTTGTAGGTCAGTGGATAAATGCATGGAACAGCAATACAGTATTGAACATGACTCACTGGTCTCATGGTATCTCTTTTGTGTTTAAAACAAGTTCCAAATAACCATATCAGGAGTGTTCACATTATCTTTTGCAATTTCTTGTTCATTAGAACGGGTTAATATCAAATAGATGGAAATGTTTTTAGTTTCCACTTTAAATAACAAATCATTTTGTCAAACAGTATATTTTTTCTGAACTATGTTAAAATGTTAATGGTGACTGTAGGTCATTGTTGTTTTTCATGCATGATCATTGTCAACAATCGACTTATAGATTGTTGACAAAGTGGTTAACATTCAGGTTTAACTTTTACGAGCCACTTACATACATACGTAAAACTTGTATCAGCAACATGCATAATAAATAAGCAGAAGTAACCTTTTCCATTTAGCCTCAAACAGAGTCATTGTATAATTATGGAGTTTTTGTGCTGGAGCCCTGATGCTGCTACATTAATCAAAAATAGATCTGAGTGGGACTACAGGGCCTTGGCTAGAGCACTGGTTATCTATTGTGCACTCAACTTTACTGCCAAATCTCATGCTACATGCTATTTGAAAAGAAGAGAGAAAAGAAAAGTCCTGGCAAAAAAAATAAAATAAATAAAAAATCTCAAAGCCTAACATAGGTTTTATTTCTTGTAGTAGAGACACAGAGTATTAACTTTGAGAACTTAATTGCATATTGCTTTCTTTGGGTGAACGTGGGCATTATAGCCAGGGGTGTAAAAAGTGCAAAAAAATTATACCCAAATGAAAGCACAGATACTCAGTGAAAATCTTCAGTATAAGTACAAGTATATGGCCGAGAGAGAGAGAGATTCTTATTTCCCCATGTTGAACCCCATCTCCTCAATGCAAAGTGAAATTGCTTAAAATTAAACTGCATAAAATGTTTTGTCAGACAGACATACAAAGGTTTGGTTAAAGTGAGAAACATCTATTTATCTAGTGCAACAACAACAATAAAATGCAGCAAAGTGGAATGCGCACACACACAAAATACAACCCTTAAAGGAAAACTCCATCCTTTACAACCTCATGCCATGCCATATGTATATGACTATCTTCAGATGAACAAAAACAGTGTTTTAAGTGTTTAAAAAGAAAAAATCATCTCTCTGCATATAATGCAACTGTATGGGACGTCCAAAAATAACGCTTCAAAAACTATACAGTGAAGACATCAGTAACTCAAACAACCCCTGCTGATGAATCAGTGTCATCTTAAGTGAAATGATAGGAGTGTGTTAGAAAAATACAAATACAAATATTTTAAACTTGATTGTGTTCACTTTGTGTGGTTTCTGAAGCGGTCCTGTACGCTTGCATTATATGGACTAAAAATCTTTGTTTGTGTTCATCTGAAGAAAGAAAGTCATGCACATCATGAGAGAGTTTTCATGTTTGGATGAACTATCCCTTTAATGAGCCAGATGTGATGCAGAGGCCAGAAACATTTGGTAAACGTAATATAAGAACTTGTGATGAATTAATGAAGAGTGACAGAATTTAAACCTATTTTTTTTCTCAGCAAATATTGATATTTAATTATTTGTGACTGATTAGATTAATTAATGAGCAAATCATGGAATTATTTTAATAAATAATAAGTATAATAATAATAATTCATTGACAGTCCTAACTGCTACTCAGTATATCATTGTAATACCGCTTGATCCACTCTCTAACAAGAGCAGCACTAAACATGACTTACAATTAATTTAACATTAAATACTCATTTAAAGACTTTTTGGAGATTTTGTAACATTTAATTTAAAAAAGCAATCATTCCCATCAAAACATGAACTGTATTTAAATTGTCAACACTAATTTTATTTGCACTCAATTTTGTGCATTCAGCAAATATATTACACAGACATCTAGTGGCTACATCCATCCATCCATGAAGCCAGATGTTTACCTGTTGAAAGTTAAAGCTCAAATGTGTGTGTTTGATTTGTGAAAAGTACAGTAATCAAGAAATATTTTATACCCCTGATTATAGCAAAGCCAGAGAGTATGTGAAAAGTAGGTATGAGACCCGTGTGTGTGTGTGTGTGTGTGTGTGTGTGTGTGTGTGTGTGTACATACAGCAGAGAAGATATGACACAGAGTGGTGGTTGATGAGAGAAGCCCTGGTGATTACTGATGCATGTTATTGTGAAGGTCACCAGCAGCCAATTCACTCTAACTGATGAACTCCCACTTATTGATCTGTTAAGGCCCCGCGGCGGGAAGATGAGGGAAGTCTCTGAGGACGCATGCTGAGCCTCTGTGGATACAGGTCCACTGTGCAGCCATGAGAACATAATGTCATGCTGCTGCGTGTGTGTTAGCGTATCAAAGCGGCACTCTTTCACTTTACTAGTGTGCATGTAAATAGAAGGTAAAGGGAAATATGGCATGATTACTTATTACCATTTCCCCCCTCAATACCCTGGACTGAATTAAAAGTCGACATATTCAGTGAATGCTACTATATATATATATATATATATATATATATATATATATATATATATATATATATATATATATATATATATATATATATAGCGTTCACTGAATATGTCGACTATTAATATATATATATATATACTGTATATATCATAGCATTCACTGAATAGTCGACATATTCAGTGAACGCTACTATATATATATATATATATATATATATATATATATATATATATATATATATATATATTAAAAGTAGACATATTCAGTGAATGCTACAATATACATAGTAGCATTCACTGATATTTCAACTTTTAATTTAATTAGTGACATTTAAGGCAAACATACTGTAAATACCCAAGACTCTTATAAAGGTTATTTATTGGTATCTTTGGTTACATGAGGAACCTTTACTATCCATTAGGGCTGTAGATTTTGATATGAGATTTTCACAGTATGATAACCATCTCAGAAAATATCACAGTTTCACGGTATACTGTATCATTCAATGTGATTTTATTTTGATTCATGTGAACTCAAGTCTTACTTAAACTCATTAAACTCTTTTTTTTATTTTTTTTATAACATTTTGGTTTCTACTATTCCCATTGTTTGCAGACGTTTTATTCGCACATGCCTCCTTCGCAACATATCAACCTAACATTTTTTGAGTTGTATGTCAAGTGTTAGTTGAGAAATCTCTTATGGGCGAGTGTTGTTTTTCTCTGCAAATGACAAGAACACTGCTTGTTTACTTGCTTGAGAGACTCGAATGTCGTTGATTCATTCATGTTTTTGTTTTTTGCACAGAACTTTGACTGAAGTCTGCTAGCCTAACTTTAGCCTAGCTCTGATTAGTTGTGTTCATGTAGGTGTCCATGGTTTCCTTCGCAGCTGTCTATGAGAAAGACTTGCTGTATGCTTTAATGATTAGAAAGATGGATGTTTTTAAAGGGAATTATTGGAAATTTGAAGTGTCTTTTGAAACGAGAGCTTCAGCATTTGTAGACTGGATCATTTTGACCTATAATTGCAACCCAGAAAGATTTTAACTCCAGTCTGTTCCCACTGATCCTGTCTGAACCAGTTTGGTTGTGTAATCTACATAAAGAATATGGCATGCATGCAGTTGCCTACCACAAAAACAGATTTTTGTCATAATTGTGCAGCCTTACCACTTTGCTTTGCCAGTGTAACTCCTCCGGTCCTATCCGCCCCGCTCGAACCTGGGTCGCCTGGATG
The DNA here is from genome assembly GCF_018340385.1 of Cyprinus carpio. Taxonomy (NCBI): domain Eukaryota; kingdom Metazoa; phylum Chordata; class Actinopteri; order Cypriniformes; family Cyprinidae; genus Cyprinus; species Cyprinus carpio. The sequence goes on along the minus strand of NC_056578.1, from coordinate 28,420,817 downwards.
GGAAGCGGGCACACTATTTGCCATCAGAATTCAGTGTTTCTTCCTTAGTGTTTAGGCAAAATCTTTTTGTATGCTGCTACAAGCATTTGTCTTCCTAGAAAGTTCTCTTGGTGACTCACCTTACAATTGCATTAGCCGTGTATAGCATTTTACACATGTCTGTGTGTGTTCATCTCAGCGCAAGGCAATTACGCCAAGATGAAATATTCATTGGGTCCCCGGATGCGTTCCGCTGCGCCCTCGAGCCCGGCATGTGGGTGTAGATTGCATCTGCGAAGCGTCCTCTCCTGTGATACAACATCAATGAGACGTTGTGAAAGTGGCGTGAGATGCCATTTGGGCTTTAACGACATACATATAAAAGAGATCCCGGGACCTGTCAGGTCTTTATATCCCCTCTGCCCCCTGGGTAAACCTTCAGGGAAATCAACAGTTTGATATGCAGAGGCATGCTGAAAAATGTATGGGGTAATAAAGGCATGCACAGACGTGGCATTTAGCCAAATGTGCTTGCTGATATATATACGTGCCCGTGTCATCCTTTGAGCGTAGTGACAGTCTTTCATCGTCGATATGACAAAAAGTCATTGAGGGGGATCCAACGCTGATCTGGCCTTGTTTGTGTTTATGTATGTTCTCTGACATTTACTTTGCAACACGAAAAGTGCCCCTGGGTGTCACATTATTGATACCGGGGGGCTTTAGAGGGAGAATTCTCATTTTGCCAAAAAGAAACTCACGCTGGGACCAGCCTTTTATCATCTAAGTGCTTTTTGGTTGATGCACTTTTTATGCTTGTTGACAAGAATTTCTTTTTTCTCTTTTCTCTTTTTTCCTTTCGCTCCAGGCCTCGTGAAGCTGGGAATCCACTGTGTCACATGTCAGAAAGTTGCCATAAAAATTGTAAACCGGGAGAAACTCAGCGAGTCTGTGTTAATGAAGGTAAGATTGTGCTATTCCTTCAATGTACTGCATGAGATGTACTGCACTGAACTATAATTGAAGTAAAAGTTGTGAATTTAGGATGGCTGTTAGTACCAAATCTGTCAGTTGCGTTTACACTGTAATGGGTGAGGTCTGAATATTTACCAGTGTTTGGAAGGTTACTTTGGAAATGTAATAGGTTACAGATTACAAGTTACCTTATTTAAAATGTAAAAGTAGTGTAACTTTTTCAGTTACTTTAGTAAAGTAATGTAACTGATTACTTTTGATTACTTTTTGATTACTTTTCTAAATTTCTAATGAATGTTAATTCATTAACATTAATTTATTAATTCATGAACTGTGTAAATTTTGCTTATTTCATAGGTAAAGGTGAATCTGATTATGGTTTTGGTTTGGGGGTAGTTATTTGTTATTTAATAATTAATAATAGATTATAGATTATATATGATATGGTTTTCTGTTAAGCATACGTGATATTCTGTGTACTAAACTCCTGAAACATTAGTGTCTTTTTGAAACATTGCTGTCTCTTTGTATATGATGATAGTTTTCTCAAAATAAGTCAAATGCTCATGAAGTGACTCAGAGCAGTTCTAGAGATTATGTTTATGTGTTCGTGTACATTTAAACACTGCTAGCTTCAGTAGGCCTTTGTGTAGTAATCAAACCGCATGTCTGTGCCATTCATTTCCACGAGGAGCCGACTGAGAAAAAATTTAGACCGGGAAATCTCACACTCATACAAAAAAATTCTGAAACATGTACAACCCTATTTTTTGTATGGACCTGACATAAAAAAAGTTTTAAATCCTTAGGTTGGGGACATGCAAAATAATTAAATAGTTCTCTCCTGAACTGCATCTTCACTTCTATTTTTCTTTTCAGTCTCTTTATTTTGCCCTGATATCTATCTCTCTCATGACTTTAATACTCAAGATTTAACAAAACTATACTTTCTAAATTGCCTACATGTCAAAATTAGTACATCACTACAATATCTTTATAGAAAAATCCTAATACTGAACATGAGTCATATTTTTCCCTTACAAAAAATTAACCATGCTTTTATTATATATATTGTTTTGGCAAATGGATTACCATTTGTATTTATTTTTAAGTAAGTTAATTTGTAAATTAATTTTTAATTTGTGGTTACCTTGGTTTAACAATAGTAACCATTGTCTTTGGATTCATAGTAAAATCATGTTAATTTTTGTAAGGGTTGTGTTGTTGTCTGCCCTAGCTCACCTTAAACCTATTATAAAATATGATTATTTTTCTGCTAAATTACTATTGTAACATTACAATAGATAATAATGACGTCCTTTATACAGTATTTTGAGTGATGACTGATGAGCAATGGGCTGCTGCTGCTTGACTAAGTAAACAAAGACAAAACTACAATAGCATATTTACAGATGAAACTGACCTGCACTTGAAACCCTCAACAGTAGTTTTGCTTCTCTGCTCCAGCTGTGCGCTTCCACGGTCCACTCTATTCTCTCTCTCGCATTTATTACTCTGATCCAAAACAATTGGCAGATGCGCTGAGAGAGTGCTAGTCGAAGCATTGCTTTGATTCATATATTGTTTTTTCGCGGCTTAATATTCACAGACACTAGTCCATATCGCATTTTGATTCAAGTGTACTGACCTACTTTTGATTTATTCATCCAAATTATGGCATATTCCATCCGCATTAGGCTGTAGGAATTCTGTTTTTATGACTGGATTCTATGAACCAGACTGTGTTTCCGCATCGCAGAAAATTATAGGGCGGTATGTCTCTGATTAGTCAGTGCAATTTGGGAAACAAATCAATTAAATCTGTATGTGGATGTGTGTAAATATTCAAATGTAATCCCCTTTGTAATCGTTAACATTTTCTTAAGTAACTGTAATTTAATTACTCATTTTTTCTTAGTAACTGTAACTTATTACAGTTACATTTATTTTGTAATTAAATTACGTAACGCCGTTACATGTAACTAGTTACTCCCCCAACACTGATATTTACATATATTTAGAGTACTCACAAAGCTTATTCTATACGTTTATTTTTGTGTGTACTCTTTCTGAAAGGGAAAGTTAGTGCCATTTCTGTCCTATGCTGAGGTGCTTGTTACAGCATCAAAACACAAAAGAGCCTTTTGAGTGTGTACGCTGTCACTGTGCTGCTGAACTGCTGTCAGGGGATTCTTTGAATATATGAATGGATTACCCACTATTCTTTTACCCATCTTGAGTAGTTGCCTGATGGTTCACAACAGCATACTACCACTATCAGACTGGACATTGATTAGTAGGAGTTCAGTTAAGGTTATCTCTAATTGTTCATTATCCAATTTAAATCATGCACAAGTGAGTGTTGCTGTCAGCTCTCCGTCTCTGATCCTCTAATTAGGTGCATATTTTGCTGAAAGTAATATGTTTGTCACATCATGCTTAGCTCATGATATGTCAAGTTCCTTCTTTGTTTGTTGAACGCCAAATGTTGGGGAGAAATTCACTAAGAATTAATGGCATCCATAAATTGGATTAGATGCAAATAATCAGGAAATTTGGGTTGTTCACACTATTCACAAATTAAATAGGCCAGTTTGCGACAAGGAATATTATAAATGGAAACAGCATTGCTGATCGAGCTCATGTTTTAGAACATGTCTCAGGACTGATGAAAATGATTAGCAATTTGGCTTTGTTAGGTCTAATGAAGTGTAATTTCCAGATCCAGAAGCAACCATATACACTTGATTTGACTTAGAAAAGAAGAAATAAAATATTACATTTCTTGAGGTTAATGCTTAAAGATTATGTATGTTATTCCTGCAGCACTAAATGTAACCGTATCCCATATTGGGATGAAACAGTAGACCGGCCTCTGGATATGCAAAAAGCAAATTCTAAATCTTCTTCACAAACAATATCTTACACTTTAAAAAAATAAAAAATTACAGGGTTTTTAAACAGTGTTTTGTTTGGAAACCGATGGTGTATGATGCAACACATTACTGATCGGGTTTATAGTTTTCAGCACATTCTTACCGATGCTTTCAGAAGTCATCTTTGAGATTTGTTTGCCAGTGAGAAAACATTTCTGGACCACTTAGACTGCAATTGGATGGTCCCCAGATATGATTTTTGTGCTTCTATGTAGTGCATATTTTGTGCCTACGATTGTAAGGATGTTTAGCTACTTTCTGGAAAACAAGATAAGTACTGATAAAAATGCTATTTTTTAGCTGTACAAATATGGTGGTCACATACCTATGCGTTTACTATAACATGTTGAAAGTCAGCAGATGTTCTTTGCTTTATACAGTGAATAATCGAGTCTGTCAAACTACTACTGTGGTATTAATTTTAAGAAAAAAACTGACAAGATGGGCTTAAGAATGTGCTGATGTTGCAAATTTGCTTTATGAATTCAGTGAGCTTTAACATAAGTCACCTCAACTTTTAACCCAGTCAGCTCATTAACTCCTGGTGGATTGTGGGACAGTAGTAATTTAGATGAGCTGATTGGTTCCTCATTGTAATTGGATGTGAGAGTGGGCTATACAGTCATCCGGTCCACATGCAGACCGGAGACCCCCCTGCTCGCTCATAGGTGTCTGGAGTGCAGGGGAAATTGCTTCTCTGTAGGAAATAGACCTAAGCCTTATGGGAGTCTGATTGTGGATGCAAGCTTTTATGTTTCTCATTGTCTTGCTTTACTTTCCTCACCAGGCTGTATAATTTAGAAAACAAGCGGATGCTATCTGATCCCAACATAGAGTCGAAGTAAAGCCGCCTCCATGAATGATAGTTAGTCGTGTTTCTCTGAAGGTCACCCTGTAACCCATTCTATTGTATCTACAGCTTATTTTAGCTTCTCTCAGGGGCTGTTGTCATGGTAACCTGACATGATTGGCTTGGGGAGGGAGGTGGGGGAGAAAATTATATGCTTATCATAAAAACAGTTTTAGATGTTGCACGCATACGTCAAAGTATCTGCAATTGTTTTGTTTTTTTAAACAACGGGAATTAACAATGGAGGCCAAAAAGCGAGATTGCAACCTGCTGTTCTTACGCATCAGAGTCCCAAAGTTCTCTATGGTGTAATTTCCCATGATTCCACCTTGATTTGTTCCAATTTAAACTAGAGTTCTGTTCAGTTCAACTCATTTGATAGTCTCCCAGTCATTGGCTGCTATGTTTTCTCCTGGAGTTCCCCCTCACCACAGTCTTGAAGGAATAAATAAACAATAATGACTTCATTAGCATAATTTTAGACATTCGACGGGAGGTCACCTATCATTCTGTTGTTTTCCTCCTCCTTCTCTTTCCTCATCCTCCAGCAAACCCCATGTTGGTTGGCATTTGAATAGTGTGGAGCCGGTGTGCAGCTGTCAGTGTGTGAAAGAGCATGTGTGGTTGTATGTTGAAAGCAGGGGGCTCGTCCGGGTACTTCCTGTCAGTGTGTGCTCGCTGGGACACAGTATACGAAAGAGTGTGCATGTGTGCATTCAGAGCCCATGGTGAGCACGTCAGGTTTTATCTGTGTGTGTAGTGTGTCTGTGTGTTCATGTCTACTCCCGTGGAGAGGCGGTGTTGTGTGTTAGGTTGTGGCATGCATAGAACAGAAGCCTGGCATTTGAGAACATGCTCCTCGCAGAGAACTCCACGGCCCCTGCCTGGCCCTTCCTGAACTAATGAAGTCGTCTCTGACATTTTCAGACATGAAAAGAAAAGCTCTTTGACTTACTTTGCGGTCACACTAATGAGGGTTATGTCAGGAGGTGACCTCGGCCTACTTTGCCTCAGAGGATGTGCTGCAGATGCCTCACAGCAAGGTTTTTTTTTCAAGGGAAAGATGTGTTTGTATGTGTGTGCTTTCATTATATTTCATACAATTATAGGTGGTGTTTTTAAAACCAGTGAATTTGATTAAAAATAGAGCACTTAAAACACAAAGCTTATTTCTCTGTGTTTCCACTCCAGTCCCATTTTATGGTGTTGTGGAAAAGCTGTTTTAAAATGCTAAATATTGTGCTTATCGTTCAGCTTCCCTTGAGGCAGGCTACTCAAAACTATTCATGACAAACCATGCATTAAACAACATTCCCTCCTAATGAATGACTGCCTCATGACACTGTAGGGTGGATGCCAGTAAACATTTCAGAAAGGTATCACTCTTTGGTTTAATCAAGTCTTGGGTGGTTAATGGTAAATGGCCCAAGGGATGGTGGGTGTGAAAGTTTCTCTCAGCGTGCGGTGTCGAATCCAGACGGGTTCCGAGGGGAAAGCTAACATTTCTGAAACCAAGCCCAGTGTTGCCCAGGAGAGTGGCTGCTGAGGAGAAGGAGGGACATGTTACACCCCTGCAGTGAAGAGATAGCTCAAGCTGTGGATGAGTGTCAGTACACACACTATATGTTACACAATGAAGGTGGAAGATAACTTAACTATATATTTAAAGGAGACGTGTGTGATATCTTCACCTCTAACACCACCAAACTTTGTTTAAAAAAAAAAAAAAACAATTATGTATGTATTTATACATAGATGGATGGATATATAGATAGATAGATAAATAGATAGATGGATGGTTGGATGGATAGACAGACAGACAGACAACTGTTCCTAAACTTCAGAACAGTGTTCTAAAACAACTGTGAAATTTCATTCATTCAAAAATTCAAATCTCACTCATTTACACTGTTTTTTATGATTTTCTGATGTTCCATAGTGTCCAGCCAGTCACAACTCCAAGTTGATGCATTTTCCTCATGTTTTGTGGTGTTGCTTCAACATTCCTTTTCAAATCGAAGAGCAAAATGGCTAAAAAAAAAAAAATGATTACCAGTTTGTCTTTAATAATAAACATAGGGAGTTGTTTTCAGGTATTTGCAATCAGTATATACCTGTTTAACATTACATAACTCAAAAATCTTTTAGGGTTTCATGACCCTTCAACTCTGTCCTTGTTCTTACTTCATATCCGTCTTGGTTTTTGTTTTTCTATTGAATAACATGTACAATGCAACAAGTTACTGATTTTGTAGTTTTCAACAAATTCTTATTGATGCTTTCAAGACTATCATCATTTTTGTAACTTTGACAAACCCTCACCTGCATGCTGGCCAGTTAGAAAACTGATGTACAAGAGACAAAAATGTACATTTTCCAAAATCAGTGCAGCACTGGTTCTATTGGGCAAGAGGCTATTGTGTCAAATGTCCCAAAACTGTCAAGTGGCCATCCTTGTATTTGAGCCTTAAAGGGATACTCCATCCCAAAATGAAAATTTTGTTACTCACTTACCCCCATGTTGTTCCAAGCCAGTAAAAGCTTTGTTTGTTCTCTGAACACAATTTACGAGATTTTTGATGAAAACTGGGAGGCTTGAGACTGTCCCATAAACTGCCAAGTAAGTAACACTGTCAAGGTCCAGGAAAGTATGAAAAGCATCGTCAGAATAGTCCATCTGCCATCAGTGATTCAATCGTAATGTTATGAAGCGACAAGAATACTTTTTGTACACAAAGAAAAAAAAAAATCAGTGTAGTGCCATTTTGGCAAATCTGAGCAGTATGCAGGCGGCGTACGCTCTTCTGTATCAGCCGCGCCACAAGGATATGTTTTTTACTTGTATTTACACTTTGGTTTGAAAGAAAACAGTGCATCAGCGCAGCGCGGCTGACACAGAAGAGTGTACGTTGCCTGCTTACTGCTCAGAATTGCAAAATGGTGCTACGCTGATTTGGAGAGACACAGAGGAGAGGAATTGTTGAATAAAGTCGTTATTTTTGTTTTCTTCATGGACAAAAAGTATTCTCGTCACTTCGTAATGTTACGGTTGAATCACTGATGGCAGATGGACTATTCTGACGATGCTTTTCATACTTTCCTGGACCTTGACAGTGTTACTTACTTGGCAGTCTATGGGACAGTCTCAAACGTCCCGGTTTTCATCCAAAATATCTTAAATTGTGTTCCAAAGCACAACTAAGCTATAACGGGTTTAGAACAACATGGGGGTAAGTGATTAATGACAAAATTTTCATTTTGGGGTGGAGTAACCCTTTAAGGGACTTTATTTTTTAACCTCTCCTGATCTTGAGTTGTGTATTAGCTCTTGCTGATCTGAAGTACTTTAGTGTTTGTGTGGTGCTGACGCTTTGCTGAGTGAGATATGGAGTCAGCTCTCCACACCGATGCTCCAGAAGAGCTGATGAACTGTGACTCCCTACACAGAGACGCAGCTTCACATCTGGGAATGCCTTATCCTGCTCTGCCCCCCGTGATGTCAGCTCCATCCATGATCTCTCAGTCAGCTGAACCACTGCCTTCCTAATGGTGCCGCACTGAAGTGATTTAAGATAAATGTTTGTTTAATCCACATTCACAGGCGCTTTAGTCTGGGAAAAAGAGATAGATGAAGGTCTTAATGATGTGATCACTGAGGCAGTAAGGTAGTGATGGCACATTGCAGAGATCTCGAAGCAGACTTCAATTCATGTTTGCTTGAGCTGTGAATTAAATATACATTTAATAAAATATGTAAATTTATATATATATATATATATATATAAGGCATAACAAGCTTACTATAGCTTACTATAGATTTTGGAGACAGTAGCTTTTGTCCTTGTAGTGATAAAGGCAGAAAAAAAGGCAGGAAGGGAATATAGCAGGAACAGAATAAAAGATGAAATTTTTAGTCCAGCACAGAGGCAGAGTGAATGGCTGATGAATGATGGCTGACCCTAATCCTGTTATCCTGCCATTGATGACAGCGGTGTCATTTTCTCTCTATAGAGGTTTCTCTCTCTTCTCCTCTAAATGATTATGGATCATGCATCTCCCTCGCTCTACGGTAGATTGTTGTTTGCCAGGGAGATGTTTCCCTCATCCCATGCAGAGAGAGGGACACAAAACAAAATAAATGGCTGTCACACGCTTGCCTCCAGCCCGGTGCATCTTCATCTAATTTGCATATATAACTCTTTGAATATGCCAAGCTGATTTGATAAGGTTCGAGTTTATTGATGACCCAAAAGAGCACTGTATTGTTAGTAGCTCTTATACTGTGTTCAGTTACAATGCCTCTCTGGTATGTCACTTCAGTACACATGAAGTGCTAAAATCTCTGAGATCAGAATTTGTTTTTTTCTATCTATCCAATTTTTTTATTTTATTTTATTTTTTATTTATTTTTTACAAATGACCTAACTACATCATGCATTTCAGTTTATGGCACATCTAAATACATTTTACCTGTATTACTGTTCATGTTCATGTTTAATTCAGCTATACCTGTAGCTAGCCTACAGCATTGAAAGAATAGTTCACCCCCAAAAATTTTAATTTAGGCTACTCATCCTCAGGCCATTCAAAATGTAGATGAGTTTGTTTCTTCATTGGAACAGATTTGGAGGAATTTAGCATTACATCACTTGCTCACCAATGGGTGCTATCAGAATGAGAGTTCAAACAGCTGATAAAAACATCACAATAATTCACAAGTAATCCACATGACTTCAGTCCATCTCTCTGTGTCTTGTGAAAAGCTGCATGTTTGTAAGAAACAAATCCATCATCAAGGCTTCTTAACTTTAATTCTTTGTTGCTGATGTGTGGCAATATTCCTACACTACAGTACAATCAGTCTTTTTTCTGTTTCATTTGCACTTCCTTCTCAAATGATTAATGTGCAACTTTGACCCCAAGTCTCAGCACTTCGTTGGAGGTCTTTTTGCTTGAGTGACCAGATATATAGTGATTTTGTTCAGTCCACAGCATGGTAGTTGCAATCTTGAGTGGTGTTCCATTGGTACAGTGTGAAAGTCATCAATCTGTTCAAAACTAGTGTTTTCTGAGAGCTGGTCATTTGCTACGGCTACAAATGGAGATTTGATTTACATTTTGGACTCATTCGATTCACATCAACATTGAATAGACTTATATTTCAATGAAGATATGTGGTTTGAATCAATGTAAATCATTTTTTCAAAAGATATATAGACAGGTTAATTAATATCCAATTTATCTTTTTTAGTAGGATATGCTCTCAATTTTTTTTATTTCTATACATATATTAATGCCTTTTCTGTGATTTATATGCAGTCTATCTCAGGCTCTGGGTGCTTTTTATCTGTATTGAGCTTTTTAATCATATTGGAGTGAGGAATGGGTACAGGTTGTTGATTACTTTTCATTTATCATTATTTATTTGTAAAGCACAGTAATTGCAGGAACGATCCACCTGTCCTGAAGAAACTTGTTCAAGGTTATAATAGTGATAGAGCAGTAGTGTGATACTGATAAATATATGCTTTATGAGTCCCTCTTATGTAGTGTTGAACAGAAAGCCTTTGTTTTGCCAATCCTTAACTGTTAGTGAGCACAGAATATATCAGGGATATCTGTCCAGCTGCCAGTCTTTATTACAAAAAAATAAAAACAATAATAATACTTCTGACTGGGTTAGGGTATCACCCTGATTGGTTTAATTTATTTTGGATTAATTTTATGATGATTTAAGTTTTTTTTTTTTTTTTTTTTTTTTTTTTTTTTTTTTTTTTTTTTATCAAATTAGTAAATTAATTGACGGAATATTGATTTGAGTTGAAATGATTTTATTATGAGAAAAGAAAGACTACTAACGCTAGCAAATCTGTTGTCTGGCACCACTGCTAGTTGTCAGTTATTGTTGATGATATACATTTCTTTATAGAAATCTAAAGTTTGACCAAAGTGATCAGAATCAGTATTCTAGAGAGCTATGTAATAATGTATAGAGGTAATAATGTTATTTGTGATCGGAGTTGTGTGGGTGGTGATTAATTAGGCATGATTGTGGTCTTTGAGTTTCAGAAGCTTCAGTTCTCCTCCATCAGTCCATTCAGAAGCTGAATGTTCAGCTCTATAAGCCATTGTCACTTCTTTTATCTGCTCTTATATAAGAAAGATCTAAAAATCTTAATTGCTGTAAAAATGTCAGGGGATAATAAAGCCTCTCTTTTATTATCAGCCGGCTTTTAAGTACACTGTGGTTCAAAAGTTTGAGGTTGGATAGATTTTTTTAAATGTTTTTGAAATGAAAAGTAAAAATGGTAATTTTGTGTAATATTATTACAATTTAAACATTTGAACTGTTTCCCATTGTAATATATTTTAAAATTTAATTTATTCTTATGATGGAAAAGCTACATTTTCAGCATACATAACTCTTCAGTGTCACGTAATCATGTATAAATCATTCAAGTAACACTTAACAGTAGCAACAGTAGTGTATCTACAGTATATACACTAATGTTGCTACTGTTAAGTGTTACTTATAAGAATAAACTGCATATAAGGGGCTGTTTAAGAATTAATAGATAACAGTACCATTTTTTTTTATTAAGGAAAATATATCAACTTTATGGTACATGTTTATATGCTTTTTGCCACAATCGTGTTTTTCCACAATCCTATTCCCCTGATACTTGGTGCATCAGCACTGACTGGTCATTTGATCAAATGGAGAAGGCCCCGAGGAATCAGGCAGGAGAAGATAAAGGAATGCCGTTATCTTTTCATTTGGTCCCTTGAGTGACCTTTAACCTCCCTTCATTCCTTGCCAAAGTCATTATGGCTGAACTGAGACAGGAGCAGTAGAGAAAATGTCCATTATGTGAGATTTATAACTGTGGTCCATGTCTACTGCTGCCTACAATGACAGATAAATCAATTGACGTGGACACCTGTGTTCCATGATTATGATTGCACAGATGCCCTGAGAGGATGTGAAGGTGAAAGATGTCTTTCTGACATTAACTAGCAGATCTGTCTACTTAAAAAATTGTTTCACACCTGTCTACATAAAAACTGGTTTCAGTTTTATAGCCTAATAACAGATTGCTGACCTTTCTTGAAAGGTTACCGTTAGCACTCTGTTTAAGGAAAGTTTGAAGGAAAGTCTTAGGTCGAGGGGCGCCTGCAGGGTATGCACAAACATGTAAAAAAATATTTTGACCCTGAAAACATTAAAAAGCAACGGAATTGTCAAAGACATCCATCGCATGTTCACATAGGAAAACGACTGAAAAACAGCACGGGTAGACACAAAAACCGATTTGGTGTGAATGGCCGCTTTTTAGGCGAGTACAAATGGGTGTCATGTCATAAAATATTTGAATATGACTGAATTTATTAGGGCTGCAACTAACGATTATTTTGATAATCGATTAATCGGTCGATTATTTTTACGATTAATCGATGAATCGGTTTATGTACTTATATTTTAGTTTTGCCCATTTTTTTCCCCAAGTAAATTATTAACAAAGGGTCTTTATCATTCAACATAGACTTTTTAGAGATTTTAACCATTTTGCATTGTCATATCTTAGTGATTTTAACCATTTTGCATTGTGTTTTATTATGTGTTAGTTATCCTTTGTCGAACTCTTCTGCAATCAAAACACTGACCCATACATACTCTAGCAAATTTCACAAGGAGATTTCAAATAATGTTTTCACCATGGCAGTCCTTAGGGCTCCTAAAGTAGTTTAACATCCCGAACAAAGCTTATTAAGGAATCTTTCAGAACATATTTTCACAAAGAATAAGAATAAAACAGAATAAAATTGCAGTAAATTGCATTTTATTATTTTTTTTCCTGTAAACACACAGCTTATACCTGGGAAACAGCTTTATAGCTTATGCTGTGAAATTGTAAAAAATCCTTCGAATAAAGTGCCAATGGCATGAAACCTGAATGGAACTCACATTTTAAAATAAAGTTTAAAGTAAAATCCATCAGAAGGTTGTCAGGAAAAAAAAATTGGACACACAAAAAACCTGCTGTGTAAAAAAAGAGCAGTGAATACTTAGAAAAAAAGTGCATTTCAAATACCATTTAAACATTAACCTCTCTCAGTCAGTCATAATTAGGCTGCAAGACTGAATTATGAACTGGTAAACGACAAAGCTTTAAATGTTAATTGTTAAAAAGCAATGTTATCAGCTTTTACGACTAAACATTTGCAAACAACATTGTACTGCAGAATCTGCACAAATAAAAGTCTTTGCACACTGTGATTGTCATCGGATTTAAATATGTAGTGGTCCTTATAACAGTGCAAAATTCAAAAAAGTTTAATAAAGCGATAAAATGTTAACAAAACAGCTTATGCCTGAACTGACAGGAATTCGACTACCTGTGGGAAATGAGGCAGAACACTATTCACTCATTATTTGAGAAAAACTTTGCATTGCAGTGCAAAAAGGTCAACATCGTGTCCAAATGTTCAGGGTTTAACAGTTAGGCTTGCTCTCTTTTTAGAAGATATGTTTCCTGCCGCAGAAAACAGCCGCAGTTTACTCTTCTTTTTTGAAGGCTCAAAGTAAAGTACTCCCACACTTTGGATGACTTCGTCCGATTAGTTTTATCTTCCGCTTTTTTTCTTTTTCTTTCTCGAGCTTACTCCACTGCCGTCTGCCTCACCCATCACGCTGAATGCTGCAGAGACGCTGTGCGGGAAGCACGTGACATAAAACGAGGCCAGCTATTGGCTATTCGCTACTTCTCCTGCTGTACTGGCTGAGTAAAACCTCCGGTGGCTCATTACTGCCACACTTTGGTCACCGCAGATTTAAAATATGCGCGAAATGAGCCGCTTACGGCAAATAAAAATTATTTAGCAACGAATCGATTACTAAATTAGTTGACAACTATTTTAATAATCGATTTTAATCGATTAAATCGATTAGTTGTTTCAGCTCTAGAATTTATATTCCCCCTCGCTCTGTTTGTGATCGTGTTCCAGGAGGACGATTCATTCGCCACGGGGACCCTCAAGTGTGGGGCCCGGTGCGACCGCACCAGTTGCACTCCCCTAAGGACAGCCCTGTCACTGACTACTGTTTAGCACAAATTTAAGCACCATCAATGAAGCTGTCTACACTGTGATATGAATCTGTTCCTTACATCATGCGTACATCTGCATTTTGCTGAGCAGAATGCAGTCAGCAAGCGTGTGCACTGCAAAAAACACTGCCTTTCAGCGATGACTCATCTGAACGCTTTTGATTGGCCAATGCATTCATAAACTCAACAGAATTGTGTGTGATTAGGTTTAATGTGCAATGCTGTCAATGCTGCATAAAAATAAATATGATGCGATATGAGCAGATCTTAATGTTATGCCGCAGTCAACACTTTTTATTTAATTTTCACTTTATTTTTTTTTATGATTTGCGACAGCCGTAATAGATTTATTTTAACTGAGCAAGGGCATTTGTCCAGTTTGGTGGCATTTTTGCCTCAAGCCTCCATTAATTTCAGACCGTTGGTCAGGGGAAGGGAATATGATTTAGTGAAAGAATGGTCCAAATGTGTTCAGTCAGTTCATCGAAAAGAGAGAATTGACTCAAAAGAATGATTAAATCACAAATGATTGGCATCGCTGGTTCATTTAACAGAAATACAACAGAAATAACTGCTAAAATACTCGCAGGGAAAATGTTTCTCAGGTCAGAGCGCTCATGGTACGCACAATGCGTACAGCCGTACAGCTGCAGGGACCACTGCTTAGGGCTTAAGAATGATCTGAAAAATTATTATAAAACCAGCTTGGCTTATAAATTAATTAGATGGCATAATGTAATCATAATTCATTTGCTGAAAAACAAAGTTGGTTTCACTGGTTGTGTGTCTGTTTACAGTGTTGTTTTTGTAAACTAACACTATTAAGAATCATTTTTTGTTAATTGAAATAAAGCTGAAATAAAATATAAATGTTGAAATTTCATTTTAAAAATAATTGGTGTATATAGAGTAAGTTTCCAACACATTGTATCATGGGTAAGCTATGATTTATGGGATATCTAAGCACTTCTTCAGCACTACAGATTCTCTGAGCCAGAATAGAGTCAGTGGGCAGTTTTTCCTTCATGCAATAAATCTGTACTTGACCACACAGCACAAAACTGTGACTAGTACTGCGCCATTGAACTATTGATTTAAATACAGCATGTGTGGCTGTGATTGGTGTGCTAGATCAAGCTGTCTCTCCAGGATGAGTGAGTGATGCAAAAGATGGATCATAATTACTTTTCTCTAGGAGCACGGGAGTCTTTTAGCTTGTGTCCCCGATCACAGCAGGGTGATTATAATGGCTTCTGTCATAAATCTGTATCCACAGAACTGGGTTTAGGTTTAATGTTGTCATTTCTGCAAGAATATACACTTTTTCTTATTTCTTTCTTCAGTGCGCAATTGAAAGTTTTCCACCCCCTGTATATAGTCTCATACATCAATATCCTAAAGAACAGAAAGTGAGGACTTAACATATTGACTGTACCACTCCTTGTCTTGGGAAATGGCTGCATTCTTCCCTAGCTTGTTCTTCTGTAAGAAGAATCTAAAGCTAGAGGGTTAAAAGCAGCACAATGAGATGCCAACAGTGTATTTTTTGAGCTTGCGGAGAAGAGCCTCTCTGGATAGAAGTTTTTGATCAATTAAAACACATTCCTTTCGTATTTAAATCAGTGTTTTTCCACATTTCTTCCTCACTGAGCCCAGGGCAACTAATTTCTGGAAGGTCAAAAGGCATAAAAGCAGTTGTTTATTGAGGGTAGGCGCTCTTAAAGCTCTCAATATTCCTATGCAAATGTGCATGCATAAATTTGAATTCATGACAAGCAGTGTTTCTTGTTTTGACATTGGCCTGTAAGATATAATTTGCAAAGTTTACTTAAGGGAAACAACAACATTACAACAAGCAGAATCTGCACAGAGGTGATGTTTACTGTTCAGTTTAACTAAAGCCATGGTTTATGAAATTGTCCTGGAAGACGTATTCATGGGAACTCTATCAGAAAGTCATCTTCGGTGGACCCAGCAAACAGGTCGTCCTTGTAGATCCTCCAGCCCATCATCCTGAAGTCTGCATCACTGCACTCTATTTCCAAATCCAATTTCTCGATAGCAGACATGCTAATCACACGCCTCTAAGATGGGTTTCCTGAAGCAATTTAGGGGGTGAAATTCAACTTTTCAGTTATAAATATTCAGACTCTGTAATGTTTATCTGGCCTTAAAGCAAGTTGTGTTTTATTTCTAACACTTGTGCATAATGTGTGGCTTTAAGGGAGCAGATCATTGTGAGACCAAACACTGCGTGTGTATCATGGGTCAAGAGGCAGATTGGCTGCGAACAGAATGAAGCTTTGTACCGAACAGAGCTGCAGTTATCTGCTCGGTCCAGATGAGGGGACAGAGCAAGACCAACAGGGATCTGTGCAGAAACATTCTGCTTTTTCAAACCTGAGGCAGAAATCTGTGGCTGAGATCTCTTGGATGTCAGCAGTGCCGGTTTAGTAGGTCACTCAGGTCCCTCTTGAGACTGGAAGTGTTTGGAAGGATGGGCACAGCCTTACCTACAGTATGTTTACTCTTATACTGTACCTCTGCTTTCACCAACCTACCAAACAATGAAAATCAAGAACACTGGGACATCCAGTCATTATTTATTTGGAGTATGTTAAACAGAAAATAAGCACATTTTGGATAAAATAAAAGTGTAATTAAAGGGATAGTTCACCCAAAAAATGAAAGTTGTCATTACTTATTCACCCTCATGTCATTCCAGACCAGTATGACTTCATTTATTCTGTGAAACACAAAATAATTTCACAAATGTCTTTTGAGTTTTTTTTTTAAAAACTGGTCACCAAAACTGTTTGGTCACCAATATTCTTCAAAATATATTTTTATGTTCTGCACAAAAAAGAAAGCCATACAGGTTTGGAATGACATGAGGGTGAATAAATGATGACAGAATTAAAAAAAAAATTTGGTGAACTAATCCTTTAATGTGACACAGCATTCTGTGTGAACTGTTACTGTAAACACATAGTGTGCTTCTGGAAATGTATTTATTGAATGTGTTTCCATCGTAGTTAATGCACATATCTTTTTAAATAAAATGTGGATCTGCCTGAAGTGAGTATTTATTTATTTTATAACCAGACTGTGGCAGACAGTGGGTGGAAGAGCTGGTAGCAGGGCTGTAACTATTAGAGATCGACCGATATGGGTTTTTCTATAGCCGATGCCAATGCCGATGTTTAGAGGTCAGGGTCAGCCGATGGCCGAGATGTGCTGCCGATTTTTAGGGCCGATATCTTGAAGTTTTCCCCTTCATTTGCATGCTAAAATGTCACACTAATAATAAGTTGATGCACAACATTTCTAAACTTATCATCATTTATTGAGCACTGACTTGAACCATCTCTCGAATCTATATTTTGTGCACTGCACGGTATTAAAAATAAAAAAATTATCCAAAGTTAACCAAACAAATCAATAAACTGACCAAGTATTAAACATATAAAACAGGTAATATAAGTCAATCATTTACATAAAAGTTTTAGAGCATTTATCAAGCAGAATTTTTCAAGTTTGTTGGAACATAAATGTAAACTTAAATATACATTTAAATAAAATAAATACAATTTTATAAATAAAAATCAATTAAACTGAAAAATATAAAAATACAATATATAAAAAATAAATAATAGTAGTGCTGCAAACACACTAGCAACCAGCAAAATTTGTGTTTGGTATAAATGACACAGAACATCTAAAGTGCATTCTAATTTCAAACTTACATCGCAGTCTGTTCATTATTAAAATAAAGTACAGTCAACCAAACATATAAAAGGTTAGTTTAAATACTGTAGACCGTAGTATACCGGTCCACTCTGCTGTTATGCCAAGGACGTTTTTGCTCATATGAAGAGGATGATCTTTTCCGTCTAGTTTACATTAAAAAAAATAAAAAACATTGTAGTTTAACATTCAGATACATTGCGAATTTTGGATATGTGGATATGTGCAGAACGAGACGTGAGCAATAACCTCCAAATACATCTAGCCAAACCCGCGCTCGCTCGTCCTCGTCTGCACGCATGCACTGTCACGATCTAATGCACTGTAAATGCAGGATTTTTTTTAAAACAAATAGGCCTACCAGAACGCAAAAATTCAAAATCGAACATTTCAAACGTATGGCGCGGTCTCTTCATTTTATCAAATGATCATAATCACATCTATTCATTTTACAGTCCTGCTACTAGCATTTTATTCAGACTAAAACCCCTTTAATTCGGGTAAGAAAGCTTTTTTTTCGAGTGGCTTTTGCACATAATAATAATACTGCTGCAGACGCATTTTGCAGCATTAAGGTTATTAATTGATCGTTAATTAAACGACGATCGATCATGGAAATGAGCAAATATTGACATCCCTAAATGCAAATGAGTTGGATGTAAACCTGGCTATTGTCTGCATCAAACCATGCTTCCAAACAAATGTCATTCACCGTTCTGGGCTGCTCCAGGACAGCTGTCTCTTCGAGCACAGTGCTGTCTGTGAGCGGGGCGGAGTAACGGAGCCCTCAATCAAACTGCGGTGTTTGTGAGAGCTGCCACCTTCTCCACCCCATTTACAGAGTGAAATTCTCTGACTACCTTTATCTCCCAGGACTGTTGTTGAATCTTCCAAAAGTTTTGGCTTGGGGTCCAAGCAGTACTTTCCACCGCACCAATAACACGGGGCTGCCCGCCGACGTGCCTGAATTTAAATCGGCTCTACTAAACACGGATATCGGCCGATGGCGATATATTAAAAAATGACAAATATCGGCCCGATATATCGGCCGAACGATATATTTGGTCGACCTCTAGTAACTATCACTCACACCCCTCTTTATTGTTCACATTAGTGATCAACCAATATAGTTTTTAAATTTTCATTTTATTCCCTCATATCCTGAATGTATGTGGTCACATCCCTCAGTGACTGAATGGTTTAGGAAACATTTGGAAGTAATCAACATAGGTCCATTGAAAAAAAAAAAAAAAAACATGCCTCTACCTACATTTTTTGTTAAACTCCAAGGACGTATACAATGTATACATACAATTCATTGGACTTTCCAGCTAAAATGATTTGCATTGCACAACCAATTCCATATGTATGGGTTTTCTGACATAGTAAACTTGCTCAGTAGCTCACCTGGTACAGCACTGCTCTTGGGATATGGAGCACTCGAGTGTGAGTCCTGACAAACACGAGCCCTGATAAAAGAGCTCAAAGACATGTAGAAGTAAACTTAAATGGCATGGCTTTTTTTATCTCACATTTGGTTTTAACGATATCAGTTTAGAGTTAAGTATACAGTAGGTGGCAACATGATAGAGCATTAAGATTTTAGCACTGCCACAATATGTATAACAGTCAACATAATAAAACACTGCCAGATTTACGTTCACCTGGTTCGGATAAAACTGAACGCACTTTCAGCACCACTCAACTGGACATTTCACTTTGAAAGTGTCACAAAACTTGTGTATTATATTGTCCTCTTTCCCTGAGCTTTCACTCATTTGCCATCCAAATGTTTTCAGACATACTCACAACTGATGAATCTGATTTGAGCCACAGCTGCTGGTTGGTCACGTACTGTAGATGGATTGGCTATCACAGAGGGATGGCAGTTGTGTTTAATATCCACCAATATCCTGTACGGTGTGTCTCTGGAGGTATTAGCTAAGCCATGATATGCCTCCCAGTGATCCTCATCTAAGCCTTCAGTGAGATGTTAAGGTCTGTTGCTTTAACCCCCTCCTCCCCCCTCGTGCTTAAGTGTCTGTTTCGGCATGTGTTTGAGTTAATTAGTTACAAAGCCACAGCAGCTCCCAGGAGGACCACTGCTACTGAACAGCCTCCATCTTTATTAAAGAAGTGCGACTTAAGTGCTTTCCTTGCGTTTTTCTGATTTTTTTTTTTTATGGTTTTCTTCATCTACTGCTCTAACGCTTTGACTGGGAAGTTGGTGTGTTTTGAGAGAGCTTGATGAATTAAGATGGATTGGAGGAAAGAGGCATCAATGATGAATAGATCAGGGAACTGGCAGAAGGAGAGGTGATGTGTGTCACATTTAAAGTCGTGCTCACGCTGACAGCAACTAAACCCTGGAGGACAGCAAGTCTCTGTGCTCTTGGTTGGTTATAGGTGTTCCTACATCACTGCTGTGTTCAGTCAGGTGGTGCATTCCCATTGACAGTCACTGCTCACTTATATGGACATTTTTGCAGAGAGAGTATGGACAGAACAGCAGAGCTCTGGAGAGAAGAGACAAACACCTCCTCCTCCATTGCATCATCACTTCATGAGCTCTTCACACACACACGTTTGCAAATTGTCAATAAAACACATAGTTGCAAACACCCATAAAGTCACACATAACATATAACCAAACCTTTTAAACACAACAAACAGACAGCTGTGTGGTTAAATGTGCTGTTACTGGGTACAATCTGATGCCTCTCCAATACATTGGAGTTGTGTCCCAGTCCCAGCTGTGAGAACATGAGCTCTGTCTGCCTTCATTCATTTGCCGTGTGTTGTGTGACCATCCCCACAAGTGCAGTTTTATTAGCATGCATCAACACACCATCTGCAACCTGAAATCACACAATAATTGAGCATAATAAATTATGTTAAATCCATTAACAAAGGCAGAGGTTGAAAGTTGTTTGTTTAGGACGGGTTGAATTATACACTGTTAAATATGCTGGTTTAAACTGCAATGTTCTTAATTAAATCTGAATTGCAAAGGGAAAAAAAGTACTCTGTGACACACACATTTTCACACATTTCTTTTTCTCTTCCATTTGCTCTCTCAATGTCCGGGATTAGTCATTCATTTTTCCCTCTCTGCTCCTCTCTTTCCTGTCTAAAGCCCCGCGTGTCATTAGTTGAAACCAAATACATCAATGTCATTAATGTCACTGACTTGTGGCCATTTAACCTTGTCATACCCAAACTGAAATCTTTCTCTCTAGGGAAATTAATCACTTGATAATCACTTTTGTTGGCAAGATAGACGCTATACAGTGGTGCTAATTGTTAAACATGGAAACTCAATAAAAAAGGGCACTGAGGTGAGCCAGTCTCCTTTTTTATAATGAGGAATGATGCAGATCACTGCTCCGCTCCTATCTGTCCGCATTATCAGATGAGTGTGTGTGTGTACATGTGTGTGTATTTTTATTGGATCATTAAAATCATAACAAATACCTGGCCGCTGCTGTCTCTGTTTATTTGACTTGCAGTAAGTGTTAGAGTTGGATTGAACTCATCTGGATTCAGTCAGGATTACTGGGGTTTGTTGATAAGATGAAGTCTCCATTATCATATGATCACAAGTGCTGTTTGGCAGAGTTCTGACATGCAGGTAAATATTGTGTGTTTGGATTTCCCTCCTCCTGTCTATGCCAGCACAGCTTTACACCTGCCGCAGACGCATGAGAGTGTGTGTATGTGTATGTATGTGTGGGTCATCTTTTTCCTACATTGTGAGGGCCAAATGTCCCCATGAGCGTAGTAAAACCTGAAATAACTGCATGACACTGATAAGGAAAGCAGCTTAATGAACATATAAATAGGGTCTTAAAAAAACAGTTTTGCCTTCATTTAACCTCATATCATTCAAAGACTGTATAACTTAATTTTTTTGGAGCAAAATACTACAGAACCTTCAAACACACAAATATACTCACACACTTGGGCTCTGTCATTGCTCCTTATTTGTTGGGCTTGCTACTTATTCATTAAGAAAAGGTCATGTTATTCTAAGGGCTTACATTGGAGAAATATATCATACCATTAACATGTGACAAAGCAGCTCTGACATGGGCCAAGAATGGCCTGCGGGATAAATCTGATCGCACAGAGTCTATTTGATTTAATATGTGATCCTTAAGCATTTTTCGCCTTTGCACTCACTTCGAGCACACATTAGTTTTGGGTCTCAGCACAGAAGATGCTTCATAATGCAGGTGAGACTAGCGGTGGCAGCACAGGGAATAATCAAAGACTCTGCCCGAAGCAGAAACAAGCATCCTGCCCCTGAATGATTACAGTGGTTGTGTAAACCCAATGAGAAAGATCATGTGCTGTGATAGATCAGGTAGGAGCTCGCTCTCTATAGTTCACGAAAGCTGAGCTCAAAGCCATCTGCTAAATAAAGAAGAAAACACTGGGAGAATTTGAGAACGAAAGATAAATGTTGAGAGAAGGTTGCAATGACAGGGATTGATATGTAAGGCAGTCAGTAAGACACAGATTAAAGAAGGAAATATTTCATTATTTATTTAGTTTAGTGTTTTTTTTTTTTTTGCTCTGTTGCAGAGGTCCAGGTGATAGACCTTTGAAGAACTGGGGCTTTGATGGTGATACATTGTCATCTCTCTCTCTCTCTCTCTCTCTCTCTCTCTCTCTCTCTCTCTCTTTTTACTTGGGTCGGCCGTGTTCTAGTTTTGGAGTGACATAAGAGATGTGGAGAAAAAAGGCTGCAGCCACATGGTCAGAGAGATAGTGTTTTTTATGGAACATGGGGATTGATCCCAAAGAAAGGCTTGTGTGTGTTTGTGCTTCTGCACTTAGATCTGAGTCTGACTCCATCTGTAAATGTATTAGATGTTTTTGATGGTGTTAATGTATCCCACCAGTCAAAAGTCTAAAAGTCACTTGACTCAATTTATGATTGTCATGATCTTACGTTTTGCCCTCAAGTCTTGAAATTAGTTTTGCAGAGAAACAAACTGTGCCTACGGATGCATTTCTTCACTACAAAACATACCATTTCAATTTATATTACATCCATTCATCCATTCTCCAAACCACTTGTCCTATGTAGGGTTATGGGGAGGCTGGAGATGATCCCACCTGGATTGAAGCAGGGTTATGAAAATGCATTTGTTACTTGAAATGAAAAAATAAAATAAATAAATAATTTAATAAATAAATATAGAGTTTACTTTATGTACTAAAATAACTACAACTAAAACACAAATTGGCAAAACAATGACAAAACAACAGAATTACTAGAATGGAAAATATATTAAAAAAAAAATAATTCAGATTTTTAATAAAAATTTTAATAGTATCTTAGTGATGCTTAAATAAAAGCCAGGACCTTCTTGTGGTGAGGCAACAGTGCTATCCACTTTATTGCCCCATTTATTATTTCATTTCATTTCATTTCATTTATGGATAAATTGGATCAAATTGTGAATAAATAGTAGCTAACAAGTGTCCATTATACATGAGATTGCTTTTGCTCCATAGAGTATTGATTGGCAGAGTACAAATGAAAGGTGGTTGTGTCTAATAGGATTGTGGCTCACTTGGACACTGTACAAGGTTAGTCTCTGAGCAGGTGTATGATGGGGCCATCATGCAGCGTCGACTTCGGCAATGCAACTTTCATTAGTGTGGGATTATCCTTATTAGCTGTTCCCATTTTCCCACAGATAATGAAGTCTAATTATTTCTGGTGCTCCCCCAAAGCAACAAGAGATGGATTTTCCCGCAGCAGCAGGAGTGTGTACACTCCCTAAAACAACACAAGAATATGTTAACATTGGTGAAGGACTGTATGCATGCTAATTACCACTTTTCAATATAATGTGGGACACTTCATGACTACTGTGATGATGCATCACCCTATCCTGCTACTGTATCCTTTTCCAAAGACTAATGCAATTAGTGTCCTGTCCACTTATAGTTCAGCTGAACTCTTCATCATAGGCATCTTGTTATTAAGCTAGGCACTTGCACTAGTGTTTTTCCGCCAGGTATTGTCTTGTTTATTTTCTACTTGCCAAAAAGTGATTAACGGGTTAACCACTTAATGAAAGTGGTGGGATGCTAATTAGGCATAGCTAGGCAAGATAATATGATACAACGTCATTCTGCGAGCACAGACTAACCAGAGGCTGTCTTGTTGTGCTTTATCTGACCTCATGTTACTGTATGTAAAACTGAAACATTTCTAATCATTTTTTCTCTGTCTTCACAGGTGGAAAGAGAAATAGCTATTCTGAAGCTCATAGAACACCCTCATGTTTTGAAGTTGCACGATGTCTATGAAAATAAGAAATATTTGTGAGTATACACCACTTTTGTTTATCCATGCACCATGCAATGCAAGAAATGAGTGTGTATGAGTGGCAGGTAAACTCTGTATCTGTACGGAAGAGCAGATGCGCTGATATTGCTGGATATGTGCACGCGCTCCAGTGGCTGGGTTTAATGTAGTTTTCAATAATTGATGAAGGAGCCACCATGGATGCAGCTGAGGAATTTGTTTTCTTAATATTCAGATGACACAGATGTATGGGCCACATGCTCATAAAGTATTTGCCTGTGAACATCTTTACACACACAAATCAAGTATGAATCCATCCTTAATTTGAATATCTCTGACAGGTAATCGCATGAGAAAATCCTTTAATCGACTAATAAATCAGACGTCTGGTGTGTCAGTTAGTATTTGGGTGTGTGTTCAAATGTGTCTGCGTGTGAATGGGAGTCTGCATGTATCTCATGAATACATGAATGTGTGAGTATGACATAAATGTGTTTGCCCATCAGACAGGCCATTTGCAGGAAGATATTTTGCACACATTTACACATTCACTCAAATGCAGTGGAGTCAAACATTCTGAGACTTCATTGAAAATGTGGGAAATACATATATATTTTTTTCGTTTATGCCATGCGGTGAACCGAAAGATTTGGGAATTTTAAACATTATGATGTTTAATAGATTATTTAAATAAATTACATTATTCAATTTGACTTTTACCCAAGTTATTATATTCATAATATATGTTGTAATTAACAATTTTGTTTTTAAAAAAAATGCAAAATAGAAGCATGTTCACAAGTGGTTTCAGACTATTGGAGCCCCCTGTACACTTCCATTCATGAGTTTGGGGTCAGTATCTTTTTTTAAGGAAGTAATGTTTTTATTCAGGAAGGCATCACATCTGTTTTGACACTGACAATAATAAGAAATGTCTTAAGCTCCTTGAGCACTAAATCAGCATGTTAGAATGATTTCTAAAGGATCATTTGTCATCAAGGGAATAAATGATATTTTAAAATATATTAAAATAGAAAGCAGTTCTTTTAAATTGCAATAATATTTCACAATATTATTGTTTTATTGTGTTTTTCCTTTTAATGTGTTTTTTATTTAAATTTGTTATTGTTTTTAATGTATGTTTTTAAAAAAATTAAAAATAAATTACTGATCGCAAACTTTTGAACAGTAGTGTATATTGTATATTGGCATGGTAGTAGATTTGTCCTGGGAGTTTCAAGCGTGTCAGGATTTCTTACTCCTACTGCTTATTTTCCACAGATATTTGGTTCTAGAGCATGTATCAGGTGGAGAGCTGTTTGACTACTTGGTAAAGAAGGGCAGGTTAACACCCAAAGAGGCCAGGAAGTTCTTCAGACAGATCATCTCAGCGCTGGACTTCTGCCACAGTCACTCTATATGGTAATAGTTCTGGACTTCATTGCTATTTTAAAATCTTGGCACACTCTCATTAGTTCGGTTCAACAAGTCAAATGTGTTGGTTTTGTTGCTGCTACCAGTTTTTCTCTGTTTTCATTCATCATGTATAGTCATCAGCTGTTGTTGTCCGGCGTGTTGTACTGCTGTTGTCTCATTTATTATGTGTGGTGAAAACCACCTCAAGTGAAGCAGTTTTCACTCATTACTAAGCATTGTTGTGAATACTAAATATCATTATATTGAGATATTAATGTTTTGCATATTTGCACAAGTTTCCAGCCACACACTCACACTCACACATACTTTCTGGGTCAAAGATTGATAGCTCCCCTCCAGTGCAACAACAGAAAAGTATCGTTTTTATCACAGTGTATCCTCAAGCCTTTCTTTCCAAATCTTTGAGATATAAATGAAAAATGTGCTCACATTTTCTCTGCATGTTTTTTTTTTTTCTGATTTTTGGGTCAAAAGGGTTTCAGTTACCCATACAACAGAAAATAATGAAAGTTTTTGCCTTCATATACAGATCCCGAGATTTTAAACCAATTTTAAGTTGAAATACTGAGAAACAAATCCCTTTATGTTTACTGTAGTGTAGTTTCTCATTATCAAAACAGTATAGTATGGTAATGAGGTGACCTACCCCAAAAACACGAATAATGGGGGCATTTTACAGAGGTATTTAACAAGAATTTAGTTCAGTTTTGTCAATGAAAAAAAACTATTTATGTTTGATCTTGTCTTGCCAATGGATCAAGACAGAATTTATTTCATTAAAATGAAGCAGCCAATAGTTGCACCAGGTTTATTATTATTATTAATTATAATCAGTGATGTTTGGATTACCATTTTTATTTACTTTTAAATCTTTTAAAAGCACATACATTACTTGAAACAACAAACATTATTTTTATATTTAATGTTTTAAAGTGTTTATTTTGTTTATACTACAGTTAATTAATTTTTGGACTGGACAGGATGTGGAAATAAAAAAATAGCATTTCACAAAATTCTTTTAAAAATCTGAAATAATGTATAATTAACGTGGTCAATTTTCAGAATTTCATATTGTGTTCATATTGATTATGATATAGCTATCCTTAACAAGAATTCCCCTATCATGATTTTATTTCATGACTTTAGAATACATTCTTGCATTGTGTTGGAAAAAAAGTGTGTAAATTAAAATGATCCCTTTTCAAAAAGTTTGAACCCGTCCAACGAACATAGTGTTACTCTGCAGAACTACATAAATTAACCATCAGAACAATGACAAACCAGACTGTTTTCCTCCTAAATATACTTTTATTTAAGAGTTGTTCACTTTAACTTTAAGAGCTATCGCTAATGCTAATAATGTTTCCATTTGAATTCTCACGACCATATCCTGTTCATATGCTAATATACTAATGCACTGAAGGGGCAGCCATTAGCACAATATTTGCATCTGTTTACCATGCACTTCAGCAGACACACAGCCTAATGAAGACTGCCTCATGCTTCCAGCACAGCTCAACTAGCTGATGGATAGTTTGAAGGCCTTTCTCCATAGCTGATGGAAGGCACTGAATAAACAGCATAGCAGGGAGGCATCACTCATTTTCTCTTCTGCTCGTTCGCAGCCAGTTTCCTCTCTGGGGTTTGAAATCTCCACACAGATAATGTGCTGTATTGATATCCTTCTGCTACCACTGTATTCACAGGGATAAAATGATAGCTTTCTGGCCCCACTGTGAAAACAGGCAGAAAGACTAAAGTCTGAATCAAGGCTGTCAAATTCTTCAGCCTTTTAAATGATACAAGAGCTGTCAGGTACACAAGGTCGTTAGACAGGAGAAGAAAAGAGTAGAACCAAGTTAACTGAAGTCTAAGTAATTGTGCCTGAACCTCACACGTGGTTTCTCTGTTTATTTAAGCAGTTCCCAGTGTCTGGATGGGAAGATTGATATCTTTTGGGTTTAATTTTGAGTTTAGTTGATTTGATTATTGGGTGCATTTGTGCAATGTTGCTGCTCCATTCTAGAATAAAAGACAGATGTAGAGGACACCAGTGCAGTCTGAAGTGTGTATTGGGGTCAATTTAAAGAGTAGCCTATGTACGTTGAGAAGAACTGCAAAAGAAACTGTAGAATATTGCGATTTCTTAACTTTAGTTCCAAGATAAACAGCTTTTTTTTATGGCAGTAGTTATTGGTTGGCATATTTCAATGCTTTAAAATATGGGCTGTGTGTACAGAGATGAATGTGCAATTCTGGGGGGATAGAAATTAGGACAAAACATAGAGATAGGAAAAAGCACAGAGAGATATTGGTGGCCATTTAAAAACTCTCCTGGTGGACCTCAGTCAGGGTAGATACCATATTTTATTTGACGTGAATTAAAACGATGCTTTGATTTGTGTTTCTGTCACATAGTTCTAGGTTATATTGTGTTTTGTGGACTGTTTTTTTTAATATTTTTTATTTTTTTCACTGGAAATTTTTTGGAAAGAACGGAGCCTTAAAGCAGAAGTATGTACAGAATCTATAATATTTTTCCTTCTAAAGCAGTGGTTCTCAATTCCAGTCTTGGCAACCCGCTGTTCTGCACATGTATCACTTCAGACGTTTGTTCTATTTGACTGTAAGTTAGGGTGACCATACTTGCCATTTTTCTGGGACACGTCCTGGCCAGGATTCTATATTGCCTAATATATCCAGGTTTCGGCTTTGTTTGCACTGTGCAGACCGATCATTGTAAGACATCAAAGTAGAGTGAGAGCTATAGAGAGCAGACTGCTCCTTGTGCTCCTTGTAACCACTGAGCTGATAAATGCCATGTGCACTTTACTAAGGGGGAAAGAGCTTAGTGTTTGGGGGTTTTGAGGAAGCTTGTGGAAAAATTAACAAATAATTTTATCAAATCAAATCGATGCCCACTCCTTCGATTCCTAATTATTATATATGTTGATCTCTCAAACCAGGTCAGAACAGAGTTAGTGGCTGGTATGTTTTGGAAGAGAACAAAGAACAAAGCATCTTCTTTCTCAAGCTGTTCACTTTCATTTTGATGCCTTTTTATCCTGAGCATTCATAATTAGACATCGAATAATGAGACTTCCTTACACTTCAGGCATTATAATGAGAGAAGGAGCACTTCATGTACTTCATGTTTTTATAGAATATTTGCAGGCTTGAATTGTACAGCACCTGGTTACTGTGTTTAAACAAGTTGATGAGTTTATTTTTTTAAAGGATGTTTATGATTGTGTCTGGCAATAATTGCAGTCCCTGATACCCAGAGATCATTCAGTCTGTCCTGCTTCACTCATTCAGTCTCTTGCTGGCAGCTAATCAGAAGAGCCTCTCAGTTAACACACACTAGTATTGACCGGGGACTCACATGCTATCTTTCCATTACCCTGAGCTCCTCCTCCTGCTTGGTTGCCTTGGTATGGGAAAAATGAATCAATCGTTGTAGTAAAGAACTTTATTGCTGGTCTGTGTTTAACCTTTGCAATAACTTAGTTATCGCTGGGTGAGTAGACATCAGGTCTTTTATAGCAGGTGCTTCCAGCATTCTCCAACATTCTATACTGAGCCTTTTTTTTAGATGGAAATGTGTGCATTTTAAAAGCTACGCTAACTGCTAATAATGTGTTGATTTTGATGACATACTACTTGAAAGTTGAATACAATGCATTGATAATATTGACAAGATCCCTCTCTGATTGTCTTCCTATCTTGAGATCAAGTAATTAGGTGCCTGGCAGATGTTTTCATTTCTGGTGTTGTTCACTATGGTTGCAGATGGTTGATGAGTTCTCAGAACGGTTAGGGTTGCTTTGGTGCAGTTGTAGTTATTGTGGCAAAATGAGGAGGACAGTATTTCTGGTTCAAGTCACTTTTCTATCCCACCAACAAATATTAGCCAGTTGTTGTTGCCAAATCATCCCAAATGATGAGCTTCAGTAAATGCACTTTGGCTCACAGGTCACGATCAGCCGTCTTTTGAAACATACTTGAGATGTACAAGCTGATTTTTGATCTCTTGGGCCAAAAATGGTCTTCTGTTCCTCGATCACTTACCCGGTGAGGATGAAAGAGGCTTTGCTTCTTGACACTGGCATAGAAAGCTCTGAATTTCTATCTTCAGATCAGAGGATTTCACAGTGGTAGAGGGAATCAAGATGTTTCCCCTGATGTCTGATTAAGAGATTTGGGGCTAAGTCTGATACTGACAGCTTAAATAAGTAATAAGAAATTTAGTTAAGCTGGATCATTTAATTGAAAAAAAAAAAAAAAATAAAAAAATAAAATCTTTATAGATCCATGTGCTCATTGGAGGTTTACATGTCAACAACTACGAGTTTATTTTTTTTAAATATAATTTTTCCCCCAAAATATTAATAAGCAGCAAAGCACTTTGGTTAAAAGTATTTATTTTTTGAGAAATAATAATGAAACTTACTGCAGGGCAACTTATTTTTAAGGATTGTATTTTAATGACGCTTTTCTTCTATAATGATATCAGGACATTTGCATCACCTGACACTTTTGACTTTATGGCAAAAAATAAATTGATTAATTAATTCATTAAAAACATGTTCCTCATAGAGGTGTATTCAAGTCATTTGAATGAATTGCCTTTTCAGTGTATTATAAATAGTGTATTATATAATACATTAAATAAATTAAAGAAAAAATACATAACATGCCATTGACCCATATACCATAAACTAGTAGAGACACTTAAGAAAGCTGCTAATGTGTAGAGGTTTATAACTTCAGCATTTTGTTTTGTAGCCACAGAGACCTGAAGCCGGAGAACCTGCTGCTGGATGAGAAGAATAACATCAGGATAGCAGACTTTGGCATGGCTTCTCTACAGGTTGGAGACAGTCTCTTAGAAACCAGCTGTGGGTGAGTCACACTCTGTCTTCCTACAACAATTACCAGTATACGTGAAAGTTTCTCGCAAAACATGGGAAAACTGCCTCTGATGCTTAAATACATTTCTTACATTTCATAATCGGGTACAATTTTTCTTAATTTGGCTAAAAAATTGTTTGATTCTGTTCGGAATCCAATCCAAATACCAATCAAAGCATAAGGTTTGACTTGCATAGACAATCCCTTCACATTAAATGTCCATTGAGGAGAACAGCATCCTCTTGAGATGATATTAAGACATCTGGATAATGCGTGAGTTGAAAACTAGCAAAATCACTCACATTAATAGTTTAACGCACAAATGCGCCTGTTGGTTTATTTGCATGCTTCATTATGAAAAGAGCTAGAGAAATGGCTCCATATTAACAACTGATATCTATATCTGAAGCACTAGGTCTTGCATTGAGACACTCGGCTGGGCCTGCTGCCACTGAAGCACTTCGTGAACTGCTACTATTAGGGAAAATTATGAAGATGATGGCCTGACCTCACTCAGGCTTTCACAGTCCCTGTGAATGTGTAATGCATGCCATTAGAGGCCCCATTATCAATGAAAATGAGAGGGCTAGGTGCCACAGAGCAGATCATATCATAGATGGGGATTAATCAAGGCTTGAAAATCTGCCCCAAGTGACCAGACCATAGCTTTGACTTCAGTCAGTGTATTTCTACTCCTATTAGCAATCACTAAAATTTTGCCATGGCTTTGATGGTTTCCTTCAACAAAGGCATGTTGTAATTATTGATTGTGACTTTCTCATCTGTAGGCACTGATACAACAGTATTTAATTACATTTTTCTATTCAAGTTTCAAGTTTATTTGTATAAAGCTTTTCACGATGCAAATCATTGCAAAGCAGCTTTACAGAAAATTACGTTTCTATAATATACTGTATTTGTGACCCTGGACCACAAAAAAGGGTCAAATTTTTATTTATACATCATCTGAAAGTTGAATAAATAAGCTTTCCACTGATGTATGGTTTGTTAGGATAGGACAATATTTGGCCGATATGCAACTATTTGAAAATCTAGAATCTGAGTGCAAAACAAAAAAATAAATAAATAAATATTGAGAAAATCACCTTTAAAGTTGTTCAAATTCAGTTCATAGCAATGCATATTAATAATAAAAAAAAATAAGTTTTAATATATTTACAGTAGGAAATTTACAAAATATTTCTTTACTTAATATGAAATAAATATAAAAGATTATGATATGCATTATTTGAATGCTTGGCCAAAGAGATGTGTCTTTAATCTAGATTTAAACAGAGAGAGAGTCTGTCTGAACCCCAAATGTTATCAGGAAGGCTAGTCCAGAGTTTGGGAGCCAAATGCGAAAAAGCTCTACCTTCTTTAGTGGACTTTGCTATCCAAGGTACTACCAAAAGTCCAGAGTTTTTTTTTAGGGAATGTGAGGGATTCTAGCGTGGTAGAAGACTAGTTAGGTATGCGGGTGCTAACCCATTAAGGGTCTTATAGGTTAGTAATAATATTTTATAACTGATACACAACTTAATAGGTACCCAGTGCAGAGACTGTAAAATTGGGGTAATATGATCATATTTTCTTGAAATTGTAATCCAAGAGATTCTATGTAAACACATTAATCTTTAGCATCCTCGTATGCTATCCACTTGACACAAATGTATTCTGTTTACCACGATTAATGGACTCCAATTAGGGATGTTCATTTTAGCCAGTTAAAATGAACCTTTAAGATTAATACAATCAGTTAAATGGTTTAAAAAGTCATTTATTTATTTATTTTAATTAGTTTATCGGTTTTTTTAATGTTGTTTGCTGCATGGTTAAAATACGCTATGCATATAAACAAATTGTGGCGTATAAGTCACATTTTATTATTTCATTCAGAAATAGGCTTAATGCCGACTCGAAATGTTTATAAACATTATAATAAACACTGCTAGGATAGCTAGGCTATTTTAGTTCCACTCACTCAACAACAAATCCTTTCAATTAACAGTATTTAGAAAATAACAATAATTAAAAATATAAGAAGCTATAGCAATATAAATGACAAGCCAAAACAAATTCATTTAGGTTAAAACTAAACTGAAACCAACATTGGGTCTCTCATTCGACACTAAATCAAATGTTTCCGTATTCGCTATATATTTGAATGCCAAATTATTATTTATTATGTAGGCTACTTCACTCGCGTTCCAATATCCACTTAAAACAATGTTTTGCATAACATCACGGCGGTACGGTGATAACACTTAACGGCACAGATTTAACTACATAGCCTATTTAAACTGAGCAGTGTGTGTTTTTTCCATATGTTTGACTGACTGTATTTTATTGTGATAATGAACAGACTACATTGTCAAGGTAGCAAAGCTTAACTGTGTGCGTGCATGCGGCGCAAGCGCAATCACTTGAAATTGGTTTGTCTAACAGTGGAAGCAACTATTCCTTTTAGTCATAAAGATATTCGGAATTGTAAAAGGTTTGTGTACATTCACAATAAAAACAAATCTTTGTGCTTTTGTAATATAAGCCTAAAGAACAAAAGGATGCTGCTTTCTGCCGTCTGGTTTCCTTTCACACAGCACAAAAATGAACCGAAACTCTGCATACTAGGCTACTTGTTGCACAGTTTTTTGTTCATTTTCTTAATTTATTATTTATGTAAAAATATATTTCTCGTATAGGCCTATATATTTGTTATATATATAGGCCTATATATATAGCGTAGCTTTATTATGTTTTTCTCCGCTCGCAGAAGCGCTGCAGGAGTGTGATGTGATATGATGACCATGTGAATCCCCATGTTCTGTCGTTTGCTGCTTTTTGCACATATAAAATTAATTCCCGGGAAACAAATTTTAGTATTTTTAATGGGCCACAGACACTTAGCTATCCTTTCTAATTTAATTCAATTCTAATTTAAAATAATCTTGTCGTTTAACGGTTAATAATCGGTTAACGAGCGTCGGTTGTCAGTTAGGAAAAATAACCAAAATGAACATCCCTAACTCCAATTGAATTTGAAAGGGGTGGACCCCTTACGTGTGAACACAGCATGGCAGGAAGACCAACATGGAGCCTCCCAGTCGTATCTCTGTGCCAGGCATTCATTCATTTGTAT
Source organism: Cyprinus carpio (assembly GCF_018340385.1). NCBI lineage: Eukaryota > Metazoa > Chordata > Actinopteri > Cypriniformes > Cyprinidae > Cyprinus > Cyprinus carpio. Next base: position 28,387,405 of record NC_056578.1, on the reverse strand, counting down.
CTGAGATTCATTCCTTGCTTAGCAGATGGACTGACCTAATTTTGAAATAGCTTTAGTTCTGAAAAGCCTCTGCTATGTTTGCAACCCAGTGGTAATTTTGAGTGGAGGGGTGGTTACATAAGAATGTCCAAGGCTGCCTGGAAATCCAGTCAATTTAATTAGATCCCCCTCCAGAACCTTCATTCAAGTGAAACTAGATTACCCACAATACAGTGCAAAATTCCCTAGTACCACTGGCCCTATTTGGACCATTACTCTGGGTCCCCTAAGCTTGCAAGTTTGATAATAACATCAAAGAAACCTTTCTTTGCCACTTCTGTTCTCTGAGGCATAACCAGCACTAGCTAACTAGCACAAAGTCAGATTAGCTCTCAGTGAAAACCATGATAATGTCAAAAGAAAGAGTTTATTTCGCTGCTTTTGACTCTTTAACCAGCTTGCCCCTAGTCTGACCTACAGCGCTTGAGGAATAACAGAAAATATCTACCAAAAATCATGAACCCCATCTTGGACTAGATGAGTAACTCCTCTCCATCAGGGTCTTTTCACAACATCTTAATCACCTCCTGTGGCTTCCCTGATTTGCCTTATCAATCCTCCCTCATGTTCCTATCATAGGGGATATTCATGACAGGATTATTCTTATTTCAGTGCTGGAACTGTGATTGTGGTTTAGTTTGCACGATTATGAAGGGGAGAATACTATATCTGTTTATAGTGCACATGTGAATGTCTCTGTATGATCTTATAAACATTTTGATCGCTAGGGAGTAGCATTGTAAGGTCATAGCAATTAATTAAATGCCCGGTCATAGGAGACTGGTTTTTAAAGGGTACACATACAGAAATCGGCAGAGATGGGAGAAAGTCACACATGTGCAAGTCACAAGTAAGTCTCAAGTCTTAACCTTCAAGTCTCAAGCAAGTCCAAGTCAATTTTTGTGAGAATCAAGCAAAGTCAAGTCAAGTCACTGCTTTATGTCAAGCAATTCAAGTCAAGTCATAGCTTGGGTCAAGCAAGTCACAGTCAAGTCATACAAATGTTTGATGATTTAACTGATTTTATATAATAAAATAAGTTAAAACTACAGTAGTTATGGACTATGGGAGTTTTATTTGCAACAAAAAGTTGCAATATGCATTTTGTCCACATACAGCTGAGTTGTTAATGCAATAAAAATCTAAAAATAAAAATTCAATAAAAATGTAAACAACATAGCCTAAAATGTAAATGTAACTGAAATTAGGCCAACATAAAAGCATGAAAAGTATTTAGGTACTGCTGTTTCAATATACCTCAAACATTGTAGAAAACCATGAAAAAGTATTAAACAATTCAAGTATATTAGACTTTGTTGAAGAAAATGGAATTATTTAAGACATCACCTTTATGGGACATGAACACATCCTTTAGTTAGATCCTTCCTTTTTAACAAAAGAATAACAGCAAGAAAAATGATTAATAATTGAATCACACAAATCTTGTCCGTTTATCAGGTGGATTGACTATTGCACATTATTAATCTGTGTGTGTGTGAGTGTGAGAGTGAGTGGGGGGGGGGTGATTTGAGTGAGTGTGATTTATTAATATTTTTGAGTGAATGTGTGTGCATGTATATGAGTGAAAAGTGTACTGTTTGTTTGCATGTGCATGGTTGTGCTTGCAAGTTTTAGTTTTGTGTTTTGTTTTGTTTTGTTTTGTTTTTTGTTTGTGTATGGTTGGGTCCGCAAGTCTGTATGATTTTTTTTTCTTTGTGTGTGTGTGTGTGTGTGTGTGTGTGTATACAATATATTTATGTGCATTGCCATAAAATATCCATAGGCTTTCCACTCAAAGTCTAACAGTCAAAGTCTGAAGACCAATTGTTAGACACTGTACACATGCAAATACTAAGAGCTAGGGCTGTGCAAAAAATCGAATACGATTTTCATGCGCATCTCTTCAGTAAAGACGCTCCTGTGATTAGTAGTATATCTCCAGCACGTGCGTTAAGATCAGGGTTGCCAGGTTTTCACAACAAATCCTGCCCAGTTGCTTCTCAAAACTAGTCCAAAACTAGCTCAATCGCGTTTCCAAGAGGTTCCCCGATAAAAATTGCATCCCGGGGTTAAAAAATAAGTTTTTTTGTCAGGGTTGCCCTGGTAATATTCACATTTTAGGGGCTAAATATCACGTTATTGGTATTGGGGTCGCTTCAACCCGCAGACATGAAAAACAGTCGATGTTTTGGGGAAACTGGTTTGGTTTTACTAAACTGTCAGTGAATTCACTGACAATCTACACAAAATCGATTTTAAAATCGCAGGCGATTCTTTGTCGATTTTGTGTAGCTTGTCGGTGGACTACAGCTCTGTGTAGTAAATGCCGCTCCACCTGAACCAGTGTTGCCAAGTCTGTGGTTGTTTTTCATGTCCGCGGGTTGAAGCGACCCCAGTACCAATAATGTGATATTTAGCCCCTAAAATGTGAATATTACCAGGGCAACCCTGACAAAAACTTATATTTTTAACCCCGGGATGCAATTTTTTATCGGGGAACCTCCTGGAAACGCGATTGGGCTAGTTTTGAGAAGCAACTGGGCAGGATTTGTTGTGAAAACCTGGCAACCCTGATCTGAACGCACGTGCTAGAGATATACTACTAATCAAAAAAGCGTCTTTGCTGAAGAGATGCGCATGAAAATCGTATTCGATTTTTTGCACAGCCCTACTAAGAGCTATTCCCAAAAAAAAAAAAAGCTGACATTTCCTTATAAACAGTGAATAACCATTTACAAAGCAAAAAAAAAAAAAAAAAATTGATAGTGCTCACAAACTATTTTAATGCAGCCAAATTCTCAATAAAGCTATTTTGACTGGTATATTTTTCTGTTTCTGTTGTAAGACAACGGGTTTAATTTGAAATAGTGACTGAAAAGCGGCCCATTAAGAATACATAACCAGCTCTCCCTTATGTTATCTGCACAGAAATCCAGATTCATAATCACAACGTCGTCTAATGAAATCAAATACACATAAGATGAAGAAAATGGCTGTGCTGTGATTTTGGCTATATTTGCATGTAAAACAGAGTTCGAAGCGACAGAATATCTTATTCATCTGAAAGTGCTGCTGCTCTCAGCCGCTCGCTGAGCAGAGCAGATGCAGGGAGAGGTGTGTGCGCACTGGGAAAACAAAACCTTGCGCTCCTGCGACAGTACCGGTTAATCTCAAAAACTAAATAAGGTTTGTCCAAGAAATCGCTAGAATTGTCTCTAAAAAAGTCACTAAAGGGTTCTGAAAAATCGCTAAATCTAGCGACAAAGTTGCTAAATTTGCATCACTGTAAGCTCTCTCTGCTTGCCTGGTGCGTCACTTGGTTAGGTTGCGGTGCGTTCAAAAACGAACAGATATTTATTAAACAAAAGACAAGTTATGTCATTGTTGAGTCATTTAACTCAAGTCCGAGTCAAGTCTCAAGTCATGAATATCAAGTCAAAGTCAAGTCAATTCTTTTATGGATATTTGTAAAGCAAGTCTCAAGTCATAAAATTTGCAACTTAAGTCTGACTTGAGTCAAGTCATGTGACTCGAGTCCCCCACCTCTAGAAATTGTGCTTCACTTTTCAACTGCAATATTACAAAAAATGGTAAACGCATCCCAGTAAGGTTCAACTTGTTAACATTTTTAACATTTTAACAAGTTGCTAAATATGGAGTAGATTTTTTGGTAACACTTTACAATGCATTTCAGTTCATGTTACTTAATACATTGGGTATCATGAACTAAGAATAAGCAATTATTATTATCATTATAGCAGAATTTATTAATCTAAGTTAATATTAATTTATACATTTAGTAATAAATTTTTTTTGCATTTAAAGTTGTATAAATTATGCCAAATTTACACTGCAGAGGTGGCACAGAAGTGCTTCAGAGGTGTCTTTACTATAAATGCATTTACATATGCAGCTGTATACTTTGATACTAGATCTGAGGTAGGTCAAAGCAGGCATAATTAAGTCTGGATTTTATGTGGCATTATGTCTTTACTCTGAATTATGAATAGGCATAGAGCAGCCCTAACTTGGCTGCGTAAAGACAACTTTAGAATACATATGAATGAATATGATAGTATATTTATGAATTAACATTGACCTGGATTAATCAATTCTGTAAAAATGTTGTTCATTGTTAGTTCATGATATTTAATGTGTTTTTAAAATGTTAACAAGTTAAGCCTTATTGTGAAGTGTTATTGTGATTTTTTTTTTTTATAATATTGCAGTCGAAAAATGAGTGTGCTATACAAATGCGTGTATGTGTACTCAGACATATTCACAGAAACAATATTACTTTGCTTCATCACATTTTTTTTTGGCTTATATTTCTTTCCACTCAAAATGATTGAGGTACCAGCTATGTAAAAAATAGCCACAAAAGCACTGAAATTACTGAGCGAGAGCATGTTGCATTAACCACTTAATTTAGCATAAAAACCTTCCAATTTGGTGTTGGAAAACAGCAAAAATAGCTTTCTCTACAGTGAGCAGTAGTTATGTTTTAAAGCAGAGAAAGTAAACCATTAAGTTAATGTATTATCAATACAGACTCAATCAACATAATGGTATATGACACCTGCAATGAAACAGGCATTTATAGAGAATTGGTGATGAAAAATAGTGAACTGCTTCTGATGATGTGCCATGCCGTTAAAATACATTACACCATTCAGATGATTACAGATCTGTTTTACACACTCACAGGAGAAAGTCATTACAATTTAATGTTGTATTATTAGATCGTTTGACAACAGCATGTGCAGGGTGGTTAGACATAGGGCTGTTTGTCAGAAAAGATTGTGTGAAGATCCTCATGCAAATACAAGGAGCTATTACTGAATTAGTGTACTGCATGCTCCCTCAGTGTATTAGCCCTCTAATGGGTGTTTTTGCCAAGATTGGGTGAGGATGATGATGACATATTGTCCTGTTTTCTTTCAGATCCCCTCACTATGCCTGCCCAGAGGTCATAAGGGTAAGTACATGCTCTCAGTGGCATCTCTCATGATGGGACTTCCTCTGAATCCCTTTTTTCCCCACTTCTAACTTCTCTCTCTCTGGTAGGGGGAGAAATATGATGGCAGGAAAGCTGATGTATGGAGCTGTGGAGTCATTCTCTTTGCACTTTTAGTGGTGAGTGAATGCTTTTCATGGCAGAGACTTCATTCTGTGTCATATAATTCTGCAGTAATGTGGCCCTCTGCCCAAATTTGAGCCACAGTCTCACTCTCAGCAAGCATGCATTGGAAAAACGAAATCCCCTGTGTTTGAATGAAAGTCTATTTAAGGATGTGGGGGAATCCAGACAAGGATATTTCAGTGCTAAGCTAAGCAAGAGTTGGGCTTTAAGAGAATCAAGGTGTTATACCGGCTCTGTAGTCAGAGCTCAAAAGATTGACAACACCAAAGCTCCACCATGGTTTCTCACTCCAGCTGGTGATATCAGACATGAGTGAGATCAGCTCTTTTTATTCATCATGCTGAGCGCTTTATGAATCCACTTTCATCTTCTTACTCTTCCTTACTTAAACTGCAAAAGATTTCAAGTTCTTGGAGGAGGGAATTCAACTGAAATTTGAGTGACATGTTCTTGACAGACATTTAAATATCAAGTTTATAATATAAAGTTAGGGTAGGCTGGATTTTTGAATTTTTTTTTTGTGCTTACCAATGCTGTATTTATTTACTCAAAAATACAGTAAAAACAGAAAAATTGTGTTATATTATTGTGAAAATTATAATTTTAAATAACTGTTTCCTTTTTAAATAAATGTGAAGATTTATTCGTTTGTAATTTATTCTTGTGATTGCAAAGCTGAATTTTCAACAGCCATTACTCCAGTCTTCAGTGTCACATGATGCTAATTTGTTGCTCAAAAACATTTCTTATTGTTGTTACAGTTAAAAACTGTAATAAATAATAAATAGTTTACATTAGTTACGAAATACAGTACATTACATTATACAAGTATAAGTATATTTGATTCTGAATTGCCAAAGTTTACATACAATATACACTTTTGCTAACCTAAAATGAAAGCATAAAAAACACTTTTATATCTGAATTCAAGACAATAATGTGTAGGTATTTGTTCTGAATCCACCAAAAATACTATCAGCAGATTTTGTACTGCTTATGGCAGGTGTCACTTGTCTTCACCTTACAGTGATTGGGTGCCAGCCATCCTGCATTTTTTCCTCTCATTTGCATAAAGCGAAACATTTCTTAACTTTTTGACGTTCTCACTGCTTACTCGGCTCGGCTGTCAATCCCACAATCCCCCATGCAAGCCTTGCTGCTCAGCTCCAGTCGAGAACAAACTGAAAATGCCTGCTCAGCTCTGCACAAGTGGACATGTATGGTCACACCAAGCTGCTTATCAACTTTAGGAACCAGGAACCTGTTCTTTGATCTTTCAATGCTCGAAGACCTTTCATTAGAGATGCGATCTGTATCCTTTTTATTTATAATCTCTCTACATTGCTAGTTTTTGCTAGATTATGTCATCTATTACGTGGCCCTGTCGTCAGTCATGCTTGTGAATTTTCTGTCATTTATCAAGTGCTGACATCTCAGTAGTGTCAGGGGCCCTGATGGGTCGCTCTGATGTGAAAATGATGAAGTGTATCTGGCAGAAAACAAAGCCAATTATCAAAGCACAATCATCTCTCTGTGCCAGCCTTTTCTTGATTTATTTTGCACCCTACTTCCTGTGTAGATATCCTTCATAAAACTCATAAAAATGTGGTGGGGGTGTTTATTTTTAGCAAAGCATTTATCACTCCTCTTGCTTCAAGTAGTTTATATACAGATCCATGCCCCCCTTTAATTCCAAATCTCAAGGGAAAACATGATTAGACTGTATTTTATTTTATTTGTTTTATTTATTTTTTAAATAATGTGATATTATTTTTCAAGGAATTAATACTTTGATTCAGCACGTATGCATTTCATTGATTAGAAGTGACAGTAAAGACTTTTACATTGTTTCAAAAAATTATATTATATACATCAAATAATTCCTGCTCTTTTGATTCATCAAACAATCCTGAAAAAAAAAAATCAGAGGTAGCACAATTGTTTTTCAACATTGACAATAAGAAATGTTTTCTTGAGCACCAAAGAATCATATTAGAATGGTTTCTGAAAGATCATGTGATGCTGAATATAATGGCTAATGAAAATTCAGCTTTGCCAACACAGGAATAAATTACACTTTAAAATATATAAGAATGGAAAATACACGTAAATGCAGCTCTGGTGAGCATAAAAGATTTAAAAAATCTTATCAGCTCCAGACTTTTGGACAGTTGTGTATAAAGGATTAGGGGGACCAAAAATAAATGAAGAATTAGCCACTGAAATATACATATTGGTTGACATTATTCTGAATATTGGGGGGATTTTGTCCCACACAGTATATATGATTGATTAAAGTTCTAACATGTAATATTTCTCTCTGTCAGGGTGCTTTGCCATTTGATGACGATAACCTGAGGAACTTGCTGGAGAAAGTGAAGCTTGGAGTCTTTCACATGCCCCATTTCATTCCTCCAGACTGCCAGAACCTACTGAGGGGGATGATCGAGGTGGACGCCACCAAACGACTCACGGTCAGGATCCAGCATCATCACACTCAGATTAACAGTACTAACATCATTCAGATCTTGTAAAAACTGATACCAAAAAAGATGAATAATCTGTTGAATGGATCATGTGGCCTAAGGAATCGTAAGTGTTGACAGCAATACATGTGCACTACACTGTCTACAGAAACTGGTTGGCTTTTCAGTTCCACAGACATTTACAGTATATTAAGCTGATTTCTATTAAATGAGTGTTATGTGTCCAAGAGCTCCACAGTCCAGGTCAGCACAGAGCAGAACTAATCCAACCACCCTGTCTCTCCAGATCACACACATCAGCTTCAAAATGCTTGCGTGTCTGCGCTTCTGTCTGTCGCTTTCTTTTTTTCTTCTCATGGTCTCCTCGTTTCTCTGCTCTTGTCCCTCAGCTATTATTTTCATTGTTCTGCTTCAGAGCAGAACCTTTTTCTTTCTCCTTTTTTTTTTTTTTTCTTTTTTATAACATACTGGAGTGATGAGAGGTTTATAAGCCTGTTCTATTACCAACCCTTTGAAATGCTCCAGTTTCCTTTTTTGTTTTCCAGAGAAAACAGATCACTGTCTTCACTGCCCACATATCTCAGTGATTGAAAACAATAGTGCTCGCCTAGGAAGGATCCAAACATAGCCCATTTCCTGTGCGGTTTTGTCAGTTATATAAAAGAGATCTTTTGAATAATTCCAGAGTGGGAAGGAAGTTGATACTGTCTTATTGCCAGTTTGAAATATTATCTTATAGATCCAATTAAAACAATCCAGTAGAGTTTCGCAGAGTACAAAAAGTACTACTGTTTTACAGACATCTGGACCAGTGTTTCCCAACCACTGTGTTGTGACAGGTTGTCAGGTGTGCCTTGGAATATTATCATAACTTCCTATCGCTTGTGACAGAATGTTGTAACTCCATTGGATCCTCAAACTGTCAGAGAAACTTCGTAACTCCACCCCCACCTCCATTTAGAATGATATGGATCTCTGCTCGTTCGCAATGCAAGGGTCAATGAACTGATGATTGAATAAATACAGCGTTTTCTTTACTCAAGAAACACTATGTCTATAAAGGCTAATGTTTTTTTGTGTGGGGGGAGGGGGGTACCTGTACCTCGTAACTAAATTTAAGCATGATTTTCATAAAATGTTAGTGCAAGTGTCTGATCATATTTAAAGCCACAATACCAACTATGACAACGCAGGGTTTAATTATATATATAAAAAAGTTTTCCCCCTTTTTCTATCTTTTTTTTTAGTGCTTAGTGGTGTGCCATGGCATATTTTTACTTATCAAAACTGTGCCACGGCAGACAGAATGTTGGGAAATACTGATCTGAACAATGTATCATCATTGTCACGTCAGCACACATTCGGGGGGAGATCACAAAGAATAATGGCACTGTTTATCTGCACATACTGTCTGTTTTGTTGTAGCACCTGGTTCTCTAAAGGAATTTAAAGGCCCAAATCTGTGCTAAATACAGTTTGCATAGCACGATTTTCTTGCAGCTATATTGCTGATCGCAATCATTTCATCATCATTTGATTAATTACTGCTGGCATCATCGATAGAAAATGTGGGATAGCATGTGAATCTATTCCTAGAAATTTAATGACATCAACATTTTATTTAATAAAATAATAAAAAATAATCAGTTTAATCAGAATCAATAATAATCTCTTCCGTGGGACGTGTTGGCACAATGAATTGCTGCTTTGAACTCCGTAGATGGCTTGGAGGTGGTCTTGTTCAAATAGCTAGCTATCTATGTAGAAACGCTGCTGCAAGTCATCTTAAGGCCCCTTTAGAATTCTGCTGTGGCCCCCTAGTGGGCCCTGGTCCCATGGTTCAGAACCTCTGTTTTCAATGAAATTGCATTTCCTGCCATTTACTTGACATTAATAAGTGACATTAATTAATTACATTAATTGTGGTAACTTTTGTGAAAAATATCTACAGTAAACCTAATTTACATAGACAGGAGCACTGAAAACTTGATATTACAGATGGCTAGTGAATATGACGAAGGCTTTTGCACTGATATACTGTGTGCAAAAGTGCTGTAACTATACAGTGAATTTTCAGTCATAAAGTAAAATTATTTTTACTCTCAACCGCAAGCAAGTATTTTGTTTTCAGTGTGCCATTCCTCACAGTTTCTTGATCAGGTCAAGTGCTCAATGGTTATATCTCCTGAAAAGACACACACCAGACACTCATCTGTTGCTAACAACTATAGAGACTGATTTCGGTTCATCTTAAAGTTATTCCTGTTGGTATTACATGAACAGGCACTGCTGTTAAGGCTGTTGTTCTTGTTTTGTGGGGCACAGTTTTAATTGGCTGGCTGCTGAAATGTACATGTCTTTGTAGCTTTCACACTTTAAACCCAGGGAGAACAGAGGATGCGGCACGAGAGAGAAATATTAGAGCCAGCTGGAAACTGCCTGACGTTTAGAGATGGATTCATCGCTTTTATTGTCATGCTCTGCTGTCTTTGTTTGGCTCTGTTAATGGTTAGATAATGGACTGGCTCATGTGTTTTCCTCTCTTTACAGTTAGAACAGATACAGAAGCACACATGGTACATGTGAGTATAAACTTTGTTTATCGTCATATGGTTGTTTTTGCTAAGTATCTGTTTGTGTGTTTGCATCTATGCATGTATATACTGTATATGTGTCCTGTAAGCCTATGTGTCCCCTCAGTCCTCACTGCAATAACTGAGAACAAACTGTACCAAAGCAACGTGTGTGTGTGTGTTTGGAGAAGAGCCTTAAATTCTAGCAGAATTCTAGCAGGCTTCACTCAGTGTTTGTACCCCCATAAGCAATGCCTTGTTTTTATCTTGAACTGCTTAATTTTTCATTATTCATGATTGAATATTCTTCATTATGCCTAATTTTTCATTATATATATTTTTAAATATATTATTTTTAATATAATTTTTATTTTAGCATAATTTGTTTTTAGAGTCTGGAAAATGTATTTTTAGTTTCAGTTTTACCTGGTAACATTACCTGGAAAATTGTAATTTTAGTTTTTATACATGATGATAACACTGCTGGGTCCAAAACAGTGTATGTGGACTTTTTTATAGTAGCCTACCTCTACTGACATATTGAAATACTGAAATATTCTGAATGGATTTAAATTTGAAAATATATTAAATAATACACTATATTAAGTAATACTCTCTAATTGGTAGAAGAAAATGTTAATCAAATTTACCAAAATATTTAATAAACAAACACACACAGGGAGGTTCATTTGTAGAATGATGGGCGTTAATAAATCTCCAGAGCTTTCTGTGGGTACAGATTGCATGTGGGCCTGTTTGTGACTTATACCACCAGCAAGGATCCTAGAACCCGCCGGAGGCAATTATTATGTGTGCTCAATTAATTAAAAATAAACACTAGATTATTTCACATGCACTTGTTCTGATCTTCTATTCAGAGGAGGGAAGAATGAGCCAGAGCCAGAACAACCCGTGCCGCGGAAAGTGGCGATCCGCACACTACCCTCTACTGAGGACATCGACCCAGATGTGCTTGAAAGCATGCACTCGCTCGGCTGCTTCCGAGACAAGAACAAACTGATGAAAGACCTGCTGTCAGACGAGTGAGTAACTAAGAAAGAGACGCTCACCTCAGGAAGGTTGTTTCCCGTGATACCAAAGTTTTATTTCTCATGATTAGTCAAGACTGACTGCTTTTGCTTTTGGAGACCATATGTGAGTGTATTATTATTTTACATCTTTGTTTCTTAGGGTTAGTAAACACACAGTACAGCATCTTGGCTGCGGGCTATTAGAGAAATCCATTCCCTCTCGTTCATCTGTCATCTCCTGTACTTGCACAATTACCGCCTGCACGCTTCGCTGTGCGATCACTTCGTTAGCCCTACTGATAGATGGCCTGGGTGTTCCCTCCTAAAATATTGCAGCCGCTGTCTTTTCTGTTGCCTAGCATTTAAACAATTCAGATGGCGCCTGCAACAAAGACCGGTCATATTTACTTCCCACTGTGTGGTCCGCGGCAGAAAAATTCAACACAAGGTCTCTTGCTTGGAGAATTTGAAGACTTTTTGAACTCGTCCAGACTCTCGTCGGATATTTAATGTCTTCCTGCATCATTAATGAAATGAGAGATATCTTGTGATCTCTGCAGGATGTCTTTTAGCTCTCTGGGATTGAGGTGCATACTACTCTTTGCTCTTTAACTAATGAAGTTAATTACCCTGAGCTGAGGATTATTCTGGAGATTGTACTGTATATCAGACACCTGTCTTGACCACACATGCTTTTTGTTTCTCCGTGCCCTCTCAACCTCCAGTGATAACCAGGAAAAGATGATCTACTTCCTCCTGCTGGACCGTAAAGAGAGATATCCTTGCCACGAGGATCAGAATCTACCACCCAGAAATGAGATTGGTAAGAACAGTTTTATTTTTTATGTATTTAATTTAAATTTAAATTTCTTTCTTAATGACAACATGAAATGGCATTCTCGGCAGCTCTGTGATATGACATAATTTCCTCACCCACACAGCCTTGGATACACCAGTAGACACAAAAGGTTGTTTAAAAGCCAGAAAACAGCATTTTGATGAAAGATCATGAAAACATAATTTTCTATAGAACAATGTGTTTACGCAATAAATACCAGGGACATTCTTGTTTTTCTTCTAAAAAAAAAAAATCTTACTTAGATTTACATGCTTTGGAGGGCTGAGAGACATAATGAAAAATATTCACTGTTCGATTTTTCCCATTATGAACTCCCCAGGCATAATGGGCTGTTTTCATGTGTCAGGGATCATTGAATTCATCATATGCTGGTCTCTTCAGATCCTCCCAGGAAGCGAGTGGACTCTCCACTCTTGACAAGGCACAACAAGAGGAGGCCAGAACGCAAGTCTATGGAGGTGCTGAGCGTGACAGAGGGCGGGTCTCCTGTTCCTGTGAGACGTGCCATCGACATGGCACAACACGGACAGAGGTACAGCAGCGCATCTCTTGCTCCTCTATTATTTATGAAACTCTACAATTGAAGCAGTGAGTGCCACAGTAAAAATGGCTGAAAGGATGTCACATTTTGTGGAGCCTTGAAAGGGAAAATTGAGGACGATGTTTGTTAAAAATAAATAAAGTTTGGATTGGCAAAATGAAGTTCACAGTTAACAGAAGTTGCATACTAGCTTTGAAATGCATTTTAAATTGCACACGAAAAGTACAAGAAATAAGATCAATGAGCTCAGCTTTATTCTTTGAAAATGGAGTGTTTTACTATTCTCTGAAAATCCATTTCTCAGCTAGTCGAGCAGCATGCTGAATGTGCCATATGGGGAATTTTGACTTCTCAAATTGGTTTGAAGGGGAACAATGGGATTGCTAATGTGCCTTTCATATTTCTGTATCTTTGACACATTTTATTACAAATTCCTTTGACTTTTTTCCATGTCCATTGTGATCCATTTCATCAGCCCCGTGTCCTTTCCCTGTGTAGATGCTTTGGCTCAACTCCATGATTACTTTTGTAAATTTACTCTAACTTTACTCTCTCTTACTGTAGTAAATCTGTTTTCAGTAAAAGCTTGGATATCTCAGATGCCAACCCCATACTGCAAAGCAAGGAGGAGAGGTATAAACCACCGCCATGCTTTTTTTTTTTTTTGTTCTGAAGATGCAGTGGGGTTTTTAACACTCAAAACGTGCCACGGAGTGCACTGGCCTGTTATTTCAACTACTGACATTTAAGATCTTAAGAGCTTAGCTTGCTTGAGAGGGAACTTAAAAAAAAAGTGGAGGTTGCACGTGTAAATCAGAGTTTTTTCCTCCCGGTTTGGCCCCTCAGTTTTGATAAAGAAGCTGCCCTCTGGCTCCCTCCACACACATCAAAAGCATCTTATCTCCCTTATTTTGCCTTTCATGTTTCGTTTGATGTCTGGCATTTTTGTCCCTTGGTAGATCCCAGATTTTTAATTTCTTCCCCTCATTCATGTTTTTCCTTCACACTTTTTTTGTTTTGTTTGTTTTTTAGAGTGATGTGAGCATTTACAGTAGGTGAGAGACTGTGTTCATCTCTTCAGGCATTTTTCTTCGACCTTGAGTTTCACAGTCCTGTCCTACATCTGCATTCACCGAGACTGTTTGGTCTGCCAGATAATAAAATGGGCCTTGAATATTTCTTTATATAATCTTAATTTTATTTGTTTTTATTTAATCAATGCATCAAATAGAGGTGCACTGAATTAGGTATTGGTAAATAAATATTTTACTGACAGACTAGATGGATCAAATACATGTTTATGCATGTTTCCAATTCAAAATGCAATGACTTTATTAAACTGAAAAGCTCCCCTGCATCTTTTATACAATTTTAAACAGCATTTTTACAAGCAGTAGTTATCTTAATATAGTTGTAGCTTCATATTTAATGATGCACTACATATAAAATCTTCACAAATACTATACAATTTCCTAACAACAGAAATGAAATGTTACCTTGTATAGTTACTGTCCCAGAGTGCCTGTCCTTTCATCCCATGAATTACTTTATTCCATAGTCATTTATTACACATATAAAGAGCTCTCTTCCTGCTGCTGTTTTGGCTAAGCTAATTAGCTGAATCCAAGAGGCATATAATGAACATCAGCATTGCGCTGAATCAGGCTGTGGCATATGTGGCTTTGTCATTTTGATGCTTGAATGATCAGAGACAATTTGAGACCACCGCATAATTCTCATCTATGTAGCATTTGCAAAAGCAATTGATCAGTTTATGGATCAAATCCTTCCTGGAGTAAAATCGTGTGAGTCTGAATGTTGACACCATTAAGGATGATTTACTGTTTCAATTTGCCTTGATGACAAAACCCCATTAAATCCCAATCATTTACTGGAGAACTACTGAAGCTCACCATCTAATACACAATGAGGTTCGGAAGAACTCAAGAGTCTCATACAGAACCTCGTAAAAGGTTGTGATGGCCTTTTACATTCTTAGGATGAGAAATGATGAAGCAACTCAAAATGTAAAAATAGCATAATCAACAAAAAGACCTATATGCCTACATAGAAATTTGACGTATAATTAACAGAAATGCGAGATTTATAGTGAAACATCTGGTGTTATACTGCTGTCTCTGTCCAAGTATAAACTCAATTTAATCATGTTCACCCACACAACATTCTGAAACATTCCGAGTTATGACAGTTTGCCAGAAACGTCTTTGCTATGTATGTTGTGTAACTTTAGGTCCCGGTCCATCAGCGGAGCCTCTTCTGGTCTGTCCACTAGTCCCCTCAGCAGTCCTCGGGTAAGCCCTCCATCCATACTCAATCTTTTGTTTTACACAGAGAGTCTGGTTGTGTTGAAACCCTTAGCCAACTGGTGTTGCATCTATCTGCAGAATATGCATCGGTGAGAAACTCATTAGAGAATCCACGTTTATTTGATCTATAGACATTCAGCATGAATATATGAATAGACTGCATAATGCAGGGGTCTTCAACAGGTAGTACTGCTGGGCGTTGTAAAAGTATGTAAATTCAACAGTTCAGAATCATTCAACAGTTTGGCGTTTTTTTTTTTTTTTTTTTTTTTTTTTTTTTTTTTTCAATAAGAATGCGTTGAATTGATCAAAAGTGACAGTAAAGGCTTACATTGTTACAAACGCTTTCTATTTCAAAACGGTGCAGTTCTTTTAAAGGTTCTATTCACCACAATTCATTGTAGCTTTCACAAAAAAATATTAAGCAGCACATCTGTTTTCAACATAGATAATAACAAGAAATGTGTCTTAAACACCAAATCAGCATATTAGAATGATTTCTGAAGGATCATGCAACACTGAAGACTGGAGTAATGCTGAAAATTCAGCTTTGTCATCACAGGAGTAGATTACATTTTAAATTCAATTCATATGTTAAAGTTATTTTAATTGGCAATAATATATTAAAATGTTATAATAATATTTACTGTATTTACTGTATCAAAACATTAAGAAGCCCACATTTTTGAATGGTAATGCATGTTTATAAAAGTATTTGAATAGATTAATATGGTACCATATGCATTGTTATTATTAGTCATGGTTTAAAGTGCAACACTAAATTGTATAAAATATGTAACGAGAGGACCCTGCTCTGTCATTCTGTCCAACAAGGGAGTCCTAGAAGACCACTGACATAATGCAATGTGCAAGATTATTTCTCGGAAATGTTCGTGATGATGGAGCATTAATGATAATTATGTATATTGTTAGCTTTGTTAAACAAAACAGCTAATTTCATATCGCCTATAAGCTGAAATACTGCGCAACATTGCTTTCTGCCCCTACTGATCCACTGCTTCTAGCCCAGTCAGTCTACCATGCTTGGCATAATTGCTGCTAATCTGTGCCCTATTCACAGGCTTGTTGCCTTGAAATATTTGAAGCCCAAGTCACTAATGGCTTTTTAAAATCCCTTGAAAATGCCTAGTTCCTTACTAACAGTGAAGCCTCTGAATGTAGCCAGCTTTTACAGTTGATTTGTTTAAAGAGGCTAACCGATTACAAATCCACTACTAAGACCTCCCAATAGGCAGTTCTTGAGTTACATCAAGGAATTCCCTACAGGATTCATCCCAAAGTCAATTCTGAATCCGACCTGATCAACTATTCTGCAGTTTGAAATGTTCTACAGTTGGAGAATGTCTGCAGTGTCCCCCTCTCACTGATGAAAATGGCTCACGTAGAGAACAGGCATGGTGGAAGTCATTTGAATTAGTCTGTGAAGAACTGCTTGCTACAGCTCATCTGAGATTAGTTTTACTGCTCAGACACAGACTTAAAGGTTTGTCATGGAAGAATCTTCCCTGCAGTATGAAAGAGCTTTAAAAATCCATTTTATTGCATTTGTGTTATTCTTTATGCCGTGCTATGGTTGCGGCTTGTACAGTTAACACTCCATTGTATTTCTTTGATGTTTTACAATATGCTTGATGAGCTTTCACTTCACACACTCCAGTTTTAGTGGCCTGTATTAAATCAGTCCCGTTTCTGACCCAATTATTATTATTATTATTATTAGCGTCATCTGTCAAACAGCATCCTCATATCATACCTCCAACAGCAGCATTGTACTCTATGCTCTGTTCAGTGGTCAACTGCTCTTATTTTCACTAGCCATTTTTATAATGTGGCGCTATTGTCTTGAAAAACTCATTAATTGAGGCAGTATATATATATATCTGTGACTTGTATCATATGTCATTTCTACCTAATTTATGATGATTATTTCAATTGATATGAGGCATTCTGACAATAGCGTCCTTTAATGCAAAGCTCACGTGGCTTGCACAGATTTCCTGCTTGCTTAGTCAGTGCTGTCAACACCTCTTTTAAGTTCATCCCTACAACAACCCAGAGCTTTTTTGTTGCCAATTTCTGTTGCTGATTTTAATTTGTTTTGGGAACACTGATTTGGGAACATTTTATTTCCACTGTCTTGTTGCCTCTTTGCTGGTTGTGCTAATGGCATGTTTTTTTTCTTTCTTTCTTTCTGCATTTCCTCCCTCACTTCTCATCACCGGTGGCTTGTTCACCATCTTTTCATGTTTGGTGTCGGTGTGTGTGTGCGTCTGCGCCGTAATGAATGTTGACTACGGGGCTGTGTGTTGTGTGTATGGGCTGCGTTGGCTCTTTTTATGCTGCTGGCTCTGTGCATGCGCTCTTACAGCCCATGCGGCGGTTCGCCGTTCCACCACAATCCGCAGAACTCACACAGTCGCCCAACCACAGCCCCACTCACGCGCCTGTGTCCCGGATAAATGGCACAGGCCCCCACTCCCCCAAAACCTTTCAACCAAAGACAGTTGCCCATCAACCCAACAACAAAACCCAGACCCTTCCAGCCAAGCCCAAAGTTGCAGACAAGCCCCTGCAGGCCACCAGGTCCAACCCACTCCCTAACTCGACGGCCGTGCCATCTACGGCCAAGTCAGAACCTTCTATGCCCTGCCAACCCCTGCTCCCGCCAATGCCCGGCAGCCCGAAAGTGCGCCGGCCACCGCTCACGGTGCCGCCCAAGCTCTCTGTTCCCCTTTCCCCCCTTTCACCCATCCGGCTTCACCACCTTCACCCGCTGGCCGGGACTGATCACAACGGCAAATCTATCCCCACCATACAGGTCACGCCCCACCCCTCCCCCAGGGGCAGCCCATTGCCAACTCCGAAAGGAACGCCGGTGCACACACCTAAGGAGAGCCCAGCAGGAACCCCTAGCCCTACGCCACCCCCCAGCCCCTCTATTGGAGGCATGCCGTGGAGAACACGCCTCAACTCCATTAAGAACAGCTTCCTTGGCTCACCACGCTTCCACCGCAGGAAACTACAAGGTACCAGCAGTGCTAGATACATAAAAAACAGTTTTTAACCATTAACATCAACTTTTTGATGGGATTGTAGATGAAAAATGGCAATTTTGACTAAATCGGGCACATTTACATTGACGTGCTGTTTATTAATGTGTAATGTCTCTGATTAAATAAACTAGGGAATAACTTATTAAAACAAAAAATCTTGGTTAGTTTAAACATGACGACATATTAATAAAATTATACAATATATCTCTTTTTTTTTTTTAAATGACAATTTTAAATTAAAACTAAAATGAATTATTGTAAATTATGCAAGTGAATTTATTACATTATAATGTACAGTAAGAAAAATAGATATTCATTTTGAGATTTGCAAAAGACCACATTTAAAATAAAACACCATAGCCATAGCCAATAATATTAAACACCATAGCCATGGCCTATGTGCATATATAGTAAAAAGCATCTAGGTGAAGGAACAATGCTTGTTAATCCTTTTTTATTGTGGTTTTCGGGTTAACATTCCCCTCTTAGCTAGGGATATTCTCAAGGACTGATTTTACAGATCACTGGGTAATAAACTCTAAATGCTACTAAATGCTACTCTATTATCAGCTATATCTTCTGATATATCTAGTAATGATAATGAAAACTGCACAAGCATCTACCCTCACCTCCAGCTGTTCCTTGGTTAAATTACTCTTAATCTCTGCAGGTTTGGAGTAATTAGCTGTGGTTAATCTGCACTCCCCTCCTCAGGTTGTGAATGTCTAATCTCTCAGGATATAGAATATATGATGCAAATTCCACTGAGGCTTGTTCGCTTTGTCTCTTTTCAGTTCCCACACAAGAGGAAATGTCCAACCTAACACCAGACTCTTCCCCTGAGTGAGTATTAGCTATTTTCTAAAACAATCAAGTAAAATATGCAGTTTTATTAAATCACAGAGTGTGAAAGAAACTCATTGAATAATACTCAGTTATAATTGAATTAAAATATATGTTAGTTCAATCAAGCTGTTGAGAGTTAAATCACCAACACTCAATTAAAGCTTGCTTAATTAAGACACTTAACTTTTGCTTTTTATACTTCCTTTTTCTCCAAATGTTATTATGAGTTGAAACGAGCTCTGAAAACTCTGCTGCTAAAGTTAATGTGGTGGTCCAAACACTGTTCCTGGCCCCATTAGCCTAGTTTGTTGCTGAAGACTTTATCAGGGAATAGCTCATCATGAATAATTCAGAGTTTTATTTCCACTTAGCTTCACAGGCCCGCAAAGCAGCACCATGGTGGAAACTTGTTTTCCTCTTATTTTTCTGTTGTTTTTTTAAGTTCTTGGTGAGAGAGTGTCAGAACATGTTGGGCTGGCTGAAAGATGGCCTTGATAGTCACTGACTGTGGTAAAATCCCTGTGATTTCAAGCAGGGTTGAGAAATGAGCCATATGCCAACATTCAAATCTCCATACAGGCTTTTGTCATGAAATGTTTTAGAAACTTTTGAACTTTTCAGTACTTCTCAGTTGTCAGCAGATGGTGTATTTTGTCAAACCCATCATGCTAATCTAGTTTACCAATATCTCTGTATTAATTTTAAATGTGATGTGTTCATTAAAAGAAAAAAAAATGAAAAGAATAATAACATTTATTTTATTGAAATCGTTGTTTTTTAGGTTTGAATGGTGCTGCACAGAATTTGGTCATATATAAGTTTTAAACTGTTTGACAGCCCATGTAATGTCACTTTTTTATTTTATTTCAAGTCATACATGTTTTCATTTCTTGCTGTCTCCAAGAGACATACTGACTGACGGACAGCTTACTGTCAGCCAAGCTCTCTAGGAATGTCTGAAATATTCCTAAAAAATGCTTTATTTACTTTAGCCAGGAACTGTCAGGGGGCTTCCAATGTTAGGGTTTTTGTGAACCAACAACCAAAATTCATCTGCCAACTGTTCTTCTATACTGGTGAAGCTTTGCCTTTTTACTTTTATCCAGCAAGGACGCGTTACATTGATCAAAAGTGACAGTATATACATTTATAAGGTTACAAAATATTTCTATTTCAAATAATTTCTGATATTTTAAACTTTTCATTCAAAATTCTGAAAACTCATGGTTTCCAAAAAAAAAATAATTAAGCAGCCAACCATTTTCACCATTGATAATAATTAGAAATATTTCTTGAGTAGCAAATCAGCATATTATAATGTTTTCTGAAGGATCATGTGACACTGAGTTATGTCTGCTGAAATTTCAGCTATGCCATCACAGGAATAAATTACATTGCCAAATATATTCAATTAGAAAACAGTTATTTTTGTAAAAATATTTCATAATATTACTGTGTTTGCTATATATTTGATCAAATAAGTGTAGCCTTGGTGAGCATAAGACACTTCTTTTAAAAACATTAAAAAAAAAACTTACAGACACCAAACATTTCAACTGTGTAGTGTGTGATGATATGGGATATACAGTATGAAGAGCAGATAATGTGTTCTTGAGAATTATACAGATGTTAATCACACTGAAGAAATGTCAGTTCTCTATTACAGTATGTCTTGTATGTGACTTGAGTGATGTGTGAATGTTTTATGTTGTCTTGTTTACTCATGCTTTTCTTCTTCACAGACTTGCCAAAAAATCTTGGTTTGGAAATTTTATTAACCTCGAAAAGGAGGAGCAGATCTTTGTGGTGATTCGGGACAAGCCTCTGAGCTCCATCAAAGCAGATATTGTGCACGCCTTTCTCTCTGTAAGTCTCCAATGAACGTGTGAATTGTTTCAATATTTACTCACCCTCATGTTATTCCAAAGCTGTTCGACTTTCTTACATTCTTGAGACTTTTTAAGTTTCAAAAATGATGAAAAACACCATAGAAATATCAGAAGTATCAGACTTGTGTGCTATGTTCCAAGTCTTCTAAAGCTAAGCAATTACTCTGTGTGACAATAGACCGGTATTGAAGTTATTCACTGATAATCTTCTGCTCTAGTGGGCTGTCGACCGAATCACTAAGTCTGTCAGCTCAGCTGAGTTGAACAAATCATTCAGACCAGTTTTTTTTTAAACTGTATAAACTGACTGAAAAGATCTGATTCAAAATAGATTCACTGGCCAATCTGATATTGCTTAACTCATGAATACATGAAAGAGAGCTAAGATAAATGTCAAGATTTTCAGTGAATTGCAAGTTTTAGTCTGTTATTCACACGAATCATATGACTTCAGAGAACTTAAAAATGAAGAAAAGTAATACAGACCACTTTTAAGGAGTTTTTTGTCATTTTGGAACTTGATAGGCCAAGGTCTCCTTCATTGTCATTATATTGAAAAGAAGGCCCAGGATGTACTTGAAAATTAACCTTTTGAAGAAAGTAATTTTTTTTTTGTTGTTGAATTTTTTTATTAATCAGAATGACACAAAACTTGGTAAATGTTTTGGCACTTGCTATGTGAACTAAATAAATAAATATATAAAAAAATAAATCATGGACATGATTTGAAAAAGTGAAATGGTCCCTTGTACCCTTTGCAATCACGCAATCAATCAAAAACGACCGCATTTGAAACTAAAGCTCAGTTTTTGAGCTATTAACTTCAAATTTAGAAAACAAGTTGTTTAGAATTATACATGCACACACAGTGCAGTTTTAGAGAAAAACGTAGCTTAAAGGGATAGTTCGGGCAGATATTGATATTGTGTCTTTAATGGATAGTGATATTGTATTTCCAAACCCATGAGACCTCCGTTCATCTTCGGAACACAGTATAAGATATTTTAGATTTAGTCCGAGAGCTTTCTGTCCCTCCATTGAGAATGTACGGTATACTGTCCACGTCCAGAAAGGTAATAAAAACATCTTCAAAGTAGTCCATGTGACATCAGAGGGTCCGTTAGAATTTTTTGAAGCATCGAAAATACATTTTGGTCCAAAAATATCAAAAACTACGACTTTATTCAGCATTGACTTCTCTCCCGGGTCTGTTATGAGCGCGTTCACAACACTGCAGTTTAGTGATATCCGGTTTTAAGCTATGTGTGAAAACAAAGTGTATTTTTATTCTCACCTGCATCTGTTGCTGCATCCCTGCACTGTTTTTTGCTTTGTTTTGTGTCTGTTATGGCATAGAGCACAAAATAGATTGAAATACATCACTGCAGTTTAGTGATATCCGGTTCACGAACGAATCACTCGATGTAACCGGATCTTCTTGAACCAGTTCACCAAATCGAACTGAATCGTTTGAAACGGTTCGCGTCAACAATAAGCATTAATCCACAAATGACTTAAGCTGTTAGCTTTTTTAACATGGCTGACACTCCCTCTGAGTTCAAATAAACCAATATCCAGGAGTAATTCATTTACTCAAACAGTACACTGACTGAACTGCTGTGAAGAGAGAAGTGAAGATGAACACGAGCCGAGCCAGATAACGAACGAAACATTGACTCGTTCTCGAGTCAAGAACCGTTTCTGTCGGACGCGTCCGGTTCGAGAACCGAGGAGCTGATGATACTGCGCATGGGTGATTCAGACTGACACACAGCGCGTCTGAACTGAACTGGTTCTTTTGGTGATTGATTCTGAACTGATTCTGTGCTAATGTTATGAGCGCGGGTAAACCGAAGGCTTGAATCAAGGGCAATCATCGCCAATGAAAAGCACAAAAGAACTGGTGAACCGTTTTCAGCAACCGGTTTATTGAATCAAACTGTCCGAAAGAACCGGTTCGCGGGAAAAGAACAGAACTTCCCATCACTACCGGTGATCCGAAAACCGATGCAAACCGGTTCTTGACTCGAGAACGAGTCAATGTTTCGTTCGTTATCTGGCTCGGCTCGTGTTCATCTTCACTTCTCTCTTCACAGCAGTTCAGTCAGTGTACTGTTTGAGTAAATGAATTACTCCTGGATATTGGTTTATTTGAACTCAGAGGGAGTGTCAGCCATGTTAAAAAAGCTAACCGCTTAAGTCATTTGTGGATTAATGCTTATTGTTGACGCGAACCGTTTCAAACTGTTCAGTTCGATTTGGTGAACTGGTTCAAGAAGATCCGGTTACATCGAGTGATTCGTTCGTGAACCGGATATCACTAAACTGCAGTGATGTATTTCAATCTATTTTGTGCTCTATGCCATAACAGACACAAAACAAAGCAAAACAGTGCAGGGATGCAGCAACAGATGCAGGTGAGAATAAAAATACACTTTGTTTTCACACATAGCTTAAAACCGGATATCACTAAACTGCAGTGTTGTGAACGCGCTCATAACAGACCCGGGAGAGAAGTCAATGCTGAATAAAGTCGTAGTTTTTGATATTTTTGGACCCAAAATGTATTTTCGATGCTTCAAAAAATTCTAACGGACCCTCTGATGTCACATGGACTACTTTGAAGATGTTTTTATTACCTTTCTGGACGTGGACAGTATACCGTACATACATTCTCAATGGAGGGACAGAAAGCTCTCGGACTAAATCTAAAATATCTTATACTGTGTTCCGAAGATGAACGGAGGTCTCACGGGTTTGGAACGACATGAGGGTGAGTCATTAATGACATAATTTTCATTTTTGGGTGAACTATCACTTTAAGCCCAAACCTAAACATGTTCTCTAAAGCTTTTAAGGTTTACTACAGTTTAAGTTGGAAATTTCATTTTCAGGTCTCATGAAATAAAATGTAGTACCACGAAATCCCCTAAAAAATATAAAATATTGAATAAAAACATTATTGAACTAAAATATACTATATTCATTTTATTTAAAAATAAAAATAAAATGTTCATTTTGGGGTGAAGGATTTAAGACATTTAAAACAACTGTGTTTTTGTCTCAGATTCCTAGCCTCAGCCACAGTGTGGTGTCTCAGACGAGTTTCCGGGCAGAATACAAATCCACAGCTGGCCCCACTGTGTTCCAAAAACCAGTGAAGTTCCAGGTGGACATCACCTATACCGAAAGCACGGCTGCCACCAAGGAGAACGGCATCTACTCTGTCACTTTCACACTGCTCTCAGGTAACCATGCCGACAGTGAGAAGCCCATTTTGATGTCATAAACTCGCTGACAGCCAATAGAAATGCAGAGGGGTATGTGTGGGTGATGGAGAGGCTGGTTGATGATGTTGAACTTTGTCCCTCGCAGTGCTGAGAGCATTTTTTTTCTCTCCCTCTCTCTCATTTCGCTAGCAATCCTCTCCTCCATTACACTCCCCCTCTCTTACAAAGATGCTGAAAATAGACAAACTGCTCTAGGGGGTAATGGAAAAAATTTGACTAAAAGAGGCCTTTTTGCCTCCTGGTAATCACTATGCAATTTCAACCTGCTGTGTTTTAAAGGACAATCCAAAAAGATCCTGCGCTGCTGGTGCCGTTACTGCAAACCCTGTCCCTCGCTTTTTATTTTTCGCTCTCTTGGCTACACAAAGGGGATTGAATCTGGTTCTTAAAGTCACGCATTTCAAAGTGCATGCATGTGTGTGTGTGTGTGTGTGTGTGTGCACGTGTCAGAAACTCAGCTGTGGGCCGAATGCACTATAAAAATCAGCCTCCTCCCATTAGACTTTGAGGCTGCCGCTAGGGGGAATAAACCCAGGATGTGTCAGCATAAATGTACATTCATTTCAAAAGACACGCATGTACCCGTTTATATTACGTTGATTGAGAAACAATTAAATGGGTTTCTGTGTGTGTGTGTGTGTCCCTGGCAGGTCCCAGCCGGCGCTTCAAACGTGTGGTGGAGACGATTCAGACTCAGTTGTTAAGTACACATGACCAGCCTGGTGTCCAGCAGCTGTCTGGTGAGTGGCCAGTTACTCCACTGACACACCTCTTTCTCTGTCTCTCTCTTACACAGCATCCTGAACATGCATGGCGCCTAGCCCACCCTTGCAGAGCACTGAAAGCTGCACACACCCATCAAGGTCAAATGAGTCTTTCCAGTGTTTAAAATGGTTGTTAGAGGTGGTTTAAAAGACATTTGCAGGCCGTCAGATTGTTAATACGAAAATAAACTTCTCACAGGGTTAAATACAATGTATCCACTGTTCCATTTATGCCAGATGTGATGTTTGATCTAAAGGTTCTGGAAATACACATTTGACCTTATCAAAGCACATTGCACAGAATTGCATTGCAAGGCACTGGCACACATGCACACACTCTCCTTAGCAGTCACACACACTCACAGAGCATGCTAGAGCACACTCGCGTATATTAACAAGGGTTTATATACATATCCCGGAAGTTTCTTGCAGTTACTTAAACCAAACCTGTGTCCCAAGTAAATAATCTGGCTTCAGACCGTTCATTCTAGAGCAGAAATGTGATGGGCTAGACTGTGGTTCCAGCTGGAGACGATAAAATAAAAAAATAAAACCTTCTCACATGGCTGTTTGTGCCATGGTGAAGAGCCTGTTACAGCACCCTCTGCTGGACAGCCCCAAATTGTTACTGTCCAAATGCAATATTACTGAGTAATACAGAAAAGGGAGTTTGGCATTTATAATACCTTAATATCATTCTGCATTATGTCTACTGTGCACAGTTAGCACATTTTCCATGTGCAGAAAATACCTGGGTGACTGACTCAATATGTCAATGCTCACTGCCCTAAATCCCACAATGCAATGTGTTCCATTTCCAGTGTATTGGAATACACAAAGGAATCTATCTAGTGTATATATTTGATTTATTTGATTAAACTGGCATTGTTGCATGTGTTTTAAAATTGAGTCAAATTATACATGCAAGATGTCCTTCAACTGAATAATTGTCAGAAGCCCATTGCCCAATAATACACTATTTTCTGGTTTTCTGTGAAATCTGTCAGCTCAAATCTGCAGACTGGCTCTAACTTTGAGCAACTAGTTTTGATTTGTCCAAATTAAAAATCAGGGCACAAATATAGGCAAAAGTCATATACTGTATTCAAGCTTTAATGCTTAGTTTCAAATATATCTTTTAAAAATAGTAGGCAGTATACAATGCACTGGTAATGTGCTAGTAGTCATGCATTACTCTTGATACAAAAGGTCAATTTTGACTTTTTTTTTTGTGAGGTACAGTGCAATACCTCATACAGTGTGCTCTGGTTGTATACTGCATTTATATTTTGACAAACCAGTCATCCATGTATTCCATGTTTCATAGAAAATTATTGTACACAGTATAACCTACATTCTGCATACTTCAAAAAATAAATAAATAAATAAATAAAATTCCCTTTTAGTATGACATTTCAAACCACTTTCTCTCAATGCCTCATTCTAAAAATATTAATAAAACAGGATATGTAATTATTCATATTGTGCATTTGGACTTTCTTTAAGAAAAGAGCTGTTATCAGGATTGTGACCCACCACCAGTGTAGCTTTAAAGATGTGCCATCTTCTCACCCTGTCAATCACTCCCTTCCCTTCCCTCGGCTTTGCCCTTTACCCCCTGCTCTCCCACGGCTCTTGGTCATGGCGGCTGTTGAGTGAATGGGCATGAGAGCTTGAGTGTCCTTACTGACCGTGAGCAGACCTGCACAGCAATGAGCACCAGCATGCTTCACTCTCTCAACAGATGTGGCCATGTAATAAACATCTGTTCAAGGAGGTTGAATCACTGAGTTCATGTTGTTACTGTAAAATCAATGGGGTGCATTGAGAATGCCATTTAAGGCTGAATATTTGATTTGATTGGACATGTTACAGTAATATGTCATGTTCCTTTGACAGGAAAGCGTTCAAAGGGTGGTAAGAGGTCTTTTTTAACTCTTATGCCACAGTGTACGTCACTTTATCATACACGCGCAGTCCAATGCGTGGCACTTAAACACCGAGACCCTTTAAAGGGATAGTTCCCCCAAAAATAAAATTTCTGTCACCCTTTACTCACCCTTGTGTCACCTCCTGAAAGGTTTCTCTCCGTCTCTTTTTGGTCTATGCAAACAAAACTTTAATGCATCGAAAAACAGAAGAGGAGACAGGATTTTGTGTCTCTTCAGAAGAGTTGTATTAAACTGCTTGATTCATATGGATTATTTTGACGATCTCTTTTTGTACCTTTGATGCATCAGAGGTTGGTTTGCACAAACTTTCAGTGGAGAAGCAGAAATCTCTTTAAGTTTTCATAAAAATATCTTCATTTGTATTTTGAATGAAAAATCATATGGGTTTGAAATGACATAAGGGTGAGTGATGACAGAAATGTCATTTTTGGATGAACTATCCCTTTAAATTTTAAATATGCAGAGATGTGTGTGTGTGGGAGTGTGTGTGCATGATCTCACTTGATTGGACAATCCATGAAAGTTTAAATTCTCTAGAGTGAAAACACTTCATTCTTCATGTTGTTTTTATCTCCGTATCCAATTCTTGCATCATTTTACTTTGTTTTTGTGGGTCAATTGTTGCATCTGAATCACTTTTGTGAAAGGCCTCATTTATTTAAACATTTAATCTCCAGGGTTTATGAATCTGTTCAACCAGGTTTTTAATTTAAAGGTGATGTCTGGCTTTTATGTCAGCATGTATCTCAGCACCTCCTTTCTCTGAGCATTTCATTGGCATGTTGATCATTTGGGACTTTTACAATAGAAGTAATCATCTGTAGAATCACTGTATAATGAGGGGCAGAATTCTAATGAGACTAGATTTCTTAGCGTGACTTACTTATGTAGGGCCCTATACATACAATATGAGTATTAAAACAAGCATCAGTCTGTGTCAGTATGTGTTTGCTCTTAGATTAATAATGATTTAGAAGAAAAACAGTAATCAATAATAATAATTTGTCATGTAATCTCACTAACATACACAAGATCTGAGCAAAAATACAATAAGCGTTATTGTATAGCTCTGACAGATTATTTGCCGTTTCAGCTGCTTTCTTACTTTATCGAGGTTGTAAGATTCCATAGCTGTGGATCTTAATATTATGTCAGTTCAGATTGGCTTAACCTAGTGGGGTTAAATTCAGAAATAACGTAGCTACAAATTTAATTTTATCGTGTGTGAGACATAAATCCATTGTCTTTAGCCCAGAGCTATTTCACTGGAGCTCAGCACACGTCTCATAAGAGAAAAAATAGCCATGCTGTACTGGTAGTTTTCTGTGTCTGCAATAGTTTACCCAGCATAAATCTAAATGGAGATGAACATTTATAATGGCTCACAGTAGAAATGCTGAACCAGTATCCTGTGTGTCTCAAAGCTGCCACAGCTGTCATGTCTCTTTGAGAGTCTCTTAGGCTGTGGCAAAGCAGCCTGTCTTCTAGGGAAGCAGCAGTTTTGAGCTTTCTGTCATGATGTTGAGAGGAGTCCAGATTGTATTGAGAGACTCAGAGACAAGCTCTGGAACTAAGGCAATCTACTCTAGTGTTCACATAGGCCACGGTCTGCCATGTTACAGCTTGTGCTATCAGGCCGCTGCTGCTCAGTCACTTAAGAAATTGGAAAAAGAGGTGATGGTTTGCAAGCCTGTGTTGGTGTCAAATATGGTGTGTAGTTAATCCTTCTGGGCCAGCTGTCAGGTGTATTCAGAATCTGCAACAATTTGTACCACTAAATTTCAATCCATTTATGAGATTTCATTTTTGGCCTTTGATTTGAATCAGAAATTATGAATTTAGCATGAATATATTTAGCTGTATATATATACCAGGGTGTAAATATATGCACTGACACTGATTTTATATAATTATGATTTATTAGTAAATCATGCAATACATCATGAAATTTGTTCATGATTGCATTAATTTCAACTTTTTTAAGCAACATTTATAGGGTCTAACATATGGCGTAAAATGATTCCTGAACAAATGGCTATTATAAACCAGTTCTTTTAAGTGAGTCAGAAACATACAGCACCACCAGTGTAGTCAGATTCAAACAAATAATTAAACCTGTTCTTTCAGGTGAATGAAAAACGTACAGCTTGTAGTTTGATCCAATGAATGAATGATTTTCTTGAACCAGTTCTTTAAAAGTGAATCATAAACATACAGTGTGACCAGTGTCATCTGATTTATAAATGAATGATTCTTATGAACCTGTTCTTTTTCAAAGGGATAATTCACCCAAAAATGAAAATTCTGTCATTAATTAATCGCTCTCATGTCGTTTCAAACCCGTTAGAGCTTCGTTCTTCTTCGGAACACAAATTAAGATATGTTTTGATAAAAGCCAAGATATAGACAAAGACAGCAGGGGTCCTATCACGGTCATGGCACAGAAACGTAGTAAGAACATCGTTAAAATGGTCAATGTGACATCAGTGGTTCAACCGTAATTTTACAAAATTACGAGAATACATTTGGTGCACAAAGAAAACAAAAATAACAGCTTTATTTAACAATTCTTCTCATGCGAGTTACCATCATCATTACTCATCATTATTGAGAGTAACACGACACATGCGCGTGATGCTGCTGACGCCTTGTTTACAAGCAGAGGAAAGCATGTGCATATGTTGTTACTCTCGATAGAGAGACGGTAGATGGTAAACTCGGGAGAGAATAATTGTTGAATAAAGTTTTTTTTCGCAGAAAAAGTATAATCATAGCTTCGTTAAATTATGTCTGAACCACTGATGTCATATGCACTATATTGTCAATGTTCTTGTTACCTTTCCGGGCCTTGAATGCCATAGTTACCTTGCTGTCTGCGGAGGGTCAGAAAGCTCTCAGATTTCATCAAAAATATCTTAATTTGTGTTCCAAAGTTGAACGAAGGTCTTATGGGTTTGGAACGACATGAGGGTGAGTAATTAATGACAGAATTTTCATTTTTGGGCGAACTATCTCTTTTACTGATTTGAAAACAGTGTAGTCCTTAACAAACGACTATTTTGAACTAGTTCTTTTAAGTGAGTAAAAAGCATGTATTGTGACTAGTTTTGTTAGATTTACAAACTAATGATTCTCATGAACAGATTCTTTTGAGTGAGTCAAAAACAAACAGCACGGCCAGTGTAGTCCAATTTGTGAACAAATGATTCTTATGGACTGGTTCTTTTAAGTTAGTCAAAAAAATACAATCCAGCCAGTAAAGTCCTATGCACAAATGAATGAAGCTTATAAACTGATTCTTTTAAGTGAATCAAAATAATAGAGCATGACCAGAGAAGTCAGATTTGCTAACAAATGTTTCCTCTGAACCAGTTCTTCACAAAAACATACAGCATGAGCAATGTAGTCCAAAAACATGGGGGAATAAAAAGAGTTTGTTCTTAAAATCCAGTTCTTTTAAGGGAGTCAAAAAATACAAGTATAATACACAACAAGTATAGGCTGATTCTATAATTCTATAAAATCCCATGAGTCTGTTTCGGTTCTATTAACTGAATAAAAAGAACACAGCATGACCGGAGTTAGTCCAATTCACATACAATTGTTTCTTAAGAACCAGTTCTTTTAAGTGAATCAATCAGACAGTTTTCATTGTCAGGTGTACCAATGCATTTTTACACCCCTAATGTGTATATATAGCTTAAAGTATTTGCTAAATCCTTCATTCATGTATATATACACAATTTGGGATATATATCCTGAATTTGAGGTATGATGTCTAATTAAGAACAAGTCTTTGACCATCTACCTTGATTTTCTTTGTAATGAATCAGCACTGTCACATATCTTTCCATTCCATCCAGTGATGATCACAGATCAGATGGAGACTGTTCAGCCATAGATACTCAATAAGACCTCTGAACAATAATATAGCTGTACTGTCAAACAGTTTAACATGCCTGCAGATGTGTGCTGTATCCATGTCAGTGTGTTCCGATACATGGCTTATTGTCTCCAGTTAATGCAGTCTCATCCTGCCTCTCATCATCTCACCTTGCCTCGTCTGTGATCCTCATTGTTCATGTATTTGTTCTCTGTCTCTCTCTCTCTTGTTTTCTTGTTCTTCTCCTCTTTTCCCATCTGTGCACCCAGGCAACCCATTGAGTAACTTCTTTGACGTAATTAAACAGCTCTTTTCAGACGAGAAGAACGGGCAGGTGTCCCATCCGCACGGCACGCCCAAGCATGCCAACAGCAAGAGACATGAGCCTGAGCCTAATGACTCCAAATGTCCATCTGGCCAAGACAAAGCCAAGATGGCACCATCAGTTGGGACACAGGAACAACCTTAAAACCAGGAGAAATACTATATACTAGTTTTAAAATAAATAAAATAAAATAAACTAAAAGAATCCAGTCATGATGAAAGGATGTTATTGACTCAAGTTGGTTTTAACCAAGCCTCTACAAAGTTTTATATTATGGATTGAATATTGAAGTACTGTATGTACTGACCCAACACTTCACAAAAGCCGCATACAGAGACACATGCCCAATTTTTTTTTTCTCCAGTGTTGTTTGTTCTTCACGGTGTCTCGTTATGTTCTGTTTTATGATGCCTTTATTTATTTCTGCTACCAGGAATTATCCAGAAAACGTGTTAAAGCCCCAAGTCCTGCTCTTGCACAAGATTCATGTATGGCACATTGATGGAGGGCACATTACACAGGAAGTTCAGTACAAGCAGCTGAGGGAAACTCCTCATTCTGATGCATCTAAGCACCCCAAACACCAACAAGAGCTCCAACCTATTCCTCAACTCCTTCCTTCTGCAGCTACTGTACATACAGCCACACATGTCCGAGGATTTGGAGTGAAGCCTTAAAATAAAGATGTTTATGAATTCTCACTAAGCTAACCCACAATTCAACTTTTTATTTAAACATACTTTTTTTTTTTCCTTGCTCGTCTTCTTTCCTCCCTTCTCTGCTCATGCACACACAAACACACAGACGTACATACCGGACATCGTTACAAACGGAGAATGGAACTCTGGATATCATAACGCACGTGTTTGAGGAGTTGCCCTCGAGGACCGTGGTTGGATTGTATTCTTTTCGATATAGTCTTTCTTTGTGAAATGAAGAATTTAAAACATTTTATGGACTCAGTGTCATTGCTGTACAAGATTTGGAGATCCTATTTGAAAAATGGTGGGGATGAACTTTGGGGTGGGCTGTGGACTGGGACACAGGGGTGGGAGGGGGGCGTCACAGTAAATGATCTATTCTGTTGTACAGACTGAAAATATTTCTTATGTAACAAATGTCTATCAGTGACATTGCTTAGATGAATTGTGTTGCCACTTCCTGTTTTTTCTCATGTAGCGTTCATGAAATGTTAGTTTTGAATGACGATTATGCTTAATGTAATTTCAATTTGTATTTATTTTGTGTTTACTTTTTATTGAGAAACATCTGCAGGATTCAGAGACCTTTTACCCTTTTTTTGTAACTTATTTATGTGTTTTCGTCTTTTTTTAATTTATTCAGTTGGGAATATTTATATATACAAAACTGGGTGGTTGAGATTTTATTGTTTGCATCAGGGTGACTCATCAGATTGTTTGAAGGATCTTGTGTTTTGTGTATAACACTTATCCAATTTTGTGAATGAAGCACTCTTTCTTTCCTGGCTTTGAACAGATTAAAGAGCTTGTAGTATATGTTAAATTATTTACTGATAATTTAAGGCTACGTTAACATGACAACGATGTAGTCAAAAATGGAAAAGTTTTTCTCTTACGTTTTTAAAAAGTTTCACGTATACATGACAACGTTTTCAAAACGATCCACATTTACACATATCTGCAAAAACAGCCAAAAACTATGTATAACGTATGCCAGGCCAGTAGTTGGCGCTGTCACCGTGTAAGTAAACAGTACCTGTAGGGAAGTGACGATTATATGTTGTCTATGATGCGTCTCCTAGTCTCCACTGTTGGTTGTAATATTGGTGAAGTAAATCCATACTTTGCTGAAGAAGGGTTAGCAAACTCTTGAGCAGCAACAACAGTACCATGATTCCCATGTTGGGTGTTTACATGGAAACGATAACGGTGCCGTTTTCAAAAACTTGCACTTTGAAACCTGTTTTCAAAAATATGCGTTTTCAGTCCCCAAAACACCGTTGTCATATAAACGAACAGTAGAAACGCATGAAAAGTTTCCTGTTTTTGGCTGAAAACGTTGTCGCGTAAACGGCCCCTAAGAATGTAGACTAGCCTCTTTGGGGGGGGGGGCGGGGGGGATAATAAAGTATTGATATTTGTCACTCATCTCATTGTGCGTGTAAAACAGGTGGATGAGCTCAAATCACATGTTGTAAATAGATAACTTTGGGCAAACGACTTTCTTAAAACCATCAAGGGGATCCTGCTGCTCCTGACTATCTCTCGTATTGCATGTCCGACATTCAGCTTTAATTTGCATGATGTTGTGGATGTTAAATATCTCCTTCCCTTCACCTTTTTCATCATCAGCTTATTTCCCCGTTATCATGCCTTCATTTTCAGTTGGTCGTTTTTCTCTCATCTCCCTTAACGTGAACGCTGTCTGGCCACATGCTCTGCTGCTGCTCATGCTCATGATGGTGGTCTGGGATTTCTTAACACTTGATCACTTGTGGGAACATACAGCGAGGAGAATAAGCGGAGATGTAATCTAAGCAATACACATTGTTGTCCTTCCTATTTTGTACTTCGGGAGAAAAAAGGAGCGAATCTGGATTGTGATGTATCACAGATTTGATTAATACAGAGCGGGGAAAAATAGAATTGCCGCTAATGTATCCCCTTGTAACTATACTGTGAACAACTTCACTGCAACGGAAATAAATCCATTGACTTTGGGATTGACTTTTTTTTTTTTTTTTTTTTTTGGATGTGTGTTTGCTGTTTTCTCTGAAACGTAGGGTGCGATGGGGCAAGATGACCCCCTATAGCTTTTTTTATTTCTTTACCATAGATGGTACAAAATCTTAAAGGGATACTCCACCCCAAAATGAAAATTTTGTCATTAATCACTAACCACCATGTTGTTCCAAACCCGTAAAAGCTTGGTTCGTCTTCAGAACACAATTTAAGATATTTTGGACGAAAACCTCGAGGTTTGAGACTGTCCCATAGACTGCCAAGTAAATAGCAGTGTCAAGGTCCATAAAAGATATGAAAGTCATCATCAGAATACTCCATCTGCCATCAGACATGCAATCTGGGTTATATGAAGTGACAGGAACAGTTTTTGTAAGTGAAGAAAACAAAAATAATGACTTTATTCTATAATTCCTTTGTCAACAGTCTCCCCTGTGGCTCTCCATATCACCGTATGCTGTGTATGCTTTTCTGTGTCATCTGCACTGCAAGCATGCGCTGTTTCTACGTGTATGTAGCTTTGATTTGAAATAAAACAGTGCATCCTTGTGGCGCGGATTTTGAACAGAGCTTTTACGGGTTTGGAACAACATGGGGGTAAGTGATTGACCCAATTTTTTATTTTGGGGTGGAGTATCCCTTTATAACGTGATGAATGGACTTTTTTTATTTTATTTTATGTATGTATTTTTGTTTTTATTTATTCATCTGAATATCAACTTTTGTAAGATTGTCAGTCTAAACAGTTTTGAGGATAAGTGATCTCTGGATTGTAAATTTTCTCTGGAAAATTTGTGATTTTATGTTAAATATCAAGTTTGTCGCTAATGAGAGATTTATGGATACTTTATTGTTTTTAGATTCGTTGAGGTAAAAAATATTTAAAAGATGAAATTAGACCTTTGGTTTAAGATGGTTGTTGGGGTTATTATTTAATAATTCCACATGTGAGACGTACATTTCTACGGAGCCCCTAAAGGGCCATGGTGGTGGGAAAAAATATTTTTCAAATCATTTGCATTCTCTCGACTACTACATCATAATAGTAAACCTTAGTAACTACAAACTATGGTTTCAAAAACTATGGTTACTATGGTTACCACAGTTTTACTCCAGCATTACTATAATATTACTGTAGTAGATATCAAAACCATGGTTTGGGAAAATAAAACATGATAACTAGAGTTTTACTATAGTAAAACCATGGTTAACTGTATTAAAGCTACAGCGCTTTTCACAAAACATACCATTTCAAAGCAGGTTGACAGAAAATGCATGTTTCAAGGTTACAATCACAAAATATCCTTATAAACATGCAGAGGTGACTATGACTCACTGGGGTGCATCTTCTGGCAACAAACTAATGTCCATAAATTGCAGTAAGATAAAAAAAAAAAAAAAAAAAAAACAGAAAAAAACATTATTAAAGGTTAAATTTGCAGTTTTGCATCATCTGTCAGAATTTTGCTGACAAATAAATGGACATATCTCAGTATACATAACTCAGAGAAAGAGTAAACATTGTTTTTTCACATACATTACCACCATCGTAATGATACAAAACGGGTTGAAAATAACCAAACTTACGTTTAAGGCAATGATTACAATAAATAATATCTGCCAGTTTTGCATGTCTTTCTATAGTTGCTGTCATCTGAAGTCTTTGTAAATATTGGCATCATCTGAAGTCTTCACAAGGGAGGTAGGATCCAAACTGCCGTAATCTCTAGGAACATTGGAATGGACATCCTTAACCTGGGCAAACACTGTGCGATTTATAATAGTCCTTTACGATTGCTGCTTGTCAGACTGCAAGAACATGATCCTCATGTCACACTGTAGGATCTCAGCTGTCATTAATGTCAGACTGTGCAACAGTCAAGACATGTTAAAAATGGAGCTGCGCAAGAAACATCAACCCTTGGTGTCATCAACACATTCGGTGAAGGTGAGCTGCATTACACACAGGAATGAAACTGTGGCTAACAGGGAATGTCCACTGGTGCAGAGCAGAGTGAGTGTTTTCAGTTCATTCCTATGAAACTTCTTTGTAAATGAATTAATGCTTACTCCTCCTAGTGGCATTAACTCAGCAAAGAGCTGATTCCCAGAGCTGATTCAACTGCTGTCTGTAGCCCTGTGGCCAATACCACTGAGGAGGGACCCTCTCTCACAAGCAAAGCTGCAGCTGTGGAGTCTTCATGATTGGCCTGTCAACAGGAGTCTAGCCAGCTCCCCACAAGAGTCACTAATACCATTCTAGAGGCTAGAGCTCCATCTACAAGAAGTCTTTACACCCTTAAATGGTCAGTCTTCTGTGATTGGTGTTTAGCTTGAAGTCTGGACCCATATTCTTGTGACGTGTCCCACGTGCTAACCTTACTTCAGGAGTTGTTGGACAAGGGCCATACCCCTTCCACACACCAAGGTTTATGTGGCTGGCAGCTTAATTGGTAGAAATGACCTGGTCGTTAAGTTACTAAGAGGAGCTCGGAGACTGAACCCACCTCGCCCTAGAACTGTCCCAACATGGGGCATGTATATAGTCCTGATAACCCTCAAGGGCCCTCCCTTTGAGCCACTTCAAACGGCTGGCCTGTGGCCCATGTCGCTCAAAACTGCTCTTCTTTTGGCCTTAACATCGGTCAAATGAGTAAGTGACTTGCAAGCGCTGTTAGTCAGCACTTCCTGTCTTGAATTTGGGCCTAACGACTGTAAAGTCATTCTACAACCATGAAGCGGTTATGTACCTTAGGTGCTCTCAACTCCATTTAGAGACCAGGTTATTTCCCTGTTAGCTCTCCCTACAGCGGATGGTGAGCAGGGTCCCAACTTTTTGGAAACTCAGGGTCCTGTTTGGAAACTCAGAGTGAAGTTGATATTCTGCCATGATTCCAGTTTGAAGGGAGCGTATATGTTCCCTTCAAAGTGCATTAACGTGTACAAGACATGAATTTAAATTGTATTTATTTAAGAGGTATGTTATGTCACACAAAACAGGGGGGTATTCCCGAAAGCGGGATATGTGACATACCTGTGTATGTTTAAGGGTAACTAAGCGGATAAACTCAGCGTAGACTAGCATAGTTTACTTAAGCGCTTAAATACTCAACGTGGTTTAATGTATTATATGGAAGAAAAATTGTGTGATTATTCATATAGAATTATTATTATTATTATTATTATTATTATTATTATTATGAGACATGCATTCCATTTTACAATAGTAATATGTTTGTCAATATTTATTCAGGTTAAACCAGACTTTCATTTTGACAGGTTATGTCGTGAAGACCTTTGGGTTTCTCTCTCTCTCTCTCTTTCTCTCTCTCTCTCTCTGTGTGTGTGTGTGTGTGTGTGTGTATGATATGACTATAGTTTTCTTAAAAGAAATGGTGAATTGCTGGTGAAGTGGCTCTCAGAGCAGTTCTAAAAATAAAGTTCATGTGTTTATATAGTGAGACGACAGAAGGGGGAAACCCCATGAGCGCAATGTGCATGTGTGTAGAACATTAAATTGCGAGATTCATTCACTCAGAGACATGCAGAAAATACAGACTTTAAAGGGATACTCCATCCCAAAATGAAAATTTTGTCATAATTCACTTACCTCCATGTTGTTTCAAACCTGTAAAAGCTTTGTTCGTCTTCGGAACACATTTTAAGATATTTTGGATGAAAACCGGGAGGCTTGAGACTGTCCCATAGACTGCCAAATAAATAACAGTGTCATGGTCCAGGAAAGTATGTAAAGCATCATCAGAATAGTCCATCTGCCATCAGTGATTCAACCGTAATGTTATGAAGTGATGAGAATACTTTTTGTACACGAAGAAAACAAAAGTAACGACTTTATGCAACAATTCCTCTCCTCTGTCTCTCTCCATTATGAAGCAGCGAGATTTTTTTTTGTCTGAGCAGTACGCAGATGGCGTACACTCTTCTGTATCAGCTGCGCCACAAGGATACATTTTTTACGTGTATTTACGCTTTGGTTTGAAAGCAAACAACGCATCAGCACAGCTTGGCTGACACAGAAGACTGTACGCCATCTGCTTACAGCTCAGAATTGCCAAAATTCGCTGATTTCGAGAGACAGGGGGGAGAGGAATTGTTGAAT
This sequence comes from Cyprinus carpio, assembly GCF_018340385.1. Classification (NCBI taxonomy): domain Eukaryota; kingdom Metazoa; phylum Chordata; class Actinopteri; order Cypriniformes; family Cyprinidae; genus Cyprinus; species Cyprinus carpio. The sequence goes on along the minus strand of NC_056578.1, from coordinate 28,349,540 downwards.
AAAAATTTTATTTTTGTTTTCTTCGTGTACAAAAAGTAGTCTTGTTGCTTCATAACGTTACGGTTGAAACACTGATGGCAGATGGAGTATTCTGACGCTTTTCATACTTTCCTGGACCTTGACAGTGTATTTATTTGGCAGTCTATGGGACAGTCACAAGCCTCCCTGTTTTCATCCAAAATATCTTAAATTGTGTTCCGAAGACGAACGAAGCTTTTACGGGTTTGGAACGACATGGGGGTAAGTGATTAATGACAAAATTTTCATTTTTGGGTGGAGTAACCCTTTAATATATGCGCTTTAGAATATACAGACATGGTCCATATAGCAGTTATGGATGAACACAGGACAGACTCAATGATGGCAGAGTAGAACTGTTTCAGCAGCTCCTGTGGCAGGTTGAATTTCCTCAGCTGGCGAAGGAAGTACAACCTCTGCTGGGCCTTTTTTGCAATGGAGTCTACTGAGTGTCCCACTTCAGGTCCTGAGAGATGGTGGTGCCCAGGAACCTGAATGACTCCACTGCAGTCACAGTGCTGTTCATGATGGTGAGTGGGGGGAGAGCAGGGAGGTTTCTCCTGAAGTCCACGATCATCTCCACTGTTTTGAGTGTTCAGCTCCAGGTTGTTGTGACTGCACCAGACAGCCAGCTGCTCAACCTCCTGTCTGTAAGCAGACTTGTCTCCGTCCTTAATGAGGCCGATGACTGTAGTGTCGTCTGCGAACTTCAGGAGCTTGACAGAGAGGTCTTAGAAGTGCAGTCATTCATGTAGAGAGAGAAGAGCAGTGGGGAGAGAACACATCCCTGGAGGGCGCCAGTGCTGATGGTGATAGTCCTGGATGTGAGTTTGCCCAGCCTCACTAGCTGCTGCCTGTCTGTCAGGAAGCTGGTGATCCACTGACAGATGGAGGTGGGCACGAAGAGCTGTGTGAGTTTGTCAGTGAGAAGGTCAGGCATGATGGTATTAAAGGCCGAACTGAAGTCCACAAATAGGATCCTTGCGTAATTCCCAGGTCTGTCGAGGTGTTGCAGGATGTAATGCTATCCCATGTTGACTGCATCATCCACAGACATGTTTGCTCTGTAGGCAAACTGAAGAGGATCCAGCAAGGGTCCAGTGATGTCCTTCAGGTAGGCCAGGATCGTGAGAGTGACAGGTCTGTAGTCGTTAAGTCCAGTAATTTTGGGCTTTTTGGGAACCGGAATGATGGTGGAGCGTTTGAAGCAGCAGGGAACTTCACACAGCTCCAGTGATCTGTTGAAAATCTGTGTGAAGATGGGGGCCAGTTGGTCAGCACAGACTTTTAAACAGGTAGGTAAAACACCATCTGGGCCTGAAGCTTTTCTAGATTTCTGCTTCTTGAAGACCCGGTACACGTCCTCTACACAGACCTTAAGCAAAGGTTGAATGGTGAGGGAGGGAGGGGGTTGCAGTGAATGTGTGAAATGCAGATCGGAGTGGATGGGGGGTGGTAGACTATCCTTTTCAAATCTGCAGTAAAACACGTTCAGATCATCAGCCAGTTGTTGATTCTCCACAGACTGTGGGGGAGGTGTCTTGTACATGGTGATGTTCATCAGACCAGTCCATACTGACGCCGGATCGTTTGCTGACAGCTCTTTTCTAAGCTTTTCCGAGTGGTTTTTTTAGTCACTCTGATCTCCTTTGTTAGTCTGTTCCTGGCCTGGTTATATAATATTTTATTTAGAAATTGCTTACGGTTCCGATTCTTTTCAAAGAACAGAACCGGTTCTGAATAAGAAACTTGGTTCCCAACCCTAGCAATGACAGAAAGATAGAGATGGCAGATAAAAAAAAAAAATGAGGAAAATGTCTGCAGAACAAAAGGCAGCTTACAATAAGGCAAGAAATAGGACCCGTGTAAATTTCGGATCAGCTTTCCAGCGCTGGAGAGAACTTGAGCGGAAGGCATGTGGTCGGACCCCAAGGTTGCTTTGTTTCTTTTCGATAGCTGAGTAAGATTGGTTTTGCTTTGTTTCACAGAACTAATATATGCTGGCTTTTGCTTGAATATGCTCATGTGTCATGTTTGCTTGTTTGTTTATCTGCAATCCTATTGCCATTCCCTTAGCTATGATAAAGACACATTCATTTCCACACTCTATAATCCTGGAGCGTCTAAACCTCCTCCACTCTGTTTCAAGCATCAGCTCCCAAAGTGTGTCCAAAAAGTAAGATAAGTTTAATACAGCAGATTCCACCATAATGTGTGGGGTGGAGCTATCATAATAGGGGCGAGACCCTTTTTGGGTAGGGGCATGTTTGTTTTGGTGATTTGATATCAACATTGGCTACCAGAAATCACTTACCCCAGCTTTAAGTAACATTAAGCATTTTAGATTAAAACCATGCCTTATGCAATGACTGTCTGAACTGAGTTATGAATAAATGAAATGCCTTTGTCTGTGTTCACTCCGTATCAAATCGCGTTCACGGAAAGCGCTTGAGAAATGGTGTCTCTTCCGCGGCACGCTACGCTTTCAACTCTTCATTCACGTTACATGATTTGACTGATTTTTATGTAGAAAGGGCGACAGCGCACCACATTAAAAGAAAGGACATAAGCGGTTTTCATAAGCTGGCCAAATTCAAAAACTAAACTAACATTAAATCATCTTTGAGGGCGAGGGGGCCCCCTGGTGTTTCGGGAGCCCTGCTCAGCTTGCGTACTTTGAGTATAAGGAGGATATGCCTGTATATGAGTCACAAAATAAATTTACCTTTCAGGTGAATCTGTTTTACTGGGATTCTGTCTTTATTTTTTGTTTTTAGAATTGAATAACAATCTAAAGTCAAAACATAATTTTAAATAGAATAGTTGCTACCTGCTAAAAATATCTAAATATTACAATTTAAATACAAATGTCAAGAATCACAAAAGAATACAAATGATTTTTTTCATGTTTATTAGTAATTTCAAAATTACATGTGCCATTCAACTGTAACATGAAAAAGGTTATATCAAATAATTTATTTTCATTGATCCCAACATATCTGCGTACCATTGCCTTACTTAATATTAGAAATATATTTACACTTTAAAGTGATGTGAGAATACAAACGTATCTACAATGCTACTATGTACATTTTTGGGAAATGTTTGTATGAATGCGTAGGACACTTATGACCACTGGAGGGCGCTAATACTGCAGTTTAAAACGCTTCCTCTCTGAAGCACATGGGTACTTCAAGTGACTTGTGAAATAAGAGCCTGTAAAGCCTATCTATACTGGGATATGATCAAACGCCTCATAAATCCACATACAAGTTCATTATCTGTGACCAAAGCACAATTAAGAAAATTATTTTATACAATGTTACCATTTAAGACTTGAAAACTAATAAATAGCTCACACATCCCATTAAAACATTGCCACTGACACAAAATAGGAAATACGAAGGTTAACAAACCTCTAAAGACTGTGGGGCTTCACATGCCTGCCTGCACACCTGAGCTTTGTTAACCATGTTTTCCAACAGCATTAAAACCACATCTGTAATGGATTTCCTCATGTACTCAAGCTCGATGCGGGCCACAAAGTAACTGCAACCGTGAGGCCAGTGTAGCCTGAAGCCCATCCAGAGCATCGGGATCCAGAAGCAGCTCCTCAAACTCCTCACAGTCCAGAAGATCAACCATCTTCTGCAGGAAGAAGCCTTCACAGAACACTGCAAGCTCCACCGCCTCACTCACCTGCTCCATAACACAACCGAACAGATGACATCAGAGGACTAAAGCTTGATGCTGGAACTATGAATACGTTCATATATGCACATACTTTGGAAGTCTGGTAGATGCTCACAGCGTTGTTGAGGTTTATTCTCTCTGAGCAGAGGATTTCACAGTGTCTCTTCAAAACTTGAAGCTGAAATGAGTGGGCCACGGGCAGAAGCTGGACAGGATATGACCAAGTGCATCTCAGCTTAAGTTCATTTTTAATGCCAACTCTTTAAATTTGATTACATGGATAAATAGTACAGTACTGTTTAAATGCATTTATGTCTTTCCTACCTCCAGCAAATCAGACACAGACATGTCTAAACATTCGGCTCCTCCACAGTAAAGATGTGCCATCATCATCTGAAATAAGTATTAAGAAGCTATTTTAATGGTATTATGTCATATATGATTGTCTTGCGTATGTTCAGACCAAGGTTTGTTGATTACCTGGAACGTGCTGTATTTTATGTTTGTGATTTCAATGGCCATGTTGTCTGATGTGCCATTACATCTGTAGAGGCTCAGCAAGCCTCTGAACCTAATATGAAAAAAGAAGAGCATGTATACATCATAACCAATTACAGAAATGATTATAAGGCACTACATTCAAATCAGTCTGAGTAAGAGACCCACCTCTGTGAAGCAGACATGAGCAGAACTTTGTGGGCATAAAACGGCCTTCCCTCCACCACAAATATCACATCAGACATCTCTGTGTTATTCAGAAAATGAGCATCTGTAAGGGTGACATGATACATATTAACAATCATAAATGATGACAATTTTCATTCTGATAGTGAACTATTCCTTTAAGCAGCACAACTGTTTTCAACATTGATAATAATGAGAAATGTTTCTTGAGCACCAAATCAGCCTATAAGAATGTTTTCGAAGGGTCATGTGACACTGGAGTAATGGCTGCTGAAAATTCAGCTTTGCTGTCACAGGAATAAAGTACAGTTTAAAATAAATTCAAATAGTAAACATTTTAATAATATTTCACAATATTATTGTTTTACTGTATTTTGGATCAAATAAATGCAGCCTTGGTAAGTGTAAGAGACCTTTTTCAAAACATTAAATCTTACCAACCCTAAAAGTTAGTGTGCATGTAAGTAAAGTATCTGCATTACCCAGCTGAGCTGCAGGTGTGTCCTTTACTGGCAGAATAGATGGGGCGGCTGTAGAGCAAACACAGTGGCTGAAGATGACTGCCAGCTGCTTACGGATATCCTTACTCTGTATTAAAGAAAAGAACATACAGACATATACTCTCATTTCAAAAACAATATTTCAATTGGCTGACAATTCTTGAAGCAATCACATGCTATTTTTGGTGATGGATTTGTTAAGGTCACCTTGCTAGTTTTAAAAATGGAGAAGAGGAGTGGAAGACCCTCTGAGAGCAGCTCCTCACAGTATTTTTCATTCCCAATAGTGGTGAAGTCTTTAAGGAGAGAAAGCGTGAGTTCAGTCCTGGACTGGATCTGGGCACTGTGCACTGACTCCAGCCATACGTGTAGCTTCCACGGCACTCCTGAGAAAGAACAAGAAGCTTCTAAAAACACTTTCAAATATTCTCATATGTTCAAAGTCTCATATGTTCACCATGGCTGTTTATTTGATCAAAAATAAACTAAAAACAGAAATATTGTGAAATATTATTACAAAATAAAACCAGTTTTCTATTTTAATATATTTTATTCCTGTGATGGCAGCCATTACTCCAGTCTTCATTCTCATATGAAATCGTTCTAATGAGCTGATTTGGTGCTCAAGAAACAATTCTTCTTATTATCAATGTTGTAAAACAATTGTGCTGCTTAATATTTTTATGGAAATAATGATAATTTTTGGGGGATTTTTAGATTAATAGAAAGTTCAAAAGAACAGCATTTATTTAAGAGAAAAAGTCAAATTATAAATGTTTATGAAATATTATTTAACATTATAAATGTTTTACTGTCACTTTAGATCCATTGAATGCATTCTTACTGAATAAAAATATTAATTACTTCCTTTCAAATTTTGTCTCAAATTTTTGTACAGTAGTGTATATCCCAGTTCTTCAGAATATATGATTCGACTGAAGTTAATCTATAACTTATATTATAAAAACTAATGGTGCTTGTGCTGTAATGGTGAAAAAGTTCCTAGTATTAGATATCTTAGTAGAGAACCACTGTTTAGTGCCTAAAAATTGCATGTTATTCAATGGTTCACTAATAATCTCTCTCCGTGGGCTGACTGAGCGTGTAATCATTGACTTGCATCTCTAATTCAATCTGTTGTCCATTTCCTTTGATTTATTAAAAATGAGTCAGATGTGTACCCAGTGCCCTGAGCTCCATGGTGACGTCCAGGTATCCGTGCTCAGCGCTGTGTAGGCTGGCTTCCTGCAGGGCTCTGATGCGGGCCTTGCACAGCCGTGGAGTGCAGACAGACTTTGCATTTTCTCCATCCTTCATTTCCTGCTTCTCCTGCTCCTCCAGTCCCTCTGCCAGGATCTCCTCCAGAGAAAGCACATCCTCCTGCAGCCGCTGGGGCTGACTCAACAGCTTCCTCAACACATTCCTGAGGGAAAATATTGATCAGTCCCAGCTAACAAAAATATGTTCTTAGAATGTTTTGCTAACATTCTCATTAAGTTATGAAAACGTTATTTCTGAATGTTTTTTAAACCTTCAAAACATCAAGTTTTTTTATGTATTAAGAATGTAAACACTATCTTAAGATTGTTTTGTCCTTACGATTACATAACTTTCAAAGAACATTAGTGAAAGTTATGGGAACGTTCCCTGTTAGCTGGACGTGTGTGTGTTTGTGTTGTTGAGGGGTCAGTACCTGTGTCCATGCGCTGCAGCGTGACTGAAGCAGTTCATGCCCTCATAGAGTGATGATGTCAGATGCACCCGCAGCATTGGGTCAGCGCCACGGGACAACAGCAGACTCACCATCTCATAATTCCCTGAAAACACACACACACACACCAGTAAAACTATGTTTCTAATACAGCATGTTGAAGAAAGTTGTACAATATGATATTACTGTATACACTATAATTCAATGGTTGATTGAAAAATGCTGTATTTACTTGACCACAGTTCAGTAAAAACAGTAATATTGTGAAATATTACCACAATTTAAAACAACTATTTTCTATTTTATATATTTTAAAATGTAATTTATTGCTGTGATGCAAAGCTGAATTTTCAGCAGGCATTACTCAAGTTTTCAGTGTCACATGATCCTTCACAAATCATTGCTGATTTGCTGCTCAAGAAACATTTTTTATTATTATCAATGATGAAAACAGCTTTTGAACAGAAAGTTTAAAGGAAGAGCATTTGTTTGAAATAGAAATATAACATTATATTAAATAAAATTATAAATGTTTTTACTGTCACTTTTGATCAACTGAATGGAAGAAAGCTGAATAAAAATATGCATTTCTTTCAAAAACTGATCCCAACTTTTGAATAGTACTATATATTAGATTTTCATTGCAAATAGTATCTGCCACTATTTGTGCCAGGGTGAAAATAACCTCTGCTAGAGTTTTCCCTGTCATGAATACATTCAAACACATGTGAAGGATGACTTTGCACTTTGTTTTCCCCCACCTGCGGCTGATGCCAGCTGGAGGGGTGTTTCTGCTGAGCTTTGGTGGCCGTTTCTCAGGGCTGTGCCCTCCACATCTGCTCCCACATCTAACAGGAGCTGAAAAGGCCAAACAAAGTTCATTTAACATGATAGTCCTCCAATTACAGTTTGTAAAGTCAATATACAGTACATAAGCATATAACTCAAAACATACCTTATTTTGTAACTCATTTTTAAAATGAACATATTATTACAGTAATAACAAACACTATTATTTAAACACTGCATAAAGTAAATACATAAGTATTAGCACTGTACATGTAACTAGTGTGCATGTTCACCTCCACTACAGATATGTGTCCGCACAGCACAGCAAAGGTAAGGGCCACCCAACTGCGGCTCTCGGGATGGACAGAGGGATGTTTTGGTGAACAGTTGGGCACCTGAAAAGAAGAATAAAGTGAAAAAAAACAACAAATGTATTTCTTGGCAAACCACCAAAATGCTACTGCAGTTCCTAGAGTATTACTACACACTACTACACACCATCAACTCGACAGTGTGTTAACCTGAAATGAGCCCACAGGTAAGAGATCAATGGTGCCCTATCCTGCTCCTGAAGGGCTAATATCCTGGAGAGTGCAGTTCCAATCCTAATTAACCAAACCTGAACTAGCTAATCAGTGTCTACAAAATTTATAGACACTTCCAAGTAAGTGTGTTGGAGCAGGACACTACAGGATTGGACACCCTGGTATAGATAAATAGGTGAAAAAGACACAATGTGACTGAACAAGCACAGTGTCATTACCGCTACTTCCAAGTTTGCTCCAGCATCAATGAGCATGTGCACCAGAGCCTCGTCCCCTGCTGAGCAGGCGTACATCAGAGGAGTCATGCCCTACACACCCACAGAGAGAGAAAAAGGTTTATTATCAAGCCAATTATGTATGGAATATAAAAATACAATGGAAGTCACCAGCTACTGTCAACTGGTTACTAACATTCTTCAGAATATCTTCTTTTGTGTCCAACAGAAGAAAGAAACTTATACAAGTTTGGAACAAGTTGAGCTTGAGTAAATGACAGAATTTTAATTTTTGGTTTAACTATCCCTTTAAGTCAGGAATTTCAGGCATAATTCAGAAGTTTAGGTTTTATGGGTTCACCTGGTCATCCATTGTGTTCACCCCATCTGGGCCCAGAAGCTGGATAGCCTGGCCAATCAGATCAGTGCGGCCACAGTTGAGCATGCGAAAGCCAAGATCCAGATTAAACTTGTCTGCGGCTGCCTTTGAATCTAGACGTTTAAAGGAGGTGAAACAGCACTCTGGCCTGAGAAAAAGAAAGAGATAGCATGAATTTAGAGTAAATTACATAAAAAAAAATATGAGAAAAAATGCGGCAATAACTTGGCAAAATTCTCTGATAGGTGGAGAGTCAAAAAGTACAAAGTTAACTGGGTAAAGATGGTGAGAAGCAGAAATTTTGCTGTTGCTGCAGTATGTGTATATCTTATTTTTCTTTTTCTTCATTTACAATATCCAAAGCAAATTAATGCACATTCAAAGTATTTTTGTCAGAATGTGGAAATTAAACCCTTGAAATTGTTGTTGCCAGGAATATGCTCTAACAAATGAGCTACAGGAGCATCTTACTTGAGCTGTCGAGGTTCACAGTCCAGTCCAGGGAGTAGCTGTCGGGCAGTCTGTCTCACATCATCACTGTCCACTAACAGGCTCCGTCGGTGCTCTGCATGGACCATAGCGACTCGCATCCACTCCATCAGAGGAGGAAGAAGTGGAAAAGGCCTGAGAGAGACACAATATGACTCAGTTATTTAGTAACATCTCTCACTTCACCCCTCTCTCTTTCTCCTTGGCAAAATGCACACACACAAACACACTTAAATCCAGCAAAGGTCAGGGCAGATCAACAGTGGCACAAAACTTGATCAGAGAGAAATGAGGACAGTGAAATTACAAAGACTGCTGAATTTGGCCTGCCACAGCCTCATTCAATCCTGCCTTTCATCACCACAAACAAGCCTGGCATTCTTAACCACAATTTGTCTAACAGCATCTGCTGTCTTCAACAGACACGGTTTTGCTGGAATTCAGATCAGTGTGATATTACAGAAGGAATCCTCTACGGTTTTCTTCTTCTCGAGTATCTGTGCCAGGAGCGCAGTGATTGTGAAGCATGCTCACAACCATAACGGTCCACCTGCTAAAAACATTAGTTTTCATTATCTGACATGAATCCAGACCAAGGGTTCCACACAGAGTAAGAGTCGCCTCATCTTATTAAAAAGACCTGAAGGTAAAATTCAGCGTGTCTATAATCTAAAGAAAATATCACTACTGATAGAACACCAGAAGAAGAAGACAGGATAAATGAATCTATAAGAAATGCCAGTCATATCAGTCAAGGATGACTAATTCATTATGCTTGCTTTGCTTTCACAAGCGCTGTACTTTCCTTTCAAATGTTAGGGGTTGGTATTTAATCAAATATAGAGTAAAATCAGTAATATTGTGAAATAATATTGCTGTTTTATAATAATTTTCTATTTTTATAAATTTTAAAATTTAACTTTTTCCTGTGATGGCAAAGCTGAATTTTCAACAGTCATTACTTCAGAAACCCTTTATTATGCCGATTTGGTGCACAAGACATTTCTTACAGTATTATTATCAATGCTGAAAAGAGTTGTGCTGCTTAATATGTTTGTGGAAACCATAATACAATTATTTAGGATTCTTTGATAAATAAAAAATTCAAAAGAACAGCATTTCTTTCTAAAAAGCCTTTGTAACATTATACTGTAAATGTCTGTACTGTCACTTTTGATCATTTTATTTTTATTTAAAAGTATTCATTTATTAAAAAAAATAAATAAATAATAATAATAGTGTACATAAAACAGCATTTATTCAAGAAAAAAAAATTAAAAGAAGTTTTGGTCGATTGATCTCACCTTTCTTTGCTGAGGGCTATCCTGGGTGGCTCAAGGTTGGGGTTCTCTAGTGACTCCATCTGTGGGCTGCGAAGGTAGTAATAGAGTGTGTGAAGAGCGTCTGAAGACCAGGAGATGGGCTGCAGGCAGAAAGGACGTCCTGGACTAAGACTGGGACTTGCTGAAACTAAACGCTGCATATGGTGCATTGCACGGGAGACCAAGTCACCTGGAGGAGACACACACACACATGTGAACTTTAAGCACAAATGATATAAAATATCTCATATTATCAAATACTTTCTTTCAGGACACATCTAAGTAAATATAGCCTACAGAAAAATTGAATATCTTTCAAATGACTTAAATGCAACAAATGCCTTTAGTTCTAAAAAGCAGACAAACACCAAAATCACAATGTGCTACTGATATAGGAAAGCCATCTGTGTTTCCAGTTCAACCCCATAAACTAAAGACAGTAGCTGTGTAGCCAAGTACAATTGTGTTATTTTCTTTTAAAGTTCTGACATGATACAACAATAATATTTCAATACCACAAAATATTTCTTCAGACCCAGTTTTTTTTGTCCAAACGTGGAAATGGAAGATGATTCAGATAAACTCAAATGTCTAAGGGCTTTATTCTAAATTACTCTTAGGGGGATTAAATCTGCTGTTTTTGCCTCTCAATGCAGAAATCCAGACGCAAGCTGTTCCCCAAAGGAAGAGAAGATATGATGAGGACAGGCCAAAGAATTACTCCTTAAAGTCAGAGAAGTCTACAGTAAAGACAGTGGACACTGTCCTCCATATGTGAAAAGCATCACAGAGGAAAGAAATGAGGTTGAGAGAACACAGCGACAGCGGAGATACATAATTTCATCCTTGAATGGAAATTCACTGTTTTTGTACTTAGTTATTGGTGGATAACCTTTAAATAACAGCTAATATGTGAATGAATAATATGTGAAGGAAACAGACATAATGCTCGAGAAATGTGTGGGGAAACAATTTAAGCAATCAATCACATATGGTATACATGGTCCTTAATGAACACTTGTGCACCTTAGTTATGAAATTTATCAAGGGCTGCTTTAGGATTGCTTGAGTGTTTGTAGTCATAAAGCATAAAGAAGGTGTTTTTTACTCCTTTGACCCAAACAGAAGGTGCTCTTGTACCAGCAAAACAACTGCAGGAGTGTTGCTGGTCCCCTAAGGGAGAGAGTTTCCCTCTCTGGTGAACGCGAGCAGCACCCCCCTCCCTCATGCTGAAGTGCGGTCTGCTGCATAAACAAACTGCCCACAGCTCAGGCACTCACACCCCCCTAGGCTGGCCTGCAATGTCAAGTTGTTAGAAGAACGGCACTTAAAATGTACAGATGTCTCTCTCTGTCTTACCGACATGTACAAACACTGGACAGTAATAGAATCAAATGATGAAAAATGGACAACAACAGTGTTTCTACATTAAAGTTTTAACAAGAAGGAGAAAGTGCCTTATGGATGACCTAATTCTTAAAGAGAACTGCTGTCTTTTACTAGACCGAGAAAAGCTATTTCACCATGGTTAGTTCACCCAAAAATAAAAACTCATCATCAATTTCTCACCCTCATCGCACTTTATTTTAAGGTCCAATTTAAGGTCCTAACAAACCATTAACAATGACTTTTGCCTCAATAAACTCCTAATTTGCTGCTTATTAATAGGTAGTTAACAGGTAGTTGTTAAGTTTAGGTACTGGGTAGGATTAGGGATGTAGAATATGGTCATCATGTAGAATAAATGCTTTTAAGTACTAATAAACAGCCAATATGTTAATAATAGAAATGCTAATAAGCAACTATTTAATAGTTAGAATTGGTCACTATACTAAAGTGTTACCCAGTTTCGTTCATCTTAAGAACACAAATTAAGATTTTTAACATTCTCTCATCCTTTTTGTCTATCTGTTGAAAATCCATGTAATCAAAGCTTTCATGCATTAAAAAGTACAAAAAGATATTGTACAAGTAATCCGTAGGGGTTTAATCCAAGTCTTCTGAAAGGACACAATTGATTTATATGATGAAGAGATTTAGGCTTGAACTGATCAAATCAAATGGATTACATTAACAATGAACTTTATGAAGCATCAAAGTTTTGGTAGTGCAGACTTCCAATCGAGGGACAGAAATCTCTTGGGTTTCATTAAAAATATCTTGAGTGCAAGTCTTATATATAAATGATGACAGAAATTTTATGTTTTGGGGATGAGTTGCCCTTTTAATAATTTATTAAAAAAAAAGAAATTTTTATGCTATTGCTTATACAGTAGTTTCATCTCTAACTCTTATGAACCAGATCTTTTTAGAGAATCAGCAAAAATTCTGCACGACATGTGTAGTCTGATTCCAGAACCATTGACTGTTATGAGCCGGTTCCTCTTAGTGAACCTAAAACATACTATACACAGAAACAGTATAGCTGTATACATGAAATGAGTGACTCTTATAAACAGGTTCTATTTAGTGAATCAAAAACACTTAATTATTCAAAATACGACAAGAACCATCACTGGAACCCTTGAGTTACCAGATTCAGAACTGCTTAATTTCTTATTATTTTCATGTGTGTGGCAACATGCATTTATTTGTTAGCATTTGTTTGTTTAAACCAATAATACGCAATACACTGTCACAGTCTTTCAAAAGGAGGTGATATGAATTGAAAGGGTTGTAACTTACTGAGCTCAGAGAGGCTGCCCACACAGGTGGCTACCAGGGCCTGCTCTAGCGTCCTGAGCTCCAGCTGTGCGTAGGCATTCTCTCTGCTCTCCACCGCTGAGTTTGGACACTCAGCATATGGGCTGAAATGGGCAGGCAGGGACAGCTCACCTACACATAGAAACACATTCTCAGTCAGATCAAATCATTAAAACTCAAAGTACCATTTCAATCCATTTAAATTTGATCTATTTATTATCACGTGTCTCTAATCGTGAAGTCTTACGTCAGTGTTGTGCGGCTCTAATTATTATGGGAGGGATGGGGGAGACAGACTGGCAGACGAAAGCCAATCATTCCCATATACAGTGTGTGTCTCTGACAGAGATAAGAGGAGGAAGTGTGGCAAGTCATCATTTCCTCTGCTGAGAACACTGTTCTTTCTCCTGGCTTTAGTCTTGTCTTGCTTGCTCAGTTATTTATACTATTTATGCTTATTGGTTTTCTTTTTTCTTTTTTTCTTTTCTTTTCTTTTCTTTTCTTTTCTTTTCTTTTCTTTTCTTTTCTCTAATTGTCGATTTAATTGAGTTTTTTCAGCTATGACTTCTCTAATGCTGGCACATACACATATAGGTTGTTATTTGAAATGCATTGCTCTCAACAGAAAGGTGATATATTTCTTCTCACCACAGCATGAGTACAATTCATAAAGAATATACCAATCCCCACAGAGTTAAAATATTATCTGTTTTATCTTGAATGCGGAATAGATATGTGATAAGTGTTCAGACACAAAGTGCAAGATGATAGTCAGTAAAAATAATGAGCAGATCATATGTTTGGCAGCTGATTTATCAATCCAAATGCATGATGTTTTTCGCTTCCTTTCTATTTTATTTAAAATCCATGCCTTACCCCTGGATCTCTCTTTCACTGGGTATCAGAAAGGGATTAAATGAGGGATTTGTGTGTGTGTGTGTATTTTTTTTCATTAAGTTAAATAATAAACCATTCATAAGATACAGTACACACATTCATCTGTGCCACGATGACTCAAAATATATCTCCAGATGTTGGCCACCTGATTTTTAGGGGCCATTTTTAAAACATTGTTACTGAACTGTATTTCTCTTAGAGCTATTTGGGTGAATAAACTCTTTGTATAGCCACTTTATGCAGTCGAGTGAACCATGGCTCACTCAAACCACTGCCAATGTATTGTTTTTGCTACGGCAGCAGATTCTCAGCTTAGTGTGCTAACACTGCCTAGTGCCTACTAAACACAAAAGAGTGATCTTCAGAGCAATCGATGGCAGTTTTCTGAACAATATTCACAATATTTAAAAAATGTCTAAAAAATATTTTTGCACTTAGGTAGTACTGAGTCTAGTCAGAATATATGTAACTACATGTTTATAACCACATATGAATATGCCCTGAACTGAGGCAGTCTGGTATAGTTGAGGTTATTTCACATGTGCTACAGATCATATTATTATTTAATACAATGCAGCTGAAAACACAGAAATATGTCTTTATAGAGACCCCAAATCTAAGGCAGGTTTGCATGTTTATGAGCTGTGTGGCTGTTTTATCTGGGCTCTGCAGCCAGATGGGTTTGTATATGAGTACAGGTGAGCCACAGGGTGTGTGATGCAGCTGGTCAGACTGTGGACCCACAGACCCAAACCCCTCTATCCAGGAAACACCCATTCCCCTTTCCACAGCTAGCCATGTCTATACTGGCAGCCATGAGGCTATGACATGCGTCATAAGCAGCCGCAGGCTCCCAGAGACACACATACATCCACATACGCTCTCATCTGCTACAATCATTGCGGACTGAGGAAGAGGGGAATGTGTGTGCACTGCCATTATGTGGAAAGAAACTGAGCTCCCGCACACCACTGATGGGAGACTGGGAAATCCATACAAATGTGATAGGCCTGACAAGAAGTTACACTGCCAATGAAAAAGAAGGAGAGAGAGAAGCTCTGGGAGATATGGCAGAAAATACTCTTGAAATGAGACAAGCATATAGAAGCAACATTTACCGGGGAATTCAAGAGTATCTGGTAAGGTAAATTGCATCTATATAATGCACCTGTACTAAAGTATTCACGTGCGTACTGTAGAAAACCATCATAAAAGCAGAAATATGTCTAAACATAAAATTAACAATTCTTTAATATCATCCATAGTTCCCAGAAAAAACTATTATCTTCACTCCATTGCTTTGCAAAGTTAAAATGACCTAACTTTGGCTTTAATATCAGTTCACATTGTTTACTTTTAGATTTATTATCCATTTGTTGTGTTCAATAACTGGCCATTTCTTTCTTTTAAAAGTGTTCTCCAACAGAGAACAAATCCTTTAAGAAACTGCTGAAAGAAACCTTTCAGTTGCAAGCCTGATTGTAGCCACACTAATTTGCTTAAACTTGAGTGATCAAACTATTTTGCTTGCCTGATTTAGCTCAGGTAACACGGTGTGAACACAATGGTCCAGTCACTCTGACACATGCTCCCACAACACAACCATTCTACACAGGGCACAATGGCACAAGTGTGCTGAAGAGCCAGAGTCAATCGGCCCTTGTGTTATAGGTGCTGGACTGGAAGTGCTTGTTGATTGAGGACATGGAGCGCTGACTGCTATCTCTAAGTAAAGGGGAGGTACCCTGTTAGTTGTGTGTGACTGTGCACACGGACCATTTCTGCCAAGACTTCCCCTCTCCAGAGGGCAGACCACAGAGTGATGATAATAACAACTTCCTGCATCCCGTTCTGCTCCTAATTTAAGACGCAACACCCAACTCAGTGGAAAAGCTTTGCTTTTACAAATCAAGTCAACAGGGAAAAGGTCAAAATAAGGTCAAAAGAATTACTTCTTAACAACTGTGGCCTACTTTTCTTGTCTTTGTAATATGCCATTTAAAATTTATGCCATATCCAGAAAAAAGAAAACATACTCAATAATATAATTGAAACAGTGGGCGGCTCATAAAGCAGATGGCTCTTCTACTGTGGCAATAGTAACCTGAGTGCAATAGAACCTTCTAGATCTTCTGTGAATGAGAAGCTCCTGGAGTTTAACAATCTTCATAATCAAAGTTATACATCATGCAGATTTTGGCATGATGCCGCTACTCCAGGTGTTCACAAACTCAAATGCAAGAGCAACAACAGTGTTTCACCGGCATGCCTCTGCCAAAACACCACTTATTCAGCTTAGCTTCACAGAATATAAGCATGAATACTTAATTAGGGTCACTTTTGATTTGAAATTTTGGAAAAATAAACTATTTTACAGCTGCTGTTGTTATTATAAAATATTTGAAAAATTACACACATAAATACCAAATGACTTGATAATATAAAATAAGTGCAAAGCAGGCTAGTTTCCAGATTCAACACATTTTGTAAATTATTACTGTGTCAAGTCACTTTATACAATACAGATTGTTTTCTTTAAAAATGAGACAAACTCTAATTGTGCTGTAAATCATCTCTAAAAAGACAACATTGTCATTGTTTAGCTCCAGTCAGTTCAGTGTTGATTCAATTTAGTTCAATAACTGTGTGAAGTTCATCAATTATGAAACATGTTCAATTCAGCTGTAAGCAGCTCTACAAAAGAGGACAACTGGGTTGTTATTCAGCTCAAGTCAGTTTAATGACAATTTAATTTAGTTCAGTAACAGTTTTGATATTTCAAAATTCACCAATTATGAAACAAACAGCTCTACAGAGGACAACAGTGTCTTCATTTAGTTTTGATCTTATCTGATAGAGTCAATGCAGTCAAATCAATAATATTCCTGAATATTAAGTGCATTCCCAATTGTAAATCCCAACTATTTAGAGGTTTTTTTTTTAGAATCATCATAGGGGAAAAGCTCCTCTAACTGAAGTACCACACATTTATGGATGATCTCTGTGACTGACAGAAAGGTTACTCATCACAACCTCTCATTTTAGCCTTTTGACATCACTTGCCACTTCAAGCCATAACTAAAACAGAGTGACAGGCACCCTGGTCTGTATAAGAGCAGCCTGTGTGACAGCTACAATCTATAGCCAAGTATTCACTCTGAAGACTCATTCTTGTGAAAGATGGAAAAAACAGAACTACAGTAATTCAGTGCTGCACAGGATCTCCATCTGCCCGCTTCTCTCACCCATAAACCCCTGAGCCAGTTTCCACCGAGGCAGTAATTTGCAAAGTATTTTTGTAGCAGTTTTTCAAAACATGTCATGGCTATAAAGTGGATTTCCTGATATGGGGGTTGAATAGAGGACACAATCTCTTTCTGATGATAGATTAATTACTTGAAGACTATTCACTTGGCTTGGCAGACTAACGGGGTTATCACTGAATAGGATTAAAATGTAATTTAGCTGGCCATACTACAATATTAATCAAAGTTGGAAGGTTTGGTAAGTATTGGATATGTTGAGGACAGATGGCATTATAACATTAATTATCCAGAGCTAATTAAAACATGATGGATGTCAAAACTCAAGGCAAACACATACTGCTAAATAAATCACTCTGTGTAACTGATGTGATGACACACACTTGATTAAGTTGCACTCTGTGGTAAAGAATCAACTTACATCACTCAAGGAACACAATGTGGATGCTTAATTATCCTCTGTTAACCCTTTGAAATGACTTTTCAAGAAGGTGTTGATTACATCACATTCAATTCACAGAAGATCCTCAGCTAACAACATTATATACACCCAAGCTATAAAATATGGTAATAGGTGTACAGTATGTGGTACTTTTTTTAGTACCACCTCGGTTCAGGTTCCAAGTGAACCGTACCGTTACCAAAACGTGACGTGGAACCCTGCTGATCACGGATTGGCCAGAGAGAATCGTCACTACCTGCGTCACTGAACTTGCGACACAAACACAAAAGAACCGCTAGATTTAAATCAGCACAGCCAGCGAAGGAGCGAACACAACCGTTTTGAATAAGCGCACCTTTTTTTAACAACCAAAAAGTTTTGTTGTCTGTTGCGGAAGTAAAGACATTCTTCTTGTTGATAGCAGAGGAGCGGATCCAGCAAGAGCTTGATTTTAGGAGTCGTGGCAGTGGAGGCGGTGCAGCTATAATGACATTTGAATAATCCTGCCCACTCTAAAGCGATACTAAACTACAGTGGAAACGCAAACCATGCCGAGCCGAGCCGTACCGTACCATACCGAGCCGTGCCGAGTCGTACCACGCAGTGGAAAAGCGCCATAAGGTAATACTCCACTGTTAGAGAGGCTAAAATGGTGTTTGACACCTACTTGAACAGTTAATGGTGGAACAAAGTGGTGTAGAGTAACTCAAGTTAGAATGTATTCTAACTTGAGTTGAGCAGTGATTTTTTTATGGGCTGTAAGGAGCTATGGAGGGCCGTATGGTGTTCCCCAGTGTAAACTCACTCATGTAAGTGCTTTTTCTGTGCTTTATGAAAAGCTTCAAGGTACATTCTTCTTTGAACATTAACAATGTGTAAAACCTTTAGTTTTGCACATAAATTTGGATTAATGAGGTGCTAAAGGGAACATTTTCTCTTAGTTGCAATCTCTTTACTTGGACAGTGATTCGATGCTTGTAGTAACAAAACTATGAAGCTGCCCCATAAAATGTTTTATGTCTTATCATAAAATGCCACATTCCTACATACATTTAGCTCTTGTTTGAAGTAAATCAAACCGCAAGTGTTTCCTCTCTTAATTTAAGTCAACATAAAGGTGCAGAACATATCTGCTCGTTTGAAACAGAATTAGACAGTCAGAATTAATCTGGTCAGACCTAAAGGGATAGTTCACACGAAACGTTCCAAACCTGTATGACTTTCTTTCTTTTATGGAAACAAGAATAATATATTTTGAGCAACCAGATATAATGGGAAAACGTATTTTACGAGGTGGTGATTTTGTATGAATTCATACAAAATGCCTCATTGATTTTTGTCCATACAGTGGAAGTCAATGGTCATCAAAATGGTTTGATTACCAATGTTCTTCAAAGGATCTTCTTATGTTCCACAGAAAAAAGAAAGTCATACGGGTTTGGAACGACGTGAGTAAACGATGACAGCATTTCGATTTTGGGGTGAACTATCCCTTTATCATTTGAACAGAAATCAGCAATGGGGATTTTCCTGAACACTGATGAATTTAAAGTCAATGCAGTGCAACTTCCATTACTGGCCAGCCTGAATTTAGACTAACACCTCTTTGGAACAGATGCTAATGGATCCAGGCAGGCATGCTGGGGAGTTGAGGAGGGTCAACTCGCACACAGAGCAGCTGTCATTGCATGCTCTAGGAAGGCACCTTCTCCTCTCCTTATAGAAACCATTTGTCCACTCTATGTGCTTGAGGGCCCAAGTGAGACCCTTAAGACGATGTTTATAATAACACTAAAAGACTGAATGTGCAAACACAGAACACAGGCCTTGTGTGAAATACTAGCTTTTCTAGTAGCAGCTTCTGTACATCTACTGCAGAAAGTGTTTACTGTACTTCTAAATATTCCCATAGGACATTTTAGACTATCTGAGAAAATCTTAGTAATAATCTTACTTAAGAAAAAAGTTTCAGCCTTTTAAACACACTTGAGTTTTAAATGACCATGGCTGGGAAATGCTCTAATTTCTGCGGTTTGAAGTCAAGCTAAAAGAAACTGGGATAGATGAGAATAATTAACCAATGATGATTACAAGGCTCCACACACAGACCAAAACTCAACCCCCCCATTCAGTGGGACTGCTCTCACGCTGCACAGAGCCAATCTGATCTATCATGAATCTATGTCCTGTCTGTCATTAAAGTGTGGGCCCTAAATTAAATCAGAGTATATATTCAAAGGCCCTATTGCTTTTCTTTCAGAAGAATGACATGTTTCCGTTTGGCATCTTGCATGGCTGAGTCATAATGGCCATTATTAACTTGTTTATTGTGAATGCTTGTCTGTGACTGCAGTTGACCTCTGCCTAAAATTATAGGAATAAAATGATCAAATACAATCAAAAAATGATAAATGATAAAAATGATCTTTTAGTAAACTAACTTTAAAGCTACAAATGCTTTAATGATACAAACATTCTGAAGAGATGCTTGTTTTTAAAAATCAGCCACATCACACTTGTAAATTCATAAAAATCCAACAAACCATTGCGCTATGTTGACCTAATAATATATTGAAAAAAAAAAAATTCCAAGAAGTGGTTATTATGTTTTGTGTATTAAGTGGAGATCTGGCAACCTACAATATCAGTGCATCATAATTCACACTTCTGATGCCATCTGCTCAAGGTGGTCAGTGTGGACAAATGCATAGAGACCAAAGAACAAGACCACAGCAGCTTTCACAATCACAATAGAAAATAGGCATTTTGCTGTCATTTAAGTTGTGCAGCACTAAACAGGTCCAGATGTGGCTCTGCTCAACATGTGAGACAAGAGAGTTGAAATCCTATCTCCCCTCACTCTCTCTAAATAAAAAACTCAACATCAGATTTCCTGGATGAATGGAATTAATTAACACACCAATAAGTGTATGTAAATAATATTTTATACAACATATTTTACTCCAAGAGCTGGATGTGTGAAGTGTGCTTCACAGAATGACATGCATGTGACTGGCTCAGTAACACACAGGTCAGCTGTGTCTCAGTATAAGTGTACAAATCAACTTTACCAGCCATGGGTGATTGAGCATGAGTGCACTGTCACATCACTCACGCTGAGTGTGTACATGTGAATCAGATTTATACGTTTCTAAGCCTATGCCTCCAGAAGGGGTGGCTGAATTACACCTACATTTTAAAAATAAAGGTTCAAAAAGTGGGTTTCGCCATGAACCATTTTGGGCTTCCCAAAGAACCTTTCAGTGAACAGTTCTTAAAAGAACCAATACTTTCTTAGTGTGAAGAACATTTTAATAATCTAAAGAGCCTTCTTCCACTATAAAGAACCTTTCTGTAAAATAGAACGTTTTCTTGGATGTTAAAGGTTCTTCGTGGAACCATAGATGCCAAAGAACTCTTACTTTTCTTCCTAAAAGGCATTAAAAATGAAAACATCATTTCCTTTCTTTTCCCCAAAAGACATTCTTTCTGCACAGTGCCAAGCAGGTCAGTTTCGTACAGGCTGCCCTGTCACAGAGACGATCAACAGACTGATTTAAAACAGATGGAGAGTGTGTGATGGCTTTCCATTCTTCTCACTCTGGCGTCTCTCACTTGTTTCTGCATATTAAAGTGGATGGCTTAAAGGAGAACAACGGACTTTTTGTGCATTTCTTAAAAAAAAAAAAAAAAAAAAAAAAGTGTGTTCCAAGTGGGATGTAAAGTCACAGCTAAAGCTTTTTAATAATGTACAACCTACCATTTAATCAGTAAGTTCTGATAAAAAAAGAGAACTGTGGAATTAAGAAAGCAAATACAGACAGGTAGCAAATATAACACAAAGACTGAAACATTAATGTTTAGCTATAATTTAATCAGTATTGTTTATGACAGTCTGCAACAGGATGCACAGGCCTATCACTTGTGCCAAAAGATGGCAAATGTATTTTCCTTGTATTTACTCGACCAGTTTATTGTATGATACACCAAAGGCAATGCATCACTGGGCCTTGAGTTGTGGTGCACATGATCAGACTTGTTGTGAGACTTGCACTTCTGACATTTGTTTATGCATAATTATGCAGAACTGTCATCCCTCTTTGAGACAAGATGAAAGTGGAAACGATAATTAGTATTTTTACTGAGACCAAGATCAAGGTGCCTTTTTAAAGACTCAAATCAAATCACACATTTGTTTCTTCAATCAAAATAATAATGAATACTTTGCTGTATTTTACATGCAGAGATCATGTTACATTATAAATGCAATTATTTACCAGAGCCATTTGTTATTATAAATAAGTGTTTGCTATTGTAGTGACTTAAATCAACATGCACAATAAAACAGTAATTTTAATAGAATAAGAAATGAAAAGTGCAACAGTAAAAATCTATTAACTGGTTAACATTACACACACTTATATCCAACATTAATGTTGAAGGCACTCTACATAAGTTGCTAAATAAAGACTACAATGGTTGCCCAAGTCGTGAACTCTTACTCTTGTGCAACTTACGTTTTTTAAAACACCGCAATCCACGTTTGTGGTGTGACTTCTACAAATAAAACTAACCACAGGGCCTAAATTCATGACCACCGAAGGAAATTCCCGGGAGAACTGATGTGCTACCAACGCTATACTTTTCTTCTGGGTTTTAGTGCTACAAGCTTAAAATACTCTACATATGGACACTTTAAAGATTGAACTATTTTCATATTTTATTAATTGTCTTACCATTGGCGTTCTTCCCGCAGATGAGATGTTCGTAGTTTTGCACGAGCCCGAATATCTCCGAGTCGTTGCTGACGACAGCCTCCAGCGCATCAGCGGTCACTGGAGAGGTGTTGATCCTGCTCTGCGTCGCCAGTACACGGAGCCCAATTTCCTCCACTAGATTTTCAATGCAAGCGGTCAAACAGATGGCCGCGTACTCGTGAATGCGCACCGAGATGCGAGTGTCCACCATCCATCGGAAAAAACATCCGACAGACAAACTCAGTGTGCAACGGGAGAACTTGCTCTTGCGCAGGACCTCTCCGGCGCTCATGCTGTACAGTGAGATGGCTCTGACCGCGGCCGAGACGCAACTTTCTGCCAGCGCCCAGCTCATGACCAGTCTCGTCGCGCTCTGCACCTCGAAACGCGTGCACCTGCAGTGCACGACACTCAGCCGCTGCGCCTCTCTGGAGATCCGCAATAAAGCTCTGCGCATAAGCACCGACAGACTCCTGACGCTCTCTGGAGTGAAAGACAGTCCCTCTCCAGCAACTTTACGCAGGACAACATCGATCTCTTCATCTGTCCAAGGGAACTCTTCTAACTCTGGTAACCTCGGACATTTAGAGAAGATGTCTTCTGGGTCTTCAGGAAGCACCGTGTTCACTGTGTCCCAGCTGTTGTTTCTGCTGTTCATGGAGTCCGTATAGCTCCTCCAGTTTCCTCGTTGTAGAGAGCTGATGAGCGCCTGCGAGTTGGACTTGGAGGAAGACAAGCTGAGGGATCTGTAAGAATCACCGGCTCCATATCCAGAGTCCAGAGTCAAATCCTCCAAAGTCTTCATAGTAGTATTGCTCAGGGCTGCCATGTCTTTTTATTTTTGTAAGTAATCTGCTTTATTCGTTTTTCAATTTATAAGACTTAACAGGAGGTGGACAATTTCCTTGGTTAGTAAACACGCAGCGCAAAGACAAACTCCTTGACTTAACGCAGGTCCATCGTTAAGCACAGGTCTTGGTTTAAAGATCTGCACTCATTGGCAATCCAGTGTTGTATGACCCACACTGGTCAGAGAAACTTTTGACAGCTGAGAGTTTCGTCCAATCAGCTCACAGGTTTCTCACAGCCAATCAGACACGCAGTTCAGTGAAAAGTGACTGGGGAAAAGTGAAAAGGGAGTGGTTCGGTCATACCGCAATTTCTGAGTTTTGGTTTTGGTCTTTGAAAGTTTTTGAAAGTTTATTCTAAACACACACACACACGCCATAATTTGTGCGGAACATATTGTAATGAATGACCCTGAATAGTATTGGGTTAAAAGGCAACAGCAGCTAACTTAATCAAATTATGTATGAGCCAGAAAGTGGAATATTAACACTAGAGAGGAGAAATATTCTAGCATCTGTTAGATGCACGAGTATGCCCTCGTGTGGTGGTTAGTAGAGGAATTATGCTGAAATCATATCTGATCAAGATTCATTTTAATGAACATTATTTATTCTTCAAAATAAGAAATTTTAACAGGGAAAAGTACATACCTAAAACTCTACAACAATTTCACAGAAATTATCCCTTCATCAAAACTTCTCTGTATCACTGTATAAGTCTAACACTCTTTATATTTTGGCACTCTCTATTATACTGTAAGCACTTTGAATAAGCCTCTGCTATTTTAAACTACTCAATAAGATTGAAATAAAGAGACAAACTGCAGAATATTAGACAACCCCCTCGCTTCACATCTCTTAAATTTTAGGATCGGCAAAGAAGCATTTTAAAATGTCTCTTGTGCATGTACCTTCAATTATCCACTGTTAGCATTTTCCTGGTGTTTACATAGATTCATATTTTAACCATCAAGTTGAATGAACTTTGCAAAGCTCTTATGAGAATCTTGTTCATCAAACTCCAACGCTCACTTCAAACACAGTGTGGTAGGCCCATGTTCCCCTGAGTGTCGTCTGGGGCAGAAATGGCCACCACACACACTAAGCCAGCCAGAAACAACAGCAGGGTCCTCTGTGCTCTTCTGTTATCCTTGAGATGGTCTTTTAATAGGAATGTTCCACATGCCCCGTTTGGAGTGGAAATAGTGGTAAAAGTTCCTCAGTCGCAGTCTTTCTACTTCTAGACCGTTCTGTAGAACCCTGAGATAAGATGTGACAGAGGAAGAGAGGTAAAACACTGTAGTTACACTGAGACTTGATTGTTTTGATATAAAATTTCACATTCTTTGAATCATAGTTAAGCCACAGCCGTTTGTCACAGGAAAGATCAGAGTCTAAGCAGCTGTCTGACAAAAATGACTTTATATCGAGTTTTGCTTTGTAGGGCAATACTTTTATATCTATGTATTCTGAAATGTATTCAAAAAGAAGAGCTTGAAGATGCGATTTCCATGTTTAAAAAGGTTAAAAAATATCACACAAAGCTTAACTCTGTATTAACTAATGTTAACAAAGATTAAAAAATACTGTAACAAATGTATTGCTTATTGTTTATGAATGCTTTAACTAATGTTAAGTAATGGGACCTTATCGTACAGTGTTGTACAGTATCGTACAATGACTCCGTTATTGTCTTCTTGCATCAACAAACTATTTTGACTGTAAAGCTGCTTTGACACAACCAGTATTGTATAAAGCGCTATACAAATTAAGGTGACTTGTCTTAACTTGAGGGTTACCAGAAAAAAATAGCATTCCAAGTGGAAAGAATACATTTACCTGTCCAGCAGCTCCCAATCTTCTCCTCCCCAGCGGTCTTTAAACTCCTCTGTGTTCATGCCACCAATTTTATCAAAATCAGATTTATAAATTCCAAACAAGCCAAAGCCATTCACTTCCCAAAAGCCTGCATGTGAAAATCAGAGACATCAGAGAAATGTACAGTACACCAGCAGTGGAGATCTCTCAGTGTATTAACAATGTATTCCAAACCAATTTAGCAAAAACAGTTTTGATGAATTCCAAACCAATGTGCATAACTTAGATGCATATATTGTACAAATCAATTTTATGTCAATTCATGTGCAGTTCACTAAGCGAGGGAAATCAC
This sequence comes from Cyprinus carpio, assembly GCF_018340385.1. Taxonomy (NCBI): domain Eukaryota; kingdom Metazoa; phylum Chordata; class Actinopteri; order Cypriniformes; family Cyprinidae; genus Cyprinus; species Cyprinus carpio. The sequence goes on along the minus strand of NC_056578.1, from coordinate 28,324,115 downwards.
TTCCAAAATGCCAGAGGAGGCTGACAGCCTGATGCATACAGTATTGACCAACCAGAATAAATATGCAAATTGAGTAACATAATTTGTTTTTGGCTAAAATGTGTCTGACAAAGGCAAACAAGAAAAATAAATGAAATGAGTCTTTCTGTATAAATAACCAATTACATGCAGATGTAACCTTTAAAACAATCAGCTTTTAATATCACAATGTGGTTTGTGGTAAAATACTACTGGTGCATAAATAAAATGTGGAGATTTTCATATTTATTTCAATATAAGTGAATCAATTTGCTATTAACAGTTTATCTACACATATACTACTTTCTAAACATTTCAAATTACTATGAACTTTTTGTTTTCGTTATGAATGTATACTATTATTCATCAAAGTGCATTAAAGTGAACAAAGTAAACTGCTAGACATTATGTCTAAAAGAGAACAACATGACTGTTTAAAACAAACAGGATGTGCAAGAAATAGAATCAGTCACATCATGCACAACTGTTGTTTAAACAAATGTGTTTGTACAGTATGCATTTAGCAGCTGTCTCTTAATATGTCTGTGTATATGTTTTACCATCAGGGTCCAGAGGGGAGCTCCCACAGTCTAGCCTCATTAAGATGGGTGCGAAGGCCAGTCTGCCTTCCACACAGTGCTTCCTAATGGTTTCCAGGATATTGTGAGGGAAGTGGATGTGTAGGTCACACAGGAACACTATGCTGTGACTGTCCTGGAAATTACGATACACCATCACCAGTGTTGCTTTGTGCAACCAACTTTTTTGGCAAAATGTGTAAATACAGTATATCACTTTTTAAATTACAGTTATGCTTAAATTTTTATTGTTAATTTTCAATGTCTAAAAACTCCACAACACTAAAAAGAAAACACCACTTTTGGGTTTAAAAACACCTTCTAGACAAGCTTCCATTCTGGAAAAGAGAGCTCATCAATCAACTATAAAAAAAATGCACTATTTTCCATTAAACTTATCAAGGCAATTAAATTTTTTTAGGGAGCACCACAATAACTTCAAAATATTGTTCTCAAACACTGATCACCCCAGGTATCATGCATATTTACAATAGAAAAGTACATTTAAAAACTCAAAAATGAAATGAATGGAAATGAATCTTTTATTCTTCTCTCACCTCTATAGTGTCTACACCCATCTGTAAACCAGACGATCTCTCGAAGTTCCCTTCACGTCTCAGATACTCATACCTACACACACAGAGCCAAGAACAGGAAAACAACAGAGAGAAAAAGATTGTTTTCCTCAGGTACAAACAGTATGTGAGCCCCCCAAAAAAGGACTCATGTGAAGGAAGACCTTCTCATGCAGGGATCCTTTTTTGAAGATGCATGCAAGGACTCTGCTCTGCAGGCACTTGGCTAAAAGTGGAAAGACACAAGAACTCAGTATTCACCTGGGCACAGTGCTCTCCTTCAGTGCCTGCTCCACATCCATGTCATCACTCTGGAAGTCTACGATGAGCACACTGAAATTCTCATCTTTGGTCTCATGGTGCAGGAGCTCCATATCTGAGATAAACTGCTGCACCCAGCGAGCCTGATTCTTTACTGTCACAGAAGATAACTCAGATGAGTGGCTATAAATCTGCGATTGCCAAGCTACTCATAAATTAAACTAGTTAAACTGCGGTCAAGCTTAGGATGACCATATGTCCTCTTTTTTTCCCGGACATGGCCTCGCCAAAATTCTAAATTGCTTAAAATGTCCAGGTTTTGGGTTTGCTTTCTAATTGCTGTGCTCTTTACAGCCCTCACACATTATACATCATGTACACATATTTGCATTGCTTTGATATATATGCATAAACAGGAATTCATATTAGTTTTAAATACCTGGTACTACAAAGTGTACCATCACATCATGTCTCCATTCCAACATGGATGGCTGGCAGAGCAGGGGTTTGGCCCAGCTGGTGCTCCAGGGTGTGGTGGTGTGTGTTTGGGTATTAGAGCCGCTGGGCGGTGGGTTTTTGGAGGGTGTATGGTGGGACGAGGGCAAAGTTCCCTCTCTGCTCTCAATTCCGTCCTCATATCGACTGCGGTGCAACAGTAGATAGATGTAGTCAGAAAGGCGCACCACTCTTTTCCCTCCCTCCATCAACAACAGCTCCATCAAATAACGGTTACCCCTGGCTGAATCTCTCCGCTTCTCTACATTTACAATACGGACCAGAGTGTAGATCCTGATAGAGACAGTGAGGGAAAAAAAGGAAAAAAAAGTTGCTGTAAATAGAGTGAGTTTCAATGAGACAAATATAAGCACATACTGTAACACCACGTATCCTGTTTAATCTAGTTGTGTCAGGAGTAATAAAGCTAAATAAAACTGCATGAAGCGACCCACTGAGAGATTGCTTAACAGCAGGAGAGTTCAGACTGTTTCAGTACAGGGTTAGAATTAAAAAATAGCTCTACACTTGAGCTGCAGGCTCAGCAAGAAAAACCCACACATATATTTAAAGGGGTCATATTCATTCCTGAATTATTTATTTTTCTTTCACTGAGGTCCATATTATTAGTTGTCTACACCTAAAATAGTTATTTATTTATTTTCTGCCTTATCTATAATTATTCATAATATTAAAAAAGCTGTTTTTTTTCTGCTGTGACTTTAACCCTACTCGATGTAAACTCTTTCTATGCATGTCCGATTTGTGAACAAATTGTTCTTGGTTGATCCAGTACACACACCCCAAAAAAATAAATAAATCTTGAGTTCAACTCATTGAGCCATCGATCCAGTCATAGCAGTTAACGACCCACTGAAGGTGAAGTCATCAAAATATTAAAAAAGTAAATACAAAATTAACTGTACGGCTTCAGAAACATATATACAGTATAAAGGCCAATTAATATGGTCAACGTTTACGGTGAAAAAAAAAAAGTCAAAATACAGTATATACTGGTATTAAATCATACAATGGAAATTATACTGGTTTGGATCAACACGAGAAGGGGTAAATAATGACAAAATTGTTATTTTTGGGTGAACTATGCCTTTAAATATCCTCATTTGCATTTTAAGATCTCACCCACCCTCCATTCCGCTCATTCAGCCTTTCCATGTACTGTGAGACCACGTCAATGACCTCGTTCTCTGCGAGCTGCAGGTTCCCCGAGACGTTACATCTCAGGTCATTCCAGTCTGACCTCAGCAGCTCAAAGTCTACAGGGTTCACACTGAAGGTACGCTGCCAATTTATGGCCTCTTCTGACAAGTGTGGCCTCGCTTCAGCCTCCTCATTACTGTACTCTGATATCTCTCCTTCTTCAAGGCCTCTGCTCTGAGGAGCCATGTCCGATCCCTCCGGAATCTCTGAGACCTTTGTTGGCTGCACCTCCGGAGACCCGCTTCTCTCAGACGAGTTTAACCCAGGGTGGTCTCTCTTTTCTGAGCTTGAAGGGGGCAAGCTGTCTGGATCTGATATAGAGGCAGTAGGGTCACCCTTGTTATGTGGCCCAGGCTCTGTAGGCAAGGAAGGATAACTGTGCTTTAACAAGGCAGATGTAGTGGAATTCTTAAGGCCTATTAAGGGGAAGTACTGCCAGGGGAAAGAAGCAGCTGCTTGTGTTTTTAAGGACCTCCATTTTGAACTCAAGTCCACAAGCCTCTTGGTCTTTCTAGACTGATAAAGGAAGACACCAGGAAACACTTCCACAGGAGGTTTTGGTCTGCTTACTGGTGGATGGGGTTTAGTGATGTAAATTTTGTTATTATAAGTCTCTTTCTCCACACTGGTCCCAACCATGGGTTTGCCTGCATTACCTAAAATCCGATTAGCCAAAACATAGAGAGAGGATTTTTGAGGAAGCTTAAAGGGGGATCTTCCCTTCACAGGTGGGCTAGCAGTTTCTGTCAGTTTACTCTTAATTGGCAGTCCTGAGTCAGGCAGTAGCCATGTTAAAGAACGCCGTCTCTGAACCAGAGTAAGTGTTTGGGATCCCCCTTGCTCCTCATTTGCTCCTGTCTGTTCATTTAGAGACCCACTTTGAGACTCTACGGCACCTTCACTACCCTTTGCCTGTCTTATTTCTGTCATTTCATCATCCACCACCAAAGAGTGTTTATAAAACCTTTCCCCTTTCATTCTTTTACTCGCCTCTCGCTCTTTTATCTGAACGAACTGCCTTCCTTGCTGAAAGATGAAGCTCTCTGAACCCCTGTCTAATTTATCAGGCTTTAAGGCGGTAGTGGACGCTGTAATTCTTGACGTTTGATAGGGTGGACTTATCCTCTTGACTGGTCGGTTGCTGGAATTGATTGTCTCCTCTGGGTCGACACCTTCTTCCTCCTCCAGGAAATCTGTCAGAAGATACAAATCCCATCAAACCAAAGCCCTTTAAATTAATCATGTTATCTGAAACGAGAATTGCTTAATGACATGATTGAAGAGTCAGTGAGGCTGCTGCAGTGTTGATGGAAATCTACGGCTAATCATTATCATCTCCAGGCCTTCCATCCATGTCTTTTCACACAGGATGTTGCAGCTGTCCAAACGAACAGACAAGGTCCAAAATTAACTATTTGCCACATATGCCAATTTGAACTTTATACTGTCAATTTCTCACTTAAAAATATTTCTTACTGATCACGAAACAGTATTTTGTATTACTTTTATTTGCAATTTTGTTTATTGAATTGCAGGTCACTTGAAGAATGATATATGAGATGAGTTTATTGGTGAAACTGCACCTGGAACACACACACAAACATATTGCACCCCCCCCCTCTTTTTAGTGGCTTAAGGCATAAATTTCATGTATTGTAATAGTGTTTCTTTTAAAAAATGAAATATTGATATTATGTTAATACTACATGTTAATACTACATGACACAGTGAGTGCTTCTCAAACAGAATGAAGCATCCTTGTAAAGCTGCATATCTAGACTGCCACTTTATAAAGCTACATTGAAGGGTGTCTCAATTTGAAGGATCCTTAGTCTTTGTTTTGCGTCCTTCATTGTACCTGTTTTGAAGGATGTATTAGGCGTATCCATCACATCCTTGCATCACCCATAATCCTTTGCACATATTCCAATGCACAAAAAATTAATTAGCTGAAAATTAATTGACACTGAGCTTGTTTAATTTCACTGCTATCCAAGACAAAAAGTTATTTTTGAAGTGAAGGCATGTTTTCTTTGTGTTTCATAGTAAATGAATCACATCATGCTAAACTGTGCATAATGTAAACCACTGGGAGACCACAGAAGGTTGTCATTACCTGTACTACATTAATAGAAAGTCAGTTAATATAAAAATGTCAAAATACAATATTCTTCAAATTATAATTTTAATAGTATTTTGTGCCGTGACTGCCGGGGAGGAAACATTTATAATGTACCCATGTGCACTTACAGTACTAGACCATCTCTAGCATTTAATGCTGGGAAGGACTCTAGCCTTGAAGCCTCATAAGAACTTTGTCTAGGATACGTCCTTCTGTTTGAGAAGCACCCAGTGTGTAGCTACTATTGCTGCACAAAATCATGTTGAAGAAGAAGAGGCCGCTGCCCCCACCCAAATTTTTTTCGGATTCTATAATAAAGATGTTAGACACTCCAGTCTGCATGAGGTGCTGATCAACAGTTAGTTCTTTTATAAATGCATTTTCAGAGCTATGATTACAAACTCGCTCTGCATTCTTTCATTGATATTTTGAGTGTGAGTCATTGACCAAAAAAAAAGAGAAAACAAAAAATAAAGTTAAAGATGAATTGGATTCATCAAAAATTTCTATAGATATTGAGATGTTATCATTATCGTGAATTATTGTGGCCATGTTTAGTGAAAATGTGTCTTTGTGTAAGTGACAATCAAACACTATTTTACTAATAGTGTAAGCTAAACCATGTAATGATCCTAATAAAGTTGGCGGCCAACTGTTTTATTTACTTCTCAAAGCCCATTTCTACTCACATCTGGCATCTGGTTTGTGTTAATTTTGAACCCTGGGAACACATATGTCGCTTGGCTCATTACAGATGGTGAGATTTTAAAGAGAGCACACAGCTGCTGAATTCTTATCTGTTATTAAGATCCCAGCTGCACACAGACCATCAGGCTTGGGGAAGAAAACAGGCTGGCCATCCTCCTCCTCATCCATCTTCATGTATTTATAGAAGCCAAATCTATATGACAATGCAAAAGAGTGACAGGGCCATGATTATCTGTTCATTTATGTATTTAGTTATTGCTTAATTTCTTGTCATGATCAGTCGGGATTCATACTTTTCTAAGTAGACAGGGGACTCTCGGTAGAAGCATTTGTTCTTTTTCTCCATATGAGTAAGTCTGGTGAAATCATTGGGATATACATAGGAAAGGTAGACCTGGTTGAGCAGACACAAGAATAAGATAAATTAGGTAGAGGTATTTGGTACATGTATTTCTGAAATATTAAGGCAAAGTGTATCAAGTACGACAATCAGAAGAATGAAAAACAGTGACTGTAATTGAACAGCATGAGATTTAACAGATGCACCACTCATGTGTTTAATAGTAATGACCAAAAGAGGGCAATGTTTGCTCTAAGCTCAGAAATATCTTAAAAGAAGGCAGGTCTGCTTCATCAGAGGTTCTCAACCTTTTTCATGGGAGTCACTGTCCAAGACAATATTCAAAAGCCCCCCATGTAGGCTAAGATATTTCTCGTACTTCTGCTGTAATGACAAAGCTGTTTATTTTCAAACTTTTTTATTTACAGAAACTAGGATTGACAATATATTAAAATACTCAATAAAGTAAACTAATTTCAGACTCTTTATAATCAGTGAATATACATATTTGTCATTTGTGATTATAAGTTTTATATACTGTATACATATATATATATATACACACACACACACACACACACACACACACACACACACACACACACACACACACACACACAGTATTTAGCGTTTTACTTACGTATAGCAGTTTATCAGTCATACATTTTATACATTGACATAACTAGAAAATTTCATAAATTTTTAGTTGTTTTAACATTCTAAAATTTGGCTTATAAAATTTTAAGCCATCTTGTGGCTGGAAGTGTACTGAGGCCCCCTAGTGGGTCCCAGTCCCTTGGTTCATGTAAATAAAATATTTTTTTTTCCTAGTATCCTGCTTCTTATCAAATTAAACTGTAGCATTTTTACAAAATTATTAGAAAAAATAGTAAAATATTAACAAGCAGAAAAAATCAGCAGCCAACATTCTGTCAGGTTGCTTGGCGAGACTATAGGCTGTGTTTACACTTGCCATTAACATGCGATCACCGTGATCTGATCAAGCAGATCGGATCATCAGTCAATCAGAACAGGGCACGTTTACACTTGGCAACATCAACTGACTTTTCTACCTGGATAACCGATCGGATCTGTCTTTCCGGCGCAATATTTAAATAAGTCTGCAGAAAATGGCCCGGTGCAAAGTCAACCTGAAGTTGTGGGTTTTCTTTTGAAAAGCATTTTTAGTTGCGGGACATTTTACAAATCAAAGAGAAGTGTAGTAGTCTCATTAGAGCTCCACACGGGTGTTCTCCATCTTTTTTTCTGACAGTTCACGAGAGGGGTGGCGGCGTTTTGCATGATGTCGACCTGCGAATGCAGACAGGATGGCTGGATTGCGTTTACATTACACTGAGAGCCGATCACAATGTGATCGGATAACATTCCTATCTGAAGTTTGTTTACACTTGTCTTTTTAATGTGTATGTGGACAACATCCGGATACAGGTCGTATGTAAATGCCAAGTGTAAATGCAGCCTCAGTTACTTACAAACTGCAGGCCTTGATAGCGTGCAATAGGGAAGTCCTTCACCACGTAGGTAGGAGAGTAGACACAAGACGGCAGAACATTCTCCAGCCTGGACTGATCTATCATGGGAACTAGGACAACAAAAACATCATCATATTTGACAATTCCCACACTTTTGACAAGACAGTTGACATACAAAAAACTGCTCAGCACAAACATTTTTCCATTCATCTAAAATAAAAATACATGCTAAAAAAACAGACTACTGATTTTTATACAGATATTCAATGGCTTCCATTCATCACTATTAGTATCTCAGTCCTGACTGTCATATATACAGTGGTGCTGCTCCTAACAAGCTGACATCCTATATCTACACCACCATATGGATCCTCCAATGCACTGCAGAGCTTCCACAAAAGCAATTAAACATGAACACTCAAACATGAACACAAACCACAGTACACAATGTCTATCCAGACAGATACATAGCTGTTGGTTTTGTTCACCAACTACAGCTATACATACACACAGTATCACTAGAATGCTGCAAGAAAAAAAAAAGAAAAAAAAAAAGAAAGTGGCAGAAAATTCTCCAAATTTGCTTGAACGTGCACATAACATGCATACAGGCTCGTTATTTCAGTTTAGAGCTGATTTAACTGTAATGGTCAAAAATAGCTGTCAGTTCTATGCACAAGATGGCCATAACAAAGTTATTGGGTTAAAATGCAAAACTTTTGAACATTATGATATATAACATTATGATATATTGTATCAATTGATTGTATTAATCGTATTAAACCAATGGTACATTACATTTAGAGCATCAGTTGGATCAGGCGAATGATTTACAACTGAGAAAAGCACAATGAGATGTTTTAAAAAAAAAACAAGAGATCCGGCAATACAGTGTTCAAAAATGACCTCAATATGCATACACCCTGTTGGGAATACTCACTCTTGTAGTAGTTGTCTCGTGGGTCTGGTTTAAGCATATCTGCAGTATGTGTGTCTGTCCTTTGGTTAACCTGCAGAGCGAGAGAGTGACTGGCCAGCGTCTGTGGGATGTGACGAACACTGTTCATCTTTAGACTGGATTCATCTGTCAGAGACAGAGAAAGAGAGAGAATAAGGACAGTGAGAAACAGAATTTGAAATTCAAATTAGCTAACAGACTGACATTCAGCAACCCACACTGTTTGCCATTATAGAAATAGTAGCAACATGGCTGGTCTGTGACTGACAAATAAGCAAAGCAGCTACTGTACATTGTACATTAGGGTCCTAAAGTCTAAGACCATTAGTGAAGAGGCTACTTTATTGCATTATTTTTTATTATTATATATATTTTTTCCCATTACACTTTCCCCATAACTATTTGAGTGAAAAGTTGAAAATAAATAAATAATTAAATACAATAAAAACTTTCAGAAGGTGTGTTTACAATGGTTTTTATTGCGGCTATGGGTGCTTGGTGAAATCAGCTGGGCCCCCCTCAGGTCTGAAAAGTGAGCTCAGTAAGATTTTTTTCTTAAAGGAATTGATACATTAATTTTGCAAAGACATATGAAATTGACTAGACGTGACAGTGAAAAATCTTTCATATAAATGCTGTTCTTTTGAAAGAACTTTCAAAAGAACAGCAGTTCAGTTTTGCCATAACAGGAATAAATTTAATTTTAATATATATTCAAATAGAAAACATTAATTTAAATTGTAATAATATTTCACAATATTTCAATAATATTTCACAATACTATTTTTACTCCCTAGGATATAATATATATATATATATATATATATATATATATATATATATATATATATATATATATATATATTTTTGTATATATATGGTTAATGTTATATGGGATTATTTTGAGAAAAATGTTAATACTGTGTTTGACCCTCTTTCGCCTTCAGAACTGCCTTAATTCTACGTGGCATTGATTCAACAAGGTGCTGAAAGCATTCTTTAGAAATGTTGGCCCATATTGATAGGATAGCATCTTGGAGATTTGTGGGATGCACATCCAGGGCACGAAGCTCCCGTTCCACCACATCCCAAAGATGCTCTATTGGGTTGAGATCTGGTGACTGTGGGGGCCATTTTAGTAAAGTGAACTCATTGTCATGTTCAAGAAACCAATTTGAAATGATTCGAGCTTTGTGACATGGTGCATTATCCTGCTGGAAGTAGCCATCAGAGGATGGGTACATGGTGGTCATAAAGGTATGGACATGGTCAGAAACAAAGCTCAGGTAGGCCGTGGCATTTAAACGATGCCCAATTGGCACTAAGGGGCCTAAAGTGTGCCAAGAAAACATCCCCCACACCATTACACCACCACCAGCAGCCTGCACAGTGGTAACAAGGCATGATGGATACATGTTCTCATTCTGTTTACGCCAAATTCTGACTCTACCATCTGAATGTCTCAACAGAAATCGAGACTCATCAGACCAGGCAACATTTTTCCAGTCTTCAACTGTCCAATTTTGGTAAGCTCGTGCAAATTGTATATATATATTTATATATATATATATATATATATATATGTATATATATATATATATATGTATATATGTATATGTATATATATATATATATACACATATATATATATATATATATATATATATATATATATATATGTATATATGTATATATATATATATATATATATATATATATATGTTTGTAATTATATTTAGATATTTTATTTTTTTTTGCCATAAAGTTGACTGTTGATGCTCATGGACAGCTTACAGAAAATGAAATCGTTACATGCATATTGTTAACACAACTGCAAAATCTAATGCAACATTGCATTAACAGAGCCAAAGATGCATTAGAGTGAGGTGAGTTACTGACTGCATATTTTAGTACATTTTTTAAACTGCATTCCATTTGCACACTAAATCTTAAGCCAGCACAGAGACTCAACGAACATGTTGCTCTTCAACATTATCCACAACGCTGTGCCCCAAACCCCTCATGAAACTCTAAATCTAAGCTCACTCTGAGAAACCTCATTTCTGGTTGGATCAGGTTTTTTTTTCTTTTTTATGGATACTTCCCCAAGGCTTAAAGATATTCAACCACGCTCACACACACTGCCTCTACACTTGGTGCTCAGTTTATGGGCACTGAAGCATGCAGGTGTGTGCATATGTGAGAGACTGTATTCATTATGGTTTATCTCCTGACGTTATGAGAGCTCATAACTAGCTAGCTGCTGATGAAAACACACTTTAATTAGTCCTATCGATCCACTGCAAATGTGTTACTAGTCAAGTATGAGCTATAGAGTATCAAAGTCTGTAAATGATGGCAGCAATGCAGAAAGCAAGCACACAACACTGATAGTGGGATGAAAAGAAATAATATAAATGGTGTTGGATTTTACAGCAACATCCAAGATGAAGAAAACAGACAAAGGGATGGAGCAGAAATATGCCATTAGGAGGCTGAAAGACTGCAGGCTTTGACTAATGTGTCCATTGATGCTGTTGAAGCTTAGTCATGAACCATCTGGCTTTATTAACTACTGAAAAGTCCAAGCAAATGTGTAGTTCCAAAAGCAACCCCCAAATAAAAATAACTATTATAATATAACAAGCTTTCACTGTAATTATTGCAATGTCTTTACATTAAATACATTATTAACATATTTACTGTCGATATTCCAGAATATTATATATATATATATATATATATATATTACGATGTCATAAGTTATCTTTCATCTTTGGGCTATGCCCTGTGTTTTGTTTGGTTTACATTATTGATATGAATGTTTGTTTTCTATTGTTTGTTTAAATATAATTTTGGGTTTATTTTTCTTGTCTAAGGTGCACATTAGGTCAAGGAAAAGAGACACCAAAAGGTTCATTCTGTATTTATTTATTCAGAGTTTAGCAGTTTTAGTTCCTTACTTTTTTCTCCTCTGGGCTCATGGCTGAAGCATGGATCTGGGGTGGAGGTTTAAGAGGAAGTGCGGCCTTCCTGCTTCCCATTTTATACCATCATATGGAATTTTGGCTAGTGTAGGCATAGTGTACTGGCTAGTCAGAGCAGGGGGGTCATCGGCTTCTCTGACAGAGAGACAGAACGTCCCTCTATTGTCTTCACATCCTGATATATAGCACACGGTATGTCAGACCGTTTTAATGGGAGAGGTTGACAAGCATATAGAGAACGTACAGCAGCGACTCGTCAATAGGACTCATGCAGCGGGATCTAGGCTGTCAAACGTCGGTGCTCGAGGTGCCACATTGGTTTTTGGAATAGGGCAACGTTTTCAATGATCGCGGGGTAGCATCAACTGTGCTGAGACTCGAGAGGATGGAAGCAGGTAGTATGGATGATGAAAATGATTCTTCAGTAATTGATAATGAGGGATGGTCACAGATTACGGATTCATCAAACAAAAGGAAAAATAGAGATTCTGAGTCAGATGAGAACAATACTAGAGTAGGAATAAACAAAGCAAGGAAAATTGAGGTAGAATACAAAGTAATGGTTGCATTTTCTGGAACAGTCGAAAACAATCAATAATCCAAAGAAATTTACAAAAATAATCAAAAAATCAATTGGAAATATTAAATCAGCAAGGTATCTGTCAAACAACCGTGTCCTCCTTTTTTGTGTTGACAAAAAGCAGCAAGAGATTGCATTGACGATCAAAGAGCTTGGAGGTAAAGCAGTCAAATGTTATGTACCGGGAGAACTTGATAATCTTAAAGGAGTGATTATGGGGGTACCTGTATCCTTATCTGATGAGGTTTTAAAGGCACAGATTGCGAACGAAATGGTGACAGAAGTGAAGCGTCTGCTTTCTAGTAGAAATGGTAATAAAGAGAGAAGTACTACTGTTGTACTAACTTTCAATTGTAAAAACTTACCGGAACGTGTTAAAATTGGTACGGCCATTTGTTAGACCAGCATTGAGATGTTTTAATTGCCAAAGATTGGGGCATGTTGCTTCTGTCTGTAAGGGGAAAAAATATGTTCCAAATGTGGCGGAGAACATTATTATGGAAAATGTGGAGAGGGGGTTGAACCTAAATGTTGTAATTGTGGAGGGCCACACAGTGCAGCGTTTATAGGCTGTAAAGCCCAAAAGCAAGCAACGGAAGCAATGAACCTCAAAACAGTACAGAATATATCATATGCTCAAGCAGTCAAGCAAGTACAAGCTACAAATGGAAATCTGAGGGAAAGTATCATAACTCAGTCTAAAGACACCTGCAGTCATAAATGTCTTGAGGATGGAAACTTGCTTGTGGTAAACAAAATTAATTTTGTAGCATTTATAGCTGAAGTCATTAATTGTTCAGCTCAAACAGACAAAAGAACTGAAAAGCTGAAAATTATTATATCTGCACCAGCTCGACATCTTGGTATTACTGAAGTGTCAGTGGAACAGATTCAAACGATACTTGGACAAACTGAAGGAACAGTAGGGAAGGATGATCCTTTGGGTAGTCAGAGAAGTAAAAGTAAGATATGAAAATATTACAGTGGAATGCTCGAAGTTTGATAGCAAATGGGCAAGAACTTAAAAGATTTGTTTACCAGCTAGCAGTTTTACCAGACATTACATGTATTCAGGAGACTTGGCTTCGTCCGCAGTTAAACTTTTGTATTCCTGGCTACAAATTGGTTAGAAAGGATAGAGTTGGTACAAATGGAGGAGGATGTGGGACATTTGTTAAAGATGGGGTGACTTATAGAGAAATAATAATAGATGTCTTAGGGGAATGTATTGCTGTAGAGGTGTGGACTCAGGGAGGGGGATTAAAGGTGATAAACTTTTATAATCCTTGTAATCAGTTAACTCTAGATGATCAACATATAATAAGAATCAAAGCTGGGGAAAATTTGATATGGTGTGGGGATTTTAATGCACATAATTCACTTTGGGGTAGTACTTGCACAGGTAATAATGGTTGGGTAGTAGAAGAGTTAATGGAGGAATATGCTTTAGTGTGTTTAAATAACGGGAAGGGTACTAGATTCAATATAAGGGATTCTTCGATGTCATGTATTGATCTAACAATAGTCTCTGGAACTATAGCTTTAGAATGTAAATGGGAAGTACTAGAGCAATCTACATTGGGAAGTGATCATTTTCCAATTTTATGCAATGTGGGATTGGAAATTTATCAACAAAATAAAACAATGCCAAATAGATGGAGATTTGATAAAGCCAATTGGGATAAATTTAACAGGTTATGTATTGATGGAATGGTGAATTATAGCTTAGATGATATAGATTTGTGTTCTGATCGATTAATTACAATTATTATAAATGCAGCTAAAGAATCCATTCCTAAATCAGAAGGTAAAGTAAGATTGAAAATTGTTCCATGGTGGAATGATGAATGCACTAAAGCTGTTAAAGATAGAAATAAGGCTTTTAGAGAGCTTAAGAAAACCTTAATACCTATAACTTTAATTAGTTATCAGAAGAAATGGGCTCAGGCAAGGAAGATAATAAAGCAAGCTAAAAGGAAGTACAGGCAATCATTCTGCTCCACAATAGGAAGGGAAACCCAAATAGGAGAGGTATGGGGTGTCCTCAAAAAATGGTTGGGGTTTACAGAACGCAGAATATACCAGTACTAGTAGATGAAGGGAAAACAGCAGTGATGCAAGAAGATAAAGCGGAAATGTTTGCTTCCACCTTTCAAAAGGCACACAGCTCAGATAACCTAGGAATAAATTATAAGAGACGGAGAGAAGAAATATTAAAGCAAAATCAAGATATTTTGAATAAAAAACGGATAGTAAAACAGCTTTGGATGCTGCCTTTAATTTGTGGGAATTTAACAGAGTTTTAATGAGGGTTAGAAGTACTGCTCCTGGGAAAGATAGAATCTGCTATATTATGATTAAACAGATGGATGACGTAATACTTAAAGTAATATTAGATCTTTTTAACAAAATTAGAGGGAAGGACAATTACCGCTATCATGGAAACAAGCAACTGTAATCCCGATTCACAAACCAGGGAAAGATGCTACTATAGCAGGAAATTATAGGCCGATAACTCTGACGTCTAACCTCTGTAAAGTAATGGAAAAAATGATAATTAATTGACTATATTATGTATTGGAAAGCAAAGGATTAATGGCCCCTTATCAGTATGGTTTTCGACCAGGTAGATCCACCCTAGATGCACTAATTAAATTAGGGACAGATGTTAAAAAGGCGCTAGCAATGAAAGAGGTGTTAATGGCAGTATACTTTGACATCGAAAAAGAATACGATATGATGTGGAGAGAAGGATTGCTGTTAAAGTTGCAAAGAATGGGAATTGAAGGAAGATTTTATAATTGGTTTTAAGTTTCTTATTCGGACAATCAATTCAAGTCAAGGTAGGAAATACAATTTCTGAGATGGTGAAGGTAGAAAATGGAACACCACAGGGAAGTGCCATTAGTCCTTTATTATTTAACATAATGATTAATGATGTATTAAAGGAATTCATCCAGGAATTAAAACAGCTTTATATGCAGATGATGGAGCAATGTGGAAGAGGGGAAGAAACGTGAAATATATAGTGAAAAAAATTCAAGAAGCAATTGAGATTGTAGAGAACTGGTCATCGGAATGGGGATTTAGATTTTCTATATCCAAAACGTGTTGTCAGTTTTTTACTAAAAAGAGGATTGCAGAAAAAATTAACTTTATTTGTATAAACAGCCACTAGAAAGGGTATCAAATTTTAAATATTTAGGTTTATGGTTTGACTCCAAATTAACATGGAAAATTCATGTCAAATATATTGAAGAGAAATGCAGCAAAGTACTGAATTTAATGAGATGTATAGTAGGCCAGGAATGGGGAACTGATAAACAATCTATGATCAACATATATTGTACTCTCTTAAGATCCGTTTTGGATTATGGATGCATTAGGCTATATATGGATCTGCATCAGATAGTATGCTTAAAAGGTTAGACTTAATTCAGGCACGAGCATTGAGATGTATTACAGGAGCAATTAAAACAACTCCAATCTCAGCAATGCAGCAATTATTGAGGGGAGTTGGGAGACTATAAACTTAACAGGAAATGGTTTTGCTTGGAAAGCATTGGAAAGTCATTTTCATTAACGGCAACTATTTCCCCAATACCCCTGTGGTTTTTTAGCCAACCTGAAGTTGATTTACTAATTCATGAGAGTGTTAAAAAAAGGAAATATTGATATTAAGAACTATACAATTGAATATATTAGAACAGTCTATTTTTCATTTCTCCTAATATACACAGATGGATCAAGAAACCCAGAGATAGGTTGTACTGGATCAGCATTTTATGTTCCTGAATTTAAAATAGGAAAATATGGGAGATTAACTGATGGGACCTCAGAATATACTGCTGAACTGGTGGCAATTCAGATGGCACTTAGTTGGGTGGAAGAGGTGATGCCAAACAAAGTTGTGATTTGTTCAGATTCTATGGCATCACTTATAAGCCTACTAACTTATCAAACAGTTAGATATGATATTTATGTAGAAATATTGAATATTTTGTATAGATTAAGGCAAATTGGAATAATAATTAAATCATAGACAGTAAAAGAAATGGACACAGCGACCCCACTGGATTCAACGGAGACAAGTGAAGTCAATTAAAAGCATGCACTTCCTGGGGGTCGAGCATACTGTGCAGACTCAAACTGAGCTTGATGATGTAGATGTGACGAGAGCAACCTGTCCGACAATTATAAATCTTCTAATAGCTGTGCCAAAGAGAAATCTGAATCACCCACCGAATCTTGCAGAGACGGCGAGCGTGAACAGGAGCAAATTTTGGTAAGTATTCTGATTAATTATTTTGTCATTTTGCATAATCACAATTCCCCCGATTGCCTCATAGACAGTAAAAGATTGCCTGCGAGCTTCTCCTCCTGTCCATATGGTAATTTACTGTGCGACAGAGAGTCGCAGGTTATGACGCAATCGTCAGCCTATTTTTACAAAAACTGCTTCTATGGGGCCATAACGTAAGATACAAGGTAATGGAGCCTTTTATACATTTTCGTGTTTGTTTAGAAATAATTAATGGACAAATGGAGTCTTTAAATGCCTCAGATGTAAATTGATGTTATTTGCTGTCAAAGTGATGCCAAAATGAATGGGAGTCAATGGAATGCTAACAGCAGGTGGGGGTCCGCTAATCAATGGCGGCGCCCGGGGAAGCTTCAATAAAATATGAAACCCTGCCCCCTTGAATTAAATTTGTTTGGGTACCAGCTCACGCAGATATACCAGGATCGGAATAGAATGGTCGGATAGATAATAAAGATCGGATAGAATGGCTAAAGAGTCACTTAAACTGAACTTCCCCAATATTACTGTTGCATTAAGTAGGATGGAAGGGAAAAGTATCATTAAAGAAGGTTGTAACCAGAAATGGCAAATGAGTTGGAATGAGTGTAAAACGGGAAGGCATTTATATAATATACATAAAACCGTAAGACAAAGTAATATAACACTAAATTTAAGTAGAGAGGATCAGGTTATTTTATCAAGACGTGACATGGTACGGGATTATGCGAATTATGCCAAGTAAAGGAAACAGTTGAACATGTGCTGTTTTTCTGCCCCCAGTATGATCTGGAAAGGAATGAGTTAATAAGAGAGCTACAGGGAATAGGTTGCAAAGTATTTACAATCAAAAGCCTATTAAACATAAAACTTGGATCCGGGAAAATTGTAAGGTTAGTTTTAAAATTCATTAAGCATAGTGGTCTTAGAAATAGAATATAGACATCTTTTAACATACTTCTAGACTGAAATCACTTCACACTCCAGCACAGGTGGTGGCGGTATGCACCATAAAGTTGGTATGCGACCCGCCAATAAATCCAAAGAAGAAGAAGAAGAAGGGTCATCGTTTACTGTTTATTTGGAATGTGTATATATAAATGTATTGTTCAGTTTTTTAATGTGTTTTTGTAATGTTGATCTTATTTAATTTTTGACTTCATATTCAATTGAGTTCATGTAGATGTTTATGTGTGTAAATGATTTTTCTTTTTGTGTTTTTCCTGTGATTGGGATGGTTTGACCCTTGGGTGTAAAAGGGCGCACTTAGCCTCTTAGGAGTTAGTTCTGGTTGGGGCCTGGTTATATTTATATATTTATATATTTTTGGGGCCATTTATATTTATATTCAACAGCACATTTTGTGATCAGAGGCTGTCCTTAAAGTCCTTAAAGACCTTAACATACGCCGAGTTTTGTTGATCAGTAAAACTCATTTTTACAGAAGGCTAATTTTTTTTATTTATTTATTTTTTTTGTTAAAGATTTGGTCAGATTTCCCCAACCACCTGCACACAAAAACTTGATGGTTCTGCTCAAATCGCCTAGGGTATGTGACATATTTTAGCTTCAAAACTAAAAAAAAAAAAAAAATTGCAAAAGATTCAGAGAGTTACTTATCAAATATAAAAATATACTTTTTTTGTCTTTTGGAAGTTGCATTGAAATTCATTTTGCTCAAAAATCTGAGGGGGCACATGCCCCTCGATTTGAATGGGTATGACACCTCTGCATGTGACCAACTTGAACATGAGACAAATCTGCAAATCTTTTTCGCCCTTGTAGAAAACTCTGAAATGAATGGAATTCACCAGTGATGAATGTGACTGGACACATTCACCAGCAATGGTAAATGTGACTGCACCTTAGGGGTATAATTTTGCAATTTTTTTTCTTAGACTGTACAGTTTCAAAAATAGCTTTATTAACTCTAGAAGTCAGAAAAATATTTTATTTTAGTGTATTATTATTGTATTATTTTTATTATTTCCTTTTTTTATTTTACTTTTTGTGAATTGATATCATCCCTTTTATGTTTCTTTGTCAGTTACAATGTATTTTAAGTATTTTTTTTAATTTGCACTGTTTTATATGTACAGTTGTACAGAATGAAAATGCGTGTCAAATATTTGTTTGCCAATAAAGAACACTAAGTAAAAAATATATATACTGTCCCTTTAAATTCAACATTGATCATTAATACATAACCATGATAAACAAGGTAATCATACTAAAAAAATTAAAACGTGAAAAAAATAGAAACTATAATTGCACAATAGAAAATATAATTAGACAATACAATGACAAAATACAAATAAACACACAAACAAAACAATTGGAAGGGAGACAGGTTCCCATATAACTGACAGCTCACCATATACTGAATCTGTTGCTAACAGAGTAGAAAGACAGTCAAAGCCAAACCACCCAGGAGATCTCGCTCCATCTGCAACTCCCTGATGGCATGTCGAGAGAGAGAGAGAGAGAGAGAGAGAGAGAGAGAGAGAGAGAGAGAGAGAGAGACGAGAGAGAGAGAGAGAGAGAGAGAGAGAGAGAGAGAGAGAGAGAGAGAGAGAGAGAGAGAGAGAGAGAGAGAGAGAGCATGCCTTACATGCAGTGGGGTCTTCCTTGAGGGAGTGGTCTGCATGATTAATTATTAGGACACTCTGGAGTTGGCTTCGTACTCTCCGGTGAGCTACGTGGGATGGCGATGGAAGCTAATGCACATCCCCCTCTCCCTCAGCTTGTTAAGTACAGTGAGGATTTAATCGAAAATTTGCTTTCGTCTCAAATAATTATGTATATGAAGCAAAGGAGGGCCATGGGGATTGTCTTTCTCTCTTTTTTCCCTGTCCCTCTCTCACTTTGTGTCTCTACTTCCTCTTAAAAGCATGTGTAAATTAAAGTCAGTTCCCTTGATGAATGGCAATAATTTGAAGAGGAACGTATGAACCGGTAATGCTTGATAAGACGATATGCAAAAGAACACAAAGCATATGCTGACTGTAACAGCAAACACACAAGGCTCAGGGGCATGTGTTTTCTGGTGATTACCTAGCTGCCACTGCCTACATTCAAATATAAGTACAGTGACACTTTCCACGCAGAATCAGAACCTGTTATGTTCAGAGGCTGTGAATGTTAACTGCAATATTCAGATATGATTAGGACAGGAACAGTTTGCAAATGGTACTCTTGAGAGTTCACTTCTATTTTCTGTTTTATCTTCCCTGAAATTTGCACATGTATTTTTAGCATGAAAAAAATCTCTAAAAGGAATGAACATTTACCTGTGTACAATGAGATATCAGCTGAGTCAATGACATCATACTTCAGCCCAGGAAGGAAAGGTCTCCACTGCAAGAGAAGAGATAGACAAACAAAAAATGAGAGAAAAGTGTACTGGTGCAAATTCACAAATCAGCTGCGCCACTTTTCAGATTTCAGGGCAGAAACAAGCTTCTTATTCACTTGCAATACAGACACTAACAATAAAATAAATAAAAATGAATACATATTTTTTTAAATTTAACATTTTCATCAAATTTATTATTCACTAACAAGCTGTCATGTTTATGTTCAAGAGCACTCTTCCTGTTCTTTTTGTTATGTTGTTTCTGTTTTCTAGTTCCCTGTGTTTATTTCCTGTTTCCTTTGTTTCCTAGGCTTCTAAATATGTTGTCTTTTGTTTCCATAGTTATCAATTCAGTTCACTTGTGTCATGTTTAGTTGCTTGTTATTCTGAAGAGCTGCTAAATTGTTTTTCATTGTTCCTTAAACAACCAAACCTTGACACCACCCACAATGCACAAATTTAAAATATTTTAATATCAATTGTTCAATAACCACCTGCAAAAATATCCCACAATTAATTATTCTGTAATTATTCTGTAACCACCTGGAGTCCAAATTGACCAAATTACATTACTAAAATATATACTGTGAATTAAATAAAATATTTAAAGGCAAATAATTACTTGCATTTAATTTTTTACTAACCACCTGCAGTCCAGCTTAATTAAATTAATTTCAAATAATAAAATCTCTCTCTATTTTTTTTTTATTATTATTTAAAAAAAAATGAATAAAACATTGTGAGAATTTTAAACAAGTCATCTTTACTCTTTTTTTGGCAGCAGTAATTCATAAAGTAAAACTCTAAAACTGGGCATGTATCCAGATGTGCAGAGGAGATGATTTGAAATAGTTGATTTATGGTGCTTGGACTGGTAGGAACGTGTGATGTTGTACAGACAAGTATACCTGATTGTGATAGTTTAAAGTATTCAAACAACTACTTGTCTGAAATAATCTGAAATAGTGCCATACAAATTGTGCTCAACAAATTGTGTTTTTTTTTTTTTTTTTGCCATATTTGTGGCGTTATCTATTTGCATAAATCCTTACATGCAAATAAATGGCACTATCAACACTTGCGATTCATTCTTAGAGAATCGCCCTCCCCCTTTCGTCTTTTTTTTGCTTTTGCCCTCACAATGCTCTAGGATGGCATTGGCTCTCGAAACAGGTGGGATTCAGACACGTACCAATTCTCCTAAAGAGGCTGTACAATTACAACATCAAACTTGGCCACTCTCACGCAAGAGGTAATTTAGCAGTCGCATAACAATAACTTATCAATCTGATCTTCAGACACACACACACACACACACACACACGCACACACACACACACACGCACACACACACACACACACACACACACACACACACACACACACACACACACACACACACACACACACACACACACTAACCCTCACAGGAAACGTTATGCATTTTTACAATTTCAATAAAACTCATTCTGTATGATTTATAAGCTTGTTTCCCCATGTGGACCTCAATTTAGGTCACCACAGTGATATGAGTCCCCACGAGTTGGTGTGCATTCAGGTTTAAGTCCCTACCAGGATAGAAAAACATGTACAGTACACACACACACACACACACACACACTTAACAGCTGAACAAAGACTGAGAAAGGAATGGAAGGGGAAAAGATACAAGAAAAAATAAGAGAACAAAGAAAAAGAAAATAAGAGAGAAATTAATTTGGATCAGTTTGATGTCGATATTGCTTATAGTTTGACAATTCCAGACCCAGAAAATTGTACATAACAGAGCAGCAGTGTCTATCAAACTCACTGTCTTTGCATACTAATTAGTCACAAGCACACACTCAAAAGATGATTGTTTAGAAGATTATTTGACTCAATTATGAATTGCTGATTGCTGATTTATTTGATAGTCAAGGAATCTTGACAAAGACTCAATCCTGCTATGTGCCAAAATCAAACATCTAATACACATACCATTACTAATAACACACTGATGAGGATTAGTATACATACACACACACAACATAAACATCCCACACACCTGAATAAGTTTTCTTCAGTGTTTAGTATTCACCCTGTTGTTCTGTACAGCTTGTGTTTCTCAAGGTCAGATCTGCCTTTCGGGAATCGATGGAGTGCAGTTACAGCACAATGTCAGATCTGAGAAGCCTCAGATGCCTCTTTGCCCCCACACGCACATGCACACAAAAATATATCCATGCAAACAATCATGCACGTTCACACACTGATAAATATACACCTAAGCAGTATTACACACCAGTCAAGGACTATATACGCTGCTAAAACTAACTATCCTTTGTCATTGCATAAATGACACATGATGCTTTTAAGTAGCAAAGATTTCCACAAAGCTTCATATGTTTCTGCACGTATAACTGTATGCAGTCAAAGACAAACACATTGCAATCCCTACAAAACAATGTGCAACTTGCACAAAGTTGCACATATTGCATCAGCTACAAATTTATTTCTCTTTTGTTCTAACAATAAATAAAATTAGCCCATACACTTTTGACTGTCAGCACCATCCATAATACCTCTTACTTCAAAGGTCATATTGGACAGTTTCTGGTCAGACTACATCAGACAGGTTTTATTAGATCTTACAAAAATCCCTACAAAGCCTGAGGATTCTGTTAAAATACTAATCAAGCTCAGATTATAAGGGTGCGCGATAATGACAAAAAAAGATATCTCTTTATTTTCTGGAATTTTGTTGATAACGATAATTTGACAACATTTTCAGAATCAGAATCAGAATGAGCTTTATTGCCAGGTATGTTTACACATAAGAGTAATTTGTTTTAGTGACAGAAGCTCCGCAGTGCAACAGAATGACGGCGACAGAACAAAAAACACATAATAAAAGAATAAAAAATACAAAGTAAGGAATAACAATATACAAATTGATCATTGAATGTGCAGGTATATTACAATAGGCAGTTATGTATGTACAGGTATATTATGTGCAAATATTTATGTGTGAATTGATTATTTGTTTTGGATGTATATGTGTATGTGTATATAAATATAAATAGTGTGTGTGTTCCACAGTTATTGTCAAGTGTTCATGAGATGGATTGCCTGGGGGAAGAAACTGTTCCTGTGTCTGGTCGTTCTGGTGCTCAGAGCTCTGTAGTGTCGACCAGATGGCAACAGTTCAAAGAGGAAGTGTGCTGGATGTGAGGGGTCCAGAGTGATTTTGCCCACCCTTTTGCTCACTCTGAATAAGTACAGTTCTTGAATAGAAGGGAGGGTTTTACCGATGATTCGCTCAGCAGTCCGGACTACCCTCTGTACTCTTCTGAGGTCAGATTTAGAAGCTGAGCTGAACCAGACTGTTACTGAAGTGCAGAGGACGGATTCAATGATGGCGGAGTAGAACTGTATCAGCAGCTCCTGTGGCAGGTTAAACTTCATCAGCTGGCGAAGGAAGTACAACCTCTGCTGGGCCTTTTTCACAATGGAGTTAATGTGAATGTCCCACTTCAGGTCCTGAGAGATAGTGGTGCCCGGGAACATGAATGACTCCACTGCAGTCACAGTGCTGTTCATGATGGTGAGTGGGGGGAGAGCAGGGGGGTTCTCCTGAAGTCCACTATCATCTCCACTGTTTTGAGCGTGTTAAGCTCCAGGTTGTTGAGAGTGCACCAGACAGCCAGCTCTTTAACCTCCTGTCTGTAAGCAGACTCGTCACCGTCCTGAATAAGACCGATGAGTGTTGTATCATCTGCAAACTTTAGGAGCTTGACAGAGGGGTCCTTAGATGTGCAATCATTGGTGTACAGGGAGAAGAGAAGTAGGGAGAGAACACAGCCCTGGGGAGCTCCAGTGCTGATTGTATGGGGGCTGGATGTGTATTTTCCCAGCCTCACTAGCTGCTGCCTGTCTATCAGGAAGCTGTTGATCCACTGACAGACGGCAAAAACAGCTTATTGATTCAGTAACGAAACACTGTTGTGTGTTGCTCAGAGACGCAAAACAGTTCTGCTGTGGCTTTGTTTGAAATTATTTTTGTTGTCGAAATACAGCAAAAACAAGAACCGTTGTGTCTGTAAGTCAACTAATATTAAAATTGATAATTGAGCTGTTCATGAAATCAATATCACATTTGATTTGGAGAAAAACTTCACCCTTTGTATGATGTTAACTATATCAGATGATATACATATAAAAGACTAAATCACACAATGAAATGGGTGCACTGATTTTGCGATATACTCAAAAGTCAAATCGCATATCGTTTAAACAACTATTATGATATTATCCTAGACGATATATATCACACACCCCTAGCTCAGAATAACTTTGGTGTAGGATGCTAAGTTACACTCAGAGCAACCAAGTTTAAGGGTTTTCTGATTTAATATTTGTTATTGGTGAAATTGGGAAAAGGGGGTAAACCTAAAGAAGCACTGAGCCTGATTATATCGAACATCTAAAGCATCTCCAGTGAACTCCACAGACTAGCTCACTGCAGTTTGGTTAATAAATGAATTCCTGTTTTTGCCACAGATAATTAGCTGTTTTCGCTATTTGGTGTCTGGTCCCTGTTGACTCTCGAGCTCAGAATACCTCTAAGTTCAATGAATTTATTCATTGGGCTCCTCTCATGTCTTTGAACCTCCTCTTCTGTAGCACTCTGCAGTGAAAATAAGTAAGGAGTGAAGCACAGATCTTGGGCCTTCTCAGCCTCCAGGCACTTAAAGTTGTGTGGATTTGAAAAAAAAAATAAAAAAAATCTTTATAAGTGATACAAAGAAAGTTGTGCAGGAGGGACTTGTTTTTATGATGGTCACAGTAGCGTTGCATGTAGATAACAGCTTTAGTTGAAGATAAAAATGTCCAGTCTCTAAGACTTGCAAGGAAAGACATGCAACAATTCAGTTGACAGATTCTGAGCAGCAGTGGTAAAAACTATAGAAAATGACACTAAATCCTTTCTGTCCAATTAAACAGCTTCACTATCAGTACTCTGGATTGTCCAGTCAAATGTCTGAAAAAAAGGGTCAAACTAATTGAATTTTATTCAATGTTCTATAGAGTTTCTCAAGTTTTTTCTTTTGTTTGACTGACTTTAGTTAACGTATTACATTCAGATTAATAATTCATCAAAAGATTCAATCATAAAGCAATGAAGTGATCTAGAAGCCATGATTTAAGTTTACAAATGAGGCCACTATTCTAAGAAGCACCATAAGCAGCAGAGATGAGAAAGCTTTATTAACCTGAAACATTTATGAATTCACTTTTGTTCTTTAGCCATAATTGCTATGTTCAGCAGATGTTTTTATCCAAAGTGATTAACAAAAGAGGAAAACCAAAAAAAAAAATGCATTGGATCCTATGAATACAGAATGAAAAGTTCTGTTATACAAAGCTCCACAATTGACCTGAAAATTACAAGCCAGTACAGAAGTATAGGGGGAAACGTGTGACCCTTTGAAACAACAGAAGGAGAATAATACAGTTACAGGGATACTCCACCCCAAAAAGAAAATTTTGTCATTAATCACTTACCCGTAAAAGCTTTGCTCGTCTTCAGAACACAGTTTAAGATATTTTGGATGAAAACTGGGAGGCTTGTGACTGTCTCATTGACTGCCATGTAAATTTTACTGTCAAGGTCCAGAAAAGTATGAAAGACATCATCAGAATATTCCATCTGCCATCAGTGGTTCAATCTGAATTTTATGAAGTGACGAGAATACACTTTGTATGTGAAGAAAACAAAAATAACAACTTAATTTAACAATTTGCCTCCTTTGTGTCTGTCCGCATCACCGTAGCGCCATTTTGGAGAACATCCGCTGAACGCAAGCAGTGTATGCTCTTCTGTGTCAACCGCGCTGCACGGATGCGCTGTTTTCATTCAAATCAAAGCGTAAATACATGTAGAAAACATATCTTTGTGTCGCGGCTATCATAGAATAGCGTACGTAGTTTGCGTTCAGCAGATGTTCTCCAAAATGGTGCTACGGTGATGCGGAGAGACACAGAGGAGACAAATTGTTGAGTAAAGTCGTTATTTTTGTTTTCATCGTGTACAAAAAGTATTCTCGTCGCTTTATAATGTTACGGTTAAACCAATGATGGCAGATGGATTATTCTGACGATGTCTTTAATAGTTTTCTGGACCTTGACTGTAATTTACTTGGCAGTCAATGGGACAGTCACAAGCCTCCCGGTTTTCATCCAAAATATCTTAAATTATGTTGGAACGACATGGGGGTAAGTGATTAATGACAAAATTTTCATTTTGGGGTGGAGCAACCCTATAAGTAAGTGCATAAAGGGCTATGTCAGTATAGACAGACCCCTTTAAATGGTAGACTCAGGACTCAGGTTGGTTAGATTAATATGTTGTGCCCTGTCATGTTTGCTAAAGACCTCTGCTGCTTTCTGGATCATTTGCAGGTGTTTGATTGCCAGGGGTGCACATAAGTTTTTTGGTCTGGTTCTCATGAGATCACCTGGAGATTTGGTTTGCTATTCAAACTGCACATAGTGTGACCCATTAAATATATACATAAAAAATATTATAATAATACTAATAATAGTATTACACTTTATTTAGTAAAATAAAAAATTAAATAATAATGTAGTAAAATAAAATAAATAAAATAATAAACAAAATAGTGAATAATATGTGATAATATTATTATATTTTAAAATAACAAATGACAATTAAATAAAAATAAAATTATTTTATAGTACACTTAAAAAATACACTACTAATATTTAATTAATTTATTTATTTATTAACTTTTTTTAAAAATATATTTTCAACATTTTCAAACTTAAAATCAGCAAGCTTCTATTTTGGCGGGTTCCCAGTAAGTAAATGCACTGCCAGTTTTAGCGCTGCTGGGTAAAGTTCATCAGTGAATGAAATGTCACAGTTTTGCATTTTGCTTTGAAACTGACAGCTCATAGCCTAGATTTATGCTTTTAGTTCGAATGGAAATCTTATACAGCATTATAGTTAGTCGATCTAAAACAGGGATTGTGCATTAACAGTTGTCAACCATAATGGTACGCAAATTAGCTGTATGAATTTAAATACCCAGCGCATTTTTTTGTTTTGGTCGTGCATGCGCACCTGTGCACCACTTATGTGCACTCTTGTTGATTGTGCATACAGCAAGGCTGAATAAAAGAGCACTGCAGTAGTCTAGTCTAGGGATGACTCAAGCCTAGAGGAGTGGTGCAGCTTGATTAGGTAAGAAAGGTATGATTTTACTGGAAAATCTATATGCCTGGATGATAAAGTAGGTCCCAGAGATGTTATGTGAATCTAAAAGAGGAATGAACCAAGCACAGAACCCTGCAGTACCCTGTGCTTAGCTGATTTTCCTGCTCTTTTATATTTAACACAAAGCTGAATTTTGTTAAGAATATCTACAATGTAAACTGTGTGGAATAATAAAGGGGACAAAGTAAAGAAATTAAAGCATGATAAATAACATTTAATTTTGTATAAGTTTACATTCATATGCAGGGAGAGAGACACAGAAGGCGCAACAGTATCTTAAAAAAATAGAATAGAAATTTATTAAATTATGTATTAAATATATTAACTTAATAATAACTTTTTAATTTTATTTTATTTTACAAACTATATTTCCATTTAGGAGATCCTATTCATACTCAGGTTTTACTATTGAATCTTAAGCAGGAACAACACAAAATGATCTAATCTGTTTATAATCTATTTGTTTTCTATTCCATTATCAGCTCTGTCTGCCTTTTTCACTCCCCTAACTCACTGTCTCTCTTTGTTTGCCAATTACTTTCTATCTTCTCCTAGATAATACGATTACTGAAATGCACTGTTTAAACTCTGCATCCTTTGGGTGTACTCCGGACACAATCAGGATATCAAAGAGCACTACATCTTTCAGGTCAAGGCTTTTATACTACTCAAGGATATTGTAACAGCTAGAGATGTAGTAAATGTTTTAATGACTAATGAATTACAAAAATAGTGTACTGGTAGATGTTTGTTTGCTGTGGATA
Source organism: Cyprinus carpio (assembly GCF_018340385.1). NCBI lineage: Eukaryota > Metazoa > Chordata > Actinopteri > Cypriniformes > Cyprinidae > Cyprinus > Cyprinus carpio. Next base: position 28,296,081 of record NC_056578.1, on the reverse strand, counting down.
TAGCCATTATATATTTACTAAATTTGACATGGTTTATATTGCAGCAATAATTCTGAGCTGGCCATTACCAAGAATAACTCTGTATGTGTTTTGTAGATTTGAGTAAAGTGGGTCATGGAAAACGTTTCCCTTACTAATTTGCCACGTTTCTCATCTTTCCACTTATTCAGCTTTATATAATGCAATAACTGAGAGAGAGGTAGAGAAAATAGTAGAAGGCATAAGTGTGGCAGACTCCTTAAACATAGAGTTCATTCATCATGCATGCCATACTTCAGTCTGTTTACTTAAAAATAAATGTACAATTATCAAAAAAGCTCTGCCTGGTAGGCAGTCTAATGGAAAGGATACTAAAAGGTATCAAAATATCCTGACTAAAACAATATCAGGAAAAAAGTTTTACGTACAATTTCTACACACTTAAAGTATGTTTTATTGACATTTGGCGATATTTCAACATCTACAGTAAATTACCAGAATTTTCCAAACTCCAGCACTGTACTCACCCCCACCTCCACATGGTCTGAACCTCTCTCATCTTGCTTGTGCAAAACCTCAAAGTAGTATCGCCGCGAGGACATGAGACTGCAGAGAAAAAGAGAGAGACAGGTGGAGGGGGGAGAAATTGAAGTGAAAGAAAGAGAGGGCAGGAAACACTCTCAGAGAGCTATAGAGGGACAGATCAGATGAGGAAAGGAAAAACAGTGGCAGATGCAAAGATGAAAAATGCACATTGCACCATAGAATCACTAAGTTGCCTTCTCATCTTCTCAAAGAAGCATTATGGTCTTGTTCAACTACTAGAAAACAGAGATTAGTAGTGAAGTAACCTCTTAGTTATTTATGCTAGCCAGTGTAACTTCATTTGATTTTAAAGCAAGCTGTACAAGCAAGACTTCCGGCAAACCTCAAATCCTAAAATACATATTTTTAAAAATGATGTGTTGACATATTAAAGCACATTTAAATAAGGGATAATGTACATCCAGCCGGTTGTTATCGCAGAATAACCGCCGACAGGGTGATCAGGATGTCTTGTATCACCCTGAAGGGGATATTCAGTGATAACAACTGGCTGAATGTACATTATCCCACTTATTACATGGCTACTTGCCACATAAGTAAATAATTAAACAAAATATTGATTTGAGTTGAAATATTTGAGCCAGACCACTTATTACACAACATTTCACCACATAAATAATTATGGCGATAAAAGATTTAAGATAAAAATGTTTTAAAATCTTACCAGTTTGTTAGTTACAGTATATCTTATAATTCATTAGTGTACAAAACAATTGTCGCAAAATGGCAGCAGCTGCATTTGTATAAATTAAGAGAGTGAGTCCGCAATACCAGGATGACATAATTAAATAGTTGTACACATAATATTGAATTGAAGTTTAATATTTTATTAGCTAACCAAACGAAAGCTTCCACAAAGAAAAAACTGTTCCTAGCAAGAGTATAGCGCCGACTTCAATTACCTGGATGAGCTTGTGTTATCAGCTTTTACCAGTTTTTTCAAAGGATAACATACCTCGGAACGTCATGACCAGTGTTGGGCAAGTTACTCTGAAAATGTAATCAAACAACTGATTTCTGATTACTCCTTTTAAAAGTAATCACATTACTGTTCTGATTACTTTATTTCAAAAGTAATTAGTAATGTTACATTACTAGTTACGTTACTTTTTTCTCTATGAAATTTATGAAATCCCAGCATACACGCTCCTGATAAATATTTGTTATTAAAGCATCAACATTCACAGAACACTGTTATTTTAACTAAAGCAAGCAGTTGCTGCATGCATGGTTTGGCATGGCAGAATGCCAATAAAGAGCGCTACATTTGTAATTTCTAAAAGACATCTCAGTTAATTGCAATCTCACAAATCTGTTATAACATTATATATATATATATATATATATATGCATAATGAATCTTTCATAATGTCTATAGTTCTTGTGTTATAATGAGAGGATTCGTGAGCTCACAAATTTCAGCACTGCATTGCTCAACATTGCAAACAGGTGTTATAGCCTAAATAGAAACTCTGCATAAGCTTGCACCGTTTACATAGTTTATATTTTATATTAGTTCACGTTGCTTTTGTGCAATAGATAAATAACAATTTATTTGTTTTAGATATTTTATGTTTAGATATTTATATTTTGCTGGAGTCCCGTGAATCATTTTATTCTCTTTATACATTGACACTGGCCCCACTGCCCCCATTCGCTTGTTCTCCCACAGACTGCCACTCGCCAAGCACCAGGCTGCCGAAGAAATGATCTGAGATATGGCGGCTAATGGCATTATTGAGCCCTTGGACAGTCCCTGGGCCTCACCTATGGTCATGGTGCGGAAAAAAACGGGGGGTGGCGCACATGCGGGGACTTTCAGCAGCTAAATACGGTCACCCACAAGGACTCATACCTGCTGCCATGCATTGACGATGCGTTGGATTATGTAGCTGGATCCTGTTGGTTCAGCTCTGTGGACTTGTGCAGCAGGTATTGGCAAGTGGAGCTGGTGTCAGAGGCCCGGCCCAAAATTGATTTTACCATAAGGCATGTGGCAGTTTAAGGTGATGCCCTTTGGACTGTGTAATGCCCCAGCCACCTTTAAGAGGCTGATGGAGCGGGACCTTAAAGACATTCCCCGCACCCGCTGTGTGGTCTATTTGGAAGATCTGTTGGTCCATGCCAGAGACTTTGACCAGGCTGACCACAACTTACAGGAGGTCCTGACAGCCATCCATAGCGTCGGGTTATGACAACAAAGGTGGCTGCAGTGAGGAATTGGCCCCCACCAACCAACATCACTGAGCTGCGGAACTTCCTGAGCCTAGCCTCCTATTATAGGAGTTTCGTCAGAGACTTTGCCACCATCGTCAGCCCCTTACATCAGCTGACAAACAAGGGCCGGCAGTTTGGGAGGTCTGAGGACTTTGCGGCAGCCTTCCAGCAGCTAAAAGCATCCTGCACGTTCACTGTTGTGATGTCTGCATGACACAGAAGGGACCCAGCCAATGCTCTCATGCGCCACTGCAGCAGTACCTAGTCGGGTCGCCCATGGAGAGGACCGGGGTTGACATCCTGGATCCGTTCCCCATCACAGAGTCTGGCAACCGCTTTGTCCTGGTCGCTATGGACAACTTTACAAAGTGGCCAGAGGCGTATGCGGTGCCGGATCAGAGTGCTTCCACGTCGGTGCAGCGACTAGTGGATGAGATGTTTGCCCGGTTCATGGTGCCGGACGAACTTTATAGTGACCAGGGGCGGAATTTTGAAAGCCGATTGTTCACTTAGGTGTGTCAGCGGTTGGGGTGAAAAAAAACAAGAACCACTCCCCTCCACCCTCAAAGCGATGGACTGGACTGGACCTGGCCACCCAACTTGCCATCTTGACCAGTCAGCACCAGAGAGACTGGGACCAGCATCTGCCCCTGGTCCTGTGGGCGTATAGGTCAGCAATGCAAGAGTCGAGCAAGTGCACACTGGTGGTGCTGATGTTTGGGAGGGAGCTCCGCACGCCTGTGGACTTGGTGTTCAGGTTGCCCCCCGAGCCAGAGATTGCTGGTGGACCAGAACTGGACTACTTCCAGCGATTGAAGGAGCATCTGAGCACGGTCCATCAACTGGCCAGGGAGACTCTAGAGGACGCTGGAGCCCGCCAGAAGCGGACGTACGATGTCCGGGTCCACGGGCCTACCCTTGGGCCAGAGGACAGATTGTGGGTGTTCTGCCCCCAGAGAAAGTGGGGGTTGTCACCCAAACAGACTCATCATTAGCAGGAACCCGGGGAGATTCTGGACCAAATTTTGTTGGTGGTCTTCCGGGTCCGAATGCCTGTATGGGGTAGATGAGTGGTGCTTCATAAGGATCGGTTGGCACCGTACCACCCACTGGCCCCAGAACAAGAGAATGGTGGAAGCCAAGGTGGCTCCCCCACCATCCACTCCCAGCGCAGAGACGGACAATGACGGACTCAGGGCTGAGCCTGGCACTGGGGGTAGGACATCAGGGAGGCCGAAGCATGTTCGACACCGGCCAAGGACATTTGCTAGAATTTTTTGAGGGAGACTAGGGTTGTGGGGACACTCACCCTTTCTTGGGGAGGTTATGTAATGACCTGGCAGTCAGCGCTAGCAGCCAGATGCATTAAGGGTATTTGTTAAGAGTTGATTCATGTGTTATTTAAGCAAAATGGTTGGGGTTTTGTATTAGCAATATTATTTGTGTCTATGTTTATGTTAATTCGGGTAGGTTTGGTTCATTTACTGCCCTGTTATGTAAAAGTGTGGCTATCACCGTCATGGAGAGAGATGTGTAGGGGAGGGACTTGGTGATATGGCCTTGCCTGTTTAAGTTTTTATTCTGTGTTCAGAATAAAAAGAGAAAGAAGACAGTGCTGCCTCCTGCTGGCATGTTTGTCTGTGCTTCCGCTCACAGAGACACTCAGATTCGTTCGGTGTATTGGACACGAGTGCTCACACTTTCCGCTAGCCAAAGTAAAAATTGTGACATTTAGATGCTAGCACCCCGCTAGTAATTATCTTTGCAACAGTTTAGTAGCCTAGCTTAGCTCCGGTCAGCCCACGTTCTATAGAACAACTCCCAGTTGTTACAATACTATCACTATCACTTTGATCATTGGAAGATCTCGTTTTGAGGAGAAAAAGGAGAAATCAATCAAGTAATCCTAAGAATAAAGTACATTATTTTACTGTACTAGATTTAAAAATAATAGTAATAATAATATCAACATAAAACAAGACAACCTAATAATACAAAACAAATTAAGCAATAAGGTCAGAGAGGCTTTGTCATGTGCTTGTTAAAAACAATGTGCTTGTTAAAAAATATGGTAACACTTTATTTAGGGGCTCTTAACTAGTCGCTTATTAGCATGCATATTACTAGAATAATAGCCATTTATTAGTAATAATTAGGCACATATTAATACATTATTCTATGTTCCTAATCCTACCCAATACCTAAACTTAACAACTACCTTACTGACTATTAATAAGCAGCAAATTAGGAATTTATTGAGGGAAAGTCATAGTTAATAGTGAATTCTGATGCAATAGTGCAATAGTGAATTAAAAGCATTCCCTATTCTAAAGTGTTACCAAAAAGATTTTAGAAAACATCACCCAATATCAAAGCAAAATTCAAAGAAACACCTTTCTAAACTCAGAAATGCCACTGCAGGTTATTTTCCCCCAAGTAGTTTTTGTTCTTCTTTTTTTTTAAATTAAACCTCCAACAGAATAAAATGGCAAAGTTATGCGACTTCATAAAAAATAAGAGAGTTCTAATGTCAGCTACCAGAAGGTTTTTATATTTTATGTTCATAATTGGATGTAAACTTTATATCTTTATGTATAAACAGACCACAGGATTTGGATTTCTTTTAGCAAGATGATCTCATCTTAGAAATGACAGAAGTCACAAACAGACAGACATGTGAATATAGCAGCTTATTATGAAACACGATTATTCTTCAGATGTTCTTCTGGAGTTGGTTTGATTAAATCATCCAAGTACAATTCAGATTGCAATGCAGCTAACTGTGACATCATGAGAAGGTGGAGGAGAGGGTGAAGGGTGTGTTACAAAGACAACTTCCTTTGTGAAAAAGATGTGCTTAATTGTATTGAAATTTGCTTGTAGTGCATTTCAAATCTTACAGTGACAATTAAGTCAAAATCGACAATTCTGTAAATATTGTTATGATTTAACATTACTTTTATTAATATGTTAAATTAAGGTGCCCTTGTAAATGAAGTTCCCAATGCAGGTTCGGGAGGGGCCTAATCATCCAGTTCTGTCAATCATTGTTAGCATCGTATTTAAGCGGTTGTGGTTGATTCTTTACATTCAGACCTGTCAATGATTGTTTCAACTTCATATTCTCCTCCTTTAATTCCTTCTCTTTTTCCTCCACACAGTACCATCATAGGGGAGAAGGGGGTTCTTACTCAGCGCTTCAGCCGAGCTTCCTTTGCAGACAACAAGCCAAGTTCATCTACCATTACCTGGCAGGGCTGAATGGGCAGGCGAACTCGTGAATCTACAATAACTTCCCCTCGCCCTCACACTGACATCTCTTCTAGTCTCTGATGACCTGTGTGATACGGGACAAAAATCCCTCCTCAGCAGCCAGTCGATCACATGAGATTGCAGCAATAGCAAATGACAACAATCCAACCAATTCCCACAATCAAGTCCAGCCCTACATTTTATTTTTCCGTTCAAGAAGCCAATTCACTTGGATGTCTGTCACAATGCCACTTATGCCGTGTATACACTACATGATTTTAAAAGTCATCAGATCGCTATTCCTTTCACACTGCACCAAAATCAACTGAGTATTGCTAATGAGCATTACAAGCATTTATGTGTTGTAAGGAATGGAAGTTTGTTTTTCATGTCTACTGAGTGTTTAAGTCAATAAAGGTTTCAAGACAACAAAAGAAAGTTGTGGCCAGTAGATCAGGGCTAGACTGAGACAGGTTTGAGGGGGTACAAAATGGAGTTTTAATTGGCTGACTAATTGCCTGGCTCCATCTGAAAGTGTTCTGTTGAATAATTGAATAGGACTGAGTGATGAGAGAGATAAAGAAAGAGTGTATTCAGGCAATGCCCACATAAATGCACTCAACAGACCACTGAGCAACACAGTAAGCTTGCTTGAGATGTCAAACAACTAGCAAGGCAGACTTCTCGTCTACATGAGCAAAAACAGATATGCATTTGCATTCTTTGTTCCAGTGTAGTAGAAGTGTTTGAAATATTGCTTTTACATGAAGATAAATGGGATGTAACCAGTAATCCAATAACTACTATTTAATTCTACCAAAATCTGTCTTTTCCACCTATTTTTGAATGAATAAATAACTTACAGCATGATGATAGTGTACAGACTGTAATGGGGCTTCTACCAAATATTCACACATAAAAAATCTATTACTCTTAACAAAATAAGATTTTAAACAATACCAGAACAGATACCTCTGTTCTAAGCAAACTTGCTGCCGGAACTATGCTGCCGAAGGAACACGGAGTCAAGAGTAATCGAGAGTAATCGTCTTTATTAATCCAACACAGGAGGAAGACACATGTATGTAACTGGTAGACCCGACAAAACTAAATTGAAAGACTATGATATTTAAAGACAGGCTAACGAGGGAAACACAGGTGAATGGAATGACTAATCAACAGAGACATGGAACACATGGGGAGGAAACTAGACACACCTGGAATCAAATAAACAATCACGGGAGACAGAAACTGTGTCACAGGGAGCAAAACACAAACAAACAGGTTCGTAGTCCTGACATTTCGCCCCCTCCCGGAAGGTGCGCACTCGCACCGTAGTAACGACAGAGAGAGGTGAGGGTGGGAACTTTGGAGGAGGTTCTGGTGGAGGACGGACTCCCGGGAGGGGGCCAACAGACAGAGACCATGGAGGAAGGAGCCAGGGAGGAGATGACAGAGGGAGGTGCCAGGGAGGAGACAGGAGGGACCTGGAGCAGGAGGAGCCCAGCAGGACCTAGGCCACAGCCATAACAGCCCAAGGTGGAGCTGATGGTGGGAGGAGCCATGGAGGAGGAATGGCCGCCGACTCCAGGGGGCTGACCAACGGTGGTGGAGCAGGTGGAGGAGGAGCCCTAGGCAGAGACGGAAAGCCAAAAAGCCAGGGTGACGGGGAGGATCCGGAGGTCCTAGGCGGAACTGATGGTGCATGCAACCGATGCGGAGATGTGGATCCGGGAGGCCGTGGTGGAACCAGAGCGACAGAGGACTGAGATGGAACCGAGGGGAAGAAGGAGCCTGACAGAGCCAGAGGGAGAGAGAGATGAGGCGAAGCCAGAGGATTGGAGTCCCGAGGTGCAGGATGGTCGACGCCAGACCAAGGCAGAGCTGGAGGGACGAGGGAGCCAGGCGGAGCTTGTGGACTGCCGGGCCATGGCGGAGAGGAGGGAGCTAGGTGCTATGGTGGAGCCGATGGGTCAACGGGCTGAGGCGGAGTCCAGGCCTCAGAGGCTGGAGGCGGAGGTGAGGGAAACTCCGACCATGGCGATGCTGGAGGATGGTGGGCTGAGGGCAAGCAGAGGGGCTGCCAGATGACAGCGGTGGAGGAGGCAGGAGCGAGTGGAAGGGCGGGCATTTTGGAGGAGCGGCCACAGGAGGGCACATTCTAGGAGCAGGCACTGGAGGACACATTCTAGGAGCTGGCACTGGAGGACACTTTCTAGGAGCTGGCACTGGAGGACACTTTCTAGGAGCTGGTGCCAGCACTGGAGGACACTTTCTAGGGGCTGGTGCCAACACTGGAGCGAGCTCTGGGGCTGGTGCCAACACTGGAGCGAGCTCTGGGGCTGGAGCCAACACTGGAGCGAGCTCTGGGGCTGGACTTAACTGGGGATCAGGAGCACTTCCTGGGCTTAACTCGGGAACAGGAGCCCATCCGGGGCTATACTCGGGATCAGGAGCCTATCCTGGGCTTAACTCGGGAACAGGAGCCCATCCTGGGCTTAACTCGGGAACAGGCACTGAAGAATTGGAATCCCCCTCAGGGCTGGATGAGGAAACCAAGGATGAAGGAGGGCTGGACGGGACCGGCGGAGATGTCGGAGAGAGGAGAGGCAGTTCATCCTCCAGTTCAGATTCCCAGTCTATAAGATCCACTTCCTCATTTTGTCCCTTTTGCCACGCCATAGTCCGCTCACCCCCATCTGTGATGCTGGGGGCTCCACTCCACTCCACTCTCAGGGAGCAAAAAACAAACAAACAGATTCATAGTCCTGACACAAATGGAGTGCAACACTATAATGTCAGCAATGCTAGTCAATGAAAAGTGGAAAGTCGTGTGAAAACCTCGCCTTGCTGTCCCTGAGGTGCTCATTTCTGATTACAGTGTTTATTAGAAAGGGGATACTGATGCTCATCATTCCTAAATGATATGTTCCACAAATGGATTCTGCAACCAAACAACAAATTAACGAGGTGCAAACTCACGTCAATGGCAGCCTAGTTTAAATATATATTTTTTAAATAAAGCAGCTAGTGAACCCAGACCACTCACTCATACCCCACAATGCCAAACCTTAGAAGGAAGATTGCTAACTGTTTTAAAATGCAAATATCCTCTTGAATAAAGTTTGTTTCTTGTTTGTTCATTTGGAGAATAAGTGAGTAATTCATGCACAGATTAGTGGATAACAAACAGACAGAACAATCAATGACTTCATCAGAACAATCTTGCAAAACAACAGGTGCCTTAACTGAATACACAAAGACAGAGAATTACAACATAATCCACTGAATTAGAGAGTATAAAATTTAGGATTTATAAAAAGTAGAGTTTTTGAACTACACTGTATGGAAAAAAAAACCACCATTATTCTAGTACTAGTACATTTACAGTACATTAGGACTTTTATACTTGCAAATTGGATATTACAAAAGTGGTAAAGTACATGTACTCTTACTAATTCTAGAATGTGAAAGAGAGTTTGACCCCTGCTAGCCATGCAGGACTGTCATATTCCCATAAATGTCACATGCTGGAGTTACTCTGCCTTTCTTTCCATCAGCCATGGAGGGCAAACCAGATATACTCCATTTTATTATGTAAGTTATATAATGATGGTGAAAAGAGTACATACTGTTCATGCACAAGTGTAAGACACAGTCTCATTTGAACATTAAAAAGTCAAAAATGTAAAAGGAAGACTGGAATCTATACCCTCTGAACATGTATAAACAGTCATGAATTCAAAAACTACATCAAGTAAGATACCTAAACTTGAAATCCGAGGTTTGTGGGTTGCAGGTTGTAACACTTTCTGATGTTCAGGGTCTCTTTGTGTCTCATTCCAAACAAAAAAGCAATGCATTGAAACTGCAGGCACAGAGTGTAAGACATTTTAACATCATCTCTCCATCTGACATTTCCACCGGTTTGCTGTCTCTACTGCGTGTAACATGCTTTGTAAAGAACATCTTCCTAGTTTCTGCGACTGACAGGCGTGTCTCACTTTTGCTTGCTCTGTAAACTTTTCACCGTAGTTCATTAGTGCATTATTTTGCCCAGCAACTTTAGGAATTCCAGACAATCCTGTCAGACGTCTGCCCTGTTTATGCTCTAAAATCCAGCCCATTAGACTACATGACGCAACAGCCTACACTGCTCTGTCTATGCCACCAAACTAACATGCTCCAATTGAAGCGCAAAATGAAAGCAAACAGAGAACTAAGGTAGGCAGACAGAAAGTTGTCTAACTTGAGTTGAATAGAAGTCAAAAAAGTTTATATCCTGACATCCTCAACTAGAAAAGCAGAGGATATCAAAGACACTCTTGTGGCAGTTTGAACCAGTACCATGCCATTGTCAAAGCTCAGTGGAAAGAGGAGGCACTTCTCTGCATTTCCCTCTGGAGTGCCAATAAGCATGCTCATTTTTTATTGGCACTAAAATATTCTGGAACATGTGCACGCTCACTTTTAGACTGACACTGCTGATGAATAATTCAACGGTACACACCACTCACACTGAGGCTCCACTGAAGCACCAGTCAGCAGTGGCTGGAGAAGACCGACAAGGGCAATTAAAATGGACGACATGACACTTCACTCTGACAAACTACTATTTAATTTGTCCCTTGTGATTCACAATCACACTGCCAGTACAGACACCTGTTGGGCAGCATGCTTGTTATAGTAACTCCCCCTGACGTTTGTTCATTTAACAGTGAAGCTGAGCATGTGATGTCTTTGATGTCTTATAACAAATTTACATTGATTATGAGCATAAAGTATTCGGTTTACACAGCTGGATTTAATGAGCGGATAATGAATGCATGAATGTGTCTTGAATGTTTTTACTTATTCACAATGTTTGGTGGAATCAGGTATTTAAACTCACTTTACAAATCAAAAATAGATGTGTGATGGATTTGCATGATCTGACCTGCTGCTAAATATTACTGTAAAAGCAGTGACAAATGAATAAAATAACCAATGAAGTATTCATTTGGAGGAGAAATGACAAGCAAATGTGTTACTTACCACAACTGTGTGATCTGCACATCTTGTTTCACTCATTGCTACTCATCCAGAGCACAGCATACTTAACATATTTACTGTGTAACTATATAAAGCAATGAGCTGGCAAGTACTGTACCTTTCCATGTTGCAGACAATCCATTATGTCATATTCTCCTAATATGCATTTAATTATAGTGGTGAATCCAGGAAGCATATGCTGTATGACACTCACTGCACAGGTTTGGAAGTTTGAGATCTGAACTTGCTGAACTCTCCTGGAGCTGTCCACTCTGAGCCGTGCTACATGACAAGAGACAACAGAGACTGTAACTCATCTCTAGCCAGATGCACAGGACACACAATATCCATGGTTGTGCTATTCAGAATTAAATTTAGAATGCATTTTACTGAATTTGAAGTTAAATTGAGGTAGAAAATAGGAAGCAGACTTGCAATTTGAATTTTAATGTAAGGAAGCAGAATAAAATTAAATTGAATAAAACTGAAAGTTATGTCATAGGAAACTTTAAATGCTGGCTTGACAAATCCTTGTGTCAAAGTTTGAAAAGTTAAAAAAATCCTTGAAGTAGACTGAGACAGATTGATGGATGGATGGATGGATGGATGGATGGATGGATGGATGGATGGATAGATAGATAGATAGATAGATAGATAGATAGATAGATAGATAGATAGATAGATAGATAGATAGATAGATAGATAGATAGATAGATAGATAGATAGATCAGAAGTGAAGCCTGGTTTAAGGGTCACAGAATGATCGAAACAAACAGTTGGCATAACACAGAAAAACAGAAAGAAATAAAGTTAGAATGATAGATTGACAGAAAGACAGAACAATGTAAAGACAGACAGACAGATAGATCAGAAGTGCAGCCTTGTTTATTAAAGTGTCATGTATCATAGTACACACCTGTCCCACGTACACCAGGAGGTGAGCATTGAGCGGACTCTCATCTGAGCTTAGCCACAGTTCAGAGTTATCATCCGATGCTATGGCGAACTGGAAATCCCCTAAAACATATAATTTATTATTTACAGAGCTGTACTTTATAACCTTATGACCTGACCTGTAGGTTCTGAATTCTAAGCTTGCTTCAATAAGATGTTGTTTTGTCAGTCACAGGTACCTCACAGCAGTCTATTTCCCAGTAGTGCTAACCGGTGGCTTTATTCTGCTTGTCAGTTGTTCTCTGGCATATACCTCAAATTGACAATCGTTTTTACTTCTCTTATTGTTTTGTGAGCTTGTGCAGCACAGTCAAAAAGCTGACTCAGCGACCATAGTTATTTGATAATGAAAACAATCTGATAACTTTCCCCCCGCAAACACGAGCATGCTTGCAAGCATCAGAGCTCATATACTGTAGTAGTCCTCACAGCAGCTTTTCTTATCAGGTTAGGCAGAATGTGCAGAATTTGCTGACTGTAGGAGACCTTTTGAAAGAGCCGTTTCTATGTGCCTTAAGACGTCAGCTTGGGCAACATTCATGTCTCTTACACCTCACTTAAACACACTTTGAGGAGCATTTTGAACATAAAGAAAGACCTGAATTGCATGAGATCCCTGAGGGACCAATGCAGTCCAAGTTGTATCATAAAATGCTACAGTTGAATATCAGGCCATCTGTTTATGATCATAAACGTATTACAAGCTGAATCATGTAACATGACATTGATGCAAAAATGAGAAAATCAGCCACATGGTGCTTTGATGGAAGAAACTGTTTTGGAATGACAGTATCATATTCACTCCATCTATTTTAAATTAGGATGTTCAGACTATCTCAGACCAAGAGTAAATATGATTATAAACTACTTTTACACACTAGACTGGTTTAGTTACTGAACCTGGACATAAATACACAACAATGGCGTAAAAAATTGACAATTTTTTTCGGCACTAGAAATTAAATGAGCATGTGTTTGATTATAATTATGATGAGAGCAAATCCATAATATTTCAAAGGGTTCATTAACAGTTTTCATAAAACAATAACTTTGTACTATATTTTTATCCCTGTAATGTAACAAAACCTTTGATGAAATACACTAACCATCTTTGTAAGGATGAATGAATCCAAAGATTCTAAGGCCATAATTCTTCCATTTTGGAGCCACAGCAATTTTCTTCACGGTGGTTCTGGTCTGTGGGGAAGAATTAAATATAAAAGCATCTGTAGGCCTATTCACTTTTAAACCCAAGACACTAACACTAATTCACAGAATCACACCTCAAAACGGCTTCTAAGAAGAATAATCAGACAGCTCCAAAACACTATTTTAGCAGAGGTGAAAAGAACAGATATTAATTCTGGCTGCACAACATCCTGCAAATATTAGGCCAACATTTAGGATTTGTTAATGAAAATATGTAAAATGAGATACCGCCTAGAGTATACAGAATAAAATTCATAAGTCAAACAAGCAGGTTAATCTAAATAATTATATCAAACTCTTTCTTTCAATGTCTGGTCTTACATGTGGGTAGAGAGGAAAATGAAGATTCTTCTTGAGCTGGGAGATAGATGAGCCACACCAGTCTTCAAACACATGCAGATTGGCCTGACCTTTATACTGAGAGAGAACAAAGATAGAGAGAATGAGCCTTTACTTCATGTCTAACCAGCCATAATAGGAAGGAAAAATCAATTGTCCAGAGATTTAAAAAAGTAGTATTTCACAAAATAAATTAAATATGAACTATATTGTAACAATATTTAATTTATTGTCTATCCATATCAAAGTGTCAATCTATTATTTAAACCAAAGCACTTCCTCTCTTTTTTCTTCTTTGCATTTGTCCTCTGCTCTAACTCATTTCCTTAGGTTCTAATAAACATGGTATTATATGTGTGTAGTGTATGAGCAGTTCATTCATTCATTGGTTCTGAATTAATGAATCATGGCTCGTTGAATCTAAAACAATGCACATTCCTTGGCTAAAACCCAAAGCTTTTAGCCCCTGAACTCATGCAGGTAAATCAAACTCTCTGCAAGCTGAATGGCCGGCCTGGTGCCAGCATGGCTGGGTTTAAATTCCTGACCAGATCGTAAAACTTTATTACCCCAAACTGGGAGAAACAGAAAAAGCCCAGCTCGCTAGGAATTCTTGTAAGGAAAAGGAAAGTAAATATATTCTAAATGTATTGACTGTATTTCCTTTTTGTGCTTAGATGTCTTCCATATCAAATTGTAGTATCTACAATTTTATTGTGTTAATCAAACTTTAAATGTGTGTAATTCTGCATATGAATGTAACTTTATGTTTCTCCTACCTTTACCTGTCATTTTTGGTATCTGTTTAACCGTCTTGCCTTGACCGAACCACTCATACATAGGAAATTACAGTAAAATGTATTATTCTGGAATTACCATCTTGCTGGAATATAATTGCTGAATTCTTTGACAACACCATAACTCACTCGAGTGGGTGTCTCCCCAGAGACAAAGGAACTTTTTCCCGCTTCAGATCGTGGACGTTCATTGGTTGTTCGCGCAAACAGAGGCGTGAACCCAGTCGCTCCATAAGAGACTGACACAGAACCTTTCTCGTTGCACTTTTTGTTTCGGCACTTCGTCGAGAGTACGTCTGTCGCGATGGCTCCTTAGGGAGCTTTCATCTCCGTTTTTCTTTGCTTTTCTTTACTAAGTTTTATTCTTATATTAGCCTCTCCCTACACGAGGGAGACGAACTCTGAATTATTTCTTTGGTAACTCCACGTTCGTTGAACCTTTGAAACTTCGCGCGAGTCTGCTCGCCCCGGAAGACACGAGAGAACACGCCCAGCTCTAAAAGCACGACGCACGCAGCTCTTAGCAGGCACAAAGATACCCACATGCAAGTATTATTTCCTATAGAGATTTAAACGCTGCTTAAGGTTGTCTATTCCCTTTTCAAGGTGATCTCATTCCTTGTTGTCTTTCAAAAAGGTTACTGTATGTGATTTTGCCATACTGCGCGATCATTCTGCATCTCTCTCTCACCTTCTCTCGCTCACCCTTTCTCTCTCTCTCTCTCTCTCTCTCTCTCTCTCTCTCTCTCTCTCTCTCTCTCTCTCTCCCTCTCATTTTGTTATTCGTTTTGTATTGTATTTGTTTTTACTGTTTGTATTGTTATACGCATATTTACTCTGTGTGAATCGTAGTTTGATGTATTATTAGTTCAATTATTAAACGCCAATATATTCATGATTGCTTCTGTCTAAAATTGCTCACATTACGAAGTCAATGAAATGTTTGATCTTAGCTATAAAGCTTATTTGTTACTTTCCAGTAACCTAAATTTTATAAGGACGGGAGAATGGTTTCATGGCCAGAAACTATTTTTCCTGGAATTATAAGAAATGATAACTTTATTGAAGTTGATAAGTTAATCTTACGGCCGTTTGCTGGACAAACCACTGTTTGATTTGCATTAATTCCCAGTAAAAGATATCACGTTAATTGATATGAAGAATGGAATATTGACATATTAATGAGTAAATTACAGTGCTTTGTAATGAGTTATTGATATATACAATTGACCTATTTTTCATCTTCAATAATTTTAATGTAACTGTTATGCGAGATATATATATTAATCATATTCCTGATTAATTATTAAAATTCCCTATATATCATTTGAGCTAACGTTAACGTACTACCCAGTGCGGCTACATGTGAATACTGCAGACAATGTGATGAATTGTTTATGTTCCTGTACCTTTAAGCTGCTTTTAATAAAAGCATCTGTTAAATGCATAAATGTAAATGCATGTCAAACAGCACTCAAAACATATATAAATAAATAAATAAAATTGTCCAGTGTGACTTGTATTTTAACTAAATCCAAATACATTGTTGCTTTAATCTACTTCAATGGCATTCATTTCATTATGAAATTTAGCTTGGTTTATTAAAAGTGCTATATTGGATTTAGGTGGGGGTCCTCCTGCACGCTAAATAAAAAATATGCACAAGACATGAAGGAATGAAGGATGAAGGAAATGAATTACTATTGTTACATGTTTTTTCTTCTTCCTTCTTTGGTCAAGTGTTTTCTCACCAAGTATATACTGTATGCACATTGCACATTTGCTGTAAATGTATATCTGGATAGTTGTGTAATAGTTGTGTTGATGGATCTCAGAATCATAGAGTCACTGCTGGAAAGAGTTCAAATATGCAAAAGATGCTGGAAAACTGAAGAATCTGCAAGACCTGAAGGATTTTTCTGAAGAACAGTGCTCAGTTTAACTGTTCAGGACAAACAAAGGACTCATAAACAACCATCACAAAACAAAAAAATAATCATGGATCATTCAGATAACCACACCCAGTATTTATATACTTTTGAATGGGGTTATTTTAATAATCTCAGCCATTATTATTATTATTATTATTATTATTATTATTATTATTATTATTATTTTGTCTTGTGGACGAAATGTTAACATCTTTTATGTAAAAAAAATCTTACTCAGGACAGGACTAAATAAAAAATAACATGCATTTTGTATGATCTCTCTTATTTTGTTAAAATTATTCACATTTTCACAGATTCTGCAAGGGGTTCCCAAACTTTTGCATGCCACTGTATATTCTGTATTTTTTGAAACTATGGTGTGAACAAAATAGACAAAATAACAATGTTTCGAAAACTGTGGTCACAATTCTCAATGATGCAACTGAAAAAGGGATTTCTATCATGCAATTCACAATTTAATGCTACAATAAACTCATAAGCCCATAAATAGGATGTCTATAAATATAGCACAGGTGGCTCAATTAACACTTGATTCAGAAGTGAGAACAGGGCTGCAGGCCTTCACACAGACCCAGATTATGCACAGGACAGCATGAAAACAAACCTAACTGAAATTGGATCTGTGAATATGCCGCTACCCCGAAGGCAAGACAGCTATGAGTTGGTTTAGAGCAAATTCTAAATTAACTATACATTTCTGATTTCAACGTCAGTATAAGCATTTTTTAAGTAACAGTGCAGGTTTTAACCAAAAGGTCAAGGTTTGGCTGGTTATAATGGTCCAGTTGGTTACTTAATGGTAAATGCCATAACTACACCATACGGGGACAAAAAGCCTCTTTCTCCCGCACAACACTGATATAAAGGGAATGAAAATGCTTACGGATGCCTTTCTCCAGTTATAAAGTCCTCTTTGATTTTAAAGGAATAGTTCACACAAAAATGAAAATGTGTTCAAATTTTAGTCACCCTCATGCCATCCAAGATGTACATGAGTTTGTTTTAACCCATTTACGTCAGAAGATCCATGTAATGTAATGCTAAATTTTTTCAAATCTGTTCCAGTGAAGAAACCTCTTGGATGGATTGAGGCTAAGTAAATTTTCAGGTAACACTTTATTTTGATAGTCCACTTTAGACATTCTACTAACAGTAAGTAACTTTGCAACCACATGTCGACTAGCAGTTAGTAGAGTATTAGTAGACTGTCTGCTTAATATCTTCTAACACTTTCTTTGTCAACTTATTGTCAACTTATACTAACCCTAAACCTACCCCTAACACTAACCCTAAACCTACCCTGACAGTCTACTCTGAGAGTTAGTAGACATGTAGTTGCAAGTTAATGAGAATTAGTTGACATGTTGTTGACATGTAGTTACAAAGCTACTTATCGTTAGTAGAATGTTTAAATTGGACTATCGAAATTGTCGTTTTTGAGTGAACTTCCTTTAAATTCCTTAACATCAGTTGCAATGTACACTATCCCACATAGCAAACGGACTTGGCCTGAATGTGCCCTCAAGCTGGCACTGCTGGCCTCCTGTCGGCAATGGCATGTACCCTTTCAGCCAGAGCTGGGCCATGTGTGGCAATGACGGCATGGCGTGGATCCGGCAAACAATATCCGGGCCGATTGTAGATGGGAGGAGTGTGGCCCAAATCAGTCCAGTGATATGTGGCCCAAATCTGGCTATGATCTGCCAGCGTATTATGTGACCCATTATAAACAAGATAAATACAATATTGCATGATAATGTTTAAATGATCACATACATTTTAATGAAGTGTAGTATTCTTAATATGTAGTCTTTGAAACGGCAAGTCAAAACAGAAAGAAACATTATCATTTCAAAATTAAGCAAATCAGTCAAGTGCATTTAACTGTACTTAATTATAATTGTATTATATATATATATATATATATATATATATATATATATATATATATATATATATATTATGATGATTATTATTATTATTATTATTGGTACAAATAATCTTAGAATCCTTACATGAAGAGAGAGAGAGAGAGATCATTTAACAATTATCATGTAATATTTATTTGGTTTACCATGGGGCACACTCTGATCTATAATAGAGAGTGGGGGCACATCGTTTTTATTAGTATGCTGTCATCCACAAGCATTAAATACAATGATCATGAAAGTATTTTATTTTTATTTAAATCCTCTGTATCCATGTGATGCTTGGTGTGAGGAACAGATCCAAATTCAAACCGCATTCATTGTGATATGCATCTCCTTCCTCTGTAGCTATAGTAACAATTTAAAAATGCCGTTAAGAAGTTTTATAACAAGTTTTATGGCAGCGATATCAAACGTTGGCCCTGTCCCAAATGGCGCACTTCGTGTGGACTTTCGGTCTTGTGGACTCAAATTGCGCGTGCTCGTATGTATTATTCCAATGAAAATAACAATAATAATAATAATTTTAATTTTATTGTAAAATTGTTTATTATTTTGGGAAAATTTCATATACACAAGAAGAAATGGTCAGGATCCAAGCCAAATTTTATTCATTTTCTTCAGGAGACAAAAGACTACTGCACCAGTTTGGAGAACATTATAAATAAAAAAGCATTTTTTTGATGAATCAATCAATGGTTTGTACACTCTGGCATGTTTTTTTTTTTCTGTGCATTAATATATAAATTTCTGTCTATTATTGTATATTTCTGGTTTCTCGTTAATAATAATAATAAAAAATAATAATAATAATAATAAAAAAAAGGTAGGTATCATTACGGTTTTTATGACCTTGGTGTACATTTTACCAGCTGTTACCTACAGTTTATACAAACATTATGGTCATCGACCAGTGTTGATATCTCAAACATAATAATAGCGCGTTGAATAATATGATCGCATTATGATTCATTAAATAAATAGAACCGAATGTCAGGGCTTTATTGAGTAATATGTAAACCTAGTATTTATATTTAAACCTGTAAATTCATCTGAAACTCACGCACATGTTTATTATGCGTTAAAATTGTAATTTTAGTTCAAATGGAACATAGGCAGCATATTCCCCGAACCTGCAGCTTCTGTCAAAAAACAACCAGAGCTTTATTTCCGGCGTGACTATCGAGTCTATCCCAAAAATACTTCTCAATGCACCCTCGTGGACTCGCGCCAAGGGCCCTATAGGGCACTACATGACTACATGACTACATGACTTCACCAAAGTGTGGACTCTGAGGAAGTCCACAAGTCTGGAGTGTGCCATTTGGGACAGGGCTGTTCATCGGCTCTCGCCGGTTTCGTCATAGATTGCGTCATGCCGTGTTTACGGTTATGCGTGTTTTTTGAATGAGAAACGCGCGCCTTGAGGGAGTGGATCAGGATAGTATTTTCAGCGTTTAACAACTTAAATTATGCCCTGCTCCTCGCACTACTATCAGAGCTGGGTAGATTACTTATGAATAGCAATCAGTTACTGATTACAGATTACATGACAAAATTTGTAGTCAGTAATATAATCTCTTAGATTACACATTTTTGGTAACGTAATCTGATTACTTTTGGATTACATTTAGATTACATTTGTGCTAACCCTAATTTGATATCACTTATATTGAATTAGCCTAATCTTGTACTTTTTTGACAGATACAAAGAAAAAATATATTTAAAAAAATATATATTTAATTCACCAACAAGAGCCACAATACAGTAGCTTCTTTTTCAAGTGCAATGAATGGACATTTAATACTTACAAAATACTAACACTAATGTACCTTGCTGTTAGTGTTTGCTAGTAACACTGAATAAAACAAAATCACGTTTTAATATGTTTAAATGATTTTAAAGCATATTTACTTATGATTAAGTAAATTTAGAAAACAGCTACATTACAAAAACCAATATCAGAAAACATGAAATACACAGCAATATCACTGCTTGGTCAAATATTTAATCTAAAAAAAACTCTAGAAGTGTTTCAATGAAAAACATCAAACAATACATTGCAAACATGAATTTTGAAAAAGACTAAATTCACACAGCAATGAGATTTCTATTCATCTAAAAAACATTTTAAGTGCATAGTAACAATGAGGAAAAGACAAACAATAACAACATTACAAAAATTAATATTAAAGAACATGAAACTCACAACAATAACATTGCAAATATATATTAAAAACCATTTCTAGGTCAAATATCTCAAAACACTTGAAGTGCATAAGGTAGTAACAATGAAGAAAAATCAACATTACAAAACATATATTAAAGAACATGAAATTCCCGGCAATAACTTTGCTAGGTCAAAGATTTCCATGGACAGCAAATTAATCCATGGTAGGCAGAGCTTACACTAAACGGTGACATTTTTCCTGTGTCTTTCTTTAAAAATGAAATGATGTCTGTACATCCAGTAATTAAAGGCTGTCTTCCCCTCCATTTTTTTTCTATTATCTTGTTACTGATTTCTTCTGAGCGCGATTCTGACACCCCTCTCCCTCTCCACCAGAAAAACTCAAAGAATCACAAACGTATATAAGCGGCAGGTTTATTAGGAAAAAATATAAATGTTAAAAAAAGGAAATTTAGGAGAATCAATGAATTGTGAACAACTTATTACCATTGTGTAAATAATATGTAATCATGTAATCCATAAAAAAGTAACTGTAGTCTGATTATGAGTATTTTAAAAAGTAGTTTACTCTAATTACAAGTACTTGAGGTTTGGAATCTGATTACGTAATCCAGATTACATATAATCCGTAACTACCCAGCTCTGACTACTATTATATTCTGCCAGAGAGGACTGCAACTGCAATGCATCGTCATTTGGATTACTCTGGTACTGCTCTTTGACACATCTGCAATAAATTATTATGATTAAGTTACATGCATCTGTTACGTTTCTCTTATAGACTGTATACGTTACTTTATACACTCACTCTTTATTGGTTGATTTGTTCTTTATAAAAATAAATAGAAAAATCAATGCAATACATTTTTTAATGCACATTTACATGATTTGTGGGTTTTAAGTCTGTTTTTTTATTTTGTTTTATGTTTTTTGTTGTTTTTTTTTGTGTTTTGTTTCCCAGACAGCAAGCAGTGTCAGCCCAGGTCCGGCCCACATCTGGCCCGCATGGATTTCATGTGGGCCGGATCTGAGCCAACACTGTTGCTGTCTGGAAACAAAGCATGTCACAAAATTAATAATGCCGATTATAGTAATATCTTCATCGCATCAAATTCAAGGTACTGATGCTTGCCTACAAAACGACCACTGGCACGGCGCCAACTTACCTAAACTCACTAGTTCAATCTTATGCACCCTCCAGAAGTTTGCGCTCTGCAAGTGAACGACGCCTTGTGTTGCCATCCCAAAGAGGTTCAAAAAATCACTCTCACGGACTTTTTCCTGGACTGCTCCCAGCTGGTGGAATGACCTCCCGATCTCAATTCGAACAGCTGAGTCTTTACTCATTTTCAAAAAACATCTAAAGACTCATCTTTTTCGCCTGCACTTAACCAACTAATACTAGTACTTACCTTTTTTTTTTTTCTTTTTTTTTTCTATCATAAAAAAAAAAAAAAAAAAAAAAAAAAAAAAAAAAAAACCCTGGCTACGTGTTCGGTACTAGACTAACTGAGACTTGTCATAGCACTTGTATACCGTTGTTGTTTTCTCGTTGATCTGATTGTTTCTACTGTTCTCATTTGTAAGTCGCTTTGGATAAAAGCGTCTGCTAAATGATTAAATGTAAATGTAAATGTAGTAATACACAATGCAAAAATATGAAATGTTAAGATTCTGTATTCCCAGACAGCAACATACTGTTGGCCCAGATCCGGCCCACATCTGGCCCATGTGAAATCCATGGGGGCCAGATGTAGGCCGGATCTGGGCAGAAACTGCTTGCTGTCTGGGTTGGGTCTGGGCTATATAAGGCTCAGGTGTGGCTTAGATTTGGGGATTCTGGTTTACTTAAGGCTGAGATTTGGCACCAATAATAAAACCGGTTTTGGCCCAGATCAGAGGCTGCTCTATGCGGACACATGAGCACTGAGTGTCCAGAGATCGCCTGGAGCACACGTCTCCAAAATCGGTGAAGCAAATTTTCAAATAGGCGCTATCTTTATAAATAAACTGCAGATTTGAGTTTTAAATACTCTTAGAACTGCATTTCATCACACAATAACAGTTATATTTTGAAAATTATGCGGGTTTTCCCCTCCGCCATTAACGCTCGCTGATTGGTGCGAAATGCATTCTGGGATACCTGGCTGCCTCAAGTTCGCACAAGTCACCCCTGGATGCTTCCTTGATAAAAGGGGAGGAGCAAGAACACTTCCAGGGATTTGAACTGTACTTGGCTGATGAAGTTTCACAAGTCCACAAGAACACAAGCACAGACAAGAATGCATATTGAGAAACGGAGTAGGTGTGTTCTGCTCGAAACGGCACTGCTGATTAGTGTATGACATCAACGGCAGCATGTGAGATTTTAAATGCACTTGAATTGCTCCCGTACCGCTGATGTTATACTCTGATCAGTCTGTTCTGTTGGGGGGGGTTGCATAAAAACAGCACGCAAGTTAAAATTGTTGAATGTGTAAACTGGCAAGACAAATCATGTGCAAATGATAAACTTTAACTCTGATGGTTAAACGTAACAGTTAATCCGTGAATCACATGCGTGCCGAACTGTGCAGCCTGATCCGTACGGATCATGGATCATCTACGATCCATTGCACCCCTAGTTTTCAAAATGATTAAATGTCTATTGTGCTTTCAGAAAACACAAATTGTCACAAACAGGAAGATTAAGCAACACATTTCCAGCTAATTTATGCTCACGATTTAATGAAGAATTTATGAGTTTGTGCAACAGTGGTAAGCTTGTGCCGTCATGTACCAAATTCTCCACCACACTTTATCTTTCTGTAATGCTCCTGGTGATGGCGGTGACAGAGACAGGCATTACTCATCGTGCAGGTGAGCTCACATTAGATTGCTCTCGCACCTTCTGTCAGTTGTTTAGGTCTCTCAATGCACAGCCACGTTTAAATTTGGCCTCTATAATTGCAGCTGGCGTGGATGGTGGGACTGGCATCCCACCCACTCAAGAGTGGGAGGACAGGACACCGCAGAATCTTGGGGATGGATACAGCTGTCATGGGCACACTGGGCTCTGCCACTCTATTGCCATGGAACATTCACACGTGGCAAGAGTTCCATCAAGGGAAAAGAGAGAGTACAGTGTGGTCACAGGTGGTATGGTTGATTTAGCTCTAGGCATTATCAAGTGTAGTATTTATATTTTTTACATGCTCCAAATAGATGAATAATTGTCATCCTGGTTTGTTTTACGCAAGAGGAAACAAGGAGAATGTGACAGCATCTATATAAAAATGTGCAGTGTTATACAAATGCACTATAAATCATGAAAAAATGGGATTTGCCACCATAATCATCTAGAGGTATGATAAAAATATCTAAATAGTCCCATTGTATAACAGTAATAGACTTGTCTGTACTTTTTAGAATAAGGTGTGCTATAAATATCTATGAATCTTGTGTTATCAGACAAAATTAATAGCATTCATCTTCCCTTTATCTCTGAATTATAAGTAACTCTAATATACATTCTGCAGTGCATGATAAGAGCATAGTATGCTGCAGCATATGGAGTGTGGATAAATGGTCAGAGTCATCTTGCTGTGCTTCCAGCCAAAGCTCTGATTATATATTTCCCAGCCTGGTTATTCCTACTGGACATTTAATGACCTTCAATAACACAGAGAAGAAAGCACATAAATCATCTGATAAAAACAGAGGTTCTCTGCACTGAGGTATTTTTTTCCTTTGTTGTGAATCATCCTGGATAAGTATCTGACAAACAATCGACATTTCCAATGAGACAGATGGCGGGAGAAAGGGACAAGGACTCCTGTTACTGCAGCTTACTGGAGGGTTGGCCCACAAGTGGCACTTCAGCATCAAACAAGGAGCTCATCTGTCAGTTTGTCAGAGGAAGGTGGGCCTCGGGGGCAGCGTGTGGTCAGGGACCCTCTTTGATCATTGTCTCTTCATTATCTCACAGTGTCGTGTCTCCTAGCCTGCTACGGCAACAGGGAAAGGAGATAAGGACTGTTAGCTTATCGATCGGTAATACTACAATGGAATCAGGTTCAGTGTTTTCACAGCATTTAGACAAGAGCTCACTGCAGCAGCTGGCTATATTGAAGCTCCTTCATGAACAGCATATAAAAATGCTGCTTAATGGCCATACCATTAAAAAAAGTGTATTTTAACATGTGTAACATATTATTAAAATGGTTTCTGTCAATTTTATGAATGTCTTTACATATGGTAATACCCAAATAGATAAAAGAATCTTTGATAGGAATGAATGAGGGGATAGGAGAGTTAACTTTAACATTGTTAATTGGCATTAAAACAGATTTGGTCTAGTTTATCTTGTACCCCGATAAACTAATAAAGTGGTCAAAGTCCTTAATTATATTGGTTATTGACATATCAAAAAGATCTAAATATAAAATTATGTCATCAGCATACAACAAAATAATATGATTATGGTCATGAATCTTAATTGGTGGAATGTCAGATTTCCAAATAGCTTGTGCTAGTGGTTGAAGGGATAAACAAAATAATAAAGGGGAAAGTGGACATCCCTGCCTCATTCCACGCTTTAAAGGGAATGGGGGGTGGATAATATTACCAGTTAAGACTGATGCCTCAGGTGAGTGGTAAAGTGTCTTAATCATAGAAATGTAAAGTTCACCAAAACCAAAACATTGCAGAACTGCCCACATATAGTTCCACTCTAGCCTGTCAAAGGCTTTTTCTGCATCAAGTAAAAAAAACGCACAAGGTATCGGAAGAGAGTCTGCAAAATCCAGTACATGAAACAATTGACACATTATCAGATGTGTGACTCCCCTTAATAAAACTGGTTTGGTCCTCTTTGATTAAGCTATGAATTACATTTACCATGTGAGAGGCACGAGTTTTAGCATAAACTTTTAGATTGCATGGGATGAGTGATACTGGTCTGTAGTTGGAGCAATCTAACGGATCTTTACCCTTTTTAAGAAGCAATGATATCAAAGATGTTTTTTGGTCTCTATAAAATGTACCATGCTCAATTGTGGAATTAAATGAATCAAGCATGAGAGTCCCTACCACATCCCATATTTCTAAATATAATTCAGGAGGGAGGCCATCTAGGCCTTGTGACTTGCCCTTCTGAAGGCTTTTTAGTGCTTCATGGAGCTCCTCCAAACTTAACGGGGCCTCCAAATTGTCTTTATCCATCTGTATGATCGGAGGCAGTTCTAATGTATCCAAATACTCTCTACAAACTGACTTATCAAAATCGGTTTCAGTTTTTTCGGTTTCAGATTTGTGTAAAAACCTTTAAAAATGTTAATTATCATAGGATTTGTGGTTACCTGATCATCCAAAGATTTTACTGCACTGATGTATGCCCTAGACTCACATTCCCTCAACCTGAGGCCCAATAAGTGGCTAGGTCTCTCTGATTCGAAATAATATTTTTGCCTCGTCCTATGTAAAATAAACTCTGCCTTTGATTGTGAAAGTAAGTCATGTTCCTCTTTAAAGGAGGATAATCGTGTAGCTTGTTGATCAGACAAAAAAAAAATGTTTTTGTAAGTTTTGTAATAATTAAATCTTATTTTCTAATTGTGTAAATTGGCGGGGTTTTGCTTTGGCAAGAGCAGAAGACAAAGATATACAGAATCCTCATATTGCACACTTTGTCGTTTCCCACAATATTTGAGGGCCTACATCACAATATATATGAATTTCGAGAAACTCCTTTATATGATATTTTAGCGAATTAATGAATGTCTGATTATTTAGTAATGATGTGTTAAGACGCCATCTAGGGGCCTTGGTCATAATGTTGGAAAGGTGAACATTACATAACACTGCAGAGTGATCAGACAATAAAATTGGTATTATAGAGATGGAAGAGTTAGATGAAATTAGAGATCGGCTGAGAAATATGTAATCTATCCTAGAGAAAGTCTTATGTCTATTAGACAAAGGTTAAGTCCTTAGATGTAGTATTCTGGATTCGTCAAAGAGAAGTACATTAAGTTTACATTAAGTTATGTGATAAAATTTATTCAGTAACTTAGAGGATGGGTTAGCTGTAGTATCAGGGTGGGATTTATCCAGTGCAGGATTTAAGACGGCATTAAAATCACCACCCATCACAAAAGTACAATCAATCTGCTCAAGTAATATATTGGAAATATTTGTGAAAAATGAACTGTCTGCCTCATTCGGGCAGTAAATGTAGATCAATGCTAACCTGTCTTTATGTACTTTACAGCATATAAAAACAAATCTACCCTCATCATCATTCCCGGTATGTTCAATAGTTAAAGCGTGAGAAGACGGCCTAATGGTTAGAGAGTTTGACTCCTAACCCTAAGGTTGTGGGTTTGAGTCTCAGGCCGGCAGTTCCACGACTGAGGTGCCCTTGAGCAAGGCATCGAACCCCCAACTGCTCCCCAGGCGCCGCAGCATAAATGGCTGCCCACTGCTCCGGGTGTGTGTTCATGGTGTGTGTATGTTCACTGCTGTGTGTGTGCACTTTGGATGGGTTAAATGCAGAGCATGAATTCTGAGTATGGGTCACCATACTTGGCTATATGTCACGACTAAGATAAGCACCCTCTTAGTTTTATTACGAGCACAAGAGAAGGCTGCCAGTTTGTAATACTTGTTTTGAAAATGTGCCACATCGCATTGTTTTAAATAGGACTCTTGTATCAGGGCACAGGAAATCGATTTACGGTGCAAGTATTCTAATATATGGGTATGCTTATTAGGAGAATTTAGGCCATTCACGTTCAGTGATACTATATTTAAAACATGCATTGTGTGTTCACAATGCCAAGATTATGTCTAAGTGAAGCAACACAAAAGCAAGACCATACTGCATGTAACATGTAGATGTTAGTATGTATCCTAGATATCATTATACCTAGATGTATAATCCTTTTAAAAGAAAAGCATAATAAATAAAAGTATTGATGTTTGTTGGTGGTGATGTCAGTTGAAGTAAGAAAAAGGAACAACAAACAACTATGTACAAAAGCCAAAGCAGACCTCACATTACCAATTCCCCCAATGCTGCTGCGAAAAATAGTGGAGCAATATCAGAAAGGAGTTTCTCAGAGAAAAATTGCAAAGAGTTTGAAATTATCATCATCTACAGTGCATAATATCATCCACAGATTCAGAGAATCTGGAACAATCTCTGTGCGTAAGGGTCAAGGGCGGAAAACCAGACTGGATGCCCGTGATCTTCGGGCCCTTAGACGGCACTGCATCACATACAGGAATGCTACTGTAATGGAAATCACAACATGGGCTCAGGAATACTTCCAGAAAACATTGTCGGTGAACACAATCCACCGTGCCATTTGCTGTTGCCAGCTAAAACTCTATAGGTCAAAAAAGAAGCCATATCTAAACATGATCCAGAAACTCAGGCATTTTCTCTGGGCCAAGGCTCATTTAAAATGGACTGTGGCAAAGTGGAAAACTGTTCTGTGGTCAGACTATTCAAAATTTTAAGTTCTTTTTGGAAAACTGGGACGCCATGTCATCTGGACTAAAGAGGACAAGGACAACCCAAGTTGTTATCAGCGCTCAGTTCAGAAGCCTGCATCTCTGATGGTATGGGGTTGCATGAGTGCGTGTGGCATGGGCAGCTTACACATCTGGAAAGGCACCATCAATGCTGAAAGGTATATCCAAGTTCTAGAACAACATACTGTATGCTCCCATCCAGACATCGTCTCTTTCAGGGAAGACCTTGCATTTTTCAACATGACAATGCCAGACCACATACTGCATCAATTACAACATCATGGCTGCATAGAAGAAGGATCTGGGCACTGAAATGGCCAGCCTGCAGTCCAGATCTTTCATAAAATTCTCAGCAGCTTGGTAAGATCTGTTCCTTCAACAATCCTCACAGAGAGAGATTGTAATACTACTAATAGTTGGTTGTTAAGTGTTAATGCCAGAGTGTTAATTCCTAATATTCAGGTTTTTGTGGGTGTCTAATTCATTTATATCTGGAACTAGATAGAAGAGCTGAGCAAATCTGTCTGGTTCATCAACAAAACTTGCCTGTTGTTCTCTCGTATTTTCAGCCACCTGTTCATGTAATTTTAGCACAGTTTCTGGAGGGATGCAAAGCAATGGGAGGATGTGCCTCCCTAAGGAAATCACACACAAAGAGAGAGAGTGAAAGATTCACAGCTAAATTGCACACTGGCAGTGTGGGCTAGATAAAAGCAGTTTTAATAATGGAGAATAGTGAACACAAACCACCGCACATTAACCTACACATTTCTTCTGTGTAGGAAACTAAGTGTATGTATATAATACTATAAAAGCATGTTTTTACCTCTGGTTTCCATGGCAACCTGAGGAACTTATGGCCAAGGAGTCTGCGCATCTCAGCATTGGCACGGCTCTCCTGAGCAGATTCATTGAGCTCTTCCCCCTGAAACAGCAGGAACAATGAGTGCTCAGTGACCCTACATAAAGAGATGCCTCACAGACATTTTGATGTAACACTGAATAGCTGCACTATAATTACTATTATCACATAATCCCAAAATAGTATAATTCAGATACTGAAGATATTTAATTTTTTAACTTAATAATTAACAAACCAGATGACATTAAATTAGAATGACGTCCAGTTGTGTTTAGCTTTAATTGTTTATAGAACTAACTGTTCCTTATTAAAAACTACTCTCGATGCTGCATTTCAATACTGCATATGACAGCATACTTTGTTCAACCAGTTGTGAAGCACGTGTGTCAAACACGGCAATAATTGGCTTAAATAACCTTGTTGGGTGACGTCATTGGATTACGTGCACCTGAGGGGTTATAAATAAAGGTGTAATGGACACACCTTCAGGTTTCTTTGTCAGAGACCACATTGTGTGTGTGTGTGTGTGTGTAGAGTTGTGCTGTAAAGTGAAATATATATATATATATACCACTGTGTGTATATATATATATATATATATATTTACATTTACATTTAGTCATTTAGCAGACGCTTTTATCAAAAGCGACTTACAAATGAGGACAATGGAAGCAATCAAAAACAACAAAAGAGCAATGATATATAAGTGCTATAACAAGTCTCAGTTAGCCTAAACACAGTATACATAGCAAGGGCTTTTAAATAATAATATAATATAATAAATAAAAAGAAAACAGGTAGAATAGAAAAGAATAGAGCAAGCTAGTGTTAGAGGTCTTTTTTTATAATTGTATAATAAATGAAAAGAAAATAGATAGAATACAAAAAGATTAGAAAGGTAGTTAGATATTTTTTTTTTATTTTTTTAGTAGAATTAGAATAGTGAGTGAAAAAGTTAGAGGGTCAAATAAAGATTTATATATATATATATATATATATATATATATATATATATATATATATATATATATATATATATTTAGAGGAATCATGTCTAGTGAGGCTGTCAAGAAATGATTTGCTGCCATGTGAATGGCTCATTTCTTATAATGACCAGCATGATTTCTGCTTTGAGTGTCTGGGGGAAGAGTAAGTTGTTCTTGCCCTTGATGACGTAGGGCAGGGTTATTCAAATCTTGCCCTGGAGGGCCAATGTGGTGCAGAGTTTGGCTCCAACCCTGATCAATGTCACCTGCCTGTGATTTTCTAATGATCCCAAAAACATTGGTTAGCATGCTCAGGTGTGTTTGTCTAGGGTTGGAGCCAAACTCTGCACCGCATTGGCCCTCCAGGGCAAGATTTGAATAACCCTGACGTAGGGTGTGAGCATCGTGACATCAGGATGCTCTGCTCCAGGCTCGCCTTCTTTCAGGAGGGGCAAGCCCCTGCATCCTCATTACGATCTTGAGGCTTGAGCTGGCAGAGATTGGCTTTTCGTCAGAGCAGGCTGAGGACTAAGTTTCTCTTGCCTCTAGCGATATGGATATAGAGAGTGCCGCCTCTGAGCACTCCTCACGCAATGATAAATTGTTTGGGGAGCTACTCGAGATGGTTACTTGTGCAGTGGCCAGTCTTACGTTAGACTGGACATAGGAGCAGGAGAACCCCAGGCACTCCAAGCTTGTTGACAGATTCCTGTTGGGTGGCCAAGGGGAGGGGCCTCAATGTCAGTCTCTCCCCTTTTTCACTAATCTTCATGAGGAGTTTTCTCGCTCATGGAGCAGGCTTTATTCCTCTCACATCTGAGAAGTTGGTTCATTAGTCTATTGTGGGTGCGAAGGCACAGGGATATACGATGATGCCCCAAGTGGAGGAGACGCTTGTGGGCTATCTCTCCCCTGGTAGTGCATCATCGCTTAAAATGCCGCCATGGTGGTTTTGCAGGCCTACCAGGCTGACCTGCTTAAGGACCTGAGAATGAGCGGTAGTGTTAGTGAGGAGGTGTTTTTGGACCTACACTGAGCCACGTATCTGTCTCTCCGTGTGACCAAGCAAATGGCCAACCTAAGCCACCGCTGGAACTTTACCCAGGAACTAGGGACTTTGGACTGGTACTCGGTGTGTTTCCACCGCAGGAACCAGGATTTAAATAAAGTTCCGGGTAAAAAAATGCCCCTCAGAAAGTCCCTGCTGGCGAGGTAGTACTTTTTCAAAGTTCCGGATCTTTCGGGGGCAGGACTTGGGCGCTATGCATGCTGATTGGTTGAGTTCACGCAGCATTGTGATTTCAACCACCATTTATTTGGATCATTTTCTAAATATTACAGTTATTGTGTCATGAAATGTAATTTTAAAAGATTTTCAGGCGAGATTGTAGTTGTTTAAAACTCAAATCTGTGGTTTATTTATAAAGACAGCGGCTATTTAAAAATGTGTTTCGCCGATTTCGGAGACAGTCAGCTCCACGCGATCAGCGGGAGCTCAGTGCTCATGTATTCGCCTAGAGCAGTCTCAACTCGGCTAGTCCTTCTGACATTTGCCACTGGCTCTGATGTCTCTTTAATGGTTAAACATAAAATATAATTCGTTTTGGGTAAATCTAACAGGTAATCTTTGGTCTGTATTCAATTTATCTATATGTTAAAATGAAAATAAAAAGAGGTAATTGATATAATATTTCGTTTCATTGTAATGGCTGTATATATACACATTTCCCTGAACTAAGTACATTTCTGCGGCTATTATTATGTTTAAATGAAAACGAAAGGAGGCAGTGGTATTTCATATCATATTTTGTTTAATTGTAAATATACGGGGAGGAAAATTGCAGTAGCCAAGTCGAGCTGACTGATGTTATCAAGTACGCTTCTGTTTGCAGAATTACCGGATTTGCGTCGTCGCGGACATCATGCACTCCCGAGTCGAATGCGCAAAGTCCGAACTACCGAGGATGCAAGCCCAAAGTTTGCATACTTTGTATTGAGAAACGCGCGCAGACTTACGTCACCAGACTATTTGCCTTATCTTCACGGTACTTTAGACCGCGGTGGAAACGCAGAAAGCAACAGGTCTGGGGGGAAAATAGTTCCTGGGGAAAAAAGTTGCTGGTACAATTGTTCCGGGTAATTTCGGTGAAAACGTGGCACTATTCTCATAAATATATATACCTATGGGTACTTTTCTGCAACACCATTTATACGTACCTTACTGCACGCATAGTTTCAAATGTTGGAAATATGCCCTACACTAAACCCAACCATAAACCTACCCGATAGTGTTCACAAATGCAAAACTGATATAAAAACGCATTTGTTGGTGCAACCGTGCATTTGAACTTCCTCATATGCAGATTTGAACTGTTTTGTCAAACCATAGTTACACAGGATTCAAATCGGAGCTCCTCACCTCTTAAGTACATCTCTGTACTCCATGAGGTACCGAACCAACCTACTGTCTATGAAAACCCATAGATATTAAGCTGGATATGTGCGATGCTAACATTGAAAAGCATCAGTTTTCAATTCTCCCAGCATATTAAAATTGTTTTGAAGTCATAACATAATATTCTTCTAAGTAATTGTGTGAAAATTATGCTTTATTAATCGAAACTGTAAATTTGTGTGAAAAGGAATAAAAGATGTTTTACTGCCTCTAGTGTTCATTTATCTTGGAAACTGCAGTGATACTGTATGTTCTTATTGGAACGTATTTCGTGTCTCATAAAAAAAGTAGTTACCAAAGCAGTTACCAAAGCAGTTACCAAAGCAGACAAAGAGTTGTTCGGACTGCCTATAGGGGCAGAACGCTCAATATAGATTCTCAGAGCTCTGACTTGGCAGAGCAGAGATGGCTCTCTGTCCTCTTCAGAGGGAGGAAGCACGGAGAGCGTAATGACCTGTGCTCTGAACGGAGTGGAGAGCACCTTAGGTACATAACCGTGCCTTGGTTTTAGGATGACTTTAGTGTTGTTAGGCCCAAATTCCAGGCAGGCAGGGCTAATAGAGAGCGCCTGCAGGTCCTCTATTCACTTTACGGATGCCAGTGCTAGAAGTAGGGGAGTTTTCAGCGATAACGACCGAATGCTGGCAGACTGTAGCGGCTTGAAGGCGGGGCCCTTCAGGGCACTCAGCACCATGGGCAGATCCCATGAAGGGACGGTAGGGGGACGAGGTGGATTCAGCCTCCTGGCACCCCTTAGAAAGCGGATGACCATACTGTGTCTGCCCACCGATTGGCCCTTGATAGGGGCATGAGAAGCCGCTATGGCCGCCACATAGACTTTGAGCGTGGATGGGGAGAGTCCCTTATCCAGCAGCTCTTGCAAAAATGACAACACCTTCAAATCAGAAGTCTGAGAATCTTTGCCATGGTTTAGACACCAAGCGGAGAAAAAAGACCACTTTAAGGCATAAAGACGTCTCGTAGATGGGGCTCTAGCCTCCAAAATTGTGTTTAGAACTCGCTCTGGGAGGCTGGAAGGCTCCCGTCGAGCGGCCAGAGGTGCAGGGCCCATAGGTCGGGCCGAGGGTGCCATATTGTCCCGTTTGCCTGAGAGAGGAGATTCTGTCTCAGTGGAACAGGCCAAGGGGCCACTATCAACAGCTGAGTTCGCTCTGATAGCCATGGCTGTTTCTTCCAGAGGGGGGCCACTAGGAGAACCCTGTGGTTCTGTTCCCTTAGTCACCTGATTACCTATGGGATCAGAGCGATCGGGGGAAAAGCATAAAGGAGGAGGTTGGGCCAATGGTGGGCCAACAAATCCTTGGTTTTTGAGAAATAAATTGGGCAGTGAGAGTTGTCTTCTGAGGCAAAGAGGTCCACCTCGGCCTTGCAGAAGATCTCCCAGATTCTCTGAACTGTCTACTGATGGAGTGTCCACTCCCCTGAGGGGGCATTGCTCCTTGATAACATGTCCGCTCCTTGGTTCAATTGCCTGGTATATGTGCTGCTCTCATCGAGCGCAAGTTGAAGCATTCCAGGATGCGCTCTATGAGAGTGAAGAGACGCTTTGAGGAGAGGCCTCCCTGGTGATTTATGTAGGACACTACAGACATGTTGTCTGATCAGATTAGCACATGGTGTCCTTTTAGGACTGGCAGGAAGAACTGGCGGGCTCGACATACTGCTAGCATCTCCATGCAGTTGTTGTGGGAGCCTTTTTCCGCCTTCGACCAATGGCCGAAAGTCGATGTGCCATCGCACAGCGCCCCCAACCTGAGTTGGAGGCGTCTGTCATGACAACTGTCCTTCTGCAAGCCATCCCCATGGCCACGCCCTGTTCCATCCAGTGGTGAGTTTGTCCAGGGCTGTTACACAGGCCTGACTCACCCTGATGTGCAGGTGTCTGTGACGGCACGCATGGGATGGAACTCTTGGTTGGAACTCAACCAGTGCTGAAGGGGGCACATACGAAGCAAACCTAACTAGCACTGGCAAAGCTGCTGTCTTTAGGCCCAGAATCCTCTGAAACGCTTTGAGAGGGTGAGGGGAACCGATCTTGAAGGAGGTCCCCAGTCTCCATATAGCCAGAGCCCGATCTAGCACGACTACAGCTCTCAGTCGAAAATTGTTCCCAGGAATGATATTCGCTGGCTGGAGAACAACGAGCTCTTGGCAAAATTGCCCCTGAGTCCCAGGTAATCCAGGTGGCTGAGGAGGAGGGTCCTGTGTGATATTAATTCTGCCTCTGACTGGGCCAGAAGGAGCCAGTCGTCAAAGTAGTTGAGAATGTGGATCCCATCTGTCTCAGAGGGGAGAGAGCCACATCCATGTACTTTGTGAAAGTATTGGGGGGGGGGTAGAAAATATGCATCCAGCGAAAAGAAGCAGTCTCTTGAGTGAATTTGCACAAGGATCTGTTTCAGTGTAGTCATCCTGAACAACCTTTTCATGAGGGTGTGATTCAGGTGTCTGAAATCAAGGGTGGGACGGAGGCCACCATCTAATTTTGGGGACTAGGATGTAGCGGCTGCAAATTGCAGTGAATAACCCCGTTTTATTGTCTCCAACACCCAGCTTGGCACTGCAGGGATGGCCTGTCAGGCCTCAGCCCATGTGACAAGGGGTTGGATTAAATTGAGAGGCTGGTTGCCGTATGGGGACCCCACACTCAGAAGAGGAAATTTGAAGGATTGAACTGCTCAACAATGATGGGCTGTGATCCTTACACTGGCAGAACTGCGTGGAGAGTGATGCAAGCGGGGGCTTTGCCGTGCGATGGCTCAGACCCGGTGTCTCAGCTCCCTGACTCCGCTGTTTTCTCTCTCTGAGGTTCGCTGAGAGTGGAGAAGAGCGAGACTCATGCTTTAGTGAGCATTCCGTCTCAGTGAGCGAGTAGTCTGTACGTGGGGTCTGCCCAGACAGATGCATGGGCCACACTCGCAACACAACATTTGCAACAACGTCTCTAGAATTTGCTCTTTGGCCCAATCCCCAGAGGCAAGTAAAGGTTACACGAACAGGGCTTCGTACACTTTCTATGTGGTTCAGACCCCGGTTTCTGACTTTGGGTCCCATTCTAGGTGCGTTTTGTTGTCACTAGATGCTAATGACAGATGCTTTCCTCACGGGCTGGGGTGCTGTCTTAGAAGGCCGTCCAGCCCAAGCAATCTGGAGAGGTCATCTTCTCGATTGGCACATCAATTGCCTTTTAATGATGGCTGTATTTTTGGCCCTGAAATACATCCTCCAGCAGTTAAGGGACTACCATGTCCTAGTGCGGGTGGACAACACTCCGGTGGTCTCTTACATAATTCACCGGTGGCTACGTTCACGCCATCTGAACGGGCTAGCACAGAAGGTTTTGCTTTGGGCTCAGGACAAGTTCCTATCCCTCAGGGCAATTTACATTCCAGGACATATGAATGTTGGAGCAGACTTGCTGTCCAGAAAAACTGTGACACAAGGTGAATGGAAACTCCACCCGAAGTAGTCAGTTAAATTTGGGAAAGACTTTATGAAACAGAAGTGGACCTCTTTGCTTCACAGAAGACAGCACAATGTCCCCTCTATTTCTCTCTGACTCCTCCAGCTCCCCTGGGTCTGGACACAATGGCCCATATGTGGCCCAGACTGCATCTTTCTGCATTTCCCCCGATCACTCTGCTCCTGGAAATCCTGGCCAAGGTCCATCAACAAGGGTCTCGCCTCTTACTGATGACGCCCCATTGGCCGACCAGAGTGTGGTTCTCAGATCTAATATCCCTCCTTGTCGACTCGCCATTGCCGTCGCCATTGTCTGCTAAACGTGAGAAGTCACACCAAGGCAAAAAGCAATAACTTCCACATAATCAATATTTGGTTGCTGATCACCATTTACAAAATCATTATAGTAACACTGTGACGGCTGGTAAAAGAGGAGGAAGCAATTGCAGGCAATCAGAAGAAGTTTATTGAAATCAGAGTCCAGAATGTAGGCAATGGCAACGAAGGTCTACGGTGGCGTGAGAAGAGCTGGATGGTGAAGTCGCAGGTGAAGGTGAAGACGGTCAATGGATGAAACCAGGAACAGACCGGAACACGGACACGAAGACGACAACACGAATACAATCCAGCACACGAACACGGAAGACGGTAAACCAACTAGGCAGTGGAGACATGAATGAGGATCTGACAACAGACAGAGAGATGAGTGAGTATATGTAGCTGAGTGGAGATGAGGATCAGGCTGGAGCGAGACAATCAACACACAGGTGACAACAATCAACCAAACGAGCACATGGAGACTACGTGAGTACAACAACAAACACAAAACATGACACGGAGGAAACAATGGATTTCCTACCGTGACAGTACCCCCTCCCCTAGGACGTCACCTGACGTTCCCAGCCTGCTTTACCTGTAGATTGTAATCATCAATAAGGCGGTGATCCAGTATGTCCCGAGCAGGAACCCACCTTCTCTCCTCCGGACCGTAACCTTCCCAATCCACCAAGTACTGAAATCCGCGTCCCCTCCGTCTAGAGTCCAGAATACGATTAACCAAATATGTGGTTTCCCCATTAACGATACGAGGCGGGGGGGGAACCAGGGCAGGCGGGTTAAGACGGGAAAAAATCACCGGTTTAATTTTGGACACATGGAACACGGGATGAACCCTCCTGTACGCCGGAGGAAGGCTAAGACGCACTGTTACCGGATTAATGATTTTGGTAACAGAAAACGGGCCAATAAATTTGGGAGCAAGCTTATTCGAAACGGAACGCATCTGAATATTCTGGGTAGAAAGCCACACTCTTTGACCGACGACGTAACGGGGAGGCTTCGACCGGTGGCGATCGGCCTTAGCCTTGGTGCGCGACCTAGCCTGGAGCAGAGCTCTGCGAGCTCTGGTCCAGGTGCGGTGACACCTCTGGACTAGTGCGTGTGCGGAGGGGACCGAAACCTCGGATTCCGTACTGACAAAATTAGGTGGTTGGTACCCTAAACTACACTTAAATGGAGACATGTCCGTAGATGACACTGGTAAAGAATTGTGTGCGTACTCCAAAATTGAGAGTTGCTGACACCAGGACGAAGGATTATTGGAAGCCAAACATCGCAAAACCCTTTCGACATCCTGATTGGCTCGCTCGGTTTGACCATTGCTCTGGGGATGGAACCCGGAAGAAAGACTAACAGTCGCTCCTAACAATTTACAAAATTCTCGCCAAAATTTGGACACAAATTGGGGACCCCTGTCAGAAACCACGTCTGTCGGAAGGCCATGTATACGGAAGACGTGGTCAATGACAGCTACCGCTGTTTCCTTGGCTGATGGTAATTTGGGCAAGGGAATAAAATGAGTCGCCTTCGAGAACCGGTCCACTACGGTTAAAATCACCGTATTGCCCTTAGAGGGCGGGAGGGCGGTAATGAAATCTAGTGAAATGTGGGACCAGGGTCTCGAAGGGACAGACAGCGGTAAGAGTAACCCATCTGGAGGTCGATTGGAAGTCTTACCAATAGCGCAAACTGAACAAGCCAAGACGAAGTCGTGGACGTCACGAGCCATACCAGGCCACCAAAATCGTTGCTTGACTAGAAACCTAGTTCTACTAACCCCTGGGTGACAAGCAACACTGGAACAATGACCCCACTGGAGAACGTCTGACCGTAACCCCTCCGGCACAAACAATCGGTTCGGTGGGCAACGAGCCGGGGGCGTTACCCCTTCTAAGGCAGTCAACACCTTCGATTCGACCTCCCATCTGAGCGCGGAGATAATGATGGTCCCCGGTAAAATGGGCTCGGGAGTAGCAGTACGATCGGAACGCTCAAAAACACGGGATAAAGCATCGGGTTTGATGTTTTTGGAACCCGGCCGGTAAGAAAGTGTAAAATCGAAACGACCGAAAAACAATGCCCACCGAGCCTGCCTGGAGTTAAGTCTTTTGGCGGTTCTAATGTATTCGAGATTC
The DNA here is from genome assembly GCF_018340385.1 of Cyprinus carpio. Classification (NCBI taxonomy): domain Eukaryota; kingdom Metazoa; phylum Chordata; class Actinopteri; order Cypriniformes; family Cyprinidae; genus Cyprinus; species Cyprinus carpio. Next base: position 28,257,847 of record NC_056578.1, on the reverse strand, counting down.
TTATGGTCCGTCCATACAATGAAAGGTACACCCGACCCTTCAAGCCAGTGACGCCATTCTTCCAGTGCAAGTTTGACTGCCAACAACTCTCGATTGCCAATGTCATAATTAACCTCTGCAGGAGATAAACGGTGAGAATAATACGCGCAAGGATGCACCTTTCCGTCTGAGGATGCGCGTTGGGGACAACACTGCTCCTACCCCCACCTCTGACGCGTCGACCTCCACTATGAATTGACGTGAGCGATCAGGGGTGACGAGAATGGGAGCTGAAACAAAGCAGCTTTTCAGTTTGGCAAACGCAGCCTCGGCTGCGTTTGACCACCTGAACGTCAAACTAGGGGAGGTCAAGGCGGTCAGAGGAGCGGCTAGTTGGCTGAAATTGCGAATGAAACGCCGGTAAAAATTGGCGAACCCCAGAAATCTCTGCAGGGCCTTGCGAGACTCTGGGGATGGCCCAATTTACCACAGCCTTAACCTTCTCAGGATCCATGCGAACACCCTCAGTCGAAATGATGTGTCCTAGAAAAGAAACAGACTGTGCATGAAAAAACGCATTTCTCCGCCTTGACAAACAATCCATTCTCTAGCAACCGCAGAAGCACTCGTCGTACGTGTTGCACGTGTTCCTGGAGAAGACGAAGAAAAAATCAATATGTCATCCAGGTAAACATATATGAACAGATCGACCATGTCTCGCAACACGTCATTAACGAGTGCTTGGAAGACTGCCGGCGAGTTCGTTAGCCCGAAAGGCATCACGCAGTACTCAAAATGGCCTCTAGGGGTGTTAAAGGCAGTCTTCCACTCATCCCCCTCCCTGATGCGGACCAAATGATAAGCATTACGTAAGTCCAATTTAGTGAAAACGGACGCTCCCTGCAACCTCTCAAAAGCTGAAGACATAAGCGGCAAAGGATAGGTATTCTTTACCGTTATGTTGTTCAGCCCTCGGTAGTCAATGCAAGGTCGCAAGGATCCGTCCTTCTTTCCCACAAAAAAGAACCCCGCCCCCGCTGGAGAAGAAGAAGGGCGGATGAACCCCGTTGCTAGAGCACTGGATATATATTTCTCCATGGCCGCCGTCTCTGGAATAGACAAAGAATATAACTTGCCCTTAGGCGGAGAAGTTCCTGGCAATAACTCTATCGCACAGTCATAGGGACGATGAGGAGGAAGAGAATCAGCCCGAGACTTACTGAACACCTCCTTCAGGTCGTGGTACTCCGCGGGCACGTTAGCCAAATCCACTGCTTCCCCCTGAAACACAGACTCAGAAACATTAACACCAGCAGACAAAAGACAAGACAAATGACACTCCTCGCTCCAGCTAACCACAGATCCGAGGCGCCAATTGATCCTGGGGTTGTGTTTCTGGAGCCAGGTGTGACCTAGAACAATGGGGGATTGAGGTGAGTCCGTGATGTAAAATGAAATCTCCTCCGTATGGTTGCCAGATGTGATGAGAGAAACCGGTAAAGTGGTTCTGTGTGATGACTGGCAGTCTGTGTCCGTTGAGTGCAAAAGGTGCAATGGGGTGTTTGAGGGAGGTGAGAGGAATGTTGAGTTTAGTAGCCCAACTTACAGTCCATGAAACTACCCTCTGCCCCAGAATCCAACAAAGCGTGATGATCGAGTGCGTGGGTGGACCACCGTAGACTCACCGGAAGGAGTGTCGATGTAGATGAGGTCTTCCTGGCAGAGATCCCACCCGATAGTAGCCTCCGTTTTACTATCGGGCTTGGTCTTTTACCGGACAGCGCTGGATGTGATGTTCTTGGCTGCCGCAGTATAAACATAGTCCCAGGGATCTCCGCCTGATCCTCTCCTCCCGGGAGAGCCGAGCTCGCCCCACCTGCATGGGTTCAAGATCTCCCGGTGGGCTGACCGCAACCTCTGAGCGCTGACGCTGAGCCTCCGGTCTGGTCGCGAGAACTGCTCTCCCCCCCCCTCCGTCTGGCGGCTTGGTCGAGTCGGTTGTCTACTGTGATGGTGAGGTCGATCAGGCCATTGAGAGAAGTGGGGAGCTCGACGGCGCGGATCTCCTGTTGGATGTGGTCAGCCAACCCATGCAGGAAGTGATCCCACTGCGCCTCTTCGTTCCACTTACACTCCGCCGCCAGGGTGCGGAACTCAATAGAATAGTCGGCTACGGACCTGTCTTCCTGACGTAGGTCCGTGAGAAGTCTAGCCGCCTCCCTCCCGGCGATGGAGCGGTCGAAGACCCGTCTCATCTCCTCCGAAAGGGCGTGGAACGAGGCACAGCAGCTGTCTTGGTTCTCCCACACCGCCGTCCCCCAGAGGGCAGCCCTCCCAGTCAGTAGTGACAAGACGAATGCCACCTTCATTTCCTCGGTGTGAAACGTGCGGGGCTGCAGGGCGAAGTGCAGAGAACAATGAGACAGAAATGATCGACAAAACTTTGGCTCACCCGCATATTTCTCAGGGATGGGGAGGCGTGGTTCGGACTGGGAAATCCCTCCGGAGACGATCGGCGGTGTGGGTAGCGTGGGAGGCGCAGCGGGTGGCGGTTGTTGTTGTCGTTGAGCCTGGAGAGCGAGCTCGGACACCTTCGTCACCATTGCTTGGAAAGCTCGACCCATCTCATCTATCGCCTTGTCTTGGCGATCCATGCGATCAACGGCTCTCTGCAAAAACTCCTCTAGATGAGATGGGGAGCGATCGCCTGCTGCTTCCATGATGGTCAGATCCTACTGTGACGGCTGGTAAAAGAGGAGGAAGCAATTGCAGGCAATCAGAAGAAGTTTATTGAAATCAGAGTCCAGAATGTAGGCAATGGCAACGAAGGTCTACGGTGGCGTGAGAAGAGCTGGATGGTGAAGTCGCAGGTGAAGGTGAAGACGGTCAATGGATGAAACCAGGAACAGACCGGAACACGGACACGAAGACGACAACACGAATACAATCCAGCACACGAACACGGAAGACGGTAAACCAACTAGGCAGTGGAGACATGAATGAGGATCTGACAACAGACAGAGAGATGAGTGAGTATATGTAGCTGAGTGGAGATGAGGATCAGCTGGAGCGAGACAGACAATCAACACACAGGTGACAACAATCAACCAAACGAGCACATGGAGACTACGTGAGTACAACAACAAACACAAAACATGACACGGAGGAAACAATGGATTTCCTACCGTGACAAACACCTGTATACAATCTAGTGATCATGGGCTGTCTCATATAGGCAGTAGCATATTGTAATGTGAGTGTATTATTCTTTCTTTTTATTTTTTTGGACCGTAACAAGCAGACTAAAAGTTAAACGTGAGTGGATACCATGGATACCAATTTATTTGCTATGCTCAGTAACGTAAAAAAAATGCTAGACATCACATTACTGCTTTTATATTGACTTATATGAAATAGCCTAACCTGAAAGAATGACTTGTGGATTGATGTGAACGCCAGCAAGCAGGAATAATGCTCAGAATGCTTGTGGATTAACACCGATTACTTTCATCGCCATGGATTGATTTTATTGGGTAACAAGTAAAGGTAGGCGTGCCTGGAAGTCTCCCACACTGTAGCGTGCCCACACTGTAGGCGTGCCAGCTTGCATCTATTTATAACTACGCAGGGACACGTAATCCAATGATGTCACCCACCGAGGTTATTTGAGCCAATTTTTGCCATGTTTGACACACAGGCTTCACAACTGGTTGAACAAACGATGTTGTCATATGAGTGATTGAAACGCACCATCTCATTCCCACTCTTTCAAGAAACAGGGTTACAGTCAAGTAACCCGAGACGTTACACAGTTTCTGGAGATGTTATACGTTTAGATACTTCAAGCAAACACAAATGGATGGCTAATTTATACTGAAACAGTATTCCTAATACACAAAATGTTTACTAGTTGCATATGTTGCCTCCACCACCATACATTGTTAAGCACAAATATAAAACACAGAAATTAGGTGTCCTCGAAAAATGTTGGAGGACAAATTATTCTGTATAAAAATATTACATTAAGTTGAACTCATAATAAAAATGTGGGCTCCATGTTTATTTATTAACAGATATTGTGTTTACATGCACAAAATAAGCTGGTAAATATATATTTAAAAGGGCTTATTTTAAAAATCTAAAAAAAAAAAAAAAAAAAAAAAAAACGGTTTAAAATAAGGTTCCATTAGTTAATGTTAATGTATTAACTAACAGGAACAAACAATTAGCAATACATTTATTACAGTAGTTTTTAATCTTTGTTCATGTTAGTTAATGAAAATACAGTCGTGCACTCAAAGACATTCTTACTTGTCTTGATGGTTTTTTAAACAACCAAACTTAACTAAAACTGTTTTGGTGCATGAAACCATTTACATTTTTTTTTTTTTATTTATCCAAAGGAACTTGCAAATAAGACACATCCTAAGCACTGAAAGTGGGCATCAGAGGGGAATTATTTTTCAAGTAGTCTGATGCATGGCCCTTTGACCGCAGTTTTTTATGACTATAATCTCAACATGTTATTTTGGAATTATATTCATTGTGAAAAGTGCTTCACAGATAAATCTGAATTTAATGTTTAATTTTATGGAAGTGGGTAGAAAAAAAAATTATATGAAATAAATATTTCTAGATAATTCTTAAATTTGCTTTGGCTTTAGTATAGTGATAGTAATACTAAAGAGTATAGTATAGTAATATCAAAGCCAATTATTATTTTAAAATAATTTATACTTATTAGGGCTGTCCCCTAATAGTCGACTAATCATTAGTCAACCAGAAGAAGCTTGGTTGACCAAAATTTTATTAGTCGCTTAGTCACAGAAAAAAAAAAAAAATAGTTCACAGGTCGAAGTCACGCAGTCTGTGACTAACAGATTGTTAACGGCTAGTCTATGGTAATACAGTACATTGGGCAGGACATCCAAATGCTTGGCTATCATTTATCAACCTCAAATTGGTGGCTTATCATCTGAAATATGTAAGTATTAGATAATTTATATGGCTGATATTTGTGGTTTTTAATTTGAGATATGTAAGTTTTTGATGTTTCGTGTGCGAAGAATGGAAGCTAAACAGTAGCTCACTGCAGGACAGATGGAGGTGCCAGTGTGCTCACTTGCACTTAAAATACTCCTCATTTTTGGTCATACAGATAAAAGTAATACATCTTTCGAATCTGTAAAGACTCTATGTTTATTTGTGTGCACTCACAATACTGTGCTTTTGTAAAATAAGGAAAGAAAACAGGATGTGCTTTCTGCCATCTCAGTCTGTGAACTTGAGTGCGAAACTCTGTGTATATCTTTGCCTTAAAGACATAAAAAATATGTCTATAGAGAGTGAAATGTCTACTTTCAAATGAAACAATTCAAATGGAAAACAAATTCTCAGATTATGTAATCAGTATGAAACATGAATAAAGGCTACTCCATCACTACTCCATCACTACTGCGGAGATGACAAGTTAGTGTCGCTGACTTCATCTCTGAAGCTGAAAACAAAGAAAGCACTAGTTTATCAAATTATTAAAATGTTAATGCAGTCTCCTTACTGTTTCACTGACACATTCATAATCATTACTTCTGCCGGTGGGCTGTGGCAAGCTTTATGCTACTTGAGCACTTATTAGGCTATGTAGGCAATTAAAGGCTCATTATAATGATTTAAATGGTTTATTAATAAATGTTAGTCGACTAATGCCTCAAATGAACGACTACTAGTCGACCAGAAAAATCCTTAGTCGAGGGCAGCCCTAATACTTATAATATGATGGTTAATATTTTTCTCACATGTTATAAGTCGGTCTTCAGACATGTAAAAATATAACTGATTTTTATAAGTTAGGAAGGGACATATCTCCTCCAAGAGGATTTTTGCAGTGTGTTATGCAGTGTTATGCAGCCGATATGGTATTATTACAGCTTCAACCATTTAATGGTTCACAGGGACTATGGATGAAAAATAGCCTTTGCCAAATTCTGGTACATTTATAGGAATGTTTTATAAATTTACAATGTCCCTGTCAAATATATATATATATATATATATATATATTATATATATATATATATATATATATATATATATATATATATATAATACCACTTTTCTACTGTATATAACAAAACACTACTCATCACTGTCAAATGCAGAGATCCACAGTAAAAAAGCTCCATAAATAAGACTGTGTTTACTCTACATTTCTTATGAATCTTCGCAGGATGTGTGCAGGTTTTAACTCTACTGTCCACTGTAATCCCACAGTCTTTCTAATCCTCCACATAGAACTGTGAATGAGTCACCATTAAAACAATGACTGCAGCACATAAATAGCTACTCCAGACATTAAACAAAATGTTTCCATCCAGCTGAGAGCCACTACAAATCACATTTGAAGTGACTGGAAGAGTTCCAGAACCCGATAACAAGCTTTCTTCAAAAGCACTGCCTGTGAATTAAACTGTGATATTAAGGGCTGAAAGCAGGAAAAGCACTTAAGCTCTTACTTCGGTCTGTGTTATGTTGAGTGGGTAGGGGTTAATGAATTGTACAACCTAAACTGTAAGTTCATGGATGACTATAAAAAGGTTTGATGAATTGATGGAATGGAAATATTTGTACCACAGTACCACAGTACTGCTGAAAAGGCAAATTACATTAGCAAACTTTGACACAAGTGTATGTGTGTGCATATTAGGGATGGAAATCTTAAAAGTAAAAAAAAAGTATTCTGGTTCCCTAAACTAGGGAAAAAACAACACTCGATGCTGCGTTTCATTAATGCTAATTTCCTATTCATGTGCTTCGCTTTAGGTTCCCTTTCTTTTACGAGGAGCGAGGCGCCGTGTGTTTTGATCTGGCTGAGGCTTGAGAGGTGGGTCGTCCCCTTTCTCTCATGCTCTTCCAAAGCATGCCGTATCACATCTTTGGACCAGGCAGAGGACGCTGCATCTCTTGGTTCTGCAGAGATGGAGACTGAGAATGCCGCTCCTCTCGTGATGATAAAACATATGGGAAGTTACTCAAGGTTTCGACTAGTGCAGTTGCATGATTAAAGCTTGATTGGAAAGCACAGATTTGTCTCTCCGGGTGACTAAGCAGACGGCTCACTCCATTGGCTGTTCTATGGCTGCCACGGTCGCCATGGAGAGGTACCTGTGGCTTAACCCTCTGGGGTTCGAGAGTGTTTTAGGTCCATGGAGAAGTTTTGACTTTCCTTGACATTTGTGCTTTTTTCAGTTGCTTATAAACATTTTAATGGCTAAAGTTTAATAACACTGTAATTAGCACAAACTGGGCTACAACAATATGTGGGCAGCATGTATGTATGTGATTGTGTTTTTGAGAAAGCAAAGTTTATGCGCAGTTAGTGAAAAACTAAAATTTTAAAGTCACCGAAATAAGGCCATAATACACATACATAACATTTGTTCACAAGACTTTTGAAAACTGGACCTTGTAAGCTAGAGTTTTTGCTTCAAATGATGTGAAAATCATCTTGTTTACTCGCTCACAGAAAACAATATATTGATTTAAATTTTCTAAGACACTTTTTGTATAGAAAAGGTATATGTGAGGAGGCGTGAATAATCATGCATAATGCTGTAATTCACACCTGAGAAGACATAGGCCCGCATAATGAGCTGCATAATGAGCCTTTCAGTCAGGTGTGTGACTGAGAAGGAATAGCTACAAGAAAGAATGTGAGGAAAAAATAAATGTATTTTTTTTTGTGTAGTTTATTTAGAATATATACAACTATCACATAAAATAACTTGAGATTCACTTGCGAGTGGAGTTAAGCAGTTTATTAGAAACAACAACAACAACAACAACACCACAAGAGTCAAGACGTCACGGCTGCAATATCCAAAATATCCAAAACAGTGGCAGGAAACTTGAACAACATTTCAAAGAGACTCATGGGAGTGTGTGCATTTAAAGTGACGTGACGTGACATACAGCCAAGTATGGTGACCCATACTCAGAATTTGTGTTCTGCATTTAACCCATCCAAAGTGCACCCACAGCAGTGAACACACACACACACACCATAAACACACTTGGAGCAGTTGGCAGCCATTTATGCTGCGGTGCCCGGGGAGCAGCTGGGGGTTCAGTGCCTTGCTCAAGGACACCTCAGTCGTGGTATTGCCGGCCCGAGACTCGAACCCACAACCTTAGGGTTAGGAGTCAAACGCTCTAACCGTTAGGCCAACACATGGTCTCAACTGTGGTCCAGGTTCCTGTGCAGGCAGGAATTTTAGAGCCTGTGGAACATGTCAACATCAGTCTCTGTTTTCCATGACCGAGTGGGCTGCTTTGCTTTGGCTCTCTTTGCAACAGGTTCTTTTGCACTGTTATTCTCACATCTGAAATAAAAAAGCATGCTGTTTACACACACTACATTGTGATGTTTACTGATACTAGTACTAATTTAAGGAAACAAAAAACACAATTACCACATATCAAACATATTTTACCATACAGTAAAAAAAATCAAATGAAAGTAACATCTGTAAAATAATGAATGCACACTTAACTCTAAGATTCTGAATGGAGTTGAAATCTGTGAGATGCAGGTGAAGGCAAGAGTGGTGTATTCACAGTCTTAAAGAATTTTATAAACAATCGTTAGCATTTATTTTTAAAAGACTTACTCATGTAAATGATATCCTCCACTGGATATCAAGCTGTCGCATTCTTCTGAGGAAAATCCAAAGCTTATTCCTCTCAGCGCCTCTTCACCTGAGGTAAATTCTGTCTTATTCCTCTCAGCACGTCTTCTTCCAGAAACAAACAGTAGCTGAGATGAATTTGAGGAAAAGTCTCGCTGTTTTGCCTGCTGTGATGTGGGCGTTTACATGCCGTGCCTCTCACGTGCACTTTTGTAATATCAAAAGTGCGATCAGCTCATGGGCGTGATCACATTAGAGATAATGAAGGCAGACGGGAAAGACTTGACATCGCGTTGGTTTCATACTGATTACTTTGTCACATAATATTTGTTTTCAACATGACTTACTTCGTTTAAAAGTAGACATGTCCAGATTTCTATAGATATATCTCTCATGTATGTATGTAACAAATATTTGCTGAGTTTCAGTTCATTTTAGTGACACAATGAATGCATGAGGGTCTGGTTGGGACCTCATTTGAACCACTAAATTCAGAGCCTGTCAGGATTCTGACACTGAAGATCTTTTTCTCATGGCTATTACTACTCTAAAGAGAATTGGGGATTTGCAGGCTCTGTTAGTCTCACCATCCTGCTTAGACTTGCCAGGTTATGCTCTTCAGATTTACATCCACTGAACCAGGGGGCAGCCACCAACTAGGCAAATGATGTCACATTGTGAATTGGTATTCTCCCATAAGTGTTAATAAAACGCAGCATCAAGTGTAGCTTTTCATAGGTAATGCCTCGGGTTACTTGACTGTAACCCTGTTCCCTGAAAAGTGGGAATGAGATGCTGCACCTTATTGCCACACTGTAGGCATGCCTGGACGTCTCTTCAGACAAAGGTATAACCTGAAAGTGTGTCCATTTCACATTTATTTATAACCTCTATTTATTACCAATGAAGTCACCGACCAAAGTTATTTAAGCCAATTCTAAGCAATCAAAAAATGTGGTAACACACTGCTGTCAGGATTATGGACTGTCTGTGTTGTATTTTTGCTCCCCATGTGCCCTGTTACTCTAGTTTTCCCATGTGTTTGATTGTTCATTGTTTCCAGGTGTTTCTAATTATTAGTTGATTCTTTGCAGCCGTCTGTCCCTCTTTATCCAGTCCTTATAAGCCCCAGTCTGTCCAGTTTGTATTGGTAAGTTCTATTTGTTCATGTCATCAGCTACATATGTCTTCCTGGTTCCCTTGTGTTGGATTATCTGATTAAAATCTCCTTGTGGATGTACTCCGTGTCTCCTCATTCCTCGTTCCTCCCAGCACAGATACGTGGCAGAAGAACCAACCAAAACCATGGTGGCCATCCCTCCTCCATGGCTCCTCCCTCCATTGGTTCCACCGTGGGTCGACATTATGGCTGTGGCCTGGGTCCAGCTGGGCTCTTCCTGCTCCAAGTCCCTCTTGTCTCCTCCCTCCTCACTCCTTCGTCACAACGTGACACAGATACGTGATAACTACAGTTCAAAAGTTTTTTTCTTAACCCAAACCTTGAGCACAAGTATATTTATTTAATAAAATGCTACTGACAGAACACAAAATATGATATTATAATGTCATATGAACCATCAGTTAGATATTACACTGATTTAAATCTCACAGTTAGCTGATATGTGCTTTATTCATTGAAAATAATGAACTTAGTCACTCATTCGAGAATCAAACTACACTTTTGGTTCTGCATGTTTTTATTCACTAAAAATGACCAACTAATGAGAGTTATTTGTTCTTTCATCTGTCTGCACTGGTCAAACTGTCTGTTCTGTGTTGTAGATGTAACAGACAATTGTAGTAGAGTATTCTGTCTACATGAGCTTTAAGACAAATTAAAGTCACATTCAGCTAAACAAAATAATGAAGACAAGCCTAGAAGCTCATCTATCCCAATCAAGCTATGTGCCCCGTCATGCAGTCCAGAAGGAAGGCTTCATCCCGGCTAATGGCATCCAAGTGATCAGCCACCCTGCTGTTCTGCAAGCCTGGTGCAACCCACTGCTGTCTAAGTGTTTGGTAGATCTGACCCCAAAGTGAGACAGAGGGCAGGCCTCATAAATAAACAAGCTCTGGATCTCCTCTACGTTATCTGACAAGACAGCAATGATGACCAGATGGCTCCCACCAACAACCTGGAAGCAGATCCTAGGACTATCAGCAAGGTTAATGAATTCTCCTTATTTACATTAGCTAGGCAGGACAGAACGGGAAGACACCAGGCTTATTTATTGGGAGCTTTGACAGACAATATAGGGGGATGGGATGGAGGTTTGTTAATTGTCACCATTATTTTGTTTGCTGGGGACTATACACATAGAGATGTTCATCTGCAAGTGACAATGGCTTTCAATTTGCGATTTTCCTGTCATTGATCAGGGGACACAGACAAATTGGAGTATGACAGTAGGAGCATGTTTTACTGACAATCAGTCACGAGTGAATAGCTCCACTATAAAAGAGTCCATAGAGAATCAAAGGCAAGAAACTATAAAGAAAGATGGACATATAATTGGGAAACTTTTTGAAAGCTCCTTTCTAATGTTCAGTATTCTGTGGGGAAACTTTGTCCTACTTGTTGACAATTTCTGACAAAGTTTTTTTTTTTTTTTAGAGTGGAGCTGACAAACTACAATAGCAGAAAAACTAAAGAAAACACAACATGACAATGTCTGTAACGAGCAAACAAGACATAAACAGAGTAGCATTTGTAAAAGGCAGATACACTACCATTCAAAGGTTTAGATCAGTAAGATTTTTTTAAAGAAATGTGACCCTGTCTGTGAAAGCCCAGTAAAGTCATTTTTTGTGATTCACTGTTTTCTACATAAAATCATTCTACATAATGTAAAGAACATTCATGAAAATATAGGCCTAGCCTTGATATCTTAAATATTGTCTGAGTAAAGCCACATCAAAGATTTGTTTAATTTTGGGCTCAGAAAATCATGTTTTTGAGAAATTCCAATGTAAAAACAAGCTTATTTTTTAAACTGCAGCAGATTTTAAACATAATTACCAGTGAAACATAACAACAGTCTTACTGAACCTCTTTCAAATTTTGTTGATTTTGTTCTTAGACCTTTGGTCACTTCCCTTCCAAGTTATCTGAGAGACGCAGCTGATTTTCTGCAAAGTTTAGCAACTCTACAAAATGTTCATCAGGATGTTATATTGGCAACTATGGACGTTACCTCACTGTATTTTAACATTCCACATCATGAAGGTTTATTGGCTTTAGAACATGGCTGAAATGGTACCCACTAAAAACTATTTTCTATTTGAAAATCAATATTATTTACATGTTGAAGGCACCGCCATGGGGGCCAGATAATGCTAATTTACAGTATACTTGGGTTTTTTGGAGGTTTTGTTTTTTTAACAATAATCCTTTCCTTGACAACATTATTTTGTTTAAGAGATACATCAATGATTGCTTTGTTATTTACAAAGGTTTTGAAAGAGACTTTGAAGCATTTGTTTTGTACATGAAATGTCTTCAGGATCACTGATGTCAATTTCTTGGACACCTCTATATCAATTGTGGACAATCAAATAGTATCCTCTCTTTATAGAAAAGACACTGCTAAGAACAATCTTTTTCATGCTAAGAGTGCTCACCCAGTGCCCTTAAAACGTGATTTACCCTATAGCCAGTTTTTGAGACTCCGTTGTATTTGTTCTAACAAAGTGGATTTTGAGGTTAAAGCCTAGACATTGTATATGGATTTTAAATCACGGGGTTATCCTAATAAGGGGCTTGACACTGCACTTGAGAAAGTTTCTAGCTTACAAAAACAGGAGGAAAAAATTTGAATATGAATAAAAGAAACAATAATTTTTCATGTATTTTTAAATCCACATACAGTCCACTGAGTAGTTACATTAAAACTATTATCAAGAGTCATTGCCACATTAGCCAAAGTGATTCCCAGTTATTGAATGTATTTAGTGACCAACCACTCATTGTCTCTTCCAGGAGCTCTAATTGAGGGATAAGCTTGTTGAATGCTTACACCTACATTTCTTCTCCGACTACTCTTATCAATGCCCAGGTTAATTTTCCATGTCAAAACTGTACTGCCTGTACTTAAATGTAAATCATTTACACATCCTTGTACACTAAAAACCTATAAGATTAGCCAATTGATCACTTGTAAGAGTACATATGTTATTTACATTATCTTTTCATGTTTACAACTATATGTTGTCAAAACTATATGTGCATTATGCACAAGAATAATTAAACACACAAGTGCTATTAGGAGACAGGATGATACATCTTCAATTTCTCGTCACTTTAAGTCTGCTTACCACTCTTTTTCTGACATGAAGTTCCTGGGCATCGAGAGGATCCTACCTCATTGAAGAGTTGGAGATAGAGATAAGAAGTTGTTGCAAAGGGAGGCTTTCTGGATCTTTGAACTTAAATCTTTATTTCCTGAGGGTATGAATGACTAAAAACTCTGCTACTCTAATACTGTTTTATCTTCTCTCTCTCCTGCTGTTTGTTGTATTTATAATGTTTGGTCATTCTTTGAAGTTAAAATTTTATTGGAAACTGCCAATGAAAAATTCTTCTAAACATTCATTCATGTTTAGGTATTCCAATATTTAATAACACATAGTCACATAGCCTATTAGGAGCTATCAGTGATGCGCGGGTCAATATATAAACAACCCGCACCCGACCGACGTTTTCAACTAACCCACCCGCAACTCGGACCGCAAAAAAAGAAAAAGAAAATATTGTACCCAACCCGCTTCCTGACCCGCATTTTTTAAAATTTCATTGGGCCATAGACAGACTGAGCTTGTGCGTCATCTTCGCGCCAGTTATTCAGCCAATAAAGTGTAGGCCTATGTATTTAAAAATTGTGTCTAGTACTATATAAATTACAAAGGTTTAATTGGCATCTTTATTTCAAACGACCAGACTGACCACGACCCGAATATCATTAAAAATATTTTTGGATGACTCGTAACCGTGGGTAACTGTGGGTGACCGCAGGCACCCGCTCATTTTGGATCAACCCGCACATCACTGGGAGCTATAAATACTATTAAAGTGTGAGAATTAACTTGCACTAGTCTACGGATACGCATGCGACCGCTGCACATGCTAGGCGCTTCAGATCAAAACCTCAGTGGTCTAACAGTGCTCGTCAATGTCAAAATGACTGAGATGGCCAATCAAATCAAAGTAGGCGGGGTTTACTGTTGACAGATTCAGAGCGTGAAGCGTCAGTTTCACGTTAAAGAGAGCTTGGTAAGATGAAACTGCAAATCATTTAATGTTAGTCAACTTTTAATGATATGTTTACGATAGAAATGTTAAATGACCGAAAGTTATATCCAGTGATGCAAACTACTCTATTTTTTCTCAAATATGGCCATTTTGAGAGAGAGAGAGAAAGAGAGAGAGAGAGAGAGGTTTACATTTTATGCATCTGTCTCTTCAGCATTGTTTGTAGAGAGATGTGTCTCTCTCTACAAACAATGTGTTTAGTTACTTTAAAACAGCGATTTTACCCCCCTCCTTGCTGAGAGATATAATGTAGCGATTCAGTATTGATTAATAAAAGTCACGTGGCAGCGCTGACAACAAGTTTATGAGCTTTTGAATGTTACTTTTTGCACAGCTAACTCAGATCTGTGTACCAGTGGTGTGTGTGTGTGTGTGTGTATGTGCTTTTGTTTGTTATTTTTATTTAACTGAACGGTTTTAATTCATTGGCCTTGTCACACACACACATACAGTGATGTTCAGTACAGTCACACTGTATATCTGTTATTCAATAAACTTTTGAAAAGTTTAAAAAACAATTAATGAAACCAGAAAAATTAAAAATGGCACGTTATGCCGAAAAGGTTGCTAACCCCTGCCCTAGACTCACAACAAACAACTATATACAAAAGCCAAAGCAGACCGCACATTACCGAGAGTGTAGGCCTGCATAAACAACAGAAACGTTTCACGTTACGTATGTAACCATGGTTCCTCGAGGGAATGAGAAGCTGCGTCATAAAAAAGCTTTGGGAACGCCTTCAGCGTGACCGGCTCTGAATCATGTGTGTAATCAGACCAATGGATGGGCGAGACGTCATAGGTGGGTGATGTCAGAGACCAGGAAGCTTAAAAGCACGTGCGGTGAAACCGGCATTTAGCATGTAGGAATGAAGCAAGCACCGGCATGGATGCCGGAAGTATGGCCCGAGACGCAGCATCTCATTCCATCGAGGAACCATGGTTTCATACGTAACCTGAAACGTTTCTGTTGTTTATGCAGACCTATACTCTTCAGGAATTCGAGCTGCGTCAGAAAACACTTTGGGAATGACAATGCCCAAGCCGCCAGACTTTCAAGTCTCCAACTAGTGTGGAAGAGCACAGCTAAAGCAAGAGAAGGAGCCAGGAGCCTGACAGTAATCGGGAACAACCTGTCCAATGGCCAAACTTCAGAAGTAGTGAGTCTTGGCCCCCAAGACAGGGGAGATCAGAGGACTCAAGGCTTTAGGATAGCATCCTGATCCACTGCTTAGCATAAGTTTCTTCTGGCCGGAGGCCTTAGCCTCAGTGCACCACAGAGGCAACATGTAACCAAAGGGTGTCTGCCCACTGACTGACCACCGGGAGGGGCGTGGTAGGCCGCAATGGCCGCCACGTAGACTTTCAGGGTGGAGTGGGTCAACCCTGGGGAGAGAAGGGCCCGCAGGCACTCCAGAACTGTACCAACCGGATTGGAGAATGGTCTCAACAACCTTGGATGAGAGACCGGAAGCTATGAGTTGTGCCTCCTCAGAGACCACACCTACAGCCTTCAAGCTCCGTGTGGGGGCATGTCCTCTGCCTGTGAGAGAAATTCTCTCTAATACGACCGTACTAGCTGCTCTAGAGACCTCCATAGAGGTAGCGAGCCTCTCAGCACCGCTACGTTTCCGGGCGGTAACTGAGACAAGCGCTCGCCGGAGACTGCTGCGCCCTGTAACACCGGCAGGGTTGGCAGATCAATCTCCTGAGGGCACTGAGGAGAGACAAACACCATGTAATGTGGTGTACAGAAGGAGCTTCCCCGGAGGGAGCTGGCCCTCAAAAAGTCCTAGGCCTTAGGCATCAGGATGTTTACGACGAAGGCTATCTAGCGAAAATGATGGTCCGCAGAACCGCTTTCTGCTAGAAGCCTTCGGCCTGGGAGCGCCACTCTGACTTTAGACTCTGCAGAGTACAAGAAGTGACACCCTCAGCACTAGGGGCTGGAACATGGTAGGGTTGGGACTGCTCCCGCCCAGCAGCCCTTGCTGACCGCCTCAACCTCCTCAGAGGAAGAGAGGTAAACACGTGTTCTCACTCGAGAAATTATATCCCAAGAACCCCTGTATATCTAACTTCTCATAGTCAGATAAATATTTCATTAGAATTAAATGTAGTCAAACAACCAGACGAGTAAACACAGTCTGGTGTAGAAAAATTCACATCAAAAACTAAATGATGTAATATACGCTTTGCCTCGGCAGCGAGTGTTTTTTTTTTTCCCCACTCAGTCACACAAAAAACATCAATCTCAGAGAAAGATGAACGCTGCAGCGAGCTCACACTCAGAGGGGGAAGAAACTGCAGCACTGGCTTCCAAACCTTGAGAACAAGCTCTAGATCTAGGGAACACAAGTGGAGATAGGACGAGCCATCTCCAACCCGTCTGCCAGATCATGTGCGATCCCCGCGATCTCGGTCGCTGCCATACCTCAGCAGCAGCGGGACCCCAACCGCAAGATCGCATACACGGACACACTCCTCGGAGAGTGCCCGGTGAGAGCGGAGCGCTTAACAGCAAGAAAAGCACAATCAGCCCCCCGAGAGCTGACTGCGCGAGCTCCATTCCTCAGTAATGCTGCTCATTATAATATCAGGCATAATATGCTTGTGTAACTGATGCTAGTGCAATTGGCAAGTTTATCAACGCCCTCCACATCAATATCCTTAGAGAAAGACAGGCAGAGCATCGCACCCTCTCACTGGGGGGAAAGTACCGCAACGTGGGCTTCCTAAACCCTGAGAGCAGGCGCCGGATCTGGTGGAAAAGGAAGAAGATAAGGACTTGCCCGTCTACATCCCTTCCACCGGATCCGAAAGTGAAACCGGCGAGCACAACCACCGTTCCGCCATGGTGATAGCAGGGCTGGCACAGCGAGAAATGCCAGTGAAGGCTCCCTCCTCAAAGAGAGCCTTCTGAGAGTGAAGCAAAGCAGTAACAAATGCTCGCATCGCAGCCGTCAACTCCCTTGAGAGCTGATTCTGCATGCTTCACTCTCAAGCAGACAACACAAACTGCGTTTGTTTCTACCCCCTTTTTATTTTTTTTTGCGGGCAGGGAAAACACACAGCCTGAACGCTGCCTGCTCTTGCCCAAAACTTCTCTTGACTGAAGCTTTGACATAATGGAGCTTATCAGTGGACAAATAACACTAAATAAGACTCACAAACAGATAGCAACTGACACACACAGAGCGCTTGCTGAAAGACACAAGGCTAAATGCCGGTTTCACCACACATGCTTTTAAGCTTCCTGGTCTCTGATGTCACCCGCCTATGACATCTCGCCCATCCATTGGTCTGATTACACACATGATTCAGAGCCGGTCACGCTGAAGGCGTTCCCAAAGCGTTTTCCAACGCAGCTCGAGTTCCTGAAGAGGAAAAAAATGTTGAGGCGTGATCAGTCCACTTCAACGCAAGACATGTCCCCAAAAGGCCCACTAAGCCAAAAACATAATGATTGAACCTGATCAGTCAATATTATCAGTCAATATTATTTACCAGCCAGCGGACGAACGTACAGGTCAAGGGCAAGATTCCAAAAAGAGATTAACAAGTGTCCATGGACATCTTGTTATTGTTCTCTTCAGGGTAGTTAGTATCACCACAGACCTCATCGCTGATTTTCCCTCGTTGAGCTGATGTAGCGTATCAGACCCGAACCAGACAAATTAAAGATTCGATCGTGAGCATGGTTGAAACATGAGGAGCCGAATTCCACAGAAAGGCAACAGTATGTTGTAAATCAACTCCTAGCACCACAGTCTGAAGCAAGATAACCAACCAAATCTTTCAGAGAACAGCTTTCAACATTAACACCATTAGAACAATTATTGACAATTTCAATTCAGAGAAAAGATTGTCAAATTTGGGTAGAGGGATCAAGATTGCTGGTCAAAGAGATGCACAGCCTGACCATCACATGTAAACTCATGAGAGTAAACAAGATCGTTGGATTGACTTCCCCCACCTAGCAGAACCAGACTGAAATTTCTAAGGGGACCTTTTAACCTCTGGTTTCCACAGAACATCCTTATGTCAAAGAAAAGCAGAGAAACTGTCTTGTACAGATGAACACAAAAAGACTTCTAAAGGAATATCAGTCCATTGCTTAACTCTCTATCATTTATGAAACCCACACATTTGACTATCATGTTTCTAATCACTTCTAATCACAATGTATGTCTTTTTAATAACTATTGAATAGCTTAAGGATTCATATTCATGTTTAGTATGTATGCGTTTCAGTCTGGTTGCTTGAAACGTTTCTGACCATCAGTTATTTGTCAAGTGTATCATATTCTTGTTATAGGAATCATGTCCAAAATTATACCCCGCAAAAGCGGGAAAATTCGGACCACGTGCTTGATAAGATAACATTTGATTTATGAATGGGTAGGACAAACATCGCAACACCCCGAGCAAAGACAATATCTAATTGGTTAAGACAACATTTGAGGTGTGGCCGAAAGGCCAGTTTAAATACTCAGGACACCATCAAATTTTGCTTTTAACTTTTGCTTGTAGTTTAAGCTTTTAGTCATGCTTTTTGCTTTTGCTTTTAGCGTTTGCTTTTAGTCATGATTTTAGTCATCACTTTTAGCGTTCTTTGAGCGCTGTTCCAGCGTGCTTCGGCCTGCACGCCTGCTGCTACTTAGCCACGATGAGAAGAAACACCACCTATTCTTGTCAAACTTTACTTCTGTTCTTTTACTTTAGTTTATTTTCTTTTCCGTTTGAGAGTTTCGTGTTTTGAGTTAAGTTTTGTAATGCCATGTCTCCGAGTCTGACCTCGCGTGCCAGTCTAAACTTCAACCAGCCCACAACTCCACATCGTCAGCCAACGCCCAACCATGGGCTTCCCAAGACGTCACTTCAATGACTACTGAACTTCCAGCCAATCAGCAACCTCGGAAACCCCTTTTTCAGCGACAACAAAGGGAACCCCCTTACACAGGCAACGCAAGTAACGTACCTCCAGACTCTGATCTGTACTGGTGTATCTAATATAATTTTAACCTCATTGAGGAACTCAATGCGAGGGTTAATTAAGTGACTGATGGTTGTTCATGTCTATGCAATTTCACATATTGCTGTAAACTTGGGATTTCACATTTTCATTCTTAAACCCATTCTTTCCTCACTTTCTATCCTCCTGCAACTTGTATGAATGTGAGTGTGTGTGCTTATGTGTAAGACTAGTTTTTTTGTTTTATTAGATTTATCTAATAAATTATTATTATTGTTGAGAGGAGTATTTTGTTTTTTGTTCTTACAAGTTAATGTCTTAAACTGCCGATCTTGTTACTATGCTAATTAATAGTGTTTTCACTATACTTTGGATATTAATATCCATTGCAGAGTTGATGTTATACGGCTCGTTCAGTGAATCACTGGCCGTCTCAGTGATCAGCCGTGAAACATTGATTCTGTTCAAATTCCCTTTAAAATCTTAAATGATTCCCTTTGAGCTAAATTGACCTGTTTCCCTTACACTGAAAGGATGGAGACGGTAGCCATTGCCTTCCCGCTGCTTTGTAGCGCTGCAGAATACGTCTTCAGTTACAGTGAAGTAACAAAATCCTCCGCCTTTTGAGGAGAGTTGAACATTATCTGCTCACCTTTGTGCCGTAGTTGAATTGCTGCCAGATAGGTGAAGAAGGGCAGGAGACCGAGTGCTGTCATCTTCTTCAAGACCGGATTAAAGCTCTGTCTCTTGGTAGTTGTGGCTGGACTAAAGTCTGGAAAAAATAGTAGCGTGACTGTCCTGTGTATGTTTCACTGGAAACGCCTGCCGAGCACCCTTCAGGATCGCCGACCTGTCATGCCATCTTAGAACACGGAAATGAGAGTACGCGGCCGATCAGAGTTTTTCCTTCCATCATACACGCAATGAGCCCAGTCAATTTCGATGTCACGGCCTTTCAATGAGGGAATTCACTTGGAAAGATTAGCACTGCAGAAGCCAGCTGGATCAGAGCCTTCCGCCCCCTCTGGCAACCCCACCAGTCGTACGTTATTTCTCCTGCTCCTATTTTCAGTGTCTGTCATTATTTTGGTGAGTTGTTCCAACTGATTTCTTGAGTTTGTGACTGTCCTCCTATCCTCACATGCAGCTGCTTGAATTAGATTACATTAGAAATCTTTATTGTCTACACATGTGGAAATTCATCTTCGGCCCCACAAAAACATATAGGACTATTACAAATACACTTGACTTGACAGTCCAATACAACAGACACACACACAAAAAAAACATACAGTAAAAGAATGTCTTGCCCCAAGGATTACAGACACATGAAACATAAAAACAATATATAGAAATTAGGCTAATACTACTAAAACCATAAATAGATAATTAATTAATAAATAAATTATATTAATAAATAGATAAAAGCAGTTAGTTACATATATACGTAGACTTGATTGTAAATAATTTATTTAATAAAGTAATGGCAGATGGTATAAAAGATTTCTTGAAAATATTTCTTGTTGCTATGGGTACCCTGTATTGTCTGCCTGAAGGAAGTTTGTCAAATTCATGTTGGAGTGGTTGGGTGGAGTCCTGAACTAATTGTGAGGCTTTTCTCCTGGTCTGGTTTCTATACAGTTCCACCAGTTCCCTTTGGGGGTTCAATATTGTCTTAAGCTGCGTTTCCACCGCTGGAACTTTACCCAGGTACTAGGAACTTTCAAGTGGTACTCTATGTGTTTCCACAGCAGGAACCAGGATCTAAATAAAGTTCCAGGTAAAAAAAATGCCCCTCAGAAAGTCCCTGCTGGCGAGGTAGTACTTTTAGGAGCTCAGTGCTCATGTTTACCGACGAGAGCTAGTCCTTCTGACATTTGCCTCTGGCTCTGATGTCTCATTAGTGGTTAAACATAAAATATAATTTGTTTTGGGTAAATATAACAGGTAATCTTTGGTCTTTATTCAATTAATCTATTAATATGTTAAAATGAAAATAAAAAGAGGCAATAAAAAGAGGCAATACTATTTGATATAATATTTTGTTTCATTGTAAATAAACAGTGAGGAAAATTGCAGTAGCCAAGGTGAGCTGACTGATGTTATGAAGTAAACTGCTGTTTGCATAATTACTGGACTTGCGTTGTCCCATCTGTGGGAGATCACACTCCCAAGTCGAACTTGCAAAGTCTGAACTACCGAGGATGCAAGTCTGAAATTTCCGTACTTTGTATTGAGAAACGTGCACAGACCTACGTCACCAAACTATTTGCCTAATCTTCACGGTACTTTTCACGTTTCCTCAAAAGAAACAATCTTTGGCTTGCCTTCTTACAGATATAGTCTGTGTACTCAATAAAATTTAAACTACAATCTAGGATAATCCCTATTAACTATTTACAATCTCAACATGTCAGCCCCCAATTATGATGACATGTAGGTTGCCCTTCCCTAGAACTGACAAAAAGTTCCTTGGTTTTAAAAGCATTTAATGATAGAGGACTCTCCTCGCACCATGCCACCAGGAGGTCTATATGCTCAAAATAAGCCCTATCTAAATCCCCCTTTCCTCTGGCCATAAGACCAACCATAGCCATATCATCGGCATACTTAAAATAAACTAAAATTACTTTTACAAATCTGCATTTTTTTTATATACATAGAAAACAATGCAGGTGATAACACACAGCCTTGGGGGACTCCAGTGTTCAGAATAACCTCATCAGACATGGTACCCTGTACAGAGACTCTTTGAGGACAGTCAGCCAAGAAGTCCTTGATCCATAATACAAGGTGCCCATTGGTATCCAGTTATTCAGCCAGGATGCTGAATGTGCTTGCTAATCACATGCAGCAGAGTTAACGTAGCATCCTTAGTGCCTCACTGTGCCTTATAAGCAAACTGCAGTCGGTCAGACAAATGGGTATTTGGCAGACACCCTAACACAACCCTTTCCATGCATTTACACAGCATGCTGGTGAGGGCAATAGGTCTGAAGTCATTAGGTGATACAGGGTTGAAGTTTTTAGGCACAGTGATAATTGTGGTTCTCTTCCAAGAAAGTGGGACGGTGTGTGTGTCAAGCAAGATCTGAAATAGTCTAGTAAAAACACCTTTAAGTTGGTAAATGCACCCTGCTATGGCCCTCTCTCTAAGACCATCTAAGACCAGGTGCTTTATGAGGGTGTACCCTAGCAAGACAACCAGCTCCTCTGTAAGAGTGATGGTATTCCAGACATGGCTACACACTTGTCAGCCCTAACTGCATGTGTGGTTTTGTCAAACCTACTATAAAACTGATTTAATTCATTTGCAAATGATCCAATATTTGTGGGTAGGCAATGTTGATTCTGGGTCTCTCTACCCATCATATAATTTAGACTGCTCAATGCTTGAAGAGCATCCCCAGTGACAAACTGTCTCTCCATTTTATCTCTATATTGCTGCCTGGACTTTCTAATAATCGCTCTAAGTTCTCATCTTTTGTCTTTAAAAAGCACCATATTACATTGAGCAAAAGCAGCCCTTTTCTCACTTAGATGTTTCTTCATTTCATGTGAAACCCAAACCTTGTTATTAGGAAATATTTTAACAGTTTTTGTTGGTACAACATTATTCTCACTGAAAATAATGTAAGATGTTATTGTTTTTGTTAATTCGTTTGCGCTTACACAGTTATCACAGAAAATGTCCCAGTTTGTATCATCAAAGCAGTCTCTCAGTCTCTCTTTACAGACCTCAGACCACAGTGTCACTTCTCTTACTGTAGGCTTCTCTTGTTTGAGTCTAGCTTTGTATGTGGGCAGCAGATGAGCGGGGCACTGCCTTATAAGCATTCGGTATGTTACCATAACACTGATCCAGAGTCCATGAAAGCCATGTGGGACAGTCTATATATTGTTGTAGCTTTGGTAAATGACTGGAAATTTTGCAGTTATTAAAATTCCCAAGTATGAAGACAGGCTGGTCCATAGAGCGCGAGAGTACTTTGTTGAAACTCTCACTTATCCTACCAGCAGCTTCCTCATATTTAGGTCCCAGTATATAAACCAGAATGATGGTAATCTGTCCAAATTCCTTTGGAAGATAGAACGGTCTAAATGATACAGAAAGCAACTGAGCTCCCGAGCTCGTGAATCAGTAGATTGTGTACACAAATTCAGTCACTGGTAAGTTACCTGACTCACTGCACTGCACATGACTATGTACAGCGTCAAAGGACAACATAGTAGAAATTCACCGCTTGAATTAAACAGACAAGACCAATCTCTTTTTGATATTATTTTTATTTTCTTTAAACACATCGTTCTGTTACATGTTCTTACAACATATCAGCTGAATATTAATTCTAAATGTTAAATAAATGTGTTCATTACCTGTCTAGCAATGTGTGTTTATATTGAAATATACTTAATTATGTTGAAAAAAATGGTTTGTCTTTTCAAATCTTCTATAGCAGTGCTTCCCAAACCTTTCCTGGAGGCCCCCCTGCCCTGCACCTTTTGTATCACTCCCTTATCTAACACACCTTACTCCACTCATCAGCTCGTTAATAGAGACTGCAAGAACTAAACTGGGTGTGTCTGATGTGCAGGGCAAGGGGTCCTCCAGGACAGGTTTGGGAACCACTGTTCTATAGCATGTCATTATATTTATTGAGTTGGCTTGTGTGATTTATGTTTTCCGCTTCAGACATGTGATGTTATTTCTGGTAAGGGAGCATAGTGAGTGTCGATGCTCCATAGTTTTTGCGGTGCATTGTGGGATTTTTCAGGGAGCGAACGTTCCAGTGCACTGGAAGGATTTCGCTGTTGAGACAGCCCTTAAAATAGCTGACTCCCTGATCAGTGCCGTGACTACTGAACAAGGGAGCTGATTGAAACGCACCCATAGTGTTTCTTATGTAAAGAAAATGCCGTACTTATTCAAACATCAGTTCTTTATTTACCCTTGCATTGCAAATGAGCAGAGATCCATATCCTGACTGTGCACAGCACATCATTCTAAATTGAAGTGGGGGTGGAGTTACGAGGTTTTGCAGACAGTTTGAGGATCCAATGGAGTTACAACGTTTCATCACAAGTTCTTTTGAATGCTTTTCATTGGTTAAATATTTGTAAAACCAACAAACAGACATAACGATGACCAATCGCACTGATATAAAATAATAATAACGAAATATAATAGAGATAGGAAATTATGACAATTTTCCACAGCACACATGACAACACCTGTAATGACCAGCTGGCCCCCATTCTTCACATAGATCTTCAACAGATCACTGGAGCTGTGCAAAGTCCCTTCCTGCTTCAAACGGTCCACTATCATCCCCATCCTAAAGATAACCAAAATTACAGGACTAAATGATTACAGACTTGTGGCTTTAACATCTGTGGTTATGAAATCATTTGAAAGACTTGCTGGTCCACCTGAAGGACATCGCTGGACCCCCTGCAGTTTGTTTACCAAGCAAACAGGTCTCTGGATGATGCAGTCAACATGGGACTGTATTATATCCTACAACATCTGGACAGACCAGCTCTGCCTTCAACAATATCATCCCTAACCTCCTCTTGTCCAAATTAACTCAGCTCTCTGTGCCAACATCCATCTGTCAGTGGATCACCAGCTTCCAGACAGACAGGCAGCAGCTAGTGAGCACCATCAGCACTGCTGCCCCCAGGGATGTGTTCTCTCCCCACTGCTCTTCTTCCTGTACACCAAAGACTGCACCTCTAAAGACCCCTCTGTTAAGCTCCTGAAGTATGCAGATAACACCACACTTATCAGCCTCATCCAGAACAGAGACAAGTCTGCTTACTGAAAGGAGGTTTAAAAAACTGTCTGTCTGGTGCAGTAATAACAATCTGGAGCTGAACATGCTCAAAACAGTGGAGATGATAGTGGACTTCAGAAGGAATGCCCCTGCACTCCCCCCATTCACCATCATGAACAGCACTGTAACAACTTCAGTCCCTGAAGTGGGAGTTCCACATAGACTCCTATGTCAAGAAGGCCCAGCAGAGGCTGTACTTCCTTCACCAGCTGAGGAAGTTCAACCTGCCACAGGAGCTGCTGATACAGTTCTACTCTGCAGTCACTGAATCCGTCTGGTTCAGCTCAGCTTCCAAATCCAACGTTAGAAGATTGCAGCCGATAGCTTGGACTGCTGAGTGAATCACTGGTACAAACCTCCCCACTCTCCACTCTTCCAGAACTGCACTCATCCAGAGTGAGTAAAAGAGCTGGCAAAATCATTCTGGACCGGCACTTCCTCTTTGATCTGTTGCCGTCTGGTCGACGCTAGAAGCACTGAGCACCAGAACGGCCAGGCATAAGAATAATTTCTTCCCTCAAGCAATTCATCTCATGAACAGTTAACTTGGCAATAAACGTGTAATACACAACATTATTTTTTGTTTTTTTTTTTTATTACTTTTTTTAATATTTATTTTTAGTTTTATTTTTTTATTATTATTTTTTATTCACAGATAACATATAATGTCTACTTGAATATTGTGTATTTTTTTAAAATATTTTTTTGTATATTGTTATTTCCTATTTACTTATCCTATTTTCACTGTCATTCTGTTTGTGCTGTGGAAGCTTCTGTCACCAAAACAAATTCCTTGTATGTGTAAACATAAAGCTCTTTCTGATTCCGATTCTGAATAATCAAATGTAAAAATAATCACTGCATATTCTGTATTGTATGTTTTCATTACAAATAAACTGGTTATTGTTAAAGCTACATAAATTGTTTAGTCAGGAGCAGTGAGTGATTCCTTCTTTTCTTTTATTGTTTGATTAATATTAATGACACAGATGGCAGCAGGTTTATAATGCAGAGATCTAATATATTGTTACACATCAGATGTTTTTCCCCAAGCATTCACTTACTGTAAGACATTACCAAATACACACCAAGACAGATATTTTGAAATACTGTAATTCTGTGTGTATCTGACCATTCATCCGGGATCACATGCTGTCTGAGAGAGGCATCTTTATTTGCGTGCTTCAGGTGTGTGTCAGTCAGTGAGAGTAACACATCGAGAAGGTTTTTGTAGCTTATTATGCTTAATAATTATTTCAACATCAAGCATGTTCCACACTTTATGTTTTCATTATGTATGTTCTTTTTGTAAAAAAAAAACAAAACATCAGACGGAAGAGCTTCCAATGGACATTCACAACATTATTATTAATATATACAAAAGAGTTCTTTATTTAGGCTACAATAAAAAGTACAATATGTATTATAGGCCTATACATTTTTTTAAACATCTAGCCCATTCTTTTTTTTTTCTCAACGATGCACACTCATTCAAAGCGTCACGCTTCATGTCAGATAGGAAATTGATGAAAACCGAAGCATCAACATCATGATCAGCTTCCAAATTTTTCTGACACGTAGCAGTCGCTATTTTCTTGCCTTTTCCAGCACTGAAATGATTTTCACTCATGTGGATTGAAATTAAGGTCTGTTTGCACTTTCCAATGGTAGAAAAGAAGTTTCTGAACCAAAATATATGAAAATCAGCAGGTGTTTCTGTGCCAAGAGACAACTGAAATCAATGTTTAGGAAGCCAAACTGTGGAATTTTTTATTTATTTATTTTTAATTTTTGTGCAAAATAATAAAGAATAGTATCAATAAAGTTAGTTTGAATATTTGTAATGTTGTAAATGAAAATCTTTTATCTCAAATACCTTGATTTAATCTATCATTTACAGCAATAAACACAGTTTACCTATTTTCATAATTTTTATGGCTATATGACTACTTTGACGCTCTTAAGATTATATGACTGAAAGCCAGGTTTTCACAGGCGGGTCACAAATTAATACATTTATTCAGCATGGATGCATTAAATTGATCAAAAGCAAGAGTAAAGACCAGGCCCGTCACTACTGGGGAGAAAGGAGGTGACTATTATGCGGGCCTGCGGCTGTGGGGCGGGGTCTGGGGAGGGCCCTGTGATTTCAACTGACTGACCAAGGACAACATGCAAAACAGTCTTAACAGTTGATGGTCCCCGTTCCCCAACCTTTTAGTCTTGTTACACACTAACGCGTGTATGTGGTTTCTTACTTTATTGTGTCGGAACACTACTGATTGACAAGGGTAGGCTTTGGGTATGTTAATGTTACACGGTGGCTTCCTGAAGTGAAATTGCATACATGAGAGTACAGTGTCATATGCTCCTTCCTCCCCAGATCTAATAAAGTAAGTGAGACTCCCCCACTCCCTGACAGCTCTCAACAGAAAGATACACTGTAGATAAGTGTAAAAAAAGGAAAAACTATTTATTCTTTTAGACTTCTTTTTCTTATGAATTATTTTTCTGTTTAAGAAATCAATTAAATGAAAATAATACGAAGAGTTTACAGTATTTGTGCTGTCTTTACAAATGCACACAATCACCTTCAACACATCAGTTGAAAAACCTTTCACTTGTGGATTAACAAATCCCTTATGAAACTTCAAAATGAGATCACATGCAATTTTTCAATTGGTAAACCCACAAATTCTCACCCTTTTTTCAAATGATCACCTTCAAACAATCACATTTGAAAACAACAAAATAAAAATAAACAATACACAATTAAATCTCACTTTAGAATGAGCACTTACAGGTCCTTCTCAAAAAATTAGCATATTGTGAAAAAGTTCATTATTTTCCATAATGTAATGATAAAAATTAAACTTTCATATATTTTAGATTCATTGCACACCATCTGAAATATTTCAGGTCTTTTTATTGTTTTAATACTGATGATTTTGGCATACAGCTCATGAAAAACCCAAAATTCCTATCTCAAAAAATTAGCATATTTCATCCGACCAATAAAAGAAAAGTGTTTTAACACAAAAAAAGTCAACCTTCAAATAATTGTGTTCAGTTATGCACTCAATACTTGGTCGGGAATCCTTTTGCAGAAATGACTGCTTCAATGCGGCGTGGCATGGAGGCAATCAGCCTGTGGCACTGCTGAGGTGTTATGGGGGCCCAGGATGCTTCGATAGCAGCCTTAAGCTCATCCAGAGTGTTGGGTCTTGCGTCTCTCAACTTTCTCTTCACAATATCCCACAGATTCTCTATGGGGTTCAGGTCAGGAGAGTTTGGCAGGCCAATTGAGCACAGTAATACCATGGTCAGTAAACCATTTACCAGTGGTTTTGGCACTGTGAGCAGGTGCCAGGTCGTGCTGAAAAACAAAATCTTCATCTCCATAAAGCTTTTCAGCAGATGGAAGCATGAAGTGCTCCAAAATCTCCTGATAGCTAGCTGCATTGACCCTGCCCTTGATAAAACACAGTGGACCAACATCAGCAGCTGACATGGCACCCCAGACCATCACTGACTGTGGGTACTTGACACTGGACTTCAGGCATTTTGGCATTTCCTTCTCACCAGTCTTCCTCCAGACTCTGTCACCTTGATTTCCGAATGACATGCAAAATTTGCTTTCATCCGAAAAAAGTACTTTGGACCACTGAGCAACAGTCCAGTGCTGCTTCTCTGTAGCCCAGGTCAGGCGCTTCTGCCGCTGTTTCTGGTTCAAAAGCACACGCCTGTGCACGGTGGCTCTGGATGTTTCTACTCCAGACTCAGTCCACTGCTTCCGCAGGTCCCCCAAGGTCTGGAATTGGTCCTTCTCCCCACAATCTTCCTCAGGGTCCGTTCACCTCTTCTCGTTGTGCAGTGTTTTTTTGCCACACTTTTTCCTTCCCACAGACTTCCCACTGAGGTGCCTTGATACAGCACTCTGGGAACAGCCTATTCGTTCAGAAATTTCTTTCTGTGTCTTACCCTCTCGCTTGAGGGTGTCAATGATGGCCTTCTGGACAGCAGTCAGATCGGCAGTCTTACCCATGATTGCTGTTTTGAGTAATGAACCAGGATGGGAGTTTTTAAAAGCCTCAGGAATCTTTTGCAGGTGTTTAGAGTTAATTAGTTGATTCAGATGATTAGGTTAATAGCTCGTTTAGAGAACCTTTTCATGATATGCTAATTTTTTGAGATAGGAATTTTGAGTTTTCATGAGCTGTATGCCAAAATCATCAGTATTAAAACAATAAAAGACCTGAAATATTTCAGTTGTTGTGCAATGAATCTAAAATTTATGAAAGTTAAATTTTTATCATTACATTATGGAAAATAATGAACTTTTTCACAATATGCTAATTTTTTGAGAAGGACCTGTATATGAAATGTCCTATCAAAGGTTTACTCACAGTAACTTAAGTTCCGTAGTCCACTTGAATTATCACAGTTCCCTGTTTATCAGTTCAGTCACTGAGTAAAAAGGAAAAAAATGAGAAAAATACCAGTTCGTAGAACGATGAATGAGAGTGCATTGTCTGGACGTAGGGTGCATTGAAATAAACTAAAGATTACAGTTTAAGTTAAAAAATTCACTCAATCTTGTAAAAAAATATCCCAAAGATAAACGGTCTTAATTACACGTGCACAGTCTTGTTGAAATGTTAGCTCTTGGTGCTGCATTTCAATCAAAACACGAAAAGTGCAAAATCCAGCAAAAACACATACAAGTCTCTTGATGACAAAAATCAAGGAGGGTTTCACTCTAAGCGTACTCACAATTTCCGTGGCCTTCACAATATGTAACTGCGTCACTCTTACAGCCACCACACATCACGAGAAAAACTTGAAAAAAAAAACTATTTTCTTTTAGGAACTGCAGGTCACTGTCCACACCTTCACTTAGTGCTGTTGTCTTTTATTCGACTTAAGCCTCGATAATCTTCCGTTGAAGTAACTTTATCGAACGAGCTTCTCGAACACAACAACTGTGTGCGACACACTCATATGCCGCGCTCTTCTTCGTTTCCTCCTGCTGCACTTACAGCATGCGCAAAAAACGGACCACTCGCCAAAATAAAAGTATCCCAAAAATAAACTCCTTTCAAAATAATATACCCGTTACACATGTGTTTTTAAGCCTTGCCAATTTAAACATTCAAAAGATTTTGAAGCATTCAAGCACAAGAAAACATGAAAAAACTCAACTGGGTGCAAACAATGAATTGAGTTCTCTTTTGTATCTTCTTGCACTTGAACAAATGAATATACCTCGCCTATTTAAACATTCAAGAGCAAAAAGATGCGAAAGAACTTAATTCAGCACCTGCGCACTGTGTTTTGTGCGCACAGTGCACACACAGAAAGCCGCATCTCACAGCTTATGAACACCGAACTGAGTTTTGCATCTTCTTGTGCTTGAACGGACAAATGCATACAAAATTATGTCGAAACACCCGTCTTGGCGAGTATCCTCAAAAAAACTGTCAGTTATGTCATAAGTGAACGTAAACAGTTGAGAAAGAAATCGGATGTGTATCATTATGTTGGATCCATGCACTGTGTCTGAAAGTGACTGCACTTAATTTACCAGCTGCTGACGGTGTCCTTAATGTTAATCCAAGAAAAAAAGAGAGAAAATCACTCACTGATCTTGACAGAATTGCTTTTGTAGTCTCAACAAGAATTAATCTGTATTTAGTTTATACAATGAAGACATGCAATGCTGTTTTTACATTTGATTATTCGATTTCTGTACTTGAACACCTACAAACTTAAAAAAACAACAACAAAAAAACAACTTAAAACATTGTTTAATTTGTATCTTTGTTCTATTTATTTGTGCTATTCACACTAGTTCAAACAAAGCCCATGGGTACAACCTGCACCGAGGCCCTGCAGACCCCAGCTATGGCCCTGGTAAAGACATAATGTTACAAAGTTACAAAAGATTTCTATTTCAAAGAATCCTGAAAATCTATCACAGCTTTTGCCAAAATATTAAGCAGCATTTCAAAATAATAAATGATAAATAGGAAAAATAATAAGAAATGTTTCTTGAGCACCAAATCAGCATATAAATGATGATTATATAATTATTTCTGAAGGATGTCACACTGAATACTGGAGAAATGGCTACTGAAAATGCAATAAATTAGATTTTAAAATATATGAGTTTAAAATAAATTGTGATAATATTTTACTATATTGCATATAATAAATGCAGCCAAGAGACCCCAAACCTTTGAATGGTAGTGTATGTACTATGCAATGATAACCGCACCCTGGAAAGGATTGTGAAACAAAACCCATTCAAAAATGTGGGGGAGATTCACAAAGAGTGGACTGCAGCTGGAGTTAGTGCTTTAAGAACCACTACGCACAGACGTATGCAAGACATGGGTTTCAGCTGTCGCATTCTTTGTGTCAAGCCACTCTTGAACAGCAGACAGTGTCAGAAGCATCTCGCTTCAAAAAGGACTGGACTGCTGCTGAGTGGTCCAAAGTTATGTTCTCTGATGAAAGTAAATTTTGCATTTCCTTTGGAAATCAGGGTCCCAGAGTCTGGAGGAAGAGAGGAGAGGCACACAATCCACGTTGCTTGAGGTCCAGTGTAAAGTTTCCACAGTCAGTGATGGTTTGGGGTGCCATGTCATCTGCTGGTGTTGGTCCACTGTGTTTTCTGAGGTCCAAGGTCAATGCAACCATATACCAGGAAGTTTTAAAGCACTTCATGCTTCCTGCTGCTGACCAACTTTATGGAGATGCAGATTTCATTTTCCAACAGGACTTGGCACCTGCACACAGTGCCAAAGGTACCAGTACCTGGTTTAAGGACCATGGTTTCCCTGTTCTTAATTGGCCAGCAAACTCGCCTGACCTTAACCCCATAGAAAATCTATGGGGTATTGTGAAGAGGAAGATGCGATATGCCAGACCCAAGAATGCAGAAGAGCTGAAGGCAACTATCAGAGCAACCTGGGCTCTCATAACACATGAGCAGTGCCACAGACTGATCGACTCCATGCCACGCCGCATTGCTGCAGTAATTCAGGCAAAAGGAGCCCCAACTAAGTATTGAGTGCTGTACATGCTCATACTTTTCATGTTCATACTTTTCAGTTGGCCAAGATTTCTAAAAATCCTTTCTTTGTATTGGTCTTAAGTAATATTCTAATTTTCTTAGACTTATGGTCAGCTATACTCATGTAATAACCTCTCCCTTCTAAGTATGACCTGAAACATCGGAAGACCATCCCAGAAAGCCCAACCCAATTTTCCAGTCTTTCTAGAATTATGTTGTGATTGACAGTGTCAAACACAGCGCTTAGATCTTGTTGTACCAGCACTAATATTTTGCCAAAATCGGCATTTAAGCAAATATCATTTATTATCTTTTCTAGTGCTGTGTCTGTGCTGTGATGCGGTTAGAAACCAGAATGAAAATTGACTAGGTATCCATTTGAGTTTAAGAAGTTGTTCAGCTGATTGAAAACAACTAGAGATGCACAGATCGATCGGCCAGGGATCGGAATCGGACGATTTTCTACATTATCGGCCCTGATCGGTGATCAGCTGATCAGTCTCACGTCTTTCCAATTTTGAGCCAATCCATCTACATGCGGCTGTGAAAAAAACTTCCAAGCCAACGACATGTTTGCATGCGGCTGTGAACGCGAGTGTGGCTGTGACGTCAACGTCTTGTCTGCACTCGCGCTCACAGCCGCATGCAAACATGTCGTTGGCTTGGAAGTTTTTTTACTGTGAGTGAAGAAGACACAAAGTTTGCTATTTGTGTAACTTGTAAGGCTAAAATAAACCGCGGGGGAACCACTTGCCATTAATGCTCAAGTAGCATTTTGCCTATACATATGCTGGCAACATTTTTTCTTACCCACTTACTGCACTATTATTATTTGGAAGAGTATTGTACACTTCAGTTTTGTTCATTCATAGGATCTTTTGACTTTTGTAAGACAAGTGAAAAAGAGAAAAAGTTCCAAGTTGTTTTGTTTTATAAAGCAACTAATTTTCAGTTAATTGTTTAGGTTTTATTTTGTATATATTTTGTTATATGAATATCTGAACATACAAAAATATCCAAAGAAAGAGCAGGGTATCTGCTTGTAAATAAAAACATTTTATTCTAGCTTCATGCATTATTTTTTAAACATTTTAATGTGGGTAATTTTCATTAAAAAAAAGAAAGAAAGAACGAAATAACATTTTGAACAAAAAGCTGAAAAAAGACTATGAATTGGATTCAGAATGATAATCAAAACGTTGATCAACACCCCAAAGCTTGACCGTAATTATTACCTCTTCATCGGTAGACATTTTATTCCATAACGGTACTGTTTTGATGCTGTTTCATGTCAGATGATCGTGTAACATGTGTTAGTATCTGTTGTTTCTTTTTCATCTTCACTTGTGTTTTTTGGAAATTCTGTACAGAAGATGTACAGAAGATGTGTACTAGCGCCCTCTAAGATAAAAGAAGATAAATAGATAAAGTACAATTAAAATAGAATAGAAAAGGGTCAGAGGGTCAAAAAAAGATGGAACATATTGTGTTTTTAGTCGTTTCTTGAAGATGGCTAAGGACTCAGCTGCTCAGATTGAGTTGGGCAGGTCATTCCACCAGGAGGGAACAGTTAATGAAAAAGTCAGTGAAAGTGATTTTGTGCCTCTTTGAGATCGCACAATAATGTGTCATTCACTTGCAGAATGCAAGCTTCTAGAGGGCACATAACTCTAAAGTAATGAATTTAGGTAAAGGGGTGCAGAAGCAGTGGTGGTTTTGTAGGCAAACATTTATACCTTGAATTTTATGTGAGCAGCTACTGGTAGTCAGTGCAAACTGATGAATAGAGGTGTGACATGCATTCTTTTCGGCTGATTAAAGATTAATCTTACAGGGGCATTTTGGATTAACTGTAGAGGTTTCATAGAAGTGGCTAGAAGACCTGCCAAGAGATCATTGCAATATTCCAGCCTGGATAGAACAAGAGCTTGAACAAGGGGTTGTGTTGCATGTTCTGAAAGAAAGGGCCTGTTCTTCCTAATGTTGTATAAAGGAAATCTGCAGGACCGGGCAGTTTTAGCAATGTGGTCTGAGAAATTAAGCTTATCATCAATCACAACTCCAAGGTTTCTCGTTCAAGTGTTTTTGCAATGAAAGGTAGAAGGAACTACAGAACCTGTAGTTCTCTAAAAGAGTTGGGTTAAGAGTGGGTTTCTTAAGAAGTGGGGTTATATGAGCCTGTTTAAATGTTGAGGGAAAAACACCAGTGTGAAGGGATGTGTTAACGATGTGAGTGAGTGCAGGTACAACGGCATGAGAAATGGCTTGAAGGAGATGAAATAGGATTAAGCGGACAAGTAGTAGGATGATTGGCAAGGATAAGTTTAGAGACTTCTGCCTTCACTAGAGACTGGATGAAAACGAGTGTTTGTTTGCTGGAAAGATGTGTTTGACAGTTTGTGGTGTGGCAAACTGCACTGAGGTTTGTAATTTTATTAATGAAGAATGTGGCAAAGTCATCAGCTGTTAGAGCAGATGAAGGAGGGGGAGGGGGAGGAGGAGGGCAAAGAAGGGAGGAAAATGTTTTAAAGAGCATGTGAGAGTTAGGTGAATTGTAAATGTTGTGATAGTATCTCCTTTTAGCAGTGGAGAAGTTAGCAGAGAATGAAGAGAGGAGTGATTGATATACATTAAGGTCAGTAGGATTTTGTTATTTGCGCCATACTCTTTCTGCAGCTCTGAGCTTAGAACGATGCTCATGGAGAACATCAGATAGTCAAGGGGCAGAAGAGGTGGTATGAGCTGGACTGGAAGACAAGGGGCAGACAGTGTCTAAACAAGACGTAAGAGTGGAGCAGAAAGTTTCAGTAGCACTGTTAACATCAAGCGATGATAACTGTTTAGGGGAGGGAAGTAAAGATGAAACTATAGCAGATAGCCGGGAGGGTGAGAGTGAGCATAGGTTACATCGAAAAATGACATGTGGAGGGGTATGTGTTGTGTCAGGAACCATGTTGAGGTTAAGAGTGAGAAGGAAGTGATCCGAGGTGTGCAGTGAAGTAACCAGTACATGATCAGTGGAGCAGTGTTGTGTGTAAATAAGGTCCAGTTAGTTGGCTGATTTGTGAGTAGCTATAGTTAACACTCGCATGAGATCAAAAGAGGCAATCAGAGTGTGGAAGTCTGCAACCTGAGGTTTATCTAGGTTGATGTTGAAGTCTCCAAGCATAACTAGGGAAGTACCATCCTCAGGAAAGTTTGAGAGCAGCACATCTAATTCTTCCACAAAGTTACCTAGTCGCCCTGGGGGTCAATAAACAACTATAAAATAGATTTTAAGAGGGCGGGTAATAGTGGCTGAATGTAGGGCTGGGTGATATATCGCATGCAATTGTCACGCGCATATCGTCAGTAAAGCCGGTTCCTTGATTACCGCTAAATCGCCATCACCTGCTTTCAAATGGAGAGGCATTTAATTGACAGAGCCGTAGTTCACTGACAAGCTACGCAATATCGCATTCATTATCGAAGGCGATTCATCTGTGATAATGAACACGATATTGCGTAGCTTGTCAGTGATCTAGGGCTCTGTATATTAAAAGCTGCTCCATTTGAAAGCAGGTGATGGTGATTTAGCGGTAATCAGGGAACCGGCTTTACTGACGAAATGCACGTGACAATCACATGCGATATAGCGCCCATCCCTAGCTAAATGTGATTCAAAGGAGTGTTGATACTCAGAAATGGTAAAGGATTAAATTTCCTATCATTAGAGATAAGCAGACCAGTACCCCCACCTCTTCCAGTCAGATGGGGGGAGTGGGAAAAAGAGAAATTATTGGAGAGTGCTGCAGGTGTAGCATTTTCCTCAGGTTATGCCTTCATATCACCCTCAGGGAGCTCAAAGGTACAATGATTTGAGTTTTCACAGTAGAAATGATCTTTCACTGAGCTTCTGGGACAAGCATTCTGCTGAGGCTGCTTCTGGTGTTGTTTTGAAATAATGCCCAAAGGCTGTGCCAAAAAAAAATATATATATATTACAGATATATCTCGAGACATCTCTTACACCCTAAAATTCCTCTTCAGGGCTCTGGCAAACCCCAAGACATAACTTAGATTCATCTCTTTTTGTGTTATTCCATTGGGGTCAGCGAGGTCTGCTGCGGGAGCTTTTCTAAGTGGGATTTCTGTAAGCTTGTCAACAAAAGTTCTACTAAGCCTGTCTGGATCAAACTCTAACCCCTTATACCACTAGAACGTGGAGAAAGAGGACCGCAAAGACCCATCAGGCACTGAGATTACCAGCTACAGGTCTGCAGAAACCAATTAAGGCTCGTCCTGTGGTGGGTTCAGGCTGACTTTAACAAATGTGCTAAAACGTTTTTGTGCACCAAAAAGGAAATAACTTTCAAAAAGCTGCAAATGACACAATGCTCAAGATAAGTAAATATACTACGGTCAAAATCAACAGTTCAAAAAAAAAGGGCTAGACTTATTTGTGGCCCCAAGCAGAGCAGTACACAGCAAGGGCTGGGATTAATCATGGTTAAAAAATCAATCATAGGTGCAGAAGACTAATTTTTCGAGAGAGGACAAAGCATTATAAACTACAGAAAGACAAAAGGATCATACAGGACTACACAGTCCAAATCCCCACATACACTAACACATTTATTGCTACCTCATTCTGTCTACATTTGTCTCGTTTTGAATGTTTTTCTTTTGAGTTTAAACAAATCACAAAAACCCAGCTCAATACTCAGGTTCAGTTGTTCAAGATATTTTCCACTGGTTTCTCCTTTGCTCCTCCCAAAATTAGTTTAGCAACTCTCTGTTTGTGACTGTTGCTATCCCAGCCATGTGTTCTTCTGGAGTGAACAGATCAGCTAATGGAGGCATCCAGATAAGCAGATTTAATTTCACCTACTGCTGCTGTGTACAATGTGCTTCACCCACATTTTCCTCATTGTAAGTCAGCCTAATTATATAAAGTCATATTTTAGGATACAGAGCTGCACTTCAGTATTGTGTTGGGAAATTACCAAGATAAAAATTTTAAAGGAATATTTCAACCCAAAATGACAATTTACTCACCCTCAGGTCATCCAACATGTAGATGAGATTGTTTCTTCACTGAAACAGATTTGGAGAAGTTTAGTACATCACCTGCTAACAAATGGATCCTCCGCAGTGAATGGGTGCCATCAAAATGAGAATCCAAACATCTGATAAAAACATCCACGATTAAATCACACGACTCCAGTCTAACAAATAAGGTCTTATGAAGTAAAATCTGCATGTTTGTAAGAAACAAATCCATCATAAAGGAGTTTTAACTTTAAACCATTTGTGTCTGGCAAAAAAAGGAGTCCATAATCCATAGTAATGCCTCGTCCAGTGAAAAAGTCCATCCCCTGTTGTCCTCTCATATCAGAATCCACCAACATTTGTTTAGAACTATGTTTGCTAATAAATTGTGACAATACATCTTTTTCACTGCAGAAAGCAATATTATGGATAGAGAATTTAAGCAAGAAGCAATGGTTTGAAGTTAAAGTCTTGATGATGGATTTGCTATTTAGACTCCTCTTAGACTAGAGCACTTAGACTCTTAGACTAGAGCACCCATTCACTGCAAAGGATCCACTGGTGAGCAAGTGATGTAATGCTAAATTTCTCCAAATCTGTTTAGATGAAGAAACAAACTCATTTACATATTGGATTGTCTGAGAATGAGTAAATTTTAAAACAATTTTCATTTTTGGGTGAATTATTCCTTTAAATGTATATTCCATTGACTTGCTGAAACTTTGTAGCTATTCTATGCCTTGCCTGACAAAGAAGCGCATGTTTGACATGACTAACACATGTAGTGCGTGTCAAAGCTACAGGGACAGACAGTTAGCTGACAGCAAGGAGACCAAGCTAAAAATCCTGCAGGAAAGCTCAAGTGTAGGAGATATATATATATATATATATATATATATATATCTATATAAACTTGCTATGTGTACTGCATTAGGCGAACCGAGACTTGTCATTTGCACTTACATATTGCTGCTCTTTTGTTAGCTTTGATTGCTTCTATTGTCCTCATTTGTAAGTCGCTTTGGATAAAAGCATCTGCTAAATGACTAAATGTAAATATAAATTCCTTACTTTATTAGCACAGTTCTTCTCTACGCTTTGACATATTTCCAACTGAAACAAGATGTCATGGTGGGGCATATTGAAGAGCTTGTTACGTTTAATCTATGAAGTATTTTTGAGACTACAGACTATATACAATAGATCTGACTATGTGAGACTATACACCTTTTTCTTGTCGTAAAAATGGGCGTGGCCATTTGTAAATTCTATGGGTCTGGCTTCCGGTCTCATCTGCGTCCACTCTGTCCAGCTATTTTTAGCTGAACAAAACAGTTCGTTTTGCTGCTTGATATTGAAAGTTGTTGTGTCTTATTATATTATTTTAATGTATTATCTTAATTATGAGCACACTGCTTTGTAGTGCAAACAGTTTTATCGTTTACTCCACGTTGTTATTCTTCTCGTTGTTTAGCTATAGCAGCTAATGAACCGGAAGTCTCACCCATAGGGTTACTTCCACGTTGAAGAAAAAGGTGGATAGTTTGAATTAATCTCTTTTCTTTGCATGACACATTGACATTACAGTACATAATGGCTCTTTTGGCATTATTCCTAATACTGTAAACATTCATTTCATGTGAGAGGCTCTCGGGAGCATGTATAAATGTCATGCTGTTTACATATTTACAAAAAAAAAATTTTTTGAATTAGTCAAAACCCTCATTTAGAAAGCATTTTATTTAAAGAGATATTGTGAACAGAGCAAATCCTGCTGGGTAGATGTAAAGCTCACTAAACAGTAGCATATCAATAACTAACCTAGCACACACCAACAAACACATCAAAGCCAAGTGTAACTACTCTCACCTTAATACTTGAAAGTGTGTTGATTATGGTATAAAACAGCTCACTCACCTCCAAGCCCTCCTCCTGACTGTCAGCAGCATCCTCATGCTCGAAGGGGATGAGAGAGGAGGGGAGGTGTTTCTTATGACTGGACCCCATCCCGTCTGCCTGCCTTTCCATATCTGTGGAAAGAAACACATTTTAGTGTTTAGAAAAAAATAACTGAGCAGTGTGTGCAATTTCATCAAGCATGAGAATAATCAGCCACTTATGCAAATTTTGTTCATGGATTTGTTTAAAAATGTTCAAGAATTGTTCAAAATTTTTAAATCATGTACAAAACATAAAAGAAAATATTAAAACATGGAGAAAATGGGAGGAAGAGACAAGTATGTGAAATCAGATGAAATATGGGTGAGAGAGAGCATGAAACAAAGAAGTCTAAAATAAAAGCACTGTACATATAAAACTCTCAGTCTTGAGGCTGTAAAGAAAAAGAAAGCAGATGAAAATTGGGAGACTGGATGCAATTTTATCATCCAAAGAGCAGGGTGCCTGTCCCACTACATCTGGCACTAACAAGCAGGGGCGTGTCTAGAGCATTTTAAATGGGGTGGCCAGTCTGGGGCACTGGCTGAAAAGAGGGTGGCTGGGGGTGGGGTGGGGTGGGGTGGGGGGTCAGCTCTTCTGCATTCTTGGGTATGTTATATTGCATTTTGTTTTTAATAATTAGTGAAGGTTTTGGTGATTTTTTATTGTTAATGAACACTCTTTGCAAGCTTTTTGTAGTCTATGATCCATTTAAAATGTAGAACTTTGTTTTTCAGCCACACACACACGTTGCAAAGTTTCGGGAATGACATCTGCATATTTATGTAGGATTCACTCTCGAAGCAGCAGTGATTGACACAATGATGACCAAAGCAATAGACGGGAGAAAATATGTGAAAATGGGCATTAAGACTATAACTTTAATTAACTATATTTAATTTATAGATCTAATACAGATGTAAACTGCTGTTTCTGTCAATGTTCCAGTGAAAAATACCACAAACCATACCATAAATAAATCCATGTAAGATTTTATATGGTCACATTATGTAATTATATATATAAATGTTTAATGTTTTTAAACGTTTATATATTACATAATTTTAACACCTAAATGTTTCAGAAGAGTATAGGGTACATGTGATATTTAAATCAGAAATCAAAGGATTGCTTTGTTGTGTTTATATGTATATAAAAAAAAAGTTATGTCGATTTTCTGAACCTGTTCTGCACGTTGTAGAGACGTCCAAGAAAATCCTTAGCCCGACGGTCAAATTTTGAACCTCATATCGACGATCAAGGGAGGTCGTAGTTTGACGTCCAGATATGTACCGGATTTGCACGTCGAGTAGATGTCCAGATATGGTCCAGACCGACCGACGCAATTTAGACTTGATCTGCACGTCGTATAGACGTCTCATGTTTGTTGGGTAGAGCACCCTCGCTAATTTTAGAAGAACCCTCAGTGATTATTTCTGTAAACCTGGTTAATACGCTTTTATTGCAAAACTATATACAAAAACAACAAAATACAAATGCACTTAATAAAAAAATTGAATAAATGCATATTTATAAGTTAAGCACTTAACTAAAATAAGTAGGCTATTAATAAAATAAATAACTAGTGAAGGCTGACTATAATCAGCTTGCTTCCATTTAATGAGATAAGCCTACTCCTCATCTGAATTATCTCCATCATCTGGTCTTCAGTGATGCAAGAACGTTTGAGCATATATGGCCACTTGATTTTGAGAGAGAGCGAGAGAGAGAGATGTGTTAATTTTTCTGCGTCTGTCTCTCTTTACAAACAATATATGAAGCTGAGTTTAGTTACTTAAAAACAGCGATTTTACCCCATCCTTGCTGAAAAATAATGTAGCGATTCAGTATCGATTAATAAAAGTCATGTGGCAGAGCTGACAACAAGATTATGAGCTTCTGAATGTTACTTTTTGCACAGCGCGATCTAAGGTCTGTGTGCCAGTGGTGTGTGTGTGTGAATGTAGAACGGTGATTAAACTGAACGGTTTTAATGCATAGGCCTTGTCACACACACACATACAGTGAAGTTCAGTACGGTCACGCTGTATATCTTTTATTCAAGAAACTTTTGAAAAGTTTAAAAAACAATTTATGAAAAAATCTTCAGAAACTATTTGCATGAAAATCAAATAGACCTATTGTATTTTTATCGTATCATTTAAAAATGTGTATGTACTGCAAAGAGATAATGCATTTTGTATGATAGAGAATGCATTAAAGAAGCGTTGGGGGGGGGGGGGGTTGGTTGGGGTTGTTGGCACAGTGGTTAATCAGAAAAATTAAAAATGGCACGTCATGCCGAAAAGGTTGCCGACCCCTGTCCTAAAGAATCATATGAATTTGTGGAAAACGGGCACCCGATGACCCCTTTAACAACACAAACAACTCCAATTGCTTGTGAATCAAAAGAGGATCAATCTAGGTCTCCACAATCAGCCCTCA
Source organism: Cyprinus carpio (assembly GCF_018340385.1). Classification (NCBI taxonomy): domain Eukaryota; kingdom Metazoa; phylum Chordata; class Actinopteri; order Cypriniformes; family Cyprinidae; genus Cyprinus; species Cyprinus carpio. The sequence continues at coordinate 28,216,572 of NC_056578.1, read as the reverse complement.
AAGGTTAATGATGATGACTAACTATTTGTCCCACCAATTTTACCACCAATTTAAAGAGAGCAGCAGGTCTATCTGACAGTCACACAATAATATTTTATATTTTCTCATTTTATTTTCATCAAAAAAGCATATAAATATGTTGTATGCATCGGGGTCTTAGGAATCAAAAATTAAATACTCCCACAGAAATGAATGAGGCCTTTTAAATCTATATCTAGATCTGTTTGGCAAGAGTATCCATCTCCAACTAGAGAGTTCAATTCCAAACACATACTTCAAAAAATTCATTATATATTAGATCTTGCATGAGTGCATCACTCTCTGAATATTTACGATTTTTCAAATCAAACCAGCAAGAAAGTTTAGTGAAAACTTTTTCTTACAGACATAAGAGTCTGTGTGAATGAACACACTAGTTTCTAGTTTCTCTCTGCCATCATTAAATCCTCAAGAACACTCTTAGGATTCGGAGAGGCTTTGTCTTCTCCTGGAGAGCAGTGTTTAATCAAGGCAAACTACACCTGTGGAAAATCAGAACTGATCCTTGAGTCTCACCAGGAGGAGCCCACTTAACCAGAACCTGTCCCATTCCTCTAAACACACTTTAGACTGAGATGAACTACACAGACATAAGAGAGTGAGACCGACACAGATGCCAAAAATATTTCAGACCTGAAGGCATCTATTATGGCAAGAACAGCAATGATTAAAGGGATCATCGAATGCCCATTTCCACAAGTTGATATGATTCTTTAGGGTCTTAATGAAAAGTTTGTAACATAGTTTGGTTAAAATTTCTTAATGGTAGTGTAAAAAACACCTTTTTTACCCTGTCAAAAACAGCTCTTTTCAGAGCAAGCCATTTTGTAGCATTTTTCTTTAAATGTTAATGAACTCTGCTGACCCCGCCCCTCTCTAACGAGCTGCTCTCTGAGGGACTGTTTACTTTAGCCGCATTCATTGTGAAACTCACTAATTAGCACGTTATTAGGAAAGGCGATTTGCAAAGATTCATTAAAAAACCTTATACTCACTTCTTCTGTTGGTGAAGCTGGATCACGAATGATTTGCGCGAACATAGACGCATTTAAGTAGATCGGGGGCACATTAACTTCAAAAACAAATGTAATCCACTGCGTCTTCAGCAGCTCAGATGTCAGGAGTAAATGACGACTGCTATGTTCATTATTACATCCAACAACAGAACACCTCAATTGCTTAGGAGTCTTTCTTATCCACATCTGCTCCGGCGGTGAAACTCAGGGCGGGTCTATGGTAAGACGCCAATCCAGTCTGTGCTGAAACACTACTGTCAATCAAACTATCATGCGAAGGGCCTGTTTTTGTAATGTCACACAGACAGGCATCTGAGATCGACTCAATCTGAGAAAATGGTAAAGATTTTAGTAGATAAAAAAAATAATAAATAAATAAACACTGGGTGGATTTTTATCATTATAGGGTGGTTGTGTACACACACTGCCAACACACATTTCAGTTCAAACAACTTGTAAAATCTGAAGACTGACAGATGATTATAAAAGGCTTATGAGACTAATGCTAAAAAAAACCTGTTTCATGCATCTACAAAAATGTTAAACTGTGTGTTTATCCTCACTAAAGGATGAAAATTATAGGCATAAAATGCCATTTAAAATTTTAGAAACTTGTCATAAACTTCAGAATTTTCATTCTGGAAGTGAACTACTCCTTTAAAGGCAAATTTGTTTGATTTTCATTTTTGCTTTGTGTTTTAATGTTTTCATTCAAGCAGTTATTTTCACATTCATTCACACACACACACACACACACACACACACACACACACACACACACACACACACACACACACACACACACACATGCCTTATTGTAAAATGAACATTTATTTAGTTATGCAAAATATGTATTTTATATTTTTATATAATTAATGGAGAAACTGAAGCATAATTGAGGCACAAGCCAAACCACCTGAGATTCCTCTCGTCTATATCATCTGACAGAATATCTAATATCAGCAAGGCTGTTGAAGATAAGACATATAATAACACATATTTCACCTTGATCTATTTCATGCATCATCCTTGTCTCCTTACATGACTGTAACCAGGGCCTACATGGTAATTCCTTAATTTCCTGGTCATTTCACCCTTGCCCATTTGCACACTGATTCACAGAGGAACATAAAAATGCAGCATGTTGCCACCAATAATGCTCCATTTATCTGGACAGATGGCTGATGTGAAGGCTTGATTTGTCAAACAGGGGAAGGAAAATTTACCATCTTTTCACACAAAAAGACAAATGTAGGGAGTAAAGAAAAAAGAGTTTGAGGGACGTTTGTACTGATCTTAGTTTTGACCTTGAACACAAAACATTAATTTATTTATGTGACTGTAAAGTTGTTGATCTTTTTGTCTGTCTATGGAAGACAGTTCTCCTCAGAGTCTGTGAGCATGAGTTTGCCGTGATGAATTAAGCTGAATTAAAAATATCTGAAATGGAGAATTGCCATCAGCTGAACAGTTTGGTCTGAGGGGAAGCTTAAAATGCATCTGGTAAAGTTCTATTTGTTCAGATCGAGGGGCTTGGGAGTGGTGCTGCTATCTAAAGGGTAAAAGATTATCTACAGGACAGGAAACTAGACTGTGTGAAACTGAATTTTGGCAGGCATTTTATCTTCTGCATCATGAAACCCCCACACACAAGCAGTCGTCCTTCCCTGCACAGTGGGTTTTCAGAGTTGTGGCAGAAGAGCAATCAGCAGTGGTGTGAGCATTCATGCCTTCACGCTTGAATCTAACAAAACATCAATTCCACGCAAACGAAGACAAAAACATTACAAAATACGCATGGAAATGTTTTATGTATTTGGGGTTCTTATATACAACTATAACTATAAATATGTATATATTTGGGGATTTTTCTTAATAAAAAAAAGAAATTAATATTTTTATTCAGCAATGATGCAGTAAATTCATCAAAAGTGACAAAACATTTATAATGTTACAAAATATTTCTATTTCTAATAAATTCTGTTATTTTGAACTTTCTATTAAAGAAAGAATCCTGAAAAAAGGTAGCAGTTTTCACAAAAATATTAAGATGCACCACTGTTTTTAACATTATTAATAATAAAATGTTTCTTTGACACCAAATTAGTATTTTAAAAGGATAGTCCACCCCAAAATTAAAATTGTGTCATTAATCACTTACCCCCATGTTGTTCCAAACCCATAATGGAATGGAATGGAAATTATTTTATTTTAAACAGGGACAATGCACAAATAAACATTAAACTTGTTAAACAAGAGAATATGTCTTGGGCCAGGTTATAGCAACAATTGCTAATTTCCACCTGTAGTCCCTGGGCAGGTATGACAAATTTTAAAAAATAACAATTTTAAAATAGAAATTTCACAGAATTATGAATAAAATGATGTCCATTGAGATTACAGACAAACAAGTTTGCAAAAAACAGAACCAGGGAGGCCATCAACCCATTTACTCTCTGTCTCCTCTCTCTCCAGCAAACACACTTAAACAGTTCAGTAGCATGTTAAGCACACACACACACACACACACACACACAAAGGTATACTATCTCAAAGATGTGTGCAAACTTGCTTACTTGGCAACCAACTCTTTGTCAGGCATGAGAAAGTGTGAGAATCTGTGCACAAGATATGTTCCGTGGGAAGAGTATTCCACTGCCTCATGGCCACACTTTTCCTAATAAAAGTTTAGTTCGTCTTTGGAACACAATTTAAGATATTTTGGATGAAAACCGGGAGGCTTTTGACTGTCCCATTGACTGCCAAGTAACTTACACTGTCAAGGTCCAGAAAAGTATGAAAGACATCGTCAGAATAGTCCAACTGCCATCAGTGGTTCAACCATGTTATGAAGCGACGAGAATACTTTTTTATGCAAAGAAAACAAAAATAACTACTATATTCAACAATTTGTCTCCTCTGTGTCTCTCCACATCATCGTAGTGCCATTTTGGAGAATATCCGCTGAACGCAAGCAGCGTACACTCTTATGTGTCAGCTGCTCTGGACGGATGCAGTGTTTTCATTCAAATCAAAGTGTAAATACATGTAGAAAACGTAACCTTGTGTCGCGGCTGACACAGAATAGCGTATGCTGCTTGCGTTCAGCAGATATTCTCCAAAATGGCACTACGGTGATGCGTATTTTAAACCTTATAAAACTGTAAGACTGAACGCACAGACATTTTCCTAATTGAAACAATATACAAATCAATCAATAAATCACGTTTTAACGGAGTTAACCTCTCCAGTACTGCGTTTGTGTTTTTTGCCAATAATATCTTCACATGACTTTCTAAAGTACATTAGGGCAGCACTTTGAAGCTATATAAATACTCAACTAAAAAATGCCTGCTTCCAAAAATCCTAGATCTGTCACAGCAGTTCTACAGAAACTTCAAAGTTTCAGAATCAGCAAAATCTCAAATGTGGAGCTTTAAAAAGCCCTAACAGCTATGACAAAGAGGCTAGTCCAGATTTTAGGCTTCACTACACACAGGTAATTGAAAAGTTATCTATGTCTGCAGCCTATGCAGCAAGGCGTCCTGATGAATTACAGATTTGCCACAGCAAGAATTAAATTCTGCAATTTTACAAAAGAGTATCAGCAAGTGCAGAGGTCACCCTAAGATCCTCAAAGGCCCATTTCAATTAGGTCTACCTTGCATTAGTAAACGATTTAGATGTTTCAGCATAAACTGGCTTGTGCATTAATGAGACAGACTTTTATTAATGAACTGGAATTCAGCTAACTGTAGAATTAACACATATATGAACAAGTCAAATACTTCAATCTCTCTCATAAATCTCTATGTAAATGAATCCAATTTGACACTGTTATCTGGCCGATTTTCAAAGCTTCTACAATGAGTAAACAGTTGGATTTGGCTCCAAACAATAACCTTCATTACTGAGTGCAAATAACTGGAATTTGGGCAGATAATTGCTTTTTTTTTCTCCTACCACAGAGAATTTTCTGCACACGCTACTGATTAACTTTTCTTGTTTTTCCCCAAATGAAAGTCAATATAGCTTCATTGATGGCAGATCATGAGCTACTGAAGCAGAACAGACTTCCCACTAAAGCAGAATTTGTGGTTAAAAGCATTTTTTATGTACTTAGAGAGGGACTGATTTTGGCAAGAATGTCTTCAAAGATGCATTACAAAAAAATAATCCACAAGAGCAACATATGGACTTTATTTTGTATGTGGAGACACATAAGAGATATCAAATTTGGAGAATCGATTGCAGGTGACTGTACAGTAGAATACCCAGCTAGGGATGCAGAACAGATTCTTTCAGAAAGGTTTTGACACTTGCTGTCTGAGCTGAGATCAGTCTGTCTGATCTGTGTCTATTTGTTGAAGTGACAGCACACAGAACACCTACATCATGCCACCCACTCACATACAAGACAGGTCTTAAACAATACAGACTCTATAAAAAGATCAATATAGCTTAGTGCAGCAGGGTGCTATGTATGATTTAATGATTTGCTGTGTGTTTTATGCTGTCTCGAGGTGTGAAACAACTGACAAAAAATAAAGTCTGAAATGATTTATTCAAATTAAGTGTCAAATGTTCTTGTTATAATAAGTGGCATTTAACTGACATATTTATTTTCATACTAAAATCAGTGCTAAAGGAGTGATGTCAGGATATATTATAGGTCAGGGAAATATTCTGCTATCTGCCACTAAATGCAACAGTATGAATGCAGCCATACCTTATGAGCTACTAGTCAAGCCAAGTAAACATGAAAATAACAGAATCGATGCCAACTTCATCAAATATACGACAAATCCAAATTTTGCTGTAAAGCTGCTCTAAAAAGACAATAGTGTTGTTATTATTCAGCTCTAGACATTTCAGTGTTGATTCAGTTAAGTTCAATAATTGTGTAAAGTTCACCAATTATGAAACAAGTTCAATTCCACTATAAGCAGTTAGAAGTCAATCCTATTGTAATTCAGCTCAAGTCAGTCTGATACTGATTCAGTTCGGTATCAGAGCTGATGTTATAAAATTT